>NC_133324.1:588644553-589923303 GCF_042186555.1 Aquarana catesbeiana | reverse complement strand
AAGTTCTGCATAAACTGTTGTCATTATTTAAATCCTCTATTATTGATAATCTAAAATAAATTGGCAAGAGATCCAGAGATAATGTCATATATTTTAAATACAGTATATTTTTGCATATGAATTATGCTGAACACTGACTGTTTCATTTTTATCTTTAAGCTACTTTCACATGGGCGATTTACAACCGTGTATTCCTGCAGCAATAATCAACACTGTCCTGTGGCAGGAACAACAGGTGAGCAGCTGTGGCCAGGAAGTCTGTTCAAAGGAATGACAGGCGCCTGTCTGCATGTAATAATCGCATATGGAGCCGTACCTGTGATTAGACCCAGATGATCAGACCTGGACGAAGAATGATAGGCTGCAGGGTCAGTCGTCTGTACTTAACCGCAGGCAACGGCTTCATGTGCAGTTATATGCAGACAGCTTTGGCCACCTGTCATTCCTTTGTACAAACTTCCCGGCCTCAGCCGTTTGCATTGACCTGTGATGCCAGCTGCAGGAAACTGCTAATTTTTGCTGCAGGACTCCACTGTTCATGATTGCTTGTGTGTACATAGCCTTAAGCTGGGTACACCCTATCTGATAATGGTAAACAGCACAAATAGGGTGAATCTCCTTAAGGGGGACACGGACCGCAATAAAGACATGACAGGGATTCTAATCGCTCTCCTCTCTATCCAAAACCAAATAAAAGTTTTGTCTTTAGTTCTAATGTAACTGAACAAGATTAAGATAGAAGCTGATTGGTTACAATGCTCCAGATCCTGTCTGCTCCACTTTTAGCAAATTCCCCCACAGTGTTTTGTAAACTACTGGCCCTATACTGAGGTTTTTTTTCTTTTTTTTTTTTTTTTATTTATTTTTCTTACTTCCAAAGGTGAACTTGGCATTAAAAGCCGAACTAAACTGAATTAAAAAAAAAAAAAATGTACACAGTCCAAGGGCTCATTCACACAGGCTCAAAGGGGTGTACCCTGGCAGAATTCACATTTCTGCACCAGCTTGTACATATTAGTGACATGCCTGTCCATCCCTGTACGCATGTAACCACTGAAATATGCATACAGTGTTCGGCACCTGTCATTTATATGTAGTCTGCCTGCTGCAGCTGTACCTGAAATTTAGGCGTAGAAATGCACTGAATTCTGTTGGTGTTCAGCCCTCTGCTTCCATTTCAAAGAGCATTTACAGTTTTTCTTTTAAAAGCAGCCACAGTCTGAGTACAGAAACCTGTTTCCATCCAGGATTCTGTACAAGAGTACGCTTGCTCTCTGTAGATGTGGTCTGTCACCAGAGGCCACTGACATTTTTCCACACTGGATCAACACCAGTCACCTTAAAGGCATATAGAAAACAATTGTTTTCTGTGTTCTCAGTTTATACCACAACTCTGGTCTGACATGCTTCATTTTTCTGTAACATTGTTACAATGCAGGGCGCTGCTTCCCATGACAGGCACAGAACGGACATCAGTCTGCATGCTAAGCTCCAGTTCTCACCAGAATGCGGTGTGGGAAACCCACGTTCCATGTGCTCAAAAGGCAGTGCAGCAGGTGTCAGTGTTATTGACACCCCAAATGTTGGTCACAAACGCAGTGCGTGTGCCTGCATCAGGTTGCATGACAAAGTACCATGCGATTTAGTTTCAGTGAGTTTCCAAAAGTAGTGCATGCGGTGCAATCTGAGCCCATTCAAACATGAATGTTGTTTATCAATTGGAGACCTGAGCCTTTGATGATACACATAACCACCCTGGTAAAATAACTTTACATCAGAAGTCGCCCCCCCCCCCCCCCCCACCTTCATGTAAGGCGGCTCCCACCATGTCAGATGCTCTCCCTATACATAAACCCCCCCCCCCCCCCCATCGGAGTCTGCACCACAAAGTCCTCTCGTTTTATATCTTATCCAGGGCAGACTGGGTCTAATGCTTATTGCACCCTGGTTGAGGAACACTGCCCACATAAAATGGCCCCTGTGCTAACAATACCCCCTACATACAATAGATGCAATACCAGCTGAGTTACGTACAATAGCCCTGCACTCACAATACCCATTGAGCTACATAAAGTCTCCTTTAAACTAACGACCTTTCCCTCCAAAGTACAATGCCTTGAAAAAGTATTCATATCCCTTGACATTTTCCACATTTTGTCGTGTTACAACCAAAAACGTAAATGTATTTTATTGGGATTTTTTGTGATAGACCAACACAAAGTGCCACAAAATTGTGAAGTGGAAGAAAAACGATAAATGGTTTTCAAAATTTTTTCCCAAATAAATATGTGAAAAGTGTGGCGTGCATTTGTATTCAGCCCCCTTTAATCTGATACCGCTAACTAAATCTAGTGGAACCAATTGCCTTCAGAAGTCATCTAGTTAGTAAATAGAGTCCACCTGTGTGTAATTTTAATCTCAGTATCAATACCGCTGTTCTGTGAAGCCCTCAGGTTTGTTAGAGAACCTTAGTGAACAAACAGCATTACGAAGGCCAAAGAACACACCAGAAAGGTCGGGGATAACGTTGTAGAGAACTTTAAAGCATTTAGGTTATAAAAAAAAATACCCCAAGCTTTGAACATCTCATGGAGCACTGTTAAATCCATCATCCCAAAATGGAAAGAGTATGGCACAACTGCAAACCTACCAAGACATGGCTGTCCACCTAAACTTACAGTCCGGGCAAGGAGAGCATTAATCAGAGAAGCAGCCAAGAGGCCCATGGTGACTGGAGGAGCTGCAAAGATCCACAGCTCAGGTAGGAGAATCTGTCCACAGGACAACTATTAGTCGTGCACTCCACAAATTTGGCCTTTATGGAAGAGTGGCAAAAAGAAAGCCATAAGAAGTCCTGTTTGTGAGAAGCCATGTGGGGGACACAGCAAATATGTGGATGAAGGTGCTCTGGTCAGATGAGACCAAAATTGAACTGTTTGGCCTAAAAGCAAAATGCTGTGTGTGGCAGAAAACTAACACTGCACATCACCCTGAATGCACCATCCCCACCGTGAAACATGATGGTGGCAGCATCATGTTACGGGACTGCTTTTCTTCAGCAAGGAACGGGGAAGCTGGTCAGAGTTGATGGATGGATGGAGCCAAATACAGGGCAATCTTAGAAGAAAACCTGTTATTCTGCAAAAGACTTGAGATTGGGGTGGAGGTTCACCTTCCAACAGGACAACGACCCAAAACATACAGCCAGAGATAACGGAATGTTTAAGATCAAAGCATATTCATGTGCTAGAATGGCCCAGTCAAATTCCAGACCTAAATCCAATTGAGAATCTATGGCAAGGCTTGAAAATTGCTGTTCAGACGCTCCCCATCCAATCTGACAGAGCTTGAACTATTTTACAAAGAGGAATGGGCAAAATGTGAAAGGTGGTTCTACAAAGTATTGACTCAGAGGGGCTGAATACAAATGCACGCCACACTTTTCACATATTTATTTGTAAAAAATGTTGAAAGACATTTATCATTTTCCTTACACTTCATAATTATTTGCCACTTTGTTGGTCTATCTCACAAAATCCCAAAATGTGGAAAATTTTCAAGGGGTATGAATACTTTTTCAAGGCACTGTACATACATAACCCCCTAAAACTTTCCATATCCTCTTGAGCTACATACACTCCCCTACCTGGGATGCATACAAAACCCCCAAAACTAGCATTTTCAATGCCTTCAGGTGCTTCAGTTAGCCTTTGAGATTTGTTTGAATTTGTTTAGGCCTTGCTTACAGTGCTACATTTTGCAATTGACAGTTATGACCCCTCATAATCCAACTGGTCTGAAAATGTAAAACTGTCCATACACTAGAAAATGTTGACAATTTTTCATTTCTAAGAATGTTAGTTCAATTTTCTAATCATTACTATATTCAAATTTATGTTCATTTTCAACCGCAGTAATGAGAAAATTTTGAAGGAATGAGTTGGCAAATGTTGCTTGAACAAACAAATATCAGTGAATGTGGTTTTTGTTCGGGAAAGTCAATTCACGAAGAAAAATTTCATAGTACTTTTGAATGACATTTGTCAAGTCCTCAAATGTACTGAGAATTAGTTTGTGCTTCGAGGTTAGGGAGTGTGGTGTTACTGAGGGCAGCTTGAACGCAAAGAGGGAAGGAGCTGTGCTAGGGAATTTACACTTCCTGGAGTGCTGGAAATTTGCTGGAAAGTACATTGCAAGTGAATAAAAAATATATAAAAACAAAAACATTGACCTGATTATTCTGTGAGTTTGTCTGTAAACCTTTTAAGTTGGTGCAGGAGTTTCTTTAAAGTGGTTGTTAACCACTTGCCGACCGCCGCATGTACATATACGTCCTAAGTTTGGCGGCGGATATCGTTGTTATGGCAGCAGCTAGCTGCCATAACCCCAGTATCCTCGTTTTCGGCCGGCGGTCGGCTGCAAGATAAAAGTGGTCTCTGCGGTGTATTTGCTGCAAGATCACTTTTATCGGTGTCGGGAGAGGGGGCCCCCCCCCTCCCGCCGTGATCCCATGCCCTCCACCGCTTACCGGAGCCGTCGGCAGCAGCGGAGGCGATCGCGTCTGTTCCCTAGCTGTGCATGGAGACGAGTGAGGGGAAGATGGTGCCCACACGTCTCCATGACACTGCAGGGCGCAAGCGACGTCAAAACGTCACTTCTGCCCATATGTCTTAAAGGCACATTTTTTTCAGTGTCATTTTTTTTTTAAATGACTTTTTTTATTTTTTTTATTGCATTTTAGTGTAAATATGAGATCTGAGGTCTTTTTGACCCCAGGTCTCATATTTAAGAGGACCTGTCATGCTTATTTCTATTACAGGGGATGTTTACATTCCATGTAATAGGAATAAAAGTGACACAATTTTTTTTTTTTTTTTAACAGTGTAAAAATAAATAAAATCATGGAAAAATAAAAAAAAACTAAAAAATTTTTAAAACGCCCTGTCCCGACGAGCTCGTGCGCAGTAGAACGGTGGTCAAACCACACGTGAGGTATCGCCGCGATCGTTAGAGCGAGAGCAATAATTATAGCCCTAGACCTCCTCTGTAACGCAAAACATGCAACCTGTAGAATTTTTTAAACGTCCCCTATGGAGATTTTTCAGTAGGGGTGCATAGGATCAAAAAACTCACGGTTCGGATCGTTCCTTGGATCAGGAGTCACGGTTCGGATCATTTTCGGATTTAAAAAAAAAAAAAAATCTCCCCCACTGTAATAATATCTACAATCTGCCCCACTGTAAAAATTTGTATTGGCACTGCTGCCATCTGATCTCTCCCCTCCACTGTACAGATCAGTACACAGAGGGGAGAGAGGAACCGGCGTCATGACATGACGCTGGTTTGTTTACAAGTGATCCCTCTGTCAAGTGATCGCTCCGGTAAACGGCCGCCGGGTGTACCAAGATGGCCGCCGCCCCGGAGCTAGGCCGAAGCCGCGGCCTTTCCTAAGGCCGAGGCAGCGGCGCGCTCCGCGGAGCGCATGTATGCCGATCCGAACAGGTTGAACCATTCGGATCACAGATCGGTGACAATCCGTTGCACCCCTATATTTGTGGGTAAAAGTTTGACGCCATTCCATGAGCAGGCGCAATTTTGAAGCATGACATGTTGGGTATCAATTTACTCGGCGTAACATTATCTTTCACAATATAAAAAAAAATTGGGCTAACTTTACTGTTGTCTTCTTTTTTTTTTTTTTATTCAAAAAAGTGAATTTTTTCCAAAAAAAAGTGTGCTTGTAAGACTGCTGCGCAAATACGGTGTGAAAAAAAGTATTGCAATGACCGCCATTTTATTCTATAGGGTGTTCGAAAAAAAACAATATATAATGTTTGGGGGTTCTAAGTAATTTTCTAGCAAAAAAAAAACTGTTTTAAACGTGTAAACGCCTAAATTCCAAAACAAGGCTGGTCCTTAAAGCGGGGGTTCACCCACACCGCCAAAAAAAAAAAATATTAAAAGCCAGCAGCTACAAATACTGCAGCTGCTGACTTTTAATACATGGCCACTTACCTGTCCCGGGGTCCAGCGATGTCGGCAGGGGACGCCGAGAACCCGCTCGGTTCTCGGCAGCTGCCGCCGCCATCCTAGGTGAGGGAATCAGTAAGTGAAGCGTTGCGGCTTCACTTCCCGGTTCCCTACTGCGTATGAGCGAATCGCGCTGCGCGTCCCTAGTGGTCCCCGCTCTCTCCTGGGAGCTGTGTGTTCCCAGCAGACAGCGCGGTCGGAATGGGAAGAGGCATAGACTCCCATGGGAGTCTATGCCGGAAGTGGGTGCAAATACCTGTCTTAGACAGGTATCTGCACCCCCCTCCCCCCTGAAAGGTGCCAAATGTGACACCGGAGGGGGGGAGGGTTCCGAAAAGCGGAAGTTCCATTTTTGTGTGGAACTCCGCTTTAAGTGGTTAAGGCAGTGCACACAGTCACTGCCAGCCCCTCTGCTAGGATTATATGATGTGTATATACTATATGCTATTTTCTAAAATTCTTCTTATAAATACTGTTTTTCTTATCCCCGATCAGTGGTCATGTGACCACCCGGCGCTTTCTCGGCTGTATGTATTCCAGAGGGAGGGGCTGAGCTCTCCTTCTGATGTCTGCCGGGCGGTCACGCAACCTACCTTTTGTAATACAAACATCGGAGGAAGACAGCGCCGGGTGGTCACAGCTGGCTGAAGGACAAAGACTGACCACACCAACACAGATCGGCTTCTGTGCTTTGTGTGGTCAATTTAGAACACAAAAGAAAGGTGACTGACAGGATCAACCAGGTACTTCAGATGGAAGAAGTACATGAAAATGATAGACTATGATCTATTCTATAAAACACATATGTGAACATACACAGAAAAAAAAAATCTAGGGCAACATATACTTTTGACCAACCTAAAATGCTGTTTTCAAGGTAAGCTACAGCAATAAAGTGGAATACAATTAGTGGATGGCCAGTCAGCATTTGCCATAATGTGCAAGAATACACAGCACCCTTGCACATCATGGCACGCTTACCTATGGGTGTGTTCTTCTCCAGCCTTCTGAGTTTGCTGTCTTTTATGCTTCGCCATTGGGTGGGCACTGATAATGTAATTCCCCACACATAGTTACATTATCATGGCAGTTAACTGTCACAGATGCTGGTAATGGCGCCAAGACAGTAACCGCACTGTGCATGCCCCTCAGTCTGTGTACAGATAAAAATGTGCTAATAGCTTTACTGAAAGCCTGCTGGGAATTTTTGTTTTAAAGGTCTGCTTATGCCTAAATGCTCAACTCCAGCCAAAACCTTTATTTTGAATAAAGCAGGGAACTAACCTTTGTCAGGTTTTTACTACTATCTGTCTCTATTGAAGAGAGATCCTCTCACTTTATGTGTAGACTGGAAGTGTTGATAAATCTCTCTCATGGTGACATAGATGGGGAAAATACAGACTAGCATGAGGAAGAATTAAGCACACCTACGAATGGGGCAGCTTAAAATTACCCGCGGGTGACTCCTAAGGGTCCCCTGCGATTAGCTGTGGGCGAAACGCCCCATTGAAAGCATTGGTTGTCTGGCAGCACCTGCAGCTATTTATGCCCATTCAAATGTAATCGCTTATGAACACATTACCTGCATATGATTTGCACTGGACACAGACTGTCTCCTGTGGTCAATTGCAAACGCCCCCATATGCAGGTGCGAATGGGGCCTGCAAATTCTAACAATGGGTTTTATTGCTATCTGTGCCTTTCTGTTCCAGTAACAACCTAACCTCCCATTTCTTGTAGAAGTGTCACTGAGGCAGGAAGTGAATCTCCCAAGTGATGTCACAGACAGGACTTGACAGGTTTTCATTCTTCTATCTAAAATGTATAAGAAATTATGCGGGGGGGGGGGGGGTTAGGCTTTTATAGCCTTTCGCTGTAGAGTCTCTCTGTCCAACTATTATAATTCTGAATACAGTATACAGTAGTGCGAACTCCATGTTTGAATTAAAAAGACATAAAATCACTACACTTGCAATTCACTTTGTATGCCAATGTGCACTCGGCTATCGTTTTTCTACAACTGATCGAAAGAAAAGAAAATCTTTGTCTGTAGGAACCATGTCAGTTGTACTTTTATCACAGAGATGGATAAATCTTCCTAAATCTTTGGATTAGGTAAAAATAAAAGTACTTGTGGATGGATAGGCTGCATGGGAAATGTAGGAATCAGATTAAAGAAGTAGTATGACCAAAGCTTTTTTGTTCCTACTTCCCCTCTGGATCACAGGAGTGCAGTTCGTTCTGAAAAGATGCTGGCCTGGTACCTAGGTCAGCCTCTCAGTGATCTGCTAAGAGCCTGAGCCAGCTGCTCCTGCCCCCCTCCACAGCCCGACACTCCAGTGAGCGCTAAAGAGGTGAGCAGAGTGACTCAAAACAGAGGGGGAGAACTGAGTGATTAGTGGTCTTTGATCGCTCAGTTCTTACTGCAGAGCTGGCGGTGGACGTCGGGCCGATGCTGCATCCAGTTAGGTGAGTATAAATCATCTTTTTTTTTGGCTACTTTCACGCGGGGGGGATGGGGGGCATTAGCAGTAAAGCGCTGCTAGTTTTAGTGGTGCTTTACCGCTGTTAAAGGCTGCGCTTTTCAGTTGCTAGCGGGTCACTTTTAACCCCTGCTAGCGGCCGAGGAAAGGGTTAAATGCGCCCGAAAAGCGCCAGCAGCGGTGCCTGTTGGTTTCAATGGCAGGGGTGGTTTAGGAGCGGTGTATACACCGCTCCCGCACTGTCCCAAAGATGCTGCTTGCAGGACTGTTTTTCCCGTCCTGCAAGCGCACCGCCCCAGTGTGAAAGCACTCTGGCTTTCATACTGGGACTACAGAAGAGGCAGTTTATAGGCACTTTTCAGGCGCCATCTTTAGCGCAAAAAACGCCTTGGTGTGAAACTAGCCTTAAAATCCATACTTCTCTTTTAAACTTTTTGCTGTCAGTAACCAGGGTTTTTGCCATATCGTGCAAGTTTGCAGAACATATTTATACCTTATGGCAGACTTGCCTACCAAAACGACTCCTCCAACCCAAGCACTGGATTGCTGCATCGCTGCCGTTGACATTTTCACCTGGTCTCCGTCCAGGTTTGGTGTCCTCAGCCATCTTGAATGGTCGGCTGGGGATGACTTTGCTTGCATACATGTGTGGCTTAGTGTACATTTAGATAAAATATTGCTGGCAGATAAGATGCAAGGCCAGCAGTTGTTTTTAAAAGCAGAGTTTAATGTCACTTCAATTTTTGTGACCTTGGCTGTATATTTCTGAATCACTGGAAACCTTGGGAAGGTGAAGACAGGGGGATGAAGCAGGAAGAAAGACAGAATAGTACACTGCTACTTAAAATGGATGTTTTTTTCCTCAAGTGAGTTTATAATCATGTATGTGGTTTTCGTTGGAAATATTTACATCTATTCCAAAAATCAAATGTTAAAAAGAAGCAAAACCTTTTTTTTATTTTAAGTGCTTTCAAGTGACATTTGTCAAGTTATTGAATGTATTCGTATGAACGTTTATTTGAAATTCTACTTGTTTATGGCCAACTTTACAGAGATTACAGTATTGGGAAGTACTGTATGTAAGGTAGAAGACAAAGGCCACTGGAGAGGTGGGTTATGCTACCACGTCTGTTGCCAGGGATAGCCATTGGCATTTGTTGAAGGACCTGTATGGGTCTCTTTAACAAAACTTAAAGTGGAGCTCCACCCAAAATAGGAAGCTCCGCTTGTTTGCTTCCTCCCTCCACTGCCACATTTGGCACCTTTTGGGGGGGGGGGTTGCTACCGCGGCAAGGTCCCCTGGAAGTTCGCCCCCGAACCACCCACAACCCCTCCCCCCCACCCCCCACCGCTGCTGGACCATTCACAAAGCGCAGCGTGCTTCTCATAAGCGAAGTAGGGAGCGGGCTGTGCATTCCTTACAAGGGATGGCGGCGGCAGCACCCGAGAGCCGACTGAAAAATCAGCTGAGGTGCTGACATCGTTGTGTCCCTGGAGAAGAAAGTATCCTAATACTGTATAATATACTGTTCAATACTGTAGCTGCTGACTTTAAATTTTTCGGTGGTGGGGCTGGAGCTCCGCTTTAAAGTGTTACTAAACCCACAACAGTAAAACCAGTCTGTATATGCAGTAAAGCATGCTTGGTATACTTACTGTGGAACCTAAGGGGTTTATCCTCTGCATTATGTAAAAAGGCTGCTTGATCCTGTCTTCTGATCCTCCCCTTCTTCCTCTAACGCAGACCCCTAGGAGGCACTCTGCACATGCTCAGTTTGGTTATTGCTAGAGAGTTGTTTTTTTTTTTTTTTCTTTGACCCTGTGCTGATCACATGCACCCATCAGCACTGTCCAATAAGAGGGTCAGGGGTCCTGCAGACACTGATAGACGTCATAAGACTGCTATATACTGATGAGAAAAGGTATTTAGCAGTTTACATTTACTAAAATAATTGCATTTCCATGTGCTGTGGGATAGTATAGGTATAGTGAATGCAGGGTCCTGGGTTTAGTAAGGGCACTTTCACACTGAGGCGTGGGGGCGTCAGCAGTAAAGCACTGCTAGTCTTAGCGGCACTTTACCGTCATTTTAGAGGCGCTTTTTGGCTGCTAGTGGGGCGCTTTTAACCCCTGCTAGCGGCCGAATAAAGGGTTAAAAGAGCCAGCAAAGCGCCACTGCCGAGGCGCTTCGGCGGCACTGCCCATTGATTTCAATGGGCAGGGGCGCTTTAGAAGTGGTGTATACAGTTTCTAAAGCACCTCAAAGATGCTGCTTGCAGGACTTTTTTTAATGTAGCGCAAGTGCAACGCTCCGGTGTGAAAGCCCGAGGACTTTCACACTGAAGTGACAGGAGAGGCGCTTTACAGGTGCTATTTTTAGCGCTATAGCTCCTTTAAAGCGCTTCAGTGTGAAAGTAGCCTTACACTTTAACTGCGGATAAGAGATTTTTCATGATCTAACTCAACTTCTGCTAGTGATAAATATGCAGATCTGTGAAACTAGTGGTGTGTGTGTGTGTGTTTATTTTTTACTGAAAGTGTGAAGAAAACCGTGGTGATGAAGTCAATGAATAAAGTCTATGAAATCAATCTTCCGTGGTGATACATTTTGAAGCCATCCAAAAGAAATGCACAGAAACACAACCACAGTGTATCAAAAGTATACTTGCTGCCACCACCATCAGTGGGCAAATGAACGGACTTGCCTACACACAATCCACCAAAGTCTGACGGATTCGTACGTGATGACGTACGACCGGACGAAAACAAGGAAGTTCATAGCCAGTAGCCAATAGCTGCCCTAGCGTCGGTTTTTGTCTGTCGGGCCTGCATACAGACGAGCGGACTTTTCAACCGGACTCGGGTCCGTCGGACAGATTTGAAACATGTTTCATTTCTAGGTCCGTCAAACTTTTGAGAAAAAAATCCGCTGGAGCCCACACACGATTGAATTGTCCGATGGACTCTGGTTCGCCGGACCAATTAGTCCGTAAAATCCGGTCTTGTGTACGCGGCTTTAGAGTATTAAAGGTCTCAATAGGATTGTTGTCTCACCAGCTTCATCAGGCCTCCCTGATGAAGTCAGTGATGTAACATAGGGTGGAGCGCTGAGCCTTGGTAGTGTTGTATAGGAGAGAGGACATTCTTCTGGTGGCTCTGCTTTCATGATGAGATCATAAGCTATCAGTTGTACTCATAGCGGTGAGCCGTACAAGTGTCTCTTCTTACAGTTCATTAACTGCTTCAGCCCCGGAAGATTTTACCCTCTTCCTGACCAGAGCACTTTTTTTTTCCGAACTGCGTCGCTTTACCTGACAATTGCGTGGCTGCCCCGACGTTACACCAAAACAAAATTGACGTTGTTTTTTCCCCACAAATAGAGCTTTCTTTTGGTGGTATTTGATCACCTCTGGTTTTTATTTTTTGTGCTATAAACAAAAAAAGCGACAATTTTGAAAAGAAGCAATATATTTTACTTTTTGCTATAATGTCCCCAAAAATTTATATAAAAAAAGTTTTTTTTTTTTTTTTTTTATGTATAAATTGGTTTGCACAAAAGTTATAGCGTCTACAAAATAGGAGAAGATTACTATGTAAATTACACTGGCAGGGAAGGGGTTAAACAGTAGGGGGCGATCAAGGGGTTAACTGTGTCCTAGGGAGTGATTCTAACTGGGGGGGGTGGGGTGGGTTACCACTGACATGACAGCGATCACTGCTCCTGCACTGATGACAGGGAGCAGTAGATACCTGTCATGTCATAGGCAGAACAGGGAAATGCCTTGTTTACATAGGCATCTTCCCCGTTCTGCCGCTTCGTGACACGATCGCGGGACACCGACGGACATTGAGTCAGTGGGACCCGCGGGCAAGGTCACGCTGTAAGCGGCAGGTGCGTGTGTGCCCTGTAGCCCCACAAATTTATAGGTGACGTAAAGGTACGCCCATTTGCCCACCGCTGCCATTGTGTGGACGTTTATCAGCATGCGGCGGTCGGCTAGTGGTTAAAGAATGTGTTACATTGTTTTAATGTGAGTAGGAGTTTAAAAGAGAAGCATGGGTTTCCCTTTTTATGCATTTTTTTTTTTTACTTACCTTGGTGGATGCAGCATGGGTCTGATGCTGCATCTGTCCCCAGGCGCCTCTGTACTGAAAACTGAGCAATCAGACTGTCAGTTACAGCTCTCTGCTCTTCTCCCTCCTCACTCATTGGAGTGCTGAGCTGTGGAGGGGGCGGAGTGGGCATCTTGGGCTCTCAGCAGCTTGAATGGATTCAAAATTTATTACCATGGAAGATTGATTTAACCACTTCCGGACCACTGCATGCCGATATACGTCCTTACTTTGAAGAGGAATATCGTTATGGCAGCAGCTAGTTGCCATAACCACGGTATCCTCTTGTTCGGCCGGCGGTCCGGTTTCCGATAATAGTGTTTTCTGCGGCGGATTCACCGCAAGATCACTTTTATCGGTGGCGGGAGAGGGGCCCCCCTCCCGACGTGCTCCGGTGGCCTCTGACCAGAGTCATCGGCGGAGGCGATCAGATCTTTACCCTTGTTGAGCATGGAGACGAGTGAGGAGAAGATGGCCCCCATCCGTCTCCATAACATTGCAGGGCACAAGCGACGTCAAAACGTCACTTCTGCCCATAGCTCTTAAAGGGACATTTTTTTTTTTTTTTTTAATTAATTGCATTTTAGTGTAAATATGAAAATATGAGATCTGAGGTCTTTTTGACCCCGGATCTCATATTTAAGAGGTCCCGTCATGCTTTTTTTTTTTTTCTATTACAGGGGATGTTTACATTCCTTGTAATAGGAATAAAAGTGACACTTTTTTTTTTTTTTAAATAGTGTAAAAATAAATAAAAGGTAAAATAAATAAGAAAACAAACCAAAAAAATTTTTTAAACGTGCCCTGTCCCGCTGAGCTCGCGTGCAGAAGCGAGCGCATACGTGAGTAGCGCCCGCATATGAAAACTGTTCAAACCACACGTGAGGTATCGCCGCGATTGGTAGAGCGAGAGCAATAATTCTAGCCTTAGACCTCCTCTGTAACTCAAAACATGCAACCTGTAGAATTTCTTAAGTGTTGCCTATGGAGATTTTTAGTAAAAGTAAAAGTTTGTCGCCATTCCATGAGCGGGCGCAGTTTTGAAGCGTGACATGTTGGGTATCAATTTATTCGGCGTAACATTATCTTTCACAATATAAAAAAAAATTGGATTCTTTCCAAAAAAAAGTGCGCTTGTAAGACCGCTGCGCAAATACGATGTGACAAAGTATTGCAACGACCGCCATTTTATTTTCTAGGGTGTTTGAAAAAAAAATGTTTGGGGGGGGGTTCAAAGTAGGGATGCACCGAAATTTCGGCCGCCGAAACACATCGGCCAAAAATGGCCTTTTTGCCAATTTGGCGAAAGAGAAAAACGGCCGATAATGGAGCCGAAAATGGGGCGGGGCCTGGGTGCCGCCTATCACGGGGGCTTCCTATAGCGTAGAGGAGAGCCGCCGCCTGGTTGATTAGAGCGCCGGGAACATCACAGCTTTCATTTCAATAGCTGTGTGTTCCCCGCTGCGCACTGTCACATACAGCCCCTCCCCCTTGTCCGGGGAACTTTGATAGACAGATCACCCGTCCCAGGATTGGACGGGTGATTTGTCTATCAAAGTGCCCGGACAGAGAGGAGGGGCTGTATATGACGGCACGCAGCGGGGAACACACAGCTATTGAAATGAAAGCTGTGATGTTCCTGGCGCTCTAATCAACCAGGCGGCGGCTCTCCTCTCTCTTCCCTTCACAGGCTGGCTGCAATACTGGGGACGCTGGCTGGCTGCATCTGACGGGCACTGGTGAGGCTGCATTGATCTCTTGTCTGCAGTCTGACCATCTCCTGTACCATGTCCCCAGTCTCTGACCATCTCCTGTATAAAAATATTTTTTTAAAAATAAGTTTCGGTATCTGTTTTCGGCCTAGTGTATTTTTCATTTTCGGTATCGGCAAAAAAAACCATTCGGTGCACCCCTAGTTCAAAGTAATTTTCAAGCAAAATAAACAGTTTTTAACTTGTAAACAACAATTCTCAAAAAGAGGCTCGGTCCTTAAGTGGTTAAGACTCGTCACCTGTATGTTTGTCATTGTCTTGCTAGTTGTGATGCTGAAAAATCTCCCTTTCCAGCTAGTCCAGCTTTTCCTCTTTAGCGATTTGTTTTGCTAGCAAGTTGCCTCCAGTCACCGGACTACTAATGTTGCTGTGTCTAGGCTATTAGCTGCAATGTCCGCTTTTACTGCCCAGTGTATCTATTCAGATATAAATATAAGTGCAGGTCAGCTCTGTCTCATGTTTGTTGTATAAATTACGAGATTATACAATTGATGGAGATAAAAAAAAAAAAAATACACATGTCAGAAAGCACCTAAATAAACCAATCGTAATACACATTGAATCTCTCCATTCCAGCAACCCTTTCCTTTGACAATGTTTACAGAAACCACTGCCAAATATAAGCTCCTCATTTCATAAATGACTCACCAGTGCATAATCGGTGAACAAAAAAAGAGCCAGTTGGTTTCCCACGACCCTGTTATTCCACCCTATTGCTTGCTACAATATTGCCTCTCGCATCATACAGAAGGTAAAGCCTGACTGGTCAGTCACAGCTTATTTAAGACCCCTCAATCTTTCTTTTCCCTTTGGTAACGCTAATTGTATGTTACTGCTGTCTGTATACATCTGCAGCCAAAGGAGAGTTGCGTGGGATAGAAAACAAAGAGTAATGGCTGATATTTTTCTTTTACCAAAAAGTTGTAGTTTACCTATTAGTAAGTGCTGCTACTCCGATAAGGCTTTTTCTGGCTGTGTTTTGAAAAGAGAAGTATTGAAACAATTGATGGAAGTGGGTTATGGGGGTACCACAGTGTTTACATGCATGATTACAATTAGAGTAGTAGAGGTGGCAATTTTTTTTTTTTTTTTTTTTTTTAACTATGTTTGGTATAGAAGCTTTGTATTTTTGAGCTTTAACATGAACATGGCACTCTGGAGCTGATGTCTCAGTCCACTTCAGTTTTCCACTCTTGTTGAGTGCCCTACTGTGGAGTGCTCACGCAGCTTAGGTACAGGTTGTATGTTTTTTTCACAGCTTGTATGTACAGATCCTACATCTGTCAGTTATAAGTTCATTGTAGTTTACCTGGCCATAGATTGAAATCGGTAGGTTCAGCAGGGACCGGCTGAATTTTGATCCATGTATGTCCATTCCCTTCTATCGAACTGGAATATTTGGAAAACTTTTCTCAATCCCCCTGTCATAATACAAAGGCACACAAGAAGTATTCCTCTATCCACCTTTCTTGTGTGGATGGAGGAATCAACATTTTTTATTTTCTGGGCTGGCTGAAAAAATAAGTACAGGCTGTTCCCGGGTTAGAAACAAGTCAGGGTCTGTAGGTTTGTTCTTAAGTTGAATCTGTTTGTAAGTCGGAACAGCTACATTTTTTTTTTTTTTTTTTTTTAGTGTAGCTCCAGCAAAAAAAAAACAAAAAAACAATTTTTAAGCTTTTTGGATAGCCTAGGGAAGGGTTAACACCCCTGTAACGTTTGTTTTGCTGTGTGTGCCCCTGTTCAGAAGATTCCACCTCACTTTCTGTCCCAATGACAATTGGATTTTGAAAATGTTGGGTTGTTGTGGAAACAAGCCTTAGTGATAGAGCATCAGTGGAGGTACCTTTTTTACATAACTCATACAGGATTGAATTTCCCTTCCTAGCGGTAGATTTCCTCTCACTTCCTGTTGTCTCCCTCCGTTTGTAAGTAGGAGTCGTTTGTAAGTCGGATGTTTGTAACTAGAGGACCACCTGTACTCTATGTTGATATACAAATATCTCAATGGTGATCCCAGCGTAAGTATGAAACTTCAGTCCCAGGGAGTGTAAGAGGACACAGGGCCACACTTTGAGATTGGAAGAGAAGCAGTTTAACCTTGAGCTGCGTAGGGGCTTTTTCACTGTCGGGGCGGTACGGATGTGAAACTCCCAAAATCGGTAGTGTCGGCAGGAAGTATGGATAGCTTTAGAAGACTCTTGGATGAGCATCTTTCGAAAACAATATACAGGGATATGGGAAATGAAAAAATACACCTACACGAGTTGAACTGGATGGACTGTTGTCGTTATTCAACCTTACCATCTATGTAACTATGTCCACTTCTTCATGTGTACATGGTTGGTTTTCTTTAGTTTACTAATATGTATTAAAACCTATTCACACTAAAGTCGGCCATAAACTTTTCGAATCTTGGCCGGTTCAGCAGGTACCAGCTGAGTTTCGAACCTTGTATGGGCAGGCTGATTTTACCCAAGTTAATTCATCGATCGACTTGGGTATAACCAGCATGCTGGATTTTCCATGTGATTTTTGTCAGCGGCTATAGCCGCTAGCAATAATCACTGTATTCTCAGGCAGAGACAGATCCTGGGGCTCCCTCGCTGGAAGAACACAATAGCTCCACAGGAGGGATTCCCCCATCAACACTGAATGTGTTGAGGGAATTAAGAAATTAGCAGGAAAGAAAATTGCACCATCTACGACTGGCTTAACCACCTTCCGACCGGCTCATGATGATATACGTCGGCAATGTGGCACGGGCGCGCAAAACAACGTACCTGTATGTCGCTGCGTCATCTGCGGCTAGCGGACTCGATCTCCGCCGGTGGCCTGCGATCGTGGCACGGAGAGGCAGAACGGGGAGACGTAAACAAGGCATTTCCTTGTTCTGCCTAACAACATGACAGGGATCTACTGCTCCCAGTAATCGGGAGCAGTGATCTCTCTCATGTTCTAGGGAGCCCACAGTTAGAACACGCTGAGGGAACACAGCCCCATTGATTGCCCCCCTAGTGTTTAACCACTTCCCTGCCAGTAACATTTACACAGTAATCAGTGCATTTTTATAGCACTGTTCGCTGTATAAATGCCAACGGTCCCAAAATAGTGTAAAAAATGTCCGATCTGTCCGTCGCAATGTCGCAGTCATGATAAAAATCGCCACCATTATTATTAGAAAAAAAAAATATTAATAAAAATGTCATAAATCTATCCCCTATTTTGTAGATGCGATAACTTTTGCGCAAACCAATCAGTATACGCTTATTGCTTTTTTTTTAAATTTTTTTTGGTGGGATATTTATAGGAAAAAGTAAAAAAAATTACCTTTTTTTTCTCAAAATTGACACTTTTTTGTCTTATTTTGTGTTTTTTTTTTTTTTTTTTTTGTTTATAGCACAAAAAATAAAAACCACAGAGGTGATCAAATACCACCAAAAGAAAGCTCTATTTGTGGGAGAAAATGTACGTCAATTTTGTACTTGTCAGTTAAAGCGATGAGTGCCGTATCGCAAAAAAGGGCTTGGTCAGGAAGGGGGTGAATCCTTCCAGGCCTGAAGCGGTTAAAGTGATACTAAAGTCCTTCTTTTTTTTTTTATAAATGTTTATGTGTATAACAAACATGTCATACTTGCCTGTTCTGTGCAGTGGTTTTGCCCTGATCCTCCTCTCCTCGAGTCCCTCGCTGGCGCTCCTGGCTCCTGCCCCAACAGCAAGCAGCTTGCTATGGGGGCAGTTGAACCGAGCCGCTGCTCTGTGTGTCCATTCAGACATGGAGCTGCCTCTCTGCCTTGCGCCCCCCCTCTGTCCTCATTGTCTCACTGACTTTGATCGCAGCGGGAGCCAATGTCCCCCGTTTGTCTCAGCCATTTAGGAGGGAGAGTCCCATACAGTGGAGTCTCTTGTGCAACATCGTTGTATCGAGATGGGCTCAGGTAAGTATTAGGGGAGCTGCTGCACACAAGTTTTTTTTATCTTAATGCATTAAGATAAAAAAACCTTCTGCCTTTAGAACCACTTTAAGTGTTTTAACCTATGCATTTTAGCACATGCTGCCTACCGCAGATTTATTGCAGTCTCGCTGTGGCTGTTAGAGCACACCTTGGCTGTGCTGTCATTCATTACAGCACAAGCCGATCAGCGGGTTTAGGTCAATGATTTATGCCTGGAACCCAGTGATCAGCTGAGCGAATGATAGAAGCGAGCTCTGTGTTGGTAAACAACACAGGGCTCTCTACAGACAGCAGCGATGTGCTGTTTTTTTTTTTTTTTTTCCTTCCTGCAGATCAGTACACAGTACTCGTAGAAAACATTGTAGGCACACAGTTAACCACCTTGATTGCACCTAAATGTTAACCATTTCCCAGCCAGTGTCATTAATAATTTTAGCACTGATCATTTTATTAGTGTCACTGGTGATGTCCATGTCAGCCCCCCCCCCCCCCCAGCGTCCGTGTCAGATTTGACTTCTGCAATATCGCAGTCCTATTTATAACTTACTAATTGCCACCATTACTAGTATGAAAAAAAAATGTCAGTATAGATTTCATCATTTTGTAGAAGCTATAACTTTCACGCAAACCAATCAATTTACACTTCTTGGGATAATATTTTTTACCAGACATGTAGCACAATATATTTTGGCCTAAATTTTATGAATTTTTTTTTTTTTACATTTTTATTGGATATGCTTTAAGGCTGGATTCACACCTATGCATTTTTTGTGCATTTTGCAGATTTGCACTACAGATCTACTATAGAGCAGAAAGTAAAAAATGTGTTTTTTTGTTTTTTTATATTATAATAATAATAAAAAAACAGTGGTGATCAAATACCACCAAAAAGCTCTCTGCTCTCTGTGTGAAAAAAATATCAAATTACTTTGGGTACAGAGTTTCATGACCGCTCAAAACGAGCACAGTTCCAAATAGCAAAAAATGGCCTGGTCATGAGGGGGATAAAATCTTCCAGAGCTGAAGTGGTTAAACAATGCTAGTTCATATCTGTGCGTTTCGTCGATGTGTGTTCCTTTTTTGAGGTATTTGTGCACTATAGGGACTATTGATAACAATTGCAGTGCATGATAATACATAATAAAACACTGAAGCACACATGGAAAGATTAGCCTTAAGTTTTATTTTTTTAGGAAAAAAAAAAACCTCTGTGCTTTTTTTTATGGTTTGCATAAGTTGTATGTTCCTATTTCCCATCAAAAGTACAGCATTGGTTAGTAATGTGTTTTCAGTTCCCCCTGCAGTCTTGTCTAATGCTCTGTTTGCTCCATGTGCCTATTCTTTTTGTCTACCGCATGGCTGGTATGACCTGGCGCTGGGCCGAGTTCTAGGTTTCCCCGTGTTTATTTGTGTGCTGAGTGAAGCATGAATCGCAGTTCTTAGTACAGCTCAGTCTCACATGCTTCTCAACATTTCCTGCTTTCTCCCTCCTCCAATGTTTAACTCAGAGTTTATATTCCTTCTCATTGTAATACTGTGGTAGGATCAGTACAAGGAAACTTGTTCCTTTTTATTAAGAAGCTTGAACTGGAACTTTTCATTACGATTTCCAAATTCAGATACATTTTGCACTAAACTGCTAAGTAAGAATTATAGAGAAATATCTGTGTTTTATATGCCAGTGATATGATCACTTTCAAAGTGGCTTTATCTTCAGGCAAAAACATAGGAGGGGAGGTGAGTATGTTGTATGGATTTTACCTTTCTATGTCGCTGAGCAGCAGACATGATTGTGTCTTCATCTGGACTGTCTCTGCATCAGCTCTCTGCTGTGTCCCCGAACTAATCAGTTGTTTTGACAGGAGTCCAATTGCTCCAATCATAGAATTTGATTTGGGACTTTGATGTGGGGGGGGGGGGGGGGTGTTATAGGCAGGGCAGGACTTGGGGTGGTGGGGGCCCCTGGGCTTGAGTCACTTTCAGGCCCTACCCTTCTATACATATGCACAGCTCTATAAAACAGAAATAGAAAAGGACAAGGTGCGCCAGACTCACTAGTGCACTATTAAAGAACTTCTGTTTAATTGGACAAGACAAAACAGCCAAATGGCTACTCACAAAAGTAGATAATATATAAGCGTATAAGTGGGGGATACTGTACTGGTATTCGTCCTGGGTCCACGATTAATAAAAGCAATTAAAATGGATAAAATGATAATTACCGTATTTATCGGCGTATAACACGCACCCAAAGTTTAGGAGGGAGTTTTAAGGAATAAAATTTTTAGGAGGGAAGTTTAAGGAAAAAAACTTACATTTAAATGCCCATCAATGCAGCCTTGTCAGTGTTCATCTGCAGCCTTGTCAGTGCAGCCTTGTCAGTGCAGCCTTGTCAGTGCAGCCTTGTCAGTGCAGCCTTGTCAGTGCAGCCTTGTCAGTGCAGCCTTGTCAGTGCAGCCTTGTCAGTGCAGCCTTGTCAGTGCAGCCTTGTCCCAGTGTCATTTGCAGACTTGTCATTGCAGCCTTTCAGTTTAAAAATGGCACCGTCGAGATACAGAGCCGGATGTCCTGTGTATCTCAGCGACTTTCGGCGGCTTTCGAAAAGGGCGGGGCCCCCTTTTGGCCGGGGGCCCATGGGCTTGAGCCCAGTCAAGCCCAATGGTAAGTCCGGCCCTGGTTATAGGCGACTCAATCCACTTCCATTATTGTCGATTTATAATTGCAAAGGATGTCCAAGAAAACCTATAACTAAATTTTTTTTGTTTTCAGCAAAAAAAAAAAAAAATAATAGTAATATTTATATTGCATACGGTTTTATTAAAGCCCAACTTCAGCCAGACATTTGCTTCTAGTTTTAATAGAGTGGAGTAGGATTAGAACGCAAGACTTCGGTGGGTGTAAAAAGATGTCCGCTTGCCACCTTCTAACTGTAGGCTTAATGCAGACGAGTGCAGGTGTACCAAGATGGCCACGACAGAACGTCACTTCAGTTGCATTTTCTGATGGGTAGCGGTTTTCTGACAGGACCCCCCCCCCCCCCCGTTATGGAGGTTCAACGGTAACACTAGTTCTGGTAACCTGGGGGTCCCCAAGGAATTCCCTTAATTTGCAGGGATGTCTGTTTGGCTATGGGACAGGAAGTGAAGGGAAATCTCCTCAATGGGACACGAAGGGTGAAAAATATACTGATGGGTTATACTCCTGCCTTGCTGTATCCAAAATGGGAGAAAAAAATAAATTTTGCCTATAGTTCTATTTTAAAGCTTGGCATTCTCTGTTGCACAATGCTAGCTGGCACGCCTCCAGTCCCTGTGCTATATACTCTGCTGGCTGGGCAGGAGATCTCTATAGACTATTTGTGGGGCTGACTGCTTTAACATAAACAATGCAGAGCACAGAGACTTTTTGAATGCAAGCAGTGGGAAAGCAGCAGTGTGAATTTGGGGTTTATAGCCACATTTCTAGACAAAGGTGCCACAGAAGTAATTTGCTTCCCCCCCCAAGCTTTTTTTTGGGTGCTGGGATTAGTGCTCTTGGATTCACACCAGTGCTTCTGGAGTAATTTTTTAAATGCTTGTCCATGTAGGTAAAATGCATCCACAACTGAGAATCTTTTGTTTTGTAAAGGACCTGTTCCCACTACCACACTGCATTGTATCTCTTTGGGGAATTTTTTTTTTGTTTTGTCCAGTTTGCTACCTTTCAAGTCATTTGAATAGGATTCTTCAGGAGCAATGTGGTGCATGCAAAAGAGAGCATGACAGCAGTTTTTTATGTCAATGAGAATCCCAGCAATATAAAGCCTTGTGCACACAAGAGCATTTGCTTTGCTCCTCTGAATGCCAGAACTCCTCCTGGCAGGAGAAAAGCTACTTAATAAAACACGCCTAAAGCTGTGTATTGCACATGCATTTAGACGCGTCAAACGTTTGAGTGATAATGGAATACATTAGCCAGATTATTTTATTCTGGCCATTGTAATGCATTAACATATAGCATTTTAGGTGTGCTTAGGCGCCTTCAACATTTTTTCTGTTCTTCAGCTATTCTCTTGAACGTGTGTGTGTGTGTGTGTGTGTGTGTGTGTGTGTGTGTGTGTGTGTGTGTTGTTGTTTTTTTTTCCTCTCCAGGCTCTAAACGCCCTTCTAATCTGCCTGTAAACTCCTATGTGTGCATGAACACACAGGCTAACATAGAGATGCTTTTTAATGCCTGTAAGAAAAACGCCAACTGCCTGTAATGATGGTGTTTTTTTTTTTTGTTTTTTTTTTAACATTTTCATGCCAAAGCCTTTTTCTGATATTTGTTGCTTACAAATTAAAATACGTATTTTTTGCTAGAAATATACTTAGAACCCCCAAACATTATATATATATTATTATTATTTTTAGCAGAGACCCTAGATAATAAAATGGCGATCATTGCAATATTTTATGTCACACGGTTTTTGCGCAGCGGTCTTTCAATCGCAATTCAGAAAAAAAATAAAATAACGAATTAAAAAAAACCCTGTAAAGTTAGCCCAATTGTTTTTTTATAATGTGAAGAATGTTACGCTGAGTAAATGGATACCTAAAAACATGTCATGTTTTGAAATTGCGCACACTCGTGGAATGCCAACAAACTACGGTACTTAAAAATCTCCATAGGCGATGCTTTAAAATTTTCTACAGGTTACCATTTTAGAGTTAGAGGAGGTCCTGTGCTAGAATGATTGCTCTCGCTGTAACGATTGTAGTGATACGTTGTGTGGTTTGAACACTGTTTACATTTGCAGACGAGACTTGCGTATGCTTCTACGCATGAGCCGGGTGGGATGGGGCTCTTTGAATTCATTTTTTTTCTTATTTTATTTTTACACTGTCTCTTTAAAAAAAAAATTTAGATTTTTATTGCTGTCACAAGGAATGTAAACAGTAATAGTCAGTGACAGGTACTCTTTATGGAGGGATCTGAGGTCTATAAGACCCCAAATCCCTCCTTTGCATTTAAAAGTATTCCAAACGCCAAAACCGGAGTTTTGGAATACTAGGGATTTTTTTAAATCTGCACCATTGGCAGCTGAGTAAACTGAAAGTGATGTCATGACATCGTTTCTTCTGGGTTACTAGATCGTAGACCCGATCAAAGCAGATTCCGGCTTTATTCGGGTCTTTGGCCAGCCGGCAGATGTGTCAGGTGGTCGCTTGGGCCTCCCGGTGGGATGGGAGAGCCGCGGGAGGCTGGGGGGGGGGGGGGGAGGAACGTCCCCTCACGCTCCTTAGAATAACAGCCGAGAGGCTTTTAGCCGCATCAGTTATCACTAGAAAGCCAGCCACTGGCTCTAAAAAAAAATGGTACCGCGTGATGCCCCAGTATTACCCTTTCAAGCCAAGAATGCATATTTGCGTACGGTCAGCATGAAGGAGTTAAAGTCATTCTTCAGTCGCCTGCGTGAAAATTTAGGGCTGTAGCTGCTGACTCTTAAAAAAAAAAAAAAAACAGCCACTCGCCTGTCCAGGGGTCCAGCGCTGTGCTCACGTGTGTCGGTTTCTTCACCGCTCTTCAGTCCAATCTTAACTGTGGACAACCAACTGTGACTGCTTGCGGCTTCACAGTCAACAGCACATGCGCGAGCCACACTACGTCTTGTAAATGGTCTCTTGGGGCTTCTGACTTGTCCCAAGAGCCTGCAGAGAGGATAGGGAGGTGAACTTCTGCTCCAATCGCCTAGGCTGCCGAAGTGGAAGTGAGTACCTGTCAAAACCAAGCACCTGCCCCTCCCCTCCCCCCAAAAAATGCAATCTTGACGGGGGGGGGGGGATGAGGAGGAGCAGCTGAACTTTCCCTTTTGGGCGAAGTTCTGCTATAAGCTCAGTGTGCATAGGTCCTAATACAGACAGATTCCCTGATCTGAAGACAAACTGTTGCCTAGTTACTTTTTCTTCTAGGCATACTTGGCTTGATATTTACATGACTGATGTGAGTATTGCTACAGATAATTGGGCAATGTGGAGGTTTATGGATGAGTAAATATAGAGGATTGAAAATAGTAACAGTACTTTCTATGTGTACTTATGGTTTAAAAATGCTCGAATGGCAACAGCCTTGTTAAAATGTATGCATCAAATTGAATAGCGTGTGTTATACTTCTTCCCTGGAGAAACTGTTCTCACCTTCATTGCTACATGCATATCTGATGGCCTAGCTCACATGATCTATGCTGCAGGGGAAGATCAGCCAAAGGTTCTCTTTGTTGTGATTTGAGTACAAGTCTACTTTAATTTTAATATCTCAGTGCTTGTCTGTCTTTATAGTCAGACCATCAGAGAGCAATGCAGTCTGTGTGCCCATCATAAGTGAGTACATCTCCCAGCAGTTGCTCAAGTGACCCACAAATGATTGCTGAAGCAGGCTTGGTGAATCTGAAAACAAACAAAACGTGTTAGCACGTTTTTTCTATAGTCAAAAAAGAAAAAAAAAAAAGTATCACTGCCTGTGTGTCTTAAAAACAAAATGCACAACCTGTAAGCTGATTCCAAATAGTGCCCTAAATGAGTTTAATGCCCCACTTTCTCATTCAAGTTTTTATTATGATTGAAAAATTATTACAGTATAATCAGCATGAAAAAAATCAGTACAATATAATTCACAGCTAATTCAAAATATGTGATTACAGTCTATTGGTTGTCTTATTACTGTGGTGAACAGCACTAACAATATAGAGAAATAAAGTAGAAATAATATAATGTAAACTCTTGACTTTGACTATATCCATTCAATTTCAAATTGTACACCTGCCTATTTTAAGATATATTAAAGCCTCACTCCCCCTTCGAAACCCCAAAGGGATCACACTGTGTCCAAGGAGGGGTGAGGATTCTCCCTCTCATTATCCATTTTTCTTTCTCGAACATCACAGGACACAGAGCCTCAGTAATTACTGATGGGTTATATAGGTATCACTAGGTGATTGGACACTGGTCACACCCTAATCAGGAAGTTCAACCCCCTATATAATCCCTCCCCTTGCAAGGATACTTCAGTTTTTACGCCAGTGTCTTAGGTGATGGACATGTAAAGATGTCCTGTGCTGAGCTCCAAAGGGAATATCCTATATCCTATACTGGGGCAAGCCAGGCAGACCGGATCCAATCAAAGTGTCCTTTCTAGGCTGAATTGGATGGTAAACGGGCCTCGTGTCCGAAGAAACGAGGCTTTACCTGTAATGCTTCTCTTTTTAGAGAGCTGGACCCCGCATATTAGAAAATGGTTTTCTAGCCTAATTTCTAGCCGGGTGCTTTACGGGCCCAGAACTGCAGGATCCCCCTATTCGTGGGGGGCCCCAGTCTCTGATGGTTTTTTCAAACGGAGCCCACCGTGAGAGGTGAAGATTGGGTCTGTGTAAACTGAACCCTGCGGCTGGATAAGGTAAGAGGAGATTCCACAGAATTTTCTAATTCTAGTAGGTTTCTCCTTTAAGGTAAATGCATGCTATGCCTATTGTGACCACCGGGGGCTGCCAAGAGCACAAACCTTGTCATGCTGGATTGTCTGTCTCAGTGTTCATGCTGCACATGTTTCAGCGTCTCAGGCCGGCTCACGGTAGGATGGATGGGGGGATTTCTCATATTCAAATGTTTCCCCCAGGCTAGAAAGAGGCCACAGGGGTCTAGAAAGCGGTTATACCGCTCAGGCACCGCTGCCTCGGCCGCCATATCCGACCATTGCCGTTTTTAGGCAGGTCTTCACTACCAGCTTCTCTCCCTCCTCCCCCTCCCCCAGCCTTCCTCCATAGTATTTCAGGAGAGTCGGCCAGCGCGGGAAGCGCTAGTTTGTTCAAAATTCGAAGGGGGGGGTGGTCGTGGGGGGGGAGGGACGTCAGCACAGGTGCTTAGACTCCCACTCAGGCCAGCTGCAGGCTATTAAGGCACTCTGTACAGGTCCACACAGCCTTTGGAGAGACACAGAGCTGACAGTCACATGTAAGGTGGGACACAGGCATTCTCCTAGGCAGCATTTACTGAAGTAACACCAGACTGAGCATTGGGTAGCAAGGCTTTTAGCCAGACTACATTGCTCAGCAGGCAGTGTTCATTTGTATACCTCACACCTTGTTGCTTTGCACTATGGGTAGAAGAGGTTCAAGCACCCCAAGAACCAGAGACACTAGGGGATCTCGTTCAGGTTCTGAGGGCCCCCTGTCAGCAGCATCCTCCCCCCGTGAAGGGCCAGGGACGGCTAGCCTGGGAGAGCCGTTGGGGTCAGGGGCTACACCTGCTTCTGGCACTTCAGCCCCTGTATATATTACACAAGAGGTTTTTTCCTCAACCATTAATGGTCTAGAGGAAACATTAATGGCCGTGATTACGTCTTCACTCAGTAGAAGAAAACGCACTAGGCCTTCCTCTGTTCCCCAATACCCTCAGGAAGAGGAGTTCTGGGATAAAGGAGATGAATCCCTTTCAGAGGATCGGGATGGGACGGATGATTCCTCTTCGGAGGAATCAGGTGGAGAGGGACCCTCTGCGACTTCCCAAGAGGAGAAAGTGTTAGTGCAGATCCTTACTTGCAGAAATAGTAAGGATGATGGTGGGTTCCCCGTGGACCCTACCGGTACGCCCAGATCTGTTATCTCAAGGTCCAGTGTTCCTTCCTGCCTTACAAATGCTAAATTTGATGGTTTGGCTATTGAAACCCACGTTCCTAAGAATCGTGGACTTTCAGGTCCTGGGGTATCTACCTTGATCAATGCAAGGAAGCCAGCTTCCAGAATGATTTATCAGAGAATCTGGAAAGCTTATATATCCTGGTGTGAATCCAGGGGTTGGCATCCCAGAAAATATGTGATTTTCTACAATTGGGATTAGAGATGAAGCTGGCCTTGAGTACCATCAAGGGCCAGGTCTCGGCTTTATCAGTATTATTTCAACGGCCACTTGCTTCGCATTCTTTGGCCCGAAACTTTATGCAGGGGGTGATGCGGCTTAATCCTCCGGTTAAGACGCCCCTAAACCCCTGGGATTTGAACTTGGTTCTGTCTGTGTTACAGAAACAGCCTTTTGAACCAATATGTCAGATTCCTTTGGTCTTGCTGACAAGGAAGTTAATTTTCTGGTAACCATCTCTTCTGCTAGAAGAGTATCAGAATTAGCAGCTCTTTCCTGTAAAGAGCCTTATTTGATTGTTCACAGGGATAGAGTGGTACTGCGCCCTTATCCTAGTTTTTTACCGAAGGTGGTTTTCAGATTTTCATCTAAACCAAGACATTGTTCTGCTTTCCTTTTTTCCAGATCCCTGTTCTATGGAAGAAGGGTCACTACATTCTTTGGATGTAGTAAGAGCAGTCAAGACCTATCTGGAAGCAACTGCTCAGATTCGCAAAATGGATGTTTTGTTTGTGCTGCCAGAAGGACCCAGTAGAGGACAAGCAGCATCAAAAGCTACCATTTCTAAATGGATTCGACAATTGATCATTCAAGCTTACGGTTTGAAACAGAAGATTACTCCGTTTCAGATCAGGGCACATTCCACAAGGGCTATTGGTGCTTCTTGGGCAGTGCATCACTGGGCCTCTATGGCTCAAATCTGCAAGACCGCAACCTGGTCCTCAGTTCATACATTCACCAGATTTTATCAGGTGGATGTGAGAAGGCATGAGGATATCGCCTTTGGGCGTAGTGTGCTGCAGGCAGCGGTACGAGGTCCTCAGGTCTGATTGCACCCTACTTGGTTGTGGTTCCCCTCCCCTCAGATAGCATTGCTCTGGGACATCCCATCAGTAATTACTGAGGCTCTGTGTCACGTGATGTTCGAGAAAGAAAATGAGGATTTTTTAAAAACGGCTTACCTGTAAAATCCTTTTCTTTCGATGGACATCACGGGACACAGAGGTCCCGCCCCTCTTCTAATACACTATATTGCTTGCCTACAAAACTGAGGTATCCCTGCAAGGGGAGGGATTATATAGGGGGTTGACCTTCTTGATTAGGGTGTGACCAGTGTCCAATCACCAGGGATACCTATATAATCCATCAGTAATTACTGTGGCTCTGTGTCCCGTGATGTCCATCGAAAGTAAAGGATTTTACAGGTAAGCTGTTTTTAAAAAATCCTATTTTTTCTCTCATAAATTTCTATTTGAGAGAATGGAGGAGATATTGACAATCCGTGATATCCAGCTCAAAGATTATTACGGAATTTAACAGGGGTACGATATAATGTTCCCATTATAATTGATCAAAGTCAGACATCCTGACCCTAGTATGAAAAATTAGTATATAAACCTGAGCATTTCTATGTAACTTTAAGGAAAAATTATACTGTTCCTAAAACAGGAAAAAGAAGATATAAGGGAAAAGACTAGGGGAGAAGAAAAAAAAGATAAAGGAATAGTACAGAAAAAGAGTATAGAATGCCTGTCTGTCCGATGTGAAACTCAAAAATCAGCGATTGGTGTTGCTACCTATGTCCGGTATCAGAGAAATTCCCATAAACCGAGCCCAGGGTTCCCAAGTGGCTTCAAATTGTATGGTCTTGTCCAATAAGGAACTAACCATTTTTTCTTGTTCCATTATCCATGAAATCTTCCTTTTGATGGACAGTAGAGACACCGAAGACTTCTTCCATGCTTTGGCAATAGTCAATATAAACAGAATTTAATGCCCCACTTTCAAGAGCAGAATGTTACCAGAACAAAGGGAGTCTGCCAGTTGTGGCTGTATTTAAATTATGCTGTGATATTAATGCGTCATCATAAGTCTTAGTTATTGCATTATACAAGTATTTTCTAAGGTGGTATGCAATCTCCTCATACATGGTGAGATAATGAATGTATCAGTGGGCCACAGAAGGTCTGTATCGTGTGCAATCAGGCAGGGTGGAAAAAAGAAGTGATGGCTGGCAATAACTTTCGTCACCCAATTGCTACCTGTTGAGTAGTATTAAAGAAATTCTCAACATGCATTTTAGGCTCCATGCTCACTAGCGTTTTTTTTTTTTTTTTTTTTTTTTCACCCCCCCCGTCGCTTTTTAAATGACAATTGCACGGTCATGCTACACTGTGCCTAAACAGAATTTTTATTGTTTTGTTCCAACAAATAGAGCATTTTTTTGGTATTTGATCACCACTGGGATTTTTATTTTCTGCTAAACAAATAAAAAAAAAAAGACAAATTTTTGAAAAAAAAAAAAAATTGTTTTTTTTTTTTGTTACAAAGCTTTGTAAATAAGTTTTCTCCTTCACTGATGAGGCTGCACTGACGGACACTGATAGGGGGGGGGGGGGGGGGCACTGATTGGCAGGAAGTAGTAATGGGCCCTGGCATCCTTGGTGGCCATGGGTGGCATACTTGGTGGTCACAAGTGATGGGATGGGCATCCCTGGTGGTGCTGGGTGGGCATCCTCGGGGGGGACTGGACCAATGATCAGTGCAGACCCCCCCCCGTCAGAGAAGCAGCCGATCCACTGATTGGACACATCCGTAAAATGAGAAATAATCAAACACAAAATCGATACCTCTCTCAGTGTTCATTGAAAAATACTGTTTCAAATAACATAAGCAGCTACTATAATAATAAAGCAATTAACTAGAAATATGTTACAGCAAATACCGAAACATTAGTAGCACTAATCAATCACACTATTTTCAAGACTGTGATAAAAGTCCACTTTATAAATAAAATGTGGGTAATAAATTATCCAACAAGGAAAGTTCATGCAGGGTTAACTCCAGTTGATCACCTTCACCACACTGCGTGTGCAACACTCTCCCAAAGTAATGAACTTACCAGATTGCACTAGATCATACGCTTGTGTTTAGGCAATCACTGTCAGCAATTACTGCATTTCTCCATCTAAGTTGTTGCTCATCACAAGCAAAGAAAAAAGTGCACATAGCGTAATCCAGTAACTTGTAACTACTTATTAAAAAGAATCCCCTTCCAAATGCGCATTACAATATTTAAAAAGTAAAAAGGCATCTATCAGATAATATATACATCAGAGAATCTTGTCGCTATCTCCTGTCTACCTTTCACTGCTCAACTGACCTCTCATGCAGCAGTGTTCCCACATAAGGTGAACATAGGATCTGACGGCGTGGGTTGCTGCGTGGTCACGTTCTGACGCGTTTCATCATCACTTTGTCAGAGGGCGTCGGACTTTTTTCTTTTGCTTGTGATGAGTAACAACTTAGATGGAGAGATGCAGTAATTGCTGACAGTAATTGCTTAAACACAAGCGTATGATCTAGTGCCATATGGTAAGTTCATTACCTTGGGGGAGTTTTGCACACGCAGTGTGGTGAAGGTTATCGACTGGAGTTAACCCTGCATGAACTTTCTGTGATTGGACACAGCTGATCACGTGGTAAAGAGTCTCCATCAGACTCTAACTAGATCGGAGTTGCGGTGTGTCAGACTGACATGCCGCACCACCGATCGCTGAGCTCCCCGGCTCGTTATCCTGATCACATCATATGACGTCAGATCAGGATAACTAAACCACTTTGCCGACGTCATTTTGCTATATGGCGGGCGGCAAGTGGTTAAGCTCCTAGAAGCTATTGTGAACATTTTTTTTTTCTGCTCCTAGAAGTTACCGTAATAGTGCTATCCTATGTTTTCCACGCTCACTACTTTATGCTAGAAGCATTTTTCAAGCTTCAGCGTTTAGGAGCAGAAAAAAAAAAACATTTTTGGGGATTGTTTTCATGGCAGAAAAAACAGTAAGCGCTCCTAATAACTTTTTTTCGAGCACTTATTTATTTTTTCTTCATGTATTTTGACCACTTCCCACCCGGCCACTGCACATAAACGGCCGGGTGGGCTATCTCTCCTTCTGAGTGGACGTTCAGGAACCTCCCTCAGAAGGAGCGGTATCGCGCGTGCCCACGTAGCGGCGCGATCCCGATGCGCTCGTGTCACCCAGACACTGCGCATCTCCGATGGGCAGGAGGGCTTTGCGATTGCCCTCCTGATCACATGACGGCCGTGTCGAATCACAGCCGTCATGTGATGTAAACACATAGCCGGTTGCTAGCCAATCGGCTCTCCTCTCCTCACACGGAAGTTGTCAGTGAGGAGAGGAGAGCAGATCGCTGCAGCCGGCTGGTGATCAGTGAGTATGAGCTGTTTTTTACAGCTTTTTACTCACTGATCACCAGTCTAGTGACCCCACACATGTAAAAACACAAAACAAACACACAATGTCCCCAAAACACATGTCCCCCACATAGTAAAAACACATGTCCCCCACATAGTAAAAACACATGTCCCCCACATAGTAAAAACACATGTCCCCCACATAGTAAAAACACATGTCCCCCACATAGTAAAAACACATGTCCCCCACATAGTAAAAACACATGTCCCCCACATAGTAAAAACACATGTCCCCCACATAGTAAAAACACATGTCCCCCACATAGTAAAAACACATGTCCCCCACATAGTAAAAACACATGTCCCCCACATAGTAAAAACACATGTCCCCCACATAGTACCCACATATGTCCCAGTAAGATCACATGTCCCAATGATTATCTGCACACATGTGTCAGTGATCACACGAACCAATTATTATACACTTAACGGGATTTTTTTTTTACCAAAAACATGTAGCAGAATACATTTTGGCTTAAATTTATGACAAAATTAGATTTTATTGGATTTGTTTTAAAATAGAAGAAAATATTGTTTTTTTTTTTTTTTTCCAAATTTCCGCTCTATTTTTGCTTATATCGCAAAACATAAAAAACGGAGTTGTGAATAAATACCACCAAAAGAAAGCTCTATTTGTGTGAACAAAATGATAAAAATTTAATTTGGGTACAGCGTAGCATGACCGCGCAATTGTCATTGAAAGTGTGAGAGCACTGAAAGCTGAAAATTGGTCTGAGAAGGAAAGTGCCCAATATTGAAATGGTTAAAAACGCTAAGCTGCTATATTCGTAGAAGAGGTAGATCCACTTATACTCACCTACTGTGCACCTCGTGCTCTGTTGCAGCTGTCAGAAATACCCCATGTAAGCTCAGCGTTGGATGGTGTCAGCATTACATAGGGTTGATGATGTCATTCCTGCATCATAGGAGCTGACATATCTATATTTTGTGGCGTCTGCAGTGCAGGAAGGAACTGCTTGGAAACACTGCAGAGGTTGAGTAGAAGTCGGTTAGTAGTGTTATAAATAGACTGGCCCTTTGTCTATTCACTGCAAACTGATGGTTTCTTAGGCCTCATGCACATGGAATTTGAGACGCTGAAAATATGCCCAGCGAAAAACTTCATCCGTTTCCCACGTCCAGGAAGACACAGGAGCCGTGCTGATGCTTCTGTACAACATATTTCCGTTAGTTTTGCTAAATGTCTCCCCATGCACAGGGCATTGCCGAGAATTTTGCACAGGGCATATTTTAAGCCTCCTCCGTGTGCATGATACCTTAAAATCAGTAAATGTATTGCAGTAATATTTTTGCAGAAAATGTGACTGATATATTGTATATTTTGGTTAATCAGAATTCAGTGTAACAGTGACACCGTAATATGAGAGAATTAGAGTCCATACCATTAAATATGAGGCACACTGGACTCTTATTGATGCGGAAGGTATCTATCTGCATGCCTTATTCTGTCACAAATCCAAAAAATAAGAGAGTTGTTCCTCATTTTGATAAAGTGAAGAGACAAATAAAATAATGCTTTAGTGCCCCTGGAATGAATTTGTGTCTAGAACTGCTGTCTTATGGAGCAGATACAATCTTGCAGACTGTTTGCACCCTCTACTGGCTAATCTGCAAATAGCTAGCTTTAGTAAGATTGAAACACAAATATGGAAGGACTAGCATGTAAAAAATTTGAAAGTCGCATCAAAAACTGCTTGAGGCTCCATGCGCACCTAAGCCAAAAAAAAGCGCAGGTAATGGCTTTTTGTTGTAGCGTTTAGGGATGTTTAGAAACGTTTTATTAGCATTTTGGCAGTAAAAGGAAAAAAAAAGTGTTTAGGAGCGTTTAGCAGCACTTGGGAGCATTTCAACTGCAAAAACAATCCAAGAAACTCTACAAAAAAAAAAAACAAAACATATTTTTTTGCTCCTAGACGCTGAATCTCAAAAAATGCCTATAGCCTAAGGGTGCTTTCACACGAGCCACCTGTCTGTTTTTCATCCAGTCATATCCGATCCTCCAGACGGATGGAAAAATAGGGTCTCTATCCATTTAGATTTGGCAGTTCGGATAGTGATGGGTGTCAGTGGACATGTCACCGCTGACCTCCGCCCCTCCATTGAGGTGAATGGAGGGTCCGATCAGGTCCGCCTGAAAAACTGACAGGCGGACCTGATCGGACCGCCTGTGTGAAAGGACCCTAAAGTAGTGTGAATGGACACATAGGATAACGCTATTTAGCTTCTAGGAGCTGGAAAAAGCTGCTAATAACAGCTTCTAGGAGCTTAAAAAAACACTAGTGTGCATGGAGCCTTAAAGTAAACACTGAAATAATAATTTGCTGTGGTGGCGGGTGCAGAGGACACAGCCAACAATGGAAGCAAGTCTGTGGGTGACGTCCCTCCCCATTCATTTCACATCCGGCTGTGTCCTCTGCAGAGCTTTCGCTGCTGGAGACCCGACTGGAATGCCTTCAAAAAAGGTATGTATAGCGATTTGCTAGATAGGTTAGATCGTGGATGTCTGTAGAGATTTTAGTGTTCGGGTGGACATATCCTTTAACACTTCCCACCTGGGCACTGTACATATTCGGCTGGGTGGGACAAGTATCATTCAGGGAGGATGTAAAGGGGGGTGCACAGTGACATAATCTGTGACCGTGTCACCGATCAGTGTACTGGGCCACTGTGCCCTGCCCTAGTACAATGTGATCGCTGTGACCAATCGCAGCAATCAAATGTCCAGTAAACAATGGCAGCCCTTCATGATGCTGTTGTTTATTACGGTGTTCTCTGTGATTGGTCACAGGGCCAATCACAGCGGCCCTGTACCATGTGATGGCTGTGTCCAATCACAGCTATCACAATAGTAAACAATGGCATTATGAATAGATGCCTTTGCACAGTGTAAATGATTACTTGTACAGTGATCATCAGTGTAATAGGCAATCATAGTAAAAAAAAAAAATCCTGATCACCTCCCTACAGCAGTACAATGTCACTTTGGTGACGGCATGGTAAAAAAAAGTACTTTATTTTTTTTACATACTGTAACATGAGCAAATGCAGCATCACTATGGTGACATTGTACCAATGTGGTGGTGATCATGTACAATGGCTGACTGCTCTGATATCACTATGTCAGTGCCACCAGCCATTGTCTCTGGTCACCAATACAGCCTGTGATTGACAGCCTCAGACAAGCGGTAAAAATTCTGGACTTTAAATGGCTGAAGAGATGACTGCTGATAGGTACAATTTATGTAGGAGAATTTCTTTCATTCCTGTGCATGTCACCAGAGGCCAGTCATTTCACTATACCGCTATCAATAGATTGAATTGAATGTGAAATCTGGCAGGCTGCTTGTACCCAAGTTATTAATTAGATTGGTCAACTTGGTACATTCAGCCTGCCCATACAGTTTGAATCTCAGGAACCTGCAAGGAATTCAAACCAGCTATGGCCGGCCTAAAGGTTTACAACCACTTCAAAGTATAATTTTGAAGTAAAACAGATGACAAAAGCCTGACAGGGGTTATAACCTTCCCTTACTCTATACAAAATGGGGGAAAAAAAGTTTTGCCTTTAGTTTTTTTACTTTTAAGGTTATCTATTGTAAGAGAATAATGTATAGATGGTCATTGCTAACCTCCTTTTTAAAGTATATATAAACCCTCACCTTTTAAAGCAACCCATACAGTTTAAAACAGAACTGAACGGCAAAACATTTGTGTATACATATACACCTTGCAGAAGACTTCTAGATATGTAATCAGGGCACTGATGATTACAATAAAGCCAGCAATGAGTGCCCATTAGGGATGCCAGTCAGTGCTGGCTATCACTGCCACCCATTAGTGCCGCCTACCAGTGCCACCCATAAGTGTGGCATATTCGTGCCTCCTCAGTGCCCATAAGTGCCACCTCATTAGTGCCCATCGGTGCTGCCTCATCAGTGAAGGAGAAAAATTACTTATTTACAAATTTTACTAACAGAAACTTTTTCCTGGAAAAAAAAAAAAAACACGAAAAAACCCCAAAAAGTGAATAAATACCACCAAAAGAAAGCTCTATTTGTGTGAAGGGAATGATATAAAATTCACATGATTACAGTGTAGCATGACCGTGCAATTGTCATTCAAAGTGTGACACAGTGCTGAAAGCTGAAAAATGGCTTGGGCAGGAGGGGGGGGGGGGCAGGAGGGTTCGCGGAGGAGTGCCCTGTATTGAGGTGGTTAAGTGGTTTGTGCCACTGGACAGCCAAATGCTAGTGTCTGTATAGCCTAGTTCATGTCCTGCACACTCAAAGTAAGACCCTCTTCCTCCACAATGAAGAAGATGGAAGACTTGGGACCTGGTATGTCAGTTGACTATGAAACAAGGCGAGTAGGACTTTATGGGTGCATTACAACGTAGAAATCACTCAATGATTTGCTGTAATCGCATTCATATTTTCATCACGTTTATATTTTCAAAAAATTTTTAAAATATAAACGTGTTGAAAATATAAATGTCATTACAGTAAATCATTATCTCTAATAGGATGTTTGCGCACACCTATGGCTATGATTGTATTGTATGTATTGGCTTTATGATATTGTACAATTCTGTGTATATTTTTATATACACTCTTGAGTGATTTCTATTTTGTAATGCACCCATAAAGTCCAATATCTCCTAAATTTTTCCAACAAAACAGTGAAGTTTGCCCAATTTTTTTGTATAATGTAAAAGATGATGTTACGCCGAGTAAATAGATACCCAACATGTCACACTTTAAAATTGTGCACACTCATGGAATGGCGCTAAACTTTGGTACTTAAAAATCTCCATAGGCGATGTTTTAAATTTTTTTTTTACAGGTTACCAGTTTAGAATTTAGAGGTCTAGTGCTAGAACTCTACGTTTTTAGAGGTCTAGTGCTAGAATTCTTGCTTTCGCTCTTAACGCACGCAGCAATACCTCACATGTGTGGTTTGAATGGCATTTACATATGTGGGCGGGATTTAAAAGTGCGTTCGCTTCTGTGCGCAAGCACACAGGGACGAGGGCACTTGAAATTTTTTTTTTAATTATTTATTTTACTTTATTTTATTTTTACACTTTCTCTTTATGTATTTTTTGATCACTTTTATTCCTATTACAAGGAATGTAAACATCCCTTGTAATAGGAATGGTGTGTGACATTTCCTCAGGTCCACAGGACCCCACATCTCTCCTCCAGGCTGGAAAGCATGAGATAAAAAAAAATGCACGATCCCATGCTTTCCAGCCACGATTGCGGCTTTGTTTACAACCACTGCCTGAGCGCAGCGTCATAACGTCTCACTCGAGCCTCCGACGGTTATAGAGATGACTGGTGACCATCTTGTCACCGGATATCTCTATGCTCGTCATCCAGCGACAGCGGGTTCTTTCTCCAGGTCCCCGATGGCACGGGAGAGAGGCAGAATGGGTCCCTGCCAATGTAAACAAAGCAGATCCCCGTTCTGACAGGGGAGTGCAAAGAGATTGTCTGTACCTAGTGATCAGGAACAGCGATCTCTCTGTATTTTCCAGTCAGTCCACTCCCCTCACATTCAGAAAGCACCTCCCTAGGAAACACTTAACCACTTGATCGGCCCCTAGTGTTAACCCCTTCCCTGCCAGTGTCATTTTATACAGTGATCAATGCATATTTTTAGCTTTGATCACTGTATTGGTGTCACTGGTCCCAAAAAGTTGTCAAAAGTGTACGATCTGTCACAGTCCGGCTAAAAATCGCTGATGCCATAAATCCTATCCCCTATTTGGTAGACACTATAACTTTTGCACAAACAATATATGCTTATTGCGATTTTTTTTTTTTTTTAACCCAAAATATATAGAATAATACACATGGGCCTAAACTGATGAATATTTTTTTTTATTATTGGATGTGTATTGGTACAATGTAAAGTAGTGAGTGTACAGCTTGTATAACAGTGTACACTTGCTGTCCCCTCAAAATAACCCAACGCACAGCCATTAATGTCCTAAACCGCTGGCAACTAAAGTGAGTACACCCCTAAGTGAAAATGTCTAAATTAGGCCAAATTAGCAATTTTCCCTCCCCAGTGTCATATGACTCATTAGTATTACAATGTATCAGGTGTGAATGGGGAGCAGGTGTGGTAAATTTGGTGTTATCGCTCTCTTTCTCTCATGCTGGTCACTGGAAGTATAACATTGCACCTCATGGCAAAGAACCCTCTGACGATCTAAAAAAAAAAAAAAAAAAAAAAAATTGTTGCTCTACATAAAGATGGCCTAGGCTATAAGAAGATTGCCAAGATGCTGAAACTGAGCTGCAGCACGGTGGCCAAGACCATACAGTGATTTAACAGGAAAGGTTCCACTCAGAACAGGTCTTGCTATGGTCGACCAAAGAAGTTGAGTGCACTTGCTCAGTGTCATATCCAGAGGTTATCTTTGGGAAATAGACTTATGAGTGCTGCCAGTATTGCTCCAGAGGTTGAAGGGGTCAGCCTGCCAGTGCTCAGACCATACGCTGCACACTGCATGAAATTGGTCTGCATGGCTGTCATCCCAGAAGGAAGCCCCTTCTAAAGATGATGCACAAGAAAGCCTGCAAACAGTTTGCTGAAGACAAGCAGACTAAGGACGTGGATTATTGGAACCATGTCCTGTGGTCTGATGAGACCAAGATAAACGTATTTGGTTCAGATGGTGTCAAGCGTGTGTGGCTGCAACCAGGTGAGGAGTACAAAGACAAGTGTGTCTTGTCTATAGTCAAGCATGGTAGTGGGAGTGTCATGGTCTGGGGCTGCATGAGTGCTGCCAGCCCTGGGGAGCTACAGTTCATTGAGGGAACCATGAATGCCAACATGTACTGTGACTTACTGAAGCAGAACATGATCCCCTCCCTTCAGAGATGGCCACAGGGCAGTATTCCAACATAACGACCCCAAACACACCTCTAAGACGACCACTGCCTTGCTAAAGAAGTTGAGGGTAAAGGTGATGGACTGGCCAAGCATGTCTCCAGACCTAAACCCTATTGAGCATCCATGGGGCATCCTCAGACGGAAGGTGGAGGATTGCAAGGTCTCTAACATCCACCAGCTCTGTGATGTTATCCCAGAGGAGTGGAAGAGGACTCCAGTGACAACCTGTGAAGCTCTGGTGAACTCCTTGCCCAAGAGGGTTAAGGCAATGCTGGAAAATAATGGTGGCCACACAAAATATTGACACTTTTGGACATTTTCATATATGTGTGTATGTATATATTCTATTTTTCAAAATTGTCGTTTTTTTTTTGTTTATCGCGCAAAAAATAAAAACCGCAGAGGTAATCAAATACCACCAAAAGAAAGCTCTATTTGTGGGGAAAAAAAGGACGTCAATTTTATTTAGGTACAGCGTTGCGTGCCAGTGAAATTCAGTTTAAGTAACGCACTGCCTTATTGCAAAAAATGGCCTGGTCAGGAAGGGGGTAAATCCTTCAGGAGCCTAAGTGGTTAAATAGCTGGAAAGCTGCCAAATCACTGCTGGGAAGTTTACCAGAGGAAGCTGAATTGCTGAGAGGGCAACTTCATGATTATAACTCAAGTTTATGGACTGGCTATAGGTTAACTTTTTTTTTTTTGTATCATATTCTTGGTTAAAATTGAGTTTAATGTTTGTTTTATCTGCTTTTATTCTGGAAATAGATCCTCATTTCTATTTGCTCAGTTTTATGACATCAAACAACATTAAAGTAGAAATATAAGCACATTTTTTTTTTTTTCATTTTGGATAGAGTAAGGCCCCTTTCACACGGGACGGATCCGTGTTGATCCGCCCCGTGTTTATCCGCTGCTCAGCGGGGATCGCTCCGCTTTCCCCAGCTGAGCAGGCAGATGACAGGGCGGGACCCGCACACTGTGCAGGGACCACCCTGTCAGATCTCCGCTCTCCCCTATGGGGGATCGGAGGAACACGGACCGTCTGTCCGTGTTCCTCCGATCCGCTCTGCAGACGGATAGAAAAATAGGATTTTCCCATTTCCGTCTTTCAGGACAGCACCATAGAGAGACCTTGGCTCCTCCCCTTCTGAGGAAACACCGCCTTCAACTTAAAGCTTTAAACCTCACCGCTCTCCCCCGGCCCCTCAGTTCTGGTGTTTCCTCCGGTGGGGAGACATCGCAAGGAACCAGGGCCGCACAGCTAGGGAGGCTGAGGCTAATTGCAGGCTGACCAAAGGGGGCGCTCTCTCTCTGGCTCTCTCCTGCTCATTTTTTCTAAAGAAAGCTGCAGTCTAAGGGGCTAGGGTGGCTGAGTACCTTTTAGAAGACTGCACATCACGCTCCCCCAGCTTCTCTTAGTGAAGTTGTAAGCTGGGGGGGTCCGTTTTCTTTCTTGCCTAGCAGTGGCATAGGCGGAGGCACAGAAGACCGCCCTGCACTTGCAGCCAGCGTGGGAGCTCTGAGCGCTGGGTCGGAGGACGGGTGACGTCATTTCCGGCGGAGGTCGGTGTTTCCGTCTGACCCGTGACTTCCGGTTCCGGTCGCGGTGCTGAAAACGGACCGCGCGTTCGGCTGGTGCTGCCTCTGACTTGCTGTGGGGACAGTACACAGGGGCTTGGATCACCACTGCACTCTAAGGAGATGTCGGAAGCAGAGGCTTCAAGAACCGCTCCAGGAGAATCCTGCACCAGCCACTCTAAGGTAAGAGGAAACCTGGGGTGGTGTTCCCTTACCGCTTCCTGTAAAGCTCCACAGGTGTAGAACTCCCCCTGGTGGTGAAGGGGGGGAAAGGGTTGTGTCTGGGTCCCTGGTGATGGTTGGTCCCGGGAAGTGCACCCCTGGTGGCCCTCCGTGGTAGTGCTGGTGGAAGTTTGCTGATTGCTCCCTACTTTTAACTTGTTTTCCAGGGCAAAGCTACAGAGAAAAGCAAGTCGCCCCACAGTGCCAAGAAGAAATGCCCCTCATGTAAAATCACAATGGGGGAATCTTGGTCTAAACCCCTTTGCAGGGATTGTATAGAGGGGCTAGTAAGGGAGCAATCTGGAGAACAGTCTTCAGATTTAGCAGCATCCGTGAAAGAACTTTCCAATACGGTGCAGACTTTTAAAACATTATTTGCCAGTCTTCAGTTGCCACAGCCGCAGGTTGTTTCTCCACCAGCACAGCAGAGTGTTCCTCAGTCCTTAATGGATGCTCCCTCGGGAAGTGGAGAGAATCCAGGAGGTGCCAGATTCGAGGTTGAGGAAGAGCCTGATAGCGGGTCCTCAGATCCCCAGGGGGAATCAGAGGGAGAGGAGGCGGAAGGGGAATCCACAAGATCCTCTCGCTACAAGCTTTCCCTGGAGGAGGTGGAGGAGCTCCTAGGAGCCATTCATACCACCCTAGGAATCCAGGAGGAAAGGAAAAAACTTTCACTCCATGACCAGATGTACAAGGGACTAGGGGAACATAAAAGGAAGGTGTTCCCGGTCCATGAGGTCTTAGTCGACGCCATCAAAAAGGAGTGGCAAGACCCCGAAAGGAAGCCTTTCCTTTCAAAGGCACTTAAGCGTAGGTTCCCCTTTGCAGAAGAGGAGGCGCTGGTATGGAACAAATCGCCTAAGCTAGACGCAGCCTTTTCGCAGGTCTCCAGGCACACTGACTTGGCCTTTGAAGACATGGGGGCACTCCCAGATCCCATGGATAAGAGGATAGATTCCCTCCTGAAAAAATCCTGGGACTCTTCCATAGGGAACCTCAAACCTGCCATGGCGTCCACGGTGGTGGCACGAAACATGGAGTATTGGCTAACGCAAATTAAGGCGCATATAGAGGCGGGCACGCCTAAGGAAACAATCCTTTCGTCTTTTCCCATGCTCCTTAAAGGAATAGCTTACCTGGCAGATGCGTCAGCTGAATCGGTGCGTATGTCTGCAAGATCAGCCGCATTGTCCAATTCGGCAAGAAGAGCCCTATGGCTTAAAACATGGCAGGGAGATACCGCATCCAAGGTTAAACTCTGCGGCATTCCTCTCACGGGGGACTTGCTTTTCGGGCCAGGTCTGGAAGCTGTATTGGATAGAACGGCTGACAGAAAAAAGGCATTTCCTTTTAAAAGAAAACCGGCAGAGACTAAAAGAAAGTCTCGGCCGTGGAAGAAGTTGGACCCCCCAAAATCTGATCAACAGAAAAAGGGGTGGGGACAAAAAGGGAAGGGGCGTGGGGGGGCTATTTTTCGCCCTCCTGAACAGCCCAAAAAGACAAAGTGACAGAATAACGGTGGGAGGAAGACTGGGGGCCTTCCTGCCACAGTGGGAGATGATCACCTCCAACAATTTTATTTTGGAAGTCATAAGAAGAGGGTACAGGTTGGAGTTTGCAGAACCTCCACCATGCAGACTCCTCGTAACCACGCTTCCGAAATGTGCAGAGAGGTCAGTGGCTCTCCTTTCCTCCCTCCAGGAGTTGGAGGAACAGGAGGTGGTAGTTCGAGTGCCAGAAGGAGAGACGGGCAGAGGCTTTTACTCCCACATTTTTGTGGTGCGCAAACCCTCGGGGAAGTTCAGGCTCATCCTGAACCTGAAGCCTCTGAACGTCTCTCTCACCTACAGGAGGTTCCGAATGGACTCTATCTATTCGGTAAAGACACTTCTTCCTCCAAACTGCTTTATGGCATCGATAGACTTGAGGGATGCCTACCTGCACATTCCCATTGCAGATCAGTGTCAAAGGTTCCTCAGGCTGGCAATAAATACCAGAGAAGGGACCTTTCACTGGCAGTTCAGGGCCCTTCCCTTCGGACTATCCTCTTCCCCCCGCATCTTCACCAAAGTCATGGTAGAAGTCTTGGCTTTCCTACGGATCAGGGGCATTTCAGTGATCGCTTATTTAGACGATCTACTACTTTTTGCCCCTTCCGCGGAACAACTGTCGCTGGACCTGCAGTTGACAAGGAACATCTTAGAGGGTCTAGGTTGGCTCTTAAATCTGGAGAAGTCCAATCTGACTCCTTCGCAAAAAGTAATCTTTTTAGGTTACCTGTTGGACTCAACAAAACAAAAGGTCTTCCTGCCTATGGAGAAGATCCAGAAGGTAGACAGGGCAATGTCGTTACTCCAGGGCAGCCAACAAATATCAGTAAGAAAGGCTATGTCAGCCTTGGGGTTATTGACGGCAGCACTTCCAGCAGTCCAGTGGGCAGGGTTACACTTTCGCCCCTTGCAACTATTTATCCTGAGCATTTGGGACCACGGTCAGGAATCTTTGGATTCCCTGATAACTGTACCGGACCAGGTCAAGAGATCCCTATGGTGGTGGCGGAAAGAAGCCAATCTCTCTCAGGGTCTGGAATGGGTTCTGCCGGTGTCCAGATGCGTCACGACCGATGCGAGTGGCATGGGTTGGGGGGCGCATATGGGGGACCGGGTGGCTCAGGGAGGCTGGCGGAAGGAGGACGCAGGAAGATCCTCCAACTGGAGGGAGCTGAAGGCAGTAGCCTTGGCACTCAAAACTTTTCAAAAGGAACTTCAGGGACAGCATGTGAGAGTCCGGTCGGACAACTCCTCAGCTGTAGCCTACATAAACAGGCAGGGGGGTACCAGGAGCAGACCTCTGTGGACCCTGGTAGAAAGCATTCTCAGATGGGCCGAATTAAACGTCCTATCCCTCTCGGCAGTGCATCTGAAAGGAGATCAAAATCTGGTGGCGGATTACCTCAGCAGGAAACGGCTGAGGGAAGGCGACTGGGTTCTGAATCAGGGGGTTTTCGAAGCAATATCCCAGAAATGGGGGAGGCCATGCATAGACCTCTTTGCCTCGAGAGAAAACAGGAAGGTGCATCTCTTCTTCTCCCTAAACAGGTGGGATGGAGCTCTAGGGATAGACGCACTGGCTCAGAGTTGGGCTTTCGACAGGTGTTATGCCTTCCCCCCACCTGTACTAATCCCAGCCGTCCTAAGAAAATTCCAACTGGAAAACACAACTCTCATTCTTATTGCGCCACATTGGCCCAGGAGGCCTTGGTTCTCCATCCTGAGAAGTCTCGCAGCGGAACCCCCCTGGCTTTTGCCAGTTCAGGAGAATCTCCTTTCCCAGGGGCCAATCTGTTGTCCCCAGGTGGGGAGATGGAGCCTCGCGGCTTGGCTACTGAGGAAGAACTGTTGAAGAACAGAGGTTTCTCAGATAGCTTGGTAAAGACCCTCCTTAACTGCAGGAAAAAAGAAACCCAGGTCATCTACCAAAAAACATGGAGGCGTTTTAATAGCTGGTGTACAGAAACTTCTTTTGATACTCACAGCTCTATAGCGGTCTTAGAGTTCCTGCAGGCAGGGGCGGACAAGGGGTTAGCCCTTGGCACCCTGAAAGGGCAGGTTTCTGCTTTGAGTGTGTTTCTGGAGAAACAACTAGCCTCCGATCCTTGGGTCATTAGATTTTTTAAAGCATTGAGTAGGCAGAGACCTCTGAAGGTCCCCCCCTTCCCAATGTGGGATCTTTCCTTGGTCCTACAAGCACTTACAGGGGAACCCTTTGAGCCATTGGAGACGTGTACACTAAAATGGATTAGCCTCAAAACGGTGTTTTTGGTGGCAATCACTTCGGCAAGAAGAGTAAGTGAACTCGAGGCCCTCTCCATTAGGGCCCCCTTTTTTCAGGTATTCCCGGACAGGGTAATTTTTAAGGCCGATCCGGCCTTCTTACCGAAAGTAGCCTCGGTTTTTCATAGAGGCCAGGAAATTGTTTTGCCCACCTTTTGTTTGAATCCTGTGAGGGAACAGGAACATAGGTTTCATAAACTAGATGTAAGAAGGTGTGTCCTGCAATACTTGGAGGATACAAAACCATTTAGAAAATCTGATTCCTTTTTTGTGTTATTTTCAGGAATCAGGAAGGGAGGCAAAGCCTCGAGGCGCACTTTAGCTAGGTGGCTAAGGTTAGCTATCAGTCAGGCTTATATATTTAGCGGGTTAGAAGCCCCTAAGGGTATCAGGGCACACTCCACAAGGGCAGTGGCGACCTCTCAGGCCGAGTGGGCTGGTGCGTCTCCGGAGCAGATCTGTAGAGCGGCAACGTGGTCTAGATTCGACACGTTCGTGAAACACTACAGATTGGACCTTCTGTCAGCAAAAGACCAGGCTTTTGGGCGTAAGGTTCTGCAGGCAGTAGTCCCACCCTAAGGTAAGGTGCTCGCTTATCCTCTCTATGGTGCTGTCCTGAAAGACGGAAATGGGAAAATCGGAGTTACTTACCGGTAACGTCCTTTTCCAGGAGTCTTTCAGGACAGCACAGTTACCCACCCTACTGTAGGGATATTCGTGATGGAGTTCATCGCAGAAGAACGTCAGGTAAGATCAAAGTTATTATGACGTGTTCTTGTGTCTCCCCAGCTAACCGGAGGTCCTCTTGAAGAACTGAGGGGCCGGGGGAGAGCGGTGAGGTTTAAAGCTTTAAGTTGAAGGCGGTGTTTCCTCAGAAGGGGAGGAGCCAAGGTCTCTCTATGGTGCTGTCCTGAAAGACTCCTGGAAAAGGACGTTACCGGTAAGTAACTCCGATTTTCTTCCGTCCGCAGAATCGGACGAGAGCGGAGGCGGACGACATCGGGTGTTAGCGGATGTACATCCGCTGACACCCGCTATCCCATAGGGATGCATGTATGTCCGTATTTCATCCGAAAACGGATGGATGAAATACGGACATACTGTCCGCATGTGTGAAAGGGGCTTAAGGGAGGTTTATAACCCATGTAAGGTTTATGTTTGCCATCTATGTCCTGTTGGGGAGGTTCCCCACGTCACCAGAACTAGTGTCTCCATTGGAAGATTTCCCGTATTTTACTTTTTGGGGACAACCTAAAATGTGGGTTTTTCTTTTACTTTCATGTTTATTGATAATGGTAAACAGCACAAATAGGATGAATCGACAGGTGTTCTAATCCCTCTCCATTCTATCCAAAACACAAAAAAAAAGTTTTGCTTTTTAGTTATGCTTTAGTCTAATAACTGTCAATAAAAAGGGTAGCAATCAATTGAAGTAGTAAATCACACATAGTAAGAGAGCTTTTATTTGTCTTATCATAGTGCAAAAGTTGGCTGAGGTTTGATAGGGAATTATAAATGGGGGAATATCCGAAGTGAAAGTCAGATTGTGGATTTTGACTTGCATACTATACTGACTGGTATGTGATGTGTCTCCATTGCTGGTGTAGGGAAAAATCTCTTCCTTTTCTTTTATAGTTTTAGGATTTTGCATGCTCGTATGTTGTTAGTTACTGATGAGCATGCAGTTGAACAGATTGTGGATATTGGATCAATCCCATATGGAGAGTCAAGCAATGAAATATTGTGCTAGCTTATTTGTCCTTGAAGAAACATTGACATACTGCCTTTTTATTGATCATAGTTTGAACCATAGCTGTCGTGATTACTGAACCGGTTACATGACAAATGAACAGTATTTTATGCTGAAATTATATTTATTTTGATCATTGGAGGATGATTAAATGAAAGGAGGAACTATAGACTTTTTAGTCACACTATTAATAGTGTTAACATATTCACACACATAATGTCATTCAGAAGGCTAATTGTATGACATTTGCATCAGTGCTGAGAAACCATGTGACAGTCCTAAATGTGACTTAGACCTGCCACTTCTGGTTATGATTTGAGAAGGCGGTATGCTCCCGCTGTGCAATTTAGGGGCACTCATCAGCGGGCAAGGGACCACTGCTCTGATGTGATCTTTTTTTTGTTTGCACTTCAAAGCACGACATGTGCGTTGTGGTACACCGCAGTGCGGTGTGTTGCCCGGTATGTAATAGTGCATTATGGTGTCATTCAAAATGCATGCACTGCGGCAAAGTTCATGCATTACCACAGCGTACATTATGGATCTAGCCCCTTAATGTTTTTCTTAGATGTACATGGGAATGCAGTCAACAAAGTTAAAACAATCTTGTCAATATTAAAAAAAAAAAAAAAAAAAAAAGTAATAATTGTTGATTGGCAGACTGTCATTATCTGCTTGCGCTGGAAGCTGTGGAACAGCTTTCTATTCATAGGAAGAAAGGTATTTTTGTACTCAAACATTTGCATTACAATGATTTATAAATCAATTATAGAACCTCGAAAGAGCACTCCACTCACGATTGAAGGTTGCTGATTGAATATTTTTTCAGGTTTCCAAGTTTGACTAGTCTGAAAGCATCACTCATGAGGAGATTGGCAGTGGCAGCCTGTGTAATTCTCTAATTTTGCTTGCTTATGTTAAAGTCCAAAACCACTTACGGTACATTTGATTGCTTTGCAGTTGCTTCCTGTGCATCCCTTGAGTTCCATTCTGGAAATGCACACTCATAACATTACTAATCTGCACTGATCAGGCCTACATATCCTGTTGCTAGCATGCATGCCCCTTCATTCAGTCAGCCAGAGAGGGGAAACACACTTGGGAGCTGCTGTCAGTCATGTGACTTGAAGAAGGAGCAGAGGTGTGCCCTCTGTGTCTTTACCTGTCTGCCTGGTGTACATGTGCCTTCACTTAAAATGATTCTAAAGAAAAGATATATATATATATATATATATATATATATATATATATATATATATATATATATATATATATATATATAAAAAATAACCCCAACAAACATGTTATACTTACCCGCTCTATAAAATGGTTTTGCACAGAACAGCCCTGAACTTCTTCTTTTTTGGGTCCCCCACTGACAAACCTGGTTCCTTTTTTAGAGAGTGGGTACCTGGTATTGACAGGTATCGGCTCCCACTCCTGCACGGATTGCCTAGGCGATCCTTGGGTTACCTAGGGAAAATCTCAAAAGAATGTATCAATATGTGATGTAAAGAAAAAAAAGTTGAACAAAAAATAGTTACACCCAAGCACATAAAATCACCCACCCCCACATATATGCACGTACGATAACGTAAACACATGCGTCAGGGGTGCCTACATGTAAAAACGTCAATTGCGATACACATTACATATTGCCTCGCACGCTGGAGTGAGCGCAATAATTCTAGCACAAGACCACCTCCATAACACTAAACTGATGACCTATAGGGAGCCTTTGAAGCGTCGTCTATAGAAAATATAGGGCACTGAAGTTTGTCGCCATTTCACGGGTGCACACAAATTTAAGGTTTGACATGTTGGGTCTCGGTACTCGGCGCAGCCTTATCTTTTATAGTTTACCAAAGATTTGGGTAGTTTATTGCGTTTGTTTGCCCTAGAATTCACTTTAGTGTGTTTTTTTTTTTTTTACTGAATATTTGTGTTTCCTTTTGCGGTATTATCAAGTGACATAAAAAAATTGGGGCTACCACTATTTATTCTCTAGGATGTCTGCTTTCAGAAAATGTATGTTTGTGGGTTGTATCACCAATTGCTGCTATACAAGTGTTTTTCACTACACTTCACATAAAATGTATAAATGTCACAATGTAACGCAATACAAATCAATAAAATTATAAATCAAACATTTCCTTGATTAAAGTGAATCACAAAACATCCCAAAATGTCAATGAATGATGAAATCATGAATTGAGCATAACGCATATAGGAGCAGGAGTCATGCCTGAGGAGCTGTGTGGTATCTGGATGTTCTGTGACTTTGTGGTATGATGGAGAAAACTGGATGTACCCGTTTTTTATGATATGCCTGGTTCATAGCACGTTGTGTGCATTTTTATTGAGTGTTAAATTTGTTTAATGAGTTTTTAATAAGAGTTGTATACAGAGAGCACTATTGGTGCTATTCTGTCTTTACATGCTGGTTAGGGATGGGCGGAACTTTGGTTGTTTGGGCGAACACCGAACAATATCCGGTGTTCGGGGCAAATTTGAAAGCCGCTGGAACACCGTTAAAGTCTATGGGACACGAATATGAAAATTCAAAAGTGCTAGCTTTAAAGGCTTATATGCAAGTATTGTCCTAAAAAGTTTTTGGGGACCTGGGTCCTGCACCAGGGGACATGTATCAATGCAAATTTTTTTTATAAAAACTGACGTTTTTTTCGGGAGCAGTGATTTTTTTTTTTTTTGCCTAAAGTGAAACAATAAAAAATTAAATATTCCTTAAAATATCATGCCTGGGGGGTGTCTATAGTATGCCTGTAAAGTAGTGCATTTTTTCTGTGTTTGTCATTTAAAACTGCTTGCGGCTGTAACGAATTGTCGGGTCTCGGCAATATAGATAAAACTCATTGAAAAAAACGGCATGGGGTCCCCTCCAGTCCATTACCCAGCCCTTTGGGTCTGGTAAGAATAATAAGGGGAACCCCAAACCAAAAATTAAAAAAAAAAAATTGCATACCAGGCCCTTCAGGTCTGGTAAGGAAATTAAGGGGAACCCTGCGCCAAATAAAAAAAAAAAAAATGGCATGCGGTCCCCCCCTAAAATCCATACCAGACGCTTATCCGAGCATGTAACCTGGCAGGCCGCAGGAATAGAGGGGGGGGGGGGGGACGAGAGAGCGGGTCTGACACCAAAGTACCTTGTCCCCATGTTAATGGGAACAAGGGCCTTATCCCCACAACCCTTGCCTGGTGGTTGTGGGGGTATGTGGGTGGGGGGCTTATCGGAATCTGGAAGCTCCCTTTAACAAGGGGACTCCCAGATCCTGGCCTCCCCCCATGTGAATTGGTAATGGGGTGCATTGTACCCCTACCGTTTCACAAAAAAAAGTGTCAGAAATGGTAAAAAAGACAAGAGACAGCTTTGGACAAGTCCTTTATTAACCACTTAAGGACTAGCCTCGTTTTGGAATTTAGAGGTTTACATGTTTAAAACAGGTTTTTTGCTAGAAAATTACTTAGCACCCCCAAACATTATATATTGTTTTTTTTTTTCTAACACCCTAGAGAATAAAATGGCGGTCATTACAATACTTTTTTTCACACCGTATTTGCGCAGCGGTCTTACAAGCGCGCTTTCTAAAAAAAAAAAAAAAAAAAAATAAAATCACTTTTTTGAAAAAAAAAAATAAGACAACAGTAAAGTTAGCCCAATTTTTTTTTTTTATATTGTGAAAGATAGTTACGCCGAGTAAATTGACACCCAACATGTCACGCATCAAAATTGCGCCCGCTCGTGGAATGGCGTCAAACTTTTACCCTCAAAAATCTCCATAGGCGACGTTTAAAAAATTCTACAGGTTGCATATTTTGTGGTACAGAGGAGGTCTAGGGCTAGAATTATTGCTCTCGCTCTACCGTCGCTGCGATACCTCACGTGTGGTTTGACCACCGTTTTCATATGCGGGCGCTACTCGCGTATGTGTTCGCTTCTGCGTGCGAGCTCGTCGGGACGGGGGGGTTTTACATTTTTATTTTTTTATTTTTATTATTTATTTTACAATATTTTATTTATTTTTACACTGTTTAAAAAAAAAATGGTGTCACTTTTATTCCTATTACAAGGAATGTAAACATCCCTTGTAATAGAAAAAAGCATGGCAGGACCTCTTAAATATGAGATCTGGGGTCAAAAAGACCTCAGATCTCATATTTACACTAAAATGCAATACAAAAAAAAAAAGTCATTTAGAAAAATTACATTTGAAAAAATATGCCTTTAAGAGGCGACAGCAGTGTCATGGAGACGAGTGGGCGCCATCTTAGCCTCATTCCAGACACACCACGGGGAAGGACGCGATCGCCTCCGCCGCTACCGACGGCTCCGGTAAGCGGTGGAGGGCACCGGATCGCGGCGGGGGGGCCCCTCTCCCGCCACCGATAAAAGTGATCTCACGGCGAATCCGCCGCAGGGACCACTTTTATCTGAAAGCCGGCCGCCGCACGAAAACGGGGATACCGGGGGTTATGGCAGCTAGCTGCTGGCATAACAACGATATCCGCCGCCAAACTTTGGACGTACATAGGCGTGCGGCGGTCGGCAAGTGGTTAAAAGATAAAAGAAAAAAAATGTCCAGTGATGTCCATTCATCTTCTATCACGCCGCCGGACGAACCGAAAAAAGAAAAATTTTTTTACACTGTTGCTTTCATTATTTATTTATTTATTTATTTATTTATTTTAGTTGCTGTCACAAAGAATGTAAACATCAGTGTGACAGCAATTGCATGCGACAGCCTACAGGTACTCTTTATGGAGAGATCTGGGGTCTAGAAGCCCGCAAATCCCTCCTCTGCTCTTAACCTCCCTGGCGGTTTTCCCGAGTGTGGCTCGGGGTTAAAAATCAGAACCATTAGCGGTAACCCCGAGCCACACTCGGGATTACATCGCAGGATCCTGGTGTGGCATTACTTACCTTGTCCCCGGGATCCTGCGATGTCCCCCGCAGTGTCCCCCGCAGTGTCCGCGGGCTGTGTCCTCTGCCCGAAGCCTCTCTGTGCCAGGCGGGGGCGGAGCCTGGCAGCAAATTCAAAAAAAGTCAAAATCATAACACATACAGTACTGTAATCTTACAGATTACAGTACTGTATGAAATGATTTCACATCCCTTTTGTCCCCAGTGCTTTGGCCCATGCCCTGCATGCAGTTTTATGTGATATATACTGTTCTTTCTGCCTGGAAACCTGGAGATTGTCCATAGCAACCAAAAAGTGTCCCTTTACGTCAAAAATGGCTTTAGACCAGCTAGAAAACAGCGATAGTAAATTAGAACACTTGCAGAATTGAGCGATAGTGAATCGTGGGGAAATTTATTTTATTACTATTTATTTTTATTTTTTTTAATTATTTATTTTTATTTATTATATTATAATTTATGTTTTTGTGTTTCAAACTTTATCATACCCGGGATATCTACTAGACTCTTGTTTGGACAGATTTAAGTGTGTTATTGTTAAGAATTACAGACCTACAATATAGAACGCCAAATTTCCATGCAAAATAATGATACCGCTTTCAGCACCTAAAATCCGAAATAATCATACCGCCAGGGAGGTTAAAAGAATTTGATCACACCAAGATCTGTGTTTTTGAATGCTTTTGATCTCCTTTAAAATGGCTCCGTTGACATCCAGGTAAACTGGAAGTGATGTCAGTCATCAACTTTCAGGCTACCATAGTGGAGATCTGATCAAAGCCGATACTGGCTTTGTTCGGCTGTCCGACCAGCAGACAGCGGATGCATCGGCTAGTTGATCAGGTCTACCAGTGGGACGGGAGAGATCTAGCAAGCCAAGGGAAGGAGTGGGGGGGTTGATGTCCCCTCCTGATGCTTTTAAAAGCAGTACAGTGGCTAGTTAGCTGCTAGTATTGCTTCTACAAGAGAGCTGACTGCCAGCTCTAAAACACAGTACCGGGTAATGTTTGCGGCTGCAGACATCATCCCGGTATAATCACTGAAAAGTCCAGCGACGTACGGGGTACATCACTGGTCTGAAGGTGGTTAAGAAGCTCACGGCACACTGGTAGATTTTCTTCAGCTGGATTGTATTACATGGACATTTAATTCTTATGAATGTATATTTTGAGATATGTTATTCAAATACGTATTTTGGAACATTTTGGGATTATTCACTTTAAGGAAATGTTTGTTTTATTATCTTATTGATTGCGCTACCTCAAAATATTTTATACATTTACTGATACACTTAAACACTCCTTCCTGCCCTCATGCATTTCTGTAGGCTGACCGCTTTGTCTCATTGGCCTCTAAGAAAGTGTGGGAGGAAAGAGATTAATGCACTTTATAATCGTCAGCAGATAGATAGATAGATTGATCTATCTCTATCTATCTATCTATCTATCTATCTATCTATCTATCTATCTGAAAATAGGGGCAAAATCGCGTGTTATACGCCGAGAGCCTACCTCGGAGGGAGACGAGTGCCGCCGAAATTCACCGAGCCGTCGTCTCCTCTCCACTCGGCTCTAACATCACACACACAGTCCCGCCTCCGCCACTGACATTGGACCAGTGTTCTGTCTATCACAGGAGCTGGTCCAATGGCGATGGCGGAAGCAGGACTGTGTGTGTGACTGCCGACTGAGAGCCGAGTAAACAGGAGACGACGGCTCGGGGATTTCCTGCGAGAGATGAGAGATGGTGAGCTGCATTGATGGGGAGATGGGTGCAGATCAGGCTGCACTGAAGCTGCAGATGGGGACAAATTGGGCTGCATTGAGGCTGCAGAGGGGCACTAATCAGGCTGCATTGATGCTCACTGACCATTATTTTGCTTTAAAGTGGTTTATTTAAAAAAAAAAAGTTTTTTTCCCCCGAAACTTATATAATATATTTTCATTGATTTTTTTTTTCTCTTGACAGTCACTTTTACTATAGGATGCTGAACTGTATATGGAAATTTGAAATCTATCTGTTAAAGGAAAAGTTCACTTTTGGGAACATGTTACATATTCCATCCATTTTTAGGTGGAACATGTAACATGTTCCCACTGCTGTAACCCATCTCCCCAACCTGCCGCCTCGAGTGACAGCGAGCCCTGGGGTTCTTCTCCCTAAACTCGCTGTCACAATTTTTAAATAAAATGCGGTCGTGTGGGGCTCTGCCCACCTAGCCACATCATTCATTCAGAGTTCTGTGAAAGGGAGCACTATTAGTACCGTCAGCCTTAGCGGCTGTGGATTTGTAACCCTCAATGGAATACCAGGGCGTTGGTACAAGGAATGAGCAGACCGCTTACACTGACAGTCTGCAGGATTTCTGCATTGCATCTGCAATCTGCTGATCACAGGTGTAATATTTTGCAGGCTCCTAGTAGAAAAAAAAATGCACATTTTTTTTTTTTTTTAACCTGCAGAAAGATGTGCATTTATTATTTATTTCTATTTTTTTACAAAGGTGAACTTACCCTTTTAAGAGGTGTCAAAGCTGTACTATACTAAATTAGTAAAAAAACAAACATTTAACCAAAAGCAGCCTGTGTAATGATGGATAGATAGGAAAGGAGAATATTTTTTTAACCGGCCAAATCTCGGTGAAAAGAATGCGTGCTTTATTAGCAGTGTATAAAAATGTTTGAAAACATATTGTACCAGCAGCATAACTAAAGCTTATACAAACCTTGGAAATTCAGACTAGGCGTAAGGTGATAAAATATGATTAGAATGTAAAGGCTACTTTCAGGAAAAACTGCATGTATAGGGGATCAGTTGATCCACAAATAAACTGCTGAAGTTGCAGTTGATGCGAAAAGCCACTTCTCATAAAAAAAATAAATAAAAAAGTGTATGTAATTGTAAACCCTAAAAATCTTCTCCTCTTTGCTCCTCTTTGATTTGCTAAATATACCATTGAGCATGGCCTGTTAAATATGAGTAAATCAAAATACCTGTGGATTTAGCCAAACTGTAGTTTCTGTGCTCCAGAAAGGGGGTTATGGAGATGAGGAAAGGTCTGTGTTCTTTGTAATCCATCAGAAATAAATTCGGAAGTGCTGATACTACGTGCCAAGGAATTCAGATGTCGGAGGACTTCAGATTTCAACTAAAACTGCAGTCAGCAGGACAATGGACACTTTGCACTGACTGTCCCTTGTGCTGTGTGTGGGTGTTTTTTTTAGTAGAAAAAAAAATGTAGACTTTTAAATTGAGCTCCTCGTGTTGCACCAGACCAAATCCATTATTATAACAGCCAAGTTCAGAGAAATGTAGCAGACCGGAACCATGCAGTGGTGCAACCTGTCAACATTAACCCCCGTGGCGCCCTGGTCATTCAGGTCATGTGACTGCTGTGATTGTCTGTTGCAGCAGTCACATGATCAGAAAATTCCCAATCGCAAGTATGCATCTGGAGCTTAACTATCCCCACCGGCTACCGTGTAGTTTACACCGGGCCACATATGTGTGTACAAGGAGTTAGATAGCGGTTTTAAACCTCAAACTGAAAATGTAATATATTGCATCTTACCGGTCAATAGATGTGGTGGCTACATTTGGGTTTTTTTGTGGGGGTGTTTTCCCCCTCTGTTTTTACCTGGTGATCTGGTCAGTAACACACCACCAGTATTAGAGTGCCTATACTCTGAATGAAGGGGCACAGCAAACAGCAGCATCATCAGTCTCAGGATGTTAAAGTGTTACTAAACCCACAACAGTAAAATCAGTCTGTATATGCACTAAAGCATGCTTGTTATACTCACTGTGGAACCTAAGGGGTTAATCCTCTGCATTGTATCAAAAGGCTTTTTGATCCTGTCTTCTCTGATCCTCCTTTTTTTCCACTGACTCCAGAACATGTCTGGATAAGATGGAGCCTTTGGAGTCAGGCTGCACATGCTCTGTTTGATGTGTTTTGCTACAGGGTTTTTTTTTTCTTTTTCTTTGAAAAGTGCATATGATCAGCACAGGGCCAATCGGCCCTGTCCAGACAGAGGCTCGGGGGTCCTGGATCCTAAAAGGGCAGCTCAGTGCAGTTTGAAAACTTCTCCTACAAGCTTCAGCTACACTTTAACCGCTTGCCGACCAGCTGCTGCAGTTGCACTGCGGCAGAATGGCACGGGCAGGCAAATCGCCGTCATGTTTTGTCACTCCTTCTGGTGGCCACTGCGCGTCCGCAGTTTGCCCAACCCCCCCCCCCCCCCCCCCCCCCCCAGGCCGATGCAAGTGCCCGGTGGTCTCGAGTAACACGGTGAGAACCGGGATCTCTAGGGAGAGATGAACAGCGATCTGTCATCTCCCCTAGTCAGTCCCCTCCCCCCTTCAGTTAGAACACACACTAGGGAACACAACCCCTTGATCGCCCCCTAGTGTTATTAATATTCTTTATTTATTCAAAAGGAGGCAGGTAATCCAATATCATATCACTTTCCATATACACATTTGCTTTTAACTGCCATACATTTTGTACCAATTTAATAATCCGTAATTATATAAGCATGTATATATACGTCTTCATTTACTTATACTTAAATGTGTATATCCACTCAGAAGAAAAAAGGAATCCTCCCTTTCTTTTTATATTTTACCAAAAACAAAAACCTACAAAAGTAAATAAATCAGTAAACCCACAAACCCAAAAAACAAATCAAAAACTAAAGAAGTAATAAAAAAAAAAAAAAAAAAAAAAAAAAGGAAGAAAAGGGGGGAAGTGTTAACCCCTTCACTGCCAGTGACATTTTTACAGTAATCAAAGCATTTTTATAGCACTGATCGCTGTATTAATGCCAATGGTCCCAAAAATGTGTCAAAATTGTCCGATGTGTCCGCCATAATGTCGCAGTTACGATAAAAATCGCAGATCGCCGCCATTGCTAGTAAACAAAAAAAATAATAATAAAAATGCTATAAATCTATCCCCTATTTTGTAGACGCTATAACTTTTGCGCAAACCAATCAATATACGCTTATTTATTTTTATTACCAAAAATATGTAGAAGAATACATATCGGCCTAAACTGAGAAAAAAAATTTGCTTTTTTTCAAAAAAAAAAAAAAAATGGAGATATTTATTATAATAAAAAATGTTGTGTGTTGTTTTTTTTTTTTTTTTTTTTTTTTTTTTTTTTTTTTTTTTTAAATTTCACTTTTATTTTTGTTTATAGCGCAAAAAATAAAAACCGCAGAGATGGTCAAATACCACCAAAAGAAAGCTCTTTTTTGGGGAAAAAAGAACGTCAATTTTGTTTGGGCACAACGTCGCATGACCGCGCAATTGTCAGTTAAAGCGTCGCAGTGCCGAATCGCAAAAAGTGCTCTGGTCAGGAAGGGGGTAAAATCTTCTAGTGCTGAAGCAGTTAAATACACTAACAAATTGAAGCCACACTTTATAACAAACCTTATTTTTTTTTCCTTGGAATCTGATATACAGTGCCTTGGAAAAGTATTCAAACCTTGAAATTTTCCACATTTTGTCATGTTACAACCAAAAACTTAAATGTATATTATTGGTATTTTATGTGATCGACCAACACAAAGTGGCTCATAATTGTGAAGTAGAAGGAAAAGGATAAATGGTTCAAGTTTTTTTACAAATATTTGAAAAGTGTGGTGTGCATTTGTATTCAGCCCCCTTTTACTCTGATACCCCTAACTAAAATCTAGTGGAACCAATTGCCTTCAGAAGTCACCTAATCCGTAAATAGAGTCCACCTGTGTGTAATTTAATCTCGGTATAAATACAGCTGTTCTGTGAAGTCTTCAGAGGTTTGTTAGAAAACCTTAGTGAACAGCATCACGAAGGCCAATGAACACACCAGACAGGTCGGGGATGAAGTTGTGGAGAAGTTTAAAGCAGGGTTAGGTTATAAATTAATATCCCAAGCTTTGAATATCTCACGGGGCACTGTTCAATCCATCATCTGAAAATTGAAAGAGTATGGCACAACTGCAAACCTACCAAGACATGACCTTCCACCTAAACTGATAGGCCGGGCAAGGAGAGCATTAACCAGAGAAGCAGCCAAGAGGCCCATGGTAACTCTGGAGGATCTGCACTGATCCTGATCCACTGAACTGGTGGTATAATCTGTCCATAGGACAACTATTAGTTGTGCACTCCACAAATCTGGCCTTTATGGAAGAGTGGCAAGAAGAAAGCCATTGTTGAAAGTAAGGCATAAGAAGTCCCCCAATTACAGTTCGCAAGAAGCCCTGTGGGGGGACACCGGAAATGTGGAAGAAGGTGCTCTGGTCAGATGAGACCAAAATTGAAGTTTATTGAAGCCTAACAGCAAAATGTGTGGAAGAGAACTAACACTGCATATCACCCTGAACACACCACCCACATCGTGAAACATGGTGGTGGCAGCATCATGTTATGGGGATGCTTTTCTTCAGAAGGGACAGGGAAGATGGATGGAGCCTTTTAGAGTTTGCAAAAGACTTGAAACTGGGGTGGAGGTTCACCTTCCAGTAGGACAACTACCCTAAAAGTATAGCCAGAGCTACAATGGAATGGTTTAGATCATAGCATATTCATGTGTTAGAATGGCCCAAAGTCCAGACCTAAATCCAATTGAGAATCTGTGGCAAGACTTGAAAATTGCTGCTCAGATGATCTCCATCCAATCTGACAGAGCTTGAGCTATTTTGAAAAGAAGAATGGGCCAAAAATTCACCCTCTAGATGTGCAAAGCTGGTAGAGACATCCCCAAAAAGACTTGCAGCTGTAATTGCAGTGAAAGGTGGTTCTACAAAGTAATGACTCAGAGGGGCTGAATACAAATGCACCCCACACTTTCAGGTATATTGTCAAAAAAATTGAAAAACATTTATCATTTTCCTTCCACTTCACAATTATGTGCCACTTTGTGTTGTCTATTCAATAAAATCCTAATAAAATAGTTTTACGTTTTTGGTTGTAACATGACAAAATGTGGAAAATTTCAAGGGGTATGAATACTTTTTCAAGGCACTGTAGATCTGTTAGTAATCTATCATAAAGGATAAATTATTACTGCTTTATAGTGACTATATTTTAAGGCGTAATAAATGTATAATTGTTGAACTGCAGATGCGAACTCTGATTCTAAAGGGTTTGAGGGTTAATAGGCATTTATGAAATAATATGGCATTTTAACTTAGAGGAGGTCCACCTAAAAAAAAAAAAATAAATAAATAAATAAAAGCCAGCAGCTACAAATACTGCAGATGCTGACTTTTAATAAATGGACACTACCTGTCCCAGGGTCCAGCGATGTCAGCAGCCGAAGCCGATCAGTCGCTTGCTCGACTCTCGGCAGCTGCCGCACCCATCCTCCGTGAGGGAATCGGGAAGTGAAGCGTTGCAGCTTCACTTCCCGGTTCCCTACTGCGCATGCTCGAGTCGCTCTGCGCGCCCTAACTGGTCCCCGCTATCTCCTGGGACCTGTGTGTTTGCCAGGAGACGGGGGGGGGGGGGGGGGGCGTGACTCCCGCAGGAGTCTATTCCCGGAAGTGGGTGCTAATACCTGTATTATACAGGTATCTGCACCCCCCCTCCCCCCTGAAAGGTGCCAAATGTGACCCCAGAGGGGGGGAGGGTTCAGAAAAGCAGAGGTTCCATTTTTTTGTGAACCCCTGCTTTAAGTTAAAATTCTTTACTGGATTTGTGATGCTACAGAAAAGCAGAAGACAAGGTTATCAGAAGGTTTCTCTTTGTTCTGAATTTGCCTGCTTAGATTCAGGCTTCTGTTGTAGCATATTAGTGATACCCAGACAAGAATAACTTTGTAGAGTGAAAGTGTGAATTACATAAAAGCTAAAGCAGGACAGGTATTCAGTTTAATCTCAGAACTAACACCACCAAGTGAAGCACATTACTGAACATGCATCAGGTTAGTGTAAAATACTGTATGTGCTGGTTTATAGTGAATTGACATTTGTGACAACTGTATTACATAAGGATTTTGATTTTACCAGCATGACTCACAATAACTGCAGTGTACAGTGTACCCCCACCCCACCTCCTTTAAAATAATCACATTTTGTTGCTTTGCAGCCTGCAATGAAGACACACTTTTTTGTTTTTTGTTTTATCCATCTGTATTTATTAGTGCATCGGTTCTCAACCTGGGGGTCGATTGCCGATTCTCCAGGGGGTCGCGGATGCTGGCCGAGATGCTGCCTGAGATGCTGGCCGAGACGGACCCGAAGTTACTGCCGGAGTCCGTCTGTCTCGGCCAGCGAGATGTCACTTCCTGCACAGGAGAGACTGCACGGAAGTGACGTTCCGTCGCCGCCATCTTGGTACTCTCGTCCACAGTAATGCTTAGACTTAGAAGTCGGCAAGCGGACATCTTGTTACACCCACCGAAGTCCGCTTGCTGTGGATGAGTGTACCAAGAGGGAGGCAACGACACACCTGAAGAAGAACACCTGTGTCACTGTGACATCTGGTAAGTCAGACACACAGGAGAAGCTGACAAGATAACATTTTTTTCATTATGTTACTTAACATATATATATATATATATATATATATATATATATATATATATATATATATATATATATATATAAATGTCCCAGTTGGTTCCTCAAAAGTGTTTATTCCGTGCCAGTGCTAGATACATGTTTGGGTGCTATACACTTTGTGTATCTAGCACTGGCACGGAATAACCACTTTTGAGGAACCAACCGGGACGTTTATATATAAATAAGTGGTGGGGGCGCAAACAAACTGAAAAAATCTGAAAATAAAAACCCCCATTAAAACGCTGCAACTGTGCCTTTAAATGCAGCCACTGTGCCCATCAATTGTCGCCACTGTGCCATCAAACGCAGCCACTGTGCCCTTTAATTGTTGCCACTGTGCCAAACACAGCCACTGTGCCCATCAATTGTCGCCACTGTGCCAGCAAACGTCGCCACTGTGCAGCCACTGTGCCCATTGTCGCCACTATGCCATCAATTGTCGCCACTGTGCCAGCAAACGCCGCCACTGTGCCATCAAATGCAGCCACTGTACTCATCAATTGTCGCCACTGTGCCAGCAAACGCAGCCACTGTGCCCATCAATTGTCGCCACTGTGCCCATCAATTGTCGCCACTGTGCCAGCAAACGCCGCCACTGTGCCATCAAATGCAGCCACTGTGCCCATCAATTGTCGCTACTGTGCCAGCAAACGTCGCCACTGTGCAGCCACTGTGCCCATCAATTGTCGCCACTTGGCCCATCAATTGTCACCACTGCCAGCAACACCGCCACTGTGCCATCAAATGCAGCCATTGTGCCCATCAATTGTCACCACTGCCAGCAACACCGCCACTGTGCCATCAAATGCAGCCATTGTGCCCATCAATTGTCACCACTGTGCCAGCAAACGCCGCCACTGTGCCAGCAAATGCAGCCACTGTGCCAAACGCAACCACTGTGCCCATAAATTGTCGCCACTGTGCCAGCAAACGTCGCCACCTGTGCCAGCAAACGCAGCCACTGTGCCCTTTAATTGTTGCCACTGTGCCAAACGCAGCCACTGTGCCCATCAATTGTCGCCACTGTGCCAGCAAACGTCCCACTGTGCAGCCACTGTGCCCATCAATTGTCAGCACTGTGCCAGCAAACGCCGCCACTGTGCCAGCAAACGCGACCAACGAAAATAATTTTACTGTTAGGGGTCCCCACAACTTGGGAAATTTTATCAAGGGGTCACGGCACTAGAAAGGTTGAGAACCACTGTATTAGTGCAACCTATAACATCCAAGTGAAAAAGATATAACACCAACATGTCAGAATTATTTTTTTTTTATTCAAAAACAGAATCACTGAGTTGGAAAAAGGACCACCCTCCTTTGTCAGCATTTTGTTGGACCACCTTTTGCTTTAATTATAGCCTTTAGTTTGTTGGGATATGTCTATACTAATTTTGCACATCTAGACTTTGTAATATTTGCCCACTCTTCTTTGCAGAACTGCTCAAGTTCAGTTAAATTTATTTGTGACTGTTTGTGGTCTGCAGTCTTCAAGTTATTCCACTGATTTTCAGTGGGTTTTAAAGTGTTTGTAACCCTAAAACCCTTATAGCAGATTAAACAGCACAGTGCTTGTGCTGGCTAACCTGCCTTTCTCTAAACTAAAAAACCTGGTTGATCCTGACACTTCCTGCGTCCCCCTCTGTGAGCTGACCACGATAATCATGGCTGCTGAGCCCTGACTAGCGTTGTCAGCTTACGCGCCTCCGTCATCCGCAGCTGTCCTCCCACCCACCCCTCCCTCCCTGCCTGTCGGCTCCTGTGTCTGTCTCTGCCCCAACCCCCCTGCAACTACGATACAAGGCTACAGTGGGAGGTGCAGAGTGGCTAGCACAGCGGTCACATGAATCCCGGCCGATGTCAGAGGGAGATCTCAGCCCCTCCCGCTGTAGCCCTGCATCGTAGTAGCAGAGCAGCCGGGGCTCATGTGACCTGCCTGAAAAATAACTGGAAAAAGGTATTTAGAGGCATCTCTTTAAACACACACTTACAGAGTGAGTTATCGCCAGATAAAGGAGAGGGGCTGCCAGTGAAAGGTGGTTTTAGAGTTAGAATCACTTTAAATCTGAGCTCTGACTAGGCCATGCAAGGACATTCTCCTTTTTCTCCTTCAACCACTGTGTGGTCATTTTTGCTGTGTGCTTTGGGTCATTGTCATGTTGGAAGGTAAACCTTCTCCCTATTGACAACTTTTGGGCAAAGGGCATCAGATTTTCCTCAAGAATTTGGTATTTTGCCCAATCCATTTTTCCTTCTATCCTGACAAGTGCTCCAGTCCCTGCTGCAGAGAAACACTCCCATAACAAGATTTTACCACCTCCATGCTTCTACTGTAGGAATGGTGTTGTTTGGATGGGGAGCTGTATTGGGTTTCTGCCAGACATATAATTTGGTGTTGTGGCCAAATAACAAAAATTTTAGTCTCATCTGACCAGAACACCTTTTTTCATGTGGCCTCAGAATCTTCAAGGTGTGTTTGAAGGTGGTCAGATGAGACTAAATACACTGCACTAGTAATTACAACTTTAGTAATGTTCTTAAAAAAAAATTAAAAAAAAAACATTTGGAGAATTTTTATTTTTTTTTACTCACCTCCAAATGCCTGTTGCTAGGGGGTCCCTTGTAGTCTGCCTGGGCTCCTGACGTCACTTCCCTCGAGGCAGGAAGGGAGATCGCCTCTCCACCCTCCCTCTTGTCAATCATCTGGGACACGTGACCGATCCCAGGTGATTGCGGGGCCAGTGACGGCGTGCGGCTCGCGCATGCGCAGTGGGTGCCTGGCTGTGAAGCAACAGCCGGGCGCCCACAGTTAAAATGCCAGGTGCCGCGCCGCCAAGCGGGGGGGGGGGGGGGGGGGGGGGGCAACGAGTGCGGCTTCGATCCCCCGCATTGCTGGACCCTGGGACAGGTAAGTGTCCGATTAAAAGTCAGCAGCTGTAGTATTTGTAGCTGCTGACCTTTTAATTTTTTTTTTTTTTTTAAATGGGAACCCCGCTATAAAGGGGGGTGATTCTTTTCTACCCACTGTATGTTTGTGTAGAAAATTCATGTATCCTTTTTAGATCATGAAATCATATGTACCCAGTAAGAGCCCATTCACACAGGGGCAACACGACTTGCAGGTCGCCTCAGCGAGGCGACCTGCAAACGACTGCCCGGGCGACTTGCAAAACGACTTCTGTATAGAAGTCTATGCAAGTCGCCCCAAGTCGCCCCCGAAGTCGTACAGGAACCTTTTTCTAAGTCGGAGCGACTTGCGTCGCTCCCCTTAGAACGGTTCCATAGCACAGAACGGGAGGCGACTTGTCAGGCGACTAGGTCGCCTGACAAGTCGTCCCTGTGTGAATGGGCTCTAAGTTGAGCAGGTTGTAGCAAAAGAGAGTTGAAATCTGAAAGATCCTGCATCTGCTAAATGTATGTTTTGCAATTTTGCTACCTATAATAGTTTTCTGCTTGAAGACTTTTGCATACATAATAATTATGTGCCAAAAACCAGCTTGTAAAATCTCTTGCGTTTTTTTAATGTTTTATTTTTAATATGGCTAAAACCAATGTTTGTTCTTTAGTTCATGTAATATAATGACATACTACATTTTTTTTTTTTTTTTGCGGAGGATCCTCTCCTAGCAACATACATATTAATTACATCTCCTTTCTTTCAATAATTTCACTCACATTTACTAGACATGCAGCATAGCTAGCATTTTCTTCTCCTGTAAAAAGTGAAGTCTACAAAACAATTGTTTCTATGCTATGGGTCGTGCGACGCTGTAACCAAACAAAATTGATGTCCTTTTTTTCCCCACAAATAGACCCCTTTCACACTGCCGAAGCCCGGGCGTCAGCGGTAAAGCGGCGCTATTTTTAGCGCCGCATTACCGTCGTTTTGGCGATGCTATTCAGCCGCTAGCGGGGTGGCTTTAACCCCCCACTAGCGGCCGAAAAGGGGTTATATCTGCCCTCAAAGCACCGCCGGAGTGGCGTTTTGCCTGCGGTATCGCAGCGCTGCCCCATTGATTTCAATGGGGAGGAGCGGCTCCAAAGAAGCTGCTGGCAGGACTTTTTCTGACTTCCTGCCAGCGCACCGCTCCAGTGTGAAAGCCCTCGGGTTTTCACACTGGAGTGCATGGAGCAGCTGTTTTAGGGTGTTTTGCAGGCGCTATTTTTAACGCTATAGTGCCTGCAAAACGCTCCAGTGTGAAAGGGGTCATAGAGCTTTCTTTGGTGGTATTTGATTACCTCTGCGTTTTTTTATTTTTTGCGCTATAAACAAAGAGCGACAATTTTCAAGAAACATATTTTTTTTTTTTTTTTTTACACTTTTTGCTATAATACATATCCCAAAAAAATATATATATATAAAAAACAAATTTATTGATCAGTTTAGGTATGTGTGTAATTATGTGTATATACAGTGGGGACGGAAAGTGTTCAGACCCCCTTAAATTTTTCATTCTTTGTTATATTTCAGCCATTTGCTAAAATCATTTAAGTTCATTTTTTTGCCTCCTAAGGCCTCTTTCACACGGGGCAGATCAGTCATGATCCGCCCCGTGAACATCCGCTTGCTCAGCGGGGATAGCTCCGCCGATCCCCGCTGAGCAGGAAGATGACAGGTGCATCGCTGCACACTGTGCAGCGACGGACCTGTCAGAGCGCCGCTCTCCCCTATGGGGGGATCGGATGATGACGGTCCGTAGTGTCCGTCGTCATCCGATCCGATCCGAAAACGGAGGAAAAAGTAGGTTTTTCCTCCGTTACACTTTTCGGATCGGAGCGGGTCGGATGTCAGCGGACATGTCACCGCTGACATCCGACGCTCCATAGGGATGACTGTATGTCCGTTTTTCATCCGAAAACGGATGGATGAAAAACGGACATACGGATCATCCGTGTGAAAGAGGCCTTAATGTACACACAGCACCCCATATTGAAAGAAAAACACAGAATTGTTGACATTTTTGCAGATTTATTAAAAAAGAAAAACTGAAATATCACATGGTCCTAAGTATTCAGACCCTTTGCTCAGTATTTAGTAGAAGCACCCTTTTGATCTTATACAGCCATGAGTCTTTTTGGGAAGGATGCAACAAGTTTTTCACACCTGGATTTGGGGATCCTCTGCCGTTCCTCCTTGCAGATCCTCTCCAGTTCTGTCAGGTTGGATGGTAAACTTTGGTGGACAGCCATTTTTAGGTCTCTCCAGAGATGCTCAATTGGGTTTAAGTCAGGGCTCTGGCTGGGCCATTCAAGAACAGTCACGGAGTTGTTGTGAAGCCACTCCTTCATTATTTTAACTGTGTGCTTAGGGTCATTGTCTTGTTGGAAGGTAAACCTTTGGCCTAGTCTGATGTCCTGAGCACTCTGGAGAAGGTTTTCGTCCAGGATATCCCTGTACTTGGCCGCATTCATCTTTCCCTCGATTGCAGCCAGTCGTCCTGTCCCTGCAGCTGAAAAACACCCCCACAGCATGATGCTGCCACCACCATGCTTCACTGTTGGGACTGTATTGGACAGGTGATGAGCAGTGCCTGGTTTTCTCTACACATACCGCTTAGAATTAACCGCTTAGGCCAAAAAGTTCTATCTTGGTCTCATCAGACCAGAGAATCTTATTTCTCACCATCTTGGAGTCCTTCAGGTGTTTTTTTTAGCAAACTCCATGCGGGCTTTCATGTGTCTTGCACTGAGGAGAGGCTTCTGTCGTGCCACTCTGCCATAATGCCCTGACTGGTGGAGGGCTGCAGTGATGGTTGACTTTCTACAACTTTTCTACAACTTTCTCCCATCTCCTGACTGCATCTCTGGAGCTCAGCCACAGTGATCTTTGGGTTCTTCTTTACCTCTTTTACCAAGGCTCTTCTCCCCCGATAGCTCAGTTTGGCCGTATGGCCAGCTCTAGGAAGGGTTCTGGTCGTCCCAAACGTCTTCCATTTAAGGATTATGGAGGCCTCTGTGCTCTTAGGAACCTTAAGTGCAGCAAAAAAATTTTTGTAGCCTTGGACAGATCTGTGCCTTGCCACAATTCTGTCTCTGAGCTCTTCAGGCAGTTCCTTTGACCTCATGATTCTCATTTGCTCTGACATGCACTGTGAGCTGTAAGGTCTTATATAGACAGGTGTGTGGCTTTCCTAATCAAGTTCAATCAGTATAATCAAACACAGCTGGACTCAAATGAAGGTGTAGAACCATCTCCAGGATGATCAGAAGAAATGGACAGCACCTGAGTTAAATATGAGTGTCACAGCAAAGGGTCTGAATACTTAGGACCATGTGATATTTCAGTTGTTCTTTTTTAATAAATCTGCAAAAATGTCAACAATTCTGTGTTTTTCTGTCAATATGGGGTGCTGTGTGTACATTGAGGAAAAAAAATTGAACTTAAATGATTTTAGCAAATGGCTGCAATATAACAAAGAATGAAAAATTTAAGGGGGTCTGAATACTTTCCGTCCCCACTGTATGTATGTATGTATGTATGTATGTATGTATATTTACTTCTACATATTTTTGGTAAAGAAAATCTCAATAAGCGTATATTGATTGGTTTGCGCAAAAGTTATTGCATCTACAAACTATGGGATAGATTTAGGGACTTTTATTTTTTTTGTTTTTGTTTTTACTAGTAATGGCGGCGATCTGTGATTTTTAGCGGGACTGTGACATTGCGGCTGACAAATCTGATCCCAAAAAAAAACACTTTTTTTGGGGACCACTGACATTATTACATTGATCAATGCTATAAAAACGCACTGATCAATGTAAAAATGACACTGGCAGCGAAGGGGTTAATACTAGGTGGCGATCAAGGGGTTAACTGTGTTCCCTAGGTGTGTTCTACCTGTAGGGGGGATGAGCTGCCAGGGACATGACAGAGATCGCTGTTCCTAATGACTGGGAACAGAAGATCTGACGTCATCTGGCAGAACAGGGATCCACCTTGTTTACAAAGGCAGATCCCCGTTCTGCCTCTGTACTAGGCAATCACGGGTCGCCCGACCCGTGGGCACGATCCTGCAGCGACCATGCGCTGCTGTACAGCTACAGCGATTTACGCAGGAGAGCCAACTTGCAGCCGTATAATGACTGTGGCTGCTTGGCATGCAGTTAATGCAGGCTTTTTTTAAGATCGAAAGCAATTACTTTTTCAGTTCCGAGTGCACTTGGGTATCCTTAAAGTGGAAGTTTAGCCAAAACCTATTTAACGCTAAACCTAATCTCAGTCACATTCTAAACCTAATCTATCTAACTCTGTAAAGAAATAATTGCTATACTTGCCTTTTCTGAAGCCAGTCCGGGCTTCGGAGGCTGCTGTGTACAGAGAGAAAGCCAACAACTGTAAAATGCCTGGGAAGTGGCACCACCCATAATTACTCTGGAGCTTCCATGATCAGCTGCCTCTCCTGCACACTCCCACACTGAGGCTGCCGCTCACAGCTCAACCTTGGGACCAGAGCCAAGTGGCTGCAGGTAAGTATAGTGGTCTTTTCTTTAAAGGTCTAGATAGAATAGGTTTAGAATGTGGCAGAGAGTAGGTCTAGCATTAGGTTTTGGCTGAATTTCCACTTTAAGACACCTGCAGTTTGTACGGTTTTCATTTTCAGATGCTCCCTGCAGTACTTTACAGAAGTCAACCTCACAACAGTTTCAGATATATGTAGTGATCTAGTTCACTAGTTTGGACAAACAGACTGATTTAGACAACTGTCATCTTAGGTCACTGAGCTGCTCAGGATCTAACATTCATCTGTTATCCAGCATGTGCACACATTTTATTGCTCCTATTGTCAACTAGGTGAGTGGACCATATGCTTACTGTGTCTTTGGATACAGCTATTACACAATAATTAAACCTTGTATAGAAAGCGCTAACACTACACAAGACATGCATAGTAAAAACTAAAATGAAATATTTAATTTATTATTATTATTAACAATAATAATAATGTATTATTTTTTGCCTGACTGTGTGCTTTGCATACAGTTTTACTGGATTCCTGTTTACATTGCCTGTTTGGCTCCATTCAGTGAACTAACTCTGCTCAAACAGACTTTAGACATAGGAAGAGGAATGTATAGACAGTTGTTGATCAGCTTTAGCTTACAATTTTCATGTCGCTGACCTAAACAATCTATGGGCTTCAGAAATATAGCAGCCAGACACAGCCAGGTAATTGGCATGATCAGAAATTAGATTTTTTTTCTATAAAGAATGATTTAATATTATTGTGATTGAAAATTATTTACTAAACCTAGGAAGATTAAAATTAAAATAAAAGTGGATTATTGCTTATAGCAACCAATAAGACCTTCTTTTTTTTTATTTGTTTTTTTTTTTTTTTAACCACTTAAAGACTAGCCTCGTTTTGGATTTTAGGTGTTTAAAACAGTTTTTTTTGCTAGAAAATTACTTAGAACCCCCGGACATTATATATTGTTTTTTTCTAACACCCTAGAGAATAAAATGGCAGTCAATGCAATACTTTTTTTTTTGCACCGTATTTGCGCAGCGGTCTTATAAGCGCACTTTTTTTGGAAAAAATTCACTTTTTTTGACTAAAAAAAATAAGACAAATTTAGCCCAATTTTTTTTTTTTATATTGTGAAATATAATGTTACACCAAGTAAATTGATACCCAACATGTCACGCTTCAAAATTGTGCCCACTTGTGAAATGGAGTCAAACTTTTACCCTTAAAAATCTCCATAGGCAATGTTTAAAAAATTCTACAGGTTGTATGTTTTGCATTACAGAGGAGGTCTAGGGCTAAAATTATTGCTCTCGCTCTACTGGTCGCAGCGATACCTCACATGTGTGGTTTGACCACCGTTTTCATATGCGGGCACTACTCACGTATGCGTTCGCTTCTGTGCGCGAGCTCGTCGGGACAGGGCGCTTTAAAAAAAAAGTTTTTTCTTATTTATTTTACTTTATTTTATTTATTTTTTCAGTTTTTAAAAAAAAAAAATGGATCACTTTTATTCCTATTACAAGGAATGTAAACATCCCTTGTAATAGAAAAAAGCATGACAGGTCCTCTTAAATATGAGATCTGGGGTCAAAAAGTCCTCAGATCTCATATTTACACTAAAATGCAAAAAAAAAAAAGAATTACGACAAAAAAAATATGCCTTTAAGACAAATGGGCGGAGCTGACGTTATGATGTCGCTTCCGCCCTCCTATGGTATAGAGACGGGTGGGGGCCATTTTAGTCTCACTCGTCTCCATACCCAGGAAGTGACAGGTCCCGATCGCCTCCGCTGCTACCGACGGCTCCGGTAAGCGGCGATGGGCGCGGGAGAGCGGCGGGAGGGGGGTGGCACCTCTCCCACCGCCAATAACGGTGATCTCGTGTTGAATCCGCCGCAGAGACCACCATTATCGGAAACACGGCTGGCTCCTGTAAAGATGGATACCTCGGTTGTGGCAGCAGCTGCTGCCGTTATCGAGATATCCACCTTCAAAGTGCCGACATATATGTACAGGAGCCGGTCGGTAAGTGGTAATGATTTTTAGGGCCGGTTCCCACTGGTGCGATGTCCGACATCAGATTTGATTCGCACCCCACTGCAGTGCAAATCACATACGATTTCTGTGAGATGCGATTTCAACCATACAGATAGTATGGCTGAATTTGCATCGCATTTGGACCAAACTCGCACAGTTGGTCCCGCCATCGCTGCAGTGTGAACCGAGCCTTAAAGGGGTTGTAAACCCTCATGTTTTTTCACCGAAATGCATCCTATGCATTACGGTGAAAAAACTTCTGTCATTGACCGGCCCCCCAGCCCCCCCTGTTTTACTCACCTCCTGCAATTCCCACGCCGGAGACGCGCTCTTCCCCTCTGCCCATTGTCTCGGCTCTTGATTGGATAGATTGATAGCAGCGCTGCTGTCGATCAAATCCAATGACGCAGGGGGCGGGACTGAGTCCGGCATTCTGTGTCTATGGACGCAAATGCTGGACTCAGAAGCACGCCAGCAAGGTAACCCCCTGGGAGAGCGCTTCTTCGAGGGCGTTATACGATGCGGGGAGGAGATACCAGTGCCGCTGGGGGACCCCAGAAGTCAAGGATCGGGGCCACTCTGTGCAAAACTAACTGCACAGTGAAGGTAAGTATGACATGTTAGTTTTTTTTTGTTTTGTTTTTTTAAATAACAAAGCCGTACAATTACTTTGAGAAATTTAAACTTGCAAATAAAAAAAATAAGAAGAAAACAGGAGCTAGTTACACACAAGCATAAATCAAGGTTTCATCTTCAAGTACGTGGGAAAAAAATAACCATGGATCCATTATGAGTACCAGTTATGAGTACGCTCTCTCTTTTTCTCTCGTTTTAAAGTGTGTCAAGGGCAAAGAAGAAAAATAAGTGTGTGTGTGTTGTTACTGCCTTGCCTGTCCACCTTGTCGAATCGGTTGTCAAATCAGTCTGAGCAGTTGACCTCCTCGTTCACAATAAGTCAGGCCAGGGACTTAGAGCAGAACCCCAGAAGCAAGTGGAGATCACTGGAGTAGCCATGTCTACTTAGTGGCTTCCAGGGGGATTGACCATAGGTCCAAGCAGAACCATTATTTCTGTGTACAAAATATCCATACCTGGAATTCTTCTTTAATTAACATCATGTAACAAGCCAGTTTTACAGTGAAACTATATTTATTGATTTAAGTCTTCTTGAACCGCTTGCCGACCGGCTCATGCTGATATACGTCGGCAGAAGGGCACGTGCAGGCAGATTAACGTACCTGTACGTTGCCCTTTAAGAAGCGTTTTGTGCCCGCCGCGACCTTCACGAGTGTGATCGAAGGTCCCGCGTACGCAATGTCCGCGGGGATACTCGCTATCATTTCACTGAGAGGAAGAATGGGGAAATGCTGATGTAAACGAGCATTTCCCCGTTCTGCCTAATGACACTGATCACAGCTCTCTGTAATCGGGAGCGGTGATCAGTGTCGTGTCACACATAGCCCCTCCCTCCCACAGTTAGAATCACTCCCTAGGACACACTTAACCCCTACAGTGCCACCTAGTGGTTAACCCCTTCACTGCCAGTCACATTTACACAGTAATCAATGCATTTTTAATTGCACTGATCGCTGTATAAATGTGAATGGTCCCAAAATCGCGCCAAAAGTGTCCAATCTGTCCGCCATAAAGTCGCAGTCACAATAAAAATCGCTGATCGCCGCCATTACTAGTAAAAAAAAAAAAAAAAAATCATTAATAAAAATGCCATAAAACTATCCCCTATTTTGTAGACGCTATAACTTTTGCGCAAACCAATCAATAAACGCTTATTGCTTTTTTTTGTTTTTTTTTTATTACCAAAAATATGTAGAATGCGTATCGGCCTAAACTGGGGAAAAAAAATTATATATTTTTTGGGAATATTTATTATAGCAAGTAAAAAAATAATGCGTTTTTTTTCAAAATTGTCGATATTTTTTTGTTTATAGCGCAAAAAATAAAAACCGCAGAGCTGATCAAATACCACCAAAAGAAATCTCTATTTGTGTGGAAAAAAGGACGTCAATTTTGTTTGGGAGCCACGTCGCACGTCCGCGCAATTGTCAGTTAAAGCGACGCAGTGCTGAATCGCAGAAAGTGCTCTGGTCTTTGGGCAGCCAAATGGTCCGGGGCTTAAGTGGTTAAGCTTATACTAATAGGTATTTGATGCTTTTGTGTACAGAAGCTTATAGCTCCTACCGTATAGATCAGTGATGGCGAACCTTGGCACCCCAGATGTTTTAGAGAAGAAAAGGGAATACAGTTCGGAGATAAGAGGTCTCTGAGTTTCCGTTTTAGAACACAATAGTTCAAAAGAGGTTAAATGTCTAGCATAAACTTCTCGTGTAAGAGGGTTGTTCAAAAAATGTCTAATTTGAAAATACAACCAAAATGGAAAGGAGCAATCTGATGACAGTGAAGATAAATCTGTTAAATCTAGAAAAGAGCCATCCCTAAAAAATTGTGTAGCTCTTATGGTATTGTGAGGCCACATTTTAGCTAGGAAGGAGTTTGAAAGGCCTGGAGGGAAATCAGGGTTGTTGCGGATAGGAGTGAGAGGGCCTGGAGAAGAGGATGTTTTAAATTTTTGACAAACCTGTTTAAATACTTGTAAAGTAGTACCAATTAGAGGGTGTTGTTTGCAGTTTTGTGGTACGTGAGTGTGAATAGTCCAGGGTAGTTGGCGACGAGGAATGAGAGGGAATGAATGTTCAATGTTTACCCAATCTTTGGTAGAAGAGTGAACATTCCAATCAATAATTCTGGTCAACTGACATGCCCAATAATAATTAGATATATCTGGAAGTCCAATACCACCTCTCAATTTTGGGATGGTTAGTCTGTCAAAACTGATTTTTGGTCTTGCTTTACCCCATATAAATGTAGAACAAATACTGCGAACCGAGGCAAAAAAAGCCTGTGGTAACTTTATGGGTATAGTTTGAAAGAGGTAAAGAAGTCTTGCAAGGATGTTCATTTTTATTATGGAAGCTCTTCCAAACCATGAAAAGATACCAGTGGACCAAGATTTTAAGTCTTTTTGTATGTGTTGAAGGATGGTGAGGTAATTTTTGGAATAAAGATTGGTCAAATAAGTGGGTAATTGGATACTAAGATAAGTGATCGAATCCCCATTCCATTTGAAGGGAAAATTTGATTGGCGACGAGAAATCTCATCGTTATTTAGGGAAATATTGAGGGCTTCAGATTTGTTAATGTATTTGGAGATTGGTCATAGTTTTAAACGTAGCAAAGTCTTTGAGTATGGATGGAATGGTAATGTGAGGATCTGTAAGAAATAAAAGAATGTCATCGGCAAAGGCTGCCAGCTTGTACGTAGTTTGAGCGATGGTTATTCCCCTAATGTCAGGGTTAGATCTAAGACGTTGTAGTAAAGGTTCAAGAGTAATTACAAAAATTAAAGGAGATAAGGGTGGACGGCATAAGGGGGCGTGGTTATCGGGTAATGACCACGGCCCCTAAAACGTCACAGTCCCAGCATGCCCAGGGACTGTGACGGCATAAGGGGGCGGGGTCACCGCCTACATAAGTCAGAGCGGAGCACCCAGAGTGCATTCCAGCCGGAGAGAGCGTCGTGTCAACATCAGAAGAAAAGAAGAGGGAAGAAGGCAGAAGGCAGCAGACCGGGCTCCTCTGCTAGCAAAAGAGTGGCAAAAGAGCAGAAGATAGCGGAGGAGCCCGGCAGAAGACCCGGAGAGCGCGGAGAAGAACCGGAGAGACCCACGAAGCCGGAAGAAGACCCCCGGAGCTGTCTAATTACTTTAAAAATCTGTGTAGTGTTTTTTTTTTTTTTTTTTTTAATTGACACTTTTTTCCTAGGTGAATGGGTAGGGGTACCATGTACCCCATACTCATTCACATAGGGTGGGGGGCCGGGATCTGGGGGCCCCCTTATTAAAGGGGGCTCCCGGATTCCGATAAGCCCTCCGCCGGCATACCCCGACAACCAACGGCCAGGGTTGTCGGGAAGAGTCCCTTGTCCTCATCAACATGGGGACAAGGTGCTTTGGGGGAGGGGGGGGCCGCAGGGCGCCCCCCCCTCCCCCAAAGCACCCACCCCCATGTTGAGGGCATGCGGCCTGGTATGGCTCAGGAGGGGGGGCGCTCGCTCGTCCCCACCCCCTTTCCTGACCGACCGGGCTGCGTGCTCGGATAAGGGTCTGGTATAGATTTTGGGGGGGATCCCACGCCATAGGGGCTCCTCTTAAAATCCATACCAGACCGAAGGGCCTGGTATGCCCCTGGGGGGGAACTCACTCCATTTTTTTAATTTAAAATTTGGCATGGTGTTCTCCCTCAAGATTCATACCAAACAGCGTCGGGCATTGGCGGGGATACAAGTCGGATCCCCGTGCTTGTCGCTCATTGGGCAAGGAAAATTCATTTTTCCTTTCCCGATGAGCAGCTCGGCGCTGTTATCCGCAGCTGACACAGTGCACTGCGATTACCTGCGGATAGCTGCGCTAAATCGCTCCTGGACGCAGTCAATTCTATTTTTTCTATCCACACAGAACCGCATGTATCTAATTTGCAGCTAAACGTAGTGTGTGAATGGGGCCATAGGAAAGCATTGTGTGCTTTTAGCTGCGGTAGAAAATCCGCAGCTAAAAGCACCATTCTGTCCGTCCGTGTGAAAGGGGCCTTATAGTCCCATCATAACCTTTTAATGATGAATCTGTACGGTAAAATTGATTATTTGCGGTATTGACCAGGAGGTCTATGTAATAGAAAATTAGAGGTATATTATGGGTAAAATAAAGAAAGAGGCTTAGATAGGTTTAGTCAAGGGATATGTAGTTAAATCTACAATGAATATTATGGTAACGAAAGATGGGATAAACAAATAATGTAAAATTTTACAATATAGGACAAGCCTTTATCCTACTTAGTGATGTAAGTCAAGTGGCTGAAAATATAAAGAAAGAATAAACAGAAGAGATAAGCTGTAAGAATAACTATCTCAATAAGAAAAGTAATCTTTGAGAAAGTTAGAAATCAAAGATATAAGTGTCAAAAAAAAGGTGTACAGAGATCAGCTAAAAAAAAAAAAAAAGAATTTAAACTACAGCAGAACATATCCCAAGACTAATATAACCACTTAACAACCGGCCCATAGCCGAATGACGGCTGCAGGGCGGTTGCTTAACTCTGGGAGGACGTACTATGACGTCCTCCCGGAATTCCCCTCTCGCGTGCACCCGAGCACATCCGTGACCGCCGGGTCCTGAGGACCCGGCGCATCACGGATCCCGGTAAATGGCCGCTGATCGCGTCATTTGACGGCGCGATCACATGTAAACAGACCGGCGTCATCTGATGATGCCGGTTCCTCTCCTCCTGTGTACAGATCGGTACACTGTGGAGGAGAGGGAGATGGATGGATGGCTGCAGCGATGTGGGCTGGATGTGTAGTGCCCACAGCGCTGCACAGAGACATCCAGCCATCCATCCATCCATGCTCAGCCATCCCTTCTGCTGTGCAATACTCTGCAAAGCCCACATTACTCTGCAATACCCCCATAATACTCTGCAAAGCCCACATTACTCTGCAATACCCCCATAATACTCTGCAAAGCCCACATTACTCTGCAATACCCCCATAATACTCTGCAAAGCCCACATTACTCTGCAATACCCACACTACTCTGCAATACCCCCACAATACTCTGCAATACCCCCACAATACTCTGCAATACCCCCACAATACTCTGCAATACCCCCACATTACTCTGCAATACCCCTACAATACTCTGCAATACCCCTACAATACTCTGCAATACCCCCACAATACTCTGCAAAGCCCTGCCATACCCCGCCATACCCCGCCATACTCCGCAATACCCCGCCATACTCCGCAATACCCTGCCATGCTGAGCCATGCTCGGCTGTACTCGGCCTCTGTATGTGGCCAGGTTGTGGAAGTCTCACACATGTGGTATCGCTGTACTCAGGAGGAGCAGGAGAATCTATTTTGGGGTGTAATTTTTGGTATGTACATGCTATGTGTTAGAAATATTGTATAAATGGACAACTTTGTGTTAAAAAAAAAAATGCGTTTTAACCACTTCCCGCCCGCCGGCCGTCATACAACGTCCTTGACTTTGTGCGGGGATATCTGAATGATGCCTGCAGCTACAGGCATCATTCAGATATCAGCTTTTTCAGCCGGCGATTCCCTACACCATAAGAACGATCATATCGGCTGTTCCACTGCTTGATCGTTCTTACAGGAGGCGAGAGGGGATGACCCCCCTCCCGCGCTTCTACCGACTCACAGCTACGATCGAAGCCAGGATCGTTTTTTTAATTTCAGGCTTCCCAGCCTAGAGGTGAGATGTGGGGTCTTATTGACCCCATAGCTCACTGTAAAGAGGACCTGTCATGCCATATTCCTATTACAAGGATGTTTACATTCCTTGTAATAGGAATAAAAGTGGTCAAAATTTTTTTTTTTTTTTGGAAAAAAGCATCAAACTAAAATAAATAAAGTAAAATGAACAATAAAAAAAAAAATAAAAATTTTAAAGCGCCCCTGTCCCTGTGTGCTCGCATGCAGAAGCAAACGCATACGTAAGTCCCGCCCACATATGAAAACTGTGTTCAAACCACACATGTGAGGTATCGCTGCGATCGGTAGAGCGAGAGCAATAATTTTGGCCCTAGACCTCCTCTGTAACTCAAAACATGTAACCAGTAAAAAATTTTAAAGCGTCGCCTATGGGGATTTTTGAGTAGCAAAGTTTGGCGCCATTCCACAAGCGCATGCAATTTTGAAGGGTGACATGTTGGGTATCTATTTACTCGGCGTAACTTCATCTTTCACATTATGCAAAAACATTGGGCTAACTTTACTGTTTTGGTTTTTGTAAAGCACAAAACAGTTTTTTTTCCAAAAAAACGCGTTAAAAAAATTGCTGCGCAAATACCATGTGAGATAAAAAGTTGCAACAACCGCCATTGTATTCTCTAGGGTCTTTGCTAAAAAAACATATATAATGTTTTGGGGTTCTATGTAATTTTCTAGCTAATAAATGATGATTTTTACATGTAGGAGAGAAATGTCAGAATTGGCCTGGGTGCTCCAGAACGCCTGAAGGTGCTCCGTGCATGTTGGGCCTCTGTATGTGGCCACCCTGTGTAAAAGTCTCACACATGTGATATCGCCGTACTCGGGAGTAATAGCAGAATGTGTTTTGGGGTGTAATTTGTGGTATGCATATGCGGTCTGTGAGAAATACCCTGCTAATATGACAATTTTGTGTAAAAAAAAAAAAAAAAAAAAAAAAACCTTGATTTTGCAAAGAATTGTGGGAAAAAATGACAACTTCAAAAAACTCACCATGCATCTTTCTAAATACCTTGGAATGTCTTCTTTCCAAAAAGGGGTCATTTTGGGGGTATTTGTACTTTTCTGGCATGTTAGGGTCTCAAGAAATGAGATAGGCCATTGGCACCATAGCTTTTGGACTCTATAACTTTCAAAAAGACCAAATAATATCCACCGATTTGGGTTATTTTTACCAAAGATATGCAGCGGTATAAATTTTGGCCAAAATATATGAAGAAAAATTACTAATTTGCAAAATATTATAACAGAAATGAAGAAAAATGTATTTTTTTACAGATTTTTCGGTCTTTTTTCTTTTACGGCGCAAAAAATAAAGAACCCAGCGGTGATTAAATACCACCAAAAGAAAGCTCTATTTGTGTGAAAAAAGTAGGGCTGTAACTAACGATTATTTTCATAATCGATTAGTTGGTCGATTATTGTTTCGATTAATCGGTTAATAACCTTACAAAAAAAGTGTGGTATATAATTTAGTTAATATGTAAAGTTTAAAAAAAAAAAGCAATTTATTCTTAAATATCTCTATGCAGTGGTAAATATAAACAACCAACTATATGGTTAGGGAGCAAAATATTGAATCTAATCTGAGAATATAAGACAGAAGAGATATACTGTGTATACACTATTAGAGGAGATATACTGTATACACTATTAGAAGAGAAATACCGTTTTTTGGCCAATTTGTTGTTGGGCAGATTAAAAAATACAAATTGCTGCAAAAATGCATTACATGCTTTTCTGCAGCTTCTCCATTGAAGTATATTGAACCAAAAAAGCACCGTTTTGCGTTAAAAAAAAAAAAAAAAAAAAAGTCCTTGACCCTTTCCAAATACGCAGCCAGCGGCTGAAAAAAAGCATAGATGTGAACGTGTCCCATAGAAAACCATGTTAAATGAACTGTAGTGCGTTTCTGCAAAAAGCACCAAAAAACACAAAGATGTGAACCAGGTCTAAGACATTTAGTAACATAATGGGGTTAAAAAAAAAAAAACTAAAATGAGCCCTTTATAGTACAAAAAAAGCAAATCGCTACTGTAAGGGGTTCATTTTTTTACTGTAGAACAGAGAAAGTAATATTTACAGTAGTGATTATTTGCTCTTTTTGTACTATAAAGGGCTAATTTTATTATTTTTAAACCCATTAAGTTACTGGCCGATTAATCGATTATGAAAATAGTAATGGATTAATTTCATAATCGATTAGTTGTCGATTAATCGATTAGTTGTTTCAGCCCTAAAAAAAAGGACAAAAATTTCATATAGATACAGTGTTGCATGACTGAGTAATTGTCATTCAAAATGTGAGAGCACCAAAAGCTGAAAATTGGTCTGGTTAGGAAGGGGGTTTAAGTGCCCAGTTGTCAAGTGGTTAAATGAGCAATAAATTAGAAAATTACCATTTTATAACTTTCAAACAAGAGAAAGATACAGTATTCATAACAAAGCTGAAGTAGGAGAGGACATCAGTAAAGAGATAATAGGGAGTGAGTTCAGAGAAAAAGAAAATTAGTGGAAATAATAACATAGTCTGTAATGAAAAGGTAAATATGAACTCAGATATGTTATCAGGTGCCGTTATACAGAGGGTATGGAAGTCTGTGAAGATTTAGGCAAAACAGAGTAAAAGATTAATTCATCCTGAGAATTAAATCAAATCTGAGGGTCTGAGGGTGAATAAAGCATTGCAGCATAAATAAGATGATTCATCATTTCTATATACGTTACATGTAATAAAATAAAAAAAAAAAAAAAAAAAAGGTTCTCCCCTTTTATTAGGGTATGTGGTTCATATTGAATGAAAATAAAAAATCTAGACAGCCAGTTGGGATATAAGGAAAGTTATCTAGAGTGTGATAGTTAGAACAAGAATAAAGAATAAAAACATTTACTATATTAAACAAATGCAGATGGAGTCAGGAGGATGATAACAAATCAGATATTTAACGACCCCGACGAGTTCTGCGGGTTTGAGGAGCTCTCATGGGACTTGATGCTCTATCGGTAATAGAAACTGATTGTGAGGGACGCGTTTCCGATGGTGATGGTTGTCTCCGGTAACGAACTGCCTGGGTTTCCATAGGTTCACTGTTGAGTTGTGAGGATTTTGTGGTCTTCGGGCGAAATTCAGCATACCAATCTGGTACTTCTGTTAAAGGAATGTCCAGTGTTTCACAAAAGTGACGCAAATCTTCTGGAACTCTGAGGAGGGCTGTGCGGCCCAGTGACGATGCTGACAGACAAAAGGGAAATTTCCACCTGTATACAATCCTTTTTGTGCGAAGAACTTCAAGAAGGGGTTTAAGTTCTCTAGCCTTTGGAGTGTAATAGTAGAAAGATCTTGAAATAAATGTAATTCTGTGCCATTATATGAAATTTGAGTTTTATTGCGCGCTTTTCTTAGTATGTCTTCCTTAAGTTGATAATCGATTATGTGGCAGATGACATCCCTGGGTGGATCTGAATCTTTACCTCGTGGTCTAAGAGCATGAGGTTATTCTCTCCAGCCCTATTGGGGTTGTAGGGGGTTTATCCAAGAGGTTATTAAAAATACCCACAACTGTAGAAGTAAGGTGATTTGCATCGATCGATTCTGGAAGGCCTCTCAATCTCAAATTGTGGCGTCTCCCACGGTTATCAAGATCTTCTATGTGTCTATTACGATCCCTAAGCTGAAGGGAGTGTGCATCAATATAGTGGTGGGCTCTGTGGATTGTAGTGGAGTGTAAAGCCTGTACTTTTTCCACTTCTTGTACTCGTCCATTAATTGACTGGATGTCAATACGGAGGTCAGTGATAGCTGCCGATAGCGTATCTTTAATATCTGCTGCAACCGAATGTAAATCGGTAAGACTGGGGTGTTGGTGTGGCGTTAATACGATGTCAGAATGATGCGGCTGTGAGAGGGAAATATCCGCCTGTGTCTGACTGGAGTTTAACAGTGCAGCCTGAGAGGGCCCCATGTTAGCTGCTGCTGACTGGAACATTTCTGGGATTGTGTGAGAGGAATTATCACTCAAATTACGGGGAGATCGTGAACTTGAGGTGGAGGAACTTCTGAAAGATGTTCCCATGTTAATCCGGGTGTGAGAAATCAAAAAATACCTCCGTGATAGTCTGTTAAACAGCTCTGTCAGCGGGAGCTGAGGAGTTAAGTGGCCATCTTCTTCCGTGTTCAAGCCACGCCCCACCACTTTTTCAAGCCACGCCCCACCACTTTACATATTAAAACCAAAAGTTGATAAAAACAGTCAGAAATGTAAAACAAATAATCTGTTGAAAAAAAAAGTGAGGTAGGTACAAAAAAGCTTCTAAGGACACACAATGTTTTAACCACTTGAGTCTCTATCAAATGGATTTGATAAAGGCCTGAGTGGTTGAAATGCCTCATTCAGAGGAGTGTGTGTTTTTTTTTGTACCTGCCTTGCATGGCTTTTAAACAGATTTATAATAAAGGATTATGTGTTCTATTTCGGCCGTGGTTTCAAACTTGACAACTTGGAGAAACGGATGGATCCATCTCCGGTAAGATCAAATAAAGGGTGACCTGATTTTGATATTTTTATTTGGTTTAACCTGAAGAAAAAAAAGTGCAATTAAAGAATTGTTGCCAAGGTATTCAAATTTCTTGTTTAATTTTTACTAATGAAATAAGGATGAAATATGTTTGATCATTCTGATGAAAGCGGTTGTTATTTTTACCTACAGGTAAGCCTTTAATAAGGCTTACCTGTATGTAAAATGGAATATCTCCTAAACGTGCACCGTTTAAGAAATATTCACAGCCGCTGACATCAGCGGTGAATGCACTCCGAAGGTCCGGCATACCTTGCTGGACCTCCAGAGCTTCTTTTCGGAACAAAGGGCTCTCGCACACATGCTCTGGAGCCTGCGATCCTGTAAGAAAGGACGGGAGAAGATGTCTGCCCTCAGCGGTGACCGGTTAGCGCTGGAAGGGCTTCGTACTACATTATGCCATATGCAAGGGTTTTTAATTTTTTTTCAGTGGTTTATTACTGCTTTAACAGCTTCACTTCTGTTTAAAAAAAAAAAAAAAAAGCTGCTGCATTTTTAAAGGCAGACATCTAGGGGTGCCAGTACATACCTTTTAGCGGCCTCTCAAACCCTTCTGTCCTAGCTGAATGCCAGGCCATTCTGAAAGGCAAAGCTTTGGCACTTCCTTGTAGTCTTAACCACTTCAGCTCCGGAAGGTTTTATCCCCTTCCTGACCAGGCCATTTTTTGCGATACGGCACCGCGTTGCTTTAACTGACAATTGCATGGTCATTCAATGCGGTACCCAAACAACATTTGTCCTTTTTTTTTTTTTTCTTCACAAATAGAGCTTTCTTTTGGTGGTATTTGATCACTTCTGTGTTTTTTATTTTTTGCATTATAAACAAAAAAAGACCGTCAATTTTTGAAAAAAAAAAAAGGAAAACATTTATTTTTTTACTTTCTGCAATAAAATGCATCCAATAAAATAAAAAAAAAAAAATCAAATTTCTTCATCAATTTAGGCCAATATGTATTCTGCTACATATTTTTACTAAAAAGAAAAAAATCCCAATAAGCGTATATAGATTGGTTTGCGCAAAAGTTGTAGCGTCTACAAACTATGGGATTTTGTTATGGACTTTTTATTGTTTTAACTGTTTTTACTAGTAATGGCGGCGATCAACATGTGTTGTGTGTGTTTTTTGTTTTTTTGTTTTTTCAGTATGGCGGCGGAAAATCGGACACTAAGTGACACTTTTTGGGGACCAGTGACACCAATATAGTAATCGGTGCTAAAAAAAAAAAAAAAAAACAGCACTGTCACTGTATAAATGACACTGGCAGGGAAGGGGGTTAACATCAGGGGCGATCAAAGGGTTAAGTGTGCTGATTTCTAAATGGGGGGGGGTGGCTTAACTGAAGGAAGAGAGACATCTTCGTTGCTGATTAGCAGGAAGACAATATCTCTCTCTTCCTCTCTGACAGAACAGCGGTCTGCCTTGTTTACCTAGGCAGACCGCCGTTCTGTCTCTCCTCTGAATGATGGTGGGTGGCTGGCGGCCACCGCAGCCGCTGGACCCGCTGATTGGCTCCCGCTGTGTCCAATCACATCGGGGCACTGCTCCGGGGCTGCACGCCCCAGAGCCGATGACAGTGATGATGTACAGGTACGTGATTATGCCCTTAAGGACTGTCGTGCCGCAGTACATGTATGTGGGGCAGTCCTTAAGTGGCTAAACAGCCCTCTTATAAATGCACATATATTAGAATTTCATCTGTATGATGGAATTGAAAACTCTTGCAAAGCTTATCCTGTACATGAATTCCTTTTAGATTTTGCCAAAAAATGTAAGCGTAAGTTAACTGTTCCTATTTGGCATTACAGTAGAACTGTTTTCAAATATTTCCAGTGATGCCATTTTGGTTTTATGTTGCTATTGTCTGTCAACCCTGTACACTTTCACTGATTGTGAGGGATTAATAAATAAAGCAGTTCTGTAACTGAGACTTGTGGCTTGTATATTTGCTGCTTGGAAACTGGTCTGGGCTTGCTTTCTCTGCTGTAGAAATTTTCAGATGCATCATTAATATGGTAAGGACTTTTGTTTCCCTGGCATTTGCTGGCCTGACAGTTTCCATGGCCATGCTGAAACAAACGCTGCTAAACACATTCATAACCTGTTGGTCTGTTTTTCTTTTTTTTTTTTTTTTTTTTTTCCATGTCCAAAAAATGGGGTCTAAAACAAGTTCAGTTTGACACAAATGAAATATTTTGTGTGCCAGAAGAGATTACATTTATAGTGACTCCTGCTGATGGTTATGTATACTAATGTATATTCAGCAGTACAATATTTGAAATCATATGTTAGAACAGTTGTCAGTAGTCCAGGTTGCTAGTATAGGAGGTTGGAACATGCATTTGGTCATATTGCTTTTATGGTTTTGGTTCAGAATGCTTAATGGGGTTGTAAACCCTCGTGCTTTTTCACCTTGATGCATCCTATGCATCAAGGTGAAAAAACATCTGACAATGACCATTGGATCCCGCTGCTGTCAATCAAATCCACGGTGTCCACTTTAGGAGTGCTTTCTCCAACATGGGCACTAGATGCGGAATTGCACAGAAACACGCTGCAATTCGTGGCCATTCATTTAGAATGGGCTGAATCGCATTGGACTGCACCACTTCAAAAAACACACTGCAACTAGATCATATGGTACTTCTGTTTTGGGGTGTCATTAACATTGACACCCACTGCCGATTGCAACTTCAATGCGTTTTTTGAATGCATGGTACCGTGTGAACAGTCACTATTGCAGGAGGTGTGTTACTGGCCAAATCGCCAGATGAAAACCGAGGGGAAAAATGCCTAAAAAAAATAACTAATGCAGCCACCACATTTATTGATTGGTGTGCTGTAATATATAACTTTTTTGGTTTTGTGTTCAGTACTGCTTTAAATGGTGTGTATCCATGATCAGCTAATGTTTTTTTTATCCTGCGTGTATCCACAGATTATCTGGCATGTGATAATTTAATTTAGAAGTAACATCATCATTATAGTGCTTGATGAGGTTTGGATTTTTTTTTTGGCACTTTTATCCAGTTATAGGTTTGAAAAGTGTAGATGTTGCCAATATAATGAGTATGTATTGTATTATAACCACTTGCTGACCGGCTCCTGTACATATACGTCGGCACTTTGAAGATGGATATCTCAGTAACGGCAGCAGCTGCTGCCACAAACAATGTATCTATCTTAGGAGACGGTGGTTCTGTTTACGATAATGGTGGTCTCTGCGGCGGATTCGCCGCGAGATCACCGTTATCGGAGGCAGGAGAGGGGCCACCCCTTCTCCCGCGCCCTCAGCCGCTTACCGGAGCTGTCGGCAGCAGCGGAGACTATCAGGACCTGTCCATGGCTGGGTATGGAGACGAGTGAGGCTAAGATGGCCCCCACCCATCTCCATACCATAGCAGGGCGGAAGCAACATCACTTCCGCCCATACGTCTTAAAGGGCCATTTTCTGTTGTCGTTTTTTCAAATGACAAATTTTATTTATTTTTATTTTTTTTTTTTTTTGCATTTAAGTCCAAATATGAGATCTGAGGACTTTTTGACCCCAGATCTCCTATTTAAGAGGACCTGGCATGCTTTTTTCTATTACAAGGGATGTTTACATTCCTTGTAATAGGAATGAAAGTGATCCTTTTTTTTTTTTTTTTAAGTGTAAAAATAAATAAAATCAAATAAAACAAATAAGAAAAAAAAAATTTTTTTTTAAAGTGCCCCGTCCTGACGAGCTCACGCACAGAAGCGAACGCATACGTCAGTAGCGCCCGCATATGAAAACAATGGTCAAACCACACGTGCGGTATCACCGCGATCGTTAGAGCAATAATTTTAGCCCTAGACCTCCTCTGTAACTCAAAACATGCAACCTGTAGAATTTTTTAAGGGTAAAAGTTTGATGCCATTCCACGAGCGGGCGCAATTTTGAAGCATGACATGTTTGGTATCAATTTGCTCGGCGTAACATTATCTTTCACAATATAAAAAAAAAATTGGGCTAACTTTACTGTTGTCTTATTTTTTTTTTTTTATTCAAAAAAGTGAATTTTTTCCAAAAAAAAGTGCGCTTGTAAGACCGCTGCGCAAATACAGTGTGACAAAAAGTATTGCAATGACCGCCATTTTATTCTCTAGGGTGTTAGAAAAAAAAATGTATAATGTTTGGGGGTTCTAAGTAACTTTCTAGAAAAAAAAACGTGTTTTTAACTTGTAAACACCTAGTCTGAAAAAGAGGCCTGGTCTTTAGGTAGTTAAGTGAAGGAGGAGTAGTATATAGTGCCCATAGATTAAAAAAACTATGTGAACACCTTTTACTTTTTCCCTTGCTTTCAGCATTTCCCTGAAAGTACAAGGAAAAATCTAGCAGGGACTGATGAGAATGTACAATATACAGTATATGTAAAGTGCTGTGTAAATTGTCAGCATTTATAATACTTCAAATAATAAAAATAATAATCATAGTGTTATACAGTGGTGGAATTACCAGGGTTGCAACAGTAGCACTTGCGACGGGGCCCTGGAATTCTGTCACTGTGGGGGGGGGGGTTAGCGGACAGCGTGTCTCTCATGGAACAGCAGCACAGAGACATTGGCATTGACTTTCTATTTCCCCCTCCGTCCATCCTCTCTTGCACGGGATGACAGAGGACACACAACTTTTCTGCTCCCCCTTCTCCCTCCTCCCCTCTCCTGTGTGCTTCGTGAGAAATGTGAGCTTGTTAGCTTCATACTTGACTGCCCGCGGAGCACACGAGAGAGGAGGAGGGAGAAGGGGGAACAGATCAGCTGTGTGTCCTCTGTCATCCCATGTGAGAGAGGACGGACGGAGGGGGAAATAGAACGTCGGTGTCTCTGTGCTGCTGTTCCATGAAAGACACTCTCTCCGCTCAGAGCCGTGCTGTCCCAAGAAGGCAGACGGCTCTGATGGGCACTAAAAGCATTCACTGATGGGCACTAATAGCATTCACTGATGGGCACTAATAGCATTCACTGATGGGCACTGATAGCATTCACTGATGGGCACTGATAGCATTCACTGATGGGCACTGATAGCATTCACTGATGGGCACTGATAGCATTCACTGATGGGCACTGATAGCATTCACTGATGGGCACTGATAGCATTCACTGATGGGCACTGATAGCATTCACTGATGGGCACTGATAGCATTCACTGATGGGCACTGATAGCATTCACTGATGGGCACTGATAGCATTCACTGATGGGCACTGATAGCATTCACTGATGGGCACTGATAGCATTCACTGATGGGCACTGATAGCATTCACTGATGGGCACTGATAGCATTCACTGATGGGCACTGATAGCATTCACTGATGGGCACTGATAGCATTCACTGATGGGCACTGATAGCATTCACTGATGGGCACTGATAGCATTCACTGATGGGCACTGATAGCATTCACTGATGGGCACTGATAGCATTCACTGATGGGCACTGATAGCATTCACTGATGGGCACTGATAGCATTCACTGATGGGCACTGATAGCATTCACTGATAGAAGGCACTGATAGCATTCACTGATAGAAGGCACTGATAGCATTCACTGATAGAAGGCACTGATAGCATTCACTGATAGAAGGCACTGATAGCATTCACTGATAGAAGGCACTGATAGCATTCACTGATAGAAGGCACTGATAGCATTCACTGATAGAAGGCACTGATAGCATTCACTGATAGAAGGCACTGATAGCATTCACTGATAGAAGGCACTGATAGCATTCACTGATAGAAGGCACTGATAGCATTCACTGATAGAAGGCACTGATAGCATTCACTGATAGAAGGCACTGATGGACACTGATAGAAGGCACTGATGGACACTGATAGGCCACATTGATGAGCACTGATAGGAGGCACTGATGGGTGGCATTGATGGGCACTGATAGGTGGCATTGATGGGCACTGATAGGTGGCACTGAGGAACACTGGGCAGTATTGAAGAGTACTAATAGGTTGCACTGATGGATGCTGTTAGGCGGCATTAATGAGCACTGATGGATGGTGCTGATAGGCAGAATTGATGGGCACTAATAGGCAGCATTAATGAGCACTGATAGGCACTAATAGGTGGTATTGATGAGCATTGATAGATGGCACTGATTGGGGCACTGATTATCAGTGTAAACAATTTACTGATATTCTTGACAGTTAACGGCAGTCCTTTCCTAACACAGACACGGCATCGGAGGAAAGGGCTGCGGATAACCAGCAAGTCTATTTAAATGTGATCAGCTGATCACATGGTAAAGGGCCGCTGTGATTGCACTGGATGCATGTCCCAGGGGGCATTCGGGAAGCACTTGGGAGGATGTCCATGGACACCCTCCCAAAATTGGAAGCCCAGGGCTCGGATGGAAGGGGGACAGGGGGCCCATCATGGTTTCTTGCACCGGGGGCCCCAAAGGTTCTAGCTACGCCTCTGGTGTTTATATACTATATTGCACTGAATATGCTATCCTGTTATCTCCCCCTTCCTGATATGGGAGTTATTGCATGTTTAGGCAAGTGTTGATAGTTTGCTGTTACAGGTACGTTGTCTGGCCTGCCTGTGCCACCCGTCTGCAGTGACTCTACTTTGGGCAGGCGGAAAGTAGATTTACTGCAGACATGCAGCACAGGCAGGCCAGGCAACGTACCTGTATGCCGCCTGTCTTTGTGTCCGGGTGTGCATATGGGTGTAACATGCTTTTAAAGGTGACCTGTTTGATTGCTTATGGTGCTGCTCAAAGTAGAGGTGAAGGCATATCCTCGTGTCCCAGAACATGGGGTGCAGGCTTGTCCTGATACCAATCCAGGGGGTTGGTAAATGTAAAGAAAAAAGAATCGCTGCTAATCCTGACCAGCCCAGGTGAATAAACAATACATAGCAGCCCACCGGGGCTTAATTATAGGGTGGGTGGGGCAAAATGCATCATGGTGTGTGGTTTGGTGGAGCTATGTAGACTGAGGCATGTAGACTGAGGCCATTCTTTTTCATTTATTCACCTGAGCTGTTTGGGAGTAGTGGCGATGCTCCTAAAGGTAAACATATGCTTTAACCACTAGTCGACCTCGTTGGCTCTCCTGCGCAAATCGCCATAGCTATACGGTGGCATACACACTGCGGGAGCGTGCACGGGGGTCGGGCAGACTCTCTGTCCGCCTGCATCCCGTGATCGCCTAGTGCAGAGCAGAACGGGGAACTGTCGCAGGTAATCGGGAACAGTGATCTGTCATGTCCCTGCCAACCCATCCCCCCTACAGTTAGAACACACCTAGGGAACACAGTTAAACCCTTCCCTGCCAGTGTCATTTTTGCATGGATTACTGCATTTCTATGGCCCTGATCAATGTAATAATGTCATTGGTCCCCAAAAAGTGTAATTTGGGATCAGATTTGTCCGCCACAATGTCGCAGTCCCGCTAAAAATCGCAGATCGCCGCCATTACTAGTAAAAACATAAGTCCTTAAATCTATCCCATAGTTTGTAGACACAACAAGTTTTGCGCAAACCAATCAATATACGCCTATTGAGATTTTTTTTTTTTCAAAATTGCACGACCGCACAATTGTCCATTAAAGCAACGCAGTGCCGTATCACAAAAAATGGCCTGGTCAGGAAGTGGGTAAATCCTTCCGGGGCCGAGGTGGTTAAAGTCGGAATCTCTCCAGAGTCTGGACCAGCCGAGTGATGTCAGTCTTTAGCCTGATATAGCTATATCTCTATGTATATGTGTTTCTTATATGGTGATATCTGTAAATAACTATGCCGTTAGAAGTTAAGGAAATGCTTTTGTTGAAACTCAAATTTGTCCTTTAATTTGTCAGCTGCCACTATGTTTTTGTGAACATGTGAAATTTGGTTTACCTCTTCCCACCGGCCGCACGCACATATACAGCCTCTCAGTGGGTGCACTTTAACACCGAACGTCTGCATATATGTGGCTATATATGAACAGTTTACTGAGCTGAGAGCACGTTCACTGTGCGCTCCCAGCTCAGTAACCAAAGTGTCAAGGAAAGCAGCTAATGCATATTTGCAATCGACAGCCAGTCACAGCGGTCACATTAGAATGCCTGCCTCCCAGCATTTTGATCCATCAAGAGGTGGCAGCAGGAAGGGTTAACAGCCCATCTTATCTCTTAAAAGAGAAGTATGGGTTTGGGGGTTTTTCCTCCATCATATTTACCTAGGTGTCCCCCTGCGCCTCTACACTGAGAACCAAGCAATCGATCATCACCGATGGCTCGGTTCTCACAGCTCCCCGAGCAGAGAGCTGCTGTCTGTCAATCAGCAGCTCTCCACTCTGCTCCTCCACGCTCACTGGAGCGCTGGGCTGAGGAGGGGGCAGAGCGGGGTGTCTCAGGCTCTCAGCGGCTCACAGAGTCTGAGACATGCATCAGTCCAGCCACCTGGCAGATCCAGACTTCCATTGTCGGGATGACGCGGTACCTGGATTGATTTCTGTGACCTCAGCAGAGAGCAGACTTCAGTCCGCCCTTTGCTGAAAACGGGTTACAGGAGTGCAAAACGCATTGCACTCCTGTGGCCCATAGGAGAAGCCTAGCCAAATGAGCTTTGGCTGGACTTCTCCTTTTTAAGACTGCTTTCACGCTGCTGCAGTGCAGTTTTTTTCACACCATGGGTGCAGCGCAGTTTACTCCTGTGTGTTTGGAGTGGATTAGCTCACCAAAGATACAGCTAACCCACTCCAAGCGCAGCTAACCCACTCCAAGCATGCAGGTAAGCTGTAGTGTGGGAAACCGGCAGTGTGAAAGCAGCCTGAGGCCTACGTCACACAGGCGATTAATTGCTACTCTGCCCAAAAAGTCATGTTTGTTTGCCTAAACACTAATTTGACACAGCAAGAGAGTGACTTCTTTCTGGTCTGGCCAGTACGTATGTAACACCATAGAAGGCGAGTGGACCTAGAATCTCTAGTGTGATGTGAGCCCAATGCTTCCTATTTTAAACCGTTTACGTTTTCTTTCTAAAAAACTGTTTCATTTTCTTCTGTGCAGGTGTCAGCTGCGATGCATGTTTAAAAGGAAACTTTAGAGGCCGACGATACAAGTGTTTAATTTGCTACGATTACGATTTGTGTGCATCTTGCTATGAAAGTGGTGCAACGACGACAAGGCATACAACTGACCATCCAATGCAGTGCATATTGACAAGGGTAGACTTTGGTATGTATTATATTTACATTTTTTCTTCTATCACTACAAGAAAAATACTGTCTTGATTTGTACAATACAGGAAATCCTTACCTATCACTGGAAAGTTATCACAACAGATGCAAGGTTGGGGAGGAGTGTTCATCTCCCTAACAGTCTGGGGAACATGGTCACTGATGGAAGCCAAGCTCCCTATCCAACTTCTTAGTGCTCAGAGCAGTCAGATTCTCCCTGCAGCAGTGGACCCCTACATCTTGAAGGGACACCCAATCAGGGTACAGTCAGTCAGTGCCATGGTGGTGGTCTACATCAGCCATTAAGGAAACACCAGGAGTTTGGCTACCTTGAAGAAAGCAAATCAGATCATCTCTTGGACAGAAATTCACTTCCCAGCGATTTCTGATTCCTGTTGTCCACTCCTGGGATGTGGACTGCAGAGTATCTCAGCAGCCATTGCTTGGATCAAGAGAAATGGGCCCTTCGTCCAGATTTCTGCAATATGACATGCAAAAAATGAGGAATTCAGTATGTGGACATCTGAGCCCTCAGATTCAGCAGGAAACTACAGTGAGGGAAAAAAGTATTTGACCCCCTGCTGATTTTGTTCGTTTGCACACTGACAAAATAATGATCAGTCTATAATTTTAATGGTAAGTTTATTTTGACCGTGAGAGACAAAATAACAAAAATATCCAGAAAAACGCATTTAAAAGGTTATAAATTGATCTGCATTTTAATGAGTGAAATAAGTATTTGATCCCCTATCAATCAGCAAGATTTCTGGGTGGGTCCCAGGTGTCTTCTATACAGGTAAGGAGCTGAGATTACCTGTATAAAACACCTGTCCACAGAAGCAATCGATTCATCAGATTCCAATCTCTTCACCATGACTAAGACCAAAGAGCTGTCCAAGGATGTCAGGGACAAGATTGTAGACCTTCACAAGGCTGGAATGAACTACAAGAGCATTGCCAAACAGCTAGGTCAGAGGGTGACAACAGTTGGTGCGATTATTTGCAAATGGAAGAAACACAAAATAATTGTCTTCCTCAGTCTGGGGCTCCATGCAAGATCTCACTTCATGTAATTTCAGTGATCATGAGAATGGTGAGGAAATCAGCCCAGAACTGCACGGGAAAATCTTGTCAATGATCTCAAGGCAGCAGGGACCAAAGTAACCAAGAAAACAGTTGGTAACACACTACTCCGTAAAGGATTAAAATCCTTCTATCGCCCACAAGGCCCCCTTGCTCAGGAAAGCACATGTACAGGCCCGTGTAAAATTTGCTGATGAATATCTGAATGATTCAAAGGAGAACTGGGTAAAAGTGTTGTGGTCAGATGAGACCAAAATCAGGCTCTTTGGCATCAACTCAGCTCACCGTGTTTGGAGGAGGAGGAATGCTGTCTATGACCCCAAGAACACCATCCCCACTGTCAGACATGGAGGTGGAAACATTACGCTTTTGGGGGTGTTTTTCTGCTATGGGGACAGGACAACGTCACCACATCAAAGGGACGATGGACGGGGCCATGCACCGTCAGATCTTGGGTGAGAAACTCCTTCCATCAGCAAGGGCACTGAAAATGGGTCGTGGATGGGTATTCCAGCATGACAACCCAAAACACACGGCCAAGGCAACAAGGGAGTGGTTACACTTTAAGGTCCTGGAGTGGCCTTGTCAGTCTCCAGACCTTAATCCCATAGAAAATATGTGGAGGGAGCTGAAGGTTCGAGTTACCAAATGTCAGCCTCAAAACCTTAATGACTTGGAGAGGATCTGCAAAGAGGAGTGGGGCAAAATCCTTTCTGAGATGTGTGCAAAACTGCTGGCCAACTACAAGAAATGTCTGACCTCTGATTGCCAACAAGGATTTTACCACCAAGTACTAAGTCATGTTTTGCAAATACTTATTTCACTCATTAAAATGCAAATCAGTTCATAACTTTTTGAAATGCGTTTCTCTGGATTTTTTTGTTCTGTCTCTCACTGTTAAAATAAACCTACTATTAAAATTATAGACTTCTCATTTCTTTGTCAGTGGGCAAACGTACAAAATCGTCAGGGGTTCAAATCCTTTTTTTCCTCACTGTACCTCTGCTTGTTGCCAGAACCAGGTTCCTTCTAGCTCTACAGCCTCATACCTTGATAATACACTGGTCTCAGTTCAGGCTTATTTACGCCTTCCCTCCAGTGTGACTCCTACCTGGTCTACAGGGGTGCTTACAATGATCAGCTTTTATCCATTTATGTAAAACCTTTATCCAAAAAGGAAAAAAATGGTTTGTTACTGCTTAGAATGTATTAGCTGGAGTTTGGCTTCAATTTGTTAGCGTATTTAAATGTGCTTCCGCATCCAACACTATTCCCCCCCCCCCCCCCCCCCCAGGCTGACTGCTGATTTTCTAAGGTGTTTCTGTGCTCCTTCATCCAGAGTGAGGGCACCCTAATACAGGAGGTGTGTTATTGTGCTCAGATCACCAGGTGCAAACAGAGGGGGGAAAAAAAAGGAAAGGAAATCATCTAATAATTGGGATTGAGGAGCTCTCATTCAACGTAGCCTTTTTGGTCACCATCATGTCTGCTAGTGATGTTTCTGATCTGGTGTTCCCTTTCCTGTTTCTCTTTTTTCATTTATTTTAGTTTTTCTGCATCACATTAAAAGCACAAAATTGGGGGGAAAATGCCCTTTGCATTTGCAAATAAGATGCTTTGTATCAAAAGTATTGTTTTATAGTAATTTTAAATTGGCCAAATTTATAGAATAAAAAGTATACCTTTTTTATATACAATATAATTACTTTTTTAAGCTAAAAAATAGAAAAAGCTCTTCCACACAGTACAGTTTGTAAATTGACACATTTGCAGTGCCTTAAAGTATTCATACCCCTTGAAATCTTCCACATTTTGTCATGTTACAACCAAAAACGTAAATGTATTTTATTGGGATTTTAAGTGATAGACCAACACAAAGTGGCACATAATTGTGAAGTGGAAGGAAAATGATAAATGGTTCTCAATTTTTTTTTTTTTTTACAAATATCTGAAAAGTGTGGCGTGCATTTTTATTCAGCCCCCTTTACTCTGATACCCCTAACTAAAATCTAGTGGAACCAATTGCCTTCAGAAGTCACTTAATTAGTAAATAGAGTCCACCCGTGTGTAATTTAATCTCAGTATAAATACAGCTGTTCTGTGAAGCCCTCAGAGGTTTGTTTAAGGACCTTGGTGAACAAACCGAATCATGAAGGCCAAGGAGCACACCAGACAGATCAGGGATAAACTTGTGGAGAAGTTTAAAGCAGGGTTAGGGCACTACCGGCCCTGGCTTTACCCATACCGTATACTCCTGTATTCTTTTATATGCAAGTACTTAAAACTGACTCAATTGACCTTGTCTGTTGTGCCCATTTCAACACTAGTCCTAATTATACATTGTTCTTTATAGATATCCTATAGTGTCCGCCCCTGAGGAAGTTTTTTTATACACGAAACGCGTCGCTAATTCAGGATGTGCTATACGCCATAATAGGATTACATCTAGATTAATGTGTATCCAGCTCCATCATAATACAATATCCTCAATATTGTTTAACCAGTAGTCTTTTCTTGCTGCCAAGTCTATATATATATATATATATGTATATACGTGAATTCATACGATTATGTAAAACAATTTTTATAATATTATTGATTGTCATATATTTTCATGAATTTATGACTTTTGCCGTGTGCATTTATATTATGTGCTAATTCTTTATACAATATGCACTACTGTAATGAATGTTATGCGTTTATATTTGACATGTTAATAAACATTTTCCAATTTATCTTGACCTAACCTGTCAACCACCTCATTTAAAGTCTCAACTTCCTTCTTGTTTCCCCAAATCGGGGATGGAGGCACAGCTGTGCTTCATTTAAAGTCCCAAAAATGCCCCCCTATTTTTTTTTCTCACGGAGCACTGATCAATCCATCATCCGAAAATGGAAAGAGTATGGCACGACTGCAGATCTACCAAGACATGGCCATTCACCTAAACTGGCAGGCCGGAGAGCATTAATCAGAGAAGCAGCCAACGGGTAACTGGTGGAGCTGCAGAGATCCACAGCTCGGGTGGGATAATCTCTCCACAGCACTACTATTAGTTGTGCACTCCACAAAACTGGCCTTTATGGAAGAACGTCAAGAAGAAAGCCATTGTTGAAAGAAAGCCATAAGAAGTCCCATCTACAGTGTGCGAGAAGCCATGTGAGGGGGACACAGGAAACGTGGTAGAAGGTGCTCTGGTCAGATGAGACCAAAATTGAAGTTTTTGGCCTAAAAGCAAAACGCTATGTGTGGCGGAAAACTCACACTGCACGTCACCCTGAACACACCATCCCCACCATGAAACATGGTGGTGGCAGCATCATGTTGTGGGAATGCTTTTCTTCAGCAGAGAAAGGAAAGCTGGTCAGAGTTGATGGGAAGATGGATGGAGCCAAATACAGGGCCATCTTGGAAGAAAACCTTTTTATAGTCTGCAAAAGACTTGAGACTGGAGCAGATGTTCACCTTCCAGCAGGACAACGACCCTAAACGTACAGCTAGAGCTACAATAGAATGGTTTAGATCAAAGCATATTCATGTGTTAGAATGGCCCAGTCAAAGTCCAGACCTAAATCCAACTGAGAATCTGTGGCAAGACTTGAAAATTGCTGTTCACAGATGCTCTCCATCCAATCTGACAGGGCTTGAGCTATTTTGCAAATAACAATGGGAAACAAATGTCAATCTGGATGTGCAAAGCTGGTAGAGATAGCCCCAAAAAGAATTGCAGCTGTAATTGCAGCAAAAGGTATTGACTCAGGGGGGCTGAATACAAATGCATGCCACACTTTTCACATACTGTATTTATCGGCATAAAACACGCACAGGCGTATAAGACGCACCTTCATTTTAAGAGGGAAGTTTCAGGGGAAAAAAAATATTTTTTTAATAAATGTTTTTAAGGCAAAATAAGGGACAGTGCCCATTAATGCAGCCTGATCAGTGCCCATCTACAGCCTCAATGCAGCCTGATCAGTGCCCATCTGCAAACTCACTGCAGCCTGATCAATGCCCATCTGCAAACTCACTGCAGCCTGATCAATGCCCATCTGCAGACTCTATGCAGCCTGACCAATGCCCATCTGCAGACTCTATGCAGCCTGACCAATGCCCATCTGCAGACTCTATGCAGCCTGACCAATGCCCATCTGCAGACTCTATGCAGCCTGACCAATGCCCATCTGCAGACTCTATGCAGCCTGACCAATGCCCATCTGCAGACTCTATGCAGCCTGACCAATGCCCATCTGCAGACTCTATGCAGCCTGACCAATGCCCATCTGCAGACTCTATGCAGCCTGACCAATGCCCATCTGCAGACTCTATGCAGCCTGACCAATGCCCATCTGCAGACTCTATGCAGCCTGACCAATGCCCATCTGCAGACTCTATGCAGCCTGACCAATGCCCATCTGCAGACTCTATGCAGCCTGACCAATGCCCATCTGCAGACTCTATGCAGCCTGACCAATGCCCATCTGCAGACTCTATGCAGCCTGACCAATGCCCATCTGCAGACTCTATGCAGCCTGACCAATGCCCATCTGCAGACTCTATGCAGCCTGACCAATGCCCATCTGCAGACTCTATGCAGCCTGACCAATGCCCATCTGCAGACTCTATGCAGCCTGACCAATGCCCATCTGCAGACTCTATGCAGCCTGACCAACGCCCATCTGCAGACTCACCATCTCCCATCAGTGCAGCCTGATCAGTGCCGGAAATCACCGAGATGTTCACTTGTCTCTCGCTCGGCTCTTGCAGTCGCTCAGGCCTGCCTCCACCACCGGCATTGGACCAGCTGCTATGATGAACAGAACACTGGTGCAATGGCGGGGCCCAAGTGAATTCCGGCGGTGCTCGTCCCCCCTCCCCCTCCGAGGTAACGTTTCGGCATATAACACAAACCTGTGATTTTTTCCCCCCTATTTTCAGGGAGGAAAACGTGTGTGTGTGTGTGTGTGTGTGTTATACGGTATTTATGTGTAAAAAAAATTTTGAAAAGCATTTATCATTTTCCTTCCACTTCACAATTATGTGCCAATTTGTGTTGGTCTATCGCAGAAAATCCCAATAAAATACATTTACGTTTTTGGTTGTAACGTGACAAAATGTGAAAAATTGTAAAGGGGTATGAATACTTTTTCAAGGCACTGTGTGTCCAGGTTAAACGTCCAGCCTCTTTGACATCTTTTCTACCCCCAGCCTGCTTATTATCAGCATAATCACCTATGTCCATTGAACACTGAGGTGGCTCCAGAAGCCGTAACGCTGATCCAGAATAATCTTCCTGGCTTTGCATTATGGTAGAGGTGAATGAAACATAGAAGCAGCTAAATAAAGTTACAAATACTATGCGAGATAAAACCATAAATTTACACATTTTTTAATTGTGCATTTTTTGTTTCTAAACAGATTTATATTATGGAGGGGAAGCCTTCTCTGTAGAACAGCCACAGTCTTTTACTTGTCCTTATTGCGGTAAAATGGGTTATACAGAGACCTCGCTACAAGAGCATGTGACTTCAGAGCATGCAGAAACATCAACAGAAGTGGTAAGTACATTTGGCTGTACTATATTCAAAGTGGTAACTCACTAGGAAACTAGAGAGCGTGAAATAGGTGAAATACTAATGTAAGTACATGTGGTAATTTGTCAGAAAATTTCACTAGCTTTGATTTAAACTGTTTACTCTTGTCGAACGACCAAATGACAGCCAGTATTCTAATACCCCTGTCATTGGTTATATCAAATTAAATTACATTGAGGGACTCCAGAACGCAACTAGCTAGTATATTAAACCTAATTTGTCTCAACAGCTCAAGTTAAATAATAATAATTTAAGCTTAAAGTGGTGTTCCGGCCGAAATTATACTTTTTAAATAAAAATACCCCTATAATACACAAGCTTAATGTATTATAGTAAAGTTAGTCTGAAAACGAAGGTCTGTTTTGTTAGTTTATAGCAGTAGTTTGTTATTTTATGAACTTACAGCAGGCCGTGGGCATCTGAAGCCAGACTGTATTTCTTCCAGGATCTCATCCTTGCAGATCTCGCACATGCTCAGTGCAGCACAAGCAGTGTAATAGGTTTCAGGTCAGGTTTCCATAGCAACGGCAGTTTCAGAGGAAGTTGCCGCCCCTTCCCAGAAGGCATTGCAAACAGGAAATGAAGCAATGGGCCGCGGCCAGGGAGGAGGAAGTAAAAAATGAATATAGCAGATATACAGTAGGTGCTGAGAAAAAAAATTAAAAAAATATCCAATTTGTTTACAGTGCACAGTTTAGTGAGGGATGCTGAAGAGTTGTAAAAGTGGGTGGAACTCCACTTTAATAAAGGGTTTTGCATATGTTTGCAAATACACATTTAAGCCCTGCTGTCACACCAAGGCAGCTCTGTGAATTGTGGTCCCTAACTCAAAATTCACTAAATATGGGGCATATAGAGCAATGTATAAACGAAGAGTAGGTTCACCTAAAGTCAGCCTTTTCTTCCTCAAAGGGACAGCAAAACACCAGAAGTCCAGACATGTGCAACATAAAAAACAATAAAGTGTATTCCTAGCACAACTCATTAAGTGCACGAACTAAAGGTGCCTCCATGTAACTTTGGTGTATTTTTCTTGTGCTTAGGAAGGCCATCTTATTCTGGGTGCACCCAGGGCCATCTTAAGAGCATTATAGGCCCCAGGGCAATACAGTGCACTGGGGCCCTGTCTACACTACACTACACTATATCCACTGACCACTACACTACACTCCACACCACACTAACCTACCTGATTCCTATACAGACCACTACACTACACACTGACCTCTACACACCACACCACCCTACCTAATTTCTATACTGACCATTACTACACAAACTACACTACCCACAGACCACTACACAATACACTACATACTGACTGCTACACAATACTCTACCCACAGACCAATGTACCACACACACACTACACACCACACACAATACACTATACACAACACATTACACTATACACTGACTTTATGGCTGCTTCCTCTCCCCAGACCACAGCTACCCCCCCGGCCAGCAACAAAACTCACGAGTGAGTCTCCTACCTTTTTTTTTTCTTTTTTTAATGATCTGCTCTGCCTCTGCGCCGCCACCCGTCACACTGCCAGACTTCCTGCACCAGCGGGGACATGATCGGTGACCCAGAGAGGAGAAGAAGACATCGGGCACAGACTACATGCCCCGGCTGGGACATGATCGGTGACCCAGAGAGGAGGAGGAGGAGAAGACAGCTCACAGTGAAGGCTAGCCCCGCTCTCCCGCGATTGAGGACAGGCCAGCCCCACCTGCCGCACATGACCCCTTTCGCCCAATTGCAGGGCGCCAGGGGCCAGCCTGAGACTGGACATGGTGGCCGGAGTGCGGGGTCACAGAAAATTGGAGCGAGGGTGACACAAAGATGCTTGGCTGGGGTCGCTGGGCAGGTGGGGCCCCCCAGACAAGTGGGGCCCCCGGGCAACTGCCCAGCGTGCCCAATGGAAAGGCCTTAATAATAATAGGCCTTTTTAACTGGCCTACTTTCTATATTATAACTTTCTTTATTAGAATGGGTATCATGGATATTTACCTATAGGTAAATTATTGCATCATATAGCTCTCTTTTCTCAATGATACTTACTAGTTATATATATATATATATATATATATATATATATATATATATATATATATATATATATATATATATGTACAATCCATGCCTTTATACCTTCATGTTGTTTGAGCATTCACCCTCTTATTCCTAGGGGGTCCCTCCTTAGGCCGAGCCTACCCATTTACTTTCTATCCCTTCACTCCCCTTTCTTTTCTGGCCCTTCCCTTTCCTTTCACTTCCTTTTTTTTAATTTTCTTTCCCCGCATTTTCCCTTCCCATTTCCCATCCCTTTCCCTACTCTCCCCTCCCTCCTTCCCCCTTTCTCCCCCTCCTCGCCCCTTCCCTTTCCCTTCCCTCCCCCTACTCTCCCTTCCATATAATTACCTTTTTCTCCCTCCCCCTTTTTGTCCCCCTCCCTGTTCCTTTCCCATTCCTCTCCCCTCCTTTTCTTTCGCTCTCTCTCATCATCTCTCTTTCCTCAGCAGTCACAATCCCTTCTTGAGTTAAATAGACTTACTTAGTCTTACATATGAACCATTATCACTATCATGTTACATACGTCCCCATGGTATTTGAATACTACCCTGATTTTGTACTAGTACCACCTGTTGGGCCCTAGTGGCAGTATCTGTTTAGCTTTTTTCACTTTATTCATTGTATGTCTTATATATTTTAGTAATCTGTTCTGTGCTCCTGAAGAAGCGCTTTGGCGTCTAACATGTTGAGCGAATTCCTGTTACTGATTACTATCTCTGCATAGCTCCTCTTCAAATATAATATAACCATATGTAAATTGAGTATTCCAGTTACTGTCTAATTGCATTCTACAATACAGAGCTTTGTATGGAGTGTATATATTGTAAATGTATGGCCATGAACTGATTTTTGTTTTTGTCTTTTTATATTTTTAAAAAACATTCTTTAATAAATTGGATTTTTAATTATATTAATTACAGTGATTATTGTGCCAATAAAGTCCAAAGCCCAATCTTTCTCTCTCTATACGTACTATATCGGGACGTGGCACCTAGCATTATCTATGTATCCACATTACCACTATGTGTTGATACCTCATTAATTCAACATTTAGCTTGGCTGGCAACCGCACAGCCTCATCCTTCCCCTCTAGAGAGGAATTGTCTGCCACAATGTCAGTTCATGGGCAGAATTTCTGGCCTTTGTTGAGGCCTTGGACAACAGGGATCACAGCTAAACCTCTTCAACCTCCCTTCCTGCATTAATCTTTGACTTTGCCCCTGAGCCAGACACAGTGCAAGAGGAGGAAGAGTTAGCTGTTAACCTTCTGAGGCATCAAATTAGAATAATACACATGTTAGACATTTCCTGTAAGCTCAAAGAGTATTATTTAAACTTATTTAAGCTCTACGTTCTTGTTTAGCATTGGAGTAGCTGGAGTCTGCTTGCCCAAAGTTTTTCAGAATGGGGTATCTAAAACTCCCTACACTAGCTAGTACCTTTTTGGTCTAGGTGTTGGTTGAGTCTGTCCTCTATGGAGACTGGCCTCACTCAGGGAAGATATTTTTTTTTTTCTCCTCAAATGCTTCGCTCAACAAGATCTCCTTTTGTGGAAAATCTTCTTAGGAAGTGGGTAAACCCTTTCTTCTCTTAATAGGACCCTCATGGCCCTTGTGGAGAATAGTTTCATGTTTAAATATCTGGTAAATAAAAAACCTCCTTAGGACTATTTTTTTGACTGCCATGCAACCTGTGGATCTGTCTATGGCAGTCTATCAGACCATTGCTAGGTGTGGACTGTGTATGGTCCAGAACCATAGCTCCATCCTGACAGATCACTCTGTCCATAGTCTGCAAAAACATTTTGCCTTCTGTCCTACAGAAGTTATGTGCGAATGACTTGGAGAATACATGTTGACAAGTTTCCAGATTAAGCATTATATTTGTACTTGGAGTCTCTAGAATATCATGTTGGAAACGGTATAGGGGAAAACGTGAAACGTGACCTGGGGTGTGCCATAGTCACGTGGTCACTATGCCTAAAGGGGGCAAAAATAAAGACAGTAGGATGATCCAGCAAAAACAGATTTATTTGAAAGTAATCGTATGAGCATTAATCAGCCAAATGCATGAAAGCCCGTGACATCTCAACATGTGGATCCAGGACATATCTGGAGAAATGTGCTGAATTTCATCTACCCAACTTCTTTATAATGTGAGCAGGGACCCCTTGGCGAGAAGCAGTGGAAGCCGCCACTATCCTGAAAGAATGACCAGAATAAGGTACAAGGTTCAACCCTAGGTTTGACAGTAGTTTGCGGTAATATTTCGTGAACTGTGCTGCAGAGAGGGGAGCATAAGGGAAAGGTAACAATGGACTATCCCTAGGTTTGTCTGCTGTTAGCACCATGAGCTGGTCCAAAAGTGTGACCGGGCACCAAGCATTACTGGTCTTGAAAAATGGAATGTCCATACCGGCTCCTATCTGCTGCGTCTTGCACGCGTCCAGATGCAGTTGGAAATAATCAGGGTAACTAACTGGCTGATCAAGAGACTCCGGGAATTCTCCCCAGTACGAGTGAACTCACCCGGTCTGAGGAACCCATAGAAAGCTAGATATATAGCCGCCTTGAGGATCAAGCTGGGTAGCTGCCCAAAAGGAGACCTGGCCAGCAAATCGGACATACCCTGGAAAATATGCCCCGTGATGGGGGGGGTCTGCTAATCGTGAAAGGAGGACTACTCCTCTGAATTCCCTTAAGGATGGCCTTGACTGGATGAGCTGCAAAAATGGATGACCTATTTGGGTCCTGCAAGGACAAAAAAATGCTGGATTCCTGCCAGATAAATCTTGATAGTGCCATAGGATAGCTTGAGCTGTGGCAGAAAGCAACAAAAGCAAGAAGATATTGAATGTCGTGGCAATCAATTGTAAGATACTGGGACTGGAAAACCTGTAAGGTATTCCAGGCCGTGTTGTATGCCTTCCTGGTGTTAACTGATAATGATAATCAGGGCTGCTGCGTCGGCCCAGTGGGAATCTAGTCCATCATCAGTAGCGAGAAAAGCGAGGACGGTGTGGCACAGGCATCTGCATCTGATAAGAGATGAAATGCTTACAGGAAAAGAGGGGGGAGAGGGCAGGCTTAAGTACAGCCCGACGACTCCTACAAATACAGGCTGACCTGCGGTCAGCATTCCCATTTGTACAAATGTGCACTATTTCCAGGCTCAAATGCTGGTCAGTGGAACTCTGCAAGATATGCCTTGAGTGGTTACCCATTTGAAGGTGAACTCTTCTTTGGTCCCACCTTAGATAAGTATATCTAGGATATTATGGGGGCATGGGACATGTAGTCCTGGGCAGAAAAATTTGGGGCTTCTGAGGGCCTGCATCCACATACGGGCTGCCGCTTTCCTTGCCAAGAATAGCGTCTCGTGCAAAAAGGTACGGAGGGGTTTTCTGTGTCTAAGCCCGGCAACAGACCGAGTAGGCACAGTTTTAGGTCTAGTGTAGCAGGAGAGCCTGCATCTGATCATGCAAGAAGCGGATCACCTGTATCCAGTATGTTTGGATAGTTGTGCAGGACCATATAAGGTGCTAGAAGGAGCCTGGGGTGTGGTCACATCGGCGGCACCCTGGATAGTACAGGAGGAGGTCTATGGGAGTGGATCTGCGGGGTTCCAAGTTTTTGTAGTGCCACCTGCCACACCCTCCAGTGGTGTGTCAGCATGTCCATGTCGAGGTGAGGGGAGCGTCTAGTGAACGGAGCTCTGAGGACTGACTGAATCGGAGTATGGGCTAGGTCATCAGGGTGCTCACACAGTAGTGACTGGTATCGAGGTCGCTCACTTTTGTCAAAATGAAAGAAATGGGACAGTTGGGAAGCAAGGTAATACTCCTGAAAGTCTGGAAGGGCAGCTCCTCCTAGCGTCACCGGGTTTTTTAAGGTTTTCCAAGATAATTTGTGTCTACTGTGCCCCCATTATAAATGAATTAAGAATAGATTTGATTGTCTTGAAGAATTTTTGTGGTGTGTGTATATATAGGTGAGCATGCCACACCAGATAAAGTATCTTTGGGAGGAGTATCATCTTGACTAAACTGATGCGTCCCATAACACCTAGGGGAAGTCTCGCCCAATTCTGAGTTTTGGTCTTGATCAGGGCATACAAAGGTTCAATGTTTGAGTGTATAGTCTGCGAGTGATCTAGTGACCTGCACACCAAGGGTACTTGATCACGGAGACCCTTGGGAGGGTCAGAGGAGCGGACGGGGAGGGGAAATGGTCAATCGGAAGGATCTGGGACTTAGACCAGTTAATGCTCAGGCCCGAGTGGGTACCGATACATTCTATAGAATGGAGGGCTGCAACCAGAGAGTGACCAGAGTCCGCCAGATACAAAAGCGTATCATCGGCGTACATGCCAATCTTTTCTTCCAGATTCGCTATCTTGAGACCACGGATTCTAGTATCTGCACGAATCATAATGGCCAATGGCTCTACAGCCAGTGCGTATAGCATAGGGGAAAGAGGACAGTCTTGTCGGGTCCCCCTTTCTAACGGGAATTGGTCAGAAAGCCAGCCGTTCACAAACACTGGCCCTTGGAGATTGATAGAGGAGCTGAACCCAGCGGATAAAGTTGGGGCCAAATCCGAATCCCGAAAGGCACTCCCACAGGTAGTTCCACTCCACAAAATCGAAGGCCTTGGCGGCATCCAGAGCTACCACGACCCTCGAACTGATTTTCATCATGGGACCCCTGAATGTTCATGAATAGGCGGCGAATATTCATTGCAGTATTTTTCCCTGGCATGAAGCCAGTCTGATCAGGGTGGATCAGTGACAGAATGACCTGGTTAAGGCGGGAGGCTAAAATCTTGGCCAGTATCTTTATGTCAACCTGTAGCAGGGAAATAGGTCTATACGATTCCGGGTATTTAGGGTCCTTTCCAGGCTTAGGGATTACCACAATTTGGGCCTCTTTCATGGAGGGGGGTAAAATACCTGTATCAAATATGGATTTGTACAGGTCATAAAGTTTAGGGATTAGAATTTCAGAGTAGGTGGCATAGAATTCGAGCCATCTGATACTGGGGCCTTAGATACGGCCAAGCAGGAGATAGCCTCAGAGATATCCTCCTTAGTGAGCTTCCAAAAGGTCAAGCTGATCTTTGGTTAGTTTAGGGAATTTAACTCCCGCTAGGTAGTCCCTGGTCTCTGGGGAGTGTGAGTGACACGGGAAGTGTAGAGTGTACGGTAGAATTTCCCAAATTCCTCCGCCACTTGTTGCGGATCAGTGATGTCGTTCCCCTGCGGATCTAAATGAGTAAGATACGCAAGTAGTTTGCCCGATCTTTCTCCATATTCAAACGCCCTTTGTTTACAGAAAAAGATGCGTTGTTTAGCTTTTTCAATGTGTAATTGGGAAACCTGTCGCGCCTGAATTTTAAGATTATTGGCAGTGCTGGACGAGGAGTCCCGATGGAACACCTCCTCCAACACCTGCAGATGTTCTGTATCCTGTTGGACAATTTTCGACGACCTTTTAACTCTGTTAATACGCATGGAAAGAAGGGAGCGGGTGTGGATTTTAAACATCTCCCATACCAAGTCATATGTGGTTGAGTCCCTGTTGGCTGTGAAATAATATTGTAGCTCTGCAGGAGGGATGTCATCTTGGTCCGTTAGAGCAGTCAGCCAAAATGGGTTCCACCGCCAAGATGGAATAGGGGAGGCTTTCAGGAGCTGGAGTGTGATCCAGTAGGAGGCGTGATCCGAAAGTATTCTCGGAGCAAATCCCACATCTCCCAGTTTAGGTGTCAAGGACTTTGAAATTAAAATGAAATCGATATGTGACATCGTGTTGTGACTGGCTGAAAAGCATGAGAAAACTTGTGTGCGGATGCTTGTGACGCCAGGTGTCAACAATAGCGAAATCAGTCAGCATGCGGTCGGTGGGTCAAGGGGAGGGTCCAGTGTGCCCATTTGGTCTAGAGCAGGGATGAGGGTCATATTTAAGTCACCCATCCATACTGCTGGTATAGAGGGCTATTGCATCATAAAGGCAAGACCCTCCATAATTACAAGCGAGTTGTATGGGGGAGGGACATAGCAAGCTAGTATCAGGATAGGGGATCCGTTAATGGTGGCATGTATAAACACATATCTGCCCTGCTGGTCCGTTTGTAGCAACACTAGGTCAAAGGGAACCCTTTTTGCAACCAGGATCGACACCCCTCTGGAATATGAGGTGTGGGTAGCGTGATAGGCCCAACCTATCCAAGGTTTTTTAAGAGAGGATTGTAGGTGACCCGTAACATGAGTTCCAACTAGCGTGATAATGTCAGCACGATGAGATTTGAGGAATGTCAGGACGGCTGTATGTTTGATCTTATTGTGCAAGCCTCTGACGCTCCACGTAAGAAATTTCAAGGAACTTATGGCGGATATAAGGCATGTATAATAGACCGCAGTTGTACCAGGACCAGCAAAGCAGAGATAAACACATCAGATAACATAAAACACAGTGACATCCAATATCGATAATGTATGTATGGCAATAGCATAAACAGGCATTTGGAAATACGTTGGTGTAAAGAAACAAATACCCATAACAGTTTTCCCCCCACTCAGTCCACTGCCGCCCCAACTCGGCATGGACATAGTACCCCATAACCAGGTATCATCTGGGGACATCCAACGGGTAGGACCCAATGGAGGCAAGGGACTTAGTTTCAAGGAAGCATAGATACCCATAATGAAAAGAAAAAAAAGGGGGAAAAAAACAGTCTGGTAAACGGGGGGTGACAAAGTTCACGAACCTCCTATGGGGGCGACTTCTTCTCTGAGAAGTGCATGGGGTGTAGGAGCCACAAAGGTACAACGCCATTGTAGCTATGTAGGAGGGGGGCCCCTATTGCCATCAGGACAGTTAGTAAAGGAGGAAGTCTCAGCAACGGTCAGTGTACTATCTTCCACTGGTCCCTCTCAAGCGTAGGGAGAGCGAGGACCACAAGTCCGTGAGATCACCCGAAGGCAGCAGGCCTACTGTGAGTACCAGGGTAGTATGTGGAAGGATTTCTAGTCTCGTTCCCATGCTCCACCAGGGGCTATACGCAAACAATACACCCACTGAGGGGCGAAACATTAGGATGAAAATGTACAGCATTGCAGGTATAGGGGGGAGCAGGGGGGAGAAGAGAAAAGTACTCGGACAGCATGGCATGGTCAGGCTGAATGGTCCCTCTGATCGATGCAAGTGGATGCCAGTTCGGGGTCTTCAAAGAAATGGGTCCGGCCGTCACACTCCACGCGACGCTTTGCAGGGTACAGCATAGCGTTTTTAAGGTGTAGAACGCGGAGGCGTCACTTGACATCTTGGAACCTGGATTGTTGTCTCTGTACCTCATTGGAAAAGTCCGGGAAGATGGCCACATGTGTGTTGGTATGGGGGATATTTCCCTTTTCTCTAGTTAGACGGAGGATCTTGTCTCTGAAAGTTAGGAATTTCGCTATTGGGGTACGCGGTGGGGCTCCTTGGGGAGGAGGACGGGCAGGGATTCGATGGGCTCTCTCCACTGCGAACATCACCGAGAATGCGTCTCTGCCGAAGTTTCATATCAGTAAGTTTTCGAGAAAGCTCGCCGGGTCGTTGCCCTCAGCAGCCTCGGGAAGGCCAATAAAGAGGAGATTACATCTTCGGAGGCGATTTTCCATATTGTCCTGCTTCGCACTAAGCTGTTGTAGCTGACGGCGTACCTCGTGAGTAGTGTGTTGTAAGGGGTGCAGGATATCCTCCGCTCTACCAATACGGGTCTTCGTCTCCGCAACGCGGTCTCTGAGTAGAGAGATCCTGCCGGATAAGGGATACATCAATTTTGACCTCCTCAATTTTGGTGGTGAGCATGCTCTGGCACAGGGCGATGGCATCAAGCACCTTGTTAGTGGCCACCTCGGAAAGTTTCGTGTCCGAGGAGGTGCCGGCACCATCTTTGGCCTGTTGGTCTTCTCCAAGCCTGCGGTATTTAGTAAGCTTATCAGCAGCCTCGGAGGTTTTTTTTGGCACAGACATATTGCAAAGGTGGACAGGAGGGTCCCCGGGTATACCAAGATAGCCGCTGTCTACTAGGCCGGATCCTCAGTGTCTTCCTCCCGCCGTGGTTTAGGAGCAACATCGTAAGTTCTGCAGGCAGTGGTCAGCCAGCTATAAGGTCCAGCAGCTGTAGGAGAAAACTGGACTCAGAATAGTCAAGAACACCTGTGGATACTTGCCTGGGCCGTTGCAGGGTGTAGCAAGATGGCCGCCGGTCCGGGAGCTAGGCCAAATCCACAGACTGTCCCCCAGGCAGCCACAGGGGAAAGAGGCACCGCTATAAGGGCTCCAGGCAGTCCGGTGGCTGTGTGAAGCAGAAGCCGGGCTCTGAGCATCCAGGGAGGGCAGGCAAACCTGTGAGAGCCGCCGCCGGGTGGAGCAAGATGGCCGCCACTTCGGGAGGTAGGCCCAATCCCCAGTCTTTCCTTGCAGCTGATGCAGGATGGTGAAGAGGGCCTGCGATGGCGGCCCAGAGCGGCGCTCTGACAAGCTGGTAGGCTCTAAGGATGGCGCTGGAGAGAGGGCAGGTCCACAGGTGTGTAGATGCTGAAAGGTAAGCAGGATTGAGGCAGGATGGTGAGTACAGCAGTGTGGGTAAGTGGAGCTCTCACAACATGTGTCCTACTCCATTGCTTTCCAGGGCACGCCCCCCCCTTCTGATCATCCTTGAGATGGTTCTACACCTTCATTTGAGTCCAGCTGTGTTTGATTATACTGATTGGACTTGATTAGGAAAGCCACACACCTGTCTATATAAGACCTTACAGCTCACAGTGCATGTCAGAGCAAATGAGAATCATGAGGTCAAAGGAACTGCTTGAAGAGCTCAGAGACAGAATTGTGGCAAGGCACAGATCTGGCCAAGGTTACAAAAAAATTCTGCACTTAAGGTTCCTAAGATCACAGTGGCCTCCATAATCCTTAAATGGAAGACGTTTGGGACGACCAGAACCCTTCCTAGAGCTGGCCGTCTGGCCAAACTGAGCTATTGGGGGAGAAGAGCCTTGGTGAGAGAGGTAAAGAAGAACCCAAAGATCACTGTGGCTGAGCTCCAGAGATGCAGTCGGGAGATGGGAGAATGTTGTAGAAGGTCAACCATCACTGCAGCCCTCCACCAGTCGGGGCTTTATGGCAGAGTGGCCCGACGGAAGCCTCTCCTCAGAATAAGACACATGAAAGCCCACATGGAGTTTGCTAAAAAAAAAACACCTGAAGGACTCCAAGATGAGAAATAATATTCTCTGGTCTGATGAGACCACGATAGAACTTTTTGGCCTTAATTCTAAGCGGTATGTGTGAAGAAAACCAGGCACTGCTCATCACCTGTCCAATACAGTCCCAACAGTGAAGCATGGTGGTGGCAACATCATGCTGTGGGGGTGTTTTTCAGCTGCAGGGACAGGACAACTGGTTGCAATCGAGGGAAAGATGAATGCGGCCAAGTACAGGGATATCCTGGACGAAAACCTTCTCCAGAGTACTCAGGACCTCAGACTGGGCCGACGGTTTACCTTCCAACAAGACAATGACCCTAAGCACACAACTAACATAACGAAGGAGTGGCTTCACAACAACTCCATGACTGTTCTTGAATGGCCCAGCCAGAGCCCTGACTTTAAACCTAATTGAGCATCTCTGGAGAGACCTAAAAATGGCTGTCCACTGGAACTGGAGAGGATCTGCAAGGAGGAATGGCAGAGGATCCCCAAATCCAGGTGTGAAAAACTTGTTGCATCTTTCCCAAAAAGACTCATGGCTGTATTAGATCAAAAGGGTGCTTCTACTAAATACTGAGCAAAGGGTCTGAATACTTAGGACCATGTGAAATTTCAGTTTTTCTTTTTTAATAAATCTGCAAAAATGTCAACAATTCTGTGTTTTTCTGTCAATATAGTAATATAATAGTAATAATAGTGCTGTGTATACATTAATTAGGAAAAAAAATTGAACTTAAATGATTTTATTAAATGGCTGCAATATAACAAAGAGTGGAAAATGTAAGGGGGTCTGAATACTTTCCGTCCCCACTGTATGTATGTATATATATATATATATGTGTGTGTGTGTGTGTGTGTGTGTGTGTATATATATGTGTATATATATATATATATATATATATATATATATATATTAATAGCAGGTGTATTAAATGCTGTAAGTAAAAGTACAGTTTTTTGTTTTTTTTTATTTTATATTGCCTAACATTTTTAGTGTTTTTTTTTTTTTTTGTTTTTTTTTTTTTTTTTCGTGTGCATGTCTTCATCTGATGGACTTGTGTAGTAATTTTATATGCTTGTTTTTCTGCAGATTTGTCCAATTTGTGCAGCGTTACCAGGGGGAGATCCGAATCACGTTACAGATGATTTTCCTGCCCATCTTACACTTGAACACAGAGCTCCCAGGGGGGATCTAATATCCTTTTTTTTATTTTTTTATTTTTTTTTTTTGTGTATTCTGTGTGTTTTTACCTTTTCATTTTCTGACTTGTGTTTACACTTCATTAGAGCCAATAACTATAAGACCCCTTTCACACTTGGGCGGTTTTCAGGCGCTTTAGCGCTGGAAATAGCCTCTGGTAAGCTCCTGAAAATCGTCTCCTATTCATTCCAGTGTGACTTTTCACACTCGGGCGGTATGCTTGTGGGACGTTCCGAAAAGTCCTGCAAGCAGCATCTTTAGGGCGAGTTGGGAGCGCTGTATTTAGCGCTCCTAAAACACCCTGCCCATTGGAATGAAAGGCAAGGCTTTGAAAGCGCCACAAAACGGGAGTTTTTAAGCCTTTTTTTTTCGGGTTAAAAGCACCCCGCTAGCAGCCGAAAAGTTCTACTTAAACAGCGCTAAAGCTTGGCGCTAACGGCCAGCGCTTTCAGTGTGAAAGCACTCTTAGGCTAAGCCACAACTAAATGACCAATATTTTGCAGAAAAACAAAATAAGAAAACTTTCACATACTGCTTTTTCGTTTAATAAATATGGTTTAGTCTTTTTTTTCATCATTTGTTGCTTATAAGAATCGCTGATCTGCAGACATTTGAAGCTTGCATGAATCCCAGAAACTGCTGCTTATCATCCCTCAGGATGAGTTTCCTGATGGTGACAATAGTGGACTATGTCTGCGCAATGTGTGCCAACATGGCCACCTGTAGTCTCCATTAGAGGAGTGTGACAGGATGACAAAATGTGAGAATGATTGGGAGACAGGGACAGGTGCTTTACCGTAGACCTGGGAGTGCATGAACAAAGACCTTGATGGCAAGATCACTAGGTGTTATTTAAATAAAACCTGAGGAATTAAAAAAAAAAAAATACATTTAAAGTAGAACTTTAGTCACAAAATGAAGTCCCACTACATCACTTCAGACTGGGCCCTTTTGCAGGTAAAACATTAAAACAAAGTGCCTATATTGTTTAGAATCCAGTAATACACAGTCTTACCCTGCTGTGCACATGCTCAGTTGCTCTCTATTTTTAGGTACTGCTGAGTTTATAGAGGCCAATCTGCTGACAGACTTAGTCTTCCTTTACAGCCAAGGAAGCTGCTGTTTGTTTCTTCTGCAACTGCCAAGGTGCTGCACATGTGATCCGTTATGACACCAGCCATTTGATGGTTTGACAGTTTGATTGCGGAAACCACAAATGTGACAGCTAGCATTCTCGGCATGACGGGAATGTAACTGTTTTTTGAAACCATTAAATCGATGGGTTTAGTTCTGCTGTATGATTTACTGCTGTTCAGGGGCTCTGAGCTTCAGCAAAATGGCAGCCTCCAGCAAGAAGAAACAGGAGCAATGCTAGAGGCAATTTACAGCACACACTAATTTTGGTAGCATAATTATTATTGTGGAATGTATGTTTGTTGCTAGAGAACATTATTTTTTATCAAGTTGTTATGGGTAAAGTTCTGCTTTTAATCCTGCTAGATCACTTCAGGCTGGCCCCTTTTGCAGGTTTAGCTATGTAAAGCATTAAGTGCCTATACTGTTTAAAATCCAGTAATACATGCCCTCACCCTGCTCTGCACATAATCATTTGTTCTCTATTTTTTGGCACTGTGCTGAAAATCACAGCCACTAGAGGCCGATCTGTTAAGAATCTTAAGATTTACTGCTGTTCATGGGCTCTGGGCTTCATCAAAATTGCAGCCTCCAGCAAGAAAAAACAGGAACAATGCTGGAGGCAATTTACAGCACACACACATTTTGGTAGCATAATTATTAATGTGGAATGTACAGTGCCTTGAAAAAGTATTCATGCCCCTTAAAATTTTCCACATTTTGTCATGTTACAACCAAAAATGTAAATGTATTTTATTGGGATTTTATGTGATAGACCAACACAAAGTGGCACATAACTGTGAAGTGGAAGGAAAAAAAATATATATATGAAAAGTGTGGCAAGCATTTGTATTCAGCCCAATTTACTCTGAAACCCCTAACTAAAATCTAGTGGAATCAATTGCCTTTAGAAGTCAGCTATATAGTAAATAGAGTCCACCTGTGTGTAATTTAATCTCAGTATAAATACAGCCGTTCTGTGAAGCCCTCAGAGGTTTATTAGAGATCCTTTGTGAACAAACAGCATCATGAAGGCCAAGGAACACACCAGACGGGTCAGGGATGAGGTTGTTGAGAAGTTTAAAGCGGGGTTAGGTTATAAAAAAAAAAAAAAAAAATATCCCAAAATTTGAACATCTCGCGGAGCACTGTTCAATCCATCAGCTGAAAATTGAAAGAGTATGGCACAACTGCAAACCTACCAAGACTTGGCCGTCCACCTAAACTGACAGGCCGGGCAAGGAGAGCATTAATCAGAGAAGCAGCCAAGAGGTCCATGGTAACTCTGGAGGAGCTGCAGAGAGACACAGCTCAGGTGGGAGAATCTGTCCACAGGACAACTATTAGGGCCCTTTCACACTGGAGCGGGGGCGTTGTCAGCGGTAAAGCGCCGCTATTCGGCTGCTAGCGGGGGGCTTCTGCTTGTTCAATTGAGCTTTGACAAAAAAAAAAAAAAAAACTGGAAGCTTTTTTGGTTTCTAAGCACAGCTGCACCAGATTTTGCACTCTCCAGTTTTAGTAAATCATCCCCAAACACAAAATGCTTGCTGACATAACTAAGGCAATGCTGTAAAGTGGTAGGAGTAATGCTGAGTGGTGTACAGCTTTGCTTTTTGCCAGTGTCCAATCACTGAAGGTGGAGCATAACCCAATACTCTTAAGATTTAATTCACCTGTGTACTGTAATGTACATTAAGGGATTTTTCATGTAAGCATAAAGTTTTTGTACTCCCTGTAATATCCTTTTAGGGACACAGGACCCACCTCTGTGTTTTATGATCTTGTTCTCTGTACTGCTTTGCTACAAAACTGAGGCATGCTGGAAGTAGGAGGCGTTATCCTGGCTGCCTGGCTGGTCTACATTTTTTTTTTTTTTTTTTTTTTTTTTTTTTTTTTTTTTTTTTTAGTTTTGCCAGTGCTTGATCCTCTTGTAGGTGGCAATATAATTCGAAAGTACTCCCTGTGTTACTCAATGGACTTTCAGAAGAAGGGTTTATGGTGAGTCCAAAAATCCTGTTATCCTGATTAAATATAACTATAACTTTGTTTAGTATGAGTAGTTCTCTTTTAACTTTTACCTCTAGCATCAAATATTATGTGCTTTCTTGAACAGGCGATCCCTTTTTAGCATTAAGCAAATTAACATTTTTTTGCGTCTACCATACTTGATATTGTTTTCCTTAAGTATTTCCTATGATGAATCCAGTGGAGTTCGGCACGTACGAAGGATGTTTCACCCTGGCCGAGGGTTAGGAGGGCCACGAGCTCGCAGATCAAACATGCACTTTACTAGCAGTTCCACTGGAGGGCTTTCATCCTCACAGAGCTCGTATTCACCAAGCAATAGGGAAGCCATGGATCCTATAGCAGGTAAGTCATCGGCCTTCGGAGGGTTTGCTATTTAAACGTTAAACTTCAGGGTTTTTATAAATTTATTCAGACTAGACATTTGTAGCAATTGCACAACCATTTATTTATTATGTTGGTTTTCGTGCTTGTATTATTGCCTGCTACACACACACACACACTAAAGAAAAATTCTGGGTACATTAGAGCCTGTGAATGCACCCGCACTTTCAATTTAACGTGGGAACCTTAGCAAGGGTTCCCACGATTAGCTACAGGAGGCAATGGATGGCTGCCAGCTCTTGCAGCTAGTAGGCCATACGCATGTAATCTCTCATGCAGTAATCACATGTTAGTAGTTGCCGATCGCTGCATCACCATTTACATGCGAGTGGCCACAATTAACTGAGGGAGCCGGCAGCCCTCACATTGCACCCTAATTCACCATAATTCTGTTTAAGCAGCTGGCGCAGAGGATAAAACATGACTTGTACTTTTTTTTTTTTTTTTTGATGCAAAGTTTTTTCACCTAAGCAGGCACTGACCTTTTTTGGGAGTGTTCTCTAAACCAACTGTGTACAGAATGCTTCCAGGGTGCCATATTGCATTGAATTTTACAAAAAATTACAGTTCTGCAAGTTAATGTCATTTTTAAAAACAAATTACAATGTGGTACTTTTGCAAACACTGCACCATGATAGCACTTGCCTTCCAGCAAATTGGCTAAAGTAGAAAACTTCCAAGATAACCCCTCAGTGTTCTCTTGTGGTTTACTCATTCAGAATCCTGCTAATACAATGTAGTCACACTATGACAATGTCGAAGATCCTTTAGCCCAGCTAGCATTAAAGAAGAACTCCAGCTTTTCCTCCTCAAAACAGATGCATTGTGCATGTAAATAACTCACAACTCCACAGTCAGTTTATGTGTAACTTACCTCCTTTAGCTGTATAGAGCAAGTTTCTGTGTCTGTGATGTTACTCTTCCCACTGGCTGAATTTGAAAGTTCTCTGACTGATACTACATGCCCCATGATCCTTTGAGCCTCTGTATCTTCATGGCGGGCTATGAGAGTCACTTGTACCAATTCTGGGAGCTGATGTGTGTGGTGAAAGGTGTAAATGTGTCTTGCCTCTTCCTGTATCATTCCTCCTCCTGTGTCATTCCTGTCTTGCAGCATGCCAAAGAAAAATAGCTTACTGCAAGACTACAGAGGAATGGCTATAGGAGGTTATTATGAAGGTGCTTCCTTCTATGTAAAATAATTTCTCTGGGAGGGTGGGATCGGAGGGGTTGGGACTCTACCTGTTCACACTGGTTGGCATATTTAACTGGGCAGTATTAATATCTATATGTGATTCATTTAATCCTGCCCAGCAGCAGCACAGCTAACTTTCAGAGCAGGCTTTGTATATTTTATGAAGGGGTTTCCCTCTTGAATAATGCTGTAATCTGTGAGGTGAGACTTGGGAGGTTTGGACTCTTCCTGTAGGTGTGACTGGGTGGGATAGGATGCAAATTAGGATGTATTCAATCCCACCCACCATCAGAGCTGTGAAGGAAGTTACATAATTTGCAGTGTCTGAAAGACTACAGAGGGGAGTGTACAGACTCTGGGCACTATGGGAAGTGGCTGTGGAATGGAGAGAGTCGGCAGGATATACAGAGTCACATGAGACCAAGCCACAACTAAACCCAAAATATCAGGAGATCTGCAGACAACTGAGCAACATGGTACAAAGTTATGATCTGTGCTGGGATCAATCATTCCATTCAGTTCTAGTGAAAAGACTTTGATTTGAGCTTTAACTCAGAATCGCCTCACTTTACTTCAGTATCACCGAGGCTGAGATTTAGTGCTTATATCATGAATGCTGGCTCTGGAGCAAATGGCAAACCGATCAACTGATACATGTATTGTTTTTTCGAATATCTGTTTAAATGAAGGAGTCTCGTGTTTTTTTTTTTTTTTTTTTTTTTTTTTAATTTTTTTTTCCTTCTTTACAGAGTTATTATCCCAATTATCAGGCGTTAGGCGTTCAACTGGTGGTCAGCTTAACTCCTCGGGGCCTTCTGCCTCTCAGCTGCAACAGCTACAAATGCAGTTACAATTAGAGCGGCAACAGGCACAGGCAGCACGGCAACAACTAGAAACGGCACGTAACGCAACTAGACGCAACAATGCAAGTAGTGTCACTACCACCATTACCCAATCAGCAGCAGCAACCAACACATCTAATACGGACAACAATCAGCAAACTATACAAAATTCACAGTTTCTTCTCACAAGGTATGGATGTATTGTATATTTCAGCTATTAATTCAAACCTTTTTTAGTCTAGTGTGTCATTAAACATTACTTCCCCAGGGATGCCTACTGTTTGCTGGTTTTAAGTTGTGTTTGAAGTTAGGGGGCTAAGGAACTGGGTCAAAACAGCCCTCCTGCAGACCATCCGTTTAAAATATACCGTTGGGTAGTTTTGGAATTTGAAAGTCCTATTTTTTTATTTATTTATTTTTTTTTCCTAATGTTTAAAGTCAGTGCTGTAAGTATCCTAGGTATAAGGTCCAAAACAGATTTAATGTCTATGGCCATTTTTAGTCTATTTTGGGTCCATTGACCTAGGTGCATTTCCTGATGCTAGAAAATCTTCAATGAATTCTAATGTCTCTTGGTAACTTTAGTTTAGGCTTCTTTTTGAGCAGCAGGATTGTCCATTTCTTTGCTAAGCTTATCCTTTGAATTTCAAGTTGACAGATGAAGTCTAATTTGATATTCAGACACAAAAAATTAAACTGTACATTGTGGTGTGCAAATACAGTTTGTAATTCATATGTATCATCTTATTATTGCTAGCCGCACACATTAGATTTTGATTTGTACAATGTTCTTTAGATTTACCACCAACTATGCATGAGGGCCTATTCAAGCAATCTTTTAATCTGTATCCAGATAGGCAGGCTCTCGCACTACATAGTTTGGTAATTCTAAAGGTGATTGTGCGTGTGTGGCCAATTTTGGGCAACACTTAACACTATTCTTCTACAAAAATTATCCATTTACACCCTTGGCCCTTTTTTCCATTTTTCATGAAGTTGTCTTGCACAATCATTAACGAATATTTGCATTTTCTACCCCGCTGTGCCACAATCGACTGTGAATATTACTGAGTGATGTGCATAAATGTCTGCGGAAAAAAGGCCTGGTTTAATCCCTAGGGGGCACCCTGTTTCTCCAGAAAAATGCACAAGCTCATACTGCTTACCGCACTATATGCCCATTACAGCAACTCGGCTGGGAGGTATTGCTACATCCTCCTTACAGCCTGGACTTCGCTCTGAGTGATTTCCACCTGTTTGGACCCCCTAAAAGAGTTCCTTGGAGGTCAGCATTTCAGCACTGATAAGGTGATACAGGTTGTCCTAGGATGGTTCAGGCGTACTGGCAAATCTTTCTATGCCAAAGCTTTCCATGCATTAGTTAAATTCTGGGATTAGTGTATAAATGTAGCAGGGGATTATGTTGAAAAATACATTTTCTTTTTCATACATCATGGGGCACAGAGTCAGGCTAATATTCATTACCTACTGGGTTATACTCTATCATCAGGTGAATGGACACTGGTAGACCAAAGGTCTTCAGACAGGAAGTGATACCCTGTATAACCCCTCCCACACAGGAAGCACTTCAGTTTTTTACCAGTGTCTGCAAGGTGGATGGCATGGTTTGTTTGAGCTCTCTGAGCTCCAGGTCTCTAGTCCTAAAAACGTTTCTTAAATGAATCAGGGGATTGACCGATCAGATCCATTTGACAAAGGCTTAGATAAATGGTACCCGAGCCTCGCAAAGAAGACTGAAGATCCTGCAAGGTTTTTGCCTGTAATGCGGCATCTGGGCTATGGACCCTGTGAAATGAAATCCTGGACACTACAGGATTTACAAGGGAGTGGACCCTAAACATGAAAAGGGTACCCAGTCCTTGAAGGTCCTCAATAAGGATGAGCTCCAGCGTGTTCACACAGCCCACGTGCAGAGCCCGCCAGGAAGTCAGCGCTGCGCTAATCACAGGCAGTGAGACATTTACCCGATGCACGGCTGCAGACATCGGGAAATGTCTCATTGCCTATGATTAGCGCAGCGCAGTGCCGACTTCCTGGTGGGCTCTGCACATGGGCTGTGCGAACACGTCGGAGCTCATCCTTAGTCCTCATGTGACAGGAACCCACAAAGAAGGGTGAAGATTGGGCTCTTAGATTTTTATCCTGTGCGTTATAGACGCTTTCACGTCTTTTTTTAAGCATATTAATAAAACATATATTTTTATCTCAAGAGCTGGTGGTTTGTCAAAATCCCAACCAAAGGGGGTTTCTTTCTATGGTCTATTATATAAGGAATGGGACCACCATTCATAAGCTGTATAGGCCAGGCATGTGGTACTTCCAGAAGGCAGCTGTGGGACACAGAGCAGGCTCTGAACAGACACTTGCAGCAGTTCATTTTTTCCTTACCCGGGTCATGTGAATTACCAAGTGTTGCTTGGCAGGCTAAAGGTGCTTAGCAGGATTGTTACATAGGGGCTTGGCGAGCTCTATTAAAGGGTCTCCCTTCTGAGGTGTTTTAACCACTTAAGGACTAGCCTCGTTTTGGAATTTAGGTGTTTCATGTTTAAAACAGTTTTTTTTGCTAGAAAATTACTTAGAACCCCCAAACATTATATATTGTTTTTTTTCTAACACCCTAGAGAATAAAATGGCGGTCATTGTAATACTTTTTTTCACACCGTATTTGCGCAGCGGTCTTACAAACGCACTTTTTTGGAAAAAATTTTTTGAATAAAAAAATAAGACAACAGTATAGTTAGCACAATTTTTTCAAATTTTTTTTATTGTGAAAGATGTTACGCTGAGTAAATTGATACCCAACATGTCACGCTTCAAAATTGTGCCCGCTCGTGGAATGGCGTCAAACTTTTACCCTCAAAAATCTCCATAGGCGACGTTTAAAAAAAATTCTACAGGTTGCGTGTTTTGGGTTACAGAGGAGGTCTAGGGCTAGAATTATAAACAAAAAATTGCGTTGCGCGTAGGAATATATCTACGTGTCCATACACCCTAGTGGTGTCATATAAATAAATCTAAAGTGCAATGTGCAAATAATATGGATCTAATATCAACTCTGCATACTTAAATAAATAAATATATCAAAAAGCGCAGCAAGGTGCCATGTGCAATAAATCCCAAAGTGTAATGTGCAAATAATACATATCTGAAATCATATAGTATATAAATATATCAATATGGATCTGAAAACACCTTTACATAAATAAATAAACGAAAACAGCAAACCATTAATGCTTAAATAAAATGTGCACAATAAATGTTATACTATATATATATCACATGCAAACTCCACTGTAATATAAAGTGATAGGTGAAATAAATAAACCACTTGTGTAATCAGTGATATTAAAGACTACAATCGTCCTTATTTGTGATATTGAAGACTACAATCGTCCTTATTTGTGAAAAATCTTCCATAGTGCAGTGATAAGTTCCACAAGAAATTTATAGTAGTATAATAGTGCTTCAGAGAAAAAGTTCCAGTGCTGAATCAAAGTGCCCAAGTCATGCCGTCAAGTGCCTTGGTGACCCCCAATGTGGTTGCGCTCACCTTAGAGCGTGTGACACAGTGTTCAGCTGCGTCAATACACGCTGTGGAGCCACCCCTGGGCTCAATGATTGATACCAGATGATTCTTCAAGCAGATACTCTATGGCTCCACAAACACCATACCAAAAAAAGAGAAAGGCTATATAGTGTGATACCGCTAAATATTTTATTAAAATTGCACCCAATCCCCACACTGTGGTACTCATATTTACAAGGTGCTAGTGTGCACCATACATTTCAAGCCAAAAAAACGCTAATCGGCATGCTGCGGGGTATGAGAGATCCACAACCCAGCTCTGTGCTGATCGCTCCGTCCTGGCCCCTCCCCTACGCGTCTTCGACACAGGGAGTCATGTGTCTTCATCAGGGGGATACTAGAATTATTGCTCTCACTCTACCGATCACGGCGATACCTCACGTGTGGTTTGACCACTGTTTTTTCCTATGCGGGCGCTACTCACGTATGCGTTCGCTTCTGCGCGCGAGCTGGTCAGGACGGGGCGTTTAAAAAAAAAAAAAAATATTTTTTTACATTTTTTTTTTCTTATTTTATGTGATTTTATTTATTTTTACACTGTTTAAAAAAAAAAAAAAATGTGTCACTTTTATTCCTATTACAAGGAATGTAAACATCCCTTGTAATAGAAAAAGCATGACAGGTCCTCTTAAATATGAGATCTGGGGTCAAAAAGACCTCAGATCTCATATTTACACTAAAATGCAATAAAAAAAAAAAAAAAGTCATTTTAAAAAAAGACATTGAAAAAAATATGCCTTTAAGACGTATGGGTGGAAGTGACGTTTTGACGTCGCTTCTGCCCTGCAGTGTCATGGAGACGAGCGCGCGCCCTCTTAGCCTGACTCGTCTCCAGGCACAGCTAGAAGACAGACGTGATCGCCTTCGGTAGCGGCGGAGGGCATCGGTTCATGGCGGGGCGGCCCTCTTCCGCCACCGATAAAAGTGATCTCACGGCAAATCCGCCGCAGAGACCACTTTTATCTGAAAGCCGACCGCTGCATGAAAACGGGGATACCGGGGTTATGGCAGCTAGCTGCTGCCATAACAACGATATCCGCCACCAAAAAAGGGACGTACATCGGCGTGCGGCGGTCAGCAAGTGGTTAATACTACACCCAAGTACTCTTTTTGTGGCTAGTAAATGTCTTCAAAAAAGAGGAGCGGACTAACACTATAGGGAAGGGCACACCGATGCCGTCGGTAGTTCCTGATGAACCCAGTCGTATCCCTAGTGTTGTATTCTCTGAAAGACCAGAGGCTTCCGGGCAATCTGAGCCGCTGCACCTATCTGGTATTGTGCCTACAGTCAACGCTGCTGCTTCACCCTTTATCACTAAGGATGAACTGTTCTCGGCCCTAGCTGGGTTAGAGCACAGGATTGCTGGCATGATTGCCTCCATCCCACAGGGTAGCAGGAAGCGTGACAGATCCCCCTCCCCAGGAACTCCTAGTTTGGAGCAGGAATGGGTTGAGGATGGGGAAGAGCTTGAAGCTCAGGACTCTGGAGGGCCCGGCAGATGAGTATGCTTCTGAGCAATCTGGACAAGAAGATATCCCGTTTATGTCTGCCTCTCAGTCGCAGAGGCTTTTGATTCTGACTCTGACCGAAATGGTTCATTCTGCCTTTAAGTTGCCTCTTGCAGAGGTGAATGAGCCCCCCTGGTCCTCTTTGGGATCCCTGAGGCCTCTTCAGGCCTCACAGGCTTTTCCCCTACACCCCTTGTTGGAACAGGCGGTGTATGCTGATTGGGAACATCCTGACAGGATTTTTGTTCCTCCTAAGAGGTTTTCCCTTTTATATTCCAATAATGAAAAGTACGTTAAAAAAAGGAGCATGCCAGCAGTAGATGCAGCAGTCTCTTCCTTAAACAAGAACTTAACTTGTCCAGTAGATAATGCACAGGGCTTGAAAGACCCTGTTGACAAGAAATGGGGGTCATTATTAAAGGCTTTCTTTTCTTTGGCCAGTTCAGCTATTCAGCCAGCTGTTGCAGCAATTGGTATCTGCCAGTGAGTAAAGGATCAGGTCAAAGGGCCTGATAGGCCTAACCAGGAGGATGATCTGCCTGAAAGTAAAACAGATATTTTTCGAGCACTGTGTTTTGCTGTTGACGCCTTAAAGGATTTGATACAGCAGTTTTCTTGTTTGGCTCTCTCGTCTGTACATATGCGCATACTCTTATGGCTTAAGAACTTGTCAGCCGAGCTTCCTTGTAAAAAGTTATTGGCAGGTTTCCCTTTTCATGGATAGCATTTATTTGGTGATCATTTGGACAAATATATCCAAAAGACCTCTCAAGGGAAGAGTTCTCTACTTCCTGTGAAGAAAAGCACCAGACGTCCCTCGTTTTAAAACCTCAGGGACTGCTTCCTCAAATGTCTCAGCGTCAAGTCGGCTTCGCCGCCAACAGGGCACTAGGGGCCAGGGCCAGAAAAGGCCCTGGGTCCAAGACTCTTCTAAACCCAGCACCAAGCCCTCCTTTTGAGGGGATACTTCCACTCCATTGAGTGGAGGGGGAGGGTGCTGCACTTTGCAGACATTTGGAGAACAATAATTCAGGACGAGTGGGTCACCTCAATTATATCTCGCTGTTACAAGCTAGAGTTGTGGAGGGTTCCCCCTCAGAGGTTTTTAAGATCCAGCGTTCCCTCGGATCCTTCAAAAAGAAACTTATTGCTTCAGGCACTACATAATCTAGTACATCAAGGAGTGATTGTAGAGGTTCCGGTATCCGAAAGGGGCACAGGGTTTTACTCAAATCTGTTTACGGTTCAGAAACAAACGGGGACACAAGGCCCATTTTGGACCTAAGATCCCTGAACAAGTATCTACTGATACAGTCCTTTCAGATGGAGTCTGTCTGCTCACTAGTAGCCTCACTCCAGAGGGGAGACTTTCTAGCCTCCATCGATATAAAAGACTCGTATTTACACATAACTATCTTTCAGCCTCATCGGAGGTTCCTACGTTTTGCAGTAGAGGAACGCAATTTTCAGTTTGTGGCTCTACCATTCGGGCTGGCTACAGCTCCCCGGGTGTTCACAAAGGTCCTAACACCAGTACTGGGTCTTTTAAGGGCCCAAGGGATCCTGGTGCTCGGGTATCTGGACGACCTCCTACTGGAGAACAGAGCATAATATGTACAGTGCGGTAAGGATCTGTGCCCTGAAGGTTCTGGTTCATCAGATAAGCGGCGCCAGGCAATCCTCCATTTGGCTCTGTATGAGTCTTCTAGAGAGGATGATATCCTCCTTCGAGGCAGTGCCCTATGCCCAGTTCCATTCCAGGCCTTTACAACAAGACATCTTGCTGGCTTGGACCAGAAGAGGAAAAGCCCTGGATTATCCAATGTGCTTATCTCCTCGGCCACGCTGAAGCCTAAATTGGTGGTTGCAGGAGCAGAACCTGCAAAAGGGAAAATTCTTTCTCCCGGTAACTTGGAGAGTACTGACTACAGATGCCAGTCTCTCAGGCTGGGGAGCGACCCTAGAAGGGCTCACAGATCCTGCCTATCAACTTCCTGGAATTACGGGCAGTACATCTGGCCCTATGGTCCTGGACGGTGGAGCTTCAGGACTGCTCTACCAGGGTTCAGTCCGACAATGCCACTGCAGTGGCCTATATAAACAACCAAGGTGGTACAAGGAGTCGTTCAGCTCTGAAGGAGGTGAACCACATACTAGCCTGGGCAGAGGGACGTGTGCCGATTTGTATCGGCAGTCCATATCCCGGGAGTAGAGAACTGGAAGGCAGATTATCTCAGCTGCCAGCAGATCTGCCTGGGGGAATGGTCTCTACACCCAGGGGTGTTCCAGGAAATTTGCCAGCGTTGGGGATGGCCAGATGTCGACCTATTGGCATGCGGATTCAACAACAAGTTACAGCAATTTGTGTCCCGAACAAGGGATCCTCTGGCAATCGGAGCAGATGCTCTGATAGTTCCATGGAGACAGTACTCCCTGGTTTATGCTTTCCCTCCAATCCCTCTCCTTCCACATGTTGCGCAGGATTTGGAAAGAGGGGGTTCCAGTCATTCTGGTGGCACCAGCCTGGCCCAGAAGGCACTGGTTCCTGGAGGTTGTGAGACTGACTATAGATGGTCCATGGACGCTTCCACGTCGCCCCAATCTAATGTCTCAAGGTCCCATATTCCACCCCAATTTACAGTCTCTAAATTTGACGGCATGGCTATTGAAGTCAGGGTGCTGAAGGACCAGTAGTGTCTACCCTAGTGAATGCTAGAAAAGCTGTCACTAGGAAAATTTATCAAAAGGTTTGGAAGACTTATATTGCTTGGTGTGAAGCCAGAAAATAGCATCCTCGGAAATACGTGATTGGGAGAATTCTTTCCTTATCGTACATCACGGGACACAGAGCCATAGTATTAACTATATGGGTATATAGCCACCTTCAGGTGGTGGACACTGGTATACCCAATACAGGAAGTTCACACCCTATATAACCCCTCCTGCTACCAGGAGTACCTCAGTTTTTTTCGCCAGTGTCTAAGGTATTGGTCACGAGTGAAGATGTGCTCTAAAGAGCTCCGCTGGAGGGATCCTTGCTGGATTTAAACAGCCTCCATAGACTGGATCCATCCAAAGTGCCACTGAGGCCAAAGTGGATGGTACTTGTATAGGAAGAACGCGGTTTTGCCTGTAACGCCTCTCCTTGTAGGGCTGGACCCAGGGCTTTTTGGTCATGCTTACATTACCTAAAGTTTTTCCTGGCGGGGTGCTAATACAGGGAGTGGAACCCAGATAAAAAGGGATCCGGTCCTTGAAGGTTTGCTAACACAGCCCGCCGTGATGGGTGAAGTTTGGATCTGTCTGTCTTCAGCAGTATCCTGCGGCGAAGATAAGGTAAGGGAAGAAGCCTAGGAACTGTAAAAAGTCCACCTATGGTTTTTCTTCCATGAGTAAAATGTTGTCATGCCTTAAGTCTCCACTAGAGGGAGTAAATGCACATACCTTGCTACGTTGCTTCTCAGTCAGCTCAGTGTCCCAGCTAAACAGCATTTGTGTGGTCTCGGCCAGCCAGGGGGGATTCCTCATCTAGAACAAAGTTTGCCAACAGCATGTTTTCCCCCCTGGGGGAACTAAGGGGCTGGGAGGTACAGCAATAGTTTGTACTGTCCAAGCCCCCCCATGTTGATTTTTTTTTTTTATGTCCCACAGAAGCCCATAGCGTCAAGCTTGATTCCCCCCTCCCCAGCCTTCCCTTTTTCCTCCCCTCTCCCTGGGTCTGCCGACTGGCAGACCCGAATGCCGTCTGTGCACGCAGACTGCTGGTAGTTTTAGACAAGAGGGGGTGCGGGTTAATGAGCGGAGGGGGCATGGCTTAGGCGCGGCGCTGTGTGCGTGACGTAGCATCCACAAGGAGCACACGGTGCTTGGGATGCCGAGCAGAGAAAAACAGACTCTCCACAGCCAGGAGCTGGAGAGTATGGATGTCTGGCACACAGGAGCAGTGGGGGCATGTAGGGTGATGCATACAGGCATTTCCAGTAGAGGAAGTACATTTTACTCAGCACCAAGCTGAACTTTATTAGCGGCATTGTATTGAAGTAGTGCATTTACTTAGTGCCTCTGCTTTTGTGCTTAGGACTGTGCCTCCCAAAAAAGACACCACAAAGACCTCAAAGAAGGTAACAAAGATTTCACCCCCAGGTGCTGGGAACTCCAGTCGTGCCTTCACACTGCCATCTTCTCCTGAAATACCAGATGTGGCAAGCCAGGGTGAGTCATTGGAACAAATTGGTGGTGCAGCTGCTTCTCACATCTCAGCCCCTGTATACGTGACTGAAGATGCCTTTTCCTCCGCCCTGCTGGGCCTAGAGGGAAGATTAGTGGCTTTAATCGCATCCTCCACCAAAAAGGATAGGAAGCGTGGTAGATCCCCCTCCCCCACCTTAGACCCTTTACCTAGGGAACAGTGGGTAGATGATGAGGTGTTACCCTCTGGCGATCAGGAAGAAAGACAAACTGATTTCTCCTCTGCAGAGGAAACAACAGTGGATGAACCCTTTTCAGCCTTGCAATCTGAGAAATTGCTGGTACAATCTCTTAGAGATGGTTCGTTCCACTTTCAAGCTACCCCTAACGGAGTCAGCTGAAAGTTCAGTTTTCTTCTTTGGGTTCCTTAAAGCCTTCACAGCCTTTGCATGCGTTTCCTGTCCATGCATTACTAGAACAGCTTATTTATGCTGAATGGGATCACCCGAATAAGCATTTTCTCCCTCCAAAGAGATTCACAGTACTCTATCCCATGGAGGCGAAATTCACCAAAACATGGAATGTACCAGCAGTTGACGCTGCTATATCTAGTGTGAATAAAAGTCTAACTTGTCCAGTAGACAATGCACAAATGCTTAAGGATCCAACAGATAAAAGGTTGGCATTCCTGTTAAAATCCTCTTTTTCCTTGGCAGGTGCGGTTACTCAGCCTGCAGTCGCTGCAATAGGCATCTGTCAATCCCTAAAGGACCAGTTTAAACAGGCCCTTAAGGAGGTAACTGTACAGCAAGCCCGGGATTTGGCCGAACTGCCAAGAGCATTATGTTTTGCCATAGACTCCATTAAAGATTCTATTCACCAGGCGTCCCTCCTTGCGCTTGTGCTAGTACACATGCATAGGATCCTGTGGTAAAAAAATTGGTCAGTCAAAGCACCATGCAAAAGGCTCCTGACTGGGTTTCCTTTTCATGCGGATTGGCTATTTGGGTATGATTTGGACAAATACATCCAAAAGATTTCAAGTGGGAAAAGTACTCTTTTGCCAGTTAAGAGAAAGAAGAATAAACGCTCTTCATTTAGGCGGACTCTTTCTCCTGCACCAGGGACATCCGCCTCTAGGCAGTGGCGACGTCCTCTGCCGTCAGAGTCTAGAGGAAAGCCTCAGGGTCAGGCCCAGGCACAAAAGAAGTCCTGGGGCGGAAACCTGCAAAGCTGAGTTCCAAAGCCTCATTATGAAGGGGCGCCTCCGCTCGCCAGGGTGGGGGGAAGACTTCTGCAGTTGTCAGAAGTCTGGCAAGAGGAAATTCAGGAGCGATGGGTCGTCCACAGTGACTCTAGAGTACAAACTATAATTTTAGGAGTTTCCACGTCTCGTTTTCTGAGGTCAAATATTCCCAAAGATCCAGGGAAAGGCAATCTCTGTTTCAGGCACTAGACTGATTACTTGCTCAGGGGGTGATCATACAAATCCCCACAGAAGAGCAAGGTTTGGCGTTTTATTCAAACCTTTTTACGGTACCAAAAACAAATGGAGATGTCAGACCCATTCTAGATCTAAAAAATCTGAATCTGTTCCTGAAGATCCGCTCTTTTCGTATGGAGTCGATCAGGTCGGTGGTTTCTATCCTACAAGGAGGAGTACTTCTCTATCGACATCAGGGATGCATATCTGCATGTCCCTATATTTCCCGCTCACCAAAGGTTTCTGCGGTTCGAGGTAGAACAGCTTTATTTTTTAGTTTGTAGCCTTGCCCTTCGGGCTATCTATAGCACCCAAGTGTTTTCAAAAGTTTTGACTCCACCTCTAGCCAGGTTAAGGGCACAGGGCATAACAGTCTTGGCGTACCTAGATGATCTATTGCTAATAGACCAGTTGGTGGCTCGGTTGGAGCAAAGCGTGCTCATTAGAACCAAATACCTGTTAAGTCTGGGGTGGATTCTCGACCTAGAGAAGTCTTCCTTAAAACCGCTAAAAAGGCTGGAGTGCTTGGGTCTGATCATAGACACAGCCCAGAAAAAAGTGTTCTTGCCTCAGGCAAAGATCATTTCCATAAGAGAGCTGGTGCAGATGGTCAGGTCAAAAGGAGATTCCTCTATTCGCCTTTGCATGAGGTTGTTAGGAAAGATGGTGGCTTCATTAGAAGCAGTTCCCTATGCCCAGTTCCATTCGAGACTGTTGCAAAACAGTATCCTGTCTGTTTGGAACAAAACGGTTCAAGCTTTAGACTTGCCAATGCGGCTGTCCCCAAGGGTGTCCCAAAGCCTCAGTTGATGGTTGGTAACCCAGAATCGGCTAAAAGGAAAAACCTTCAGACCAGTTATATGGAAGGTGGTAACGACAGATGCCAGCCTTTCAGGTTGGGGAGCAGTGCTAGAAAAGACAACTGTCTAGGGGCAGTGATCAAGGACAGAAAGGACCTTGCCCATCAACATCCTAGAGATTCGGGCGGCAGGTCTGGCTCTGAAGTCCTGGACATTTAGGTTAAGGGGTTGTCCTGTCAGGATCCAATCTGACAATAGCTCCGACAATCCAACAGCTGTGGCTTACATCAATCATCAAGGGGGCACCAAGAGTCTCGCAGCACAGAGGGAGGTAAACCATATCCTAACTTGGACAGAAAGGAATTTTCTGTGCCTATCAGCAGTTTTCTTTCCGGGAGTAGAGAATTGGCAGGCGGACTTCTTGAGCCGCCAGCAGTTGCTCCTGGGGAAATGGTCTCTTCACCCCAACATTTTTCGGGCTATTTGCCAGAAATGGGGGACTCCAGACGTAGATCTTCTGGCGTCCAGGTTAAACATGAAGTTGGTCAACTTTGTGTCCAGGACAAGGGATCCACTCGCATGAGGAACAGATGCGTTGGTGACCCCGTGGGATCAGTTTTCACTGATTTATGCATTCCCTCCCTATTCAGTTGCTGCCACAACTTCTTTGCAGGATCAAGCTGGAAAGAAAGCCAGTAATTCTGGTAGCCCCAGCATGTCTCAGAAGGTCCTGGTATGCAGAAATCGTAAAGATGGCGGTGGAGGATCCATGGTCCCTTCCACTACGGCCAGACCTACTCTCTCACAGGGGCCGATATTCTATCCTACCTTACAAACTCTAAATTTAACGGCTTGGCTATTGAAACCCACAGTTATCTCTACCTTGATTAATGCAAGGAAGCCAGCTTCCATAACTACAGTATCTAACAAAAGTGAGTACACCACTCACATTTTTGTAAATATTTGATTATATCTTTTCATGTGACAACACTGAAGAAATGAAACATTGCTACAATGTAAAGTAGTGAGTGTACAGCTTGTATAAAAGTGTAAATTTGCTGTCCCCTCAAAAAAAATGCAATACACAGCCATTAATGCCAAAACCGCTGGCAACAAAAGTGAGTACACCCCTAAGTGAAAATGTCAAAATCGTGCCCAAAGTGTCAATATTTTGTGTGGCCACCATTATTTTTCAGCACTGCCTTAACCCTCTTGGGCATGGAGTTCAACAGAGCTTCACAGGTTGCCACTGGAGTCCTCTTCCACTCCTCCATGACGATATCACGGAGCTGGTGGATGTTGGAGACCTTGCGCTCCTCCACCTTTTGTTTGAGGATGCCTCACAGATGGTCAATAGGGTTTAGGTCTGGAAACATGCTTGGTCAGTCCATTACCTTTACCCTCAGCTTCTTTAGCAAGGCAGTGGTCATCTTGGAGGGTCGTTATCATGTTGGAATGCTGCCCTGCGGCACCTTCTGCGAAGGGAGGGGGTGATGCTCTGCTTCAGTATGTCACAATACATGTTGGCATTCATGGTTGCCTCAATGAACTTGTAGCTCCCTAGTGACGGCAGCACTCATGCAGCCCCAGACCATGACACTCCCACCACCATGCTTGACTGTAGGCAAGACACACTTGTCTTTGTATTCCTCACCTGGTTTCCACCACACACGCTTGACACCATCTGAATCAAATAAGTTTATCTTGGTCTCGTCAGACCACAGGACATGGTTCCAGTAATCCATGTCCTTAGTCTGCTTGTCTTCAGCAAACTGTTTGCGGGCTTTCTTGTGCATCATCTTTAGAAGAGGCTTCCTTCTGGGATGACAGCCATGCAGACCAATTTGATGCAGTTTGTGGCGTATGGTCCAAGCACTGACAGGCTGACCCCCCCACCCCTTGAACCTCTGCAGCAATGCTGGCAGCACTCATACGTCTATTTCCCAAAGACAACCTCTGTATATGACGCTGAGCACGTGCACTCAAATTCTTTGGTCGACCATGACGAGATCTGTACTGAGTGGAACCTGTCCTGTTAAAACGCTGTATGGTCTTGGCCACCGTGCTGCAGCTCAGTTTCAGGGTCTTGGCAATCCTTTTGATAGCCTAGACCAGGGGTCTCAAACTCGCGGCCCGCGGGCCAACTGCGGCCCGCGGGACAATATTTTGCGGCCCCCCACCTGGAAAAGCACTCTGAACGCACTTGGTGCAGGTCAGCCTCCGGCGGTGTTACACAGCGGGCAGCGCTCCACCGCCAAGTACAGTACCTCGGCGTCTCACCAGGGGGAGTAAGTGGCGGTGGAGCGCTGCCCGCTGTGTAACACCGCCGGACGCTGACCTGCACCAAGTGCGTTCAGAGCGGCGACTTCATCTTCTTCGATGGGAGGGACACGGAGAGGCAAGTACCAGCCTGTCAGTCACGCTCTCCACGCCTCACTTTTTTTCTTCTCTTTCCCGTTCAGGCGACAGGACGTTCTGCCATTGGAGGCCCTGCATGGGAGGAGGAGACGCAGGGGTTTCTCAATGGGCGTCTCCTTCTCCCTGGCTGTGTTGTGATCCAATCACATCAAAGAGTGTCACAGACAAGGAGTTTTTTTCTTCCTGGCTGTGACTCTCAATGTGATTGGATTGAGGCACATGGAGAAGGAGACGCCCATTGAGAAACCCCGGCGTCTCTTCCTCCTTAATGCTCAGTATTAGCATACAGGGCAAGAAATATACAGAGGGGCACAGCAGAGTGGAGGAGTGCTATTTTTATAAACCAGACAGGTGCGTGCCCACCCTAAAGGTATTTGGCTACTCCTGTGAGTAAAAATCAGGTCCTCTTTAATGTTGCCGAAGGTCATGCTAGGCAGCTAGGGGGACTGGGAAACTCTATTTCCGCTCATCCAGAGCACCTTGTGCTGAAGTGGGTATCTCAAGGCACCATAGGCCTAAGTTTTTGGTACGCAGCCCCAAATATGTCTTGCTCAAAGCCTGCAGTGAAGAGAAAGGTTGATGATGAGCACAGACAATTTCAGGAAAAGTGGGAAAAGCAATATTTCTTTATTGAGCACAAGGGCATCCCAACTTGTCTTATTTGCACAGAGAAAGTTGCAGTGCCCAAAGAATACAATTTGAAGCGTCATTACACAACTAGACATGCTGAGGAGTATGCAAAGTACCAGGAAGATGAGAGAGCCAACCAGGTTGCTAAACTTAAGACATGTCTGCTGAGGCAACAAGATTTCTTTAAGAAAGCAACCAAAGAGAATGATGCAGCAGTCGAAGCCAGCTACGTAGTTAGTATGATGATTGCTAAAGCAGGAAAGTCATTTAAAGAAGGGGAATTTATAAAAAAGTGCATGTTACAGGCTGCAAGTATTATCTCTCCAGAAAAGAAAGGTCAGTTTAGCAACATCAGCCTTTCTTCCAACACCGTGGCAGAGCGCATTTCTGACCTTTCAAGTGACATTTATGATCAACTGTGTGAGAAAATAAAATGTTTCAGTGTATACTCAGTCGCTCTTGATGAGACCACAGACATCACCGACACTGCCCAGCTTGCAATCTATGTCCGGGGTGTTGATGACAATTTTGAAGTCACAGAGGAGTTGCTCTCACTAGTTCCAATGCATGGCCAGACCACCGCCCAAGAGATATTTCACCAGCTGTGTGATGCTTTTCAGAATGCTGGTTTGCCTTGGAGGAAGTTTGTCGGAATAACAACTGATGGAGCGCCATCAATGATCGGGAGGAAAAAAGGACTGGTGGCACTTGTTAATAAAAAAAAGAAAGAGGAAGGTTTAGAGGAGGTCATTGCTCTGCACTGCATTATTCACCAGCAGGCCCTTTGCAGCAAATGCCTGAAGTTTGACAACGTGATGTCTTTCGTTGTGAAATGCATCAACCAAATCAGATCCAGGGGCTTAAAACACAGAATATTTCGTGCTTTTTTAGAGGAAATAGAGTCAGAATATGGGGATGTGCTCTACTTTACCGAGGTGCGTTGGCTCAGCAGGGGAAACGTATTGAAGAGATTTTTTGAGTTGAGAGCGGAAGTGAAAGCTTTTATGGAGAAAGATGGGGCTTCTGTTCCTTTGCTAAGTGATCCAAAATGGCTCATGGACTTAGCTTTTTTTAGTTGATATCACACATGAGCTTAATGTACTGAATAAGAGGTTACAAGGCCAGGGGCAACTTGTCAGTGCTGCCTATGACAGCGTGAGAGCGTTCTCTACAAAACTTATATTGTGGAAAGACCAGCTTTCTCAAACAAACCTTTGCCATTTCCCAGCATGCAAGTCACTCATTGATTCAGGCACACTATTCAGTCATGAGGAGTATGTGGATGTCATTTTGAGGCTACAGGAGGAATTTGATCATAGATTTGCAGACTTCAAGAGACACAGAGCCACATTTCAAATTTTTGCAGACCCCTTCTCCTTTGATGTGCAAGATGCCCCTCCAGTGTTTCAAATGGAGCTCATTGACCTGCAGTGTAACTCTGAACTCAAAGCCAAGTTTAGGGATGTGAGTGGAAAAGCAGACAAACTTGGGCAATTTTTAAGAGAATTGCCCCCCAGCTTCCCTGAGCTTTCCCGAATGTTCAAGCAGACCATGTGTCTTTTTGGGAGCACATACTTGTGCGAAAAGCTCTTCTCTACCTTGAACTTCAATAAGTCAAAGTACAGGTCTAGAATTACTGATGCTCATCTTCAAGCTGTGCTGAGGGTCTCAACTGCTTCCTCACTTACGCCAAATGTGGCTCGGCTATGCAAGAATAAGCGCTGTCAGATCTCTAGCAGCAAGAAGTAGGCAGATAAAGCCATGTTCAAACAGTTTATGTCCATTCATGTTCTAAAAGTTAAATGTTAAAGAACTGTTAATAAAGACATTTGAATCTGAATAATGATATTTTGTAAGCGCATTTTTTGTGGAAAACTTGATGCGGCCCAGCCTTACCCAGAATCTACCTCCAGCGGCCCCCAGGTAAATTGAGTTTGAGACCCCTGGCCTAGACCATCTTTATGTAGAGCAACAATTCTTTTTTTCAGATCCTCAGAGAGTTATTTGCCATGAGGTGCCATGTTGAACTTTCAGTGACCAGTGTGAGAGTGATAACACTAAATTTAACACACCTGCTCCCCATTCACACCTGAGACCTTGTAACATTAACAATTCACATCACACCGGGGAGGGAAAATGGCTAATTGGGCCCAATTGGGACATTTTCACTTAGGGGTGTACTCACTTTTGTTGCCAGCGGTTTAGACATTAATGGCTGTGTGTTGAATTATTTTGAGGGGACAGCAAATTTACACTGCTATACAAGCTGTACACTTACTACTGTACATTGTAGCAAAGTGCCATTTATTCAGTTTTGTCACATGAAAAGATATAATAAAATATTTACAAAAATGTGAGGAGTGTACTCACTTTTGTGAGATACTGTATATATTATAGAGTCTGGAGGGCTTATGTTTCCTGGTGCAAGTCCAAGGGTTGGCACCCTCGGCAGTACAACATAGGCAGAATTCTTGCCTTTCTACAGGTAGGGGTAGAGATAAAGCTGGACTTGAGTACTATTAAGGGCCAAGTCTCAGCCTTATCGGTCTTATTTCAAAGACCGCTTGCTTCACATTTTTGGTCTGGGTTTTTATGCAAGGGGTGATGCGGCTAAATCCACCAGTCAGACTTCCTTTGAACCCTTGGGACTTAAACTTAGTTTTGTCACTGTTACAAAAACAGCCATTTGAACCGATACAGCATATTCCCTTAGTCCTTCTGACAAGGACGTTAAGCCCCATACACACTATCAGATTTTCTGCTGATTTTTGTCTTCAGATTTACCAAAACCATGTAGTGCAAGGGCCTGCCTGATTGCATACATATTGAAACTCCTAAGGTTTGACCTCATATTATATGGTTTTGGTAAATCTGAAGGAAAAAATCAGCAGAAAATCTGATAGTGTGTATGGGGCTTTAGTGTTCTTGGTTGCTATATCCTCCGCAAGGAGGGTTTCGGAATTGGCTGCTCTTGTAAAGAGCCATATTTGATTTTTAATGAGGACAAAGTTGTGTTGCGTCCCCGTCCAATTTTTCTGCCTAAAGTGGTCTCAGGTTTTCATCTGAACCAAGATATTGTCCTGCCATTATTTTTTCCAAAACCAGGAAAGAGAAGTCACTAAATTGTCTTGATGTGGTGAGAGCGGTCAAAGTCTATTTAAAGACGACTGCTCAGATCTGGAAGACTGATGTCTTATTTGTACTGCCAGAAGGCCCTAAGAAAGGACAGGCAGCGTTGAAATCCACTGTCGCTAAGTGGATTCGGCAAGTTATAATTCAGGCTTCTGGTTTAAAAGGTAAGATTCCATCTTTTCAAGTCAAAGCGCACTCGACCAGAGCAGTTAGTGCTTCTTGGGCAGTGCATCACCAGGCCTCCATGGCTCAGATCTGTAAGGCCGCAACTTGGTCTTCAGTACATACATTCACCAGGTTTTATCAGGTGGATGTAAGAAGGTATGGGGATATTGCCTTTGGGCGCAGTGTGCTGCGGACAGCAGTATAGGTCCTAGAGTCTGGGGGTACCCTATGGGTTGTGTCTCCCTCCCCTCAAATAGCATGCTATGGGACATCCCATATAGTTAATACTATGGCTTTGTGTCGTGTGATGTACAATAAAGAAAATAGGATTTTTATAACAGCTTACCTGTAAAATCCTTTTCTTGGAGTACATCACGAAACACAGAGGTCCCTCCCCTCTTTCTGGGGTTTAGGTATATTGCTTTGCTACAAAAACTGAGGTGCTCCTGGTAGGAGGAGGGGTTATATAAGGTGTGAACTTCTTGTATTGGGTATACTAGTGTCCATCACCTGAAGGTGCCTATATACCCATATAGTTAATATTATGGCTCTGTGTCCTGTGATGTACTCCAAGAAAAGGATTTTACAGGTAAGCTATTGGCGGCCCTTTCGTGCAGGGAACCATACTTGATCCTTCACCACCACAGGGTCGTGTTATGACCTGTGCCATCCTTTTTGCCAAAAGTGGTGTCGGCCTTTCATTTAAATCAGGACATTATTTTGCCTTCTTTTTCTCTCAGCCTCGTTTGGCGGAAGAGAGGAGACTGCATTCTTTGGATGTTGTCCGGGCAGTCAAGGTTTATTTGTCTAGATCTGTGGAGAACCGAGGATCAGACTCCTTTTTTGTTTTACCAAAATGACCCAAAAAAGGGCAGGCAGCTTCCATTGGCAATTGGGTCTGTCAATTGGTCATTTAGGCCTACAGTCTGAAACGTAAAGCTCTTCCCTTTAGGGTGAGGGCTCATTCTACCAGGGGTGTAGGAACCTCCTTGGCTTTTCGCCATCAGGTATCTGTGGGTCAGAAATGTAAGGCTGCTACCTGGTCTTCAAGTGCATACGTTCACAAAATTTTATCAAGTTGATGTTCGAGCAGTCGAGGATTGGGCTTTCGGCTGCAGTATACTGCGAGCTGCCGTATAAGTTCTGATGGTTATTGTTTGGTAGGGTGTCTCCCTCCCCTCAAGGCTATTGCTCTGGGACATCCCAATAGGTAATGAATATTAGCCTGACTCTGTGTCCCATAATGTATGAAAAAGAAAATAGGATTTTTCTGTCATACTTACCTGTAAAATCCTTTTCTTTGAGTACATGGGACACAGAGATCTTTCCCCTCCCGTTTTTTTTTTTTTTTGGTGGATTTAGTGCGTGTTACAAAACTGAAGTGCTTTCTGTGTGGGAGGGGTTATATAGGGGATCGCTTCCTGTCTGAAGACCTATGGTCTACCAGTGTCCATTCACCTGATAATGGAGTAGGTAGGTAATGAATATTAGCCTGACTCTGTCCCATGACGTACTCAAAGAAAAGGATTTTACAGGTAAGTATGACGAAAAAAATCCTATTTTCCACTCCTTGAAATTTTGTTATTTTATTGTATAAACTCAAAAGTCCCAGTTTGACTTGACCGCCCCTCATATGTTTTTCTGCTTCCTTGTAAAGTCCTCTGTGCGATCATGAACGTCTTCTTTTTTTTTCCCCTGACTTCTATATGTTTGGAACAAAGAGTGCATGTTTGTTGCAGTCATGTACACTGCCCCGTGCACACTACACATATCATAGTCCTTAGTCTCGGGAGCAAGCCTAAGAGGGTGGTTATGTTTTTATGCATGGTGGGACCATAATAGCCACCCTCCAACAAAGTCGCATCACTGCAGCGAAAACAAAATTGGAGTTGTGAAGGAGACAGAGCAATAGAAGGGCTTTTTTTATTGAAGAATACACATTTGCATAGACCTTTTATGTATTTTTTTTAACCCAGAGTTTTTAGTTTCATTTTAAGTGTGTGCTGATAGATCAACTTCCCTGCAAGTTGCACTCGCCAATCCATGCTCCCTTGCTATCTCTCCACTGCTGGAGTCAACTCTGTTTTAAGCTCCATTGTCATGTGGTGTTCGAACCTACCAAGGTGGAGGAAATCATATTGAGGTGGTCACATGCTCCCTCATATCTGGAAGCCCCACTCCATTGGAGACTGCTGATTGGTGAGTATAACTTGCTCAAGGGGAAGACTACCAGCAGGTGCTGTCACTTTATGCTTAATGGACAAAGTGACACTGGGGTTGATATACTGAAACTGGAGAGTGCAAAATCTGTTGCAGCTCTGCATGGAAGCCAATTGTTTCTTTTTTTTTTTTGTCAAAGCTTAATTGAACAAGCTGAAATTAGAAGCTGATTGGCCACCATACACAGCTGCACCAGATGTTATACTCTCTAGTTTTTGTAAATTAACCCCAGTGTCTCCAAGTCTTTTAGGTTTTAAAATGTCGAAAAAGGTGTCTGTATACTTAAACATCTGAAGAAATTAATATTATTTCCAGATGATTATCTTCTCTTTTTTTTAATCTGTGTTTCCAAATTTGATGCAGATTGAATGACCCGAAGATGACAGAAGCGGAACGACAGTCAATAGAAAGTGAACGGGCAGATCGCAGCCTCTTTGTCCAGGAGCTCTTGCTTTCTACATTGATGCGGGAAGAAAGTTCCTCCTCAGATGAGGATGAGCGGGGGGAAATAGCCGATTTTGGGGCTATGGGTTGTGTAGATATAATGCCTTTAGATGTTGCTTTAGAAAACTTAAATCTCAAAGAGAGTAATAAAGGAAACGAGCCTCCGCCACCTCCTCTTTGATGACATCCCACTTTGCAGACAATGTCCTCTGTGCTGTAACTGCCAATGAAAGTGGACAAACAACTATCTTTGGGTTTGTTTTGGTGATTGTAATTTCCAGTCTGTCACTCTTGTTACATTGTGTACATTCAAAAAAGTAAAAAAAAAAAATGTAAAAAAATTGAAAAAAAAGAGACAGAAGCAAATATATATGACAAAATCACTTAACTAATTTTTACTTCTAGCAAATATACATAGGTAGCAGTTCCAGAGGCAGCCCCGTCTGCTTCCTGTACCTTGACGTAAACAAAAATAAAGCTCTCCTAATCTCCCACATTCAAACTGAAGAGGAAAAATCTATATGGATAAAAAAAAATCTCTAATGAAGCTGCTGTGTGTATTTATGAATATTAATTAATAAAAACTGCTTGGATGGTTTACCATAACTACTGCATGAGGTTTTTTGCAGCGTGCATGAGTTTTTAGTGACATTGTCATTAAGAAAAAAAAAAAGACAAAAGAAACAGACTTATAATTCTAAGACTGTTAAACCGTAAATCCCAAAGCTTTCCTAAACATTATTCAAAAGGTTACAGCACCTGACGACATGCAAAGTTAACCTAAACTGTAGTGGGTTTCAGCCTTGGATCTTTTGAATAATGTACGAATATTTTATGTGAGTGAAAAGCAAGTTCTGCAGTGGCATTAACTGTATGTCTGCTTGGATTTTCATGTGACAATTTCTCTAAAATGCCATCATATGCAGTTGCCACTAGAAGGGTGTTTTACTAAATTATAAATAGTTTTAAAAAAATCTTATAGATTTGTTGTGTATTTTGCTAAGTATACTGATAAGGCATTATTTAATCATTAGATGGCAGCATTGTCCTTCCTTTTTTTTTTTATTTCTATCAGAGATGCATGAGGTCTCCATGTGCAGAAGGAAGAATAAGTATATTTTTTGCCTGTAGCAGCCAATAAAATACTTTCATTTTCTAGCTTGAACTGGAAAATGACAGCTGGAATTTTGCTATGAGCAACATAAGTACTTTTTTTTTTTTTTTTGGACACCTTAAATAATGTGAGGTCTAAGGTATTGGCTAATCTGAGCAATCTATGTGGATGATCTCAACCAAGTCAGTTAAAGCAAATATGCAAAATTTACTCCATAGTGACCTTTTAATTGCAGTTGAAACTTAAATTACAATCATTTATCGACATTACAGTCAGGCCGCTGCCAGAAATTGCAATATGTGATCCTTTGAGCAAACCTTGTTTTCTGTTTCATTTTTTTTTTCTTCATGTGGTTGTTAACAAAGCCTTTTCAACTGTTCAATTTGTTTTATCCAGGTGTAGAGTAATTCATTTAAATGCTGTTTAAAGGCAAACGTTATCCCAGGTTATGTTGTCTTCGTTTTAAAAAAAAAAATCCTTTTCACATTCTTAATTCTATTTTTCCTGAGTTCTCTTATTTATGTATTTGCTTCTTAGTTTGCAAAGATTGTCCACAAAAAGGAGAGCTTGAGGATTTTCCTTCCCAGACTTTGTCAGTATATAATACGTAATTCCTAATGCTGTTGTTAGCACTTTTTTATTTATTGTTACTTTTTTTTTGATTTTTCTTTTGGCATACAATTAAAAAGCCTTTTATTAAAAATCATGCCACCTACATGCCTATACTATTAATCCTATATGAAAATATGTACAGTGTTCAGTGTACAGTGCATAGAATTTCATAAGGGTCCTGACACAGTGGGTAGCAGGTTACTTTTTGTTTAGCAATGTACAGTTAGAATATAAAGAAAATAAAAGGACAAAAGAGTATGCACAGCTTTCTGATGAATCTACCAATATATTATCACTTGATCATGTCTGCATTTATTCCTCTTTTTCTTCTCCTTCACATGGCAATAGCCAATTGTTGCAGCATCACCTTGTGTGCAATTGGAAATACAGTGGTGTGTTGTAATCCACGATAACACTGGGTATATTAGTGATTGTTCCTCACCTATATACTGCTGACATTATGTATTCCTTCAAAGTGTTGCACTTGAATGTTTCACCCCATCCATTCGATGGTTATGGTGCTGAAGGGTTAAAATGAAGAGGCGCTCCTGGTTTTCTAGTCTTCTGTTGTAGCAGTTTTTCCCCATCTATATTTTTATTTTTTTTTATTTTTATTTTTTTTGTTGAAGGTTTCCAGAAAAAAATTAAAAAAAACAAGGAAAAAAAAAACTCAACAAAACGTTTTCTTCAAGCTGTAGTCTTTTCAAACACATTCTGCACATTACAGCTATAAGTTCAGTTCAATAAAGCATTTTCAAGACTGTTGCCCCTTTGAGTTTCTTTGTGAATAAACACAGATGAGTATTTGCTCCGAAATGATAGTGGAGCTCTCATTTTATGTTGCAAAGCAACCGTGTTTGGTTCTTTGTACTGGATTACATTAAAACCTTACAATACAATAGTTGTATTTATCATTTAGCATGAAGCAGAAACCGACCACCAGTTAAAAGGTACTTAGGCAAAATTATTTTTAAAAAATGTATATAAAGACCGGTTGCACTTCAGTGTAGCTGGTGGTAGTTGAGAGATGCATACACTTGATGAGACCATATACAAGTGCTTTATAGGAGTCCTGGTATGTGCTATCGTTAAAGTACAGAAAGGTACAAGAAATTGGGTACCAGCTATAGTTTTGTGAAGCATTTGCTACCAGGCTCCTGAGATTTGTCCAGGAACAACATGTTTGCCAATCTTATGTAAGCAGTCCCTTTTGAAGAAAGAAAAACCTGATCTTGGCATACAAGTAAATGGCTATTGAAACCTTACATGCAGTAAAATACATTACTTCTAATAAAGAGTGTATTTTTTAATGTTTACCTGAATTAAAATATGATTTTTGTACAGTAAAAAAGTTACTTGATGTCCATTAACGAACGCATACAGCAAGATTGTAATTCTTAGATATTTGAGTTATACTGCTACCTTTAGAAGGTTTGGACACTGGCAAACAAAACCATTTAACCATCATGCCTGTAAGTCAAGAAAACACGGGGTCCAGACCTGTGTCTTTTAATAGATTTCATGAAAAAAAGATTTGATAGTAACTGAAAAAAAATCCTTATTTCCTGATTTGTATAGTACAGGAAATGGGCTTCTTTAAACAATCATCATCACTGGGAATTCCAACAGCAGTCCAACTGAGGGGAGTGAAAAGGGAGACAGTACACTTGCAATACAATAAAATATAAGAGGGCCCTGCTCAAAAGAGCTTATAATCTAGTAATAAAAAAAAAAATCAGCAGGCATACCTTAAGTCAGTGTTTCTTAACTCCAGGCTTGCTCTGGGTCCACTCGAGGAGGAGCCAAGAGTGTTGCTGGGAGCCCCGAGATGAGGAGGTCTGAGGCTGCTATGTGCAAAGACATTGCAAAGAGCTGGTAAGTATACCAGGTTTATTATTTTCATTAAAAAAAAAAAAATAAAAAAACTTTACAATCACTTTAACAATTAGGTCAAACGGGCTTGCCAGACTGGAGAGCAGCTTGCAACATCTTACACTTGAAACTAGGATCAGAAGTGGCTTGCACATCAACCTGGTGGCAGCTTTACATATCCGAGAAAGATTCCTAATGCTGAAAATCCCATGAAGCACTAGTAGATCAAATAGAATATCTTTTAACAGGGAAGGGAAGACCATTTTAATATGATTCATATTCCAAGCCTTAACAATAACTTGTCTGATCCACCTAGCAATTGTAGAGGGAGAGACTGAGGCAACCTTGCAGTATAGGAAGCTCAAATGGAATCACATTTCCTTAAAGCGGCATTAGCTGAGAGGTAAACTCAGCGTGTGCAACACACCCAGACAATGGAGAAAGATTTTCCATAGGATGCATCAGAACAGGACTGAAGGTAGGACAATATTGTATCCTTGTTAAGTGGAAGTCAGAGACCACCTTCAGAAAAAGAAGTCCTTAGTTTTGCGCAAGGACAGTAGGTTCACTTGAGACCTTATGCAAATTCCTTGACTTGCAACTCCTGTGTGGTCCTTTAAAGTGCGATGGTAGACTTTACAAAAAGTGGCCTTATCCTTCAAAAGGGTAGGGATGACTAAACCTTAAAGGCGCCTCTCATTTAGGACCATGGAATCAATAAATAGCCATGTCTTAATTGCCAGTTTCCGAATAGTAGGATGGAACACGGGCCCTTAGGACAGAAGGCCTGGACAATGCAGAGAAGCCCACAGATGCGAGCCAGGAGCCTGAGAATGTACCTTGTCCCCCTGGGCCTATTTGGTGTAATGAGAAACGCTGAGATGTCCCCTTCTTGAGCTTGCAAAATAGGCAAGGGAAAATCCCGAGGGGTAGAAAGGCATTGATCAGTTTGAACTGATCCCTTGACATTAACAGGGTGTCCACTGTGAAAGCCCAAGGGTTTCTGGACCTGATGACAATCCTCTCTAGTTTGGTGTTGAAGCTGGATGCCAGTAGATCAACATCTGGCATTCCCTTCTGTGGCAAAGTGCTTGAAGGACCTCTGGATGGAAATCCCATTCCCCCGATCCAGATTTTGATTGAAAAGTCCACCTGACAATTTTCCACACCTGTGATGTGAGCAGCTGACAATTACTATAACATGCATTTCAGCCCAAGAGAGGATTAAGTCTTTTCTTTAGAGCCTTGCACCTTTTGGTGCTTACTTGATGTAAACTGACTGTGCTGTTTGAATGCATTCTTGTCAGGTGCCCTCAGACCAAATCACCCTGAGTTCTAAAATGTTGCATATAAGGTGAGCCTCTGATGACCAAGTCCCCTACACCACAAAAGTGTTCAGGACTGTTTCCCTGCTAGATACACAGCTTAAATGTTGAGTTGCAGCGGTCTGGAATAGACCCAACACTCCCATACATGCAAACTGATGGCTTCTTCTGGGCCCCAAGGTCCCTGGCATGAGAACAAATTCAGAAGTTATTCTTGAGGAAGAAAAATTCTGAACAAATTCATGCCCAGCACCAGACTCATGCACTCCAGTCTGAGATGGTTCCAGCAGCGACTTCTTAAGGATCCAACTAAAGCTCTCAGGAACCTGTACTGTCCACCTGAGAACTGATCTAATAACAGAAGATTGCCCAGGTACCCCACAGCATAGATCTTCTGAGAACGGAGTAGAATCAAAACTGTGGCAAGCAACTTGGTGAAGACTTCTGATGGTGGGGGCATGAATGGGCTAAAGGAAAGAGCTGTTTGCCCACCACAAAATGCAGTTAGTGTAGCTGAACTGCTCCATTCAGATTAAGAGCCATAAAGAAGTTCAAGTAAAACCCTTGAAAGCATTCTCCTGGAGGTACAATCCCTTGTTTTAAAAGCTGTTGGACAACTGAAAGCAGCTTCACCTCCTGTGATGGGGAAGGAGACAAGTTGGAGAGTGGGGAGAAGGTAGAGTGTAAAACTCCAGTTTGTAGCCCCTGAAAACAACCCTCTGGACCCAGACATCAGAGATCTACTGGGAATAGAAGTCTGAGGAGGTGAACAAATTTCTCCACATTGAGAGGTGGGTATGCCCAATCACTGTGCAGTGGCCTTAGTTCCAGTCTTAGCTGGTTTGGAAGGTCATGTCTTCTTGAGAAAGTATACTACTGACTTAAACTTGGCATTGGAAGACTGGAAGGGATGAATAATACCTGAGGTCGCAGACTTGCTGGTAGAGACTCGAGCCTTGTTCTTTTAAGGGAAAAAAGTACTCCTACGGCTTGCAATCTCTTAAATGTACTTTTTCAAGGTGATTGTCTTCAAATGCTCATGGAGTTTCTTTCAGGGGAGTTCATTTGAGCAGCATTTAAGCCAGAGAATTCTGTGCATGTTCTTTACACAGAGAGTGTCTTCTCCATTTGGTGAAGCATGTCCCTGCAAGCCATTCATGCAGCAACGCAAGGCAGAATGTGAAAGTTCCAGCTGACTATGCACAGAGGGATCTGTAAAGATGGAGCTGGGATTCTAAGCCATATGCCATGTCATGCAGCAGTGGTCTAACAAACATAGACAGAACTGCTGGTTGAATGGCAGAGTCCACCAGGGCAAATTTAGCCTTAAGGAGGGCCTTTAACCTCTTCTCTACCAGATCTTTAAACAAAGGATTATCTTCCATAGGGACGTGAGGGATTTTTTTTAGGTAGGAAACGCCTGGATGTACCACAGGGGTTGCCCACTTTTGAAGGAAACATTCTTCAATGGTATATTGTTGGGTTACACATTTAGGGGGAGACGAATGAAATCATCTCCGTTTGAGGCTATTTATTATATAAGACCGGCTCAACCAGCACAAGAACCAAAAAGGTCTTAACTGGTCTAAGGAATTCAAGGGATCCCGTACGAGACACCATTGCGGTGATCAGACTTTGAATGCCCCAACATTAAACAAGAGCGTAGAAATAGTCTCTGAATTTTGGAGAGATTTTCATACCATGTGTACCTTCCTGGTCAGATACCACCTCACAAGGATTTCTTTCTCATCTGACAACTCCTCCTTTTGTACTGTCTGGCTCAAGAACAAAGTCAAAGACCAAATCAAGAGGAGTGGTCTGAGGGGCACAGCTCTGACCCTGTTGTCTAAGGCCACTGCAAGGTCAGAAATTCTGCCAATGAACTCTGACATAGTGCTAGACGATTCCTTTCTAGAAAGGAAGTGTGAGGCAGGTGCGGCTGACAGCTCGGCTGAATGACTAGGGAAAGGAAGGGAGTCAGAATGGGCGCAGCCGTCAGAGGAAAGGGTGCTAGATCCCTGACCATTGATATACTACCACTCCCAAAATTAGTTAAAGGCTGAGCCTGAGCTACCAAACCTACCTGACCCCTTATCTTTGCTGTAATGGTGTGCCATGCCCATAATAAAAAATGTCCTTAGAGGGGTACTTAAAACCTCTGCAGCAGTGGGGCATGAGGGGAATGCCTTGATGCAAGCTACCCAGGATAGTAGAGTATGAGCCGCTTTCAGTGTGCCCAGTCAGGGAGAGAGAACTGGCAGATGTTAATTGGCTGGCGTCCAGCATGCAAAGAGATGGGGCAGGCACACAAGTGCAGTCACCTCCTTCCCAGCAGGACACAGATTGGTACCGTTAATCCTGTCTGTCCTGTAGCCCGTGAATATGCCACCCAAGGGGGTACCTTGCTCCAAATGCACCCAAAGCAAGCATAAAATGGGCACCCTGGTATGAATGTTTAAAGGAATGTCTGCCCTGTACTCTGCACTTTTGCAGTAGTAGGGATAAAGGTGGTATTAACCCACATCCTGGTTTGCCCTCTATGGTGAGCGTACCCATTCACGAGTCTTCAGAGACTGGGCTCTGCCACCTGGCAGACCATGGATCTGGAAATGTATGGCACTATGTGCCAAGGTTAAGGCTCACGGGAGGATCAAGTACAAAAGCAGCAACATTATACAGTCCCAAAGGCTCTGCCAAGGAGTCAACCAATCCAGAAGCTGCATAAAAAGTCACAGTGGCTATGGTGCAACTGAGTGCCAAAGAAGTCAGCTTGGAAGGAAGTCAGAGAAAACCTCCATAAGTATAATATAAGGTTATGTAGCGGTATGTATCTATAGCCTTGCATTTTTGACAGTGACCAGTCACCTGAAGGTAGCTGCCTATAACCTAGTCATAATGATTTAAAGAAGTCTGTGTCCTGTGCTGTACTGTCATAAATCCTATTTTCTTTGCTGTCTGTTGAGGGACACAGGTAGATATTTCTTAGATATGGGATTTCCTAAAGAAATTCAACTGAGAGGTGGGCCACTTATCAATTCAATGCACGTGGAATCTAGTACAAGGAAATGTAATGGTATCAACACTAAAGACTAGTTGGAAAAAAGGGGTACAAAGACAAATACGTAATTGCCATGGCCAAAGAAAAAGGAAACTGAGAATCAACCTGGTGTTCCAGAACAGTACAGGTCCACATTGAATTGCTATCTGAATGGAATGATGGGCTGACAATGTGGAGGACAAACAAACATTCACCATGTTCAACAAAAAAAAAAGTTGGAGCTACAAGTTTCTAAATAAGAGAACCACATTAACTAAGCAAAAAGGTATAAAAAAAAAAAGGTATCTCCAAGTAAAAAGACCAAACAAGCAACAATTAGGCTTGTGTGAAATACCATGTTATATCAAAATAAACCAGGTAATTTGTAAACCGCAAAGGCTTAAACTGAGCACCCTTGACCCTTCAAGGACTAAGGTCCATAATATACAGTGTGAACTTGACAGATTACAAGCCTCTCATGAGATAGGAATAAGTATGACTCTTCTCTCAATAGGAAAGGGAGAGAAACATAAATCAGAAATAAAGAAGTACAGTCATCCCAGCCCCTTTAGCCCTTTAAATGATTTGATGGAAGAACCACAACAACCATATACAATATATATAATATAAAATCCATATAAAAAAGTACTTTGGCTTCAGGGGCCAAAAAAGGTGAGGAGACCTTTTAGCTCAGATTAGATTTGAGAAATCATGAAAACAGTATTATAATGGGCAAATTATTGTTCCCAACAGGAACCAGGTGGAGTAAAAATGTACTGGTGTAAGGAGCAGAAAACCAGTATGAACTTATGCTCATGTGCATGCACATTGCACTACTGCTTATACTCCTGGGAAAAAGGGCAACACCAGATGTGCTGTGATGGCTTGGCACACGTGCATGCACACTTAGTGCCCAGCAGCCTATTTAAATAGATGTGTTACTTGGAGAGGTTGCTGAATGGTCTTCAGCTTGTTCCATGTGTCCTGAGACCTGATCTGTTATTGCCTACCTGTGTAAAATCTGGATTCTCCGTGGACTACGCATCTGCTTTTTGCCTCAACCTCATTACTCTGACCTTGGCCTGTTTAGGCCTGGTTCGCACCTATGCATTTTTTGTGTGCGTTTTCAGGTTTGCAGAAATGCACTACAGTCCATTTAACGTGGTTTCTTATGGATGTAGTTCACATCTGTGCAAATTACGGAAAGGACTGCACACCACCAGCCAGATACTCGTGACACTCCTTGCCTTCACACTATTTCCACTTTTATCAGTGTTGGGCTTAAGGTGCAAGAGAGGCCTTGACAACGTTCCAGTCTTCACCAGGTACATGATAGCTGGCACCTGGGACAATTAGCCTGGGTAGGGGTAAGAAGAGGATTAGGCCCCTCAAGATATCTGAAATTTCACTATTCCACTGGAGGGATAACATTGTAGCTGGGTAACATGCAGGTGCATCTCATAAAATTAGAATATCATCAAAAAGTTCATTTATTTCAGTAATTCAATTCAAAAAATGAAGCTCATATATTTTATATAGATGGGTTACACACAGACTGATATATTTCAAGTATTCTTTAATTTAATTTTGATGATTATGACTTACAGCTAGTAAAAACCCAAAATTCAGTATCTCAGAAAATCTGAATATAACATAGGACCAATAAAAAAAAAAAAAAAAAAAAAAGGATTTTTAATACTTTTCAGTAAGCCAAGATTTCTGTATGTACAGTATAGTATGCACTCAATACTTGGTCAGGGCTCCTTTTGCATGAATTACTGCATCAATGCAGTGTGGCATGGAGGCGATCAGCCTGTGGCATTGCTGAGGTGTTATGAAAGCCCAGGTTGCTTTGATAGCGGCCTTCAGCTCATCTGCATTGCTGGGTCTGGTGTCTCTCATCTTCCACTTGACAATACCCCACAGATTCTCTATGAGGTTTAGGTCAGGTGAGTTTGCCGGCCAAGCTAGCAAAGTGATACCATTACCATTAAACCAGGTATTGGTACTTTTGGCAGTGTGGGTAGGTGCCAAGTCCTGCTGGAAAATGAAATCAGCATTTCCATAAAGCTGGTAAACAGGGGGAAGCATATAGTTCTCTAGAATTTTCTGGTAGAGGGCTGCGCTGACTTTGGACTTGATAAAACACAGTGGACCTACACCAGCAGATGACATGGCTTCCAAAATCATCAAGTGTGCATGGACACATAGGATAAACCTGCTGGTGTCAGGGCTGGGCTCAGCCCTTCCTTCTCTGAGCTGGCCGCTCAGCTGTTGGCTAATTGCCAGCTCGCATCTCTCTCCACAGTTACTCAGCTGTTGATATCCTGCTCGTCAGTCCTGCCTACTTAAGCCGTCCAGTCCAGAGGATCTCTGCCTTCGCCTTGGTCAACATCACAGATACGATCTCCTGGGTTCCTGTTTAAAGACTTGCTTTGCTGACATCCCTTTGGCTCCAGATCCTGCTTGCTGTTTCACTACATTGATCCCTGACTTCTGGCTTGGCTGACTATCCATTCCGGTTACTGAACTTTGGCTATGTTTTGACTATGTTTTATTTACTTTTTACTTTTATTAAACAAGTGTGATTTGCCTGTACTTATGTCTTGGTCTGATTTCATGGTTTCTGACAGCTGGGGAGTTTGACTGCAGAAGAAAAACATCTAAAGCCACAAACAGCAGCTGTGCAAACATCCAGTGTGCATGAGGCTAAAGAGTAGGCGAATGGATGCATTGATAAGTAGAATACACCCAGGAAGAGAAAGGGAAAGAGGAGGTAAAACATCCTTTGATCAAATTCCTGCTAAACACAGAACTGAAACTGATTGATAGATCTGAAAGAGCAGGCTTTTTATATTATGGGAATTGCACACAGATGTAGAATGAAAAGTGGGATATGAGAAAAGTGGTACCCCCACAATTTCACATTTACATAGGTAGGTCAATGGAAGAGATCCTCTATACCAGCGGATGTCCAACTTTTGACCTTCCTGGGCCACATTGTAAGAAAAACAATTCTTGGGCCACACATAAAATACACTAATAATATGGAGAGCTGATGAGCAAATTTTCCTGGGACTTTTGGGGGTAGATGCGGCCGGCGGTGACTTGCCATTATAGTGGGTGAGCCCAGCGACCGTATCTACCACCTATTTGCAGCTCTCTGCACACCCAGAGATTGCCTGCAGTGATCGCTGCTAGATGCAGACAAAGTGCATCCAGCAGTGATCACCAGAAGTAATTGCTGGCTGTAGAGAGCCGCAATCAGGTATGACTGCTGGCGAGCTGTCATTATAGTAAATGGTGCCGGAAGCCACACGTGCCTGCTGAGAGGTTCCAAAGGAACTGCTTCTTCAATTCATGCTGGCCCTAATTGCCAGTGTGAATGTAGCCTATATACTGTATGTGCTGTGATGGGGCTTTGGGGGGTGCAACTGAAATCTAGGGGGTACAGTCCACCCCAACACTCCCCTAGATTCGGCCATGCAGCATTTACTTACCTGGCACCTCTGCATTCCCTGATCCTGCTGCAATTGCAAACATGATCAAAAGGAAAAATTGCTGTGCTAAACAATCAATTAAATGTGGTGAAAAGAAGTCCATAAAGTGAAGTAATTCATGCTATTCTTCACAGTGACAAAAACAATAATTCACAGTCTGAAATTCTCCTAGTATGCATCCAATTTGAGTGAATAAGGTGAATAAAAACTCTGATCACTCAAGTGCACCTCCACAGTAAATCATATGAAATGCCCCCTTACCGGAAACCTAGACTCTAAATTATAAGAGTCTAGAAAAGCACTGTTCACCAATCTGGAAGGTCTAATCCTCCCCCTCTGTTATATTGATGATGGTAATGTCATGGCTAATGATGAGGATCCCTCCGTCACAATGCCCATGGGAAAGAGATAAAGAAAGCCCATATAGTGTAAAACTGTAAAACCATTTATTCAAACATAACGATACTAAAAACTCAGATATATTCCAGCATGTAAACAATCCAAAGTTCCCAGGAACCAATTCACATGTAAAGCAACCTCAGTGTGCGTTGTGACATCACAAACATGCACTCCGTTTTACGCGTTTCATCAGAGGGGGCATGGAGTCCATGTTTGTCATACACGCATACTTATAGTGCCCAGAAAAGAAGAGGAACAGCCACCCCCCCCCAGGTTGTTAGGAAAGATGGTGGCTTCATTCGAAGCGGTTCCCTATGCCCAGTTCCATTCGAGACTGTTGCAAAACAGTATCCTATCTGCTTGAAACAAAACGATTTAAACTTTTGACTTGCCAATGCGGCTGTCTCCAAGGGTGTACCAAAGCCTCCGTTGGTGGTTACTAACCCAGAATCTGCTGAAAGGAAAATCCTTCAGACCAGTTATCTGGAAAGTGGTAATGACAGATGCCAGCCTTTCAGGCTGGGGAGCAGTACTAGAGAAGATAACTGTCCAAGGACAGTGGTCAAGAACCGAAAGAGCCTTGCCCATCAACATCCTAGAGATTCGGGCAGTGCGTCTGGCTCTGAAGGCCTGGACATTCAGGTTACGGGATTGTCCTGTCAGGATCCAATCCAACAATGCCACAGCTGTGGCCTATATCATTCATCAAGGTGGCACCAAGAGTCTTGCAGCGCAGACAGAGGTGAACCATATTCTAACTTGGGCAGAAAGGAATGTTCCATGCCTATCGGCAGTCTTCATTCCGGGAATAGAGAATTGACTACCTGAGTCGCTGAAAGGAGATGTAGGTTGTCTAGGGATATTTTTAGGCCCTCGATAAGTCTGCATAAGGTGTACCTTACAATCCCCACAGGCCTGTGAGATTAGCCCATTGAGGCAATGATAAAAAATGAATGACAAAGTCACGCTGAGCAAATCTAATCTTTATTCTTTGGTGTGAATATTTAAAGGGGGCTTTCAGAAACTACCACCCCTTGACCGTGTCATACAAATTATCCAATCAAATACTGAAACATTTTATGACAAAAGTGAAACTAATTATTTTTTAAGAAATCACGTGCTTTACAAGAAACAAAACCCAAAAGAAGATAACAGGAGCATGAGAAACGAAACTAGACTACCAATACACACCTAGTAATATGTGCAATGAAGTAAGGAAAAACACAAAATAGAAACTAAATTGTAAAATGGATGTGGTTAAGCTAAATATCCCTTCAATCCCCTTTAAGATCTACATACTATCTAGTGTTCTAGTACTTCTTTGGGATTGTGGCATAGATTGCCTGATGATTCTTCATGTATGTCATGTAGGATAGAACCTTATCAGGAGATTGAATGCGTGCAATTATGCAAATACAACACTTTAAGCAGAGGTAAAGAATCAGAGCAAGAATAAATATCATAGTAGTCAGGCACCTTGGCACTCGTGTTAGAGATCCAAGTACAGCATGATTTCCCAGTCATTTCACATAAACATGTGAGAGCTGCACTCATGCTTTCTATAGCTAACTCATGTAGTTCTAGCTGTTTTCTAATTGCTCTAGTTTCTATGTTTAACATACATAGCAATGTCATCTGAATTCCTCTCCATTATCTTATCCAATATACTTGAATAATTGTTCAACCTTTTCATCATGTTTATACCCATCCTGGCCAAGAAGGAAACCATGCCCAGGCAATATCTTGTTTATAGAACAATTCCCTTTTGTTGCAGTGTTTGAGGGGGTATCTGGGGTGTATACTGGCCTCTAGGTTGGCACAGGGAGATGTTAAATATTGACCTGCTACAAATAGAGGGGTTAGTCTGTGTCTCATTCCCTAAATTAAAACACCAATCAGGGGAATGACTTTTACCTGCTATTGGAAAGGTAACAGTGTTGTTTATGTGCAGAGTGCATATGTTAGTTAAGAAGACAGGAGGAGTCTCGTTGAGGAAGGAGGAAATATTTAAAAGGTACAGCCAAAAGGGGAATTCAGGCAGTGCTAGGATGTAATTTGCTACATATCCAACATTCTTCATACCCTGGTTTTTTTTTAGCATAAGCATACTTAAATTTTAGCAAAAGCATCTTATCAGTAAAACTATCTCCAATCTCTCTCTTTGTTCTAGCTTGTGTCACTGTAATGTTCTCGTGTGTGTGTGTGTGTTCCCACAGATACTTTTAATTGCACCCAAATCTTCAGGGTGGTAGATACAGTTAGTGATGATCCAGATGGACAGGGACACTATCAGAGAGATCAGGAGGCAAAATGCCTTGCCAAAAGTCTGTGGTGAAATAAGCAAGGTCATCTCTGGCCGGACCTGCTTTCCTAGGAACTCCTCCTTCATCTGCTTGGACTTCTGCTTGAGGGCCTCCTTTATCCAATGTCTCCTTCCTGCTCCTGAGGCTTTGGGCAACCTTTTTTACTCGACTGTCATGGTTCCAGGACTGGCAGTTTTCCACTAGGATGGCTGTTCTGGTCACTGCAACCACTGTGGTAGGAGGTCCAAAGGGATACTCTTGATTCTTATTTCTGTTCAGCTGTTGGACCACCACGGTGTCTCCCACCTTGAAGGGGTGAGTAGCTTCCTGTGAAGAAAAAGGAGAGGTGCGAGCAACATTTCTTTCGACTGTATCCAATATTTAAACCAGTTTTCTTACATATTCTACCTGTATTAAGTCTAAATCTCCCTTTTCTACCATTAAAGGTGCTCTGGCCCATAGGGTGGGGAAAGGTCTACCCATCAAAACTTCAAAAGGTGACTACCCTGTTGTTTTGGATAGGGTCATTCTTATTTCTGCCAGGACTGCTGGGAGGACCTTTTTCCAGTTGGTCCCTCCTGTGGCCTTTCTTATCTTTTATTGTTCTGTTCATTCTTTCTGCTATCCCTGAGCTTTGAGGGTGGTAGGGAATGTGGGACTTCCATTCTACCTTGAGAGTTTTTACCAAGTCCTGGCAGACCCTGGCCATGAAAGCTGGACCATTGACTTTATTTGAAGTGGGCATCCCCATCGAGGAATGATTTCCTGAGTGAGGATCCTCACTACTGTTTGTGCATCTTTTGTGGTCACAAAAAGTTCGACCCATCCTGAGAATATAAAAATCTCTACCCAGAAGATCAGCAGATCAGCCGTGACCTGTATACCTGCGTGGCCTATTCTGTGGTACTGTGAGATGAAGAGTGATGCATTTGCCTCTGGTATACATGGTTTCCCCTCTTTGCAGAGAAGTCCAGTTTTTGGATCTTTCTGCACACCCTTTTTATCCCAGTCCCTTAACTCATAATTTGAGGCATAATCCTGGAGATCTGCGAGTGACTGTTCAAATGGGGATAGGTTAGGTATCAGCATAGCCATTTGGATGTCTGTTGTCTGTGAGATAGCAGCTTGTTTAGCAGCAAGGTCAGCCAGAGCATTTTCCCTGGCTATCTCTGTCTGTTGGCCTGTATGTGCTCTGCAATGTACTATAGCCAGTGTTTTTAGGTAGCTGGATAGCTTTTTAGCAGTAACATTACCAAAGAAGAATGTGAAATGTTCTTTCCATCTGCTGCCACGAAGCCACATCTACTTTATATCACACCAAAGTCGTGTACCACGCCGTACCCATACTTCGAGTCAGTGTAAATGTTTACATCCTGACCTTCAAAGAGTTGGCATGCTCTAGTGAGTGCAATTAATTCAGCAGCCTGTGCTGATTGATATGGGATAGGCTTGGCCTCAAGTATAACATCTGGAAGCTGCACAACTGCATACCCTGCATGGTATGTACTGTTCATTTGGCCTAGAGCAAGAACCATCCACAAAAACATTCTGTGTGTCTGGTAGTGCTGTGGAAGATAAATCAGACCTGGGTGATGTGTCTTGGTGAATGAGGTTTATGCAGTCATGTTGTGGCACGACCTCATCCTGTTCTCCTTTTAATCCTAAAAGGGCGTTTAAAATTGGTGCTGGGCCTGCAGTGGGAGAAGCATATTTGATGTGCAATTTTGGATTGGACAGCAAAATCACCTCATATCCGCTCAACCTCTGAGCAGACATGTGCTGTGTATGTACATTTTTCAACAGGATTGACGCATTGTGGGTGGTGTGAAGTGTGGTGTCCTGTCCCAGAGTGAAAGAAGTGGCCATCTCAACCACCATCGCACAGGACGCTAGAGTTCTGAGACACGCGGGCATGCCCTGAACCTGCACCGGGACCATCTTTGAGAGAAAAAAAAAACTACAGGGCGCAGTCTCCCATCATGTTCCTGGGCCAGTACTCCCGCCATGGTTCTGCAATTTTCCCTGGCAAACAAGTTATACATTTTGCCATATTTCAGGGAGGCAAAAACATTTAACATTTCATCAGACCATTTTACAGTATCAGACATTGCATAGAGGGTTGCTTGTCTCAATATATTGTCATAGAAAGAACAGTCAGGTATTCATTGGCGGCAGCAACCAATCATTCCAAGAAAAGTAAGCATGTCTTTCTTGGTAAGTGGGCAGGGCAAACCCACAAGAGCGGCAGCTCTTTTTTTTGACTGACTTTCCTAACTCCCAGAGACAGCACAAACCCTAGGTACTAAACCTCCTGTTTACACCATTGTAACTTTTTCTTAGACACTTTGTGACCACATACTGTAACCATTTCAATAAGGATAGGCTATCAGCTCGGCAGTCCTCCTCTGAAGAACTACAAATCAAAAGATCATTAACATACTGCAACAGTACAGAACCATGAGGGACAGTCCAAGGCCCGAGGGTGGCTTGGAGTACTATAGAATAGACCACAAGTGAGTCTATATAACTCTGCGGCATTCTACACTAGATAAACTGACGACTGTGTTGGTCAAACGACACAGTAAACACAAAGAGTGGCTGTGCCTCCTCGTCTACAGGGACGGAGAAAAAGAAAATTCTTTAAATCAATCACAGTAAAATACTCTGCATTGTATGGTATGGCGGCAAGTATTGATGGCACATCAGGCACTATTGGGGCAATCGGTACCACTAGGCTATTGATGGCCCTTAGGTCTTGTACAAACCTATAGTCACCATTTGCCTTCTTTACCAGGTTAATGGGAGTATTGTAGGGCGAAACAATTTCCCTTAAGATTCCTTTCTCCTCTTTTTCTCTGTGTGTAACTCCCTCTTTGTCCTTGCCTCCTCCCTCTTTGTATAAAAGTTTCCCCTTTTGATTTCCTGAGAAACCATTTTGATAATGTGTCTGCACTGGTGTTTGTTTAGGAATGTCAAAACATCCTGCAGCATCCTTCTCTGTCAGCTTCTTGCAAAAATCAGTTACAGTGCCTGTAGCCCAATCTGATATTTGCTGTCTTGCTGTAAGTGCATGTTTAAGGCCAAGGTTGCTGAGGTATGTCTGTATTAAGAGACTGTGCGTGTTATACTGAACAAATCCTGCCTCTTGTGTCCGAACTTCTATAAATCTTTTCCAGCATTCTAACACAGAATCTGCTGACTTTTGCTTGCAAGCTGGTAAAAAAAAATTGTTGCTGTGTGTCTTCATGTGATGAGGTCCTTATCTGGTTGTGGAATGTAAGGGGGAGGAGGCGGGGCACACAGTACAAGCATAGAGAAGGTTGATTTAACCCTTAAATTTATCATCCTATGACTCTGCTAAACCCATCGTGGACAATGTTTGGGCTGGGATTCTATAGGGAGCCTCGGTCCAGCCGGGGGATCTCCACAGCATGCATTTTTATTTTCATTTTTATTTTTCTTTCTAAACATTCTAAATTCTTGTAGATACTAAGTCTCTGTATATTATTACTTTTCCTATGTTTATAACCAAACAATTTTTATTTGCATTTCAATTTTTGGCAGAGTGCCAACAGGTTCAAACAGTGCCTTCAATTGCGGTAGCACTAATGCCGCAAACAATTCCCCACTATCTATTACGGTTAGTGAGATATTAGCACTTGAACCCTGTTGGCAAAAAGCCAAATGTCCAAATTTTGCACCTGACTTCCCCTTCGCAAAAAATGTCAGTAGCAAAAAACGGAAAATTGTATACTCACCTTTCCGTAATTTTCCTTTCCTGTCGTATCGTCATGGCAGCATACACTTTGGGTTGTGACTCCGCCCCTCACAACCTGATAGGGCCACATAGCTATAAGTTGTAAAGATGGCTCCCGCCCCAGTATTCTCCGTATATATCACCTCAGACGGGTGGGAGATTGTATGCTGCCATGAAGATACGACAGGAAAGGAAAATTACGGAAAGGTGAGTATACAATTTTCCGTTTTCCTGTCGCATCATGGCAGCATACACTTTGGGGAGTAACTCGCAAAGACTGGGTGGGAATTCAAACTAAGTTTATTAACAAAGAACAGAAGAATTGGCCTGGATAATGGATCTTCCGAAATCCACTGTGGATAAGTAGGCGGAATCCACCTTGTAATGGGACATAAAGGTGTTCCTAGAAGACCAGGTGGCCGCTCTGCAAATTGTCTCCGCCGAGACTCTACAATATGCTACCCTAGTGGAGTGCGCCATTAAGCCCTCAGGTACTTGATGATTACTTGGTGAATAGGCCTTTTTGATGGTCTTCACCAGCCATGACGCAATGGTGCGTGAGGATGCCGCTTGACCTCTCCTGAATCCATGCGGAATGATTAGGAGACTTTCCGTTTTCCTGATGGATCTGGTAGCTGAAAGATACTCCAGGACATTACCCTTGACGTCCAGAGGGTGAGGATCGCCTTGTTCCGTACTGAGAGCCGGAAGGTTAATCTCCTGGTTGAAGTGAAAGGATGAGGATACCTTGGGGATGAACCGGTCCAAAGGTTTTAAGACTAATCTGTCTGGCAATACAATCAGATATGGATCACTGGAAAGAAGGGCTCTCTAGATAGAGCTTCCAGTACGACTGAGAGGTCCCAGACTGGGAAGGAAGGTTTCCTAGGCAGTCTCAGCTTTAGACAGGCCCGTTGGAACTGAACCACAAGGGGATCTTGTGCCCATCTGACTCCTGTCAAGGCGGACAGGGCCGAGACTTGGACCTTTAGTGTACTTGATCTAAGGCCCTTCTCTAGACCTAGCTGGAGGAACTCCAGGACCTGTGACACTGATGGTGAGGATGAGTTCCAACCTTGCTGTTGAGCAAAGGCGGTAAACTTCTCCCAGACTCGCCTGTAAGTATTATTCGTGGTAGGCCTCCTGGCCTGGAGCAGGGTATCCACTACCCTCTGGGAACAGCCTTGCTCTAGGTACCTAGCCCTCTCAGTCTCCAAGCCATCAAATGTAGCTTCTCCGGGTTCGGGTGAAGAAGATGACCTTGGGAGAGTAGGTCTGGAGACAACGGAAGGGGCAGGGGATCTGCCGTATTCAGCTGCATCAGAGTGGTAAACCATGGCCTCCTCGGCCAGAAGGGAATCACTGCCACCACCAGTGCCGATGACTCCTTGAGTCTCAGGAGAAACCTCGCTATGAGTGGAGTTGGAGGGAAGATGTATCCCAGCTGGAAGTTCCAGGGGTGCAGGAGACAATCCGTCCCCTCCGCCGAAGGGAATGGTATTCTTGATAGGAATCTCCGACATTTCGCATTCTCTGGGGTTGCCACCAGGTCTATCTCTGGTGAACCCCAAGTCCGGGATATGAGGGCGTAGGCCTGTGGGTTCAGCGACCACTCGTGGTTGGAGGTGAAATTCCTGCTCAGTGAGCCGGCCAACACGTTCTGTACTCCCGGAACATAGACTGCCCTTAGGCTTAACAGGTTCAGTTGTGCCCACTCTAGGACAGGACAGACCTCCTGCATCATGGACCTGCTTCTGGTGCACCCCTGCCTGTTGACATAGGCAACCGCAACCTTGTTGTCCATTCTCAGAAGAACATGTCTTCCTCTCAAGAGGGAGCTGAAGGACAGGAGCGCCTGGAGTGCTGCTCTCATTTCTAACACATTTGACACTGCGTCCTGTGCCCTGAATGGCCAGTGGCCTTGAGCCGCAAAGTGCTGATGGTGAGCTCCCCACCCCTGTAGACTGGCATCTGAGGTCACCGTCTCCTGGTGAGGGGTGATAATGTGCTTGCACCTTCCCAAATTGCGAGGCCGTGTCCACCACCGCAATGATTGCTTCACCTCCTGAGGGATGTGAATCGACTGGGGCATTGAAATACCGTTCCACTGGCGCAGGAAGGAAATTTGGAAAGGCCTCGAGTTCCATTGCGCCCACTGAACCATCGGAATGGTTGATGCCAAGGAGCCCAGGATACTGAGGCATGTTCTGGCTGGTAGTCTCTTGGCCGAGATAGCCTTCTTCACCTTCTGAATCAGGAGAGGGATCTTCTCCCCTGGAAGCTCCACCGTGTTCTCTCTCGTGTCCAGCTCGGCCCCTAAAAAGACCATTCTCTGAGTGGGATGGGTACTGCTTTTCTCCCAGTTTATCAGCCACCCTAGAGACTGTAAGGTGGAGACCAGGATTCCCCGATGCTGGATGAGAGACTCCTTGTTGTCCGAAAGAAGCAGGATGTCGTCCAGGTAATGGTGGACTCTCAATCCCCTCTCTCTCAAGTGGGCTATCACGGGCAGTAGGACCTTCGTGAATGTCCTGGGTGCGGTGGAGATTCCGAACGGAAGACTTCGAAACTGGAAGTGCCAGCTGTTTATCGTAAATCTGAGGAATCTCTGGAATTCTGCATGAATCGGGATATGTAAGTCTCTCCATCCTGAATGTTTCTACCCGGATTGACCGGTTGAGGTTCTTTAGGTCCAGGACAGGACGAAAATCCCCTGACTTTTTCCTTACTAAAAAGAGTGGGGAATAGAAACCCTGACCTCTTTGGGATGGTGCGACCTCCACTATTGCTTGTTTCCTTAACAGATCCTGGATATACTGGACCAAGGACAGCCTTTTCTCTCTGGAAGGAGGAAGCTTGGTTGCGCAGAAGTGACCCCTTGGGGGGCGATTCTTGAATGACCACCTGTGCCCGACCCGGATGGTAGATACTATCCATGGGTCTTTTATCAATTCCGCCCAAACCAACTTGAATCTTGTGAGCCTGGCACCCACTACCGCTGGTTGGGCGGGCGTACCTTAAAAAAGGTTTCTGTTCATTGGAGGCAGGGGTTTTGGTTTTTTGGAATTTGAGGAAGGACGTCTGAGGGTTCTTCCAAGTTCTCCTGTACTCCTTCCCAGGTCTGTAGGATTTTGCATCCCTGTATCTTTCCGGGAGATTGCGCTTGAAGGGAGGCGCTCTTTGTTGTTTTGGTCTTCTGTCTGAAGGGATAAGACCAGACTTCCCGCCTGTCACTTTGGATATTGCTGTATCCAACTTTGCACCAAAGAGGTTAACTCCATCATATGGAATCCTGCACCAGTTGGACTTTGAGGCCGGGTCGGCCGACCAGGGTTTAAGCAATAACGCCCTCCTGGCCATTACCGTAGCTAACATAGACCTTCAAGCGGACCTAATGATATCCACAGAAGCTTCTGCCACGAAGTCTCCTGCGAGACTGAGTTCCTGTAGGGCTTTAACGATCTGGTCTTGATCTGCGCCTTCGGCCAAGAGTTTTGCGGCGTTTGATGACCAACCGGAAATAGCTTTCCCGACGGCGGCCAGTGCCCCTGCTGGTCTGCAGGCGCCCCCTGCAAAAACGTAAGCCCTTTTAAGGTCCATATCCACCTTTCTGTCCAGGACATCCCTGAACGTCACTGCGTCCTCAATGGGAAGCGTCACATGCCTGGCTAGGCGCATCAAAGAGGCGTCCACCACTGGAGGGGAAACCAGGGGAGATACCCTGGGCTCTTTAGAGGATATAACTTGGTAAGTCTGTTAGAAAGACTAACTTTCTTCTCTGGATTCTGCCATTCTTCTTTAATAAGCTCATCCAGTTCCTCTATGAATGGAAAGGCTTCAGGCACCTTCTTGAGATTCGGAAAATACTTCCTTTGTTTCTGCTGTACCTCCTCAGGTTCTTCCCAGTTAATCGCTTCCTTGACCGATTTCGCAAAGGGCCCTATGAGCGAAAAATCAAACCCTGCTGCCGCCTCTAGTTCTTCCTCATCTGACAGGAATTCTTGTTCCCTAGACGCACTGGGATGGGATGGTGAGGTGCTCAGGGCTGTAGCCTCCACTTCAGGAGTTGAGATATGCGTAGCAGGGACCCCGGTAGGTTCTACAGTGACCAGCTCTTTTTCTCTGGTGGCTTCATCCATACATCTGCGGCAGGCTAATCTGTCTGGTAGGGCTGTGGCCCCGCATACCCAGCAAGCATTTCCCGCTGGACGGGAAGGATGTGCACGAGACTGACGTCTACGAGCAGGGGATCTTCTGTAATGGGAATGTCTATGCCTAGATTAGGAAGGGCTCCTCCTTCGGCTTCCCCTGTGGGCTGAGCGACTTCGCCTATGGCTGGAGCGGCTCCTCCTGCGTGAGGTCTCCCTTCGCCTTGATTTAGACGATCTTGATGACCTGGTAGGGCTGACCAATTAGGCAGCATTAGTACGATCCTGCTCTCTTTTTCAATTTTCACTACTTACCATGAACATTCCCCCCCTTACCTATTGGGCTGATGGTGATCTGCTGGGGCAGCGGTCTCCATGGAAAGGATAAATGTGATACCATGGAGGGATACAGGCAGGTATAAACATGCAAGCTAAACAATCAAGGTACCAGGGAAGAGAGAAACACTTACCCCAGGGAGGGAGCGTTCAGAGGTGAGGCAGAGCTGATAGCAGAGTGACAGCAGCGTCAGATATGCTCAGGAGCTGGAGGCATCAGAAACTGACATTCTGAGCCTTTTAAAAGAACCGCCATGGCCGCCGGGGTCATGTCCCGCCCGCACATGCGCAGTAGCGCTGAGCCACGCTCGGCGCCATCTTGGAACCTGGCGAACGTGGCAGGATGCCCTAAAAGCGCTCACTGCGCCATGCACAGAAGCGCCGAGACGCTCAACCGCACAGGAGAGAGACAGAGAAGTACCACAACGCCCAGCAAGCTGCACCAAAGATGGGAAAGGCAGATGGAGACCGCTGCACACAACTAAGCCTTTTTAAGGCTTATACTAAAGCCGCATATACCCCTGAGATCACCAGAGTGGGGTTCCTTCCATCTAGCTCATTTAGAGGCTGTACAGGCAAGGACTTCCACCCAGGAGAGGCTAGAACCTGGCTGGGGCGAATTCGGTAAGGGGGTGCTTCTGACATCTTCAGTCCTTCAGGTGACGAAAAAAAAAGAGAATACTGGGGCGGGGGCCATCTTTACAACTTATAGCTATGTGGTCCTATCAGGTTGTGAGGGGCGGAGTCACAACCCAAAGTGTATGCTGCCATGAAGATGCGACAGAAAAGAATTATTCAAATAGCATGTTTTAATTAAAAGTTATCCTCACCAATTTATGTATTACCTTAAGAAAGTGTTATTAACGCTCTACCCATATTTTAATTAGTAAAAACGTCCCTAATGTCACAATACTTCAAAGACCAGGGACAGACTTGATAAGTCTCCCCTGCTCTTCGAATAAGTGACATTACTCCCTTCACTGTCAGCCCTTCTTAAAACACAAATTTGTTATGTAAATTAAACCTTAAAACTTGAACCCTTGGTTTATTTTCTCTAAATAAGGGTCCCTTTCCTAATTTAGAATGATACCCTCCTGGGACACTGGCTACAAGATATGTCGGAGGACCAGTATAACAGAATAACAAACCAGTAATACAATCAGTACACTTTAGAGACATTTGTTAGTACATAAGAAGAAATTAACCTGGATACTCACCAATCCAGGGTTCCTTATAAACTCTAAAATTCTTATTCAACTCTATACAGACAAATCAGCAGAAACTAAACACCAATAAACCTTAAAACAATAATTCCGGTATAAGACTTAGTTCTGTCAGACCACCCAATATTTTATTTCTCTTTTTAGTTCTTTCCCTTAAAATGACACTGAACGTCTGATTACTGCAAGGAAAAGAAAATATTTTTAATACTGAAACAATGCCAGAATCATTCTGCAGACTACAATACGATACAAGTTATATCTTAAACTTTAGAGTCAAAGCATTCATATATAACTTATTAAACAATAAACAGTGCAGTGGAAAAGGTGTCATCTTACCTTACGACATCTTATGACAGCTAGCTATGCATCAGGAAAATAAAGCAAAGAGATCAGACATTTTCTTATAATTACAGTACTGTATAAATAAAACTCTCCCTGAGCTTTTTCTACTGTTTACCCGAAACAGTCGCTGCAGTCTTATTCTATGGACTTCTCCTTAAAGTCCTTAAAACCCACCCAGGGTTTTTTATTGCCTCTCAGAGCAATTTCTTTGAAGCCCACCCAGGGCTTATCTTACTGCTTCTCAGAGCAGTTTCTTTGAAGCCCACCCAGGGCTTATCTATCAAGGTCTAAAAAAACTAATTACAGGTCCCTCAAAAGGAATCGATCTCTAAATAAATCACGGCAAGAGATAAATAAATATAAATCAACTCACCGGATGTATTATGATCAATTTCGGACGAGTCCCCCCAAACTGAAAGGAGATGTAGGTTGTCTAGGGATAGTTTTAGGCCCTCGATAAGTCTGCATAAGGTGTACCTTATCCCCACAGGCTTGTGTGATTAGCCCATTGAGACAATGATAAAAAAAGAATCACAAAGTCTCGCCGAGCAAATCTAATCTTTATTCTTTAGTGTGAATATTTAAAGGGGGCTTTCAGAAACTACCACCCCTTGACCGTGTCATACAAATTATCCAATCAAATACAGAAACATTTTATGACAAAAGTGAAACTAATTATTTTTAAGAAATCACGTGCTTTACAAGAAACAAAACACAAAAGAAGATAACAGGAGCATGAGAAACGAAACTAGAATACCAATACGCACCTAGTAATATGTGCAATGAAGTAAGGAAGAACACAAAATGGAAACTAAATTGTAAAATGGATGTGGTTAAGCTAAATATCCCTTCAGTCACCAGCAGTTATTCCCGGGGGAATGGTCTCTTCACCCTGACATTTTCCAGGCTGTTTGCCAAAGATGGGGGACATCGGATGTAGATCTTCTAGCGCCCAGATTCAACATGAAGTTAGTCAACTTTGTGTCCAGGACAAGGGATTTACTCGGCATGTGGAACAGATGCGTTGGTGACCCAGTGGGATCAGTTATCACTGATTTATGCATTCCCCCCCTATTCAGTTGCTGCCATGACTTCTTTGCAGGATCAAGCTGGAAAGAAAGCCGGTAATTCTGGTAGCCCCAGCGTGGCCCAGAAGGTCCTGGTATGCAGAAATCATGAAGATGGCAGTGGAGGATCCATGGTCCCTTCCACTATGGCCAGACTTGCTCTCACAGGGGCCGATATTTCATCCTACCTTATGAGCGCTAAATTTAACGGCTTGGCTATTGAAACCCACATTCTGAAGAAACTTTCCGGGTCAGTTATCTCTACCTTGATTAATGCAAGGAAGCCAGCTTCCAGAACTATATATTATAGAGTCTGGAGGGCTTATGTTTCCTGGTGTGAATCCAAGGGTTGGCACCCTCAGAGATATATCATAGGCAGAATTCTTGCCTTTCTACAATTAGGGGTAGAGATGAAGTTGGCCTTGAGTACTATTAAGGGCCAAGTCTCAACTTTATCGGTCTTATTTCAAAGACTGCTTGCTACACATTTTTTAGTCTGGGGTTTTGTGCAAGGGATGATGCAGATTAATCCGCCAGTTAGACCTTTGAGCTCTTGGGACTTGAACTTAGTTTTGTCAGTGTTACAAAAACAGCCATTTGAACCGATACAACATTATTCCCTTAGTCCTTCTGACAAGGAAGTTGGTGTTCTTGGTTGCTATATACTCAGCAAGGAGGGTTTCGAAATTGGCTGCTCTTTCTTGTAAAGAGCCATACTTGATTATTCATGAGGACAGAGTGGTGTTGCGCCCTTGTTCAGATTTTTTGCCAAAAGTGGTCTCAGGTTTCCACCTGAACCAAGATATTATCCTGCCATCGTTTTTTCCAAAACCATGTTCCAGGGAAGAGAAGTCACTACCTTGTCTTGATGTGGTGAGAGCGGTCAAAATCTATTTAAAGACGACTGCTCAGATCCGGAAGACTGATGTCTTATCTAACTTAATTTTATCAGGTGGATGTGAGCAGGCATGAGGATATCACCTTAGGGCGCAGTGTGCTGCAAGCAGCAGTATAGGTCCTCAAGTTTTGGGGGTGCCCTATGGGTTGTGTCTCCCTCCCCTCAAATAGCATTGCTATGGGACGTCCCACACAGTGATTACTATGGTGCTCTGTGTCCCACGATGTATGATAAAGAAAATAGGATTTTTATAACAGCTTACCTGTAAAATCCTTTTCTTGGAGTACAGCATGGGACACAGAGGTCCCACCCCTCTTTCTGGGGTGTAAGTATATTGCTTTGCTACAAAAACTGAAGTACTCCTGGTAGGAGGAGGGCTTATATAGGGAGTGAACTTCCTGTATTGGGTATACCAGTGTCCATCACCTGAAGGTGCCTATACAGTGGGGCAAAAAAGTATTTAGTTAGCCACCAGTTGTGCAAGTTCTCCCACTTAAAAAAAATGAGAGAGGCCTGTAATTGTCATCATAGGTTTACCTCAACTATGAGAGACAAAATGTGGAAACAAATCCAGATAATCACATTGTCTGATTTTTGAAAGAATTTATTTGCAAATTATGGTGGAAAATAAGTATTTGGTCACCTACAAACAAGCAAGATTTCTGGCTCTCACAGACCTGTATCTTTTTCTTTAAGAGGCTCCTCCGTCCTCCACTCATTATCTGTATTAATGGCACCTGTTTGAACTTGTTATCAGTATAAAAGACACCTGTACACAACCTCAAACAGTCACACTTCAAACTCCACTATGGAGAAGACCGAAGAGCTGTCAAAGGACACCAGAAACAAAATTGTAGACCTGCATCTGCAATAGGCAAGCAGCTTGGTGTGAAGAAATCAACTGTGGGAGCAATAATTAGAAAATGGAAGACATACAAGACCACTGATAATCTCCCTCGATCTGGGGCTTCACGCAACATCTCACCCCGTGAGGTCAAAATGATTACAAGAACAGTGAGCAAAGAGCCCAGAACCACACGGGGGGACCTAGTGAATGACCTGCAGAGAGCTGGGACCAACGAAACAAAGGCTACCATCAGTAACACACTACACTGCCAGGGACTCAGATCCTGCAGTGCCAGACGTGTCCTGCTTAAGCCAGTACATGTTTGGGCCCGTCTGAGGTTTGCTAGAGAGCATTTGGATGATCCAGAAGAGGATTGGGAGAATGTCATATGGTCAGATGAAACCAAAGTAGAACTGTTTGGTAGAAACACAACACGTTGTGTTTGGAGGAGAGAGAATGCTGAGTTGCAATCAAAGAACACCATACCTACTGTGAAGCATGGGGGTGGCAACATCATGCTTTGGGGCTGTTTCTCTGCAAAGGGAACAGGATGACTGACCTGTGTACATGAAAGAATGAATGGGGCCATGTATCGTGAGATTTTGAGTGCAAACCTCCTCCCATCAGCAAGGGCATTGAAGATGAAACATGGCTGGGTCTTTCAGCATGACAATGATCCCAAACACACCGCCCGGGCAAGGAAGGAGTGGCTTCGTAAGAAGCATTTCAAGGTCCTGGAGTGGCCTAGCCAGTCTCCAGAACTCAACCCCATACCTCTGAGTGACTCCCAATTTGAGTGAATAATAGGCCAACAAAAAAAGAAAGCATTTTTTTGCCTATTATTCACTGTCACAGTAGGCTTTTATATTGAGGTGGGATAGAGAATTGTGCTGAGAGATTTCCAGTCATGGCGCCAGGTTTTACCTAAAGGACTAGATTTTATGCTTCCCAGATATTGTCAAATTCGTGCCATTCAGACAACCTCTGTATGTTTAAAGAACTGGGCAGCACGTGTGCGTGTGAGTAAAGGTGACAAGCCTGTGACCTATGAAGAAGCCCACCCTCCGCACTTGATTGGTGTGTGAGGAGGAGAACCCAGTAACATCTCATTACCGCTCTATGCTTACATTTAGTGATCGGCTGTGAAAGGATCACAGCCGATCACGTGGTAAACAGCCGCCGGCCAATGGCATTGCCACCCATGTGCACGCGCGATCACGCGCATGCGCTGTGCAAAGTGGGGCGGTACCATCTGTGATCGGTCGTGACTTCATCACGGCCGATCACGTGATAAACAGCCATGCCCAATGGCTGTTCACCACCCTTGGTGGCGAGCGGTGTCTCCGTGACATGCCGCCACTGAAGGACCAGGGATGCGCGCACACGATCGCGCACATTCCCTGGATGGACGTCATATGACGCCCACCCAGAATGAGAGCCGCGCTGCCTGGATGTCATATGACGGCCGGCGGGCGGCAAGCGGTTAAACATACATAGGTACATATTTAACCCATTTCTGATAAGAATATGCATATAATTATTTTTCTACATGGGGATTATGGGTGGAATATTACAGTTAAACATACCTAGGAACATATTTAACCTATTTCTGATAAGAATTTGCATATAATAATTTTTCTACTTGTGACTATGGGAGGAATATCATACTTAAACATACCTAGGAACATATTTAGCCTATTTCTGATAAGACTATGCATATAATTACTTTTCTACATCGGGATTATGGGTGGAATATTACAGTTAAACATACCTAGGAACATATTTAACCTATTTCTGATAAGAATATGCATATCATTATTTTTCTACATAGGGATTATGGGTGGAATATTACAGTTAAACATACCTAGGAACATATTGAACCTATTTCTGATAATAATTAGCATATACCGTATTTATCTGTGTATAACATGCACAGGCGTATAACGCATCCCAGTTTTAAGAGGGAAGTTTAAGAAAAATTTTTTTTCACAGCCCCCTTTACAGTACACAGTCCCCCTCCCCCTGCACAGTACACAGCACTCCATCCAGTACACAGCCCCCCTCCCCCTGCACAGTACACAGCCCCCCTCCCCCTGCACAGTACACAGCCCCCCATCCAATACACAGCCCCCTCCCCCTGCACAGTACACAGCCCCCATCCAGTATACAGCCCCTATACACAGTACACAGCCCCCCATCCAGTATACAGCCCCCATCCAATACACAGCCCCCATCCAGTATACAGCCCCCTTCCCAGTACACAGCCCCTCCCCTGCACAGTACACAGCCTCCCATCCAGAATACAGCCCCCCTGCACAGTACACAGCCTCCCATCCAGTATACAGCCCACCCACCAGTACACAGCCCCCCATACAGTACACAGCCCCCCATACAGTACACAGCCCCCCTCCCCCTGCACAGTACACAGCCCCCCATCCAGTATACAGCCCCCCTCCCCAGTACACAGCCCCCATCCAATACACGGCCCCTCCCCCTGCACAGTACACAGCCCCCATCCAGTATACAGCCCTCTTCCCCAGTACACAGCCTCCCTCCCCTGCACAGTACACAGCCCCCATCCAGAATACAGCCCCCCTCCCCAGTACACAGTCCCCCCTGCACAGTACACAGCCTCCCATCCAGTATACAGCCCCCCTTCCCCTGCACAGTACACAGCCCCCATACAGTACACAGCCCCCTCCTCATGCACAGTACACAGCCCCCCTCCCCAGTAAACAGCCCCCCATCCAGTACACAGCCCCCCTCCCCAATACACAGCCCCACATCCAGTATACAGCCCCCCTCCCCCTGCACAGTACACAGCCCCCCATCCAGTATATAGTCCCCCTCTACAGTACACAGTCCCCATCCAGTATACAGCCCCCTCCCCAGTAAACAGCCCCCCCATACAGTATGCAGCCCCCTCCCCCTGCAAGTACACAGTCCCCATCCAGTATACAGCCCCCTGCACAGTACACATCCTCCCATCCAGTACACAGCCCCCCATCCAGTACATAGCACCCCTGCACTCCCAGGAGACCCCTAGTCTCCTGGGACAGCACTGCCAGCATACTCTACAGTTAAGAAAAATCACTGCCAGCCCCTTCTACACTGCTCCTCCTGTGTCACTCATATTGTAAAATGAAGCTCCCATATACCTCATTAGCTCCATTTTTTTGCAATGACCTGGTCACATGACCGCTCTCCTCCTCCAATCTAAAGCTACTCTCGGAGGAGGAGGAGAGCAGCCAGAAAAAACTGAGCTATTGAGATATTTGGAAGCTTTGCTTTACAATGACACTGACACAGGAGGAGCAGTGTATGAGAAGGGGCTGGCAAGTGATTTTTTTCTCAACTTTAGACTATGCAGGCAGCGCTGTCCCAGGGCCAGGAGAGGCGGGGCGGCCGGCCGACCTGACACCCCCTCAACGGGTGGCTCCCAGGGCAGACTGCCCGATCCCTGCCCCCCGTTGGTAAAACATATTATCAGCGTGTAACAAGCAGGCACTGTTTACCCTCTGTTTTCAGAGGAAAAAAGTGCGTGTTATACGTCGATAAATACGGTAATTATTTTTCTACAGGGGGAATATGGGTGGAATATTGTAGTTAAACATACATAGGAACATGTTTAACCTGTTTCTGATAAGAATATGGGTATAATTTTTTTATTACTATTGGAGTAATGGATGGAATATCATAGACATACAACCTACGTAATACATTTGACCCATTTCTGATAGGAATATGGGTAGAATTATTGTTCTTTTTGGGGATTAAGGGTGGAATATCATAGTTAAACCTACCTAGGAACATATTTACCCTATTTCTGATAAGAATATGCATATAATTATTATTCTACATGGGGATTATGGGTGGAAAATTGAAGTTAAACATACATAAGAACATATTTAACCCATTTCTGATAAGAATATGCAAATAATTTTTTTTTCTACATGCGGACTGTGAGATGAATATCATACTTAAACATACCTAGTGTTAAATCAGGTTAGGGAGTCTACAAACAAGACATTCAGATGAGATAGTAGATCCAAATCTTTGTAAAAGAAAATTAGGTGCTATATTCATACACTGCAGTGTAGAGGCACAACACACACCGATATCCAGCTCTACTGGGCAGAATGAAGAAGGAAGTGTCTGTGACTTACAAACATCAAGTTTAACAATATATACTTATGAATATGCATAATGTCTAGGTATGTTATAGTTGTGACCGTATAGTTTAGTCCAATCAGCATTCATATCTTTTTAACAGCAAAGAAACAGTTAAGTATGTGGTTACATCATGTGACTGGCAAAAAAAGAGATTTCAGCAGTATCTGGTCAGTTCAGACTGGTTTTGGTAGAAAGCCTATTTTGAGCGGCCTTTGAGTCCTTATCAGTAGTCCGTGTCATCACAGGCATTCCTTAGTTTTGTTTCTCAGGAAACGAGCCATCTAAGAAGAAAAAAACAAAACAAACCAAACATATTATAAATTCTTAAAGTGACAGTCTATATATCTATAGATATATATAGATAGATATATCTATAGATATATATAGATATATCTATCTATATCTATATATATATATAGATATAGATATAGATATATCTATATATATATAGGTATATCTATATCTATATCTATATATATATATATATATATATATATATATATATATATATATCTATATCTATGTCTTTGTTATTTTAGCGGTGTGCTTAGGGTCATTGTCTTGTTGGAAGGTAAACCTTCAGCCCAGTCTGAGGTCCTGAGCACTCTGGAGAAGGTTTTCATCCAGGATATCCCTGTACTTGGCCGCATTCATCTTTCCCTCAATTACAACCAGTCGTCCTGTCCCTGCAGCTGAAAAACACCATGATGCTGCCACCTCCACACTTCACTTTTGGGACTGTATTGGACAGGTGATGAGCAGTGCCTGGTTTTCTCCACACATACCGCTTAGAATTAAGGCCAAAAAGTTCTATCTCGGTTTCATCAGACCAGAGAATCTTATGTCTCACCATCTTGGAGTCCTTCAGGTGTTTTTTTTAGCAAACTCCATGCGGGTTTTCATGTGTCTTGCACTGAGGAGAGGCTTCCGTCGGGCCACTCTGCCATAAAGTCCCAACTGGTGGAGGGCTGCAGTGATGATTGCCTTTCTACAACTTTCTCCCATCTCCCGACTGCATCTCTGGAGCTCAGCCACAGTCATCTTTGGGTTCTTCTTTACCTTTCTCACCAAGGCTCTTCTCCCCCGACAGCTCAGTTTGGCCAGACTGCCAGCTCTAGGAAGGGTTCTGGTCATCTCAAATGTCTTCCATTTAAGGATTATGGAGGCCACTGTGCTCTTAGGAACCTTAAGTGCAGCAGAAATTTTTTGTAACCTTGGCCAGATCTGTGCCTTGCAACAATTCTGTCTCTGAGCTCTTCAGGCAGTTCCTTTGACCTCATGATTCTCATTTGCTCTGACATGCACTGTGAGCTGTAAGGTCTTATATAGACAGGTGTGTGGCTTTCCTAATCAAGTCCAATCAGTATAATCAAACACAGCTGGACTCAAATGAAGGTGTAGAACCATCTCAAGAATGATCAGAAGAAATGGACAGCACCTGAGTTAAATATATGAGTGTCACAGCAAAGGGTCTCAATACTTAGGACCATGTGATATTTCAATTTTTATTTTCTAATAAATCTGCAAAAATGTCAACAATTCTGTGTTTTTCTGTCAATATGGGGTGCTGTGTGTACATTAATGAGGGAAAAAAATGAACTTAAATGATTTTAGCAAATGGCTGCAATATAACAAAAAGAGTGAAAAATTTAAAGGGGTCTGAATACTTTCTGTCCCCACTGTGTGTGTGTGTGTGTGTGTGTGTATATATATATATATATATATATATATATATATATATATATATATATATATACGTCTTCCGAAATTCGAATTTCATATAAAATGAATTCGAATTTGAATAAAAAACATTAGAATAGTGTAGAAAAGAATAGACTAGAAAAACAATAGAACAGAATAGAATAAAATATATATATTATATTCTATTCTGTTCTGTTCTATTGTTTTTCTAGTCTATTATTTTTTATTATTTGCTATTCTAATCTTTTCTATTCAAATTCAAATTCATTCTCTCTATATATATATATATATTGTAATAGTGAGAGTCCCTGTCACTGTGAAAATGGGGTTGAGGTGGACATGGGGTATGCACGTTTGCTTGGGGCAGGGCTTCAGAGCATGAATGTGGACTGGAGAAAACTGCTTTTGCAGCTTTCTCCAGGTTTTGAGATCCACCAGCAGATTGACTGGTCAGGTGTGTGTTGGGCTATTTGTAGACACCTGACCATAGTTCTGGGCTCCACCCTCCCGAGGAGTCCAGGCAAGCAAGGGAGAAGTGTGCATGTCTGCACAGGTCTGTCTGTCAGAGCAGACAGAGGGTCTAAGCCTGTGGGCTGGAAAAGAGTGCTGAGGTACTGGGTGTACAGGAAATCTGTTATAGAGCCGAGAGGGCTGAAGCATGTGTACAGGAAATCTGTTATAGAGCCGAGAGGGCTGAAGCATGTGTACAGGAAATCTGTTATAGAGCCGAGAGGGCTGAAGTATAAGTCTGAGCAGCAGTGCTGCTGAAGAGAGCCAGGTGGCTTGGTATTTTTGATTAAACTTACATTGTTGCTGTGGAAAGCTGAAACCCCTGTGTGGGCAACACTTCTGTTATTGGACATTTTCTTTCTTTAATAAAAGTGGGCCTACAAGCCCTTAAAACTGCGTATCTGGCGTGGACTCGGCTCACTGGTAAGCTCTACCTTTAAGCTAAATGAACCCCCGATGTTACAAGTGGTTGTTGGATGCGGGCAGAAGACGGTGGAATCCGGGTCCTTGCTCCACAGTGAGTTCAAGTCAGGAACTATTGGCTGTGTGTGGAAGTGCAGCCAGGCAAAAGGCATTGCGTGTTGCAGGTGGTGTACCTGTGAATAAAAAGTCAAATTTTTTTTTCTGCTATGAACTGTGTTTGTGTGCATGAGACAGCACAATCTGTGTGTGCACTGTGCAGGTGAGGAAAGCTTGCATGAAGTGAAAAGCAACTTGCTCTAAAGTGACAGTGCTTCATTTTTTGCTGGAGGCCGCAAAAGTGCAGTGGAGTGACTGCGAATATGGAAAGTCCACCAGTGTTTGAATCGGCTGTGGACTGGTGCAAGCGGCACCTGGCAGCGCTGGACAAAGCTACAGAGGAAAGAAAGCCAACCCTCAGTGTAAGGAGAGAGCGGCTGGATGTCCATAACTGGAAGAGGGGTGTTGTTGCCCCTGGTAACGCTGCTGCAGTTAAAACAGTAGCTATTGTGAAAAATGTCAACGTGTCAGGATCCAGCAGAGAGAAGCCCATGCTATTTACAAAGAGAGAGGCTGATCAAAGGCTGAGACCAAGAGTGGTTGCCCGTAGCAACAGAGAGGAAGCCAGTCGGGCTGTCTGTGTACCATGGGGTATGTCTAACCAGGATCGTGGCAAGTGGCTTCAGGAGAAGCCGATACATCATGTTGGAGAGAGCCAGCAAAGTTCTGCTGGGAGAGCGCGATCTCCCATGGCGACGAGAGTGAAAGTGGTGCCGGACAGGAGAAGCTGCAGAGGAGATTTGGCTCAGCGTCCCCGCAAAGAGGCTTGTGCGTTCCAGCCAGCTGGGAATCGCCAGGAGAGAAGCGCTCTGGGAAAAAGTCGTCCAGTACCATGCCTGGAATGTGGCCAGCTGGGGCGTGGCATGTTTTCTTGTCCTAGGTTCTGGAATTCAGCTGGAGATAATATTGCTGAGAAAAGGTCTTTATCTGCGGGCCCAGATTCCTGTGAAAATATGTTTGCAGTCACCCCTAGCAACAAGAAGGAGTTTCCTGTTGTGTCGGCAGGTGGTGCTAAACAGTGGGAGATGCCTGCTGTAGTTTCATCCCGTGGCCACCAGGGGGAGTTGGCCAGTAAAAGTGCAGCAGAGGATTGGTTCATAAGACAACGTACTCAAATGAAGATGGTGACCCCAACTACTGCGGTGGGTAAGACTGTCTTTAATGAAATGGTGGCTGGAACTGTTGATTTCCGGTATAAAAGGACTGGTTACAAGACTGTCCCTTATGATGTGAGAGTGACCCCAGTTAGTGGGGCCACTGAATGTGTTCTTGAGAGTGACTTGTCCCTGTGCAGTACCCTGTGCAGTGGGGAGGCAGGGGTTAAAGTCAAACCTGCACCTGTGTGTGCATCTCAAGAGGAAAATAGTGATGTGTCTAATGTCTGCCAGTCTCAAGTTGGCGGTGGGCTAGGACAGCCTGCAAGAGGTACAAATGCTGTCAATGTTGATGATTATGGAAAATGTATTGCTGTTGGGAAACCCCCAGGTTCTTGCAGAGCAAAAGCTGTAGTCAAAAATGGGCCATTGCCCATAGCAACTGGTAGTAAGACATCACAGTTGTCCCTAGACATCTCCAGGGAACTTCATTTATTGGAGCCGGAGGTTGCCCTGGACAACTGCGATGTCACTCTGGTGGGACAGTGTGGAACTGTACCGTGTAATGGTAATGTGTTAGTGCAAACTGCTAGTACTAAAAATGTGCAGGTAAATGGTGGGTTAACACAACCTGTGAAAAATGCAAAGGTGTGTGAGGTTTATGAAGCACCAGCCGAGCAAGGTGGTGAACATGGTATATTGCAACCTTCTGTGTTAAAACATGTATTACCACAGTCTGACATGATTCACAATGATTTGTGTAATGAGCCTGAGCCCATCTGTTATGTGTCCCCTTGGGCGGATGGATCGGTTCTGAGGAGTACAGGTGAATGGAGCGCACAAACAATGGATTGGGATAGTTGGAGTAAAAATGTTATCTCCCTGATAGATGAGGTTTTTATGCACAAAACTGAGGTTGTCATGGAGTGTCAAAGTGACGTTGTCACTGGTAATGTTCTGGAGCCGTTCACTGATGCTGAACCTGAGAAGTTGGGTATGAGTCCAGCACCTGGCAGCGCTCTGGGTGAGCACCAGGCTGTGGTTACCTCCAGCTGGGAGGATGTTGGTTTGACAATTGCAACTTCTCAAGTCTCAGCCAATGAGTCTCTCTGCATTCCCAATGTAATGAAAGTCCCCAGAACGGACTTGGGTCTGGGATTAAGGGTCTGGTCTGTAACCAAAGCATTAAAGGAGCTGCTTAAACTTTGGGATGTACAGCCAATCTATATTGGGGTGTCTCCTCCACAGTCAGATGGCCTGGTACTGTGGAGTACCACTAGGTGGAGCACTAAATGGCAGGCTGTACAGAACAAAGGAGAACAAGACAGGAATGGTTTATTCTTGAAAGTATTACTCTTGTTAAAAGTTGCTTCTGGGTATGCTGCTGGGTTAATTCCTGAAAAAATGGTATATGGGAGATGCTTTGGAGAAACTAAAAATGAGTCAATGTCTGAGGTTTCACCTCCTAACAGCCCGATGGGAAGCATTTCTGCGGTTATGGTCCAGGGTGGTGCTGGTCAGTTGTCGGTGAAGGGCGCGTATACTGCACCGGTGGAAAAACCACGTGAGATGGAAGGGCCGAGCATGGACCAGAAAACAGCAGAAATCCTGACCGGGGCTCAGACAGAGGTGGTTAAAGAGACTGGGGTCACCAGTCCAATAATAGGTTTATGTGACAAACCTGATATGGTCCCTGAGACAGGGAAATGGGTAAAAAGTGCAATAAGGTTGGTACGCGGATCAGACGAGAGCTCGCCTATTCCGGTTTTGGATAGAAATCCAGGTGGTATTAAAGGTCAAGTGGTAGGACAGCTGTCTGCAGAGTGGGTGAACCCAGGGGAGGTGACATCCTGTGAGGTTCCTGTGGGTGATGGCGGCCCTCCGGTATGTGTGCCCTCTGCAGACTCTGCCCTAGCAAATGCTGAAAAAAAAGGCATTGGTGACATGTGCAACATTGAGAGGTGTAATGTTGGTTTGAAAATGTCTGTCAATGATGAATCAAGTAATGTGTTAATGGTACATTATAATGTGGTGTCCAAAGGTACAGGTAAACCTGGTAAACAATTAGTGACTGCTGAGTCAGGTACCAGAAATAAGAGGAGGAGTCCCGTTAAAAACACCATAAAAATAGGCCCCCTACAGTCTCAGAACAGTAATGCTGAGAGAGGTTTTGGGAAACCAGGAAACTTGAAGCGGGGAGGCAAAAGAGTTGGTAAACCCAAGAGACCTATTGTGATGGGGAAAACGGGTACCAGTGAGGGAAAAGGTGGTTACTCATCAGGCGTAGTGTCTGGAGGAGGTTCTCTACAGAATCAGGAAACTGAGTTGGAAGGAAGTAGCAGAAAAGGCAGGGGGCCAACAGAAAAGAAATGTGAGCTCAGGAACCCCAAGGACAGAGGGAATAGGCTGAGTATAGGGAAATGTAGGACCCTGTTAAGATCCAGGGTGGGACGTACCTGGAAGCGCACCCGGAAAAAAGGTTGGGCCTACGTGGCTGACAGCCAGCGCAGAGGTGTCCCAACCATGACGGGTGCTGGTGTTCCTCCCTCCGGATCGAAACAAAGGGGGGGGATATGTAATAGTGAGAGTCCCTGTCACTGTGAAAATGGGGTTGAGGTGGACATGGGGTATGCACGTTTGCTTGGGGCAGGGCTTCAGAGCATGAATGTGGACTGGAGAAAACTGCTTTTGCAGCTTTCTCCAGGTTTTGAGATCCACCAGCAGATTGACTGGTCAGGTGTGTGTTGGGCTATTTGTAGACACCTGACCATAGTTCTGGGCTCCACCCTCCCGAGGAGTCCAGGCAAGCAAGGGAGAAGTGTGCATGTCTGCACAGGTCTGTCTGTCAGAGCAGACAGAGGGTCTAAGCCTGTGGGCTGGAAAAGAGTGCTGAGGTACTGGGTGTACAGGAAATCTGTTATAGAGCCGAGAGGGCTGAAGCATGTGTACAGGAAATCTGTTATAGAGCCGAGAGGGCTGAAGCATGTGTACAGGAAATCTGTTATAGAGCCGAGAGGGCTGAAGTATAAGTCTGAGCAGCAGTGCTGCTGAAGAGAGCCAGGTGGCTTGGTATTTTTGATTAAACTTACATTGTTGCTGTGGAAAGCTGAAACCCCTGTGTGGGCAACACTTCTGTTATTGGACATTTTCTTTCTTTAATAAAAGTGGGCCTACAAGCCCTTAAAACTGCGTATCTGGCGTGGACTCGGCTCACTGGTAAGCTCTACCTTTAAGCTAAATGAACCCCCGATGTTACAATATATATATATATATATATATATATATATATATATATATATATATATTTAATATTTCTACTGCTTTATTATTTTATATTCTATCTTATTGTATTTTTTAGAAAATCGTTTTCTATTTTTTTTATAATTCGATTCGAATTTTTTTTTTAATTCGATTCGAATTCGTTCTCAAATTCGTTAGTTTTTTTCGGATTCATTTAAATTCATTACTTTTGTAATTCGGAAATTCGGATGCATCCGAATTTCCGAATAATGAAAAATTTGTCCGAATTTCGATTCGGAACAAAACGCAATGCACATGTCTAGTACTAGGTGTGTGCCTTCTTTTGAACTGTCTGGCCTATGTGAACAGATCTAGCAATTACTCAAATTACTTCTTATGCCTGTTAGCATGTGTAATTCGTACAGGTGATTTTCCTCTATAGTCTTGACTGCTAAGATCAAGCTAAGGCATAACAGTAGTTTACTCGTCTTTTGAAATTAGCTGTACTTTCTTGCGATGGCTGGCATGTATCCATGTCACTTTACAGCTGTAGCAGTTGTCAGGAGCACTTGGAAGAGTCCTTCAAACTTTGGTCCCAAATGTACTTTCACATGTTCTTTTACTAGGACCCAATCACCTGGTTGTAAATCATGTGTTCCAGTTACTTGATCTGGATGTGAATCAAAAACAAGCTCGTGCTTCACAGTTAGTTGCTTGTATTAGACAATTGCATAAAAAAATCATTATACATCACAGTAGTCTGATGTTGAAATGCAACCCTGCCTTAGGTGGGCCCCCAAACAAAATCTCATAAGGGCTCAAGTTCTCTGACCCATAAGTAGGGGTAATCCTGATGCTGTAAAGAACCAAAGGCAACAGTTTTGGCCACTGTTTCTTTACTGACCCCCCCCCCCCCCCCCGTTCTTGCATAAGTTTACCTAGCATGTTTTTAATAATCCCATTATATTTTTTAACCTTTCCTGAACACTGAGGATGATAGGGGCATGGAAGGCCTGCTAAATTTCCAAGTCCTTGCATATAATTTGCATGATCTGTCCAGTGAAATGTGTTCCTCTGTCACTCTCTATGGTTTCAGGGACTCTGAAGCGGTATACTATTTCGGAAGGAGCTTCCTTGTTGGCTTGGCATTTGCTTTAGCCACCGGGCAGGCTTCTATCCAGCTTTTTAAAAAATTTCTCTCCATTGCCTTAGGGCCTACATGACTTGGGCCATGGGCTAGTTGCATGATCATCTTCTCTGTTTGAGATGGGACACAAATTCCATTTTCCTTGCACAAGAGTCCATCTTGATCTTTCTTTGCTCCTTCCCTTTACATGATTTTATTCCAATCATCAGGTGCAAATTCTTGCAATTTCTTAATCAGTTCCTTCGGTTTCTGTATTTGTTCTCTTCCTTTTCTTCAATCTGTTACGGGCTTCTTCTTATTCTTTTGCAAAGTCAGTGATTAGGGTCATGATTGCTTCCATTGGTGTTTCAGCAGTCTTTCTGGCAGTATGATCAGCCAACTTTTTTCCTTTTTCTTCCATGGATTGTCTTCCAGTATGTGCCTTGACCTTCTTCAGGATGGCTACTTCCTTTGGGAGGGTGACTCCATCAAAAAGTTCTTGAACATATTTCCAGTTTTGAATGGTTCTTCTGCAGCAGTTGTGAATCCTCTGTTCTTCCTTATGGGTCCATAATCATGGACTACTCCAAGAGTATACTTGCCATCAGTGTAGATGTTTGCTGTTTGATCCTTTGCATCCTCACAGACTCTGGTGAGTGCTACCACTTTGGCAACCTGCGCTGAAAGTGATGAAGGGAGTAGTTGGGTCTCAATCACTTCCTCCAATGTTGTCACCGCATATGCTGTTCTTGGGACTCCATCTTTGTACAGGCGTGAACCCTTTGCAAACAGGATCAGATCAGAAGAGAAGTGTCCTTTACTGGGGAGATTTACTGCATTTCTTCTTCCATAAGTTCCATAAGTTTTAAGCACCTTCGAGGTCTTCTTCTCTCTTTAGGAAAACGCTGGCAGGATTGATTGTAGTACATCTTTTCACTTCTATTTCTCCTAATTCAAGTAGGATTGCTTCATACTTGCTCAGCTTTGCTGGTGACAAATATTTTGTCCTTGCTCTTTTCAAGATTTCATCTGCTGCATGTGTTGTATAGACTGTTAGAGGCTGATTCATCCTTACAATGGCAGCCTTTTTCCTTACAGGAAACAATGGTGTCTGCGCTCTACTTTCTGTTTTCTTTATGACACCTCTTTCAAGTAATTCTTTAATTTGTACTCGTACACTGGGAGTTGATCTGGTGACAATGGATATTGTGGCATGCGTGGGATTTGAGCTCCTGCTTTTAGTTGGACTTTAACTGGAGGGTAGAAGTCCTGCATCATATTTTCCCTTGGCCCAGATAATATCAGGTATATGAACAACAATTTCAGGTGGAATATTATCTTCTTGAACCTCATCTTAGGCTATAAAAAAGCATTAAGTCTGCTGTCTTCTCTTTTCTCTCCTCTCTCTGGGCTTCAATGCTACTGCACAATTCTCTTAGCAAAGCCCATTCAAATCCTTTTTTCATTATTATGACGGTAAAGTTAGTATGATTAGTCACATCCACGGACTGGACACATTTAAAGTAAAAAACATCCTCAGCGTTTTCTTGTCTCACATCCATCAAGCCACTTGCTTTGTTCTGTGAGGGCCATTCTGTCCACTTTCTTTCTAGTGCAATTCACTTTCATGTTTCCTATCTACCGTATATACTCGAGTATAAGCTGACCCGAATATAAGCCGAGGCCCCTAATTTTACCACAAAAAATTGGGAAAACTTATTGACTCGAGTATAAGCCTAGGGTGAGAAATGCGCAGCTACTGTAAGTGGAAAAGAGGGTCAACAATGCCCATTTGCAGCCTCACTGTGCCCATTTGCATTCCTCAGTGTGCCCATTTGCAGCCATAGGTCCCCCGAACTTCAAACTCGGTAGTTAAGGGTTCCTAGATGCCCCCTAGCTGCAGCCAAAATTTGGGGTCTCTGTACCCAAAGGGTCCCGAAATGACATTGCTGCAGATGGACACAGTTGATTGAATTTGGGGCCCTGGATCTCGGGGCCGCTTAGTGCTAGGAACCTCAAATTTGGTGTACAAAGCCAGTGGTACTAGCACCACAATATATCCAAAGCTGGGGTTCCTAGCACCAAGTAGCCCCAAGATACAGGGCCCCAAATATCAGTTCAGAAAATGTCAAGCACTTTTCTGCAGCAGAGAATGACATTTTCCGAACCGAATTTGGGGCCCCGTATCTCGGGCCACTTGCTAGGAACCCCAGCTTTGGATATGTTGTGATACTAGTGCCCCTGGGTTTGCACACCAAAGTTGGGGTTCCTAGCACCAAGTGGCCCCGAGATAAGGGGCCCCAAATTCAGTTCGGAAATGACATTTTTTGCTGCAGAAAAGTGCTTGACTCGAGTATAAGCCGAGGGGGGCACTTTCAGCACAAAAAAATGTGCTGAAAAACTCGGCTTATACTTGAGTATATACGGTACTTCTTTAAATCATCAATAACCTTCTGATTTCTCTCTTCTACAAACACACAATGCTACACAGGAATGTAGAGGGGAGGGGCACCTCACTCCTTTCTTACACAGAGACACACAAACGCAAAGGTGGGTTGAGGAAACTGCAAAAAACGAGCAGGCTTCTTATCTCCGTGTTTTACAATCATCCATATGTAGCATTATCCTTCTGCTTCTTAAAAATTTAGATAACACTTGCCTTGTCTGGTCTAGTTCTCTTTTGCTAGACCCATCAGTGATATGCTTTATACAAACTTTGACAGGCACATAACTAGTTAAAATGTCATCATGTTTCATAATTTCAAAAATCCAACATTTAATCCCCTTATCCAACTCTGTCAATCTCCCATAAAAAATAACATACACAGAAACCCAAGTTGATCATAACTCCTTCTGCTATTAGCTCTGTTTTGGCCCAGCCTATAATATAAATTTGTCATTTCTTAATCACTGTCCATATCTGTCTGTCATAGGACTTAATTTACTTGTGCCATTTCTACCTCTCCCATCTTGAAAGGCCCATGGGAGCGTGGTACTTTCTTACACTTGGCCACACAGGCCTGTACACTTGCCACATAGGCATTACTTGCCACACAGGCTCACCACTACCTCTGGTCAGACCTTCTCACAAGTCTCATACATCTATTGACACCCCAAGCATAGAAACAAAACATTAACAATGATAAGTAATCAGCTCTATTATTTCTGCAACAAGTGAAGTAAAGGAGTTATTTGGGTCAAACTGTGTAACATCAACATTACTCTAGTTTACACTCAATTTTACCTTAATCTCACCATCTCATCAACAGCATACGACTCCTTCAGCCAATGGACCCCAGACAGCAACTAATTACTCGCCACAGAGAGCAGAATAAGTAAGAATAACAGTTTCTTACCATGGTCACTCATCTGCTCAACGTGAGTGTCATGTCTCTCTGGCCAGGAGCCCACTGGATCCGAGTTGCAGGCACCTTTCTGTTAAATCAGGTTAAGGAGTCTCCAAACAAGACATTCAGATGAGATAGTAGATCCAAATCTTTGTAAAAGAAAATTAGTTGCTTTATTCATACACTACAGTGGAGAGACACAACACACACTGATATCCAGCTCTACCAGACTGAATGAAGAAGGAAGTGTCTGTGACTTACAAACATCAAGTTTAACAATATATACTTATGAATATGCATAAGGTCTAGGCGTGTTATAGGTGTGACCGTATAGTTTAGTTTAGTCCAATCAGCATGCATATCTTTTTAACAGCAAGGGAACAGTTAAGTAGGTGGTTACATCATGTTACTGGCAAAAAAAGAGATTTCAGCAGTATCTGGTCAGTTCAGACTGGTTTTGGTATGAAAGCCTATTTTGAGCGGCCTTTGAGTCCTTATCAGTAGTCTGTGTCGTCACAGGCATTCCTTAGTTTCGTTTCTCGGTAAACAAGCCATCTAAGAAGGAAAAAAAAAACAAACCAAGCATACTATAAATTCTTAAAGTGACAGTCTCTATATACATATATTAACATTATCAGACCCCTATGATTCTACTGACTAGGAACATATTTAACGTATTTCTGATAAGGGGGATTATGGGTGGAATATCATATTTACACCTAAGAAGGAACATATTTAATCTATTTCTGATAATTTGCATATAATTATTTTTCTACATGGGGATTATGGTTGGAAAACCACTTCAATACAGGGCACTTAGACACCTTTCTGCCCAGACCAATTTTCAGCCTTCAGTGCTGTCGCAGTTTGAATGACAATTGCGCGGTCATACAACACTGTACCCAAACCAAATTTTTATCATTTTGTCCCCACAAAAAGAGCTTTCTTTTGGTGGTATTTGATCACCTCTGCGGTTTTTATTTTTTGCGAAACAAATAAAAAAAGACCGAAAATTTTGAAAAAATAAAAGTTTTGCTTTTTTGTTTAAAAATTTTGAAAATAAGTAAGTTTTCTATTTCACTGATGGGCACTGATAAGGCAGCACTGATAAGGCGGCAGCAATGAGGTGGCACCAATGAGCGGGCACTGATATGCGGCACTGATGGGCACTGGTAGGCGGCACTGATGGGTGGCACTGATATGCAGCACTGATGGGCATTGATAAGCGGCACTTATGGGCACTCATGGGTGGCACTGATGGGCACTGAAGGGCTGCAAAGATGGGTTCTTATGGGTGGCACTGATGGGCACTGATACGCATCACTGATACGTGGCACTGATAGGCATCCCTGGTGGCACTGGCAGTGGTAGGCATTGGAGTGGGCACTGATTGGCAGCTGCTGATTAGTATTACCCTGGGGGGTCTAGGGGGCATACCTGGTGGTCCAGTGTGGCTGGTTTCCCTTGTGGTCCTGGGCGGCTTCCCTGGTGGTCCTGGGCGGCTTCTCTGGTGGTCCTGGGTAGGATCCGAGGGGGGCTGTGCTGATAAACAATCAACACAGACCCCCCCTGTCAGGAGAGCAGCCGATCGGCTCTCCTCTACTTCCGTCTGTCAGACGCGAATGAGGAAAAGCCAATCACAGGCTCTTCCTATTTACATCGTGATCAGCCGTGATTGGACACGGCTGATCACGTGGTAAAGAGTCTCCATCAGAGACTTTTTACCTAGATCAGTGTTGCGGGGTGTCAGACTGACACCCCGCAACAACGATCGCCGCAATGTGCGCCCCCGGGGACGCGCAGCGGCTCAATATCCTGCGGACGTCATATGACGTCCAGTCAGGTTATTGAAACCACTTTGCCACCGTCATTCTGCTATATGGCAGGCGGCAAGTGGTTAAACATACATAGAAACATATTTAACCTATGATCCATACTCTTATCAAGAACATGTTAACCACTTCAGCCCCGGAAGGATTTACTCCCTTCCTGACCATTCCATTTTTTTGCAATACGGCACCGTGACACTTTAACTGACAACTCCGCGATTGTGCAACGCTGTACCCAAACAAAATTGACGTCCTTTTTTCCCCACAAATAGAGCTTGATTTTGCTGTTAGTTGATAACTTCTGCGGTTTTTATTTTTTGCGCTATAAAAAAAAAAGAGCGACAATTTTGAAAAAAACACAATATTTTTTACTTTTTGCTATAATAAATGTCCCCAATTAAAAAAAAAAAACAAATTTCATCCTCAGTTTAGGCCGATATATATTCTTCTACATATTTTTGGTAAAAAAAAATCGCAATAAGTGTATATTGATTGGTTTGCACAAAAGTTATAGCGTTTGCAAAATAGGGGAAAGATGTATGCCATTTTTATTATTATTTTTTTTTTACTAGTAATGGCGGCGAGCTGCGATGTTTATCGATACTTCGACATAGCAGTGGACAGATCGGACACTTTTGACACTTTTTTGGGACCACTAACATTTATACAGCGATCAGTGCTAAAAATAGCCACTGATTACTGTATAAATGTCACTGGCAGGGTAGGGGTTAACACTAGGGGGCGATCAAGGGGTTAAATGAGTTCCCTCAGAGTGTTCTAACTGTAGGGGGGATGGGACTGCCTGGGGGAGGAGACTGATTGGTGTTCCTATACACTAGGAACACACAATCTGTCTCCTCTCCAATGCCAGAACGTGGATTTGTGTGTTTACACACACAGATCCTCGTTCTGGCTCTGTTAGGAGCGATCGCGGGTGCTTGGTGGACATTGCGACCGCCAGGCATGCGCATCAGCTCCCCAGCACCGCGGCAGGTGCGCTCCCCCCATACCCCTTAAAGCGGCCGCCGTACAGCTAACGCAATTCCCGCAGAGGAGCCATTCTGCCGCTGTCAAACGATGGCGGGCAGTCGGTAAGCTGTTAAATATGTTTCTTGTCAAGTGTAACCATGATATTCCATCCATAATCCCCATGTAGAAAAATTATACCGATAATCTTTTCAGATACAGGTGAAATATGTTCCTTGTTAAGCATAACCATGACATTCCCCCATAATCCCCATGTATAAAAAGAACTATTCCAATATTCTTATCAGAAACAGTTTAAATATGTTACTTGGAATGTTTAACCATGATATTCTACCCATAATACCCATGTAAACAAATAATTATGTGCATTTTCGTTTCAGAAATAGATTAAATATGTTCGTTGTTAAGTGTATCCATGATATTTCAGCCATAATCCCCATGTAGAAGAATAATTATAACCATATTCCTATCATAAACAGGCCAAATATGTTATGTAGGATGTGTGATGATAATATTAACCCCCCTTGTAGAAAAAGAATTATACCCAATGGTGTATTTTGGTTTTGTGCTGGCCTAGGCAAGACTAAAATTGGGCGCCCCATCTAAATCTGCCCCACCCCTTCCTGTTTAAGATCCACCCCTTCATCTGGAAGCTCCACCCCTTCCTCTTTAGGCCCTTCCTCTTCCTATTAACAGTCCTCCGTAAGAGTTGGTCAGAGACTGTAGACATGATACAAAAGATGGTCAGAGACTGCAGACATGATACAAGAGATGGTCAGAGACTGCAGACATAATACAGGAGATGGCCAGAGACTGCAGACATGATACAGGAGATGGTCAGAGACTGCAGACATGATACAGGAAAGGGTCAGAGACTGCAGACATGATACAGGAGAGGGTCAGAGACTGCAGACATGATACAGAAGACGGTCAGGTCAGAGACTGCAGACATGATACAGGAGGTGGTCAGAGACTGCAGATATAATACAGGAGAGGGTCAGAGACTGCGGACATGATACAGGAGCTGGTCAGAAACTGCGGACATGATACAGGAGAGGGTCAGAGACTGCAGACATGACTCCCCATGGTCATCATAGTGAATAGAAAAAAGTCTCCAGCCATTCATTCCCTGTAATCACAGTGGGGAACAGCTTAAGTTCTAAAACATGACAAGCAAGATCATTGTCCTTTTACTAATAGTAATAATAATGCCGGTTACCATTACATCACTCTGACCCCGCCCGAGCACATAGAGCCAAGGTGAGCCGAGCCTGCCCCCTCTCGAGCACAGCTGAGGTGAGCCGAGCTCTCTCCCTCCCGAGCATAGCTGAGGTGAGCCGAGCCCACCTGTCCCGAGCATAGCCGAGGTGAGCCGAGCCCACCCCCTCCTGAGCACAGCAGAGGTGAGCCGAGCCCGCCCCCCAAGCACAGCCAAGGTGAGCCGAGCCCGCCCCCTCCCAAGCACAGCCGTGGTAAGCCAAGCACGCCCCCTCCTGAGCACAGCCGAGGTGAGCCGAGCCCGCCCCCTCCCGAGCACAGCCGAAACTGCCCCCTCCCGAGCACAGCCGAGCGGGGACCAACCCCCTGCCTAAGCACAGCTAAGGTGCCCCTCTGCTGAAACCCAGCTGAACGGAGACCGCCCCTTTCTGAGCAAAGCCCAGCCGAGACTGCCCCTGCCAGTCCTGAAAAGTCCCTGCCCAGTCCGCCCCACAAGAAGCCGGGGACTGTTTTTGTGCAGGAGACGGGAGCCGGGACTCAGAAGGAGGTGGGGGGCTTTTGTTCTCCCCCCGCAAAGTGCCACCCTAGGCCTGGGCCTTGTCGGCCTAGGCTAAGAAACAGCACTAATTATACCAATATTCTTATCAGACACAGGTCAAATGTGGTCCTTGCCATGTGTAATCACAATATTCCACCCATAATCCCAATGCAGAAAAACAATTATACACATCATCTTTTCAGAAACAGGTTAAATATATTGCTTGTTAAGTTTAAAGGATATCTAAAGGTTTGTTTGAAAAAAAAACATGTCATACTTACCTCCTCTGTGCAGTTGATTTTGCACAGTGTGGCCCGATCCTCCTCTTCTGGGGTCCCTCAGTGGCGCTCCTGGCTCCTCCTCTTCTCAAGTGCCCCATTGGAGAGCCGCTCTCCCTCGGAGCACTCGTGCAGGCGCGCTCCCATGTTCTGCTGCTGCGTCAATTGACTAACAGCAGGACTCCGCTCTGCCCCCTGGCTCCCGCATCATTGGATTTGATTGACAGCAGTGGGAGCCAATGGCTGCGCTGCTATCAATCTATCTAATCAGGACCTGAGACCCGAGACCTGAGACACCGGCTGGAGCTGGTGGGCTCGTCCTAGTCACTGGAAAGACCGGGTCAAGGTAAGTTAAAGGGGGGCTCTGGGGGGCTGCTGCATCACAGGAGGGTTCTCACCTTAATGCATAGAACGCATTAAGGTGGAAAAACCTTGAGGGTTTACAACCCCTTTAAGCATGAGATTTCCCTCCATATACCCCATATATAAAAGTAATTGTACCCATATTCTTATCAAAATCCGGTCAAATGTGTTTTTATAGGGAAGTTCAATTTCTATCACCCGACACCCAGGACATGCAGTTCTGGGCGCCAGGCAAGAATTATTATTATTATTTTTTTACAATAAGCCCTGCTGCGGCTCTCTTGTAAAAGCGATCCAAGTGGCTAACTATGTCCCTCCCCTCCAGCTGCCTCTGCGGGCTGTCCTGAAACTCGATCGACCAGCCAGTGCTTCCACCGGCTGATCATAGAGGCGGACAAAGACCGGAACAGCTGTGTCCACCCTATGATATAGGAAACATGAAGCAATTGGCATACGTTACTTCCGGTTTCCCCGCCACCGGTTTTAAAAATGGAAAGCATTTGATCACACTGATTTTGGTGGGATAGAAAAGGAGAATAACGGGATTAGAATGGCCTGGATAGCTAAGTAAAGGAGATATATAGGGAGGGAAAAGCCCCCCGTCCTTGATAGGTAAGTATCAAGGACGGGGGGCTTTTCCCTCCCTATATATCTTTCTTAATTAGCTATCCAGGCCATTCTAATCCCGTTATTTTCCTCTTTTTCTCCCATCTATCTATCACTTTCTTTGCTGCAGGATATCTGTGGCTGGACATCTCTGGGGAGTGATTGGCTTCTTGCTTAGGCACTCTACTATTTACACTACTTTCTGCATATCTGAGTTGTTTCTTGAAGCCCAGGAACATTCATTACCTATAATGGGTAAGCTAGAGCCACTATTTATCTGATGTATATTTCCTTTTTGAGTTTAGCTTGATCTACTTTTGGTAAATACTCTCTATTAGTATTATTCTATTTATTCATTATCTTTAATTCTTTGTTTCATATCCAGCTACACTATCTCAGTCATAAGCAATAAAATAAAGTTTTTCCTTGATTGCCCCTGCTTCAAACCTTTTTTATATTTAATCTTGGTACGTATTGAGGCTATGTTAGAGCCAATATTTGTCCCAATATATAGGGCTAAGAGAGTTATTTGTCTCTACCCACTATTCTTTCTTTTTCAGTTTTTACTGGTCCCCTCTTGCCCCCTGCAGCCACACTACAGTGGTGGTGGGTTGCCATCCTCCACGCAGACCTCATGCCGACCTTGCCAGCTGGGTGCACTGGGGTAGGTATGGGGACTCCTTGGGGTATTGGGGTGTTTATTCCCACAAATTAGTGGGAGGGGTGGGATTTTTAGTACCTTGTCGCCTTCATTCTCAGTATGACGCACCATGTTTCTACTATGTTATTTTGTAACCTTTTATATTTAACTTATGCTACGTTCCTCATTTTCTTTTTCTGTAGAGTTATATCTATTACATCGGTCATGTCTCATTCCCCTGAAGAAATCAATGTCTTGGCGAAACATGTAGGGAAGACCTGACCTGCAATCATATTAGGTCAATACCATTCCGGCCATTAGCAAACATTATGTCCCTCTTTATATGTTTAATTTGAATAGAAATCTGTATGTACTATCTGTCTATAATATAATGTAATAAAATCTATAATTTTAAAGAATTTTTGATTGAGTTGTTTTGGCCCAGCAATAATCCCCATCCTCTTTGCTTCTCTTTTTGGTTAGGTATTGTGTTTTTTTGCAATTAAATTAAAAAAGTGTATTTGTTCCCACAAAATTGCAAATTTGAAAAAATGCTGTGCAAATACCATGTGACTGACATAAAAAAATTGTAACACCCAGCAATTTATTCTCTCGTGCTTCTGCTTTAAAAAAATATATAATGTTTGAGGCTGGGCTCACAGCAGGGGTCCGGTGTGTCCCTATTCACCGTTTCAGGTCTGATTTCAGCCCAAATTTTTGGCTGAATTTTGACCTGAAATGGACCAGAAGACACACAGGACTCCAGTGCAATTCACACCAGAGCCGCTCCGGAGATGTGTGAACTGGCTCCATAGAGAGCCGGTTACAGTCTTCTGCTATGTGAATTGGATGTTGGGAAACCCGCATTCAATTTGCAACAGTGTGAACCCAACCTGAGGGTTCTAAGAAACTTTCTATCAAAAAAAATGTAAAATTTAAAGTTTAGGTCACCATAAAACTCCTTTTGTTTTCAAAAGCCCCAGACATATCTAAAAGAACCTCTACCTAATAAACATCAACCATATATATTTTCTATCCTGGTAAAAATTATTTTCAATTGTAATGAGGGACAATCAAAAATTGTGTAATCATGATATTCGCTCCATAATCTCCTTGTAGAAAAACAATTATACCCATATTCTTATCAGAAATTGGTTAACTATGTTCCTAGGTATGTTTAACCATGATATTCAATGCATATGGGTATTCTTATGAGAAATAGGTTAAATATGTTAATTGTTAGGTGTAAACATGATATTCCACCCATAATCCCCATGTGGAAAAATTATTATATGCATATTCTTATCAAAAATAGGTTAAATATGTTCCTAGTGAGTAGAATCATAGGGTCTGATAATGTTAATATATGTATATATGTATATAGAGACTGTCACTTTAAGAATTTATAATATGCTTGGTTTGTTTTTTTTCCTTCTTAGATGGCTTGTTTACCGAGAAAGGAAACTAAGGAACGCCTGTGATGACACAGACTACTGATAAGGACTCAAAGGCCGCTCAAAATAGGCTTTCATACGAAAACCAGTCTGAACTGAATGGATACTGCTGAAATCTCTTTTTTTAGTTAAATATGTTCCTCTGTATGTTTAACTGTAATATTCCACCCATATTCATCACCAAGCAGAAAAATAATTATATGCATATTTTTATCAGAACTAGGTTAAATATTATGTTCCTCTGTATGTTTAACTACAATATTCCACCCATAATCTGCCATGTAGAAAAATAATTATATTCATATAATATATATGATTTTATATATATATATATATATATATATATATATATATATATATTCATATCACAGTAATATTTCACCCATAATCCCCATGTGGAAAAATATATATGTGCATATCCTTATCAGAAAAAGATTATATATGTTCCTGGTTAGGTGTAAATTTGATATTCCACCCATAATTCCCATGTAGAAAAATAATTAAATTCAAATTCTTATCAGAAATAGGTTAAATATGTTCCTAGGTATGTTTAACTATAATATTCTACCCATAGTCCCCATGTAGAAAAGTAATTATATGCATATTCTTATCAGAAATAGGTTAAATATATTCCTAGGTATGTTTAACTACAATATTTCACCTTTAAAGGGGTTGTAAAGCTACATTTTTTTAGCTATATTTGATCTATATGCTGCATAGATCAGTAATATAGCTGTTATTCCTGCCGAAATTTTCGATTTACCTGTTATATACATAGCCTTTTTCTGCACTTCCTCCTTTCTTCTATGTATGATCTCCTCAGCTCCCTGCAGCAATGTCACGTCATCAAAGGAACTACAATTCCCTTGATGCTTAGTGGCATCATGCATGCGCAGTGCTGCTTTTTCACTGTATGAAAAAACAGGAACGAGCTTTGTTCTCATTTCTATTACAGACTTCCGTGCACAGACACCACCCAGCAGCAACGCCCATTCCTGCCTCCCTAGCACGCTCGTAGACTGAAACAACACTTACTAGTTACTATGCAAGGGGGCAGAGTAAAGGCGGGGCTGTGCTGCTGAGATGGTCATTCAGATTACAATAACATGGCATGGGAGGCAGAGCTACAGCGTTTTAGACACGTCCGCGGCTCCCCTGCCTCCCGTGCCTGTGAATGCTGATAGCGTCTCCCCACTGGGATGTAGTCCCAAGGGAGGGGGTGAGCACGCTGACTAACCCCCAGCCAGAACGGCTCAGATGATGTGGGCAAGCTTCTATAGGAGGAACAGGAAGTTGAAAATTCACACACAGAAAGAAAGCATTTACAAAGGAAAACGAAGGAAAAGGTAAGTGAACCAACAGTACACTACCTTAAAGGAACATATTGAGAAAATAAAAAATGAACCTTTACAACCCCTTTAACCCCTATGTAGAAAAAAAAAATATATATATATATAAATTTATATACAGTATCTCACAAAAGTGAGTACACCCATCACATTTTTGTAAATATTTTATTATATCTTTTCATTTGACAGCACTGAAGAAATGACACTTTGCTACAATGTACAGTAGTGAGTGTACAGCTTGTATAATGGTGTAAATTTGCTGTCCCCTCAAAATAACTCAACACACAGCCATTAATGTCGAAATCGGTGGCAACAAAAGTGAGTGCACCCGAGTGAAAATTTCTAAATCGGGCCCAATTAGCCATTTAACCTCCCCAGTGTCATGTGACTCCTTAGAGTTACAAGGTCTCAGGTGTGACTGGGGAGCAGGTATGTTAAATTTGGTGTTATCGTTCTCACTCTCTCATACTTGTCACTGGAAGTTCAACATGGCACCTCATGGCAAAGAACTCTCTGATGATCTGCAAAAAGAATTGTTGCTCTACATAAAGATGGCCCAGGCTATAAGAAGATTGCCAAGACCCTGAGACTGAGCTGCAGCAAGGTGGCCAAAACCATACAGCGGTTTAACAGGACAGGTTCCACTCAGAACAGGCCTCGCCATGGTCCACCAAAGAAGTTGAGTGCACGTGCTCAGCATCATATCCAGAGATTGTCTTTGGAAGATAGAGATATGAGTGCTGCCAGCATTGCTGCAGAGGTTGAAGGGGTGGGGGGTCAGCCTGTCAGTGCTCAGACCACACAGCGTGCACTGCATCAAATTGGTCTGTGTGACTGTCATTCCAGAAGGAAGCCTCTTCTAAGATGATGCACAAGAAAGCCTGCAAACGGTTTGCTAAAGAGAAGCAGACTATGGACATGGATTACTGGAACCTTTCCTGTGGTCTGATGAGACAAAGATAAACTTATTTGGTTCAGATGGTGTCAAGCGTGTGTGGCGACAACCAGGTGAGGAGTACAAAGACAAGTGTGTCTTGCCTACAGTCAAGCATGGTGGTGGGAGTGTCATGGTCTGGAGCTGCATGAGTGCTGCCTGCACCAGGGAGCTACAGTTAATTGAGGGAAGCATGAATGCCAACATGTACTGTGACATACTGTCTGAAGGAGAGCATGATTCCCTCCCTTCGGAAGACTGGGCCGCAGGGCAGTATTCCAACATGATAACGACCCCAAACACACCTCCAAGACGACCAATGCCTCGCTAAAGAAGCTAAAGGGAAAAGGTGACTGACTGGCCAAGCATGTCTCCAGACCTAAACCCTGTTGAGTATCTGTGGGGCATCCTCAAATGGAAGGCGGAGAAGCGCAAGGTCTCTAACATCCACCAGCTCTGTGATGTTGTCATGGAGGAGTGGAAGAGTCTCCAGTGGCAACCTGTGAAGCTCTGGTGAACTCCATGTCCAAGAGGGTTTAGGCAGTGCTGGAAAACAATGGTGGCCACACAAAATATTGACACTTTGGGCCCAATTTGGACATTTTCACTTAGGGGTGTATTCACTTTTGTTGCCAGTGGTTTAGACATTAATGGCTGTGTGTTGAGTTATTTTGAGGGGACAGCAAATGTTCACTGTTATACAAGCTGTACACTCACTACTTTACATTGTAGCTAAGTGCCATTTCTTCAGTGTTTTTACATGATAAGATATAATAAAATATTTACAAAAATGTGAGTGTACTCACTTTTGTGAGATACTGTATATATATATATATATATATATATATATATATTAGACTGACTGTACAGGCAGTCCCCAAGTTACGAACAGGTTAGGGACTGCCGGCTTGTTCTTAAGTCGGATTTGTTCGTAAGTCAGAAGCGCATGAGCAGAATGGCAGAGACGTAGTTTTCTGCTGTTTTCCGATGTGCCTGCCGTCGAAAAGTGGGCTCGCATGCGCATAGCGTCATGCTGCCTCCCGTTCCAATGAGGCAGGATGTCCTCTAGGGGCAGCTTACGGGCAGCCACCCTATTGCATCACACCACACAGCTCCGCAGGAGCAGGACGCTGCTGACTCCCAGCTGACTTTTAAAAGTTCCTTGGTGTGGGCCTTTTTTGACACGTGTACAGCAGATCGCACCGTTGCTGTTAGCAACCTATGTCTGAACAGACAATAGCTGCTTGGGCACCACTTGCTTGACCAGACATATGAAGACCTGCCATGCAGTCCATTAGCAACAGCACTTGAAAGACCCACATCAAAGAAAAAGGCAGACTTCTCCTTGCTCCTCATCTAGGATCTCCAACCCTACTATACCTCCAGTCCTCTCAAAAACCTGCACTGAGAGGAATGAAGGTATAGCAATAGGTGTCCCAAGTACTTGCAACCAATCTGCTAGCAGTACACCACCAATTGATTTTAGCAGGCAAATTTCCCTACCCCAGTTGCTGAACCGTATAAAGAAATTTGGTCCCAGCCATCCACATGCTCAGCGTCTAAATGCTAGCTTGGCCAAATTGCTAGCACTGAAACTGCTGCCTTTTCACCTGGTAGACTCTGCCCCCTTTCGTGAATTTGTGGAATGTGCTGTACCTCAGTGGCAGGTTCCAAAACACCATTTCTTTTCATGGAAGGCCATTCCGGCTCTCTACGGGCATGTGGAAGGCAATGTTTTGGCCTTGTTGGACAGGGCGGTCAGCAGTAAGGTTTATATGACCGCTGTATCATGGTCCAGCAGGCATGGGCAGGGATGTTACCTTTCCTTCACAGTGCACTGGGTAACTCTGCAGGTAGCTGGGAAGGATGCAGGACAGGGTTCAGTGTTGTTGGAGCTTGTTCTGCCACCACGCCTCCAAAATGCTAGTGGTGATTCTGCCACAGCGCTCTCCTCCACCCCTCCTCTTCTTCTTCCTCTATGGCATCTTCTGCAGATTTTTCCTCGGAACAAGTGGTGCTCCGTAAGCGTTCAAGGGGCTATGCAAGCAGTCAGGCTAAAAGATGCCATGCGGTGCTTGAGTTGTTCTGCCTAGGGGACAGGAGCCACACTGGGGCAGAGATTCTGTCAGCTCTGCAGGGGCAAGCTCAGAGGTGGTTGACGCCACACCAGCTTCAACCAGGAATGGTTGTATGCAATAATGGCACCAACCTTCTCTCCGCCCTCCGACAGGGACACTTGACCCATGTTCCATGTTTGGCACACGTCCTGAATTTGGTGGTGCAGCAGTTCTTGAACAGGTATCCAGGCTTACAAAATCTCCTGAGGCAGGCCAGAAAAGTCTGTGGTCATTTCTCCCTGTCATACAATGCCAGTGCTTGGCTGGCTGATATTCAAAGGGAATGCAAACTGCCCACCAACCGCCTCATTTGTGACATGCCCACCAGGTGGAACTCAACGTTGGCAATGCTGCAGCGGCTGCACACACAGCAGAGGTCCATCAATGAGTACCTGTGCGAGTATGGCACCAGGACAGGGTTAGGGGAGCTAGGCTTCTTTTTTCCATGCCAGTGGCTACTGATCAAGGATGCATGCACTGTCCTGTCACCATTTGAGGAGGCCACAAGGATGGTGAGCAGCGACAATGCATGCTTCAGTGACACTGTCCCTCTAGTCCTCCAGCTGGAGCACACGGTTCATGGAATCATGGACAGGCACTTGAGGCAGAACAGCGGGAGAAAGAGGAGGACTTCCTTTCCTCTCAAGGCCCCCTTTATCCAGATAGCATTCCTGCGGGCCCACCAAACACACAGGAAGAAGAGGAGGATTGTGTCAGCATGGATGTAGAGGATAGCACTCAGAAGCAGTCTTCAAGGGATGGTGTTCAGTCCCCCGAAACCCAAGGAGTTGTACATGGCTGGGAGGAGGTAGTTACGGATAATGTGATCCTTAGTTACCCAGAGGACTCAGAATCCAATTCCCCACTGCAAACTTATGCTGCATGGCCTCCCTGATTTTACAAAGCCTGCAAAAGAACCGTAGGATTTGTGGTATCAAGGAGAGGGATCATTACTGCCTTGCAACCCTTCTTGATCCACGTTATAAGGGCAAAGTTGCAGAACTCATCCTGCCTTCACAGGGGGAGCAGAGGATGAAACATCTTCAGTAGGGCTTGAAGAAAGGTTTGTGTAACGCATTTCCAGACTTCGTTCAGTCAGAGGAAGAGCGGTGGAGAAGGTGGCCGGCTAACCAATGCCTTTAAACAATTTTTCAGTCCTCAACGCCAAGGTCTGATAGGTTCAAGCAACCATCGCCAGCGTCTGAGCTACTGGCCTGTCCTGCATCCAGCGTGCTTTCTGAACGCACATTCAGTGCTTCTGGAGGGTTTGTAACGGATCAAAGAATGTACCTGTCCACACACTCCGTTGATAGTCTCACATTCTTAAAAATAAATCAGTCTTGAATCAGCAGCTATCAAGCACCTGAGCTGATGTAACTGATTGAATTTGCTATGGATCTGGGATCCCTTGAAGACTGTCTATGCTGACTATTATTCCTCCTCAATCTTGATGGTGCTAGTTTCCAACAATAATTTTTGTTTAGGGCACCACCACCACCACCCAAGGCCCAATTTTTCTGCCCTTGTTTAACAGGGGCATGTAGTTAAAATTTTTGATCTAATATTTCACAGCAGGGCCCGTTCCTGCGCCCAACAAGAGTATCTGTGTGGGGTTACAGTGTTGTGGCACCACCACCACCCAAGGCCCAATTTTTCTGCCCCTGTTTAACAGGGGCATGTAATTACAATTTTTGATCTAATATTTCACAGCAGGGCCCATTCCTGCACCCAACAAGAATATCTGTGAGGGGTTACAGTGTTGTGGCACTACCACCCAAGGCCCAATTTTTCTGCCCCTGCTTAACAGGGGCATGTAATTACAATTTTTGATCTAATATTTCACAGCAGGGCCCGTTCCTGCGCTCAACAAGAGTATCTGTGAGGGGTTACAGTGTAGCACCACCACCCAAGGTCCAATTTTTCTGCCCCTGTTTAACAGGGGCATGTAATTACAATTTTTGATCTAATATTTCACAGCAGGGCCCGTTCCGGCATCCAACAAAAGTAACTGTGAGGGTTTACAATGTTCTGGAGCCACCAAAACCAAAGGCCCAATTTTTCTGCACCTGTTTTACAGGGGCATGTAATTACTATTTTTGAAATAATAGTTAAGCAGGGCCCGTTCCTGTGCCCAACAAGAGTAACTGTGAGGGGTTACAGTGTTCTGGCACTACCAAAGGCCCAATTTTTCTGCCCCTGTTTAACAGGGCCATGTAATTACAATTTTTGATATAATATTTAACAGCAGGGCCTGTTCCTGCCCCCAACAAGAGTAACTGTGGGGTTACAGTGTTCTGGTACCACCAACACCTAAGGCCTAGTTTTTCTGCAGAGTATGTAGGGCAGGCCATATCGTAAATATACTGTTGTTCCGAGTATATAGTGCCTGGGGGCCTGGGGGATACCCACGCCATTTTTCAAAAAAAAAATTTTGGTGCGGGGTTCCCCTTAATATCTACACCAGACCTGAAGGGCCTGGTATGGATTTTTTTTTTTGTATTTTTGGTATTTTTATCTATATTGCTGGGATCTGACAATACATTACAACCGCAAGCAGTTTTAAATGACATTTTTTCCTTTAGATGTGTAATTTTGTTGTGGTACTGTTATAAACATGGGAAAGATGCGCTACTTTACAGCCATACTAAGGAAACCCCTAGGCACGATATATTAAGGAATAAAAAAACTGTAGTTTCTAAAACTTTTTTTTGCATTGATACATCCCCTGGGGCAGGACCCGGGTCCCCAAAAACTTTTCATGGCAATAACTTGCATATAAGCCTTTAAAATGAGCACTTTTGATTTTTCACGTTCGTGTCCCATTGACTTTAATGGTGTTTGCACAAATTTTTTGCCTGTTCGCATGTTCTGCTGCGAACTGAACCGGGGGGGGGGGGGTTGTTCAGCTCATCCCTAGTCAGAACATGGGCCAGAGGGATGACTTTTGTAACCGGATTAGCATTCACTTTGTAAATAGACCAGTTTATGGTTGGTGAGTGTTGCTGCAGCCAGGGAAATCCCAGGATGATTAAAAGGCGATCTGATGCAAACCCAAGAAATAAAGGGTTTCCATATGTAAAAACTCAAAGTAGTGCCATGCTACCATCAAATAAACATCAACAGTGTGATTTAAAAACCAATCAATGAAAATAAAATAATGTACATACAATACATAAGTGCACCTCTTTTGCCCCCTTCCTGACCAGGCCATTTTTTGCGATACACCAAAAAACTGGCATGTCCAGTTCACTGCGACCAATTGAACTTTATGAAATGTCAGTGTGACATTTCAATAAAGTTTGTTTAACCACTTGCACTCTGGAAGGTTTACCCCCCTTCATGACCAGGCAATTTTTGGTATAAGGCACTGCGTTATTTTAACTGACAATTGCACAATCATGTCCTTTTTCCCCATAAATAGAACTTTCTTTTGGTGGTATTTGATCACCTCTGCAGTTTTCATTTTTTGCTCTATAACCAAAAAGAGGGAGCGACAATTTTGAAAAAACACAATATTTTGTACTTTTTGCTATAATAAATATCTCCCCAAAAAATAAATTTCTTAATCAGTTTAGGCTGATATGTATTCCTCTACATATTTTTGGTAAAAAAATTGCAATAAGCGTATATTGATTGGTTTGCGCAAAAGTTATGGCGTCTACAAAATAGGGGATAGATTTATGTAATTTTTATCATTATTTTTTTTACTAGTAATGGTGGCGATCTGCATTTTTTTAGGGACTGCGACATTGGGGCGGACAGATCAGACACTTTTGACACTTTTTTGGGACCATTGACATTTATACAGTGATCAGAGCGAAAAATAGCCACTGATTACTGTATAAATGTCACTGGCAGGGAAGGGGTTAACACTACGGCTCCGGGGACGCTCTGCATGCGCATGCACCTGCTATATCGCCTTAAAGAGTCAACGTATAGCTACGACGATTTGCGCAAACGTGCCAACCAGGCGGGTGGTCAGCAAGCGGTTAAAGTCCTTTTAAAAGAGAAGTATGGCTTTAAAGAAAAACAAAACGGGGGCATGACCGGAAGCCGAGCAAGATGGAAGCCTGATCTCCCTGCTCTCTGAGCCCGCAGCAAGAAAGGCAATCTTGGGGGCGATCTTCCGCAGATTTATGGGCAAATCACGGACCACCCGCTCCTCTAAATACAGGGGATCATCACAACCCCCTCCGGGTGCATCCACAGACCTCTGCTCATTCTTTACCCAGCCGGACGTGTCTCGGAGCGAGGAGGCCAACATGGCGCCAGTCACTTCCGCGCCTCACCAGCGGAGCTCCACTCAGGCCTCACAGCCCGCTCCGGACCGACTCCAACACTCGGGGGACTCTCCACTGGAAGAGGTGATCGCCCAGGAGCGCATCCATAACACTGAGGCGGTGAGTTCTCCCCCGCACACCGGCGTTCAGATGGAACAGACACGTGGGCCGCCATCAGCCATGCTCCCCATCTCCGCCCCACCATACACACAATGCTCAGCAGCCTTTCCAAGGCTGCTGAGAACGGCTTCTGACCCCCAGATCCAGAGCCAGGACCCCACATTCCCGGCGTCCCCGCTCTCCTCAGACCTCTCCCAGGACTATCCACCTCTACCTAGCCCTGCAGGCCCCCCTGCCAGAGTGCATCAGCTACCTGAGGGAACATAAGATGAAGTCTGGGCCATCACGGTCACATCCCCTCCACCTAAAGCGCAGAGGTTATCTCGCTCTAGAGACTCCAGCACATCCAGACACCATCCATCCTCCATACCTTCATACGCACAGAAGGCAGGAGCCCTGACCTCACTCCCAGCAGGGGCTAGCTCTACAAGTCCCCCCCAGCAGCGACAAGCTGAAACCTGGTCAGACCCATGGGACTCCCCAGCAACTGGGACACAACTACACCAGGAGAGGGGAACCACATACCCCAATGCCACACCACCTGGCAGATCACCGCCCAGCCAGCATTATGGCACCACAAAGGACCCACCCTTACATCCTCAGTGGCAAGCATATTTACAAGCCATACCCACAAAGGAAGACTTTAGACAACTCATTGAAGATGTGAAATCCACCTGCCGCACGGAAATCCAAGTACTCCAGACGGGGCTCAAACACCTGGCGGACAGGATGGAAATGGCTGAAGAAGAGATACAAGAAACCAAACTGGCGGTCCATAGAACACAACTCCAGGAAGCAGACCACAGAGAAATGCTGAGAGATATGCAAAGACACGTGGAAGACCTGGACAATCGGGGACGCCGCAACAACATTCGAGTGAGAGGCATCCCGGAGGCGGAGGGACCCGAGGACCTGCAAACAATCCTACAAACTGTCTTCAATAATTTAATGGGGGAGCCGCCTAATAAACACATCGACATGGACAGAGCACACAGAGCGCTTCGCCCTAAAGGCGCCACCGCTAAACCGAGAGATATTATATGTAGAGTCAGCTCCTATCCCATCAAGGAAGAAATCATGAAGCGGGCACGTTTGGCGCGCAAAGTGACTTTTGATGATGTCCAGATACAACTGTACCCGGACCTCTCCTGGATCACCCTGCAAAAACGCAGACTTCTCCAGCCTCTACTACAGTTACTGCAGAAAGAGAACATCACCTACCGTTGGGGTTTCCTCTTCAGCCTCACGGCAAAGCATCAGGGCAAATCCGCGGTACTGAGGTATCCAGAAGACCTACGCACCTTTTGCAACATTCTTGAAATCCCGGCACCAAAGTTACCGGACTGGGACATTGTAGCAACCCCACCACCGCCACCTACAATCTGGCAGAGAGTGCCTACCTCTAACCGGTCCCGGGACTCCGACCCGCAACGCAAGCCCACCAAGCAAAAGAACCGCTGAGATGCAACTACTGTGACTCTTTATAACTGCAGGACCTGAGCACTTAGGCTCAATATATATACCCAGTTAGACTGCAGTTTACTTTAGTTTGTTTCATGTAACTTCAGCTTAGGACCCCCAAGATTGACCCCCCATGCTGAATTTCACTTTATCACCTAGGGCTTAACTCAGATGAGCTCCGGAGAGATAGGTATAGATTCCATTCCCTATCACCCCCCCCGTGATAGTTAGATAGATATCAGTGCAGGGTCGTAGACTATGTGCTGTAGAATTGTTGTTTTTGGCTGGCTATGGGCTCCCGGGTGCCCCCTCCCGCTCCTCTTTCTTGGGGTGGGGGGGCTCAGGGGAATCCGTCCAGACCCAGGCCTGTTGGCCTATATAGGTTTATTAGGAATGTATGTTTTCCATGTTCTTTGCACTCTAACAGTGTTTTTCTCTCTTTCTGACTTTCCTCCCCCCTCTCCTATCCAGCCATCACCAAACCTACCCAGCAACCATTGTGCAAAGTCCTGGTCTCCTCCCGGAGAGTGCCTACCCCGAGCCCCAGTCCTGAATGCAGGTGCATCAACATCAGGTGAGCGTTTAATCACACTACCACACACATTACTATGGCTAAGATACTCTCATTAAATGTACATGGATTAAACTCCAATAAAAAAAGACATCTGGCACTGAGGGAATTCAGACAGTCAGGGGCTGATATTATTATGGTCCAGGAGACTCATTATGATGGGGGGGGGGGCTCCTTTGCGTTCGCCTCCAGATACTACTCCCAGATCTATATGGCTTCGGGTACCCATAAAAAGGCAGGAGTGGCCATACTTATTAAGAGGGGAGCTCCCTTCACCTGCGTGACCCAGCACTGTGACCCACATGGTAATTTCATTATCCTACAAGGACATTGGCAATCACAGGACATTACACTATGCACTTTGTATGCCCCGAATGCCAAACAACACAGCTTTCTATCCAGGGTGTATGCCCGCCTCTTTAAAACCGCACCTAAGGCTCTAGTAATAGGGGGCGATTTCAACCTTACCCATTCATCTTACACAGATCGCCAGACGGTGGGCCCCCAAGCAACATCACCCAGAGTACTCAGGGACTCAAGATTATTTAGACAAATCTCCAGACGATATGCGCTCTTTGATGCGTGGAGGGCTCTCCGTCCAGGCGATCGACAGTACACGTTCTACTCAGCCCCCCCCATCGCACTCACTCCAGGATAGATTACTTTTTTGTTAATAACCACACCCTACAGCTCACCCGCAAGGCTCAAATTCTCCCGATCTCATGGTCAGACCATGCCCCTATCTTACTCACCTTAGACCTTGACACTGCCTTCCGTAGGCCTTATAATTGGAAGCTTAATACCTTCCTCCTCCAACACCAGCCCTCTCAGACAGAATTAAATTCCACTCTACAACTCTATTTTAAAGAGAATAATAACCAGGAAGTCTCACCCACCACGCTTTGGGAAGCCCATAAGGCGGTTCTCCGAGGTAAGTGCATAGCGCTCTCCACAGCGCTAAAAAAAGACGCCCTAACTGCAAAAGTGAAAGCGGAAAAAGAACTTAGAGCATTGGAACACAAGCTCCAAACTAACCCCACAGTACCTCTACTTAAAAAAATAACTAACCTTCGTATGACTCTTAGGGACCTGGCCTTGGGTCAGGTAGAGAGGGCTAGGGATGAGCTCCGGCGTGTTCGCATGGCGCACGTGCCGAGCCCGCCAGGAAGTCGGCACGGGGCAGCGCTAATCACAAGCAGTGAGACATTTCCCGATGCGTGGCTGCAGAGATCGGGAAATGTCTCCCTGCCTGTGATTAGCGCTGCGCCGTGCCGACTTCCTGGCGGGCTCGGCACGTGCGCCATGCGAACACGCCGGAGCTCATCCTTAGAGAGGGCCATGACCAGACTAAAACAAATGTTTTATGATAAAGGCAATAAAGCTCACTCTCTTCTGGCCAACAAACTCCGTGAACGCACCCACATGCTATCCCCGAATCAGATTAAAAACAAAACAGGCCAGCTGCTATCTCACCCAGTGGAAATTGCCCGAACTTTTGCAGATTTCTACAAGGATCTGTACAACAGTCCCGACATACCCAGTATCCCTCCTTCTCCAGATCTGTCTCAAAAGATGCGACAATATTTAGAACAAAGCGGAATTCCACATCTCCAATCATCTGACCTGCTATCACTTAATGCACAGATATCGGAAGAGGAATTAGAACTGACTGTTAAAAACCTACCATCACATAAAGCCCCAGGCCCAGACGGTTTTCCCTATGAATATTATAAGGCATTTCTCCCTCAGCTGCTTCCCTATATGTGTAAGCTGTTTAATACCTTTCTCCATGACACCCCCATTCCAGTAGACATGCAGAGATCCTTTATTACCCTAATTCCCAAACCAGACAAAGATCCGTCCCTCTGCGCCAATTACAGACCTATTGCACTCCTGAACTCGGACCTGAAAATTTTCACTAAGCTCTTATCCAACCGCCTAAATATGATTCTTCCGTCACTGATCCACAAGGATCAGGTGGGGTTTGTCCCACTGCGGCAAGCAAGTGATAACACCAGAAGGGTGATTGACCTGGTGGATGTGGTGGACGGGGAGGGATCCGCCTCCATGCTGCTGAGCCTTGACGCCGAAAAGGCTTTTGACCATTTGGGGTGGCCCTTCCTGTTCGCTACACTGACCCACATGGGATTCTGTGGACCTTTTATGCGAGCGATCAGGCATCTCTACTCCAACCCCTCCTCACAGGTCAGAACCCCCTTTGCACTCTCCACACCTTTCTCGGTGGCAAATGGCACCAGACAGGGGTGCCCACTGTCACCCTTGCTATTTGCGCTGTGTGTGGAACCCTTGGCCGCCTTGATCCGGAACAACCCGGACATACGGGGGATGATGGTTAGAGATAGGGAATTTAAGATTTCCCTATTTGCCGATGACATTATCCTTACACGGACCCAACCTCATATCACCCTCCCGGTCCTACATAGGGAACTAGATAACTTTAGAGCTGCCCCCCAACGCGGGCCATAGTATCTTTGGATACTTGCAAAGCATTTGATAGTGTGGAATGGCCGTATCTTTTTCGGGTGTTGCGGTTGTATGGTTTTGGCCCGCGTGTAGTGGCATGGATAAGACTCCTTTATACCTCCCCCCAGGCCAAGGTTCGAGTTAACGCATCGGTTACAGAGACATTTCCTGTTACGAGAGGTACAAGACAGGGGTGCCCGCTGTCCCCACTCCTATTCGCCCTAGCCATGGAGCCCCTAGCGGCACGTATTCGCTCATCTTCATCTATTAAGGGACTTCCTATTGCCACTATAGAAGAACGAATTTCGCTCTATGCAGACGACACATTGGTATACCTAGCGGATACCAGCGGGTCTATCCAGTCTTTGCTGGCTGAAATTAACATATTCGGAGATTTCTCTGGTTTCCGGGTGAATTGGGACAAATCAAGTCTTTTCCCATTGGATACAGCAGCGATTCCCCAGATTCATCCGGATTCTAAATTACAGGTGGTGTCCTCCTTTCGATACCTTGGGGTCCTAGTACAATCGCCCCTATCCACATATATCACTAATAATTTAGATCCCATATTGAATCGCTTACAGGAGCAAACTAAACAATGGAGGGATTTGCCCCTTGACCTTATGGGAAGAGCAAACCTCCTCAAAATGGTGTATCTCCCAAAATTGCTATACGTTATGGCTAATTCCCCATGCGCAATCCCTAAATCTATTTTTAAACGTATTGACACAATATGTGTGACGTTCCTGTGGAGGGGGGGATCCCCCAGAGTGGCACTTGAGACACTAAGACTGCCGTCTTGCATGGCCAGCTTGGCATTTCCAAATTTCTTTCCTTATTATTTGGCGTCTCAACTGGTGCATATACATGACTGGTTACATCCAGCTCTGGCAAATGCATGTACCACTACTGAGGGTGCCATCGCGACCTCCATGGAAACTCTTCATAATATCATTTATAGAGGCAAAGTCCCAAATAGACCAGGTACCTCCATGCTGGCAACTACACTTTCAATCTTCCAACACATAGTTAAAAAAATTTCTCGACATGCTTGGTCGGCATCCCCGAACAACCCTCTGTGGTTTAACCCCACTTTGCAGGAACTTAACTCCTTACCTGACGCTAAACATTGGTACTCTAAGGGGGTGAAGTATTTATGCCATCTATACAACGACCAGGGATTTAAAACTTTTCAACAGCTGAGACTTGATTTTAATTTACCAAACTCCTACCTATTCCACTATTACCAGCTTAGACATGCTATCCGTGCTCAGTTTGGCTCCCTAAACGACCCCATAGACTTGCCCCCATTGGAGAAACTGCTAAGACAACCTGATCCTAATAAACTTGTCTCTGCTTACTATGCAGCCCTAATGACAGATTTTAACCCCAGATTCAGCAAAGCGCAACATAAATGGGCAGACATGGACATTTCACTTACGGAGGAAGACTGGACTGAATTTAGTAACTCATACAAAAACACTGTTATCTCATCTAAAGACAGGGTCATACAGATTAAGATTTTTCACCAATCTCATCTTACCCCGGCTAGGCTATGTAAGATGGGGTTGAAACCCAATGCTGAATGTTTTAGAGGCTGTGGGGGAGATGCTGATTTCCTACATTGCTTCTGGACCTGTCCGGTGGTTCAGGACTTTTGGAAGGAGGTGGGTTCTTTCATTTCCTCGGCCCTAGGACTCCCCAATATTATTCACCCGAAGAATGGCTTACTGGGGGTCTTTGGTGATCTACATATACCTAAACAGGCCAGGAGACTATTACGTATCCTTTATTTCTATGTTAGAAAGTCTATACTACTATCCTGGAAAGGTATACAAACACCTTTGAAATCCCTATGGCTAAAATGAATTAATGATGTTATACCGTTATATAAACTTACCTTTGAACTTAGGAAACGAAAAAAAATGTTCCACAAAATATGGGACAGGTGGCTGGCTAGCCCCATGACCCTCTCTATATAGTGTGTGCTTGATCTATGCCATTCTCATGCCGTGCCAGAATGAACACCATATGTATGTGAACTACTATAACTCATATTTGTTAATACCTAGTTATATATAAACTGTGTAATCAATCTCAGATCGAATTACCACCAACCAGCTGTTTGGTCCCCCCCCCCCCCCCCCATAAGTAGACAATATACTTGACAAGGTATACCAATGTTTAACTGTGATTTATTTAGTGATAAGTTGTTGTTGTGCTTTTTTTTTGTACAACTGGTTTGTATTGAAACAAAAAAGTCAATAAAAATATCTTTAAAAAAAAAAAGATAACTTTAGAGCTCTCTCAGGCTATAAAATCAATGCATTAAAATCATAAGCCCTACCTATACATATCCCTGAAGCCGAACTCGCACTATTAAAAGCCAACTTCCACTATAACTGGAAAACGACCGCTCTAAAATATCTGGGGACCTATATCACTCCAAAATATGACACCCTATACTAAGAAAACTTCCCTCCCCTCTTCCGCTCCATCAGAGCTTTACTGACACAGAGGAAAAAGCACCATATCTCCCTTTTAGGTCGTATAGCCTCTATTAAGATGACCATTCTCCCGATGCTCCTATATCTCTTCCAAACCCTTCCTATCCCTATACCACTTAAACACTTGAAAAAGCTCCGGTCAGACCTACTCCAATTCGTTTGGAACTATAAAAGGCATAGGATACCGAAGACAGTAATGCTGGTGTCACGCAGAGAGGGAGGACTAGCTTTCCCTGATATTATTAAATATTACCAGGCTGCGCAATTGAAAGCGATAGCCTCATGGTTCACTCAAGAGTCATATAACAAATGGACCGAAATCGAAAAGCTTTGGCTAGCTCCAATACATCCGAACAACCTTCTATGGAGTGCGAGTGCAGAGGTACCCCCCGATCGGATGCTGGGCCCCATGTCTATGTTACAACGGACTTGGCGTACACTGGCCCGACCTCATAAACTGTCCTCAGAGAGATCACCACTGACCTCTTTTATCTGCAATCCTAAAGTGCCAGATAGCCTAACACATCAGATGTCCTACCCTTGGTCCTCTAGAAACCTATTTCATTTCGGGAGTATAGTGGAACCCAGAACTCGTAAATTATTATCTTTCTCAGAATTACAAGCAAAACACGATTTGCCAAAACAGGCATTTTACGGATATTTACAAATTCGACACTACGCACTGACTATAACCCCGAACTTGCAGTTCTCTCCCCCATCCTCCTTTGAAACTATAATATTAGAGGGGAATGCACAGAAAGGTGTCATATCAGGAATTTATAAGATTCTAAATACCATCTCCCTAGAGGAGCAGGGAAAACACTCTTATATGCTTAAATGGGAGAAAATCCTTGAAGAGGAATTACTTATAGCACAATGGCAGGCGATCTGGAACCAAACAGCAAAGAGTTCAATGTGCACCCTTTACAAGGAAAATGCATACAAAATTTTGTTTTTTCTGGTGCATGACCCCAGATGTGCTCCATGCAATTTACCCCAATAGCTCAGACCGGTGTTAGAGGAAAGGGCACCCTCATACATATTTACTGGGAATGCCCGTTGATTACCCCCTTTTGGGATAAGGTCCAGGAACTATTGTCCCACCTCTTGGAACTGCAGGTTCGAGCTTCCCCAAAGTTTTTTTTACTAGGACTATCACCACTCAAACTTCGCACACCCTATAAGAAACTAGTAAGGCACATACTCACAGCAGCCAGATGCCTAGTAGCCCTAAATTGGAAACGCCGTTCCCCGCCCTCTCCCGAAGATCTTTATTCCAGAATTAAAGAGGTTGAACTGATGTAGAGAATGACGGCTAGAATGCAGGACAGTCTGGAGGCACACAATGGGGTATGGGAGCTGTGGCATCTCCGGGAGGACCCACCATGACCAGGTACCAACCTTACTAAGATGGCCTACTTTATATTCCCCCCCCTCTTTCCTTCTCTCTCTCTTCCTTTTCTCCTACTCATTCTTCTATAATACAGATTTTAAAGATTTGAATCCTCATAGGCATTATTCTACAACAATGTAACTTAATGCTAACAGGTAAACAATGAGATATCTTTGAAACTTAATACGAATTTAATACCTCTATTTCATGAGTATATGTTTGATTGTGGATAAGATATGTTGAATAATATTTATAACTTTCCATGCTCCTTTATCCTGTATCGCAACCGAGAATGATAACAATAATAAAAACTGTTATTTGAAAAAAAAAAAAAAAGAAAAACAAAACAGTCATACCCACCTAGATGGCTGCAGCACCCATCCCAGCTGCAGCTGTCTCCCGTCGCCTTTAGGATCGAGAACTGAGTGATCAAAGACTGCTGATCGCTTAGTTGTCGGTTTTCAGCCTGCAGAGGTCTGGTGACTGTCAGCCACCAACTCTCTGTTCTACCCCTCCAGCACTCACTGGAGCGTTTGGCTGTGCAGTGGGCTGGAGCAGCTGGTTCAGGCTCTCAGCAGCTCGCTGAAAGGCTGAGCCAGCTGCCAGTCCAGGCATCTGGGTGGATCCCGACCATATTGAACCCGATCTTTTCAGAGCCTGGACCAGCTCTGGGATGGCCATTGCTTTATTAAGGTAAGTAAGTGGCTGAAAACACTCACATAGGAATAATCTGATTAACCACTTCCCGCCCGCCCTATAGCAGATTGACGTCCGGGAAGTGGTTCCGTTATCCTGACTGGGTGTCATATGACGTCCAGCAGGATAACATGCCGCTGCGCGCCCCCGGGGGCAGGCATCGCGGCGATCGGTGGATCGGTGTGTCAGCCTGACACACCGCTACAGCCTGACACACCGCTACACCGGAGCCTCCAGCGGAGGCTCTTTACCACGTGATCAGCCGTGTCCAATCACGGCTGATCACGCTGTCAATGGGAAGAGTCGTTGATCAGCTTTCCTCACTCGCGTCTGACAGATGCGAGTAGAGGAGATCCGATCGGCGGTTCTCCTGACAGGGGGGGTCTGCGCTGATTGTTTATCAGCGCAGCCCCCCCTCAGATCACCACACTGGATCACCACGGATCGCCACTAGGACCACCAGGGAAGGGGCAACATGTGGATGGCCAGGTATGTACCCCATGGCCATCCACATGTGCCCAATGTGCCCAATCTGTGCCAATCAGTGCCCACAAATGGGCACTAATTGGCACCATTATGTTCCAGCAATGCCCCCAATATGTTTTATGAGTGCCACCTATCATTGCCCATCGGTGCCACCTGTCAGTGCCCATCTGTGCCCACCTATCAGTGCCCATCAGTGCCACACATCAGTGCCACCCATAAGTACCCATCAGTGTCACCCATATGTACCAATCAATGCCACCTACGAGTGCCCATCAGTGCTGCCTATGAGTGCCAATCAGTGCTGCCTATGAGTGCCCATCGGTGCCACCTATGAGTGCCCATCAGTGCCGCATACCAGTGCCACCTATCAGTGCCCATCAGTGCCGCCTATCAGTGCCCATCATCAGTGCCCGTCAGTGCCACCTCATCAGTGCCACCTCATTGGTGCCACCTCATTGGTGCCCATCAGTGCCGCCGTATCAGTGCCCGTCAGTGCAGCCATATCAGTGCCCGTCATTGAAGGAGAAAACGTGCTTATTTACAAAAAATTGTAACAGAAACAAAGAAAAACTTGTTTTTTTTTCCGAAATTTTCAGTCTTTTTTTATTTGTTGCGCAAAAAATAAAAACTGCAGAGGTGATCAAATACCACCAAAAGAAAGCTCTATTTGTGGGAACAAAATGATAAAAAATTTGTTTGGGTACAGTGTAGCATGACCGCGCAATTGTCATTCAAATTGCGACAGCGCTGTAAGCTGAAAATTGGCCTGGGCGGGAAGGTGTCTAAGTGCCCGGTATTGAAGGAAAGCCAGCACAACAGCACTTAGAGTGATTACATCATCAGTATTGGATGCCCTGTGATGCATATCATCCAATCTTCCACATCTAGCACTCCAAGGAACATCTGAGGGTGTATGGGCCCTCAAGAAAGTAAAGAGTCACCAATGGCTGGCACAGAAGGGGCATAGAGACAAGTCCAAGATCTAGGGATAGGGGTGCCCAAATGAAATTAGATATGGCTCCAAAATCAATTAATGAAGGAACAGGAATATACTAACGAAAAGAGGAGGTGGATAACTTTCAAGGTGTACTAGAGTTTCCTGAATGCTAGGGGCATTGGTTGAGGAGACGGTCAGTCTTACTTTTTTCTAAATCTAAAAGGAGTTGTCTGCCCATGACACAGCCACTTTTAACGCCTGTCAAAAAAAAAAAACAGAAACAAAATGGTAGATTATATTGTTTAAGAAAAAAGTATATAACAAACACGGTAACCTTGGCGCATGTGGTGGTCAACATTAAGCAAATTTAAATTTTCAAGAAAAAACCGGCATGAATGGACATAAAAAAATTTAAACCAAGTCCTATAAGCCTAGGTTTACACTTGCAGTATAAATGCAGTTGCAGGAAACCCACGATCCATGTGTGTACCGCACTGCATTCAAATCTCACTGGTCTTGTGATCTGCAGTGGGTGTCAGTGCAATCTTAATTACACCCCAAACGTAGGTCACAAACGGAGTGCGTTTGCCTGCACCGGATCGCATAATACAAAACGACTATGCGATCTGGTTGCAGTGTGGTTTCAAAATTGGTGCATGCATAATGCATCAAAATGAATATGCTCAAATTGCACCACACTGAATTGCATGTGAATTGAACAGGAATGCGGTGTGGTTCCTGTATGATTTATATACGGTTCTTAGTGCGAACCAAGGCTTTGTTCTGGAGAAGTTATTCCCACCATTTCTGCTGAAGGTATTAACATTGTGAAGCAGTTTATCTGAAATTTTGATAAAGAATAAGCAATAGTTGAGGGATATACCTAACTCCATTCCAAAAGGTTAGGAGAAAGACATTTCTGTACCAAAAACCATAAGAGTTTTATATATAGGAGGGAATTTTGAAGAAAGACAGTTTGTGGCATAACAGACAACAAGTTCTTGTCCACAATAAAATCTTCCTGCCAAAGCGATGAACAGGAAAAGTTTAAAAAAAAAAGAGAAAAAGTCCTTTATATCAGTAGTTAAATCAAACATGCAAAAGTGATGTGATACTGGAGATTACCAAATAAAGTCTCAAAAATATCCTATCTTTGGCTAAACTTAGGGTGGTAAAAGCCCAAAGACCCAGAAATAAATGAATTTCCTTAAAGTGGATGTAAACCCTCACATATACCTAGTGGAGTGAAAAGCCTCAGGTGATACACAGAGATGAACCAATTTTCCCTACATAAGTTAATACATTTTAAATGTTTATCTGCAGTCTTCTGCTCTCCACACCCTTTCAAAAGTGCAGATTGTGTTTAAAATCTTTCTTCATCTGCCAACAGCACAGAGGAGAGGGCAGAGAGATTGCAGTTACATTGTGTGACATCAGATTGGAGGAACCCCCACACACACACACACAGCAGAAGAACTGTGTTGTGAATAGAAAAGCTCTGTTCTAAACTCCCCCCCCCCCTTCTTCCTCCCGACACAAAGTTATCTCATGTGTCGGAAAACTTGTCAGAAGTGACTCATGCTGATAACAGAGGAACAAGGCACCAGAGAAACCACACTTAGAGCTTTGGAGAGAGATAAGTAAACACTGCATATATGCTTAGTTCAAATTCCATGAGTGAGGTTTACATCCACTTTAACTTTATCTTTCTTTCTATAAAAAAGAAAAAAAAACAAAGACTTCAGTCTCAGCACCTTAGCTCCCAGCAACCTAAATTCCATAAGTGTGGTATTTATTGTAACTTGCAAAAAACCAATGCATGTAGATGGGGAACAGCTTTTTCAGAAGCCAGCGGAACATCAGAAAGTTGAAAAATCTTACAAAAGGATAAATAAAGTCAGGAGCTGAAGCACCCATAAATGGAAAGTCACCCAAAAAATGGGTAATATTGTCAGAATCAAATTCAAAACATTACACCTATTTAAGAAATGAAGACAATGCTTCAAAATAGGAGCACAAGAGCAAAAAACTCATGTTTAAGGACTGATTGAAAAAAAAAGGTTCTTTGAAAACAAAAGCAAAAGAATTAAAAGCAAACAGGTAGTGATCAAAAAAACAGATTTATTATCCATCTTAGCTAGAAGGGCATTCCTGCCTAGAAATCTAATCTTTAGCAAAGCATCCTCCAAGGTCAGCTCCACAAGGTGGTGATCTCACTTCTCCCCAGACAGAAAGTCTCTATGGAAGACAGGAAGTGATGTCAGGTACAGACAGGAAGTTCCGGGTGAGAGGTGAGTCGAGTGGATGTAGAGAGGAGACATTGTTGGAAGTGGCAGCAGAGGAGATATCTGGAAACCTGTATAGATCAAATGACGGTACCAATGAGGCTGGAGGAGGACCGGAGTGACATTGTCTACCTGCTGACCGGAGAGAGATTTCCTCTTCTGAAGTCAGGTGATCATATGATCATCTCAGTGCCTCCATGTGACTCCCTAAAACTTGAGAGACACAACATGCAGAAGATTCTATAAGATAATGAAGCTGCTGACAGGAGAGGTTCCTATAAGGTATCAGGATGTCACTGTCTATTTCTCCACGGAGGAGTGGGGGTATTTAGGACACAAGGATCTCTAAAAGGACGTCATGATCGAGAATCAGCCACCCCTCACATCACCGGATGTATCCAGTAATAAAAACCCACCAGAGAGATGACCCCGTCCTCTGTGTTCCCGGGATTCCACACAGGAAGGTCACACCATCCCTCACCATCATCAGAGTTGAAACCTCGGGGATCATAGTATTGTAGTTAAAGAAAATGTTAATGAGGAGTATGGAGTGATGGAGGAGTTTTCAGAAGGACACAAGGAAATGATGGAGCCACCTAATATCAGAAAGATGCCCCCGTCATCTGTATTCCCAGGATTTCACACAGGAAGTTCACACCATCCCTCACCATTATAAGGATGAGTATCTGATTGATAAAAAAGTTGAGATTAAAGCAGAAGAAGAAGAGGGATGGTCAGCGGTCTATGGAGGAGAATGGAATAACAGGGACATTTATAGAGGAGGACACTCCCACAGAGATCAGCACAGTACATGGATGGGAGATGAGGAAAACCTCAGAGGATTGTCTCACTTTGTCTTCAGACTATAACGTAGAAGATGAGGACATCAAACAGTATAGTCCAGGAGTAAACCTGGCTACCTCAAATGTCAATCCGGCACCACACAGTGTAGATGGACTATCGAATTGCTCTTATCCTAAGGAACCTCAGACTGTGAGGGACAGTGCCATCCTTCCAACAGATAAGAGGTGTTCCTGTACTGAGTGTGAGAAGTGTTTCCATTTTAAATCCAAACTTAACCCTTTCATGACTAAGCCTATTTTTGAAATGTGGTGTTTACAAGTTAAAATCCGTATTTTTTGCTAGAAAATTACTTAGAGTTCCCAAACATTATATATTTTTTTTAGCAGAGAATCTAGAGAATAAAATGGCGATTGTTGCAATATTTTATATCACACGGTATTTGTGCAGCGGTGTTTTAAACGCAAATTTTTGGAAAAGGGACACTTTCATGAATTTTAAAAAAGAATTTTGAAAACAGTAAAGTTACCCCAATTTTTTTGTATAATGTGAAAGATGATGTTACGCCGAGTAAATAGATACCAAACATGTCACCCTTTATAATTGCACACACTCGTGGAATGGCGACAAACTACGGTACCTATGAATTTCCATAGGCGACGCTTTAAATTTTTTTTACGGTTACCAGGTTTGAGTTACAGAGGAGGTCTAGGGCTAGAATTATTGCTCTCGCTCTGACAATCGCGGCGATATCTCACATGTGTGATTTGAACACCGTTTACATATGTGGGCGCGACTTCCGTATGCGTTTTCTTCGCTGCGCGAGCTCGCGGGGACAAGGGCGCTTTAAATTTTTTTTTTTTTTTATACTTGTAAATTGTGTTTTAAAAAACATTTTTTTTTTTTTTTAATTTTATTGCTGTCACAAGGAATGTAATCATCACTTGTGACAGTAATAGGTTGTGACAGGTACTCTTTATGGAGGGATCGGGGGTCTAAAAGACCCCCGAGCCCTCCTTTGCACTTCACAGTATTCAGATCGCCGAAAATGGCGATTCTGAACACTGTATATTATTTTAAAACCGGCGCCATTGGCAGCCGAGTAAATGGGAAGTGACATCATGACGTCGCTTCCGCGTTTACATTGAGAAGGCTGGAACGAAGCCGCCCACAGCTTCGTTCCAGCCCGCCCCCAGCCGCCAAAGACGGCCGATTGGACACCGGGCCTCCCGATTGCACGGGAGGCCCGGTAAGAACGGCGGGAGGGGGGGCGTCCCCTCCCGCTCCTCCGGTATAACAGCCGAGCGGCTTTTAGCCGCATCGGTAGTTATATATGGTTAGCTGATCGCCGGCTTGAAACAACGGTACCGGGATGATGCCTGCAGCTGCGGGCATCATCCCAGTATAACCCCGGAAAGCTGAGTACGCAGATGTGTGTACGGTCGGTGGGAAGGGGTTAATGTGCATAAAAGATCTCACACAGTTGAGAAGCCGTATTCCTGTACTGAGTGTGGGAAATGTTTGTCATTGAAATCAAGTCTTCAAAGACATTAGAGATTACACACATGGAAGAAGCTGTATTTCTGTCCTGAGTGTGGGAAATGTTTTGTACAAAAATCAGAACTTATCACACATCAGAGGTCTCACACGGGGGTAGAAGCCATATTCTTGTACTAAGTGCGGGAAATGTTTTTCACATCTTTCCAGACATGAGAGATTGCACATGGGGAGAAGCCGTATTCCTATCCTGCGTGCAGGAAATGTTTTATACGACAAACAGAACTTGTCACGCATCAGAGGTTTCACTCAGGGGCAGTGGCGGCTGGTGAAGTTTTAGGATTGGGGAGACGCCAGACCCCACCCTTCCTTTTTGACCCCTCCCAGCTCTCATAAGCCTCAACCCTTATAGAATCCACCCGCTCCGTCCCCTGTATTCCACTTTCTTCCACCCATGGTGTCAGGAGTATACAGCTCAGCATCACAGGATAGAGTATATGACTCAGCCTTACAGATCAGAGTGTACAGATAAAGGTATACAGATCAGGGTGTACAGATCAGCGTATACAGATCAGGGTATACAGATAAATGTATACAGATCAGGGAATACAGAGCAGGGTGTACAGATCAGGGTATACAGAGCAGGGTGTACAGAGCCAGGTGTCCAGATCAGGGTGTACAGATCAGGGTGTACAGATCAGGGTATACAGATCAGGGTATACATATAAAGGTATACAGATCAGGGTATACAGATAAAAGTATACAGATCAGGGTGTACAGCTAAAGGTATACAGATCAGGGTATACAGAGCAGGATGTACAAATCAGGGTATATAGATTAAGGTATACAGATCAGGGTATACAGATAAAGGTATACAAATAAGGGCATACAGATCAGGGTGTACAGATAAAGGCATACAGATCAGGGTATACAGATCAGTGTATACAGATAAAAGGTATACAGATCAGGGTATGCAGATAAAGGTATACAAATCAGGGTATACAGATAAAGGTATACAGATAAGCATGTACAGATAAAGGTGTACAGATCAGGGTGTACAGATAAAGGTATACAGATCAGGGTATACAGATAAAAGGTATACAGATCAGGGTATACAGATAAAGGTATACAGATCAGGGTGTACAGATCAGCGTATACAGATCAGGGTATACAGATAAATGTATACAGATCAGGGAATACAGAGCAGGGTGTACAGATCAGGGTATACAGAGCAGGGTGTACAGAGCCAGGTGTCCAGATCAGGGTGTACAGATCAGGGTATACAGATCAGGGTATACAGATCAGGGTATACATATAAAGGTATACAGATCAGGGTATACAGATAAAAGTATACAGATCAGGGTGTACAGCTAAAGGTATACAGATCAGGGTATACAGAGTAGGATGTACAAATCAGGGTATATAGATTAAGGTATACAGATCAGGGTATACAGATAAAGGTATACAAATAAGGGCATACAGATCAGGGTGTACAGATAAAGGCATACAGATCAGGGTATACAGATCAGTGTATACAGATAAAAGGTATACAGATCAGGGTATGCAGATAAAGGTATACAAATCAGGGTATACAGATAAAGGTATACAGATAAGCATGTACAGATAAAGGTGTACAGATCAGGGTGTACAGATAAAGGTATACAGATCAGGGTATACAGATAAAAGGTATACAGATCAGGGTATACAGATAAGGGTATACAGATCAGGGTATACAGACAAAGGTATACAGATAAGCATGTACAGATAAAGGTGTACAGATGAGGGTGTACAGATCAGGGTGTACAGATGAAGGTATACAGATCAGTGTATACAGATAAAAGGTAAACAGATCAGGGTATACAGATAAAAATATATAGATAAGGGTATACAGACAAAGGTATACAGATAAGCATGTACAGATAAAGGTGTACAGATGAGGGTGTACAGATCAGTGTGTACAGATGAAGGTATACAGATCAGTGTATACAGATAAAAGGTAAACAGATCAGGGTATACAGATAAAGGTATATAGATAAGGGTATACAGATCAGGGTGTACAGATAAAGGCATACAGATCAGGGTATACTACAGATCAGGGAATACAGATCAGGGCACAGCAACCCTGCGCCCCGCGGCTCTGCACTCCCCCTCCTCGTGGCTCTGACAGCCCCCCTCCAGTCGCGGCTCTGACAGCCCCCCGCTCGCGGCTCTGACAGCCCCCCTCGCAGCTCTGACAGCCCCCCTGTTTGCGGCTCTGATATTGCCCCGCTCGCGACTCTGGTATTCCCCCCGCTCGCGGCTCATATTGCTGTCCTGAGTGCGGGAAATGTTTTCACAGAAGTGCAATCTTATCACACATCAAAGGCTTTACACGGGTCAGAAGCCTTATGCCCCATACACACGAGCGGAAATTCCGCCAGTAAAAGTCCGATGAGAGCTTTTGGTCCAAAAATGCGACCATGTGTATGCTCCATCGGACTTTTGTTGGTGGAACTCCAGCCAGCAAAAAGATTGAGAGCATGTCCTCAATTTTTCGGTCGGAAAAAATTCAGATTGGAAATTCCAATCGTCTGTACCAATTCCAATTCCGACACGCAAAATTCCTATGCATGCTCAGAAACAGTTTGACGCATGCTCGGAAGCATTGAACTTCATTTTCTCGGCTCGTTGTAGTGTTGTACGTGACTGTGTTCTCGACGGTCCAAAGTTCAGCAAACTTTTGTGTGACCATGTGTATGCAAGCCAAGCTTGAGCGGAATTCCGACGGAAAAACCATCCAAGATTTTTCTGACGGAAATTCCGCTCGTGTGTACGCGCCATTATTCTTGTTCTGAGTGCAGGAAATGTTGTGTTTAGCCCCATACACACGATCGGACCTTGTACAAACTTTCCCGTGGATTTTTGTACAAAGGACATTGTCCCTGAACTTGTATTGCATACAGACGGTCGGACTTTTAGGCAACAAACGCGAACGTAGTGACGTTACAACGTACTGACGACACTTCAAAAGAAGACGTTCAATACTCCGGCGTCACCCTTCGGGCTCCTTCTGCTAATTTGTAATTAGTAGACGTATGGTCAGTGCAGATTCGCGGTTTCCAGTTCCGTGCGTTACTTTGCGTTTCCGACATTTTTAGGGCAACCAGCCATGTTGCGCAATCCTAGGAGAGAGCGTGCTGTTTATGGGCTTGGAGTTCTTGCTGTGACTGCAGCCCAGTCCATTAATAATCGGAGTAGTAGGATGAGGAGTATTTGGGCCAAAACTTGGCTACTTAATCGTGACCAATTTAGCCATATGCTTTTGCTGCGTGAGCTGCAGGAGAATAATCCTAATGATTATTGGAATTATCTCCGGATGACGGACTCCTGCTTTCAGCAACTATTGTCCTTGCTGTCCCCCTATATCATGAAGCAGGACACCTGCATGAGGGCTGTTATTCCAGCAGAGAAAAGGCTCATAGCCACCTTACGCTATTTGGGGACAGGGAGGAGTCTCCAGGATATCAAATTTACCACTGGTATCTCTCCCCAGGCTCTGGGAGTGATTATTCCTGAGACATGTAGTGCTATTATCCAAGTCCTGCAGAAGGACTATATTCGTGTAAGTGTTTTGCTTTAATATCACCTTCATGTTTTCTAATGTATTTTCTAAATTTTGTATTCCATTCTTCCCATTTTTGTAATATGCTGTGAATGAATGTCCTCTTTGTCCTCATGCATGCTGTAACCTTTATGGTGACCTACATGCATATTTTCCTTCACTAACCTCCCCAGCATGCTACCCTGGGCCTATACACACCTAGCCTAGTAACTTAACACTGTATTTTTTATGCTTCATATTTATGTTTACTCCAAACACCCCCTAAAATGTCCCAATCTTATTCCTGTCCTTTAAATTCATGCAGAGTGCAAGAGTCCCTTTTTGGTGGTGGTGGCAAACACTTATTCCCCCCCCCCCAAAAAAAAAAAAAAAACAGAGTCAACCGATAGAACTACTCTATCTGCTGATTTTGATAAACGCATACACAGTATACCTTATTTTTTGAGTTAAGATTGCTGCCTAAATTCTCAAAAGCATGTAGTGCAAGGGCCTGCCTGATTACCTTCAAAAGATCCAAATTATACATTCGTTATGATGTATTTAGCATTATGAGGGGCTCCCACCATCCCTGTGCTGCATTCATTATGAGGGGCTCCCACCATCCCTGTGCTGTTTTCATCATGAGGGGCTCCCACCATCCCTGTGCGGTTTTCATTATGAGGGGCTCCCACCATCCCTGTGCTGTTTTCATTATGAGGGGCTCCCACCATCCCTGTGCTGTGCGGACTTCCTGGGTTTTTAACTTTATCATAACGAATAATCATAATTTACAAACATTGTTATTATTTTGTCCGTTGTATCTCAAAATGTGTATAGATTTGAACAATGTGCATTCTTATTTGTGGATTATGCCACTTCTTACCTGTCCACTGGCCTGCCAATCTTCTAAAGATGGATGGTCAGGCAAAATTAAACTTAATTTTTAATGCATTTAGCTCATATGGAAGTGTAAAGGTTTACTTGTCAAAAACAGCTACCCATTCAACTCCCCCCCTAACATTTTTAGAATGTGCCACTAGAGGGGGTGAGGGAGCATATAATTATAACTTATCCTTTTTTTGTAAATACACATTTAAATGTTATAATATTATGTTGCCCCACAATGTTTGTCAAATATGGTTGCAATTTTATGTGCTCAAGTCTTTTTTTATTTGTTTGACTCCACAGTTTCCTTCAAACACCCAGCAATGGAAGGATGTGGTGGCCCAGTTTGTCAATTTATGGAGTTTCTCCAACTGTGGAGGTGCCATTGATGGCAAACATGTGAGGATAGTCCCACCACCAAACTCGGGCTCATATTATTTTAATTATAAAGGGTTTTGCAGCATAGTTCTACTTGCTGTGGTGTCAGTCAACTATGAGTTTCTTTATGTTGATGTTGGGATGAATGGACGCCACTCTGATGGAGGTGTGATGATGCACACAGAATTTTATGATCGTCTACAAAAAGGGACCTTACATATGCCAAATGCTCAGGACAATATTGAGGGACTAAATTTTGTCTTTGTGGCAGATGAGGCCTTTTCTTTGGGGGAACATATTCTAAAACCGTTTCCAATGAGGAACCTCACCTCCGAACAAAGAATATTCAATTATCGCCTCTCCCGTGCCCAAAGGGTCGTGGAAAATGCATTTGGCATTCTTTCCAGTTGGTTTAGGCTCTTTTTAACTGCCATTAACTTGGCAGAATATAAAATTAATCATGTAGTTTTATGCTGCTGCATCCTCCATAATTTTTTAAGGAGGAATGCTTCCAGCTACATTGCCTCAGGGCAAAGTGATGACCCTTTTTTCTGACCAGCTGAAGAGGCTGTGATGCCAGCTCTGGAAAGTGCACGTGCTGGTTTGGGCTCCCAGAATGCCCGTCTTGTCCGTGAACAATATATGGACTACTTTGTCGGTAGAGGGGCAGTGCCTTGGCAGCAAAATTTACTTGCTGATTAATTATTTGACTTAGTAATAAAATAATATTTCCTTTGAACTACTGTTGTTTGTGTTTACTAGCTTTGCAACTAGCCTTGATCTTTGTAATTTTTGCCACTACTGCAAACCAACCTGATGTGCAACATGAGGTGACAATCTCGCTTTGAGCTAAGTATTATATTTTGCTGTGTCTCGGCTACAAACATTTTGGAGTACACTGTCAATGTAACTACACCAACTTAACAAATATACTGGTATTGAGCATTGAAATAAGAAACCACACATTGTTTTGTTTTTAATTTTTTTTTATCTGTGCACATTCATGTGCGTTTTTTTTTGTTTTTTTTTCACAAAAAGGCATGTTCTAAAACAGAACTTGCATAACTGGAACTTACAAAGTTCAACTATTCCAAAATTACTCAAATATCACACTTTTTTTTTTCTTTATTTTATTTTATCTAATATATATATATATTTAATTTTTTTTAAAACCATATATATATATATATATATATATATATATATATATAATTTTTTATTTTTTTTAAGAAAATATATAGATGAATTTTTTTTTTTTAAAAGAAATTATATATATATATATTTTTTTTTACAAAATAGCCATGTTTACAAAAATAACAGACAACTAGAGAACTTACAAAGTTCAACTGGGGGTCGTGACGTCAGAGGGGGGCGGAGTCACCAGTTACGTAACGGGTGACCCCCTCTGACGTCACGGGGAATGCCACAGGGAATTCTCTGTCAAATCCCAGTGCGTCAGAGGGGGGCGGGGTCACCGGGTGGTGCAATGCTGTACCCAAATGAAATTTGCATCCTTTTCTTCCCACAAATAGAGCTTTCTTTTGATGGTATTTGATCACCTCTGCCGTTTTTTTTTTTTTGCGCTATAAACGGAAAAAGACTGAAAATTTTGAAAAAAAATGATATTTTCTACTTTTTGTTATAAAAAAAATCCAATAAACTCAATTTTAGTCATACATTTAGGCCAAAATGTATTCGGCTACATGTCTTTGGTAAAAAAATTGTCAATAAGTGTATATTTATTGGTTTGCGCAAAAGTTATAGTGCCTACAAACTAGGGTACATTTTCTGGAATTTACACAGCCTTTAATTTATGACTGCCTATGTCATTTCTTGAGGTGCTAAAATGGCAGGGCAGTACAAAACCCCCACAAATGACCCCATTTTGGAAAGTAGACACCCCAAGGAAATTGCTGAGAGGCATGTTGAGCCCATTGAATGTTAATTTTTTTTGTCCAAAGTGATTGAATAATGACAAAAAAAAAAAAAAATTTACAAAAAGCTGTTACTAAATGATATATTGCTCACACAGGCCATGGGCCTTTGTGGAATTGCACCCCAAAATACATTTAGCTGCTTCTCCTGAGTATGGGGATACCACATGTGTGGGACTTTTTGGGAGCCTAGCCGGGGGCCCGAAAACCAAGCACCGCCTTCAGGATTTCTAAGGGCGTGAATTTTTGATTTCATTCCTCACTACCTATCACAGTTTTGAAGGCCATAAAATGCCAAGATGGCACAACCCCCCCCCCAAATTACCCCATTTTGGAAAGTAGACACCCCAAGCTATTTGCTGAGAGGCATGGTGAGTTTTTTGCAGCTCTCATTTGTTTTTGAAAATGAAGAAAGACAAGAAAAACATTTTTTTTTTCTTTTTTCAATTTTCAAAACTTTGTGACAAAAAGCAAGGTCTGCAAAATACTCACTATACCTCTCAGCAAATAGCTTGGGGTGTCTACTTTCCAAAATGGGGTCATTTGGGGGGGGGGGGGTTGTGCCACCTGGGCATTCCATGGCCTCCGAAACTGTGATAGGCAGTGAAGAGTGAAATAAAAAATTTACGCCCTTAGAAGGAATGAAGGCGGTGCTTGGTTTTCGGGGTCCCGTACGCGGCTAGCCTCCCAAAAAGTCTCACACAAGTGGTATCCCCGTACTCAGGAGAAACAACAGAATGTATTTTGGGGTGTAATTTCACATATTCCCATGGCATGTTTGAGCAATATATCATTTAGTGACAACTTTGTGCAAAAAAAAAAAAAAAAAAAAGATTTTTTTTTTCCCGCAACTTGTGTCACAATATAAAATATTCCATGGACTCGACATGCCTCTCAGCAAATAGCTTGGGGTGTCTACTTTCCAAAATGGGGTCATTTGGGGGGGGGGGTTGAACTGTCCTTGCATTTTATGCACAACATTTAGAAGCTTATGTCACACATCACCCACTCTTCTAACCACTTGAAGACAAAGCCCTTTCTGACACTTTTTGTTTACATGAAAAAATAATTTTTTTTTGCAAGAAAATTACTTTGAACCCCCAAACATTATATATTTTTTTAAAGCAAATGCCCTACAGATTAAAATGGTGGGTGGGGTAATTTTTTTTTTCACACAGTATTTGCGCAGCGATTTTTCAAACGCATTTTTTTGGGAAAAAACACACTTTTTTAAATTTTAATGCACTAAAACACACTACATTGCCCAAATGTTTGATGAAATAAAAAAGATGATCTTAGGCCAAGTACATGGATACCAAACATGACATGCTTTAAAATTGCACACAAACGTGCAGTGGCGACAAACTAAATACATTTTTAAAAGCCTTTAAAAGCCTTTACAGGTTACCACTTTAGATTTACAGAGGAGGTCTACTGCTAAAATTACTGCACTCGATCTGACGTTCATGGTGACACCTCACATGCATGGTGAAATTGCTGTTTACATTTGACGCCTGACTGACGCTTGCGGGGGACAGGGGTGCTTTTATTTATTTATTTTTTTTCTTTATTATTTTTTTGCTTTTTTTATCTTATTTTTAAACTGTTCCTTTCATTTTTATTTTTTTTAATCATTTTTATTGTTATCTCAGGGAATGTAAATATCCCCTATCATAGCAATAGGTAGTGACAGGTACTCTTTTTTGAAAAAACTGGGGTCTATTAGACCCTAGATCTCACCTCTGCCCTCAAAGCATCTGACCACACCAAGATCGGTGTGATAAAATGCTTTCCCAATGGCGCTGTTTACATCCAGCGAAATCTAAGTCATGAAATGCTCGTAGCTTCCGTTTTTTTAGGCCATAGAGGTGTTTGGAGCCACTCTGGTTTCTGATCACCTTTATGGTCAGCTGGCTGAATCACCAGCTGCATTCTCAGATTCCCTGTTGGGACAGGAGAGCCAGAGAAAAACATGGAAGACGGTGGGGGGGATTCCCTCCCACTGCTTATAAAAGCAGTCTAGAGGCTAATTAGCCGCTAGGATTGCTTCTACGTGAAAGCCGACCGCTGGCTGAAAAGAACGATACCAAGATGATACCTAAACCTGCGGGCATCATTCTAGTATACCCACTCAAAGTCCAGCAACATATCAGTACGTTGCTGGTCCTTGTTGGGCATATATTGTAAACTTAATTTTCATGCAGCCTGTGGGCTGAACGAAAAAAAGATATTGATCGGTGGGTATGCCCACCATTAGAATACCTGCCTTCATCCACCCACTTCTAATGATGGGCATACATGCACCGTATATATATGCCGAAGCATGGGGGCATCCTCCCACAAAAGGCAGGAGCAAATCGCTCCTCCACCCACTGCTGCCCCCACGCTTCAGCATATATGCTGAAGTATGTAACTGTGGTGGTGAAATCGCCTCCGACAGTGCTGGAGTCACGGCTTTATATATCGTGGGAGCAAACGCTGTTGCTGTCAAGATAAATAAATCCACGCTGCAACTGAATGGCGTACCTGCTAAGCAAATGATGGTTAACAATAAAACAAAGTAACATTACAGTAAAACAGTAAGACTTGCCATACCTGCAAAGCAAATACAAAAAAAACATAGTAAAAAATAAAACATTTAACGCAACCTGTGCCTAAAATATATATGCCGAAGCATGGGGGCATCCTCCCACAAAAGGCAGGAGCAAATCGCTCCTCCACCCACTGCTGCCCCCACGCTTCGGCATATATGCTGAAGTATGTAACTGTGGTAGTGAAATCACCTCCGACAGCGCTGGAGTCACGGCTTTATGTATCGTGGAAAGAAAACGCTGTTGCTGTCAAGATAAATAAATCCTCTCTGCAGATGAATGGCGTACCTGAAAACAAAAAAATGGTTACCAACAAAACACAGTAAACAGTAAAGTATAAAAAAATTGCATATCTGAAAAGCAAACATGGTAAAACATAATAACAATAAAACATTGCAGAATAGAATACAGTAAAAAAGAGCAGAACAATAGAGAGAGAGAGAACAATAAAACGACAACTATTTTTGTTTTTTTTTATATTATATTTTTTTGTGTTTTTTTTTTTTTTTTTACACTTTTTTTAGTAACTTTAACTTTTTTGTAACTGGTACCAGGTTTGGGTCTCTCAAAATGCGATGGCATCTTGGGAGACCCTGTGAAAGTGTGTCCTAGTGTGTGCAATGCTGTACCCTACGCTAAAACTCAACTAGTGTATGGTAGCGTTCAAAACATTCACCAATGCATAGACCAGGATTGTCAGGACAGGAGGGACAATAATACTGGGTGTCACGCCTAAATCCGCGCTTGCTACAGACACGACATCTTCTTTGGGTGGCTTGTTGGGTAGGGGTACTCGAGAGGACATAAGGAAAATGCCTCTCATGCAGCTGGCTTACTGCATTTGGTTGGGGAAGGTGAGGTGGAGCACCGTCTGGATACAGAAGGGCTCTGACGATCTCTTCCTGGAATTTAAGGAAGGATCCAGTCTGTCCTGAAGCTCTGTATAGCACATGAGCGTTCAGCAAAGCCAATTGAAATAAATAAACAGACACTTTTTTGTACCAGCATCTGGCCTTACAGGCAACTAGGTACGGCGCCAACAACTGGTCGTTGAGGTCCAACCCTCCCATATTTTGGTTATATTCGTGGACACAGAGGGGTTTCTCCACAACACCAGTCGCCGTAGTAATTTGGACCGTCGGGTCTGCATGAAGGGAGGTAAGAACGAAAACATTCTTATTGTCCCTCCACTTCATAGCGAGCAAATTATTACACTGCAAGCAGGCTCTCTCCCCCAGCCTAAGACGGGAAAGCCCCGGTGATTACGTCGCACGGTGCCACATGCTCCAATTTGATGATCAAAAAGGTGACTAAAAAGTGGCACGTTCGTGTAATAATGTCCACGTACAAGTGGTACCCCTTTCCGAATAAGGGTGACACCAAGTCCCACACTATCTTGCCAGCGCTTCCTATGTAGTCAGGGCAGTTTGTCGGCTCTACGTGACTATCTTTGCCCTCATAAACCATAAATCTACATGTATAGCCTGTGGCCCTGTCACAGAGCTTATACATCTTGACCCCGTATCTGGCACACTTGCTGGGAAGGTACTGTTTGAATGACAAGCGGCCAGAAAATTTAATCAGGGACTCATCAACACAGACAACTTGATGGGGAGTAAACAAGTCTGCAAAACGTTGGTTGAAGTGGTTTACGAGGGGCCGAATTTTGTAGAGCCGATCGTATCCAGGGTCTCCACGAGGACGACAGAGTTCATTGTCATTGAAGTGCATGAACCGCAAAATCTGCTCGTATCGTGCCCTGGCCATGGAAGCAGAGAACACGGGCATATGGTAAATTGGGTCAGTGGACCAATATGACCGCAACTCACTCTTTTTATTAATGCCCATGTTGAGGGAAAGGCCCAGAAAGATCTTAAATTCGGAGACCGTAATTGGTCTCCAATCTCTGGCAAGGGAGGACTGGGGATTAGCGGCGATGTGTTGACCAGCGTATAAATTGCTTTGGTCCAGCGAATAAAAATCCAGCGTAAAATCAACTGTTTCCACCTGAATTCTGGGTTGGCCAGTGAATGGGGGAAGTACGGGTGCTGCAGAAGTGATGGGCTCCCAATTCGGATTGGCGAATGCAGCAGGAAGGGCACTATGGGCACGACGGGCCTGTGATTGTCTTCTTGGTGGCAGCAGGACACTACTAGTGCTTGCCACCTCGCCAGCATGAACTGCACTTATGGGACTCGCCACGTCACCACGTGATACTGCAGTGCTGGATATACGACCAGGGTGTACTAGGCTGCTGGTGCTTGCCAGTTCACCAGAAGGAATAGCGGCGCTAGTACTTCTCTGCTCCATACGAGGGACCTGCGGTTCTTGCACTTCAAGGACAGAAGAAGAAGATTGGGGTCTGGTACGCCTGACCTTAGCAGGGACCACAACTCCGTCGTCAGAGCTATCTGTCATGGAGCCGCTGTCCTCTACAGGATCGTATTCTGAGCCTGAATCTGACAGATGAGTGACTTCCTCTTCACTATCTGTCATGCTCAGAAATGTGTAGGCCTCTTCACTAGTGTACCTTCGATGTGCCATTTTGGGCTCTAAATTTAGGGGTACACTAGTGAGACTCACAGGCAAAAAAGCTCCTGACTGTTAGCGACTGATTCAAAACGCTACCAAAAAACTGTTAGCGATCGCAGGGATCAGGCCTGACTCTGCGAACGCTGCAGTTATGTGTGCTTAGTGTTTTGTAAGTGTCAGTGATCGATCGATACTGCACTTGGCTGGGCCGAGGGGCAAAACGCAAGTGCTAGCAGGTATCTGGGCTGATCCCGCTAACACTGCGTTTATGGGAACCCTAAACTGCTGGGGAGTATAGATCTGATTGGATCAGATATCGATCCGTTCAGATACTATAGCACTAAGGGAGGTGTATGCTGCGTGCGTGGGTGTTAGCTGTACTGGTGCTAAACTGGCGCTGCCTGGGGCGACGCAGACCTTATCTGACCCTAAAAACGTAACTTATATCACCGCCGGGCAATTAGGGGGTTACACCTTTATAAGGTAATAAACGGCAGGTGCCCTAAAACTATAATAAACTATAAAAAACAAACTAACTAACCAGCGTCACCCGTAACACTTATACGGTGATCGCTGGTGAAAGGGTTAACTAGGGGGCAATCAAGGGGTTAAAACCTTTAGTAGGCAGTATATGGGGGTCCCTGTCGCTATAAAACACTGACAGCGAACCTATATACTTACCTCCCTAACTAGCGTCACCAGCGACACTAATTTAGCGATCAGAAAAACAAGCTTAGTGACACTGGCGACGGGGGGTGATCAAGGGGTTAACCTTTATTAGGGGGGGTTAGGGGGGTACCCTGGACCTAAAGCGGGGTACCCCAGACCTAAAGGGGGCTAACCCTAACTGCCCTAACACTTATAACTGTCACAAACTGACACCAATGAAAAAAAAAAACTGCTATTGGTGTCAGTGTGACAGGGGGTACAGGGGGGTGATGGGGGGTGAAAAGTGTGCCTGGCGTGTTCTACTGGAAGTGTAGTGTTGGTGTAACTTACATTGATGTCTTCTCTCCTCGGCGCCGGAACGAAAAGACCGGCTCGAGGAGGGGTGACATCACTTCCTCTCCCTCTGTTTACATTACAGAGGCAGAGGAAGGATTTTTATTCGCCGGGAGCGTTCGGGAGGGGGTGGCCACGAATGCATGGCCTCCCCCTCACCTCTCATCGCCCGCGAACAAATGCCGGCCGCCTCTGGCACCGGGGGGATCAGTCCCCCCACCCGCTGGAGGCAGATCACGTACAGGTACGTGATTCTGCCTGCCCGTGCCATTCTGCCGACGTACATCGGCGTGAGGCGGTCGGCAAGTGGTTAAAATTAGCACTTTTGATTATTCATGTTCGAGTCCCATAGACTTTAACGGTGTTCGCGTGTTCAAACAAATTTTTTGCCTGTTCGTATGTTCTGGTGCGAACCGAACAGGGGGGTGTTTGGCTCATCCCTAATGGCAATTAGCTTGCATATTATCCATTAAAATTATCACTTTTGAATTCTCCCCTAGACTTTTATAGGGTGTTCCGCGGCTTTAGCTTTTGCAGAAAAAAACATAAATGGTTTGCTATTTGGCGAACGGGCCAATGTTCAAGTCAAACTCATGTTCGACCCGAACATACAGCCCATCCCTACTGCTTAAATAAAGGCCTATATTGTGACCAGATTATGAGCTATACGCCACCCATTATGGTTTGTCTTGTGTTCTGTTTTGCAGACATCTGATACTTGTCACCAAAATGATGAAGTCAACTTTGAATTCACATGAATTTCTTAGCCAGTTTATTGAACAATACAGAGAGCTCACGTGTCTGTGGCAAGCAAAAAATAAAGATTATTGCAATAAAGCCAAGAGGATGGCAGCAATTGATAAACTGGTGGAATTTGCAAAGACTGTGTACCCCAGAGCAAACTACAGTTTGATAAAGACCAAAATTGGGGGCCTCAGAAGTATGTATAACAGGGAACAAAAGAAGATTGACGTTCCAAAAAATCAGGAGCAGCAGCTGAAGATGTCTATGTTCCCAAGCTGTGGTATTTCAACAGCCTCCATTTTTTGTCGGATCAATCTGTACCACGCAGATCTCTCACTACACTACCCTCTGCATCAGCTGAGGCCACCGATACTGAGCCTGATCCTACACAGGATGAAGAGGAGGAGGAGCTCAGCTTGACCCAGGTATAGCATGGTTTAAAAGCTTGCCTAAAAAATATAAATGATTTAATTAGATGGTAGTAATGCATAGTAATTTGTTGTCTTAAAAAAGTGAGTTCCATATCAATAGACAGTAGTGGCCAAAAAGGATTAGGACAAGAATGAGAAATGCTGGAGTCAGAATGATAGTCTTTACTATTTGGACACATTCCAAATTAAAAAGTCATGACCTGAAAAGTGTTTGTGATTGATGTCCAAAAATTAAAATGATGTTGGTTTTACACACACAGGAACTTTGGGGCCAAGAAGAGCCTGGGCCCAGCAGCCAGACGACAACTGAGTGCAGAATCCCTCCCCTGCGTCCTCCCAAAAAAAAGGCCAGGAAGAGCCAAGATCTGGATGAGGCCACAGCTGAGTTCTTAACCACTTGAGCCCCGGACCATTATGCTGCCTAAGGACCAGAGGTCTTTTTCCAATTTGGCACTGCGTCGCTTTAACTGCTAATTGCGCGGTCATGCAATGCTGTACCCAAACGAAATTTGCGTCCTTTTCTTCCCACAAATAGAGCTTTCTTTTGATGGTATTTGATCACCTCTGCGGTTTTTATTTTTTGCGCTATAAACGGAAAAAGACCGAAAATTTTGAAAAAAAATGATATTTTCTACTTTTTGTTATAAAAAAAATCCAATAAACTCAATTTTAGTCATACATTTAGGCCAAAATGTATTCGGCCACATGTCTTTGGTAAAAAAAATGTCAATAAGCGTATATTTATTGGTTTGCGCAAAAGTTATAGCGTCTACAAACTAGGGTACATTTTCTGGAATTTACACAGCTTTTAGTTTATGACTGCCTATGTCATTTCTTGAGGTGCTAAAATGGCAGGGCAGTACAAAACCCCCACAAATGACCCCATTTTGGAAAGTAGACACCCCAAGGAAATTGCTGAGAGGCATGTTGAACCCATTGAATATTTATTTTTTTTGTCCCAAGTGATTGAAAAATGACAAAAAAAAAAAAAATATTTACAAAAAGTTGTCACTAAATGATATATTGCTCACACAGGCCATGGGCCTATGTGGAATTGCACCCCAAAATACATTCAGCTGCTTCTCCTGAGTATGGGGATACCACATGTGTGGGACTTTTTGGGAGCCTAGCCGCGTACGGGGCCCCGAAAACCAATCACCGCCTTCAGGATTTCTAAGGGTGTAAATTTTTGCTTTCACTCTTCACTGCCTATCACAGTTTCGGAGGCCATGGAATGCCCAGGTGGCACAAAACCCCCCAAAATGACCCCATTTTGGAAAGTAGACACCCCAAGCTATTTGCTGAGAGGCATATTGAGTCCATGGAATATTTTATATTTTGACACAAGTTGCGGGAAAGTGACACTTTTTTTTTTTTTTTTCATAAAGTTGTCACTAAATGATATATTGCTCACACAGGCCATGGGCATATGTGGAATTGCACCCCAAAATACATTTAGCTGCTTCTCCTGAGTATGGGGATACCACATGTGTGGGACTTTTTGGGAGCCTAGCCGCGTACAGGGCCCCGAAAACCAATCACCGCCTTCAGGATTTCTAAGGGTGAAAATTTTTGATTTCACTCTTTACTGCCTATCACAGTTTCGGAGGCCATGGAATGCCCAGGTGGCATAAAACCCCCCCAAATGACCCCATTTTGGAAAGTAGACACCCCAAGCTATTTGCTGAGAGGCATGGTGAGTATTTTGCAGCTCTCATTTGTTTTTGAAAATGAAGAAAGACAAGAAAAAACATTTTTTTTTTTCTTTTTTCAATTTTCAAAACTTTGTGACAAAAAGTGAGGTCTGCAAAATACTCACTATACCTCTCAGCAAATAGCTTGGGGTGTCTACTTTCCAAAATGGGGTCATTTGGGGGGGTTTTGTGCCACCTGGGCATTCCATGGCCTCCGAAACTGTGATAGGCAGTGAAGAGTGAAATCAAAAATTCACGCCCTTAGAAAGCCTGAAGGCGGTGCTTGGTTTTCGGGGTCCCGTACGCGGCTAGGCTCCCAAAAAGTCTCACACATGTGGTATCCCCGTACTCAGGAGAAGCAGCAGAATGTATTTTGGGGTGTAATTTCACATATTCCCATGGCATGTTTGAGCAATATATCATTTAGTGACAACTTTGTGCAAAAAAAAAAAAAATTTGTCTCTTTCCCGCAACTTGTGTCGCAATATAAAATATTCCATGGACTCGACATGCCTCTCAGCAAATAGCTTGGGGTGTCTACTTTCCAAAATGGGGTCATTTGGGGGGGTTTTGAACTGTCCTGGCATTTTATGCACAACATTTAGAAGCTTATGTCACACATCACCCACTCTTCTAACCACTTGAAGACAAAGCCCTTTCTGACACTTATTGTTTACATGAAAAAGTTTTTTTTTTTTGCAAAAAAATTACTTTGAACCCCCAAACATTATATATTTTTTTAAAGCAAATGCCCTACAGATTAAAATGGTGGGTGTTTCATTTTTTTTTTTCACACAGTAATTGCGCAGCGATTTTTCAAACGCATTTTTTGGGGAAAAAACACACTTTTTTAAATTTTAATGCACTAAAACACACTATATTGCCCAAATGTTTGATGAAATAAAAAAGATGATCTTAGGCCGAGTACATGGATACCAAACATGACATGCTTTAAAACTGCGCACAAACGTGCAGTGGCAACAAAATAAATACATGTTTAAAAGCCTTCAAAAGCCTTTACAGGTTACCACTTTAGATTTACAGAGGAGGTCTACTGGAAAAATTACTGCACTCGATCTGGCCTTCGCGGTGATACCTCACATGCATGGTGCAATTGCTGTTTACATATGACGCCAGACCGCCGCTTGCGTTCGCCTTAGCGCGAGAGCAGGGGGCGACAGGGGTGCTTTTTTTTTTTTTTTTTTTTTTCTTTATTATTTTTTTGCTTTTTTAATCTTACTTTTAAACTGTTCCTTTCATATTTTTTTTTTTAATCATTTTTATTGTTATCTCGGGGAATGTAAATATCCCCTATGATAGCAATAGGTAGTGACAGGTACTCTTTTTTGAAAAAATTGTGGTCTATTAGACCCTAGATCTCTCCTCTGCCCTCAAAGCATCTGACCACACCAAGATCGGTGTGATAAAATGCTTCCCCAATTTCCCAATGGCGCTATTAACATCCGGCGAAATCTAAGTCATGAAATACTCGTAGCTTCCGGTTTCTTAGGCCATAGAGATGTTTGGAGCCACTCTGGTCTCTGATCAGCTCTATGGTCAGCTGGCTGAATCACCGGCTGCATTCTCAGGTTCCCTGTTGAGACAGGAGAGCCAGAGAAAAACACGGAAGACGGTGGGGGTGGGGGGGGCATTCCCTCCCACGGCTTGTAAAGGCAGTCTAGAGGCTAATTAGCCGCTAGGATTGCTTTTACATGAAAGCCGACCGCTGGCTGAAAAGAATGATACCAAGATGATACCTAAACCTGCAAGCATCATTCTGGTATAACCACTCAAAGTCGTGAATGGCGTACCTGAAGACAAAAAAATGGTTAACAATGGTTAACAATAAAGCACAGTAAACAGTAAAGTATAAATAATTACACACCTGAAAAACAAACATGATAAAACATAATAACAATAACAATAACAATAAAACATTGCAGAATAGAATACAGTAAAAAAGAGCAGAACAATAGAGAGAGAGAATAGAGAGAGAGAGAACAATAAAACGACAACTATTTTTTTTTTATTTCATATTTTTTTTTTTTTTTTACACTTTTTTTGTAACTAACTTTTATAACGGTAACCGGTTCCAGGTTCGGGTCTCTCAAAATGCGATGGCATCTTGGGAGACCCTGTGAAAGTGTGCCTAGTCTGTGCAATGCTGTACCCTACGCTAATACTCAACTAGTGAATGGTAGCGTTCAAAACATTCACCAATGCAAAGACCAGGATTGTCAGGACAGGAGGGACAATAATAGCGGGTGTCACGCCTATATCCGCGCTTGCTGCAGACACGACATCTTTTTTGGGGGGGTTCGTTGGGTAGGGGTACTCGGGAGGACATAAAGAAAATGCCTCTCATGCAGCCGACTGCATTTGGTTGGGGATGTGAATGGGGGAAGTACGGGCGCTGCAGAAGCGGTGGGTTCCCAATTAGGATTGGCGAATGCAGCAGGAAGGGCATTATGGGCACGACGGGCCTGTGTTTGTCTTTTTGGTGGCAGCGGGACACTACTTGTGCTTGCCACCTCACCAGCTTGAACTGCACTTATGGGACTCGCCACGTCACCAAGTCTTACTGCAGTGCTGGTTTGACTACGACCGGGGTGTACTAGGCCGCTGGCGCTTGCCAGTTCCCCAAAACGCTACCAAAAAACTGTTAGCGATCGCAGGGATCAGGCCTGACTCTGCGAACGCTGCAGTTATGCGTTTAGTGTTTTGTAAGTGACAGTGATCGATCGATACTGCACTTGGGTGGGCTGGGCCGGGCGGAGGGGCAAAACGCAGGTGCTAGCAGGTATCTGGGCTGATCCCGCTAACACTGCGTTTTTGGGAACCCTAAACTGCTGGGGACGCTAGTATAGATCTGATCGGATCAGATATTGATCCGTTCAGATACTATACCACTAAGGGAGGTGTACGGTGCGTGTGTGGGTGTTAGCGGTACTGGCGCTAACCTGACGCTGCCTGGGGCTGGTGCTTGCCAGTTCACCAAAACGCTACAAAAAAAACTGTTAGCGATCGCAGGGATCAGGCCTGACTCTGCGAACGCTGCAGTTATGCGTTTAGTGTTCTGTAAGTGACAGTGATCGATCGATACTGCACTTGGGTGCGCTGGGCTGGGCCGGGCGGAGGGGCAAAACGCAGGTGCTAGCAGGTATCCGGGCTGATCCCACTAACACTGCATTTTTGGGAACCCTAAACTGCTGGGGACGCCAGTATAGATCTGATCGGATCAGATATTGATCCGTTCAGATACTATACCACTAAGGGAGGTGTACGGTGCGTGCGTGGGTGTTAGCGGTACTGGCCCTAACCTGACGCTGCCTGGGGCTGGTGCTTGCCAGTTCACCAAAATGCTACCAAAAAAACTGTTAGCAATCGCAGGGATCAGGCCTGACTCTGCGAACGCTGCAGTTATGCGTTTAGTGCCTTGTAAGTGACAGTGATCGATCGATACTGCACTTGGGTGGGCTGGGCGGAGGGGCAAAACGCAGGTGCTAGCAGGTATCTGGGCTGATCCCGCTAACACTGCGTTTTTGGGAACCCTAAACTGCTGGGGACGCTAGTATAGATCTGATCGGATCAGATATTGATCCGATCAGATACTATACCACTAAGGGAGGCGTATGCTGCGTGCGTGGGCGTTAGCGGTACTGGCGCTAATCTGACGCTGCCTGGGGCGACGCATATCACCGCCGGGCGATCGGGGGGCTAAACCTTTATTCGGTAATAAACGGCGGGTGCCCTGACACTATAAAAAAAAAAAAAACTAACCAGCGTCAACCGTAACGGTTATACAGTGATCAGTGGTGAAAGGGTTAACTAGGGGGCAATCAAGGGGTTAAAACATTTATTAGGTAGTATATGGGGGTCCCTGACGCTATAAAACGCTGACGGCGAACCTAAATATTTACCTCACTAACTAGCGTCACCAGCGACACTAATACAGCGATCAGAAAAATGATCGCTTAGCGACACTGGTGACAGGGGGTGATCAAGGGGTTAAAACTTTATTAGGGGGGGTTAGGGGGGTACCCTAGACCTACAGGGGGGTAACAGTAACTGTGCTAACACAGTAACTGTCACAAACTGACACCAATGCAGTAATCAGAAAAAAAAAAAAAAAAACTGCTGGTGTCAGTTTGTGACAGGGGGGGGGTGATTGGGGGGGGATCGGGGGGCGATCGGGGGGGGGATCGGGGTGTAATGTGTGCCTGGCATGTTCTACTGTGTGTGTGTGTGTTGGTGCACTTACTCACATGTCGTCTCTCCTCGGGCCGGAACGGAAACTACCGACCCGAGGGGAGATTACATCACTTCCTTTGCTGCTGTTTAGCATACAGCAGCAAAGGAGTGTTCCCATTGGCCGGCGGCGATCGCGAGGGGGGGGCCACGAACGGATGGCCTCCCCCTCGTCTCTGATCGCCGGGGGACAGAACGGGACCGCCTCGGGCGGCGGGGGGGGGTCCGATCGGACCCCCCACCCGCGGAAGGCAAATCACGTACATGTACGTGATTTTGCCTGTCCGTGCCGCCTTGCCGACGTACATCGGCGTGAGGCGGTCGTCAAGTGGTTAACTAGGGCTACTTCTGTGATCACCACAGCACCCGATAGTGCTGAAGGGTTTGGCTGTTTTACTGCTAATAAGCTCCGTGAGCTTGACGCAGATCAAAGGGAGCTATGTGAGGGTCTAATCATCCAGCTCTTCAGCAAGGCCAGGAAACAAGAGCTAACCAGTAAATCTCATGTGTGTGATTTGGACCACACACCTCCACCTCCTCCACAACAAGCCTACCCACCCCAGCAAACCTACCCACCTCAGCAAACCTACCCACCTCAGCAAAACTACCCACCCCAGCAAGCCCAAACCCAACAAGCCCACCCACCTCAGCAGCATGGTGGTCAGTTGCAAAATCAGTCCCATTATCCACAACAAGGCCAGTGGTCTGGGGAGTTTAGGGGCTACTAATTTAGCATGTTGTATTTTTTAATTTGAGTATGATTTAATAGGCTATATTTTTTTACTTTCTGTGTATCATTTTCTCTTTTTGTTTTTAATTTATAATTTTTAATTGTGATGACAGAGAATATGTCTAATAATTTAGTAATTGTATTTATGTTGTGAATGCACAATAAACAAAATGGCCAAAAAAAAGACAATTTTTTTTAATTTATATCACTAGGACACAAATCCAAAGTAAAATATGTTTGTCTGTACTCTGTCAGTATCACCAGCAAAGCAGATTTATTATTAAGCCATTAAAAAGAAGAAGAGAATGGTGCACTGCATTTAGAAATTTCATAATCTGACACGTCAAGAATGTGCTCTCTCCATTACGAACGCTAGTTTTACAAGACCCACCGCTTCGTGCTGGTCCTTGCTTCCGAGCATGCGTGTTTGTACTTTGGACTAAAGTCCGATGGTTTTGTGTACACACGATTGGACTTTGCGCTATCGGACTTTTGTTGCCGGAAAGTTTGTCCTTTCGCACAGCCAACAAAAGTCTGATGAAAACAGAAAAAGTTGGTCCAATGGAGCGTACACACAGTCGGATGTTGCTCCAAAACAGCTAATTTGCGTGTTTGTTGTCAAAAAGTCTGATCGTGTGTACGGCCCTTTACAATGGCAGAGCTTGTCAAGCATCAGAGGTGTCACACGGGGGAAAAGCCGTATTCCTGTCTTGAGTGCGGAAAATGTTTTTCCCAGAATTCCCATCTCTACAGACATCAGAGATCTCACACGGGGGAGAAGTCACTTTGCTGTCCTGAGGGAATTGAGTGAGGGAATTGAGTGAGGGAATTGTTATGCCCCGTACACACGAGCGGATTTTCCCTAGGAAAAAACTTGGATGGTTTTTCCGACAGAATTACGCTCAAACTTGCCTTGCATACAGACGTTCATACAAAAGTTCTCTGAACTTTCGACTGTCAAGAACGCAGTGACGTACAACACTACGACGAGCCGAGAAAACGAAGTTCAATGCTTCCGAGCATGCGTCGAATCTTTTCCGAGCTTGCGTAGGAATTTTGCACGTCGGAATTTGTACAGACGATCGCATTTTCGGATAGGAACTTTTTCCGACTGAAAAATAGAGAACATGCCCTCAATCTTTTGCTGGCTGGAATTTCGCCAGCAAAAGACCGATGGAACATACACACGGTCACATTTTCCGACAAAAAGCTCTCATCAGAGTTTTTCCTGGCGGAATTTCCGATCGTGTGTACGCGGCACTACTCACAAGTCCTGTCTTCCTGTACATCATGGATCCCACACAACCCTTGAGTTGTATTAGTGCGGGAAATTTCTTCTACGGGGGAGTAAAAGGGTCGCAATTATGACCCGGTCCCATCCTTCAGGGGGCCCGTGCGACTCCCCTGTACACCTGGATAGGAAGGGTGGAGGGGGCAGCAGCATGTGGAGGAGCCGAACCCCTCTTTGTCCCTGTCAGGATAGAGAGCAGGGAAATGGCCAGTAAACGTTATCTTGTCTGTATAGACAAAGTCAATGATCAGTACCAATCACTGACCCTGTTCATTCATAACTGAGACATAGTACACTGTGTTTACTATACAGTGCTCAGCATAAATGAATGCACACCCTTTGAAAAGTAAGATTTAAATCAATATCTCAATGAACACAAGAACAATTTCCAAAATTTTGACACAGCTGAGTTTTATAGAACATTTGTTTAGCTCATTACATGAAAGTAAGTTCACCTGCCTGGGATGTGTTTTCCTCGCCTCCCCCTCACTACTATGGCAGGTCAGCATGACGTTGGCAGGGATCTGCCCTGGTCCAGGGGTATATATGTGCCAGAGGTGACAGGCAGACCACTTCATATGTTCCTACCACACTGGAAGAACATCCACTCACGATTCCATTCATGCATCATTGATTAGGTAACAGGGGGGTTATCACACGACAATGTTATTTTGGTTTGATTTGATTGCACTTTAGAGCACTTTTTTATACCCCTTGTGCAGTACCAAAATTGGTGTGTTTTGTACACACACACACAACATTTTTTACCCACAGTACATAAACTTGTAATTCCTCTACATTTAGCAAGGAAACTTCTCTCCAATAGCACTCACATATGTAGTATACAATTCAATTAATGTGCTGCGCTTCTAAACCAACCTACAACCTCCTTCTAAATAATTACTATGTATCACTCTAATACACATAAATCATCAAGTGCACACTTTAACAGTGTTTATATAATAAATCCGTATGTGCAAAATGACAAAGATGAAGAAATAAAAATAAAATGTACATTATTAGCAACTTCTTTTCTCACATTAAATCACACCAATCCCAATATCAGTGTTCATGAAATATAGTGACAAGTGAGCATATATGAAACCATACAATCCTTGTTATATAGTATATTCTCAAACAAACAGAATATATATATGAAAGTGAAAATAAAATTGAAAAAATAGTCTGTATGCCTTTGGCCAATCATGGCTCAGGGGGACTAAGTCCACGCCCCACACTATATAAGGCTGCTTACACAGCGCCCGTATAGTGTTATATAGTGGAGGGAGATAGAGAGATTGAGCTAGATTAGGCAGGCAGGTTAGTTAGTTAATGGCAGTGTATTTGATATATATATATATATATATATATATATATATATATATATATATATCTATCTATATCTATATCTATATACGGACAGACATATATATATATATATATATATATATATATATATACACTCTGCATTAAGCGTAGCCTATATATACAGTGTAAACTCTATATTCAGTCAGTTCAGGCAGTGTATTTGATATATATATACAGTAAGACCAAAATATATATATATATATATATATATACTGCAGTTCAGAGTATATAGTGCACTCAGTGTAGTATATATAATACAGTGCAGGTTATATAATACAGTGTACAATATATAATATAGTGTATTAAAGTGGTTACGGGGAGCTCTATGACAGAATTAAGAAAAAAAACGGCATGAATTCCCCCCCGTCCATACCAGGCCCCCCCGCGCCATTTTAAAAAAAATATTTGGCGTGGAGTTCACCTTAATATCCATACCAGACCCAAAGGCCCTGGTATGGACTGGGGGAGGGAACCCATGCTGTTTTTTTACAATGATTTTTTTTGTATATTGCCGGGATCTAGCAATACATTACAACCAAGAGCAATTTTAAATGACATTTTTTCCTTTAGAAATGTAATTTTGCTGTGGTATTTTTGTAAACATGGGAAAAATGCGCTACTTTACTGGCAGACTAAGGAGACCCCCCAGGCATGATATTTAAAGGAATATTTCATTTTTATTGTTTCACTTTGCGCATTCTTAAAATCACTGCTCCTGAAAAAACGGCCATTTTAAAAACATTTTTTTGCATTGATACACGTCCCCTGGGGCAGTATCCGGGCCCCCAAACATTTTTTATGGCAATAACTTGAATATAAGTTTTTAAATGAGCACTTTTGATTTTTCAGGTTCGTGTCACATAGATTTTAACGGTGTTCGCTTGTTCGCACAAATTTTTTGTCTGTTCGCAAGTTCTAGTGCAAACCAAACGGTGGGATGTTCGGCTCATCCCTACTCCTGATGAGTGCCCCCACAGCAAGCAGCTTGCTATGGGGGCACCCGAGCCGAGCTGCAGCTCCATGTATCTATTCAGACACGGCACCTTTTCTCTCCTCATTGGCTGACTAACTTTGATTGACAGCAGCGAGAGCCAATGGCGCTGCGCTGCTGTCTCAGCCAATGAGGAGGGGGTCCCAGGCAGCTGAGACAATCCTACAACATCGCTGGACAAGCTGGCGCGAGCGCGGGGCATGCAGCGCGGCGATTGGTGGTGCTGTTAGTCAGTCTGACACACCGCAACTCCAATCGTGGTATGGAGCCTCTGACAGAGGCTTCTTACCACATGATCAGCTGTGACCGATCACAGCTGATCATCATGTTAACCAGGAAGTACCGATAAACAGCTTTCCTCAGTTCACGCTGACAGGGAGAGCCGATCAGCGGCTCTCCCTGTCAGAGGGGGGTCTTGCACTGATAATCAGTGCAGCCCCCATCAGAGGTGCCCATCAGCTGCCAATCAGTGCCCATCACCTGCCAGCCTGTGCCCCACAAAGAACACCTGTCAGTGCCAATAAAAGTGCCAATCAGTGCCCATAAAAGTGCCAATCAGTGCCCCATCAGTAATGACTGTCAGGGTCCTTCAGATGCCACTCAGTAATACCTGTCAGTAGCTCCTCATCAGTGCTGTCTATCAGTGCCATCAGTGCCACCTATCAGTGCCCATCAGTTCTTTTTTTCAAAATTGTTGGTCTTTTTTTGTTTATTGTGCAAAAAATAAAAATCGCAGAGGGGATCAAATACCACCAAAAGAAAGCTCTATTTATAACATTATCTCCATTATTCCGGGGATCACCATTTTCTCATACCCCACTAGTTCCTAATTAGTACACTGGAACTCATTATTAACTGACTGACAAAACATCACAGCTTAATACCAATGGGACTAAAGTACTGAGATGTCTAATGCCACGTACACACGATCGGACTTTACGGCATACTTGATCCGGCGTACCGGATTTCGTCGGACAGTTCGATCGTGTGTGGGCTCCAGCGGACTTTGTTTTCTCAAAAGTTTGACGGACTTAGATTTGAAACATGTTTCAAATCTTTCCGATAGACTCTGCTTTCTAGCGTACAAACTGTTCGTCTGTGTGCTAGTCCGATTGACCCAAACTGACACATGCTCTGAAGCAAGTACAAGACGGAAGCACTCGGAAGGAAGTTGTTTTGCTGTTTATATTCACACAGAGTTCTCACAAACTACTTTCTTCATGATTTATCCTCATGCCATGACTAATATGATATTTTTTAAAAGCCAGATCTCCAGAACTATAAAGTAGCACATTTTTTTTGGACTCATCTTTATTTTTTACAGATTTCAACAATATAGATTTTACAATGTGTGCTAAATTATACAAAATGTTTTTTTTTTAATTTTTTTTTTTTTGGATTTTGAGATTCAAGTTACCATAATAACCTTAATATTTTTTATTGTTTTAATGAACCTTAATGAGGTTGGTGTCCCTTGTTAATTAGACATGGGGGGTTATTTTAAAAAAGCAAAATCATTTTTCACTACAAGTGCAAATTGTACTTGGAATTGCCCTGAAAGAGCATTTGGAAGTGCATTCGCTGTGGATCCGAGGGACACATGCAAGGAACCCACATGATTGTATGATAAAATCAGATTGCCCTCAGATTTACAGTGACTGCACTTCCAACAAGTGTACTTGCAGTGCAATTTATCAAGTGCACTTTGCAATAGCACTTTGCACTTGAATTGCAAAATTATTTAGCCTTTTGTAAATAACCCACATATAGTCTTTTTGACCTGTACCTGCCTACTCACAAACCAAATGTCCTTTCTGAATCAAAACACATAGTCAATAATGTAAGGTAACGAAAATATCCATTTATTTTGGTCAAAACAGAAATGAGGAAGGCAACACTGGAGACACTTTTGGAATGTGTGAAGCCTTTTGTCCCTCAGGACACACATCAAGTTAGAGGACAATAAAATTGGTATCTTGCGACTAGGGAGCACAGGAAGCACAGTTAGAAGTCAGACCAGACAGAAGCCAGACAATCACTTTCGACTCTTCCGTGGAGCCTTCCCTGCATGCTGCCCTGCAGCCTTCCCTCCACGCTTCGCTGCAGCCTTCCTTGGAGGCTGTGCCTTTTCTGGTGTACTTGGGGCAGGAGGAGGAGGAGGTGGAGTGGCTTCATCTGCTATATATGTTTTTGCAGTAAGCTCCCCTCACAAGCCCTTCTGATACACTTGAAAAATCAGACCTTCACAGAGGAGGCGTTGCCCCTTTTCTAGTTCCAGCAATCTGGTGGGCATATAGGTTCCATACGCCTCTCCTGCATTGGGTGGTGTGCTGAGGTTTTGGCTGGCTTCGCGAATGAGGGCTAGTGATTCCTCCTCTGTTCGGGTTATCTTTCTGGGCCTTTTGGTGGTAATGCAGAGGGGAGCCACCTGACACTCTGTGAGGCTTCTACTGCGCCCAGCCACGGCCTCCTCCTCTCTCCCACTGGGCAAGGCCTCCTCCTCTATACCTCTGGGCATGGACTCCTCCTGGCTGAGCTCATCCTGGGTCAAAAAAAGTGACATACCGGTAGTTTTTTCATTTTTGCTTACACAATCACACACAATTTTCAGCTCATGACTTGCAAATATAACTCTAAACAAATAGTAAAGGCTATCTTTTTAACCCCCCCTTATTCTAGCTGCTCACCAATATTTGAAGTATATTTTTGGCCACTACTGTCTAGTGATATGTCTACATATTAATAATTGTGATGAAGTCATTTTTGGTGAAGCACTTCAAAAAATTTTAGGTTTACATCATTAATATTTACACAATCCCAAATTCACCAAAAAAGTATACCTGGCTGAAGCTGGGCGCATCCACTTCATCAAGGATGAAAGGGCCCAGTTCTTCTTGGGACTCCTCAGCTGGGGTGGAGGGAAGGGTGGAGGTGGAGGGAAGGCTGGAGGGAAGGGTGGAGGGAAGGCTGGAGGGAAGACTCGAAATTGATTGCCTTGCTTCTGTCTGGTCATCCAGAAATCAAATTTTTTGGTAGTACCATAGCTTGGGGACATAAACCTGGTCTGCTGCTGCTCCGGATCTGCGCGACTCCTGGATCTTCTTGTGTTCCCGCCTGTACATGTTGTGCAAGATACCAATTTTATTGTCCACAATCTTAAGGTCTGCCTGGGGGACTTGAGTCTTCACAAATTCCAAAAGTGTGCCCAGTGTTGCCTTACTTACATCTCTATTAAAATACAATGCGTGCTTGACCTCCCACAGGTTTCTGTTTTCTTGATACAAATCAAGAAAACGTGTCAAAAATTCTTCCTCCTTAAAAGGATTCATTTTTGCTGAAAGACAAGACACAAGATAAAAACTGTAATGTCAGTCCAAACTCCCAGTATTATATTTGGCTCAATCTAGGGTACTGAAGTAGAATAGTAAAGTATCGAACCAGGCAGAACTTCAGCAATGCAGGTTTATTAACAGCTGATAACATACAGGTTTATGTTCAAAATATTACAATATACAGGTCTAATTTATACAGTTTCTTACAATGCAAGCATATTAGATATAAATATTCTTATCCTCTAACCAAATTGAAACGATTGTGAAGTGTTCTCACCTTGAACCAGAATGGGTCTTTTCTGCCAATTCTTGGGAACCTCTCACCTGATAGGGACCAGCCGATCTGCCGGTGGTCTGGTCCCCTCACAGAGTTCTGGGTTCCAGCTCGACCAAGTTCTTGAGGGAAAGTCACCTGAGACCACATTCTGGAACAAGTTAAGAAGTCTTCTCTGACTTGTACGAGGAGACAAGTTATGGACAGATACTTGCCCATTGGTTCTGACCTCTATGACCCGTGCAATAGGGCAGCATACACAGAGTTCAGCATTATGAGCTCCTATCTGACTTGTCCGAGGGGACAAGTTAGGACAGATACTTGCCCATTGGTTCTGACCTCTATGACCCGTGCAATAGGGCAGCATACATAGAGTTCAGCCTTATGAGTTCCTATCTGACTTGTCCGAGGGGACAAGTTAGGACAGATACTTGCCCATTGGTTCTGACCTCTATGACCCGTGCAATAGGGCAGCATACATAGAGTTCAGCCTTATGAGCTCCTATCTGACTTGTCTGTCTAACAATTGCAGAGCTTGCATTTATATACCATTTTACAAGTCTTATCTCAACTATCTCTCTTACATATGATTGGTCGCTAAGATCTACGTCAAAGTAACCAACCATAAATCTGACACCTGTTCTACAACCAGATAAACTTAATTATTCCCAAAATTCCTATATGTTCATTAAAGTGATTTATAACTGTTTTTGTCCAATTAAAAACACCTGTATAGAGACAGTCTGGCGCCCAGCTGTGTTATCAAACTCTCCTTATCTTGATAAGATTTAACTAGCTTCAAGGATTTGCAAATTTACAACTTTGAGACAATTAACTTTCAATAACCCCACCAGATGTTTTATATGTTTCACTATATGCATGTATTTTAACAGTTTTAATGAGGGCACAAGCAGACCTTTGTTTGACCCTGTCAAACTTAATTAATGTTCTGTACATAACTTTCCTGTATTCCACCTAATTATTTTAACCACCTGTTTTCTTATCTGTCTGAGACCATTCTACATAACTTGAATCTATTCTAATGAACTTTCACCCAGTAGACTATCTTAATACATTTTCGAGAACACCTGTTTACAAGTACTTGTCATAAAGCAGAGGTCATTTAAAGTTCAACACTTAAAAATGAAGACTTTCTAAATCTGGAAAATACAGTATACATTATTAAAGATTAATAATTGTTGCTTTACTTATTGAATAATAATATTGATAAAACCACTACTATATAATAATATAAATAATAATAATAATTATCAATAAAATATATGCAAATCAATATATATAATATGAAATACATTGGCTAATATGAGATTCCACAACAGTACACACACACACCAAACACATTCACCAAACACACACCCACGTTTAATCTTACCTTCGTTTCTGATGCTCGCTACTTCCGATCGGACATACGTAGGCCAGCGTAATAGCTTTATATACACTGTGCTTGTGTTGAGCTACGCCTGCGTCGCCCGCCCCTGACATTCTTTAGTACGATTTGTCCCCGCCCCTTCACTCTTCGTTGCGCAGTGGCAGGATATAGAGAAAGATGGCGGAGAAATTATCTGCAAGTAGCGCGGAGGAAAGCCCGGAGCCACAACCATCCAGATCCAAGAGGAGATATAAGGCCACCAACATGGCCTTTGAAGAGATGGTGGAGATGGTGTCCATATTGAGAAGGGAGGACTACGATGGCAAAAAAGGACCGTACACTCGACCCAATATGCGGAAGGACAAAATAATGTCCTCAGTTGTCACCGCTCTTAAACAAAAATTTGGCACTAAACGGGCTAAAGAACAATTGAGGAAGCGGTGGTCTGTCCTCAAAAGTAGGGAGCCTGAACAATATTGGCAAATAAAGAAGCTGCTTAAAAAAAAGTAAGTACTTGTGTGTTCCGAATGAGATACTTAACTTGCATGCTGATCCATATGCTTTTCGTTTATACAGCATCGATCGTAAAGACCGTTCTTTTGAAAAAACATATGGCAGTTTTTTTTCGCCAAATACGATGGTACAGGGTTTGGACATACATTTAGGTCTTGATAATTTGTCGTATTCCAAAAATGTGGTGATGTTGTGTAGATGTGTTTGAAAATATAATGCTTCTTCAATAATGATTCAGTGTAATGTAAGGACAGTAATGTAAGGACAGGACACAGCAGCTGTTTCCACATCTGGACTCACGAGCACTAGTGTACTATGTGACACCCAAGAAAATTTTGGGGAGTAATACACATAGGGGCTCCAGGGGATACTTGAGGTCTCTGCATCTGTGAAACTTGCATGAAAATGTGTATTGTTTGGCATTTTTGGGCATAGTGAATTTTAATCCTGTCTTCAAAATTTTTGGTGCCAAAAAATGACAATTGTCCACAACTTCTAACGAACGTTTCATATTCCTTTTTCAAGACTGAAATATCCCTGTGTTTTAACTATACCTTTTGTTTAATTATCATACGGGAGAAAAGACTCAGACAACAGTCCAAGTATCCCAGGACCCCCCCAAGTCACCAGCCTGAAGCTGACATTACCCCAAGCCCCAGCCCAAGACCACGCCCACCCGACGAGCTGGAGGAAGGAGAGGTGGAGGAAGTGTGTGATATTTCCACCCCACCAAGTGAGTGACTGACACCCCAGCTTAAGTTCATCTATTTAGGCGTGCATATTTTACAATAATTTTTTATCCACAAATTTTATGTGATGTTCTGGTTGTGGAAGGCCAAGCGGCAGAGCCCTTTAGCACAGACAGTGCACAAAGACTCATTGGCCAGATAATGGTGTGGAATGGCCAAATTGATAGAATGCGTGACCAAATTGACAGCATGAGAAATCGGCTGGACAGCATGCAACAGGAAATGAAGAACATGATTGATGTTTTGGGCAGAATCTAATAACTTTTTGCCTAAAAACATCAATCATGTTCTTCATTTCATTGTCAAGTTTCATTTTTCTAAAATGTTTTAACTTGCTAAATACTATAATGTAAAAATTTTGCAGATGCACACGGTGTGTCATCATGTGCTATCTTCCATCAGGGGATATCAATGTACTTGTTTTGTGTTTGCAACCCCTTCATCAGAATAATGTTAGTTTGTGAGAGGAACAAAGGGATTGCACACGCAAAACATGTCCATTGCTCCCCCATGATGGGAGATAGCACATGTTGACTTGAACCTTTTTTCACGAGAAATTGTGAGCATCTGCAATTTTTTTATTTTACATGGGTGACATCACCAGCACCGTTATTAACATGTTGAACTTTGTAAGTTCCTGTTATTTTTTGTTCTTATGGTTTTTAAAACCCTGTTGTGAAGCCAAATTTTGTAAACAATGTATATTTTCTACAAATATGCCTAAACTAAAAAAATTCAAAAAAATATTGTTAACAAAAAAAAAAAAAAACACGTTCAAACAAAATGCACCTTTCAATGTGCACACAGTAAAATGTTTTTACTACTACAATGTGTATGGCTTATTATTTATCAATAACAGTTTGTTATTTTTTTGTGTGGTTACAGTGACAAAGGGCTTTATTAACTAAAGGGAAATGCACTTGCCACTAAAAGTGCACTAGGAGACGGACAAAACTAAATGCAAACAAGAATCAAAACAAGAGATTGTTGCCAAAATGTTTTTATTTTTTTTTCAAAAAATCTTAAAGATCTTGTTGCATTGCAATGGCCCCCCAACCATTAATTAATAATTGACATATCTGTCACGCACTTCACGGGCGTCCATCCACATTCTGGTCATGAGGTGGCAATCCCAGGCCACCAGTCTGGAGACGCTGGCACAGCTCGGTCTGTGCAAAGACCCCTCCGTCAGACATCTGGCCGTTCTTCCCCACGTCCATGAACATAAATTCCAATTGTGCCAAGACCACCGCCATCAAAACTACACTATGGAACCCCTTATATTTGTAGAAATAAGACCCCGAATGGGGTGGTGGCACAATGCGGACATGCTTCCCATCAATCGCCCCGACACAGTTGGGAAAGTCCCAACGGTCAGCGAACTGGGAGGCCACAGTCTGCCATTCCTGTGTGTTTGAAGAAAACTGTGGAGTCAAACAAGAAAAAAAAATATAAGTACTTTTAAACATAACTTGGATATCAGATTACACAAAAACATTCTTGAACAACAGCAGTTGAACATTATTAATATGTGTTATTTTTAGAAAAAAAAATAAGGCCCACTTATAAGATTACTCACCCCCTCTGATGGACCATTGATCAATTTGTATGTGGAGGAGGGGTACTAATTGGGGCCAAGAACACACCTGACAGTTGTAAACATTTGAGGGAGTGGGGGAGGGGTACTAATTGGGGCCAAGAACACACCTGACAGTTGCAAACATTTGAGGGGGTGGGGTACTAATTGGGGCCAAGAACACACCTGACAGTTGCAAACATTTGAGGGGGTGGGGGAGGGTAAAACAGTACAATGGAGCTGACAATATACATTGTTCAAAGGACTATAGTCTAGAGGTATAAATGGACCCAGGATTGCATGGTGGGGAGGTTATTGAAGGAATATATGCATGTAGGCCCAAAAATTATTAAGGTAAAAAAACAGGCATGCATGAAGATAAAGGGGACATTCCCAGCATATTCAAAGCATGGTAATTAGGTAACGAGGACATTTAGACAATACATTAGCAAACATTAAATACATATCATGTAATGTTAAAGGAAAAAAACTTACCTTCATATAGTCCTTCTGCAGGACCTGAATAATAGCAGAACAGGTCTCTGGGATTATGATCCCCAGAGCCTGGGGGGAGATGCCTGTGGAGAACTTCAAGTCCTGAAGACTTCTCCCAGTCGCCAAGTAACGTAAAGTGGAAACTAGCCTCTGCTCCTCAGTGATGGCTTGCCTCATGCAGGTATCCTGCCTGTTGATATAGGGGGTCAGCATAGCCAGCAGACGTTCAAAAACGGGGTCCGTCATCCTGAGAAAATTCCTGAAATCCTCAGGATTATTCTCACGGATCTCACAGAGCAAAGGCATGTGCGAGAATTGGTCACGCTGGCGCAACCAATTCTTCATCCATGAACTCCTCCTCGCCCTGTTCATGGACTGGACTTGGGTCAAAGTATTAACCCCAACACCAAGTCCCCACGCAGCACGAACTTGAGAACGAGTACGTCCATGCACCATGGCTTCAAAACGGTCGGCTGGTCAAACAAACAAACTTAGAACAAACGCACTGAAGAACAGCAAGACCTATGAAGAGCAACCTGAAAATCAGGAACGAGCGGACCAGAACGGCCTGCTAGGCAGGTTACGAACTGACCAACACGCACCGCACTGAAAAGCAGATACAAACCTCACAAGCACAAACTGAACCGCAGAAAACGATCGAAATAAGCTGAAGGGTGAAAAGCACGAATCCTCTCTAACCAAACTTCTACTAACACAAGATAGTTACATAGTTACATAGTAGGTGAGGTTGAAAAAAGACACAAGTCCATCAAGTCCAACCTATGTGTGTGATTATGTGTCAGTATTACATTACATATCCCTGTATATTGCGGTCATTCAGGTGATTATCTAATAGTTTCTTGAAGCTATCAATGCTCCCCGCTGAGACCACCGCCTGTGGAAGGGAATTCCACATCCTTGCCGCTCTTACAGTAAAGAACCCTCTACGTAGTTTAAGGTTAAACCTCTTTTCTTCTAATTGTAATGAGTGGCCACGAGTCTTATTAAACTCTCTTCTGCGAAAAAGTTTTATCCCTATTGTGGGGTCACCAGTACAGTATTTGTAAATTGAAATCATATCCCCTCTCAAGCGTCTCTTCTCCAGAGAGAATAAGTTCAGTGCTCGCAACCTTTCCTCATAACTAAGATCCTCCAGACCCTTTATTAGCTTTGTTGCCTTTCTTTGTACTCGCTCCATTTCCAGTACGTCCCTCCTGAGGACTGGTGCCCAGAACTGGACAGCATACTCCAGGTGCGGGCGGACCAGAGTCTTGTAGAGCGGGAGAATTATCGTTTTATCTCTGCAGTTGATCCCCCTTTTAATGCATGCCAATATTCTGTTTGCTTTATTAGCAGCAGCTTGGCATTGCATGCCATTGCTGAGCCTATCATCCACTAGTACCCCCAGGTCCTTTTCCATCCTAGATTCCCCCAGAGGTTCTCCCCCCAGTGTATAGATTGCATTCATATTTTTGCCACCCAAATGCATTATTTTACATTTTTCTACATTGAACCTCATTTGCCATGTAGTCGCCCACCCCATTAATTTGTTCAGGTCTTTTTGCAAGATTTCCACATCCTGCGGAGAAGTTATTGCCCTGCTTAGCTTAGTATCGTCTGCAAATACCGAGATTGAACTGTTTATCCCATCCTCCAGGTCGTTTATGAACAAATTAAATAGGATTGGTCCCAGCACAGAACCCTGGGGAACCCCACTACCCACCCCTGACCATTCTGAGTACTCCCCATTTATCACCACCCTCTGAACACGCCCTTGTAGCCAGTTTTCAATCCATGTACTCACCCTATGGTCCATGCCAACACACCTTATTTTGTACAGTAAACGTTTATGGGGAACTGTGTCAAATGCTTTTGCAAAATCCAGATACACCACGTCTACAGGCCTTCCTTTATCTAGATGGCAACTCACCTCCTCATAGAAGGTTAAACACGAGATAAACACGAGATTAGCTGAAGGAGCCCAAAGGGTGGCGTAGTGGGGCTTGAACTTCTTTTTCTAGTCCCGTCGTACGTGCTGTACGTCACCACGTTCAAAACCATCAGACTTTTGGAGTGATTGTGTGTGTCCAAGTCCGTCCGTTTTTAAGTCCGGCGCACCTAGCGTACAAAGTCCGTCGAAAAGATCGCCGGACCAAGTATGCCGTAAAGTCCGATCATGTGTACGTGGCATAAGAAGTGCTAGGCATGCCCAATATGGGATTGTGAGAAGTGCCTGCTGCTGACAATATCAGAGGAGTAAGCATTGATTAGCTTTAGGTTGCTCGCAAGGGTGCTTGCTTGTTTACAGTATACAAAATGCATGGAACCAATAAACATCCTGCTCCCAAGTCTACACTTATCTTCCTCAAATTTTTCAGCATTGCTCCTCTTATCCTTCTGAAAAAGTAATCCTTTTGAAGAAGTCAGACAAGATAAAATATCTTAGTACTCCACCTTCAAAATCTACTCCTGAATAGAACTAATTAAATTAAAGCTCATAAGACGGGTCTACTTTTAGGAGCAACCTAAAGAAAGATTAGAGTAAACAATTTAACCGCTTCAGCCCCGGAAGATTTTACCCCCTTCCTGGCCAGAGCACTTTTTGCGATTCAGCACTGCGTTGCTTTAACTGACAATTGTGCAGTCGTGTGAAGTTGCACCCAAACAAAATTGACGTCCTTTTTTCCGACAAATAGAACTTTCTTTTGGTGGTATTTGATCACCTCTGTGGTTTTTATTTTTTGTGCTATTAACAAAAAAAAGAGCGACAATTTTGAAAAAAAAAGCAATACTTTTTACTTTTTGCTAAATATAAATATCCCCCAAAAATATATAAAAAACTAATTTTTTCCTCAGTTTAGGCCGATATGTATTCTTCTATATATTTTTGGTAAAAAAAAAAAAAAAATCGCAATAAGTGTATATTGATTGGTTTGTGCAAAAGTTATAGCGTCTACAAAATAGGAGATAGTTTTATGGCATTTTATTATTATTTTTTTTTTATTAGTAATGGCGGCAATCTGTGATTTTTATCGTGACTGCGACATTATGGCGGACACATCGGACACTTTTGACACTATTTTGGGACCATTGCATTGTCATTTATGCAGCGATCAGTGCTATAAAAATGCACTGATTACTGTGCAAATGACACTGGCAGGGAAGGGGTTAACCACTAGGGGGCGATCAAGGGGTTAAGTGTGCCTTAGGGAGTGATTCTAACTGTGGGGGGGATGGGCTTCAACTCACATGACAGGGTTCACTGCTCCCGATGACAGGGAGCAGTGATCTCTGTCATGTCTCACCTTTTCTCCCCTGTCTGCAGCTCACCTCTTCCCCCCCCCTCAACAGCTCACTTCTTCTTACCACGTCCACAGCTCACCTCTTCTTCCCCCGTCCACAGCTCACCTCTTCTTCCCCCGTCCACAGCTCACCTCTTCTTTGCCCTGTCCGCAGTTCACCTCTTTTTCCCCCTGCGCAAAGCTCACCTCTTCTTCCCCCATCTGCAGCTTACCACTTCTTTCCCCTGTCAGCAGCTCACCTCTTCTTCCCCCCACCTGCAGCTCACCTCTTCTTTCCCCTTCCTGCAGCTCACCTCTTCTTTCTCCTTCCCGCAGCTCACCTCTTCTTTCCCCTGTACGCAGCTCACCTCTTCTTTCCCCTGCCCGCAGCTCACTTCTTCTTTCCCCTGTACGCTGCTCACCTCTTCTTTCCCCTGCCCGCAGCTCACCTCTTTGTCCCCCCATTTGCAGCTCACCTCTTCTTCCCTCCATCTGCAGCTCACCTCTTCTTCCCCGGTCTGCAGCTCACCTCTTCTTCCCTCCACCTGCAGCTCACCTCTTCTTCTTTCCGTCCGCAGCTCACCACTTATCCCCCCCATCCACAGCACACCTCTTCTTCCCCCTGTCCCTCCTCAATTCTGCACCCCTGTCTACAGTTCATCTTAGCACCCCCCACCTTTGTACCCCCGTCAACAACTCAACTCTGCACCCCCCCACCTGCCCCCCAATCTACAGCTTACACCTCCAGTCAACAACTACAGCTTGTCTCTACCCCCCTTCCACATTTTACTTCTGCACCCCCATCTACAGATTACCTCAACCCACAGCTCTCATCTTTTCAGCCCTCCAACTTTCATCTCTTCACCCCCTGTCACACAACCTGCTAACTTGCCACTGTACCACCTGCCCCCCCTCTCCACTACTCAGCTCTCACTTTGCACTACCTCTCCCCTTCTCCAGCTCTCATAACTTCACTCCCCTCTTCACAAATTCACCCCGCTGCGGTTCACAGCTGTCACCTCCCGCACAGATGCCACTTGCCCCCCTTCCTCCCTTTCCCACAATAGTTTTCGCTCACCTCCTCTCAATAGCTTTCAGTGCAGCTATCAATGGTCTGTTAAGAGCACACGGGCTTTTTTCAACACAGTGCAGTTCTGGCCCCTGCCTCGCCCCACCTGTCAGACCTGTGTAACAAAGAGCCAAGGAAGAGTTTTAGAACACTTCTCTTGGCTCTGAGCTACACAGGTCTCATGGGGAGGCAGGGTGGGGCAGGACGGGAACCGCAGCTCTCGAAGCTCCAGAGAAAGTAAAAAAATGCAAAGGTCGCGGTGTGGGGACTTGGGGCACTGACTCACACATGCAAATACACATGTCCTGAGTGCCTGGCAATAGGAATGTCAGAAACCATGAACCAGACCGACACAGAAGTACAGTAAAATCACACTTGTTTATTAATAAAAATAAAAAGATAAATAGAGTAGGCGTAGTCAAAGCATAGCCGGAGTTCAGTAACCGGATAGGGTAGTCAGCCAAGCCAGAGTTCAGTAACCAGATCGGGTAATCAGCCAAGCCAGAGTTCAGTAACCAGATCGGGTAATCAGCCAGGCCAGAAGTCAGGCATCCAAGTAGAGGAACAGCAAGCAGGATAAGGAGCCAGAAGGGATGTCAGCAAAGTCAGGCTTAAAACAGGAACGCAGGAGATGGTTTCTTGTGATGTGACCAAGGGGAAGGCAGGAATGAAGTGAGCTGGAGATCTTTAAGTAGGCGGGAATGACGAGCAGATTTACAACAGCTAGTTAACTGTGGAGAGAGATGAGAGCTAGCAATTAACCGACAGCTGAGCGGCCAGCTCAGAGAAGGAAGGGCTGAGCCAGCCCTGACGGTACCCCCCTCCTCAACGACCCCTCCCCCTCAGAGTAATGCATTTGCATGAATATATAATAGTTATACAGAGTAAGATAAAACATAATAAGCATTATAGTTACAAAAGGACACTCATCCATTCATAAAAGTTCAATGAACATAATCGATTTTTCATGGTGAGCCAAAATTGTCTAAGCATCAGTTCGATGTAACTCGATGCACGTTTCATGGCTCATGCCAATCATCAGGAGTAAAATGCTCTGAAATTAAATCAGTGATATCTATAAGTATAGGATATCCTTTAAACAGGGAACAATCTCTCAAAATAAAGGTGTGTAACTTACAGTATGGCCAAATGGTGACGCCCAACCTTAAATCCAAGGGAAGAAGAGGGACAAGGATGATCATCTCCCCCGGGGCTGAAGTGAGGAATCCCATCCAGACCAGAGACAACAGTCAGGTGAAGACCAGGTGACCGTGTCACGACCATGTGTATCTGGTGTATGCTTAACAGTCCACACTGCTCTGCAAAGGTAGGAAAATGAAACCATGTGAAATGAGTGAAGTAATGAATAGTGGTGATGTGAAATGTTTGAGCTAAAAAAAACTACAACCAAAAAACCAAACCAAACTGGGGTAGAAGATACCCACTTTCCCAGCGACCTGCCACACCTTAACATCAATGGTCAATCACTCATCCACTTTTACATCTCCCTTACAATGAGCCACTTGTCTTTCAAACTTTCATTTCACCATATACATCTATAATTCTATATCCTGGCTTTTATTGCCAGCAACTAGACACATTTTTATGGGATACAATATAGTGTAATTCTTTTTTCGGCCATGGATGGGCCTCCTTGCCGGGGGGAGGGGGGTGATGGGGTGACTTTTCTGACCCTGGGGCTGTGATGCATGGCAGTCTTTCCCCTCCCCCGACTTATCCCTTATACAGGTTGGGGGGTGGGGCCTTGCCTCCTATGCATCGGCATCATGATTGGATGCTCTGCTCAGTGCATTTACCTGCCTGAGCATTGAGCAGTTTCCCTCTTTCCATCCTATTGGGGCTCATGGTGCTGGTGGGGGCCTGCCCTTTGCCAGAGATATAAGCTGCTCAGGCTGGCCAGCTGACCATTTAACATGGACCATTCACACAAGCAGGACATCAGGCATGTCTCCAGCCACAGACCCACACACAAGGTAATTTAGTTTGATTCACATTCATCACCACGTCTTTAGGTTTATTTTTAGTTTTCACATTACACAGTCCACCATCCATTGTTGGTTTTGGTTTTATTTTTAGTGGGCATGTTTTTTGGTTGTAGTTTTTTTGGCTCATACATTTCACATCACCACTATTCATCACTTCACTCATTCACAGGAATAGGCTCATTTCATTACTTCAACACATTCATTTCACATGGTTTCAGTTTCCTACCCTTGCAGAGCAGTGTGGACTGTTAAGCATACACCAAATACACATGGTCGTGACATGGTCACCTGGTCTTCACCTGGCTGTTGTCTCTGGTCTGAATGGGACTCCTCACCTCAACCCCGGGGGAAGATGATCATCCTTGTCCCTCTTCTTCCCTAGGATTTAAGGTTGGGCGTCACCATTTGGCCGTACTGTAAGTTACACACCTTTATTTTGAGAGATTGTTCTCCGTTTAAAGGATATCCTATACTTATAGATATACCTGATTTAATTTCAGAGCATTTTACTCCTGTTGATTGGCATGAGCCATGAAACATGCGTCGAGTTACATCGAACTGATGCTTAGACAATTTTGGCTCACCATGAAAAATCGATTATATTCATTGAAGTTTTATGAATGTATGAGTGTCCTTTTGTAACTATAATGCGTATTATATTTTATCTTACTCTGTATAACTATTATATATTCATGCAAATGCATTACATTGTATTGTGTCCTGTATTACAGATTGACACCCCCTATAATGTGATTTGTTATTAATAAATCATTTTATAAATGAATTGAATAAGGTATGGATTCAGTGACTTGCCTCATAGTCAAGTCCCATTTCTTTCCTGTTTTTGTTGTATACATATCAGGGATGGAGGCTTGTCATTGTTACAATTAAATTGTGTTAGGTCGCATCCACTATACCTCCCCCTCAGAGGACCACCGGGCTTGAGGGGAAAACGTCTATGGAAATCATGGAGGAGGGGAGGAGCATGTACGTCCGAGGATGAGACCCAGGAGCGTTCCTCCAGATTGTACCCCTTCCAATGCACCAGGTACTGTATGTGCCCACGGAACCTACGGGAGTCAACAATGGATTGTACTTCATACTCCTCATGGTTCTCAACCTGTATAGGGTGAGGACGTGGCACCGAGGCGGTGTGAAACACATTTGAGATGCGCATACTAGGAGGAAGGTCCAACGCGTAAACCACTGGCTTAATCCTGTGAAGGATACGGAAAGGCCCAATAAACCAAGGTGTGAACTTCAGTGAGGGAACACAAAGTCGGAGGTTGCGAGATGACAGCCAGACCCTGTCCCCAACCTGGTAGGAAGGTACAGGCAGGTGTCTGAGGTCAGCATGGGGTCTGTACCTATCATTAGCATGTCGCAAAGCCTCCTGGACTTGTGCCCAAGCACAGGAATACTCTGCGGAACAAACGAGTCAGGCAACATGGAAGGTTGGAAACCATAATTCGCTATAAACAGAGACAATCGGGAAGCAGAATTCAAGGCACTGTTGTGAGCAAACTCTGCCCATGGTAATAGGTCTGACCAGTTGTTGTGATGGTCAGAAATATAGCAATGTAGGAATTGCTCCAAGGACTGATTGGCTCGTTCTGCTGCCCCATGACTGTGGGTGATACGCAGAGGAGAAAGCAAGCTGAATTCCCAGCTGTGCACAAAAGGCTCGCCAGAACCGGGACACAAACTATCTACCCCTGTCCATGACAATCACCTTGGGTAGCCCATGTAAGCGAAAGATCTTCCGAGCAAAAATGGAAGCCAGTTCCTTAGAAGTGGGCAACTTCTTAAGTGGAATACAATGACACATCTTTGAGAACCGGTCAACCACCATAAGGATAACTGTGTTGCCTTGGGAGTTGGGCAACTCCACAATGAAATCCATAGACAGGTGGGCCCAGGGCCTCTCTCCATTGGGTATGGGTTGTAGGAGGCCCACTGGAAGGTGTCGTGGAGTCTTACTCTGAGCAGACACGGAACAGACAGCCATGAAGGCAGTTATATCAGCACGTAGACTAGGCCACCAGAATTGTTGGGAAATGGCCCAAACAAGTTGATTCTTACCAGGGTGGCCAGCAGCCTTGGGAGAATGGTAAGTCTGGAGCACGGCAGTACGGCGACACTCTGGGACAAAGCAGCGGTCACAAGGTTTCTCAGGAGGAGCATCGACCTGAGCAGCAAGAATTTTGTCACCCAAAGGAGAAGTAAGACAGGTGCGAACTGTAGCCAGAATACGATCAGGAGGAATCATAGGAACCGGAACCAACTTCAACCTGGAAGTGGAGGAAAATTGTCGTGACAAGGCGTCAGCCCTTACATTCTTAGTACCAGGTAAGTATGAGACAATGTAATTGAAACTTGACAAGAAAAGAGCCTATCGCGCCCTTCTGGGAGAGAGGCATTTAGCCTCAGACAAGAATGTGAGATTCTTATGGTCAGTAACAATAAGAACCGGCACAGTGGTACCTTTGAGGAGATGTCTCCATTCTTTCAGGGCTAAAATGATTGCCAACAGCTCTCTGTCACCAATCTCGTAATTGCACTCGGCAGGTGACAATTTCTTGGAAAATTAGTCACAAGGATGCATAGCACTCTCAGATGTAGGACGTTGAGACAGAAGGGCGCCAACACCAGTCTCAGAAGCATCAACCTCAAGGATAAAAGGTAACGTAGGATCAGGATGTGCCAACACAGGAGCAGAAACAAAGGCAGCCTTGAGACCCAAAGGCCTTAATGGACTTCGGAGACCAACTCTGTGGGTTACCGTTCTTTCTGGTCATATCAGTCAGGGGCTTGAACAGAGACGAGAAGTTACGAATAAACTTCCGATAATAGTTGGCAAAACCCAGGAAACGCTGCAGAGGACGTAACCCCACGAGTTGAGGCCACTGTAGGACTGCCGAAAGTTTCTCTGGGTCCATTGAAAAACCAGCAGTGGAAATGATATAGCCCAGGAATTTAACCTGTTCCCGATGGAATTCACACTTCTCCAGTTTACAATAGAGATTGTTCTCTCTCTAAATTTCTGAAGCACACGACAGACATCTGTGTGGTGGCTCTCCAGGGACTTGGAAAATATGAGGATATCATCGAGATAAACCACCACACATAACTGCAACAAATCTCGGAGGACATCGTTAATAAATTCCTGGAAAACTGCCGGGGCATTAAAAAGGCCAAAAGGCATTACGAGATACTCATAATGGCCTGTTCTCGTATTGTCAGAGAGCTCACCTTGCTGGTCGCGGTGCTGGCCGCCCTGGGGCATGCTGGTGCGCGTCGGTGCGCGCCGGTGCGTGTTGGCACGCGCGTTCCTGTCCTTGCTGCTGTGCTCGCTCCTGCAGGTGCTAGTCTGTGTACTGGTGTGCGGGCGCGTGCGGGCTCGCGCCTGTGAGCATCGGTGTGCACGTGTGGGCACCGTTTGGCGCCAACCGGCCTATTTAGGTTTGCCATGCACTCTGTTCAGTGCTGCCTGATCAACCGTTCCCTGTACTATAGTTCCTGTTGCCTGTCTTGTGTTCCTGTGTACCTGATCTCCCTACGACCCGGACTGCCTTTGGATTCTCCTGCTTGCTGCCTGCACCTGACCTCATCCTGTTTGACTCCGCTTCTGCCTGCTCCCACTGTACCTTTGCTGCCAGCCTGTTGCCGAACCCTGACTGTGCCCTGACCTGCCTGCCTTGCTCCTGCTCAGCACCTGTTGGCCTGTGTTCCTGACTACTGACCTGCTGCTTGAAGGTCATCTCTCATCCAGTACTTGGATCCCTTCAGCAGGCTCTCATACCACTCTGCACTCCTCCGGTGCCTCCTGTCTGCTCTACCAGGGGCCGTGAGTCGGACGTGTAAGGGAGTCTACCCTCTGCCCAAGCGGACTCATCAGTCTGGTAAGTGGAAGTCTGACAGGTATTAAACGCAGTTTTCCACTCGTCACCCTCCTTAATCCTCACGAGATTGTAAGCGCCTCTCAGATCAAGCTTAGTGAAAACCGTTGCTCCCTTGAGGCGGTCAAATAACTCTGTAATCAATGGGATCGGGTAGGCATTCTTAATCATGAAACGATTGAGACCCCTATAATCAATACAAGGTCTCAGTTCACCGCTCCTCTTCTTCAAAAAGAAGAAACCAGCACCAGCAGGAGACGAGGATTTGCGGATGAAACCCAGAGAAAGTGTGTCTGCAACATACTCCTCCAAGACCGACAAGGGGTAAACCCGACCACGAGGGGGAGTGGCACCAGGTTCAGGTCAATTGCGCAATCCTACGGCCGGTGTGGAGGCAAACTACCGGTTTGACCTTTGTCAAAGACATTGCTAAAATCACGGTACTCCTCTGGCAGGGAGGAGAGTGAAGAGGTACACAGGACCTTGGCTACCTTCCGGAAGCATGTTTCACTGCATTGTGGTGACCAGGAGAGAACCTCAGCATGGAGCCAATCAAAAGAGGGGTTGTGCCTCTGTAACCAAGGATAACCCATAACCAGTGGAAACTTAGGAGAGGAAATCACTTGGAATTGGATTATCTCATGGTGAAGAGCCCCTACGGCCATGGACAACGGAACCGTCTCATGAGTCACATGGGCAGGCTGTAGAGGTCTCCTGTTAAGAGCCTCAATGACAAGTGGAGTGTCATGCAGCTGCAGTGGAATTGAGTGCTTTGATACAAAGGCAGTATCGATGAACAGGCCTGCAGCCCCAAAGGCGATTAGAGCCTGTATCTTGATAGACGACTTAGCCCAAGAAAGGGTGACCGAAACCAGGGGCTTATTCTTCTAGATAACTGTGGACGACACAACCCCACCTAAGATCTGTCCCTGGATCACCCCCAAATGGCTGGGGAAGGAACCAGACATTCCTCTTATAGAGGTATTACTCAAGGCGGGTGCCTGCCCAGAGACTGGCGCAGCAACAGGGACGGCCTGCAACTCAGGTTGGACCGGAGCAGCCACAGTGGGGGATTCCAGGTGAGCCGTGCGACTCAGGAGCGTTTGTAACGCCATGGCAAACTGATCCATGTGGTGATCTTGCTCATCCAATCTGGAAAAAATGTTACCAACAAGTTTATTAATAAAAATAAAAAGGTAAATAGAGTAAGCGTAGTCAAAGCATAGCCGGAGTTCAGTAACCGGATAGGGTGGTCAGCCAAGCCAGAGTTCAGTAACCAGATCGGGTAATCAGCCAGGCCAGAAGTCAGGGATCCAAGTAGAGGAACAGCAAGCAGGATAAGGAGCCAGAAGGGATGTCAGCAAAGCGAGTCTTAAAACAGGAACGCAGGAGATGGTTTCTTGTGATGTGACTAAGGCGAAGGCAGGAATGAAGTGAGCTGGAGATCTTTAAGTAGGCGGGACTGACGAGCAGATCCACAACATCTGGTTAACTGTGGAGAGAGATGAGAGCTGGTAATTAGCCGACAGCTGAGCGGCCAGCTCAGAGAAGGAAAGGCTAAGCCAGCCCTGACAAGGACACAGAAGCCAGTGGAGGAAGCGAGTAGTGCAAAAACATCCTCTACCGCCTTCTGTGTTCAGTGACAGGATGGAGAGGACAGGGCAACCAAAGGTGGAGGAATGCCGCTCCGCCACGTTCTGTCAGAAAAAAAAGCCCTGCCTATTTTCATGGTTAGGATGGTGACTATGTTGATATTTATGTATGTAGTTAACTGTATTATATCTGTATAAATAATACAAGTAATTGGTTAAACACTAAGCTTATGTGCTCCCTTTCATGTATACAATATACTAATATTAGGTTTTTGTGAGGAAAACCTATTTAGGGGTTTCAACACCCACACACTTGGTATTTATACTGTTTCCATTATGCTATCTGTTATTTATTTGTACTACGGGTTACAGTCCAAAGATTGCCCCTTGTCCTTTGCTGAATGTGTCCTTCTGCCCTCAGGTGAAAGGGAAAGGTTCTGTGAAGGCTGAGGTAAAGAAGGAGATGTTGTAACTAGAGGTCGACCGATATATCGGCCGATATTTGGCGTTTTTAATTAATCGTCATCGGCCGATTGTGCTGATAAAAAAGGCCGATTATAACTTCAGCACGACTTGCAAATGGCTTCTGTAATAGAAGTCAGTGCAAGTTGCCTGAAGTCTTCCGTGGAGTGACTTGTTTGTCCTCTCTGGGCAGCCTGCCAAATCTGAGAAAAGAACCAAGAAGAGATACAATGTTTCTACTTATCAATGAACTGAACTCAGTGTGTAGAAGTTCTCAGTTTAACCATTTAAAGACTTAATCTTTTCTGACACTTGTTGCTTACAAGTAAAAATCCTGTATTTTCTGCTAGAAAATCACTTAGAACCCCCAAAAATTATATATATTTTTTTAGCAGCGACCCTAGGGAATAAAATAGCAGTTGCTGCAATATTTTATGTCACACGGTATTTGCGCAGCGGTCTTTCAAATGCTATTTTTTTGGAAAAAATACACTAATGAATTAAAAAAAAACTAAAACAGTAAAGTTAGCCCATTTTTTTCTTCCAAAAGTTTTGATTACCTGTTTTTGTGTATTTAATATTTAAGATATAGTTTGTTGTTTTTTGTTATCTAAATTATACATACAAGTGAACTGATTGGAGGTTTGTTTTAATAAATGTTTAAATGTAAGAAATTTTCTGTATCACTTATTAATTAAGGCCACTTTCACACTGGAGCGGGCAGGCGTTGACGGTAAAACGCTGCTAGTTTTAGCGGCACTTTACCGTCATTTTAGCGGCGCTATTCGGCTGCTAGTAGGGCGCTTATAACCCAGCTAGCGGCCGATGAAATGCGCCTGTGAAGCGTCGCTGCCGAATCGCTTTGCAGGCGCTTCGGCAGTGGTGCACATTCATTTCAATGGGCAGTGGTGGAGGAGTGGTATACACTGCTCCAAAGATGCTGCTTGCAGGACTTTTTTAACATCCTGCCAGCGCATCGCCTCAGTGTGAAAGCACTCGGGCTTTCACACTGAGACTGCAGGGGAGCCATTTTGCAGGCATTTTACAGGCGCTATTTTTAGCCCAAAAGCTGAAAAATGCTCCAGTGATAAAAAGGGTCTAACCTTTAGATTTTATGAGATGAAGGGAAAAAAAAAATTTAAAAAAAATCGGCCTAACATATCGGCCCCAAAAAAATCGGCATCATATATCGGCCATCAGCCGCCGCGATTTCTAAATATTGGCATCGGCATCGGCCAGAGGAAAACCCATATCAGTCGACCTCTAGTTGTAACACTGTGGCCACTTTCTCTTATTGTGACTTTACTGAAGTGACAAGTCACCCTTTGTCAGGTGGATCGTGTGTGCACCTGTGTGCGAAGATGTGTGCAAATGCATAGCACAGTTCACATCCAGAGTGAAAACTATATGGACTATGGATATGCCGTTTAGCATGGGCATAAATGTTTTAGTGCCTATTTAAATCTATGCAGGGGTCAAAAAGATCACTGAGTGGTTGTCAGCTACTATTACCTCTGAAAAACGAAAGAAATACTCTTGCGCACTGGTGTGTTGGCTAAAAAAGTTCAAGAGGGACTAAGAACTTCGGCTTTGCTGCTCTCAAAGGATGGGATAGTCCTAGTATTGAAAGAAAAAGAGAGAAAAAAGAGAGCGCACCAGCCTAGTGCATTATCCTTGGCAAGTTTATTAGATTAAAAACAAGATAAAAGCTACTCACAAAAGTCGCAGGTAAAATTGCATATCAAACGCACAGAGGCAATAGTTCCAGTGGTAGGCAGCTGTCCAGGTCCCGGTCCGTGTGCCCCCCTCCTGGGACCTGGACAGCTGCCTACCACTGGAACTATTGCCTCTGTGCGTTTGATATGCAATTTTACCTGCGACTTTTGTGAGTAGCTTTTATCTTGTTTTTAATCTAATAAACTTGCCAAGGATAATGCACTAGGCTGGTGCGCTCTCTTTTTTCTCTCTTTTACTATTACCTCTGACCTGATCCCATGCTTGCTTCTGTGTTCCAACCTAGCTTTGTTTGACTTTGCTTCCTCCTGAAACCCTGTTGCTGACTTTGACTTGTAAACCAACCTTTTCTCCTGCCTGCTGTTCCTGTACTTTCTCTGCTTGCCCGATACTGACCTTAGCCTGGCCCTGACTTGCTGCCCAAATGTTGCTGACTTATGTCTGCCTGATCACACATCCATGATTCTCCATCTGCCAGCTCCAGTTTTCCTGGTGCACAGTCTTCAGTTCTGTACCTGTTATAGTGTCTCTCGGCCAGGATCTCCTACAGCCACCCGTGCCACTGTGTGCCCTGTTATACCCTGTCACCAACTACAGGGGAAAAGGGAGAGGAGGTGTAAGGCTGGCCATACATTATACAATTTTCTTGTTCAGTTTCCTTTAGATTTACCTTCAACTATGTAGTGCAACGGCCTACCTGATTGCATACAAATTGAAAGCGTTTAGGTTTGACCTCATATTATATAGTTTGGTAAATCTAAAGGAAAATCGTACAAGAAAATTGTATAATATATGGCCAGCCTAAGGGAAGTCCTTTTGTAATCTCGGCCTCAACCAGGTACCTGACACCTTGTACGCGTGAAGCTATATCAGGGTGTGCCGAAACTAGCATAAGAGCGCCAGCACAGTTCTCAGCTGACAGGCTTAGGGAAAACTGTTGACTGCAGTTAAGAAACCTAAAAAAGAAAAGAAATAAAGATAATATACAAGATGGCACGCTTGCAATTGCGTCTGCTCCTATCCCAAGGAGTTTGTAAGTGCAGTAAAGCAATTTTTTGGTGGTCGGCAGTCTGCACAATTTGTTTTGTGTGTAATACTTTACAGAACTACAACCACACACAGGAGGGAATCAGAGGAAAAGCATCTGACTGGTGTCCCAGGAATCAGGTCATTTGAGAGACGGAAACCTGCTGTTGTAAAAGCTGTGAGTATTAAGCATAATGGTGTCATTTAAGAACTGTGTGAAATAGAGATTTGGAGACCAATGTATGACTGATAGTGCAAGTTGGGCGCAGTGTCCTTTTAACAATTGTTTTTGTGGAAAATGTGAGAATAACCCAATATGGGAACTAGCCTAGCTTGTGTTAATATTTTATGCGCTTTTGGTCATTATAACTTTTAGCCCATCTTTTCTGGTAAGAGGCGTGATGATTATTCCTAGCCAGTGGTGGATCTCTTTACACCAGAGTTGAAAGAACATATGCTAATGGTCTTTGTTCTCACTATGGACTTCACAATTTCCTTTTTATATATGACATAAGGACATTTATATATGCTCTTGTCTCAGGGGTGTGTTTGTTTGCACATTTGTTGTTACTTTTATGCATGGTTAAGTGTTGGATGTACAGTATATCCGCAATTTACTGAATGCTGTTCTATATTGCACTCTGTTGCACTTTATGTACTGTTTCTTATTGTAACATACATGTTTAAATATTTGCTGTCTTATATTGCACTTATAGTTTGTTACATATTGCACTTTTTGCGTTTTATTTGCTGTTTCATATTGTAATTATTTGCACATTATTTGTTAGATCTATAGCGCTGCTTTGACACATAGATAAATGGAAGGTGTGATATATGTTAGGAGTGTGCAGTTTTGACTACACCACTGCCATTTTTTTTTTTCATGTGATATACAGTAAATACTTCATATCAATGCTAAAAAGTACTAAAGTACTAAAAAATTGTTTGCTCTAGGTATTATTTCTTTGTGGTAATTTTAAAAAATGGCCACTAGGGGGATGTTTAGCTTCACATATAAAACATGGCTTTCAAGAAAAACTGACATTTGCATAGAACAAAATAGTTGCAGCTATTGTGTATTCTAAAGTTTCATTATTTGCATCATGTTGTGGCTATCACCAAGAAATATTCATCATGCAGTATGTGGAAATGAAATTAAGAACTGTTTTGAAATAGTAAACTCACAGACCCTTTTTTTTACTATGTGGCCATGGAGTTTAAGGCTTTTTTTGTATACAAGAAATAGAAAGAATTTAAATTTATTATTTTTAGAAGATTACAAGAGAAAAAAAAGTCATATGCTAAGGAAACAAGCAGCAGTCCCTTTTCTACCTCCTAATGGAGAAGTTCTTCTATGGATCACAGGAGTGCCGTTCGTTCTGCACTCCTGTGACCCGCTGTCGCCTGATGTCACAGAACCGGTCCAGGCTGAGGCAAAACTGCAACAATAAAGTCGGGACCTGCCCACCACCCTGGACCGCCACATGGCTCAGTCTTTTAGCGAGCCACTGAGAGCCTAAGCCAGCTGCTCCCACCTCTCCACAACTCAGCACTCCAGTGAGTGTGGGGGGGCAGAGCAGAAAGCTGGTGACTGACAGAACTCTATGAACTGAGTGATCAGTGGTCTTTGATCGTTGGTTCTCAGAATTAAAGCCGGCGGGGGACTGATGCAGCATCGGACCGGTGCTGCATCCACCTACGCAAGTATGATTTTGAAAACAAAAAATATAACAAAGGAACTTCTCATTTAAGCATCCTAAGAAAACCACCTTACTGTTCTTAAAGGACAAGTTCAGGTACTACTAAGATAACCCTAGTTTACCCTTCATCCTGCCCATACTAACCCGACCCAACTTCAGCTAATTATCTATTCTGCAGAGACATGGCCTGGTCCAGTGTTTACATCCTCAGAGATGAAATGCTCTACAGTACTGGCCACACTGTCCCTATGGAGTTGGGCTATATACTGAGGCTTGATATCCACAGTATATGGCGCTCAGTGCATATGCAGGGACAGCACCGCAGAGGATTTTAGCACCAAAGATGTAAATACTGGACCAAGCAGAAGCTCTGCAGCAGAAATAAGTAAGCAGACAAGGGGAGGGGTGGGGGGCTGTAACACTTACTCACTCAATCCGAAACAAAGTAAAACTTTGGGCTGGAATTGGGCTTTAACATTTACATTGATTATAAAATAAATCCAGGCAAATATTTATTAAAAAATTGATTCTAAAGCAACTTTGAATTCAAATGCAGGATCTGCTTGTAATGCCAAGGCACCCGCCTTCTGTAAGAGTTAAAGATTTTAGTATGTGCAAAAGATACATTTTTCACACAAATGTTAAATTTTATACTTACCTTACTCTCATCTGCTCACTGCACCTATGTGACAGTGACACCACCCTCCTTTTGGTGGGATCCTGGGGAATACAGAGCAGTCTAAACCTTGTAATAGGACAATGTTGCAATGGACTGGGGTGTCCTCACACTGGATTTGGCCTGCTCTGCATTCCCGAGGAAATTTGCTGGAAAGATGGCGATGCAGAAGATTGCCCCTTTTTCTGGCATTAAATATGGTGATTTGCAATTTTTGAATAATATAAAGTTCTGAAGTGCCAAGATTTTTTCTGACATCAAGTAGGCACTGTCCTGAGTAGACATAATGTTGTCCACAGTTAACATAGAGCAATACAGCCCCTTGACATATGGCCCACCCAGGTGATGCCTCAGGAGTGGTTGGAGACATGATGCAGGAAATGTTTAGAGATTAGGGACATTTTACATGGACCTGCTAAAGATCATTGCCATAACAGCTTCTTTCCAAACAAGGCTCCAACATTTGTGCTCCCTACAGTGAATTAAAAAATATATGTCTCCACTTCTATGGTCCCCACAAAAATATTCAGTATAACTAATAAAAAAATAGGAGTAGGGATGAGGTTCGGATTTGCCACTTCCATGATGATTGAAGACTTTGAAGGATCAATAAGCGCTTGTGAATAAGCAACACCCCCACTAGAAAATGGGGGCACAGATAAGCCATAGTATTAGTTGACAAACTGCATAGGGGTAAATTAGGGAAGTTAGGAAACACCATTTTAATTCTGTGCTAGATTTCTGGACATTCAGCCCCTTTGCTGCTTTTTTTTCTCTTGTTCTTATTGTTTGGGTTTTTTGTCTTTCATTTTATTTTGTAGTTGAATCAGCGGTCACTTCTAGCTACTGTCCTGTCTATAGCAAACCATTTTTTGCTGAAAGCAATGGGCTTTTGTCTCAGGGGTGGTATTTTGGGGTTTCCATTACCTTTGTGGGTTTTTTTTGATGATATAATGTCTAATAAAGCAGTAATCATTTCCAGTATTGTAAGCTGCACAAGGTATACCCCGGAGGTTAAAGGGGGTGAAAAAACAACTGGCAGTGACTGGCCCCCCAGCCCCCCCCCCGTATTACTTACCTAAGCTGTGGAACTTGACCCAGCGGGGAAGCACTGTTTCTCTGCCTGGGGTTCTCGGCTCTTGATTGGATAGATTGATAGCAGCACTGCCATTGGCTCCCACTGCTGTTAATCAAATCTAATGATGTGGGCGCCGGGGGGGGGGGGCAGGGCCGAGTCATACATTCAGCAGCTATGGAAGCCGAATGCTGGACTTGGGAGCGTGCCCGCAAGGTAACTCCTTTGGGAAAGTCCTTCTCCTAGGGGGTTATCTGATGTGGTGAGGAGCCGCGAGAGCTACCGGGGACCCCAGAAGACCAGGTTCAGGGCCACTCTGTGCAAAGCGAGCTGCACAGTGGAGGTAAGTATGATATGATTGTTATTAAAAAAAAACTAACCCTTACAATCACTTTAACAAAAGGAGAGCAGGGTGCATCCAGCATGTCCTTGGCAACTCACAAGTCCAGGATTTTTTTTCTTCTCTCTCTTTTTCTTCCTTTCTTTTACTCTTTTTGGCAGCTCTTTGCCAATGGGGAATACTCAATAGCCCAGTATAGATGTTTTGGAAGAACGGGTAGAAATAAACATTTATATTGACTTTATTTTTAGCTTGTAAGCAGTGTCTTGTATGATTTAAATAGTATGTTCTAATAACACAATGATATATGGGATTTTGTTGTCCCTAGCTATGTGCTTCGAGTGTTACCCCTGTAAAATATTCAGTAATAATGTAAAACTTAAAAAAACAAGTCCGGGTTGCTGATTAATGGTCTTGTGCTGTGTTCTCTCCACCTGCATGTGTTGGCTAGCTCTGGGATCTCTCACTTTCCCACTTGTATAAACTTGAGAAAACATGAAGCCACACATTGCAACCCCTCTAGTTCAAGACAACTTTATTTGTATAGCAGCAACTGACGACACTCCACCCACAACCTCCTCTTTGACACATTCGAGCCAATCAGGCTTTGCTATCACATAGTGACACCATTCTAACATGTTTTGTGTTAAGTCGGGTTTACTGGTGTAGGGAAAGTACAGTAAGACCTTACCACTATGATGATGACCATTTACAGCATTTTTGTTTAATTTATGTGTTAGCAGTTGAGATCATATAACCAATTCCATTCCATCTTCCTGCCCAGGTGATTAATCGCTCATTTCAGGGTTGTCTTAAAGCGGAGTTCCACCCAAAAGTGGAACTTCTGCTTATCTGATTCCTCCCTCCCTCCGGTACCACATTTGGAACCATTTGGGGGGAGTGGGTACCTGTTTTTTACAGGTAACCTGTCCCCACTTCCAGGAGACCGGCCGAAGCGAATTACGTCAGCAGCTCAGCCCCCCTCCTCCTCTCTCCTCCCTCTCCTTCTGCTGGGCCAGTGGGAGAGCGTAGCACGCTTCGCGCATGCACATTAGGCACCCGGCTGTGAAGCCTAAAGGCTACACTGCCAGGTTCCCTTACCCGCAATGGCAGTGGCAGCAACTGACCAGCCGAAGTAAACATTGGCTGTGGTGCCCTAATGTTAAACGTCAGCAGCTACAGTATGTTTTTAAAGGGCCAGGCGGAACTCCGCTTTAAGGAGGATCTATGGTAATTAAAAAAAAAATAAAAGTCAGCATCTGAAAAACTGTGACTTTTAATAAACAGACACTTACCAGCCCAGTGATCAAGTGCTGTCTTCACCCTAGCTGGTTCCTCCCTAGTCGTTGTGTCCCCAGTGCTTCCATCTCAACTGTGGGAAACTGGCTGTGGCTTTCTGATGTTTCACAGCCGGCTTGCCACTGCACATGTGTGAGACACGCTGCACTTTCTGAATGCTTCCGCAGTCTCCTGGGATATGTGACATGTCCCAGGAGGTTGCCAGCATTGGAGGGTGAACTTCTGCTATTCTCACCTAGGTGAGAAAAGTTTAATTGGGTACCTTTCAGAAAAAAAACAAAAACTAAATGTTGCAATGGTTGAAAGGGGGGGGGGGGGGGGGGGATATGGATAAGCTGATGGATAAGCAGAAATTTTACTTTTATCTCCTATGGCAACATAATGGATAACGAGAAGATTGTGTCTAGAGGCATCTAAATATTACACTAAGGGCTAAAACATAGCTTATCAATGCATCCGAAATGTGCATTAGCCAATGTTACATGTGTTAGTACATTGCAGCGATAATAATTTTGAATGTCTCCCAAGGTACAATGTCGGAGCTGCAATTCCTTGGTGCATGGGGGAGCCACGCATTTTATTTGCTATAGTGCACTACATTTGGAAATATGCTATATGTTGCTATATGTCTATCTTTTTTTTTTTTTTGTCCCTGCAAAATTAATTGGCTGCTTTAACACACTGTGTGTTACACAACACACAAAAATGGCCAAATTCGAATCCAGTCTGAAAGCTTTTTTTGTACCATTTTCAGTTCACACTATATTTGCCTGTACTGAGTGAAATGAGCTTCAAGAAAAAGCTTGAAGTTTCCAGGATGGCCTACTGTATATTATTGAAAGTAGAAAAAAGATGACAAGTATAACAGTAAAGCTATATCAATAAATGTTTATTGAGTAAATATTGTACTAAGCATATCTACATGCATACTAGGTCAACACGACAGTCTGTTTGTTCATGGAATTTGATAAAGGGCAGTTGGGTATCATTTCAGCTTTTTGCAAATAAAGTCTGTTTGGCTTTTCAGAATGTCAATTTTATTTTGTTTAAACCGGAAAAGAAACTGTGTTTGTCCTCTTGATAGTATTGAGAAAACAAGTAGTGGACTCTGCAATACTCATGTGAGTGCAGAACCTGACTATAATCTCACTGTAGTTGCACTGCTTTTCTAACAGAATATAAACCCGGGTTCAGGCAATGAGAGTACTTTGACCTGTGTTAACAGGGAAATTCTTTATAAGTGCAACTGATCCTCATATTAGCCGTTCAAAATTTTGTTTCAAAGTTTTTTTTCAGTGCAGAAAAAATCTTGATCCTGATTGGTTATCATGGTGAAATGTCCACTTTAGGTTTCTTTACTCACTATCACAAATGTCATTAGGAAACATGTATTTAGTGGTCACTTTATTAGTTTGACCTAGCTGACACATAAAAGGGTGCATAACATTCACAACATTTTTCAGGTACATTGGGACAATTAAGCTCTGCTGGCTTTAAGAGAGCTAAGAAAACAGTTCCTATGGCATGGCACCATAACTGGCCGGAACCATTGACAAATAACAGGATGCATTTAAGGGCACATGATGCAGTTGCCAATCTTTGATCGTACCGTTTGCATGTTGCAGCTGAATTTGAGATTTTTTTTAGATCGGGCAATGGTTTTTCTAGACTCTAGTTCTCCAGTTTTGGTGATCTTGTGTCCACTTTAGTGTTAAATTTCAATGCTTAACTTACAGAAGTTACCCCTGGTGTGCTTTTTTTATTCTGTTGCAGCCTATCCTCTCAAAGGTTCGATGTTTTGTATATGCAGTGACGTACCTCTGCATACTGCTGCTGTAAAGAGCAGTTATTTGAACAGTTGAGGGCTTACAGCTTGACCACATTAGACCTTTCTTCTATGATTTCTGTTATAACCTGTATAACTCTTTTGTTTTAAACTATATGTAGCACTGCCCCCGCAGGAGCTGCTTGAATGTTTGTACCTGGGTCTCCCACTGATTAATCCACAGCCAGATACACAGTGATTTCACACAGCCAGGTACACACACTCTTCTGCTCGTTGCCTCCAATGACCAGTCTAAGGGATGTGTTTTTATGTTTTATTTTGAGAACTTGGATAGGAGAAGGGAATTAGTAGGATACTTCAAATTTAACTATGCACAAGTGAGGACAACTCTCTTTGCAGAACTGTATAGCAGATTACCTGCAGAACCATACAGCATCTGCATGGAATAAACAAGTCCCTATGTAGCAGAAGGAACTCAATGGACTTTGTATCTTTAAGACACTAGCCAGTGTCCCCTTTAGCTCACACACCCAGTATGCTGACTTCTAGGACCAAAAGGAGGATTTCAGCAACACACACAGTCTCAGGGATCCCTGCAGGGGGTCGGTACTCACAAAATGTCCAGGGACAGCTGGTAGCCTCCTTCCAACTTCCAAGCGACAATCTATACCAGTGATACCAGACCAGATCTGTGGACATCCTCCCTCAGTCAGCTTGCAAATGAACCATGGGTTGTAGCTTCAAGGTTTCAGGCCCTCAGGTCGACCACCTTTAGGCCGCATGGCATCCTCCTCCCCACTGGGACCTCTGTCAGAGAAAGACTGGACCCTGAGCCCATGTGCTCTTCAGACTTAAATACAGGCATCCAGCATTCCTTGGGGCACATCCCCTTCTAATTGGCCAGGGCTGTATCTGCATCCATGCCAGGGGCGGATCTGGGGGGGCAACGGGGCGATTGCCCCCTCCGAGAATGTGGGTGACAGTGCGGGCAGCTCCGTGGGTGACAGTGCGGGCGGCTCCGCAGGTGACAGTGCGGGTGGCTCCGCAGGTGACAATGCAGGCGGCTCCCCAGGTGACAGTGCGGGCGGCTCAGTCGTGAGTGGGCGGGTGAGGGGGGTAGCTGGGCGGCTCCATGTGTGACTGTGAGTGGGCTGCTGGCCAATCAGGGAGCCGGCGGGCAGGGAAGCAGAGAAAAGACATTGTCTCTCACCACCCTGCGCCCGCCCTGCATCCCTGAAGTTCCGCCCTCACTGCGAAGGCAGCTGTGGGCAGCAGAGAGATTACATCATCTCTCTGCTGCCTGACTCTGGGACATAGCAAGAGACCACCTTAGCAGGAAAGTGACACGGCAGGTGACAATCCGCATCTGGTGACAGGCGACGTGGCAAAAGACAATCTGCAACGTGTGGCAAGTGACAATCCGCAACGTGTGGCAGGTGACGTGGCAAGTGACAATCCACAACGTGTGGCAGGTGATGTGGCAAGTGACAATCCGCAATGTGTGGCAGGTGACGTGACAAGTGACAATCCGCAACGTGTGGCAGGTGACGTGGCAAGTGACAATCCACAACGTGTAGCAGGTGACGTGGCAAGTGACAATCCACAACGTGTGCAGGTGATGTGGCAGGTGACGTGGCAAGTGACAATCCACAATGTGTGGCAGGTGACGTGCCAAGTGACAATTCACAATGTGTGGCAGGTGACGTGGCAAGTGACAATTCACAACGTGTGGCAGGTGACATGGCTAGTGACGATCCGCATCTGGTGACAGGTGATGTGGCAAGTGACAATCCGCATTTGGTGGCAGGTGACGTGGCAAGTGACAATTCGCAGCATGTGGCAGGTGACGTGGCAAGTGACAATCCGCAACGTGTAGCAGGTGATGTGACAATTCGCAGCATGTGGCAGGTGACGTGGCAAGTGACAATCTGCATCTGGTGACAGGTGACGTGGCAAGTGACAGTTCACAACGTGTGGCAGGTGATGTGGCAAGTTACAATTCGCAGCGTGTGGCAGGTGATGTGGCAAGTGACAATCCGCATCTGGTGACAGGTGACGTGGCAAGTGACAATCCGCATTTGGTGGCAGGCGACGTGGGAAGTGACACACTCAGGGCTCCCACTGATTCTTCATTATGTTGAGTTGAACTATTTAATTTTATATTACAATGTAAGAATAGAAATAATGTGCTCCAATCATCCTGACACCATAATAACCATGGTGCCGTGATGATTGAAGCGCCAACACCAGCCGTTTCCCCGATAAATTGCCCGTAAAAAAAAAGGTATTTTCTGGCAGTGCCCCTCCCGAGACTAAACTCTGGATCAGCCCCTGATCCATGCTCTCACCTGCTGGGTTTCCTCCCACTGTCCAATATGTCTCATTACTATTGGACCAGTGTGAAATCTCCAAGACTGCATGAGCAGCACCAGAGCACATGGAGCAGACTCTATCAATCAATCACAGCTCTCTGTTAAGCAGACAGCACATACATTTGCCTGGCTGTCTCCCTGTTAAGCAGAGAAACCCAAAAACAATATACACTCACTAGCACCTACCTAGGAGGGCGCTACATATACAAACTGTAATAAAGTTAAATCTCAAGCCAGATATACTACAACTAGCCTGGTACCAACAATCATTTAACGGTTTATTCTAATATTTGGACAGGCAACAACTGAGCTTCTTGACCATGTCTACATTCCTTTTGTATGGCATTACCCTCTGCTAAAGTTGTCAGCTGTTTAAAGGTTCAGTAGCTCAAGCTAAAATATGCAGACACAATTGAATGACTCATTGCATTGACTCATTTTCCAAAGGCTTAGTGAGCTTTAATCAAGCCAATTTATATATATTTATTTATATAATTTTTACATGTATGTATACAATGTTGTTCCTTTACCCATTATGCATTGGGAATCCTTTGTCATACAAGTGACCTTTTTTCTGCATACTGTATGTTTGTTGGTGTACAGAAACCATGAACTACAGATCACTTCCTGATCACTTTCTTTGTTACTCTCTTGTGAGCCAGGTAACCAAAATCAGACATAAAGGTTGTCATTAATACATATAGTTAGAGTGTACATGTTTGTAAGCTTATGCATTAAGGTGAAAAATCTTCTGGCAGTCATCGGCTCCCCAGCCCCCCGTTTTACTTACCTGAGCCCCATATTTCGCTCGGCGGAGACACACCGTCCCTCTCTGCACAGGGTCCCGCCTCTTGATCGGATAGATTGATAGCAGCGCAGCCAATGGCTCGCGCTGCTGTCAATCAAATCTAATGACGCGGGCGCTGGGGGGGCAGATCTGAGTCAGGCATTCGTGTCTATGGACCCCGAATGCTGGACTCGGAAGCATGCCCGCAAGGTAACCCCCTGGGAGAGCGCTTCTCCTAGGGGGTTATCTGATAAGAGGAGGAGCCATGAGAGCCGCCGGGGGACCCCAGAAGTTGTGGATCTGGGCCACTCTGTGCAAAACGAGCTGCACAGTGGAGGTAAGTATGATATGTTTGTTATTTTAAATTTAAAAAAAACGAGCCTTTACAATCACTTTAACATTCATATTTCTTTAACATTTCTTTTTCTTTTTAATTCTTTATTTAATGGAGGGCATAGCTGAACAGATACAAATAACATTTGCTTAAAGGCTAAGTTCATCTTTGTTTACCTTTTTTTTCTACATTCCAGCTCCCCTATTACAAATATATCATTAATGTATTTATTTAGCAAAAATAAAACAGCTTTCCATTAATTCTACACTGGCTTACTTAACTCTCATAGCTGTCTAAACACACTGCTCGATTACTTCTGCCTTACTTCCTGATCATATTTTAGGTCATGACACAGGAAGGAGTTGACCAGCTGATTTCATTAGCATACACCCTGCATCATCTACCCTCAGCTAGTCAACTCCTTCCTGTGTCATGACCTAAAGTCTGACCAGGAAGTAAGGCAGAAGTAATCGAGCAATGTGTTGAACCACTTCAGCCCCGAGTCTATTTTTCAAACTTGTTGTTTACAACTTAAAATTATTTTTTTTTGCTAGAAAATTACTTAGAACCCCCAAACATTATATATACAGTGGGGACGGAAAGTATTCAGACCCCCTTACATTTTTCACTGTTTATCATATTGCAGCCATTTGCTAAAATCATTTAAGTTCATTTTTTTCCTCATTAATGTACACACAGCACCCCATATTGACAGAAAAACACAGAATTGTTGACATTTTTGCAGATTTATTAAAAAAGAAAAACTGAAATCTCACATGGTCCTAAGTATTCAGACCCTTTGCTCAGTATTTAGTAGAAGCACCCTTTTGATCTAATACAGCCATGAGTCTTTTTGGGAAAGATGCAACAAGTTTATCGCACCTGGAATTGGGGATCCTCTGCCATTCCTCCTTGCAGATCCTCTCCAGTTCTGTCAGGTTGGAAGGTAAACGTTGGTGGACAGCCATTTTTAGGTCTCTCTAGAGATGCTCAATTGGGTTTAAGTCAGGGCTCTGGCTGGGCCATTCAAGAACAGTCACGGAGTTGTTGTGAAGCCACTCCTTCATTATTTTAGCTGTGTGCTTAGGGTGATTGTCTTGTTGGAAGGTAAACCTTCGGCCCAGTCTGAGGTACTGAGCATTCTGGAGAAGGTTTTCGTCCAGGATATCCCTGTACTTGGCCGCATTCATCTTTCCCTCGATTGCAACCAGTCGTCCTGTCCCTGCAGCTGAAAAACACCCCCACAGCATGATGCTGCCACCACCATGCTTTACTGTTGGGACTGTATTGGACAGGTAATGAGCAGTGCCTGGTTTTCTCCACACATTCCACTTAGAATTAAGGCCAAAAAGTTCTATCTTGGTCTCATCAGACCAGAGAATCTTGTTTTTCACCATCTTGGAGTCCTTCAGGTGTTTTTTTAGCAAACTCCATGCGGGCTTTCATGTGTCTTGCACTGAGGAGAGGCTTTTGTCGGGCCACTCTGCCATAAAGCCCTGACTGGTGGAGGGCTGCAGTGATGGTTGACTTTCTACAACTTTCTCCCATCTCCTGACTGCATCTCTGGAGCTCAGCCACAGTGATCTTTGGGTTCTTCTTTACCTCTCTCACCAAGGCTCTTCTCCCCCGATAGCTCAGTTTGGCCGGACAGCCAGCTCTAGGAAGGGTTCTGGTCCTCCCAAACGTCTTCCATTTAAGGATTATGGAGGCCACTGTGCTCTTAGGACCTTAAGTGCAGCAAAAGATTTTTGGTTACCTTGGCCAGATCTGTGCATGGCCACAATTCTGTCTCTGAGCTCTGCAGGCAATTCCTTTGACCTCATGATTCTCATTTGCTCTGACATGCACTGTGAGCTGTAAGGTCTTATATAGACAGCTGTGTGGCTTTCCTAATTAAGTTCAATCAGTATAATCAAACACAGCTGGACTCAAGTGAAGGTGTAGAACCATCTCAAGGATGATCAGAAGAAATGGACAGCACTTGAGTTAAATATATGAGTGTCACAGCAAAGGGTCTGAATATTTAGGAGCATGTGATATTTCAATTTTTCTTTTTTAATAAATCTGCAAAAATGTCAACAATTCTGTGTTTTTCTGTCAATATGGGGTGCTGTGTGTACATTAATGAGGAAAAAAATTAACTTAAATGATTTTAGTAAATGGCTGCAATATAACAAAGAGTGAAAAATTTAAGGGGGTCTGAATACTTTCCATCCCCACTGTATATATATTTCTAACACCCTAGAGAACAAAATGGCGATTGTCGCAATACTTTCTGTCACACCATATTTGCGCAGTGGTCTTACAAGCACACTTTTTTTGGAAAAAATGCACTTTTTTGAATGAAAAAAATAAGACAACAGTAAAGTTAGCCCATTTTTTTTTTTATAATGTGAAAAATGATGTTACGCCAAGTAAATTGATACCCAACATGTCACGATTCAAAATTGCACCCGGAATGGCGACAAAATTTTACCCTTAGAAATCTCCATATGCGACATTTAAGAAATTCAACAGGTTGCATGTTTTGAGTTACAGACTCTATGCATTCGCATCTGCACACGAGTTTGGCGGGATGGGGCGCGTTTAAAAAAAAAAAAATCTTATTTATTTTACCTTTTATTTTTTATTTTTACACTGTTCTTTTAAAAAAAATTGTGTTACTTTTATTCCTATTACAAGGAATGTAAACATCCCTAATAGAAAAAAAAAGCATGATAGGACCTCTTAAATATGAGATCTGGGGTCAAAAAGACCTCAGATCTCATATTTACACTAAAATGCAATAAAAAAAAAAAGTCATTTGGAAAAAAATAAATAAAAAGTTGCTTTAAGAGCTATGGGCGTAAGTGACGCTTTGACGTCGCTTCCGCCCTGCATTGGTATGGAGCCAGGTGGGGGCCATCATCCCCTCACTCAGCTCCATACCTAACACGGAAGAGGACCCGATCGCCTCCGCCGCTGCCGGCGGCTCTGGTAAGAGGGCACCAGAGCATAGAGGGGCCCCTCTTCCGCCGCCGATAAAAGTGATCTCGCAATGAATCTAGCTGCTAGCTGCTGCCATAACGCTATTCCTCTTCAGCCCGGGTTCACACCTATGCGAATTAGACGCACATCTAATTCACATAGCAGGAGAATGTGACCGGCTCCCTATGGAGCCGGTTCACATATCTTCGGGGCGGCTGCGGTGCGCACTGCACAGAAATGCTGTGCGTCTTTGGCTGCGTTTCAGGGCCGAATTCAGGCATAGAATCGGCCCTGATTCGTCCCTGAAACGGTGAACAGGGACGCACAGCGCTCCTGTGCAGTCCGCAGCGCATTATGGTGTGAACCCGGGCTCAAAGTACCGACGTATAACGACGGTGGGCGGTCCCTAAGTGGTTAAACAGCTATTAAGTGAGTTAGGTAAGCCGGTTTAGAATTAATGGAAAGCTGTTTTATTTTTGCTAAATAAGTACATTAATGCTATATTGGTACATGGGGGAGCTGGAATTTAGAAGAAAAAAAAAAAGGTGAACTTAGCCTTTAACCGCTTGCCGACTGCGCTATAGCCGAATGACGGCTACAGTGCGGCTCGGTAACTCTGGGAGGGCGTACATTGACGTCCTCCCAGAATCCCGCTCTCGCGCGCCCCCGGGAATATCCGTGACCGATAGCGCACCCGGGAATATCCGTGACCAGACCGATAGCTAATATCGGCTGTTTACCAAGTGATCGCTCAGTCAAATGACGGAACGATCACTTGTAAACAAACCAACGTCACGTCCGGTTCCTCTCTCCCCTCTCTATACAGATCGGTACAGTGCGAGGGGAGAGGGGGAGAGATCAGTGGCAGCAGCGCTGTGGGCTGGATGTGTAGTGCCCACAGTGCTGATATGTGCCTATTCCAGCCATCCATCCATTCATACTCAGCCATCCATGCTCAGCATACCCATCCATACTCAGCATACTCATCCATCCATCCATGCTCACCCATCCATACTCAGCATACTCATCCATTCATCCATGCTCACCCATCCATTCATGCTCACCCATCCATACTCCTCCATACTCAGCATACTCATCCATCCATCCATGTTCATTCATCCATACTAAGCATACTCATCCATACTCAGCATACTTATCCATCCATTCATGCTCACCCATCCATACTCCTCCATACTCAGCATACTCATCCATCCATCCATGTTCATTCATCCATACTAAGCATACTCATCCATACTCAGCATACTTATCCATCCATCCATGCTCACCCATCCATACTCAGCATACTCATCCATCCATCCATGCTTAGCCATCCATCCATCCTCAGCAATACTCAGCCATCCATCCATACTCAGCCATCCATACTCAGCATACCCATCCATACTCAGCATACTCATCAATCCATCCATGCTCAGCCATCCATACTCAGCATACTCATCCACCCATCCATGCTCAGCCATCCATACTCAGCATATTCATCCATCCATCCATGCTCAGCCATCCATACTCAGCATACTCATCCATCCACCCATGCTCAGCCATCCATACTCAGCATACTCATCCATCCATCCATGCTTAGCCATCCATCCATCCTCAGCAATACTCATCCATCCATCCATGCTCAGCCATCCCATCCACAATTAGCCATATCCATCCATGCTCAGCCATACCCAGCCAAACCCAGCCATACCCAGCAATACCCAGCAATACTCAGCCGTACTCAGTCATACTCAGCCGTACCCAGCCATACTCAGCCGTACCCAGGCATACTCAGCTGTACTCAGCGATACTCAGCCGTACTCAGTCATACCCAGCCATACTTAGCTGTACCCAGCCATCCCATCCATACCCAACAATGCCCAGCCGTATTCAGCCGTACCCAGCCATACTCAGTCGTACCCAGCCATACTCAGCCGTACCCAGCCATACTCAGCCGTACCCAGCTATCCCATCCATACCCAGCCATGCCCAGCCGTATTCAGCCATACCCAGCCATACTCAGTCGTACATAGCCATACTCAGCCGTACCCAGCCATACCCAGCTGTATTCAGATGTACCCAGCCATACTCAGTTGTACTCAGCCATACTCAGCCATACCCAGCAATCCCATCTATACCCAGCCATACTCAGCCATACCCATCCGTACTCAGCCATACCCGGCCATACTAACCCATACTCATTCATGCTCAGTCATCCCATCCATACTCAGCCATCCCCATCCACGGCTCATCCATCCCCATTCATGCTTATCCATGCCACATCGGTTCTCATCCATGCCACTACAGTGCCTCACAAAAGTGTAATAGGTAGTCAAATTAGATTTGAAACTTATGCCCCTAGAACACCTGACGGTGCTTCCTGCATATTGGGCCTCTCTATGTGGCCACGCTGTGGAAAAGTCTCACACATGTGGTATCGCCATACTCGGGAGGAGTATGAGAATCTATTTTGGGGTGTAATTTTTGGTATGTACATGCTATGTGTTAGAAATATTGTGTAAATGGACAACATTGTGTAAAAAAAAAAGCGTTTTCATTTTCTTTACACATTTTCCAAAAACTTGTAAAAAAAAATGACACGTCCAAAAGACTCATTATGCCTCATAAATAGCAGTGGGGTTTTCTTTCCAAAATGGGGTCATTTTTGGGGCGTTTCCATTGTCCTGCTTCTCCAGGGCCTTCAAAAGTGCAAGAGGTAGTCAAGAAATTATATGTGTAATTTATGCTCCAAGAACGCCTGATGGCACTCCCTGCATGTTGGGCCTCTGTAAGTGGCCACACTGTGTAAAAGTCTCACACATGTGGTATCGCCATACTCAGGAGGAATAGTAGAATGTTTTTTGGGGTGTAATTTGTGCTATGCATATGCTGTGTGTGAGAAATAACCTGCTAATATAACAGTTTTGGGGAAAAAAAGGAAAAAAAAAAATCTTGATTTTGCAAAGAATTGTGGGAAAAAATTACAACTTCAAAAAACTCACCATGCCTCTTACTAAATACCTTGGAATGTCTACTTTCCAAAAGGGGTCATTTGAGGGGTATTTGTACTTTCCTGGCTTGTTAGGGTCTCAAGAAATGAGATAGGCTGTCAGTACATCAGGTGTGATCAATTTTTAGAGATTGGCACCATAGCTTGTGGACTCTATAACTTTCACAAAGACCAAATAATATACACCAATTTGGGTTATTGTTACAAAAGATATGTAGCAGTATAAATTTTGTCCAAAATATAGGAAGAAAAATGACTAATTTGCAAAATTTTATAACAGAAACGAAGAAAAATGCATTTTTTTACAGAATTTTCGGTCTTTTTTCTTTTATAGCGCAAAAAATAAAAAACCCACAGGTGATTAACTACTTCCTGACCGGTGCACACCGATGTACGTCGGCAGAATGGCAAGGCTGGGCAAATGGGTGTACTCATACGTCCCTTTGAATTTGCCGCCGTACCATTGCAGCGGCGCGCCGGCCGGGAGCTCTTTGAGTTGGGTCGCGGGATACCCGCGATCGCCTCATGGAGAGGACGAACGGGGAGATGCTAATGTAAACAAGCATCTCCCCGTTCTGCCTAGTGACAATGTCACTGATCTCTGCTCCCTGTGATCAGGAGCAGAGATCAGTGAAGTGTCACACGTAGCCACACCCCCCCCACAGTTAGTAGCATGCACAGATTTGTATAGCACTGATTGCTGTATAAATGACAATGGTCCCAAAAATGTGTCAAAAATGTCCGATGTGTCTGCCATAATGTCGCAGTCACAATAAAAATCGCTGATCGCCGCCATTACTAGTAAAAAAAAAAATTAATAGTAAAAATGCCATAAAACTATCCCCTATTTTTTAAACGCTATAACTTTTGCTCAAACCAATCAATAAACGCTTATTGCGATTTTTTTAAATCAAAAATATGTAGAAGAATACGTATCGGCCTAAACTGAGGAAAAAAAAAAATTTTTAAATTTTTTTTTTAGGATATTTATTATAGCAAAAAGTAAAAAATATTGCGTTTTTTCAAAATTGTCACTATTTTTTTGTTTAAAGCGCAAAAAATAGAAAACCGCAGAGGGGATCAAATACCACCAAAAGAAAGCTCTATTTGTGGGGAAAAAAGGACGTCAATTTTGTTTGGGAGTCAAGTCGCACGACTGCGCAATTGTCAGATAAAGTGACGCAGTGCCGAATCGCAAAACGTGCTCTGGTCAGGAAGGGGGTAAATTCTTCCGGGGCTGAAGCGGTTAAATACCACCAAAAGAAAGCTCTATTTGTGTGAAAAAAATGACAAAAATTTTATATAGGGTACAGTCTTGCATGACTGAGTAATTGTCATTCAAATACCGAAAGCTGAAAATTGGTCTGGTTAGGAAGGGGGTTTAAGTGCCTAGTGGGTAAGTGGTTAAGCAATAACAGAACAGCTCCATCACACCTAAAGTGTCAGAAAGAGGGCCAGGTACCCATCAGTCAGCAAAGAAATCAAAAGGTCATTAGCCTTTGAAAACATGTGCAAGGATGCAAAGGAGACAAAACAATGAAATAGCATAGGAGTTAGCCTCCAAAGGAATTTTACAAGGCTCCCAGACTGGCTGCCTGCTGGGGTTCTGAACCCAGTGCCTTCTGTAAACATTTTTTAATAGAAATATTTCCAAAAAACTATGAGTAAGGACAAAAATAGACATAAAAAGAAATAAATAAAAATAAAAGGGGGGGGGGTTGGGGGTTAAGGGGAAGCACCAAGTAAAAGGGTAGATGAGGCCAGGACTGCCAATAGTATGTCTCACTTTTTGGGGAGCACATTGTTACCTGATATGGGGTAGAACAGGAAAAGAATGTCCACGAATCATCATCATGCCACAAAATTTCTTCTTCCTTTGATAGAAGGAGACTGTAAGGCATTCCATGTGCTGAATATAATTGATTTTAGACGATCATTGAGGGAGTTATCAGTTGTTTCCAAAGGGCCGGGATACCAGTCTGAACCGAACCCTTACTGCTGAAATTTGTTTGAAGACTTGTGTGCAAAAAAAATACTTCTGTCCACTTAGCCTGGGAAAAAGTAATTGGTAGATCTTATTCCCATCTATGTAAACTACTGTACAAAAGTTTTAGACAGGTGTGAAAAAATGCTGTAAATTAAGAATGCTTTCTGACATAGAAGTGGTAATAATTTATTTTTATCAAATAACAACAACAATGAAAAGTAAAATGCACAGAAGAGAAATCCAAATCAAATCAGTATTTAGTGTGACCACCCTTTGTCTTTAAAACAGCACCAACTCTTCTAGGTACACCTGCACGGAGTTTATGAAGGAACCTGGCAGGTAGGTTGTGACAAACATTATTATTATTGTTATTACAGGTACTTGTATAGCTCTATCAGTTTATGCAGAACTTTACATATTGCATAGAGCCAATTTAAACAGGATCCAATTAACCTACCAACATGTCTTTGGATTGTGGGAGGATCCAGAGTACCCAGAGGAAACCCACACAGACACAGTGAGAACATGCAAACTCCATGCAGGTAAGTGCCATAATTGAGATTTAAACTGATGACCCTAGTGTTGCCAGGCGGAAGTGCTAACCAAGCAGCTGGGAGAACTGACTACAGTTCTTTTTTGTATGTAGGCTACCTCAAATCCTTCTGCTTCTTCATGTAACCCCAGACAGACTTGATGATGTTGAGATCACGGATCTGTGGAGGCTAAACCATCACTTACTACTAAAGATAGTTCTTAATGACATTGGCTGTACATTTGGGGTCGTTGTCCTGCTACAGAATACATTTGGGGCCCATCACATGCCTCCCTGATTGCATGGTATGATTGATAATTATCTGCCTGGATTTTTTAGCATTGAGGACACCAATGATTCTGAACAAATCTCCAACTCCATTTACAGAAATGCAGCCCCATACTTGCAAGGAACCTTCACCACTGTTGCCTGCAGACACTGATTATCATACCACAGCCATTCTGCGAACAAACTGCCTCCTGCTACAGCTAAATATTTGACTCAACAGTCCAGAGCACCTGCTGCCATTTTTCTGCACCCCAGTTCCTATGTTTTTGTGCATAGTTGAGTTGCTTGGCCTTTTTTCCATGTCAGAGGTATGGCTTTTTGGCCACAATTTTCCCATAAATGAACTCCAGATGTTTTAATATGGGAATCATAGGAGAAGGGTGAGGTAGTGAGACATCTTGAAGATGAAATGTGGAGGATAGCACCCTAAGTGTGGCCCCAACAGTTGGATGTGCCCAGAGAGATGGTAGTCGTAACAGTGATGCCCCGTACACACGGTGGGATTTTCCGATGGAAAATGTCCGATCGGAGCGTGTTGTCGGAATTTCCGACCGTGTGTGGGCTCCATCGGACATTTTCCATCGGATTTTCCGACACACAAAGTTTGAGAGCAGGCTATAAAATTTTCCGACAACAAAATCTGATCGCGTCAATTCCGACCGTGTGTGGCCTGTTCTGACGAACAAAGTGCCACGCATGCTCAGAAGAAATTCCGAGACAGAACAGCTCGGTCTGGTAAACTTAGCGTTCGCAATGGATACAACACTTTCGTCACGGTGCAATGTTAAAAACGGTTTAATACAGCGCACTCTCTTCTTCTTTATAATGTGAGAAGAATGAAGTCGTTTTGCTGCTCATATTCACACAGACTTCTCACAAACGTCTTTCTTTATTATTTATCGGGATTCCCTCAATATATTTTTATTTGTCACATCTGACAAAAATATATATATTTTTTTTTTAAAGGCATTTTTTTTTTTTTTTTTTAGGTTTGTATTTTTTCCAAGGTTGATCTTTGTTTTATTCTATTTTTAGTTTTACTCCAGAATATTTTTGTGTGTGTTTTATGTGTCAAGTTACCACAACACCATTGATATCTTATATTATTTAATCTCAAGGAGATTGTTTGGTGTTGGTGTCCCTTGTTAATTTCACATTGTACTTTAGAAATGTACCTGCCTCCTCACAAACAAACTGTCCTTTTTGAAGGAAAACACACATAGGCAAGTATAATTGAAACCAAAAATCCTTTATTAAGGGCTCAGAACCAAACAAAGAGGGAGGCAACACTGGAGAAACAGCAGAAATTAGCGAAGCCTTGGACCCCAGGGCAGACATCAATTCTTTAACATCAAAATTGGTGGCCTGAGGAGTCCCAATGTAAGGGAGTGCAGTCTGGTCCAGAAGTCCCAGAGTTCCAGAAAGCAGCAGATGACATCTGTGTCCCCAGGCTGTGGTACCACAAGAGGCTGCATCTTTTGCCAGACCAGACTGGACCCAGGGTCATCACTTTCTGGTCTTCTTTCCACGCTTCCTTTCTGGCTGTGGCTCTGCTGTTGGAGATGTGGCAGGAGGAGGAGAAGGACCTGGAGGAGGAGGAGGAGGAGGACCATGTGTGAGGTCACAAATATGGGTAGCAGATGTTATTTGGCCCCTCAACCCCTTATTGAGAGCTTCCAACATTAATGACTCACACATGAGTTGTTGGCCCTCCTCCATCCGCTGCATTTTACAGGCAATTATGCCAGCAAAGTCCTCCTCCACAGTGTGGGGGGCTGTCAGGGCCTCTGTAGCCTTCCAAAAGAGACCTATGGCAGCCTCCTCTACGGTACTCCTCTTCCTGACACTTTCTTTTTGCGGGTGTAGGGAAGGCACCTGCATATCAGGCAGCCTGCTCGGCCTGGCCACCTCCTGGCTGAGACTTCCCTGTGTATGAAAAAGGGACATGGTTTTAGTTTCTGCATCATCAATCCCAAACATAAATTAGTACTCCAAACTAACATCTAGTTAACATCATTGATTGGACAACCTGAACTATTTAGAGGAATGCTATATCTGGCTCAAGCTGGGCTCCTCCACATGTTGCTGCCTGGAAGGCCCAGGTTGGGCGTCAGAAGCCTCAGCTGGGGGGGAAGGAAGCGTGGAAGGAAGACTGGAGAGTGATGACCTGGGTTCAGTCTGGCCTGCCAGAAAATGCAGCTTGTCATAGTACCACATCCTGGGGACATAGATGTCATCTGCTGCTCCGGATCTCTGCAAATCCTGGACCTTCTTGTGCTCCCTTAGATAAGTGCTCCTCAGGCCAACAATTAGGATCTTCAAATAGGTGGTGTCTGCCGTGGGGATCACCTGCTTCACAATTTCCAGCAATTGATCCAGTGCTGCCTTCCTCTTTGTTTGGTTCTTATAATGTGGGTGGTTTATCTGCCACAGACAAGGCAGCTCCCTGAACATGTCAATGAAGATTGCCATAAAGTCGGTATCATTCAAGATATCCATTTTCACTGCAAGACACAACACAAGACAAACCCTAATGTCAGGCAAAACTCTCCTAATCTAGTTACAATATAGGCCTCAATATAGAAGCAGTATAGGCCCAAGTTTGGCTCTTACCTTCGTTATCACGATCGGCGCCAACGATACTCCTTCCTCCGCTCACAGATCGTACGTACTACGCACGCATGTTACGCTTTATACACACTGCGCATGCGTGTAACTCCGCCCGCCCCTGACGTTCTTTCTAGTCTATTCCCCGCCCCTTTTCATTCAGCGCAGTGGGTGAAGAGCACATGGCGGAGTCAGAGCAGGTGCGTGCTAATTATAGCAACAAGGAGGAGGAGGAGGAGGAAAGCCCGGATCCGGAAACGTCCCGATCCAGAAGGAGACGATTTAAGGCCTCAAATATGTCCTTTGGGGAGATGTTGGAGATGGTCGACATCCTGAAGAAGGCCGACTATGATGGAAAGTATGGACCTTACCCCAACCCCAATATCAGAAAGGCCAAGATCATTGCGAAAGTGGTCAAAAGTCTGCACCAGAATTTCGGGGTACGACGATCGAAAGATCAGCTCAGGAAGCGGTGGTCGGACCTGAAATTAAGAGAGCCCGAGCAGTACAGAAAGATCCGGAAAGTGCTGCAAAAAAGTAAGTAGTTGTGCTGTGTTCCTATTCTTTTTGTCTTTATTACGTTCGTGCTGCTCCATGTGCTTTTCTTAAGTGTTGTACAGTTTAAAATGGCAACTTTCATGTTTATGGGCCCATTATTTGTTCGTATCAAACATTTTTCTTTCGCCCTATAAATCACCATTGTTTAGGCCATATGCATTTGCCCACATTTTTTAAGGCCTCTCTTGTATGAAAAATATTTGGTTGTGTAGATGGGTTTGTGACTAGAATGAAATGCAAACTAGATTCTGTGCAAGGAGAGGACACTCAGCAGCTGTTTTCACATCTGGACGCTGGAGCACTAGTGTGGGACACCAGAACACCCTTTTTATTAGGGGGTCCACACAGGTGCTCCAGTGTATACTATAAGGGGGTCTCCATCTGTGAAGCTTGTACAAGACAGGTAAAGTCTTGAAGCTTGACAATGGACAATAAAAATGCTACATCTTGGAACTCTGCCAAAATAGACAATTGTACCCCACTTCCAAGCAATGTTTCATCTTTATATTTCGGCCATCAAATATCTGTGTGCTAATTATACCATTTTTGTTTTACATAGGGGAGAAAAGACTCGGAGGACACCCCTCATCCGAGGAGACCACAGACCCCCCACCTTGGGAAGAAGGGGAACTACCCCCAACCCAAGAAGAGCAGGAGGAGGAAGAAGACGTGGTGGAAATTGGCACCAGAACAGGTGAGTGTTTGCGACCACAGACTCAGGTAAGAGATGGATGCCGGCATATTTATAATACCTGTTTTTTTTTGGTTTTCTCTCTTTTTAGGTGATCGTGATGTTGTGGGTCCAGGGCATTTCACCTCTGAAAGTGCACAGATCCTGATTGGGGAGATCATGGGGTATAATTTAGCTTTGAAAAACATCAAGAAAAACAACAATGATGTTATTCAAAAAAATAATAACATCATTGATGTTTTGGGGAGAGTTTAAAACCCCTCCAAATCCCTTTGTTTTTTTGTACGCTACAATGTTAAAAATGTTTTTTCGATTTTTAGAAAAGCCAAATTTTGAGGATGCACACAGTGTGCCAACATGTGCTATCTGCCATCAAGGGAGATCAATGGACGCGTTTTGGGGGTGCAACCCCTTCCTCAATAATAAACTAGCTGAGAGGAAGGGGTTGCTCCACCAAAACACGTCCCTTGATCCCCCGTGATGGCAGCTAGCACATGTTGACATTCGTAAATTGGTGTGCATCTTCAAAATTTGGCTTTTCCTGGGATGACTTCACCCCATCTGAACGCAATATCAAACACAGTTCCTAAATACTCATGTCTGATATTGCCTTCAAGTTTTACCATATGTGAACTTTGTAAGTTCAAGTTTTTTGTCTTTCTTATTGGTTTTACACAGGCCTGTTTTATCGTAAATGGACATTTCTATTTTTGATAATGCCACCCCAAAAATTGTTATACAACAAACATATTCCAAATCAAAAAAAATTATACTGCGCTATACCTCTGATATATCTTCAAACTCTGTGTCTGTGAAAAACAAATAGTAAAATTGTGCTGCTGCAACCATAAATGAGAGACAACCCCCACTTCAAATAGCTAAATGGAATAGGCTGCGCTGCTTAATATGTGAACGTGATTATAACAGGTGAGTATAATCATGCCAAGCACATTCCTGGTGATAAACAACACTCAAAATAGATGACAAATGTGTACAAAAAAACAAATAAGATGAATATTATTAAAACAATGTAGACTAAACTCCACAAACTGCACGATTCATGGTGAATGCAAAAAGCAGTGACAACTCAAAATCGAGGACCATATAATGCTGCAAAAGTCCAAACTCTCAAATAACAGTCCTTATAAGAGAAGTAACTTTTTGGTGAGAGAAGAAAACACCAATCTTGATGCAGAGTGAGGCATGCACAAACATATCTCCCTGGGGAGCGTGGTGATACAAGAAGTTCCTCCACCTCTGACAAAAATGCCCCTTACCAGATGATTAGATCTCCTGTCACAGAGATCGTGTAAGCGGGTGGCTGTGTCCCCCAGCCACTGGGTCTCTGCACGGTTCACACTCTCAAGTTCACAGGATTGGGGTATTAGTGCTCAAATCCCAAAAATAGAAAGAGAGATGCTCCATAGCGTAATACAGTTATGCTTTATTACAACAAAGAATAAAAAATACACTTACAGTGTGAAATCGTCTTAAAAACAATACAAGCCGGCCGGCTCTCAGATGCTGCCCGTGTCTTCCGGGATCAGCGTGGTATAGTGGTGACGTCAGCACGCCGCTCCTCCCTACGCCGTTTCGACAAAGCTGTCGTCTTCCTGGGGTCAGGGTCAGCTAAAACAAACACAGCAGTAAATGTCACCAAAGATTTGCTTAATTTTTTTTATTTGATCAAGGTTTCACAAATTGTCTGGCATATTGATGGCCGCCCCACCCGCAAAGAACTCAAGGTATCTTAGCCGGACATCACGGGCACTCGGGGAGGGCAAGCCAGGACGGCCACTTTCAAGCGCCGTCAGGGTTGTTTCATTTATAGTTCCGGCCTCAGGCCCAACTGAGCCAGCATAGTTGGAAGAATGTTGCCATAAAAAGTTATGTAGAACACAGCACGCCAGGATTATATGATTCAGTTTATACTCCGCCATATGGATGGGTGTAAGAAATAGGCGGAACCGGCTGGCCATGATTCCAAATGTGTTCTCCACCACTCTTCTGGCTCTGGCCAGCCAGTAATTAAAAACCCTCTGTTCCGGGGTGAGGGTCCTCATCGGGAATGGCCGCATAAGATGGTCCCCCAGCGCAAATGCTTCATCTGCAACGAAGACGAATGGGAGTCCTTCCACATTCTCTTCTGGAGGTGGCAAGTCCAAGCTGCCATTCTGGAGACACCTGTAAAACTCCGTCTGGGCGATGACTCCACCATCGGACATCCGGCCATTCTTCCCCACGTCCACATACAGGAACTCATAATTAGCCGACTCCACCGCCAACATCACAATACTATTGAACCCCTTGTAATTATAATAGTACGACCCCGAGTTGGGTGGTGGGACGATGTGGACGTGTTTCCCATCCATTGCCCCTCCGCAGTTAGGAAAGTCCCACCGCTGGGCAAAGTGGGAGGCCACAGTCTGCCATTCCTGTGGCGTGGAAGGAAACTGTTGAGGAAAACAAAAATAAATTAGTATTTTTGCACAAACATGGAAAGCAGATTAGACACAAACATTCTTGGCCAACATCCAGATAACATTTATTAAGGGGAATTTTACAACACCAAAGTATAAGGTACACCTATCATATTCCCCCTCCCCCCCTCTCATGGGCCATTTCTAACATTATGGGGGGGGGGGGGAATCTTGGACAGGTAACCCTCTCCACTTCATTGAGAGATGAATGCCTAAATAATGGGTATTACTTGGAACAGACCCTCCTTAGTTACACTATTGGCAGACCACTGGACAGGAAAGAAGTGTCATAATACAAAGATATAAATACACACTGTACACATTTGAGCACATTTGGACATTCTGCTATTACCTAGCAAGATAATAATAGGATACAAAAACTTTAAACAGTACCATTTGAAAGTATTCAGGCAGGCCCTTGCACTACATGCTTTGGGGAATTCATCCATACATCTGACCACAAAAGAGGTGGGTATAGTGTGTATGGGTATGGCAAAGTCAGCAGATAGATGATTGAGGATAGATAGAGAATTGGGATCAGCTGACTTAGCAGTTGGGGGAGGGAGGCATAAAAATTATTTGGGGACACCACAAAAAAAGCCTCTGGCACTCTGCCTGAATTTAATGCACAAATCAGATTTCTAAACATTTTAGGGGGTATTTGGGGTAAAGCACTACTATGGAGTTGATAAAATACATTGTTAGGTGACTACATGATGTGAATATAGGGCAGGAGACCATGCTGGGGAGGTAAGTGAAGGCAAATATGTATGAAGGAGAAAAAAAAAATTCCAGCATGCATGAGGACAAAGGGGACATTCACAGCATATTACAATCATGGTAATTAGGGAATGAGGAAAGAAATACAATATATTATCAAACATTCAATACAATAAAAGGTGATATTAAAGGATAAAAATCTTACCTTCATATACTCCTTCTGCAGGACCTGGATGATGGCAGAACAGGTCTCTGGGATAATGATACCCAGAGCCTGGGGGGAGATGCCTGTCGAGAACTTCAAGTCCTGCAGGCTTCTCCCTGTCGCCAAGTACCGCAGGGTAGCGACGAGCCTCTGCTCCGGAGTGATGGCTTACCTCATGCAGGTATCCTGCCTGCTGATATAGGGGGTCAGCGAAGCCAACAAACAGTGAAATACGGGGTCCGTCATCCGGTGAAAGTTCCTGAAATCATCAGGATTATTCTCATGGATCTCACGGAGCAAAGGCATATGAGAGAACTGGTCACGCTGAAGCAACCAATTCTTGGTCCATGAACTCCTCCCCACCCTGTTCATGGACTGGACTTGTGTCAAGGTCAGGACCCCAACACCAAGCCCCCGCACAGCACGAACTCTACGAGGAGTACGTATACGCAACATGGCTAGAAAACGGTCGGCTGCTCAGAACGTAGTAACAGAACGCACTGAAGAACAGCAAGGCCTGTGAAGAGCGACCTGAAAAACAGCAACGAACGAACAAGAACACAATGACTAATCCAAGTCACGCGTAGCTTGCTTGCACGCACCGAAGAGCAGATACAAACCCACAAGCACAAACTGAACCGCAGAAAACAATCTGAAAGCCACGAGTCTGGAAAAGCACGAATCGTCTCTCACCAAACTTTTACTAACATGAGATTAGCAAAAGGAGCCCAAAGGGTACCATGCTTGGTTCTGAAATGGCCTTTTCTAGTCTCGTCGTACGTGGTTGACGTCACCGCGTTCTTGGCGATCAGAAATTCCGACAACTTTGTGTGACCGTGTGTACGCAAAACAAGTTTGAGCCAACATCCGTCGGAAAAAATCCTAGGATTTTGTTGTCGGAATGTCCGATCAATGTCCGACCGTGTGTACGTGACAAGCGGACTGTGTGCTGCTGTACAAATATTTCTTTAACTTTCACAGAAAATTAGGCCCACTGAGCACTAATTAGCTATGTCCATTCCATGACCAAGGAAAGCCAACTTCATCCCTTTTCCCTTGTACCTCTTATGTCATTATTGTTTCCTTGCATTTAAATAAAAAAATCACAAAATCAGATATGCGAATGTTTCAATAGATAAGCAATTTAGATTGTTCGCTAATGCTTGAAAAAAATTAATAAGAGGTTGTTTTTAGCAAAGGATAACTGACTACAATTACAGCAATGTCATCTCCATATACACTCTCATATTGTTTTTTCACTGTGTGACATACTGTATCTCTTCAGTTTGGAACATTACAGATAACTTAAGTGACCTGTACTATATAAATACCTCTGAAGCACATGATAGTATTAGCATGAGCTGTGCATTCTGACACTTGATGCTAAGATCATAAGTTGTGGTGTCAGTTTCACACTGTTCTTAAATAGAATCTTAGTTCTTGCTTGTATAGGCATTCCAAACAGAAGATCTTTTACTTGCTTGTGTTTTCTCATTCATAAACCCAATCTTAAAGAACATCATTTTACTAGTGCTCCTTCTTTTATTTCTACTTCTGCAATGAGTTTACACAAAGTGTTCTTTGCATACATAAAGCTTATAGATAGATATACTGTCTGCATAGTAGCAAATATTACCATCATAGTCATTTTTACCTCTGCTGTGAGCACAGAATCACATATCAAAACATTATGAGAAGTAAGGAGCTACTTAATCACTCCAATAACTCATATAGGTGATAGGTAATAAATATAACAAATTCAAAGATAGATCCAAAAATATTATTTCAATTCACATATACAGTATGTGCATACATGTCCCATAAAAGTATCAGTCCTTTAAGATTCTCCAGCCACCAGCCACCGTGCTTAAAGATGTAAGGTGTTTTAAATCTCCTTCAGTTAGTGCTCCACCACAGTGTGTATAAAATGCACACTCACCAACCATAAATATTTAACAAGCCTCAAATAATTTGGGATAGTAACCAATGTTAATCCTCAGATCAAAATTCAGATAGTCCACATGCGGTATTGTATAAGGTTCACCAACACCAGGCACTCCAGAAGTACATTTTACTGCTCACTAATGTTAGGGAGTTTTTCCACTGGTCAGCAATGTAAGGGAGCACTACTTGACTGTCCAACAGTGTGAAGGGGTGTTTCACTGACCTCCAATCTAAGAAGGCCTTCTCTACTTAACACTTATGTTAGGGGGTCTTTGCCAATCATCACCTATGTAAGAGGAATCTTCTCCAATGTCCAACAATGTAAGAGAGTACTTCACTGACCACTTTTGGATAGGGACACTTCTCCACTTTCCACCAATGTAAAGGAGTCCTTCACTTCTCACCAATGAAAGGGTGCTCTTTTCCACTTGCAATGTAACAGGCACTTCTTCACTGACCATTTATGTGAGGGGACGCTTCTCTAATTATCAACAATGTGAAAGAGTACTTCTCCACTGTCCAACAATATAAATTGGGTGTTTCGCTAATATTGTAAAAAGACTTGCTCCACAAAACACCAATGTAAGGGTTTTTTTTGCCAAAAACCCCCAATGTAAAGAAAGCTCTTCAACGTAATGCTAATGAAATGGGAAACTTCTTCACAGACTAACAATGTAAGGCAGCACTTCACTAAACACCAATGTAAGGGGACACTTTTTTACTGTTCACCAATGTAAAGGAGTCCTTCACTACTCACCAATGTAAGGGGGGCTCTCTATCGAACACCGATAAAAGAGAGCTATTTTTCAATGAACATCAATGTAATGGGGCACATCCTCTTTTACCATCAATGCAAGCAACACTGCTCCACTGACCACCAATGTAAGGGGGAATTTACCACTGGCCACCATTGTAACTAGAAATGTATAATATAAATGTACATGTGACTGGTATTAAAAAACCCTATTTAATGACCATCCGTTAAAAAAAAAAAAAAAAAAAGATAAGGAGTGCAAGGTCATACTGGGTACTAGAAAGGAGGAGATACAATAGGCATGGAAAATATGTCACCAGTGGTAAGAGGCATGTAACTAGGGTGCAAAATGCCATTACCAAGAAATGTCTATGGAATTGGGTGGATAGTTTGATTAATCAACATTTTGCTAGGGACCCTCTGGTTTGTAGTTAAGTTTTGCTTGGTTGAAATGCACGTGAACTTGACTGTAATGTAACTTCTACCCAGAACAATATCATTCTGAATAACCTATGGTAAAAAAATAAATAAATATTTTTTTCCAGGGGAGAAAAGCTTTAGCTTATTACTAGACATATTAGACATATTACTAGACAGCTTCAAAAAGCTACTGAAATCTTGAGCTTAACCTAAAACTCTTGTCTTCAAAGGTTTGTCTTATTTTCATGTTCAGCAAAATTTCATCACAGAAAATAATAAATCACCCTTTTTAAAAAATATAAAACAATTATTTTTTTTTCTATTTAAATTGAAGTGATGGTAATTTTAAGATGGTTTGGATGACACTGTCCTCTGAAACACTCTCTGAAGTAAAATATTAGACAGACACATTTAATCATTAATCAAATTCTGCTTATAATTAAAGTACCAATGGGGGGTTTACTACAGAAGACATCAATGACCACAGGCCAAACATTAGCCGTTCTTACTGTGATGGACATAATTGGTATTCAGTGCATGTTGTAGCAAGCTTAGTCATTTCTGCAGCTAGAATAAAGGAATGTGACACGGATAAGGACATTGAAGAGAAAGTTTGGTTACAGGAAGAATCCAAATAACTTCTCTCACAGCATACTTGGTTGGAAATAGAAAGGCAAAAAATTAAAATATAAATGAGAACTAAAGAAAAAAATACATGCAAAGCATGCTTTTTAAAGTTTTGTTCAAATTTTAAGCACTCCAACTAAATTTCGGATTTTTGTACTTTTCTTAGTTAAAGCTGAACTCTAGGCCAATATAATAGACACAAAAATTGCAACTTTGTAGTAATTAAGACTTCATTGCATGTATTTTTACTGTATTGTACACAGATGTCGGCCAGCTCAGCGCAGTGTGGGCAGTGACTCATGTACAGCAGGGATGTGCAATCAGGGTGTCAGAAACCATGAAATCAGAAATACAGTTAAATCACACTTGTTTAATAATAAAAGTAAAAAGAACAAACGTAGTTAAAACATAGCCAAAGTTCAGTAACCGGAATGGATAACCAGCCAAGCAGAAGTCAGGGATCAAAGTCGTGGAACAGCAAGCAGGATCTGGAGCCAGAAGGGATGTCAGCAAAGCCAGTCTTTAAACAGGACCACAGGAGATAGTTTCTTGTGATGTGACCAAGGTGAAGGCAGAGCTCCTCTGGACTGGACGGCTTAAGTAGGCAGGACTGACAAGCAGGATCATCAACAGCTGAGTAACTGAGGAGAGAGATGGGAGCTAGCAATTAGCCGACAGCTGAGCAGCAAGCTCAGAGAAGGAAGGGCTGAGCCCAGCCCTGACACAGGGGAGGCATGTGAAGCAGGGCTTCACCTGCCATCAAAATAAAAAAAAGCTTCGAGGGTCCTAGCTCAGCGACATGGGGTCATAGAAACTTGAGGGGTAAGTGGCCTAAGTGCTACCCCACTACTGGTAAAATTTTGGGGCTCCTATGACCTACGGTTCCAGAGATATGGGGCTCCTTGCGCAGCCTGTCAGAAACGAAATACAGAGCGGCCACTTTAACCACTTCAGCCCCGGAAGGATTTGCCCCCTTCCTGACCAGGTCATTTTTTGTAATACGGCACTGCGTCACTTTAATTGACAATTGCACGGTCATGCGATGTTGTACCAAAACAAAATTTATGTCCTTTTTTCCCCACAAATAGAGCTTTCTTTTGGAGGTATTTAATCACCTCTGCGGTTTTTATTTTTTTGTGCTATAAACAAAAAAGAGTGACAATTTTGAAAAAACACAATATTTTGTACTTTTTGCTATAATAAATATGCAAAAAACCCCTAAAAAAAACAAATTTCTTCAACAGTTTAGGCCGATATGTATTCTTCTACATATTTTTGGTTAAAAAAATCGCAATAAGCGCATATTGATTGGTTTGCGCAAAAGTTACAGCGTTTACAAAATAAGGAATAGGTTTAAGGGCATTTTTATTATTATTATTTTTTTAACCAGTAATAATGGTGATCTGCAATGTTTTTTTTTGGACTGCAACATTGCGACGAACACATCGGACACTTTTGACACTTTTTTGGGACCAGTGACATTTATACAGCGATCAGAGCTAAAAATAGCCACTGATTACTGTATACAGTCAGGTCCATAAATATTGGGACATTGACACAATTCTAATCTTTTTGGCTCTATACACCACCACAATGGATTTGAAATTAAACGAACAAGATGCTTTAACTGCAGACTTTCAGCTTTAATTTGAGAGTATTTACATCCAAATCAGGTGAATGGTGTAGGGATTACAACAGTTTGTATATGTGCCTCCCACTTTTTAAGGGATCTAAGTAATGGGACAGATTAACAATCATCCATCAAATTTTCACTTTTTAATACTTGGTTGCAAATCCTTTGCAGTCAATTACAGCCTGAAGTCTGGAACGCATAGACATCACCAGACGCTGGGTTTTATCCCTGGTGATGCTCTGCCAGGCCTCTACTGCAACTGTCTTCAGTTCCTGCTTGTTCTTGGGGAATTTTCCCTTCAGTTTTGTCTTCAGCAAGTGAAATGCATGCTCAATCGGATTCAGGTCAGATGATTGACTTGGCCATTGCATAACATTCCACTTCTTTCCCTTAAAAAACTCTTTGGTTGCTTTTGCAGTATGCTTCGGGTCATTGTCCATCTGCACTGTGAAGCGCCGTCCAATGAGTTCTGTAGCATTTTGCAGAATATGAGCAGATAATATTGCCCAAAACACTTCAGAATTCATCCTGCTGCTATTGTCAGCAGTCACATCATCAATAAATACAAGAGAACCAGTTCCATTGGCAGCCATACATCCCCACGCCATGACACTACCACCATGGCTTCACTGATGAGGTGGTATGCTTTGGATCATGAGCAGTTCCTTTCCTTCTTCATACTCTTCTCTTCCCATCACTCTGGCACAAGTTGATCTTGGTCTCATCTGTCCATAGGATGTTGTTCCAGAACTGTGAAGGCTTTTTTAGATGTTGTTTGGCAAACTCTAATCTGGCCTTCCTGTTTTTGAGGCTCATCAATGTATTACATCTTGTGGTGAACCCTCTGTATTCACTCTGGTGAAGTCTTCTCTTGATTGTTGACTTTGACACACATACACTTACCTCCTGGAGATTGTTCTTGATCTGGCCAACTGTTGTGAAGGGTGTTTTCTTCACCAGGGAAAGAATTCTTCGGCCATCCACCACAGTTGTTTTCCGTGGTCTTCCAGGTCTTTTGGTGTTGCTGAGCTCACTGGTGCATTCTTTCTTTTTAAGGATGTTCCAAACAGTTGATTTGGCCACACCTAATGTTTTTGCTATCTCTCTGATGGGTTTGTTTTGTTTTTTCAGCCTAATGATGGCTTGCTTCACTGATAGTGACAGTTCTTTGGATCTCATATTGAGAGTTGACAGCAACGGATTCCAAATGCAAATAGCACACTTGAAATTAACTCTGGATCTTTTATCTGCTCCTTGTAAATGGGATAATGAGGGAATAACACACACCTGGCCATGGAACAGCTGACCAGCCAATTGTCCCATTACTTTTGTTCCATTAAAAAGTGGGAGGCACATATACAAACTATTGTAATTCCTACACCGTTCACCTGATTTGGATGTAAATACCCTCAAATTAAAGCTGAAAGTCTGTAGTTAAAGCACATGTTGTTTGTTTCATTTCAAATCCATTGTGGTGGTGTATAGAGCCAAAAAGATTAGAATTGTGTCGATGTCCCAATATTTATGGACCTGACTGTAAATGTCACTGGCAGGGAAGGGGTTAATACTAGGGGCGATCCATTAAACCTAATCTTTGAGCAGCCAAATGGTCCTGGGCTTAAGTGGCTAAAGTGGAACTGCAGTCTGCTCACATAATTTGCAATAAAAACATCTTTGCCATTCTGAAGCTTCCCTCCAACCACTTTGCAAATTATTTTATATATATATATGTAGCGCCCTGCTCCTGTTGATCAGGGGCTTGCATGTAAATTTAGGGGGGGGTATCTGTTCTGTATACAGTTCAGATTTAATCTATGGCTAAATTAGCTTCTGTTCCAGCATTGGCTGTGTTTCATGTAGTTCCACACTGTTGTCTGTAGGTGTTGTTGTCACCACAGGCCAGTGTTGGAAGAGCAACAGGCTGAAGTGTATTGAGTGCTCTTCTTTCTCAGAAGTAACTCAGTGGGGGTGGTCCACCGCTGTGCATTCTGGGAGAGGGTACTTAAGGGACAGATGCCATTTTTGTTTATCTCTTACCTCCTGGCCCTCCTGGTCTAAGGTATGTGGTGACTTTTCTCCTGCCTCGAGGCCACGCTGGCCTGAGGCTATGTGACTACAAGTAGGCCCAGAATCCTGTTTGGGACCTACTACCTACCGCAGAGGTGGTCCTTAGGCTGTCTTGCCTGTTATGAAGAAGCCGAGCCAAGCTGAGGAGATCCAGGGGAGGACCCTTGCTGGAGAGAGCCAGGGTGAAGGCTGGTCTCTCGGGAGGGCCTGGTAACTTACTTGGAGGACGCACCTATACTTAACCAACCTACAGCACAGTACTGCCGGTTCAGTTTAACGACCATTTTGTTCTTCTCAAGTCTGTGGCAGAGATTTTTCGTCTGTGCATCATTCCGGCTGCTAGGTCAGTGAGAGAGGCCTATCCGGGTGGGCAAAGATCTGTTGACTGAAGGTGTGTTTGTCTTCAGGATCTCAAATTCCTCAGTGATCTGCATAAGATATCTGAACCCTACTGCAACTCCCTTTCGACCTCTTTACTGCTACTTCTTCAAAAGTTTTGCAATAAAGCATTGGAAACATAATGAAGTGACTGGTGCATACGTTGGTGGGTGTAAGGCTTAATACAAACTCTAAGTCCAGTGTCTGGTGGAAATACAGGTAAGGGGGTGACGGCAAAGACCCAAATAAAATTAGCCACTCCTTCGGGGGGTAAGCGCTACATATATATGTAAATATATATATATATATATATATATATATATATATATATATATATATACAGTATCTCACAAAAGTGAGTACACCCCTCATATTTTTGTAAATATTTTATTATATCTTTTCATGTGACAACACTGAAGAAATGACACTTTGCTACAAGGTAAAGTAGTGAGTGTACAGCTTGTATAACAGTGTAAATTTGCTGCCCCCTCAAAATAGCTCAACACACAGACATTAATATCTAAACTGCTGACAACACAAGTGAGTACACCCCTAAGTGACAATGTCCAAACTGGGCCCAGTTAGCCATTTTTCCCTCCCCAGTGTCATGTGACTCATTAGTGTTACAAGGTCTCAGGTGTGAATGGGGAGCAGGTGTGTTAAATTTGGTGTAATGGCTCTCACTCCCTCATACTGGTCACTGCAAGTTCAACATGGCACCTCATGGCAAAAAACTCAGAGGATCTGAAAAAAGAATTGTTGCTCTACGTGAAGGTGGCCTAGGCTATAAGAAGATTGCCAAGACTTAGGTAGTTTTATAAGGTACTGCTTATGCACAATTGACAAGCCCTTTATACTCACTATAACATAGCAAATCCTCAGTTTTTAACTTCAGGTCTATTGCACACATGCAAGTTTACTCACCAAAACACAAGCTTTGATATTTGAACATAGCTCAGATTAAGGCCTCATGCACACGGACATTTTTACAGCTGCTTTTTTGAGCGTTTTTTGCAGCTTAAAAACGCCTGTCTATGTTAGTCTATGGCTTCATGCCCACCTAGGCGTTTTTGAGCTGCAAATGGCATAGGCGTTTTTAAGCTGTAAAAAAAACCCCAAGACCAGTTGGTTCTGAGAGATGTTTTTCAGCTGTAAAAACACTCTAACGCTGATAAACGCTCAAAAACGCTCAATAACGTTGATAACTCACCAATGTTGTTTAATGTTTTTGATCCATTGAAAAATAAAAAATTTTGAAAAAAAGCGGAAAACCGCTAAAAAACGCTATTGCAAAAACGTTGAAAAAAGCTGAGAAAAGTTTTTAAAAAATCACTGCAAAGCTACTGGCGTTTTCATAACGTTATTTTAACATCCCGTGTGCATGAGGCCTAAGAGTGGCAAGACTTTAGAGGGGGGGGGGGCAGTTTTTTTCCTTTTTTTTCAGCATTTGACATAGGCTTATGTAAGCCTTTAGAGATGAATTGCTGGGAAATTATAATTTTAACACACATAGGGACTGATTTACAAAAGAGAATGTTTACTTAGCTCGGAGAATCTGTTCACTTCCAAAGTAAAATCAATGCAAATTAGAGTCCTGTTTTTTTTTTTTTTTTTTTTTTTTTTTTAAATCCCATTCACATGATTGACTACTTAACATAAACATAGTTTTAGTGGGCTAAGAAAAAATTTCCTTCTCTTAGTGTATAAAACCCCATAGAAAGCTGTTACTAATATAACTTAAAGCGGGGTTCCACCCAAATTATGAACAATATCTGTATGTATTCTCTTCCTTGCCTAGATGCTGACATGCCGTTTAAAAAAATTTAAATCGCCGTAATTACCTTTTTATTTTTCTATTCTTCTTTGCACTTCCTGGTTCTCCTCCCGTGGGAATAGGCGTGTTTCTAGCCTCTCCCAGACTCCTGGGAGCTAGTCTCAGGCTTCCCAGGATGCCACTGAGCATGTGCGGGAACGAGCGGTGAATGCTGGGAGCACAGCATTCACCACATCCAGGAAATAAATGCTTGTGGGCTTCAAATGCCTACAATGAAGATGGAAACTGCCTGCAGTGAATAATATAAGTTATTCTTTCCGACGAAATCTGACACAGGTGGACATATTACACACAATATGTGAGTATGTAATGCTGAGAAGAAAAGTTTGTGAATGAACTCAAAAAAAAAAAAAACGATAGATAGGTGGACCCCCGCTTTAATGCAAGGCAGAAGATGTGATTACAAAAAGGCTGAAATGCCCATAGCTGGAACTTGTTGATTGTGAACTTTGCACATCATAATTTCTCTTTGTCCAGTCCTATGACATAATCCTAGTGGTCTCAGTAAATACTGGCATGAATTGGCAACATCCTACATTTAATCAAGAACAAGATAGACTGTTTCTATATTTTTCCTAATTCTATCATGTGCCACCAAAACTCTTAGCTGGCATATATGTCTCTATTTTGGCAAAAAACAAGCCGAGAGCAGAGCTGCTGCAGTCGAAAAGGTGGTATCGTCCTTATGAGTGGGAGATTAAGCACAGTGAACTGTAAAACTGGATGTCTTTGATTGGAGTCCTGTTTGGTGAAAAGAGATAGAGGCAAGTTTCCCCATCGGTGTTACCACTGCATGGAGCCATCCACCTGGTGCTTGATGCTGGTGCTGCTATACAGATTCTTGTTATATGCCTGTTTTATCTCTTCTTCTGGTAAGGAGATCGAGTTTAAACTGTGGTGTGGTGTGCTGCAATGAAGCAGGTGCTGGGTTTTCCTTGTCAAAAGAAGTTTATTGAGTATACAATATTATAAAGATACATAAAGTAAGTTTACAAGGATCTATAAAGTAAGCTCATTGTTTTACAGTAGGGTTTATATAGGTAAATATCATGAAATTTCAAATATTAAACATTGGGTTCACGTAAACCTAAATTAAAGATATATATAATTTCCTTAGTCACTTTTGTAGGTATTTAAATGATTTATACCTACTATACATATTGTTTACAGGTAGAGTGTATATAGGTCAAATAAATTCTGATAATGAGCTTTAATCGTAAGGTGGAGAAAAGGAAAGAGAAAGAAGAAAAAGGGTAGAAAGGTAGAGGTATGGTCCACAAGGTTGTCCCGCTCGTCAGTTTATTATTCTTTTTAGTTCTCTTTGAAGCCTTAGAATGGGTGTCTCTGTAAGTCATTTAATCTGTTACCATGGCAACAGGACAGAGTCATTGAAGTTTGACAGGAACTGTTGTTTTATCCAAGGATACCAAAGTTTTTCAAATTTTGGAATTTGATTTTGATCGATGGCTACCATCTTAGCATGGGACATTGTATTATTCATTCTGTGAATTGTTTCTGCTAGTACCAATGTAGGAGATTTCCATGCCTTGGCCACTGTTTGTTTTGCAGCCGTTATTAGTTGGATCATAAGTTTGAATTGAGAGAGTGTTAACCATTCCGGTTTTAGATTAAGTAAAGTTATATATGGATCTGGTTGTATTATTTTTTAAAATATTTTAGATGCAATCACGAAGACTTCCTTCCAGAAGGTTTGGATTACTGGGCACGTCCACCATATGTGTAAATGTGTGCCTATTTCTGGGCATCCTCGAAAACAAAGAGCTGAGGTATTAGGTGAATATTTTGCCACTCTAGCGTGTACAAGGTACCAGCGAGTTAGGACTTTATAATTTGTCTCCAGTGCTAAGATGTTGGGTGAAGATGACTTAGATGTGAGCCATATGTTAGACCAGTCCGTGTCTTCTAAAGTTCGTCCCAGGTCCTCCTCCCACCTCTGAACGTAAGAGAGTCTATTAAGATTTGCTACTCCATATAATTGATTATAAAGTGATGAAATTGTACCTTTAGCAAATGGATCTTTTGTACAGATTGATTCAAAAATGGATAATTGGGATAATGGTGTATCCCCCTTTAGGAATGGTGTATAGAAATTTTTGATTTGGAGATATCTAAATATCTCAGAGTTTGGTAGATCATATTTTTCTCTAAGCGATTGGAATGAAAGGAATGATTTAGATGCTATGAAGTCATTTAGTGTCTGAATGCCCGATGTTGTCCAAGCTTTAAAAGAATTTGGGTAGATCCATGCCGGATAAAAGGCCGGATTTCTGATAAAAGAAAGGAGAGGATTGTGTGGAGATTGTAACTGATATTTGGTTTTTAGTTTATCCCAGAGAGATAAGAAGTGTTTAGTTATGGGATTATGAATTTTAAAGCGGTCCTTAGGATCAAGCCATAATAAGTTTGATATTAATAGAGGGTCATTTTCTGAAGCCTCTATAAATACCCATAATGGGATTTCCTGTTTTGCATGGTATTTGGACAGACTGGCCAAATGTGCTGCTCTGTAGTAGTTAGTAAAATTAGGGTATCCCAGGCCTCCTTTATTTTTGGGAAGATGTAGTGTGTGTATAGGTATACGTGGTTTAGAAGAGCCCCATATAAACGAAGTTGCTCTTTTTTGTACTATTCTCAAAAAATAGGAAGGAATTGGAATAGGGAGGACTCTGAATAGATAAAGCAATTTGGGTAGCATAGTCATTTTGATTGCATTAATCTTCCCTATCCAGGATAAAGGAAGTTGCGACCATTGTTTTATTAGATTTGTGATCTGTCTTAATACAGGAGGATAATTGGTTGAGAATAAGTCAGAATGAGATGCTGTTAACCTCCCTGGCGGTTTTCCCGAGTGTGGCTCGGGGTTAAAATTCAGCACCATTAGCGGTAACCCCGAGCCACACTCGGGATTACATCGCAGGATCCTGGTGCCTCCTTACTTACCTTGTCCCCGGGATCCTGCGATGTCCCCCGCAGTGTCCGCGGGCTCTGTCCTCCTCCGAAGCCTCTCTGTGCCAGGCTCTGTTCCCTGCGAGCGTCGCGACGCACGGGGGCGGAGCCTGGCGGCAAATTCAAAATAAAGTAAAAATCATAACACATACAGTACTGGAATCTTTCAGATTCCAGTACTGTATGAAATGATTTCACATCCCTTTTGTCCCCAGTGCTTTGGCTCATGCCCTGCATGCAGTTTTACATGATATACACTGTTCTTTCTGCCTGGAAACTGGAGATTGTCCATAGTAACCAAAAAGTGTCCCTTTATGTCAAAAGTGGCTTTAGACCAGCTAGAAAACAGCTATAGTAAATTAGAACACTTGCAGAATTGAGCGATAGTGAATCGTGGGGAAATTTATTTTATTACTATTTATTTTTATTTTTTTTAATTATTTATTTTTATTTATTATATTATAATTTATGTTTTTGTGTTTCAAACTTTATCATACCTGGGATATCTACTAGACTCTGGTTTGGACAGATTTAAGTGCGTTATTGTTAAGATTTACAGACCTACAATATAAAACGCCAAATTTCCATGCAAAATAATTGTACCGCTTTCAGCACCTAAAATCAGAAAGAATCATACCGCCAGGGAGGTTAAATGAATTCCAAGATATGGGATTGATTTTTCTGCCCATGTGAATGGGAGTGCAGCCCTAGCCGGGATCAATTCCATGTTTGTGAGTGAAATATTAAGCACTAGGCATTTCTTAGGATTAATCATAAGGCCGGATAGGGCTGCAAATCCATCAAGAGCTGGTATTAAGTTAGGACCAGAGACCTGTGGTGATGATAGAAAAAGTAATATATCGTCTGCAAATATACATAATTTGTGTGTAATACCTCCTACTTCAATGCCAGTTATAGTTTGGTTTGTTCTGATGTATTGGGCCATGGGTTCGAGTATAAGGGCAAATAATAAGGGAGATAATGGGCAACCCTGTCGAGTACCTCTTTCGATATTAAAGGCATCAGATTTGTATCCAGCATATTTTATATAGGCTTTGGGTTTATTATATAATGCTTTGATCCATGTTAAAAAGTGGGGTCCAAAACCCCATTTTTGTAATGAATATTGCATATATTGCCAGGATACTGTGTCAAATGCCCTCTTAATATCGAGAGATAGAAAACATAAAGGGATTTTCCGTTTTTTAGCAATATGTGCCAATAACACTGCCCTGCGTATATTATCGCCTGCCTGTCTATTTGGCATGAAGCCTACTTGATCTCTATGTATTAATTTTCCTATAATGCTATTGAGGCGTTTTGCTATTATTTTTGCTAATAATTTAATATCAAGGTTTAACAGAGAGATAGGCCGATAATTCACACAGGAAGTATCATCGGAAAGGGGTTTTGGGATCATACAAACAATTGCCATTAGTGTTTCTTGCCGAAAAGAATGTCCATCTAGAAGTTTGTTAAAAGTTTCAGTGAGAATGGGAGAGAGTATTTCTGAGAATGTTTTATAGTATAAAGCCGAGTAGCCGTCTGGGCCTGGTCTTTTGTTAAGTTTTAGGTCTTTTATGGCGTTAGCAACTTCATCTATAGTTATAGGCTCATCCAAACTGCTTTTTTGATTCTGAGATAACTCAGGTAAGGTTATTTTTGAGAAGAAGGATTCAGCCTCTGTAGGATTAAATTCATTGTTTGTCTTGTATAAAGTTGCGAGATGTGAGTGAAATTTATGGACTATTTTAACTGGATTACAAGTATAAACATTTTTTGATAATTTCAAACGTATTGGTTTGAAAGATTTGTTAGTTGAATTTAATGCCCGAGCCAAATATGTACCTGGTTTGTTTGTATTCATGTAGAAATTGTGTTTGGAGCGTTTGAGGGATTTATCAACTGACTCAGTGAGAAATAGATCGTATTCCAATCTAGATTTTTCCAGATGAGATTTTGTACTCTGAGATGGATTATCTTGGAATGATATGTAGGCTGCATTAAAATTGAGTTCTAGTTTTTTTGCTAGATTTTTGCGTTCCCGTTTAAATAGTGCCATTTGTCTTTGTATTGTACCACGCAAGACAGGCTTATGATCTTCCCACAGTGTTATTGGGGAGATGTCTGTTGTATTATTAATTGATATGTATTCCTTTAAAGCTTGTTCAATGGCCCTCTGATGTAGTGGGTGTTTGAGCATTATGTCCGGTAAGTACCACGTTGGGTCATGCGCTTTTGGTATGGCTGAGGCTATAGTAGTGCATACTGCATTATGGTCAGACCACGGAATCGGAATTATACCTGATGCAATAATTTCTGGTATCATTCCTATTGTTAGAAAAATATGATCTATTCTGGTGAAGGTTTGATGAGGGTGCGAGAAATAAGTGAATTTCTTTTTTCATTGGGTTACTTTCTCTCCACGAATCTACCAGATTGTATTTGGAAAGAAGTTGAGAAAAAGGTAATTTTGGATAGTGTAAAAGGTGATTTATCTAGAAATGGGAGGAGGACCTGGTTTGAATCCCCACACATTATCACTGTTCCTATTTTGTGTGTATTAATCACTTGTAATATATGTGAGAGGAATGGTGTAGGTTGTTTGTTAGGAGCGTAGTAGGAAATCACCGTGATTGCTGTATCCATTATATAACCCATGAGTATCAGGTATCTACCTTCTGGGTCTTTAATTTCTGATGATAAGGTGAATGGTGTGGATCGGTGAAATGCAATTAGAGTTCCCCTTTGCTTGGTACAGGCAGAAGCCATGTAAATTTGTTGATAAAAAGGAGAAATATATTTTGGAGTAGAATCTTTGGTGAATTGTGTTTCTTGGAGGCATACTATGTGAGCCTTCTTGTTATGGAAAGTACGGAAGGCTTTGGTCCTTTTTTGAGGGACATTTATTCCCTGAACATTCAGGGAAAGTATATTCAGTGGTGCCATGGCAACAGATCAAATAGTTTTGACTTACTTTTTGTTATGCAGAGCTGACTGCGCAGATCAACCTGTGTTGACTGAAGAGATGAAAAGATAGAAAAGAAACCAGTGAATTCTGGAGTAGAGAGTAAGCAAAAAACATATGAGATTAGATGATACATTGTATAAATTATTTTTTGCAAGTAATCACAATTTACCCGTGAAAGAGAATAAATATCTCTCTCAGGGGAATAAGTGCCTTCGTCACACTCCCACATAGTATGGTTGGGAGAATGAGGAGGACTAATGGGGGTACACGGATCTTCCGCTTACAGGAGAGAAGTGCTATGTCAAAAGACATCAAAATGATGTTTCATTAATTGGAGTGCAGAATATAGTTTTTGTTGAAATTATTTATTCCAGGGTGGCTGTATATGGTTAGTTTTGCCCTAGGCTAAATAATTCAGTTAGAAAGGTACTGTTAATAACTTTGGTATTGATGAAGATAGTTTGAATTATTTGGGGATTTTAACCCTTTTAGAGTAAACAATTACATATTTTATTCATATGTAACTGTTTAGATATGTTAACTCATAAAATTGAGGTTGTATTGCTTCAGATTAGAATAAACAAAAACATAATTCTAGGAACTAGTTAGGTAATAATATATTTGTTTTAAGAAAAGAAAGAAAAAGCTTCCATTACTTCTGCATTATTGAACATATTTGTCCTAAAAAGTAATAAATCTATTGTTATTACCTGATAATATATAACTGAACAAGAATTTCCTTATTTCACTTTTATATTCTAAGGCTATATGAATCAGAAGTAATAAGAAATATAACTGGAATGTAACATGATCCCACACAGTGTGTGACTATCAGAATGCAGTTACATTCAGTTATAAATACAGGTTTTTTATAGAGAACCATCTCTTAGTATAATAAATGAAGAGATATCAGGAATTAGGATGTCGGTCCATTGAATCTTCTTGGTCCATGGATGATGTGGCATAACGGCCTCTTTTGTGAGAATGATGATTCCCATTTTGTTCTGAAATTTTCTGGGTGCTGCTTGAAGGTGAAGATGATGCCATTCTTCTGCATGTGGGAGAGTTGCTGCTTGTGGGTTCTGTCAGATTTAATTTTAAAAGGGTCTGTTGTAGTTCATCTGCTGATCTGCTTCTGTAAATTGTACCTTGGTAGTTAAATCTGACTGAAAAGGGGAAGCCCCATTGATACATAATGTTGTGGCGTTGCAGTTCCATTAGTTGGGGTTTCATGGATCGTCTTCTAGTAATAGTAAGTTGGGATAGGTCAGCAAAAATTTGATAATTGTGTCCTTGAAAATTAAGTTCCTTTTTTACTCTTGCAGCAATTAGTATTTGTTCTTTCGTTCTGTAATAATGAAATTTAGTGATTATATCACGTGGGGGTCCATCTTTCTTTTTGGCTGTGAGGGCTCTGTGTACTCTGTCCAGTTCTAAACGTTCAATAGGGATTTCTGGCTTTAGTTCTTGTAATAGGGCAGTAATAGTAGATTGCAGGTCTGTCACAGTTTCAGGTATTCCCCTTATGCGCAAGTTTGAACGTCTGGCTCTATTTTCGTAATCTTCGAGCTTAGTTTGAAGTATTAAATTCTCTTCTTTTAATTGTTCCAATTCTGTTATATTTTCTTGGGTTGTAATTTCAATTTCATCTATTTTTATTTCTAAGGCTGCGGTGCAGTTTCCCAGCTCTCTTATTTCTTTGGTTAGGCTTTTTGTTATTTGGTCTGAGGTTTGTTTTAAAGCCTTATGAAGCATCTTTTCAAATTTTAATAATATTACTGGGGATGCTGAGGAGGCTTGTGGAGAAGTTTGTGAGAGGATTTGTTCTGTATCTGACTCAAATGGAGAGTCTTGCTGTGACATTTTCTGTCTGTGAGAGCGCCCTGATGCTGTATATTGTGAGGTGACTTGAGCTGCTTTAGCTGCAGTGAGTGCCTGTGAGCTCTTTGTGAGGTGATTTTTATTTCTGCCACGGTTTCCTCCCAGTACCATATTTCCTGCCCAAACTTTCACAGTTTGTTCCCTGGGGCAAAAAGGTTCAAATGGATACCTTTTGAGCCTGCAGGCTCCGCTTTGTCCTTCTCTTCTCTCCTCAGCGGTGTGGAGCTCTAACAATGCATGTCTGCTCTGCTAGGCTCCGCCCATCTCCCCCCAGGTGCTGGATTTTCATTTCTTCCTTTCACAAAACTGTTATGGACTGCCTTTTATTTGTTTTTAGCGCTGCATATGGACTTTTCTGTCTCTATCACTGACATTCTATTTACAAATTTACCTAAAAAGATACTGTGAATGTCTAAAGTTCTAACAACCTCTGTGTAGCTATAGCATGGATATTCTGAAATTGACAAACTCACCCTCAGCATCATCATCACTAGTCTTCTCATCATAGTGTTATTTGTAATAAAAAAACTAAACAAGACTGCTCGGACTTTGCTTTGCCTCCAATGCATTCTCAGATCATTTTGTAGACATATGTAATGGAGTATGTTCTGGCTTTGGCCAAAAAAAACTTCTTCAGAGCTGAGTGTGACTTGAGCCGCAGTGCAATTCTTTCTGGGGACAGTTATGTAAAATGCCAAAATCCCCCTCTTCAATAAACTGTGATTTTTTGAAGACATTCCCCGTAGCTGTACCTTTGATATTAATAAAAATAGAAACTTGACAGATAGTTTTTAATTTTTTTTCTATTCTACTGAAAGCTTTAAAAAGAACACTCTTGGCTGGAGTAAGGCTTTATTCTGATCACGTTCACATGTAAATTTACTTAAATAAAACCACCAAGACATAATTATTTATTATTGCTGATTAGAATAAATATAGTATACTGTATTTAAACACCAGTGTTAGTATATACTGTATGTTAGTTTCCAAAAAAAGAATACATATTTTATCTGGGTAACATAACAACAGAGAAGTGATGATAAGCAATTAGGACAAACACATAGAAGCCAATAAGATTTCACCTTTTTAATTTTCTACAAGACAGGAAAATTCAAAATGACTATTAAATGCTTAGCTATCAGCCTTTAGAGGAAGACATCGGAAACGGTTTCCTTTGTGGAAAGGTAAAGTAAACATGTCTGACTAGATAGATAATATTTTCCCAGGTATTTCCTTTGAGAGCCAGCTTAAGTGAATATTCGAATGAAGTATTCATTTTGACCACAGGGAAAACTAAACAACTGACTAAACTAGTTCATCCAATTTATTTCCCACTTCAAAACCTCAGACTGGAGTTTGCTTGTTTGTTCCACCTCTGACATGTTATTTATAGTCTGTTTTTAGACAGTCATATTCATATTTCACACATTTGTTGATTAAAGCAAACCTGTTGTGACTGCAATTTGCAAATGTCTGGTCCCGGAACTACATAGTACAAACAAATACTTGGGGGGCACACCCTAAAAAATGCATGGGGTACCGCTGACAATTGGGTATTTTGACGCAGTAAGTAGGCTTAAGCACTGTATAGTCATATGGTGTGACTAAATCCCCATATTTTTAAAAAATGTTCAGGTGTTTTAAATAGCCTTGCAGGAGTTAAATGTCATTTTTGTATGTGTGCGCTGTAATATTTTGCTCTGTTTGTATGGTCTTTTGGCTGCACCATCTTCAATGCATTTTTTAGGGTGTGCCCCCCAAGTATTTGTTTGTCTATTGTATGGATCCCGACCAGATCCCTTGGGATGGAGCACCCCACCCGCCGCCATTACCTCTTATTAGTGTCCACCTGTGATAGAGGAGGAGTCCTTTATTTCTCCTGTATAGAGGGGTGTATTTCTCCCATATAGAGGAGTGTATTTCTCCAATGGTTCAGAGAATAAGGATCTTTCATTCTATGAATAGCGTAGAACCCACTGACAATGGGGTACTTTGATGCAGTAAGTGGGCTTAAGCACCATATAGCCATATGGTCTGACTAAATCCCCAACTACATAGTAAGCGCACCTTAAGTAACTCATTTTATTCCCAGAGTGGCCTTTGAGATCAAAATCCCAGCAATCTCTTATGTTAATTTAAATCACAGCTTTCATGGAAGCACTTGCACCTGTCTTTTGACTAGTGAGGTCAACCATGACAAACAGGGAAAAGTGGGTGAGAAAGGGTGCAGGCCAGAGCTAGAGAACAAAAGGCCTGGCTGGAGTTTGCATACGGGAGTTATTGGCGTTTCAGGCTTACAGGTTGCTCTGGGAATAAAATGAAGATGTGTACAGGAACCTTAAAGATGGACTTAATGTGCCCCTAACTTTTCTCCAGCCACATATTCACTTACCAGTTATGCTGGATTCAATAATAAATATACACTCTCGTGACTAGTTAATCCAGCATTGTCCTGCAGCCATCTTCTGTTCAGGTGTGTGTGCCTTTATCCTGTGCTGAGATCAGGTTAAGATGCTTCTAAAAACTTGCATTTGACTTCCTTTTAAGCTATATCAGCCTGCTAAATGCTACTTTTACATTCTCATTGAGAAAAGGTAGGTCTAAAGCCTAGTACACACAAGCCAAATGTTGGGCGACATCAGCCAGTTCAATAGAAACCACCTGACATCCAGCCCGTGTGTATGGCAGCCGGTCTGATAGAAGCTGGCCGAACAGCCGGCTTCTGTCGAAGGCTCATGACTGAAACCGGTCTGTCGACTGTCTCCCGATCAGTGCTCTCAGCCAATGGCTGAGAGCACTGACCGGAGTGTGCTGGCGGGGGGCAATCTCACTGTCAGAACACAATAGCACAGCAGAGGAGATCCCTGTACTAACATTGAATTGTTAGAACAGCGGCTACAACCTGAGCTGTGAGAAACTATTAGTGTTTACTAGGCTTAAAGCCAACAAAGGCCTCTTGAAACGAGCCCTAACTTGTCATTACTTGAAACCACAGTGTAACATTCAGTGATGATGTATAAAGTAATAATCAATCAATCAGATCCAATACTAACTGGTAAATATTATGGTAAATATATAACTGGTAAAATATTAATCTGTATTGATTGCTATGAGCTACTTTGCATGTTATATTGATCTGTGATTTTATTTGATCTTGATGAGAGAATACCTGTAAAGCAGGCATAGGTTATAGTAAACTGGATTAAAAAGTACCTAAACTCCTCCCCCTCTAAAATGTTTTAAGGCAGTATGCCCTTCTCAAAAAATTAGGGTATTTACAAGGCATTGTTGCCATTACAAATCTAAAAAGCAAGCATTTTATTCTCTAGTTATATACAGTAAATGTGGGCTTTTCTGGGATGGACATTTTCTATCATTCCCTTTTGGGAGTTCTCACTTTAATAACAGGAAGTAATGATTCACTATTTAGCCAGAACTTTCTGTCTATTTTAAGAGAAAAAGATCACATATTGCATAGCAGAAGTGCAAATGTCACATAGTAGTTTTCACATACACAGCCAAAACAATCTCACAATCAAAGTCCTGCAGAGGCAGTGTCACCAAACCCATCAACCCAGAGTGACTGCCTTTATAAGTACAATAATTCTCCACAAACCCAGACCAGTAAATGCAAGTTTTTAGCCATTCATTCTGAAGACTATTCCAACTGTCTATAGCCTTTCCCCTATGATGTCACCTGCCTGTTTCTTGCCTACACACAAATTCTGGAACAGTTTTTGTGACAGAGTCAGTAATTGATCCTGCCCATACCACTCCTAGGCTACACACTTCAACCCAATCACCACTGTGGTCCTACGTGATTTCTTATTTACTCCAGATTAACTTTCCTTACAGCCAGAAGTATATGTGATGTGATGGAATGTTAGCAAAGAGAAGAAAGGTAAATAGAAATCAAGTTCATAATAACTAGAACATGTGCATATTTATACCCCAGAAGAGGAGATAAAAGGCTCATAATAAGCTCTAAAAAATGTCATATGTGTCCTTCGGATCTAAGACGGTATGTACAGAATTATCCTAGGTATTCCCTAGAATCTCAAATTTATGTTAATTTTCATTGATAAGAAACGTCAGTCTATTGCCAAGGACACAAGCATTTGCTAAGCTCTTCCAAAGGGTGGATCCGTGGATGGAAATATATCTTTAATGTAATATTCCTAGAATGTAAGCTCTAATGAGCCGGGCCCTCTGATTCCTCCTGTATTGAATTGTATTGTGTTAGTACTAACATTGTAAAGCGCTGCGCAAACTGTTGGTGCTATATAAATCCTGTATAAGAATAATAATGTTGCCTAAAGAGAAATGTTTGTGAAACCTCAATCTATATAAGAGACAACAGAAAGGTAGTTTGTTGGTGGAGAAAGTTTGCGCATAGATCTGTGGCCTAAATAAGGTGTTGGGTATTGACACGAACAAATATGGAAAGAAGTTTAGTAAGTTCCCCTATTAATGGAAATTTATAGAGTTTTGGAATAAATTTATAATAAAATATTGAACTTTTATAAAAACATGTATCAGAAAGAAAACAAAAGTGTATGTGGAGCTCTTCTTTTTTCTTTTGTTTTTCATCTACGGTGTATATTTGTCACTTAGTTTTCTTACCTATACATGAGAGGTGTGTAGCAATAACTCTCGGTGTAGCTGTTGGTTTAAAGCGGGCTGTTACCTTTACTCTCGCCACCTCTGTTTCACCTACACCGGGTCTAGGGTCCCGTTGAGTTTACCTCCGGACAATGTAGGCACCAAACACTTGAGTATCTTTTCCAATGCTTTAATGAACAGGTAATAAAGGAAGAGGTGGAAGGAAAGTTGCAGGGAAGCTCAAATACCTTTTCGTAGTATTCTTTAGTAGATTGTTAGGAATTGAACACTTGTAGTTGAATGCACTCCCCTTGTGGGATTCAATCTTTGCCCGCCTGGATAGGCCTCTCTCACTTGCCTAGCAGCCAGTACATAGCACGAACAAAAGTCTCTGCCACAGACTTGTTTGAAACAGAACCGATACGATCCTCTGACACAGGATGTAATGGTTTACGATGAATATCAGACACAGCACTTGAACCTTTAAGCCAACCCGGCAGTACTATGCAGTAAGATCACTTCAGGATACGTCCTCCAACTGAGTCACCAGGCCCCTCTCCAGACCAGCACTCTGCATGATCCTTCCATGACGGGTCCTCCCCTGGGATCTCCTCAGTTGTCCAGCTTCTTCTCTCAGGATAGACAGCCCAGGACCATTCCTCTGCTGCTGTAGTAGGCCCAGACAGGGCAGCGATGTGGGCCTCCGGAACGGAGGGCCACGGGGTGGTATTCCTAATGCATACCTGTCGGCCAGGAGGGCCAGCAGGTGGATGGAAAAAGACCCCTAAACATGGCGTCTGTCCCATAAATACCCTCTCCCAGAATGCAACTCGGAGGACCACCTCCACCGAGTTGTCTCCGGGACAGAGGAGCACTCATACACTTCAACACGTTGCCTTTCCAACACCAGCCCATGGGGACAACGACACCCACCGGCGCAGTGTGGAACTACATGCAACTCAGCCAAGCTGAAACAAAGGCAAATCTAACTTCACCTCACGAGTAGCCCACTAAATTTACCTATCAGTAGTAGATTAAAAATCTACCAGCGCTACAGGTGCTACAGGGTTTATGATTGATATGACGAGAAAAAAAATTGTTTTCTCAGAATCTTAGGTTCTGTTTTGGGTCCTGGAACACAGAGACTTTGTAAAACTGGTAGGATAAAGCTTCCGTTCCTAGGTCCACATCTTACTGATGTGTGTGTTCTGACAGAACACTGAAAGGTACACAAGCTGCCTGTTTGTTTCTGGTGAACCCATTAGAGGGTACCCTGCTGGTAAGAAGCTGACATAAGTTTAAGGCCTTGCTGAATAAAAGTACAGGGCAAACTTGCTTGGACTGTTCATGAGTGTCCCAGTTTCGTGTATGATTTTCCACTGTTAATAGCGGTTGAGCCTGTTCCATACAATATATATTGCATATTCATTTTAAGTCAGCAGATGAATTTCTGCTCTTTTCACATATTTTGCATGCTTTTTTATCTACTTTGCTAAAAAAGCATGTTGCCTATGGAGCCCACTAACCTTTTTTAAAATGAGAAGATAAGAGCAAGAAATCTATAGAGCGTTAGGCAACCAGCTTCCACTGTGCTCTTTAGAAAACACATAGTGCTGTGATTCCTGTATCATGCACACACCTTGTATCAAATGTTTATTTGTAAAATAAACATTTGATACAAGTAGTTAAAAACAGGTTCGATTCTCAGAGATACAAACCTGGTGATGTCCAGTCTGGTACTGTCTCTACCCAAAACTTCCAGTCAAAGATTGCTTTAGTCCAGTAATAAACAATCTCTGGGAATGACCAGGGTCCAAAACAGGGTTTACTCGTGCCAACCAGGACCTTGCCACAAATGTGCAGAATCCTCCACGGAGTCATTATATGGTTTCTTCTCTCGCCTTCTTCTCAACCTACAGCCTGTTGGGACTACATTTGTAGCATTACTGAGGGCCAAGGAGCAAAATGTCACCCTCTGAGCTCTTCAATACTATCCAGCAGATGTTAAGGATGGGTTCAGTTGACTTGTTTAAAAACTCAAGCAACCAGGCCAAAGAAATTACAATCTAGTGCAAAAACCAATAAAATTATTGACACTCTCAATTCCAACAAAGCTTAAAGAAAAGCCCAGGAGCCATCAAACTACCATGACCCTTAAAATGGTCATACAAACAGAGGTTATTTAATAGGGCACCTGTGGTATAGCTATTAGTCATTTTATTATTATAAAAAAAAATAGAAAAAATTAAGTACAATAGATTTAGAAAAAAAAATACACAACCCTCCACTAAGTTAAAAATGACAACATTGTCACCAAAGAATGTCCTCAAATGTATGGACCATTCACAGTCCTATCAGATTGGTTACTTTCAAACAAACATAGATCATCTAACATGTACAGTACTTGGATCTAAAGGGTGACTTTTTTATGTTAAGACAAAGGGTAAAGGCTTTAATTTTATGCCAAGATTTCAAATCTGCCTGTAACCTCATTGGAAAATTTTACCCTCACTTTCCTTATGATGCCTATGTGGAAATTAAGGGTCATCACCAGAAAAGGAAGGTAGAGACAGCAATCAAAGCGTTGTCAAAGGTTATGTACTAAAATTGTGTATTTTTTTTCATCTCTATCCCTGGTAAAGGTATTTCCCATCACTTCCTGTGTGATAGGAAATTTTCCAAAAAGGACACAGAAAAGAACAAAAACCCGATAGAGGTTCTAACCTTCCCCAACTCTATTCAAAACAAAATAAAAAGTTTTGGCTGAAGTTGTGCTTTAATTGTTATCTGTACCCTTCAAGAACATTCCATTTTTATTGCCAAATCATACACTTCCAGAGAAAAACACGTCATCTCTTTGGGAATTTTGAAATGCTGGACATCTCTGTACTATGTGGTCTGGACTCTAAACTAAAGGACCACTCACTTTGTCATATATAAAGCAATAAATAACCGGAAGTTAATCTTCACTCCTGAGTCCTGCAGCAATATGCAATTGTTAAACCCACTCAAACATCTTAAGATTGTACACATATATTCACCCAAAACAACAAACACACACATTGGTAAGCATATGATTTCTTAGGTAAAGAGGAGAAACGATCAAGCTAGAAATTTTGTTTATGTGGTGTAATAGTGAGAGTCCCTGTCGCTATAAAAATGGGGTTAAAGTGGACATAGGGTATGCACATTTGCTTGAGGCAAGGCTTCAGAGCATAAATGTGGACTGGAGAAAACTGCTTTTGCAGCTTTCTCCAGGTTTTGAGATCCACCAGCAGATTGACTGGTCAGGTGTGTGTTGGGCTATTTGTAGACACCTGACCATAGTTCTGGGCTCCACCCTCCCGAGGAGTCCAGGCAAGCAAGGGAGAAGTGTGCATGTCTGCACAGGTCTGTCAGAGTAGACAGAGGGTTCAAGCCTATGGGCTGGAAAAGGAAGCTGGAAAAGAGTGCTGAGGTACTGGGTGTACAGGAAATCTGTTATAGAGCCGAGAGGGCTGAAGCATGTGTACAGGAAATCTGTTATAGAGCCGAGAGGGCTGAAGCATAAGTTTGAGCAGCAGTGCTGCTAAAGAGAGCCAGGTGGCTTGGTATTTCTGATTGAACTTACATTGTTGCTGTGGAAAGCTGGAACCCCTGTGTGGGCAACACTTCTGTTATTGGACATTTTCTTTCTTTAATAAAAGTGGGCCGACAAGCCCTTAAAACTGCGTATCTGGCGTGGACTCGGCTCACTGGTAAGCTCTACCTTTAAGCTAAACCAACCCCCGATGTTACAAGTGGTGGAGAATGCGGGCACAAGACGGTGGAATCCGGGTCCTTGCTCCACAGTGAGTTCAAGTCAGGAACTATTGGCTGTGTGTGGAAGTGCAGCCAGGCAAAAGGCATTGTGTGTTGCAGGTGGTGTACCTGTGAATGAAAAGTCAAACTTATTTTTTTTTTTTTTCCTGCTATGAACTGTGTTTGTGTGCATGAGACAGCACAATCTGTGTGTGCACTGTGCAGGTGAGGAAATCTTGCATGAAGTGAAAAGCAACTTGCTTTAAAGTAACAGTGCTTCATTTTTTTTTTTTGCTGGAAAGCGCAAAAGTGTGGTGGAAGTGAGCTCAGCGTGGCCTGAGAAGATGTCGCCACCTAGGAGGGCCAGTCCAGAAGGCCTAGTGATGTGCGATGCAGTAAATGAATGGTTCAAGCGGAATCGCAAAGAGTGGGGCGCAGTGCAAGGGGCTGAGATTGTGGCCTCTGACTATGTGCAACCCATGCTACCTACAGAGGAGGTTGGGGACTTCCTGAAAAAATTTGAAAAAGTCGCTGTAAGGAGAAAATGGCCTAGGGACCAGTGGCCAAAATTGCTGCAACCCTTGTTACGGATAGAGTTCCGGTCGGTTTACCATTTGATGGATTGGGAACAGGATGACTACTGCAAGTTTAAAGAGGAAATTCTTCTTAGAGGAGTGTTCCAGCGTATCATGGGCCACCAGCAATGCTCCAGGATGGGAGAGGTGTCACCGGAAGACCAAGATTTTGGAAATACAGAGAAACGCAAAGTTTCGTGTCATGGCCGCTTAGGGAAAGTGGTCAGCCCAGAAAGGAGGGTGCAACAGTCTACATCCTGCATGAGGTATAGCCAACCAGTTTTGGAGTGCAAGTCTGCTGTTACCCCTAGCAACAGGAATCTTGTGTTGCCTACAGGGGGCATCAGTGGGTCTAGAAAGGCTGCAGTATTGCTCCGTGACCACATGGGGGCGTCAGCCTGTGGAGACACCACAGATGAAAGACATCGCACTCAAGTGAAGGCTATGACACCAGCTGCAGGAACTGGTAAGACTGTTTCAGTTTATGATGCTGAACCCGGTGAAGTGGGAGTATGTCCAGTGGGGAGATCCGCAGTACAAATGGACATAGACTTGCTGCAGTGTGCTACCCAGAGCAGTGGGGAGGCACAGCGTAAAGCCCAACTAGCTGCAGGGCTAAAGACTGGAAAGGACATGGGGACTCTGCAAGTGCCTGCTATAATCCAGCAGATGGCTGGGAAAATTGAGCTAGGGGTGACCAAAACAGTGTTGGTGCCATGTTCCCTAGTTACAGGTGCTGCAGGGTTGCCCAGGGAAACTTCCAAGGAGCTCGCAGTGACGGAGCAGAGAGTTTCCCAGGTCAGCTATGGAGCTGCCCAAGTAGGTAAGAGTGCCCCTTTACAGAGAGCAGGCGCTGTGAAGAGTCACTCAGAGGTTATGGTGGCTCATAGACAACCCACAAAAATGGCAGTTGTGTCTACATGCAATGAAAATGCTAAAGATTGTTTTGACAAAAGTGTTACTATGGGTAAAAGTGATGTGGATGGTAATGACATTGAAACATGTATTTCTTGTAATGTCATATCTGAGAGTGAGGTTGGTAATGTGTTCACTACCAATGATGAGAGTAGATCTCACGTGACAGGCAGAGGCATAGGATTGTCCATGGAGGTCTCAGGGGGTCTCCATGTGATGAAGCCAGAGTCTGTCCAGGATGGTTCTGGTCCTACTCTGGTGGAACAAGGTTGGACTGAGTCACACAGTGAGTGTGTGTGGGCACAACCTGACAACCCTAAGTGTAGCCCAGTTGGCAAGGGGTTAATTCAGCCTGTAAAAGCTGAGAGTTCAAAGCTAGATGTGTTTGTAGCGCCACCAGAGCAAGGTGGTCAAAATAAGGCATTGCACATTGCCTTGGTTGAGGATGCAATTTCTCAAGTTGATATGAGTAAAAAAATATTGTCACAATGTGAGGTAGATAGAAGTGACAAGTGTGCTGTTTTGGCTAGTGAATCCCAGGTTCCTGTGGGGCCTTCTAGAGCAGTTGATGCAGCGCTGTGGAGCACTGGTGATGGAACCACAGGGGACTTGGATGATTGGTGCAAGGAAACACTTGCGGCGCTAGGCCAAGTGACAAAGAATTATGAAACAATGATGTGTAACAACGGTGTGGACAGAACACCTGCTATGCCCATTGGAGGGGTCACAGAATGGCCGATGCTCATGGGTACACTAGCCCCTGTAAAGACTGAGGCCCTCCAGTCTGAAGGAACGGTTCTGGGCGCAGGCATGGCAGATGGGTTGTCCACAGCCCAGCAACTAAGTAATAGCAAGTGTCAACGTGACAATATGACTATTGTTGACCTGCAGAGGCTCATTGTTGAGTTGGAGGGGAAGAGGAGACATGTGGCTGACAGTGCTCCAGGGGAGCAACAGGCAGTGATGGTGAGTACCTCCAAAGAGGTGGAGGTCTCTTCCAAGGTCTCAACCTCTCAGACTACAGTGGATGAGCCCCTCCATGTCTCGGAGGAGGGAAAGGTCCCTAAAGAGGTCACAAATTTAGACTTGGAATGTATTGAAATGACAGAAACTTTACTTGAAATGCTGGAGTTGGCAAAAACACGCTCACTGTACACTTGGGTGTCTCCATCGTGGTCGGACCAGGTGGTGCTGCGTAGTACCAATGGGTGGAGCCAGGTGATACAGGCGGTGCTGGAAAACCTTGCCCAAGAGTGGAATTGGTGGAACCAATGTTTATTAACCATTTGGCACAGGATCTCTCGATTCCCGGTGAGAGTACTTCCAGTTGTTGATTGGTATGGAGGTCGCTCAGGGGAACTGTTGGAGATATCAGAGGTCTCTCCGCCTGGTGCAGTGACTGAGAACATCTTTGCTGGTGCAGTCCGAGGTGCGGCTGAGCAGTGGTCAGTAGAGGGCGCAGACACTGTCTCACCTGCTAGACCTCATGAAAAGGAAGGGCCCAGAATGGACGCGGCAGTAGTCGAGATGCTTTCTGTCACTGGCCAAGAGGTACAGGTTAAGGTACCCGGAGACACTGTAGGAGAAAGTGCTGAAGGTTGCTGTAGCAATGTAATGTGTACACCAGTTGGCATTATCGCAGTAAGGAATGATTTGTGCTTGGGTCTGTGTTTGTTAGGACAGCCGCCCATGGAGCGTTGGACAGCAGGTGAGGTGGAGCTTGGTGATAGTTCCATGGAGCATAGTCACTCGCCTGTGTGTGGTCCCTCCTCAGGACAGGTCCTAACAAACTCTGAAAAAAGCACTGGTGGTATCGGAAGTTGGAATCTCAAAATTGGTGATCTGATGATTGGTGCTGTTAATAATGATGTGGTTGCCGTAGACAACCAGAGAAAGATATTAGAACCTATAGTGAAGGTTAAAGCTGATGTCAGTGAGTTGAAAGAAAGGATCAGGGAAAGCAGAGTTTCCCCTAGAAAGATGAATAAGCCCAGGCACCCAAAAAGAAGAGGGAGAAGGCTGAGTATAGGGAAATGTAGGACCCTGTTAAGATCCAGGGTGGGACGTACCTGGAAGCGCACCCGAAAAAAAGGTTGGGCCTACGTGGCTGACAGCCAGCACAGAGGTGTCCCAACCATGACGGGTGCTGGTGTTCCTCCCTCCGGATCGAAACAAAGGGGGGGGATATGTAATAGTGAGAGTCCCTGTCGCTATAAAAATGGGGTTAAAGTGGACATAGGGTATGCACATTTGCTTGAGGCAAGGCTTCAGAGCATAAATGTGGACTGGAGAAAACTGCTTTTGCAGCTTTCTCCAGGTTTTGAGATCCACCAGCAGATTGACTGGTCAGGTGTGTGTTGGGCTATTTGTAGACACCTGACCATAGTTCTGGGCTCCACCCTCCCGAGGAGTCCAGGCAAGCAAGGGAGAAGTGTGCATGTCTGCACAGGTCTGTCAGAGTAGACAGAGGGTTCAAGCCTATGGGCTGGAAAAGGAAGCTGGAAAAGAGTGCTGAGGTACTGGGTGTACAGGAAATCTGTTATAGAGCCGAGAGGGCTGAAGCATGTGTACAGGAAATCTGTTATAGAGCCGAGAGGGCTGAAGCATAAGTTTGAGCAGCAGTGCTGCTAAAGAGAGCCAGGTGGCTTGGTATTTCTGATTGAACTTACATTGTTGCTGTGGAAAGCTGGAACCCCTGTGTGGGCAACACTTCTGTTATCGGACATTTTCTTTCTTTAATAAAAGTGGGCCGACAAGCCCTTAAAACTGCGTATCTGGCGTGGACTCGGCTCACTGGTAAGCTCTACCTTTAAGCTAAACCAACCCCCGATGTTACAGTGGTTATGGTTTAAACTACTTTATTAACTTCCTATTCTGCAGCCATAATTGCACAGGTCTTCTTTTAGTTTGCACAAGTCAGAGGAAAGAACATGCTGCTACATAACATGGTACTAGACAACCACATTACTCACCAAAGTGGTTTGTAAATACTAGTAAAACATTTGCCATGTTCAGGAAAATATTTCTTTAGATCTGGGATTGGCTAAACTTTTATTTGTATTTACACTGCTTAAATGAAAACTGTAGTGGTAGTAAACTCTCCTTTGATAATTTTCCCCATTTAAAGCAGTTTAAACTAACTTATATGTCAGCGTCTTTCATAGTGTACCAACCTGTGCCCTTTAGGAGAAATCAACTGATGTTTACTGCAATAATGTCTCCAGCACATGCGCATTTTGGCATCCTTTGACGGAACGCTCAGTGTGCCGTCAGTATATTCATTCTGTTGCCTGGCCTTGTATTTTGCACTCGTGGCATTACATTGCAGTCCCACAAGATTGCCGACCCAACAATAATTACCTTGATAAAGGTGTAACTGACTTGACTATGCAGGGTTAGGTCTCAATAGTAACTCTGCATGAAAACGAGGCTTGGCTAATGTCTACTGCGCATGCACAAGATTACGTCCAAGACACAGGAAAAATGATGGAAACATTCTGCGGGGTGGAAACAGCAGACAAGAGTTAAGATGGTGCCCGCTTTGCCGGAATACATGGAAAAGAAAAAACACTGGAAAAGAAGTAAGAAACACACTAGGGGAATCATTTGGATTGCAGTGTGTTTAGAAAACCATAAAGTAGTGGCCCTATTGTTGTGGATAATTTCTGTGTCAGAGTTTACTACTGCTTTAATAGAAAAAAAATGAAATTGCATTTAAAATGTTACACAACTGAAGTGGCATTTATAATTGCTATGGACTCAAAAAAATAGTAGGGACTGAGTGTGGTATGAAGTGAATCCTCCAACATCCAAATCTGTGATAAATCGCCACATACAGTGCATCCAGAAAGTATTCACAGCGCTTCACTTTTTCCACATTTTGTTATGTTACAACAAAAGTGAGTACACCCCCTAAGTGAAAATGTCCAAATTGGGCCCAAAGTGTCAATATTTTGTGTGGCCATCATTATTTTCCAGCATTGTCTTAACTCTCTTGGGCATGGAGTTCACCAGAGCTTCAGAGGTTGCCACTGGAGTCCTCTGATGACATCACGGAGCTGGTGGATGTTAGAGACCTTGAGCTCCTCCATCTTCCATTTGAGGATGCCCCACAGATGCTCAATAGGGTTTAGGTCTGGAGATATGCTTGGCCAGTCCATCACCTTTACCCTCGGCTTCTTTTTCAAGGCAGTGGTCGTCTTGTAGGTGTGTTTGTGGTAGTCATCATGTTGGAATACTGCCCTGCGGCCTAGTCTCTGAAGGGAGGGGATCATGCTCTGCTTCAGTATGTCACAGTACGTGTTGACATTCATGGTTCCCTCAATGAACTGTAGCTCCCCAGTTATGGCAGCACTCATGCAGGATCAAACTATGACACTCCCACCACCATGTTTGACTGTAGGCAAGACACACTTGTCTTTGTACCCCTCACCTTGTTGCCACCACACATGCTTGACACCATCTGAACCAAATAAGTTTATCTTGGTCTCATCAGACCACAGGACATGGTTCCAGTAGTCCATGTCCTTAGTCTGCTTCTCTTCAGCAAACTGAAGGCAGGCTTTCTTGTGCATCATCTTTAAAAGAAGCTTCCTTCTGGGACGACAGCCATGCAGACCAATTTGATGCAGCGTGCGGAGTACGGTCTGAGCACTGACAGGCTGACCCCACCCCACCCCTTCAACCTCTGCAGCGATGCTGGCAGCACTCATACGTCTATTTCCCAAAGACAACCTTTGGATACGACGCTGAGCACGTGCACTTAACTTCTTTGGCTGACCATGGCTAGGCCTGTTCTGAGTGGAACCAGTCCTGTTAAACCACTGTATGGTCTTGGCCACCATGCTGCAGCTCAGTTTCAGGGTCTTGGCAATCTTCTTATAGCCTAGGCCATCTTTATGTAGAGCAGGGGTAGGAAACCTCGGCACTCCAGCTGTGGTGAAACTACAAATCCCATCATGCCTCTGCCTCTAGGAATCATGCCTGTTATTGTCAGGGTCTTGCAATGTCTCATGAGACTTGTAGTTTCACCACAGCTGGAGGGCCAAGGTTGCCTAACCCTGATGTAGAGCAACATTTTTTTTTTTCTCAGATCCTCAGAGAGTTCTATGCCATGAGGTGCCATGTTCAACTTCCAGTGACCAGTATGAGAGAGTGAGAGCGATAAAATCAAATTTAACATACCTGCTCCCCATTCACACCTGAGACCTTGTAACACTAACGAGTCACATGACACTGGGGAGGATAAATGGCTAATTGGGCCCAATTTGGACATTTTCATTTAGGGGTGTACTCACTTTTGTTGCCAGCAGTTTAGACATTAATGGCTGTGTGTTGCGTTATTTACACTGTTATACAAGCTGTACCCTCACTACTTTACATTGTAGCAAAGTGTAATTTCTTCAGTGTTGTCACATGAAAAGATAAAATGTGAGGGGTGTACTCAATTTTGTGAGATACTGTAAGTATTCACAGCCTTTGCTCAATACTTTGTTGAAGCACCTTTGGCACTAATTACAGCCCTGAAGACTTTTTGAGTATGATGCTACAAGCTTGACACACTTATTTTTGGGCAGTTTCTCCCATTCTTCTTTGCAGGTCCTCTTAAGTTCCATCAGGTTGGATGGGGAGCGTCGGTAAATAGCCATTTTCAGATCTCTCTAGAGATGTTCAATCAGGTTCAAGTCTGGGTCTGGCTGGTCCACTCATGGACATTAACAGAGTTGTCCTGTAGCCACTCTTTTCATATCATGGCTGTGTAATTAGGGTTGTTGTCCTGTTGGAAGATGAACCTTGGCCCCAGTCTGAGGTCCACAGTGCTCTGGAGCAGGTTTGCATTAAGGATGTCTCTGTACATTGCTGCAATCATCTTTCCCTCGATCCTGACTAGTCACCCAGTTCCTGCCACTGAAAAACATCCCAACAACATGATGCTGCCACCACTATGCTTCACTGTAGGGATGGTATTGGCCAGGTGATGAGCGGTGCCTGGTTTCCTCCAGACAAGACACTTGCCATTCAGGCCAAGGAGTTCAACCTATTTGTTCCATCAGACCAGAGAATTTTGTTTCTCTTGATTTGAGAGTCCTTCAGGTGACTTTTTACAAACTCCAGGTGGGCTGTCATGTGCCTTTTACTGAGGAGTGGCTTCCATCTGGAAACTCTACCATGCAGTCCTGATTGGTGGAGTGCTGCAGAGATGGTTGTTCTTCTGGAAGGTTCTCCTCTCTCCACAAAGAAACACTGGAGCTCTGTCAGTGTTTCCATTGGGTTCTTGGTCACCTCTCTGACTATGGCCCTTTTCCCCCAATCGCTCAGTTTGGCCAGGTGCGGCCCACTCTAGGAAGAGTCCTGGTGGTTCCAAACTTCTTCCATTTATGGATGATGGAGGCCACTGTGCTCATTGGGACCTTCAATGCTGCAGAAATGTTTCTGTACCCTTCCCCAGATCTGTGTCTGGATACAATCCTGTCTCAGAGGTCTACAGACAATTCCTTGGACTTCATGGCTTGGTTTGTGCTCTGGCATGCACTATTAACTGTGGGATCTTATATAGACAGGTGTGTGCCTTTCCAAATACAATCAACTGAATTTACCATAGGTGGACTCCAATGAAGTTGTAGAACATCTCAAGGAAGATCAGTGGTAACAGGTTGCACCTGAGCTCAATTTTGTGTGTCATGGCAAAGGCTGTGATTACTTATGTGATTTTTTGTTTTTTTAATAAACTTACAAATATTTAAAACAAACTTCTTTCATGTTGTCATTATGGGGTATTGTTTGTAGAATTTTGAGGAAAATAATTCATTTTATCCATTTTGGAATAAGGCTGTAACATTACAAAATGTGGAAAAAGTGAAGCGCTGTGAATACTTTCTGGATGGACTGTATTTACTTTGCTTGACCCTATGTGGGTAGCATTATCCATGGAATTTTGACCTTACTTTTTGTTATATTAGTCACATACTCTGTATGGACTAGTCACATAAATCTTACCTTTCTTGATTTTAAGTAAGTTTATTCTTGCCATCTTTATTTTCAGACGTTACAATTCTCTTAGCTGGTGCTGTTCGCTTTGTTGGCGGGTCTTTTTGGTTACGTGGTAGTCCACTCTGGGTGTCCTCTTGCCTGCCTAGGGAGAGGGTTTACACTCCAGCCCCATCCAGTAGGATCTAAGTGGGTCCATTGGCCTTCTATGTATGTGTCTAAATATTGTAAGTACTTGAAACAGCCTATATTGTGTACAATGTTTTAATTTACATAGATTTGTGTATTATGATCATCTATACAATGGTGTGTGGTGACTGTTACTGTATATATTTACATTTTAGAAGCACATATACCCACTGTTTTCCCTGATGAAGGAATACATTTCCAAAATATGTTGGGATCTGTCAGAACTATTGAGGTCTGAAAATAATTTTGGAAAGGGAAGAAGATCTGGAGAGCTGGGAGTTCAGGGATATTGAGGAAAAGAAAGTTCCTTTGGGAGATACAGCAGACATCTTCTCAAACAAAAGAGCTCAAAAGTTTTGTTAAAGTATAGATTTTATATTCTGTATGCAATAGATGGTTTGAACATGTCCACAATGGGGATATTCCAGTTTTGGTAGCGTTGAATGGATATGAGAGATTTTTAACTGCAGTATGAAATCTTACGGATGCATATATATATCTCTTAATACTAAATTAAGTTTCAGTGAATGGCCTAGTTTTAGGATATGTTTAAGCAGGAAATGCATTAGAGATAATTATTTGCCTTAAAGACAGTCTTGGTTAAATATACCAAGCTCTGTACGCAGGACAACATTTTATCCATGTGTTTTTAAAAAGTTGAGTAGAGGATCTGTTTGTTGGAGAAGAAGTCTAATGCCTCGTACACACGATCGGACTTTCCGACGGGAAATGTTCAATGTGAGCCTGTTGGCGGTAAATCTGACCGTGTATGCTCCATCTGACAATTGTTGTCTGACTTTTCGCCAACAAATGTTGGCTAGCAGGTTTTCACATTTTCCGCGGACAAATGTGTGTTGTCGGATTTTCCGAGCGTGTGTACACAAGTCCGTCGGACAAAAGTCCAAAGTCCAAACACGCATGCTCAGAAGCAAGGACGAGCCAGGAGAGGTCGATCTTGTAAAACTAACTTTCGTAATGGAGATATCACATTCGTGACGCGGCAAATTATGAAATCTCTCTCAATGTAGTGCATTCTCTTCTTCTTTATAATGGTATAATAATGAAGCTGCTTTCCTGGTGATATTCACAGAGTTCTGACAAACATATTTTTTTTTTCTAGTGATCTCCATAATAATTTTTTTTTTCTAGTGATCTCCAGAATAATTTTTGTTTTTTGTTTTTTTTTTGTGTCAAGTTACCACAACACCATTATTATCTTGTATTTTTTAAGCTCAAAGATACAACTATGTTGGTGTCCCTTGTTAATTTGACAATTTGAAATGTACCTGCCTACTCACAAACAAACTGTCCCTTCTTAAGTAAAACACATAGCCAAGTATTTGGCCAAAACTAAATTTTTTATTCAATAGGGAGTACAAGGTCATATAAAAATCAAGAGGAAGGCAACGATGGAGAAACAGTTGGAATCGGTGAAGCGCTTGTACCCTAGGGCAGACATCAATTATTTGAATTTCAAAATTGGTAACCCGAGGAGTCCATTTAATAGGGAGCACAATACGGTCCTGGACTCCGAGAGATTGGGAGCAGCAGCAGATGACATATATGTCCCGAAGCTGTGGTCTTCCAACAGCCTGCGTTTTTTTGCCAAACCAGACCGAACCCAGGGCATCGCTCTCAACACTTCCTTCCACACAAATTAAAATAATTAAATCAAAAATGCATTCCCTGCACCAAAAAAATAAAAATAAAAAAGATAAACTAAAATTAAACAAAAAGAAAATTATAAATTATACTGCTGATAATCCCCAGCCCAGCGGCCTTGTTGGGGGTGTTGTGACTGCATTGGCCACGGTCGGCCATGCTGCTGTGGTGGGTGGGGTGGCTGTGGAGGTGGTGGAGGAGTATGGTCGATTTTGCATATGTGCGTTTGTGGGGTGATTTGGCCCCTCCTCCCCTTGTTGAGCAGCTGAAGGATGATCTCTTTGTGCATACTGCGCTGATCCTCCTCCATCGCTTTTAATTTGTTGCCCGTCATGCATCCAAAAGTCTCCTGGGCATCAGGGGGCATGCTAATAGCACTTGTGGCATGCCTGAGAAATGCAGCCATAGCCTCATCCAGGTTCCTCAACTTCCTGGCCCTTTTAGTTGGAGGGTGGAGGGGAGGAACCTGGGATTCAGTCTGGCTGCTGGGCACTGCCTCCTCTTGGCTGAGACTTTCCTGTGTATGAAAATGGAACTTTTTTAGGTTTTTGGTCATCAATCATACACAATTTAGAGCTCATGACTGTTTCAAATTGAATATTAACAAATAGAAAAGACTATCATTGTGACCCCAGCATTTTTCATTCTTGTCCCAATCATTTTTGGCCACTACTGTCTATTGATATGGAAACCACTTTGTTAAAGTAGAAATTTGGAAACAATAACTTCTAGTTAACATCATTCAACTTTTGCCAACAAATATGTTCAACAATGCTATACCTGGGTCAAGCTGGGCTCCTCCACATCTTCTTCCTGTGTCGAAGGACCAGGGTGGACCTCAGGAGCCTCATCCGATGTGGAAGGAAATGTTGAGAGTGATGGGCGTGGTTTAGTTTGGTCTGACAAAAAACACAGGCTGTTACCACAGCCTGGGGACATATATGTCATCTGCTGCTGCTTCGGATCTCTGGGAATCTTGGACCTTCTTGAGCTCCCTATTATATGTACTCTGCATGCTACCAATTTTGGCCTTCAAATAATTAATGTCTGCCGTGCCTACACAAGCTTCAACAATTCCAACAGTTTCTCTATTGCTGCCTTCCCCTTGATTTTGTTGGAATAATCCTTGCTTTTAACTTGCTATAGGAATGGCAGCTCCCGGTATTCCTGGATAAATTCCGTTAAAAAAGGGGGCTGTAAATTTATCCACCATTTTACCTGCAAGACACAACACAAGACAAACCCTAATGTCAGGCTAAACTCTCATAATCTGGTCCCAATATAGGCCTCAAACTATAAGCAATATAGGCCACTAACCACTGATGCCCCAATTTACAATTGTACCTTCGTTTTAACGTTCTTTTGTGCGATAACGATCTTACGTCCTCCACTCACAGATCGTTTCTACAGCCGTTACAGCGCACGCGCGTTATGCTTTGTATACACTGCGCATGCATCAAACTCTGCCCCTGTCCTTCTGGGCAGTATAGCCGACGGTAGAACTCTGTCTGGGCTATCACTCCTCCATCCAAGTTTCGGCCAGGTATAAAAATTCATAATTGGCCAACACCACCGCTAACATGACTAAACTACAAAAGCTCTTATACTTGAAGTAATACGAGCCTGAGTTAGGTGGTGGGACAATCCTCACATGCTTCCCATCAATAGCACCACCACAATTAGGAAAATCCCACTGGTGGTGAATTGGAAAGCCACAGTCTGCCATTCCTGTGGGTTTGAAGGAAACTGTGGAGTCAAACAAGAAAAAATAAAAGAGTACTTTTGCACATAACATTGCAAGCAGATTAGACAAAAACATTCTTGGCCAACATAAGTATAACATTTATTGAAATGAGTATTTAAAGACAAAAGTATAAGGTCAACATATCAGATTCCTCACCCCCTGTGGTGGCCCATTGTAAAAATGTTATGATGGTGGGGGGGTTGGGTAGATGTTTTGGACAGGTAACCCTCTCCACTTCATTGAGAGCTGAATGCATTAATAATGTGTGTTACTTTGGCCAGCCCCTCCTTACCTACACTATTGACAGCCCACTGGACAGGTAAGAAGTGTCACAATTGAAGCACATTTTTACATTCTGAAATTTCCTATCAAGATAGTAGGAGAACAAAACTTACAACAGTACCATTTGAAAGTATTCAGGCAGGCCCTTGCACTACATGCTTTAGTGAATTCATCCAGAAATATGACCACAAAAGAGGTATAGTATGTATGGGTTTGGCAAAGTCAGCAGATAGAGTATTGGTATCGGTTGACTTAGCATTTGGGGGTTGGGGGGGGAGGGAGGGTTCAAAATGAGTTTGGGCCCCAAAAAAATAGCCACTTGCCTGAATTTGGGGACAGCAATAACATTTGTACATATTTTAGGGGGTGTTTAGGGTAAGCACAAAAACATAGCTGACAAAATACATTGTAAAGTTGCTAGGCTAGGCGTGTATGGGACCAGGATAGCATGCTGGGGAGGTTAATGAAGGCAAATATGCATAAAGGACAAAAAAGGAGCATTAAAAGCTTACAGCATGCATGAGGACAAAGAGGACATTCACAGCATATTACAATAATGGTAATTACGGAATGAAGAAATTAATACAATACATTTGAAATAAATGTGAATAAAGTCCCTCGCGCTATCAAAGTGAATATGCAATATGGTGTGTAATAATCAAGTAAATTGCAGCTAGATCTAAAGTGTATAGATGCACTAAAATAGGTATTAAATAAATATGTGATCAGCGCAATTTATTAATATATATGATGATAAAAAAGTGATGATAATGCACTGTGTAAAAAAATATATAAAAACCGCTATATGAATATAGCTGTACAACAACCACATATGATGCTGTGCAAAAACGCATGTGCAAATGAAAAAGTCACATGGTGTGACGTAATGCATAGGGAGTGACTGGACCACGTAAGACCAGAAGTGACGTAAGAGGTGCCTGTAACACCGTTTAACATTACAGATCTGCTGTTTTTAATTTGCTTTGTTGTAAGTGCCAATTTGACTGTTTAAATAAATCAGTGAGTTTATACAATATTGTGCTATGAGAGATTTTCTTTTATCCCCTGCACATACCCGCTGAGTGTGAACATCCGTATGGACTAATCCGAAGCCATCATCTGGTATACAGTGCTCTGAGAGGGGTATCCACCATCACTGCATCCCGGAAAGGTCTCCAGCTATATTCATCCTCATTGCCATTTATCATCCACATGGAGGTAAGAGTCCAGTGAGCACTGAGTGATGCATACGAAGATTGGCACATTGGCGATTTTCATTTTTATTTTATTATTATTATTATTATTTATTATTTTTATTGATGAGCACCTTTGAAGCACTTTTTGCACTCTATTCAAACACTTTCTTCCATTGACTTTTTATCGACTTTTTATGTGCTTATTTATTGAATGGACTCTTGTATCACTGTTTCATTGTTGCAGAAGTGAGAAAATGTGAGATTTATTTGATCAATACCACACATATTCACATAGATCATATTATTTATCCCATTGAAATACTGGATTTACATGGGATTCCTTATTTGTATTTGATGTATTTTGCACATTTATTATTTTCATTTGCACATGCGTTTATGCACAGTATCATATGTGGTTGTTGCACAGCTATATTCATATAGCGGTTTTTATATATATTTATTTACGCAGTGCATTTTCATCACTCATCACTGATTTTGAGTCTACCTGCTATTTTTTGTATGTCTCAAAATGGAGGGGGGGGGGCAAGAAAATGTTTACCCAGGGCCTAATCAAAATTAAAGACGGCCCTGAACCAGCCAAGAGCTAATTTTATTTGTCATCCAAAATATTTGTGTTCCTGATGCCGCATACACACGACCGGTTTTGCCGTCGGAATGAACTCTGAAAGTTTCTCCAACGGAACTCCGACAGAATTCCATTCAAGCGGTCTTGCCTACACACGGTCAACCCAAAGTCCGACCAAAGTCCGGCAATCCAGAACGCGGTGATGTACAGCACGTACAATGGGACTAGAAAAAGGAAGTTCAATAGCCAGTAGCCAATAGCTACTGTCTCGTACTTGCTTCACAGCAAGCAACGGTTTTGGCCCGTCGGAACAGCATACAGACGAGTGGTTTTCCCGATAGGAATTGGTTCCGTTGGAAATATTTAGAACATGTTCTATTTCTAGGCTGTCAGAATTTTCAAAAAAAAAGTCAGATGAGACACACACGCGATCGGAATAGACGATGAAAAGCTTCCGTCTGACTTTTTCTGTCGGACATTCCGCTCGTGTGGATCCCAGATATTTTCTGGAAGTGGGTTGGCACCACACATCATGAGAAAAAAGAAGAAAAACCGCGCAACGAAAATTAGTAAATGATATTGACCTTCTATGCTGCAGAGTCCTATATGTGACACAAACACACAAATTTGAATGGGAAAAGAAGTTGACTCGCGCTAAAACAAAAAAAAAAACTAACACATGTATGGTTGCAAAGGTGAACATATAATATAATGTGACAACACCAAATTAGGTTGATGAATGAAAACAACCTCCCCTTAAGTAAAAGCTAAACAAAAATGGATTATAAAAATTATATATAAAAAAGTTCATGTACAAAAATTATATATAAAAGTCCATATACAAGAAGCTCCAAAAAAGTGCAGTAATGTGCAAAAAAAATTAATTGAATGAAATCCCAGATGTGTGGGTCCACCACCATAGATGAAGTGCCTGGCCGCTTACCGGAACCCCATGACCCCCCGTTACAGAGGGTCTAACTGGGCATTGTAGTCTTGTTGCTTCGGGCAACCCAGGAATCAGGATGGAACCGAAATGAAACCTCAGAAGCTGTGGTGCGAATGGATCCACAGGGAAAGATAAAGCCCAGCCCTCAATGGAATGTTAACATCCTTTAGACATCCTTTAAAGATGGGCATGGCCCTACAGTCTTTTTTTTTCTGAAAAAAAATCTGTAAACAGACTTAGTGTACTCACTCAGAGGCAGAAAAAAGACGGAAGGGAGGAGGGAGACATTCACAGACAGTGGATGGTGAGCTCACACACTCGAGGATGGGAGCTCAGGCAATAGCACCTTTCCTCCATGATTTATCTCCTGGCTGCTGGGCTACAAATGGGGTGAGAGAAAGAGGAGCAGATTGAGCCCTCTCTCCTCACCTGTCCGTGTGGGGGAGAACTATGCTGGCTCTGGGTATTCTCAGAGAGTGCAAGAGTGCATCACAGACATTCTTTTCCCACCACACATCATGGCATTATTGAATACAGGTAGCCAAGTAACTATTTTGTCTTAGAAATATTTTTAACAAATTCAAGATTTCTCTTCTAAAAAATATAAGTTGAAAAAGTTCACAGCTGAGCTTGCTAGTGTCTCAGGTACTGCTCTAAAAGTCATAGGAAAAGCCTGGTTGAACTTCAATTTAGGGAAAAAAATAATATGTCATCCCCCATTAATAGTTGCCCTACCCTATGATCAATTAATTATTGGCATTGATCAAGAGATTAAATCCTATTGTTGATTTTATTAATAAGGTTATCTGGTCTCAAGTGAAAATGCCCATTAACTATGAACATTCCCAATCCTATCACAATTGGCGCCACTGCCATGTGATTGAGGAAAGACCAGATTCTATTGAGATCTATCTTAGGAATAGTCAAATTCCAGATGTCTCCTTCTTACAGGTAACATTGACTTCCACTATAGAAGGTGGACAGAAGGATGACACCATATGTGTGTCCCCTGAAAGAGTTAGAGATGTTCGTTTGGAAGGTGACGTTCTCACCATTCACCTACATCCAGAAAATACTGACTCTAGTGGCTTCAGTAATCATACACAGTTCCTAACAGGGATTGAAAAGGTGAATGATGATGTGTTCTTTCCCTTACGGTTTAATGACCTGGGAATGACTAAAAGGGCTAAACTGGATTTACGCCAGAAAAATAGTTATATTAGTAGGGATCTACTAGAACAGTTGGCCAATCCTAAAGTAATTAGGTATACAAACCCTCAGGATCACTGGATCCATGATCTGGATAATGACTCTAATGCCCCGTACACACGGTCGGATTTTCCGATGGAAAATGTCTGATCGGAGCGTGTTGTCGGAAATTCCGACTGTGTGTGGGCTCCATCTGACATTTTCCATCGGATTTTCCGACACACAAAGTTGGAGAGCAGGAGATAAAATTTTCCGACAACAAAATCCGATCGCGTCAATTCCGACCGTATGTGGCCTGTTCCGACGCACAAAGTGCCACGCATGCTCAGAAGAAATTCCAAGACGGAACAGCTCGTTCTGGTAAACTTAGCGTTCGCAATGGATACAGCACTTTAGTCACGCTGCAATGTTCAAAATGGTTTAATACAGCGCACTCTCTTCTTCTTTATAATGTGACAAGAATTAAGTAGTTTTGCTGCTCATATTAACACACACTTCTCACAAACTTATTTTGTTACTATTTATCGTGATTCCCTCAATATATTTTGATTTCTTACATCTGACAACATATTTTGGTATATTTTTTATATATTTTTTGGCTTTAATGTAGATTCTTTTTTTGTGTTTGTATTTTATTTTATTTTTTTTTGCGATTTTGATTTGTACTCCCGAAAATGTTTGTGTGTGTTTTTTGTGACAAGTTCCCACAACACCATTGATATGTTGTTCTATTTAATCTGTAGGAGATTGTTTGGTGTTGTTGTCCCTTGTTAATTTCACATTTTATGTTAGAAATGTACCTGAATCCTCACCAACTAACTGTCGTTTTTGGATGAAAACACACACAGGAGAGTAGAATTTACCTAAAAAATTTTATTAAGGGCTCACAACTAAACAAAGAGGGAGGCAACGCTGGAGAAACTGCAGAAGTGGGCGAAGCCTTGGACCCCCAGGGCAGACATCAACTATTTTTAAGCAAAATTGGTGGCCCGAGGAGTCCTTATCTAAGGGAGGGCAGTCTGGTCCAGAAGTCCCAGAGATCCGGAACGCAGCAGATGACATCTGTGTCCCCAGGCTGTGGTCATACGACAGACTGCATCTTCTGTCAGACCAGACTGAACCCAGGGTCATCACTCTTTGGTCTTCTTTCCACGCCTCCTTCCACGCGGTGGCTGTGGTGGTGGAGTTGTGTCAGCAGGAGGAGGAGGAGGAGGAGGATGGTCCAACTCAACCACGTCGGTCTTGGGTGTTAGTTCCCCACTCACCCCCTTACGTAGGACTTTATAAAGCAGGTCCTCACAGAGCTTGCGTTGGCCCTCCTGCATGCCCTGCAATTTGGTGGCAGCCATCCAGGCAAAGGCCTCTTCAGGAGTTGGTAAGGCTCTGAGGGACGCCGAAGCCTCCTGGATCAGCCTGAACGCTGAATCCTGCACGGGACTCGGAGTGGCCTTCCTGGCTCGTTTATATGGCAGGCGGAGGGGAGGGACCTGAGACTCAGTCAGGCTGCGACTGGTCCCAGGCTTCTCTTGGCTGACACTTAGCCCCGCCTCCTCCTGGCTGCCACTAATCCCCGCCTCCTCCTGGCTGCCACTAATCCCCGCCTCCTCCTGACTGCCACATTCCACAACCTCCTCCTGGCTGAGGTCTTCCTGTGTATGAAAAAAGGGACATAGTTTTAGTATTTTTTCAATCAATCACACACAATTTTCACCTCCTGACTGTTGCAAATTGAATGTTAACAAATATAACAGACTATCATTCTGAGCCCAGGATTTTTCATTCTTGTCCCAATTTTGGGTGCCCACTACTGTCTATTGATATGTAAAACACTTTTTTTAATCAGCAATTAATAATAACATCTAGTAAACATCATTTATTTATTGACCAGAAATCTGTAGAAGAATGCTATACCTGACTCCAGCTGGGCTCCTCCACTTCTTCCTGGCTGGAAGGCCCAGGTTGGACATCAGAAGCCTCAGCTGGTATGGAAGGAAGTGTGGAAGGAAGGGTTGAGAGTGATTCCCTGACTTCAGTGTGGTCTGACAGAAATCGCAGTCTCTCGTAGTACCACAGCCTGGGGACATAAACGTCATCTGCTGCAGTTCCGGACCTCTGGGAATCTGTGACCTTCTTGCGCTCCCTAAGATAAGTGCTCCTCAGGCCACCAATTTTGGCTTTTAAATAAGGGATGGTTGCTGTGGGGACCACCGGCGTCACCAACTCCAGCAGTTTCTCCAGCGCTGCCTGCCTCTTTTGTTTATGATTATAGTGGGGGTGTCTCACTTGCCACAGACAGGGCAGCTCCCTGTACTTGTCTATGAACAGGGGCAGGAAATTGTGGTCGTTGAACCCATCCATTTTCTCTGCAAGACACAACACAAGACAAACCCTAATGTCAAGCAAAACTCCCCTAATCTTGTTACAATATAGGCTTCCATTTTGAAGCAGTATAGGCGCAAGTTTAGATCTTACCTTCGTTATCACGATCGGCGTCTCCGATGCTCCTTCCTCCGCTCACAGATCGTACGTAATACGCACGTGTGTTACGCTTTATACACACTGCGCATGCGTATAACTCTGCCCGCCCCTGACGTTCTTTCTAGTCTATTCCCCGCCCCTTTTCGTTCGGCGCAGTGGGGGAAGAGCACATGGTGGATAGACAGCAGGATCGTGCTAATTGTAGCAACGAGGAGGAGGAGGAGGAGGAAAGGCCGGAGCCTGAAATGTCCCGATCCAGAAGGAGATTTAAGGACTCAAATATGTCCTTTGGGGAGATGTTGGAAATGGTAGACATCCTGAAGAAGGCCGACTATGATGGAAAGTATGGGCCTTACCCCAACCCCAATGTCCGAAAGGCCAAGATCATGGCGAAAGTGGTCAGGAGTCTGCACCGGAATTTCGGGGTATGACGATCGAAAGATCAGCTCAGGAAGCGGTGGTCGGACCTGAAATTACGAGAACATGAGCAGTACAGAAAGATCCGGAGAGTGCTGCAAAAAAGTAAGTAGTTGTGCTGTGTTCCTATTCTTTTTGTGTTTATTACGTTCGTGCTGCTCCATGTGCTTTTAGGAACTGTTGTACAGTTTAAAATGGCAACTTTCATGTTCATGGGCACATTATTCGTTCGGATCAAACATTTTTCGTTCCAACTATAAAATACCATTGTTTAGCCCATATGCATTTGGCCACCATTTTGACGCCCTATACTTGTCTTCAAAGAATTGGGTTGTGTAGATGGCTTTGTTACTAGAATGAAATGCAAACTAGATTCTGTGTAAGGAGAGGACACTCAGCATCTGTTTTCACATCTGGACACTGGAGCACTAGTGTGGGACACCAGAACACCATTTTTATTAGGGGGCCACACAGGTGCTCCAGTGTATACTATAGGGGGGTCTCCATCTGTGAAGCTTGTACCAAACAGGTAAAGTATTGCAGGTTGACAAAGGACACTAAAAAAGCTACATCTTGGAACTCTGCTAAAATTGACAATTGTACCCCACTTCCAAGCAATGTTTCCTATTTCTAGTTCTGACATTAAATATCTGTGTGCTAAGTATACCATTTTTGTTTTAGATAGGGGAGAAAAGACTCGGAGGACACGCCTCATCCGAGGAGACCAGAGCCCCCCCCCCTCTGGAAGAAGGTGAAATACCACCAACCCAAGCTGAGCAGGAGGATGAAGACGTGGTGGAACTAGTCACCACAACAGGTGAGTGTCTGCAACCACAGGCTCAGATAAGAGATGGATGGCGGCATTTTTTTTAAACCAAATTTATTTTGGGGTTCCTCTCTTTTTAGGTGATCGTGAGGTTGTGGATCCAGATCCTTTCACATCCGAAAGTGCCCAGATCCTGATCGGGGAGATCATGGGGTGTAATTTACAATTGGAAATCATCAAGCAAAACATCAATGATGTTATTCCAAAATATAAAAACATCATTGATGTTTTGGGGCGAGTTTAAAACCCCTCCAAATCAATTTCTTCTTTTGTGTGCTACAATGTGCTAAATGTTTTTGTGATTTTTCCCAAAGCCAAATTTGGAGGATGCACACAGTGTGTCAACATGTGCTATCTGCCATCACGGGAGATCAATGGACGCGTTTTGGGGTTGCAACCCCTTCCTTAATAATAAAGTAGTGGTGAGGAAGGGGTTTCTCCCCCAAAACACATCCCTTGATCCCCGTGATGGCAGCTAGCACATGTTGACATTGGGAAATTTGTGTGCATCTTCCAAATTTGGCTTTTCCTGGGGTGATTTCCCCCCATCTGAACGCAATATCAAACACAGTTCCTAAATACTCATGTCTGATATTGCCTTCAAATTCGACCAAATGTGACGTTTGTAAGTTCAAGATTTGTGTCTTTTCTTGTTGGTTTTACACAGGCCTGTTTTCTATAAAATGGACATTTTGATTTTGGATAATGCCACCACAAAAATTGTTATACAACAAACATGTTGGTTTGTTTGAAAAACCTTTGGTAAATGCACATGTGATTGTGCAGGTATTAAAAATATTGTTAATCAAGAATGTGTGGATTATTGTCTCAACGCTACAACACTTTTGGGGTGATGTAACTGTTGTTTTCTGAGAAAAAGGGGGTTATTTCCTAAGGGCAAATCCACTTTGCACTACAAGTGCAGTTTCAGTGCAGTTGCAAGTGCACTTGTAGTGAAATGTGTTTTTGCATTTAGTAAATAACAGCCAACAGTGCTTTGTATAAGGTTACACAATCACGCCATTTTCTGCACTCAAAACATTTCTGTCAGGGTCAGCTAAAACAAACACAAGCAGTAAATGTCCACAAAGAATTTTTTTGTTTTTTTTATTATAAAAAGGCTTCACAGATTGTCTGGCATATTGATAGCCCCTCTACCCGCAAAGAACTCCAGGTAGCGTAACCGGACATCACGGGCACTCAGGGAGGGCAAGCCAGGACGGCTGCTTTCAAGCGCCGTCAGTGTGGTTTGATGTATGATTCCGGCCTCAGGCCCAACTGAGCCAGCATAGTTGGCCGAATGTTTCCTTAAAAAGTTATGGAGAACACAGCACGCAAGTATAATATGGTTCAGTTTATACTCCGCCATATGGATGGGTGTCATAAATAGGCGGAACCCGCTGGCCAGGATTCCAAATGTGTTCTCCACCACTCTTCGGGCTCTGGCCAGCCGGTAATTAAAAACCCTCTGTTCCGGGGTGAGGGTCCTCATTGGGAATGGCCGCATCAGGTGGTCCCCCAGCGCAAACTCTTCATCAGCAACGAACACAAATGGGAGTCCTTCAACATTGTCCTCTGGAGCTGGCAAGTCCAAGCTGCCATTCTGGAGACGCCTGTAGAACTCCGTCTGGGTGATGACTCCACCATCGGACATCCGGCCATTCTTCCCCATGTCCACATACAAGAAGTCGTAATTAGCCGACACCACCGCCAACATCACTATACTATTGAACCCCTTGTAATTATAATAGTACGACCCCGAGTTGGGTGGTGGGACGATGTGGACGTGTTTCCCATCAATTGCCCCTCTGCAGTTAGGAAAGTCCCACCGCTGGGCAAAGTGGGAGGCCACAGTCTGCCATTCCTGTGGCGTGGAAGGAAACTGTTGAGGAAAAAACAATAAGCATACTATTTTTTCACAGAAACATGGCAAGCAGATTAGACACAAACATTATGGGGCAACCTCAAGATAGCATTTAGTAAGGGGAATTTAACAAGGCCAAAGTATAAGGTACACCTATCATATCCCCCCCCTCTCATGGGCCATTTCTAACATTATAGGGGGTGTGTGTAAATCTTGGACAGGTAACCCTCTTCACTTCATTGAGAGATGAATGCCTAAATACAGGGTATTACTTTGAACAGCCCCTCCTTAGTTACACTATTGGCAGCCCACTGGACAGGTAAGAAGTGTCATAATACAAAGATATAAATACACACTGTACACATTTGAGGACATTTGGACATTCTGCTATTACCTATCAAGATAATAATAGGATACAAAAACTTTAAACAGTACCATTGGAAAGTATACAGACAGGCCCTTGCACTACATGCTTTGGGGAATTCATCCATAAATCTGACCACAAAAGAGATGGGTATAGTGTGTATGGGTTTGGCAAAGTCAGCAGATAGATGATTGAGGATAGAGAATTGGGATCAGCTGACTTAGCAGTTGGGGGGAGGGAGGGTTACTAAAAATTATTTGGGAACACCACAAAAAAAAACCTCTGGCACTCTGCCTGAATTTAAATCAAAAATAACATTAACAAACATTTTAGGGGGTGTTTGGGGTAAAGCACTACTATGGAGCTGATAAAATACATTGTTAAGTGACTACATGAGGTGAATATAGGGCCAGGAGACACCATGCTGGGGAGGTTAGTGAAGGGCAAATATGTATGAAGGACCTAAAATAATAATTACATAAAAATCCAGCATGCATGAGGACAAAGGGGACATTCACAGCATATTACAATCATGGTAATTAGGGAATGAGGAAATAAATACAAGATATTATCAAACATTCAATACAATAAAATGTGATATAAAAGGATAAAAATCTTACCTTCATATACTCCTTCTGCAGGACCTGGATGATGGCAGAACAGGTCTCTGGGATGATGATCCCCAGAGCCTGGGGGGAGATGCCTGTTGAGAACTTCAAGTCCTGCAGACTTCTCCCTGTCGCCAAATACCGCAGGGTAGCGACCAACCTCTGCTCCGGAGTGATGGCTTGCCTCATGCAGGTATCCTGCCTGCTAATATAAGGGGTCAACGAAGCCAACAGACGGTGAAACACGGGGTCCGTCATCCTGAGAAAGTTCCTGAAATCATCAGGATTATTCTCACGGATCTCACGGAGCAAAGGCGTATGAGAGAACCGGTCACGCTGAAGCAACCAATTCTTGGTCCATGAACTCCTCCCCACCCTGTTCATGGACTGGACTTGTGTCAAGGTAAGGACCCCAACACCAAGCCCCCGCACAGCACGAACTCTACGAGGAGTACGCATACGAAACATGGCTAGAAAACGGTCGGCTGCTCAGAACGAAGTAACAGAACGCACTGAAGAACAGCAAGGCCTGTGAAGAGCGACCTGAAAAACAGCAACGAGCGGGCAAGATCACACAGAAAACTCCGATACGAACTGACTGCACGCACTGAAGAGCAGATACAAACCCACAAGCACAAACTGAACGGCAGAAAATGATCTGAAAGCCACGAGTCAGAAAAAGCGCGAATCGTCTCTCACCAAACTTTTACTAACATGAGATTAGCAAAAGGAGCCCAAAGGGTGCCGCGCTTGGTTCTGAACCGGCCTTTTCTAGTCTTGTCGTACGTGGTGTAGGTGACCACGTGGTTGGCGATCGGAAATTCCGACAACTTTGTGCGACCGTGTGTAGACAAAAAAAGTTTGAGCCAACATCCGTCGGAAAAAATCCTAGGATTTTGTTGTCGGAATGTCCGAACAAAGTCCGACCGTGTGTACGCCCTATAACAGTCATAATATCATTGCTAAATGTATGTTATCTATTTCTATTAGGGGTAAAATAGCCAATCACTTATTCCTGGTAATCAATGAGCCACAGTGTTATATTTACATTGGCAACAATGTACGACATCGTTTTGTTATACACATGGATTTGGTCAATTCCACATTGTGGTCCAGATTAAAAGAAAATCCATGTAGTTTTATGAATGAACATGAAGCCCTCAAATCATCTCAGATACTGCCATATGCGGTAAGTATATTAGTACCCCATGATGTTATCATTCCTCCAGGTGCTAATACATTTCTGTTACCTATCCAGGTACAAAAAGGCCACAAATTAAGTAATCCTGATGCATTAGTATGCCTCTCAGACAGGATACAACTAATAGGAATTGCCGTAAATCCTGTACCCATGGTAAATGTCCATTTATGTAAAACCCAAATTATCGTTCATAATAGATCTCCAAATAAAGTTTCTCTGTCCAAGGATACCATACTTGGTCTAACCTTAGATTCTGATTATTACACTTTTGGGTTTCTTAATGCAATTATTGGCCTAATACCAGAATATCTCACCAAAGAGCGAATAAGCAAACATTTAATTCTTCTCCAGAAGGATTGTTCACTATAAATTCAGCATATCCTTTCAATGCTGAAGAAGGTACCTGCAAGGTGGAGGAAGCCTCCATTACCTTTGATCATACACTTAAAGAGCAGGGAGCAGAGGAATATCGTCAGTACACTGAAAAGACTAGTAAGTCAGATCATGACCTCACTGACAGGCTTGAAGAAACCTATAAAATAGGTCAACCTGAAATTTTCCCAGGATTTCTGGATATGGTCCAAGAGCAAATATTGTTAGCTGATCAATGTTTTAATGACATTGAGCGTCAGGTATTAAAAAAAGTGTTTTTGGAGTTCAAGGATATGTTTGCAAAAAAATTCCCATGGTTTTTATATATATTTTTTTACGCAGTGCATTTTCATCACTCATCACTGATTTTGAGTCTACCTGCTATTTTTTGTATGTCTCAGAATGGAGGGGGGGGGCAAGAAAATGTTTGCCCAGGGCCTAATCAAAATTAAAGACGGCCCTGAACCAGCCAAGAGCTAATTTTATTTGTTGTCCAAAATATTTGTGTTCCTGATGCCGCATACACACGACCGGTTTTGCCGTCGGAATAAACTCCGAAAGTTTCTCCAACGGAACTCCGACAGAATTCCATTCAAGCGGTCTTGCCTACACACGGTCAACCCAAAGTCCGACCAAAGTCCGACCATCCAGAACGCGGTGATGTACAGCACGTACAATGGGACTAGAAAAAGGAAGTTCAATAGCCAGTAACCAATAGCTACTGTCTCGTACTTGCTTCAGAGCAAGCGACGGTTTTGGCCCGTCGGAACAGCATACAGACGATAGGTTTTCCCGATATGAATTGGTTCCGTTGGAAATATTGAGAACATGTTCTATTTCTAGGCTGTCAGAATTTTCAAAAAAAAAGTCAGATGAGGCACACACGCGATCGGAATAGATGATGAAAAGCTTCCGTCTGACTTTTTCTGTCGGACATTCCGCTCGTGTGGATCCCAGATATTTTCTGGAAGTGGGTTGGCACCACACATCATGGCGTTATTGAATACAGGTAGCCAAGTAACTATTTTGTCTTAGAAATATTTTTAACAAATTCAAGATTTCTCTTCTAAAAAATATAAGTTGAAAAAGTTCGCAGCTGAGCTTGCTAGTGTCTCAGGCACTGCTCTAAAAGTCATAGGAAAAGCCTGGTTGAACTTCAATTTAGGGAAAAAAATAATATGTCATCCCCCATTAATAGTTGCCTTAACCTATGATCAATTAATTATTGGCATTGATCAAGAGATTAAATCCTATTGTTGATTTTATTAATAAGGTTATCTGGTCTCAAGTGAAAATGCCCATTAACTATGAACATTCCCAATCCTATCACAATTGGCGCCACTGCCATGTGATTGAGGAAAGACCAGATTCTATTGAGATCTATCTTAGGAATAGTCAAATTCCAGATGTCTCCTTCTTACAGGTAACATTGACTTCCACTATAGAAGGTGGACAGGAGGATGACACCATATGTGTGTCCCCTGAAAGAGTTAGAGATGTTCGTTTGGAAGGTGACGTTCTCACCATTCACCTACATCCAGAAAATACTGACTCTAGTGGGTTCAGTAATCATACACAATTCCTAACAGGGATTGAAAAGGTGAATGATGATGTGTTCTTTCCCTTACGGTTTAATGACCTGGGAATGACTAAAAGGGCTAAACTGGATTTACGCCAGAAAAATAGTTATATTAGTAGGGATCTACTAGAACAGTTGGCCAATCCTAAAGTAATTAGGTATACAAACCCTCAGGATCACTGGATCCATGATCTGGATAATGACTCTAATGCCCCGTACACACGGTCGGACTTTGTTCGGACATTCCAACAACAAAATCCTAGGATTTTTTCCGACGGATGTTGGCTCAAACTTGTTTTGCCTACACACGGTCGCACAAAGTTGTCGGAATTTCCGATCGCCAACAACGCGGTGACGTACACCACGTACGACGAGACTAGAAAAGGCCGGTTCAGAACCAAGCGCGGCACCCTTTGGGCTCCTTTTGCTAATCTCGTGTTAGTAAAAGTTTGGTGAGAGACGATTCGCGCTTTTTCAGACTCGTGGCTTTCAGATCGTTTTCTGCCGTTCAGTTTGTGCTTGTGGGTTTGTATCTGCTCTTCAGTGCGTGCAGTCAGTTCGTATCAGAGTTTTCTGTGTGATCTTGCCTGCTCGTTGCTGTTTTTCAGGTCGCTCTTCACGGGCCTTGCTGTTCTTTAGTGCGTTCTGTTACTTCGTTCTGAGCAGCCGACCGTTTTCTAGCCATGTTTCTTATGCGTACTCCTCGTAGAGTTCGTGCTGTGCGGGGGCTTGGTGTTGGGGTCCTGACCTTGACACAAGTCCAGTCCATGAACAGGGTGGGGAGGAGTTCATGGACCAAGAATTGGTTGCTTCAGCGTGACCAGTTCTATCATATGCCTTTGCTCCGTGAGATCCGTGAGAATAATCCTGATGATTTCAGGAACTTTCTCAGGATGACGGACCCCGTGTTTCACCGTTTGTTGGCTTCGCTGACCCCCTATATCAGCAGGCAGGATACCTGCATGAGGCAAGCCATCACTCCGGAGCAGAGGTTGGTCGCTACCTTGCGGTATTTGGCGACAGGGAGAAGCCTGCAGGACCTCAAGTTCTCAACAGGCATCTCCCCCCAGGCTCTGGGGATCATCATCCCAGAGACCTGTTCTGCCATCATCCAGGTCCTGCAGAAGGAGTATATGAAGGTAAGATTTTTATCCTTTTATATCATATTTTATTGTATTGAATGTTTGCTAATATCTTGTATTTCTTTCCTCATTCCCTAATTACCATGATTGGAATATGCTGTGAATGTCCCCTTTGTTCTCATGCATGCTGGATTTTTATGTAATTATTATTTTATGTCCTTCATACATATTTGCCCTTCAATAACCTCTCCAGCATGGTGTCTCCTGCCCTATATTCACCTCATGTAGTCACTTAACAATGTAATTTATCAGCTCCATAGTAGTGCTTTACCCCAAACACCCCCTAAAATGTTTGTTAATGTTATTTTAGCTTGAAATTCAGGCAGAGTGCCAGAGGCTTTTTTTGTGGTGTCCACAAATTTTTGGTAACCCTCCCTCCCCCCAACTGCTAAGTCAGCTGATCCCAATTCTCTATCCTCAATCATCTATCTGCTGACTTTGCCAAACCCATACACACTATACCCATCTCTTTACTGGTCAGATTTATGGATGAATTCCCCAAAGCATGTAGTGCAAGGAACTGTTTAAAGTTTTTGTATCCTATTATTATCTTGATAGGTAATAGCAGAATGTCCAAATGTCCTCAAATGTGTACAATGTGTATTTATATCTTTGTATTCAGACACTTCTTACCTGTCCAGTGGTCTGCTAATAGTGTAACTAAGGAGGGGCTGTTCCAAGTAATACCCTGTATTTAGGCATTCATCTCAAAATGAAGTGAAGAGGGTTACCTGTCCAAGAGTTCCCCCCCCTATAATGTTATAAATGGCCCATGAGGGGGGCGTGTCCAAGATGTCGGCCTGAGCAGACGTGCTTCCCGGAGCTCTGCTAGAGACTAATCCTTACACACTATCCTGCCTGGACTGATTGCCTCTTTTTTGGATGTCTGGATTCCCATATGCCGTCCAGATCATCTGCCAGAACGAAGAGCGGTAAGAAGCTCCATTTCCCCCCGAATATACCGGAGGCCGCTGTGTCCGCAGTGCCTGGGGTGAAAGGCCCGCGCAGCCGTTCCAATATGGCCACTCAGACGGCGGTGGAGGAGAACCCCTCAGCCTCCCTTCCGGGAATACCTGAAGTGATGGCGGCGATTTCGGCATGTCAGGCCACTTTAGCAGGGAAGATGGAGGCCGTACAGACAGATGTGGGTCTGATTAGACAGGACCTGGAGAAGTTCCGGGGCCGTCTCGGGGTGGCTGAGCAGAGAGTGGGACAGGGGGAAGATGTAGCAGAGGAACACTCGGTGGCGATTCGGACCTTGCAAAACAAGGTGAAGGTCCTGGAATATCGCGCCGAGGACGCCGAAAATCGCAGTAGGCGCAACAACCTGCGAATAGTAGGCCTCGCAGAGGGTGCAGAGGGACAGAATCCGACCACCTTCGTGGAAGACCTCCTGAGATCCCTGTTCCCTGGAGCCCAGTTGTCCTCCTACTTTACAGTGGAGAGAGCGCATAGAGTTCCGCCGCAGCGAGGCCCGCCTGGCTCCCCACCCCGCACGCTGATTCTGCGCCTGCTAAACTTCAGGGACAGGGATGAACTTCTGCGAGCTGCAAGAATGACGAAAGACATCTCCTACCAGAACAATAAACTGCTACTGTTCCCTGATTATACCATTGAGACCCAGAAGCAGCGTAGGTCTTTCGACGCGGTCAAGGCTGCCATGAGGGCAAAGGGAATCAAATACAGTATTCTCTTTCCTGCGAAGCTGAGAGTGGTAGACGGTGAGACGATCCGTTTCTTTACCAACCCCAGGGATGCTTCCTCGTGGCTGGAATCGCTGCCTGCACTGAAGTGAATGGATCGGTAACTGTTTAAATATTTCTGTTTTTTCCTTTTTTTGGTTTGCACTGGCCTTATCCGTTTTAAGGAAAGGAGCAGATTTCCAGCTGTTGGATTCTATGGTTGATGGGCCCCTAGTGATCCTCTCTAGTATCAGTACGGCCCCCCCCCCCCCTTTTTTTTTTGGTTCATCTCGCAAAGGTCCTATGGGCTCAGCCCTGTTGGATCGGATGGCTGAGGGACTACTGGATGACACCTGGGGTCTGTGTTTATCCCAACCCTGAAGAAGAGGCTCCGCTTAGCTGACATCCCTACATATATGGATGGTGCTGATCTCATCATTTTAAGTACTGTGCCCCTGGTTTTTCCAGGTGAACTATGAGTGTTCGTGTCCGTTTGGAATTCTAAGACTCTCTAGCATCTCTTGTTGGGAAGTAAAAGGGCTCCCTAGTTGGCTCGGAGTGTGGTTACCCCTCTGTGCAGTTAAGGGGGAGAGGTGACTGACTCTCTGTTCGTCTAACTGGGGCACGCCTCCCTGAGTAAGTTACTCTGAAGGACTCGGGGGTTTTGGGGAGATATGCATGATCTCAGTTTTAGGGGTCTGCGGGGGTGGGGGGTGGGAGGGGCAGCCGTTGCTGACCCTGGTTAATTTCAGTTTGTTGTTTTTTTTGTTTTTCACGGTGCTTTTTTCTCACAAGACTTATGCAGCTAAAATCTTAACCTTTAGTTATGGTACAGGATTGAATGTTACGTCAACCTGGCGGCTTCTGTGGCGATGGTCGCTTCTGCCTATCTTTCTGCCTGGGTGGTTGATCCTGTCCCCGGGGATTGAACAGGGAGGTGGTTTCCAATGGTCCTTTAATTTTTATTACACAGATTATGGCTAATTTCTCCATCCTCTCCTGGAATGTCAGGGGAATGAACTCGGCGATTAAGCGTTCGCTGGTCTTCAAATATCTAAAAACATATGCCCCCCATATTTGTATACTACAAGAGACCCACCTTGTGGGCTCGAGGATTCTTGGCCTCAAAAGGGCCTGGGTGGTCTCCCAATATCATGCCACCTATTCCAGCTACTCCCGGGGAGTAAGCATTTTGGTCCATCGGTCCCTCTCATTTCAGCTTCGGGAGGTTAAAACTGACCCAGGCGGAAGGTATGTAATTATTCATGCGACAATTGCCAACATGTCATATGTAATTGTGGGACTTTACCTCCCCCCTCCTGCAGATATGTCCCTGTTATATGATATCATGCGAATGGTTGTACAGTTCAATACTCCACATGTCGCGTTGCTAGGGGACTACAATTTGGTTCCTTGTCCACAGGTCGACAGGCTCCACGGGTCCTCTAGTAGATCTCCTGATCTTATGCAGTGGGCCGACACATTTGAACTTACCGATGTGTGGCGACACTACAATCCATCTGAGAGAATGTTTACGTGTCACTCATCCACCTTTCGTACCCTTTCCCGCATTGACCTGGGGTTTGTTACGCGGGAAATGCTGCAGAGGGTTGCGAAGGTGCAGATCCTCCCTAGAGGAATCTCAGATCATGCCCCCATTATGCTGTCGATACAGACCGGGCCTACTGCTGGCAGGAGACTGTGGAGACTGTCGGGGCACTGGATTGCCGACCCTAAGATCCAAGAAGATATGTCAGAGGCCATGTGTCATTACTGGATAGAAAACAGGGATTCAGTGGGAGCTTTGACGGGCTGGGATGCATTTAAGAGTTGGTTGAGGGGAGAATATATTTCCCGCATTGCCCATACCCAGAGACAGTCTGTGCGGTCCTTGAGGGATCTGGAGGAGGAACTGAGGGTCAAAGAGGCTTGTTATGTGACAGATCCTTCGCCTCTTAATCATGGGAATTGGCAGTTTGCATTGAGGGCGGTTGAACTTTTCAGGATAGAGATGACAAAAAAAATCCATGCTCAATACTGCTCAAAGGGTTTTTGAGTACGGTGACAAAAACGGCAAGATGTTGGCATGGCTGTCCCGTGGTCAGAACCCCAGTACCCATGTTGGGAGAAAAAAAAAAAAGATGAGGGAGGAGTTCCTCTCACGAGTTCTGATGAAATCCTTGCTAGATTTATGAGATATTATAAATCACTTTACTCGACTAGAGTGAATTATGATTTGTCCGAACTTGGGACCTACCTAGATAGGGTGGACTTTCCTGTTCTGTCTCGGAAAGCCAGAGAGTCACTAGAGAAGGATATTACCTTGGAGGAAGTCCAGATCGCTATGACTCAGATGCAGCCTGGGAAAACACCCGGTGCAGATGGCATTCCGATCGAGTTCTACTCCACTTATCAAGAACTCCTGGCCCCTAGGCTTACAAAACTGTTTGCCCAATTTGCCGAGCTTGGCTCGCTACCGGAATCCATGTCTGAGGCTGTAATTGTGTTGGTGCCTAAGGCGGACAGGGACCCCGAGGAATGTGCGTCGTATCGACCAATTTCTTTAATAAATGTCGATGCAAAGTTGTTGGCGAAGATATTGGCTAATCGTTTGACGCAGATCCTGGATGAACTTATCCACGTGGATCAGACGGGATTCATGCCCGGCAAGGGCACCGACATCAATTTGAGGAGACTGCAGCTTAACTTGTCTGCCTCTCATGATAATGCGGGTTCTAGAGTCATTGCCTCACTCGACGCCGAGAAGGCATTTGACTCGGTAGAGTGGGGCTATCTATGGCAGGTGTTGGGTAGATATGGGTTTGGCCCTCATTTTTTGCGTTGGCTACAACTGCTCTATGACAAGCCCTCGGCCTGTGTTAGGACCAGTGGTGGGATCTCTGAGGGGTTTTTGTTGCAACGGGGTACGAGGCAGGGCTGCCCTCTTTCCCCTTCCCTGTTCGCACTGGCGTTGGAGCCCTTGGCTGTCCTTCTCAGAGCGTCCCGGGAGGTGGAGGGGCTGAGGATAGGTCCTCTGGAGGAGAAGGTGTCGTTGTACGCCGATGATGCGCTCTTATATTTACGTGACGCGGACTCTTCCCTGCGGGCTGCCCTGGAGTTATTCGACGAGTTCGGCCGGTTCTCGGGGGTCCGAATAAATTGGTCCAAATCAGTACTGTTCCCTCTTGACCCCTTGGCGCAGACGACGGCGGCTCCTACTCAGTTGCAGTGGGTCTCGAGCTTTAAATATCTGGGTATTAGAATAAGTCGAGATCCCCTGGAGTTTCATGAACTCAATATCCGCCCGGTTCTGTCACAACTTAGAGCTCGTTGTGCCTCTTGGAGTAACCTTCCGCTTAACCTGCTAGGGCGCATTAACCTGATAAAGATGGTTTTTCTCCCAAAATTCAACTATCTGTTTAGGAACTCCCCGGTGTGGATCCCAAACGCATTCTTTAAAGAGCTGGACAGTTGTATTGGATCCTTTATTTGGAAGGGGTCTACCCCTCGGCTAGCGCGTTTTACCCTGTCGCTTCCTCCGCGGTGTGGGGGCTTGGCGTTGCCTAATTTTCGGGTCTATTATTGGGCGGCCATTTTGGTCTCGGTCCGTTGGTGGTTTCTCCGCTCTAGAGCCAATGCGGCGGTGTGCCTGGAGGCGGCCCTGCTGGGATCTCTTGGAGACCTCGCAAACCTTGTGTATCGGGGACCTGGGGCTTATGCCAATCTCCCGCTCCCAACTAGAACGACGATTAGGGTGTGGGTGGTAGCCAGGAAGAGGTTCCTCAAAATTGGTCAGTGGTCACCATTTCAACCTCTGTGGGGTAACGCTAATTTCCCACATTTCAGTACAATTCCGGATCCACAGGTTTGGGCAAAATTTGGAATAAAGACCCTTCGGGATATTATGCCGGCAGGGCATTTATTGACATACAAAGACCTCTCTGCCAAGTTTGAGCTGCCTGGGTGGATGTACTTCAGGTACCAACAGTTGCGCCATGCTGTGCGCGCACAGTTCATGGGACCGGTTGCCCTGGCCATGGACCCCATAGAAGAACTATTGGCTCATGAGTCGCTTTCCAAGCCTCTCTCCTCCCTTTATATGGCATTGCATAGTTTGGATTCTCCTGGGTTGGAGAAGCTGTGGGAGTCATGGAGAGCTGACATTCCTACTTTGGAGAGAGAGGAGTGGAATGACTGCTTCGAGGAGGGTTTTGGGTTGGTCATTTCTTCCAGAGACAAGGTGATCCAGGCTAAATTTCTTCACAGAGTGTACTACACTCCGCAGCGACTGCACAGACTGTACCCCTTGAGGGATCCCCTATGTGGTAAATGTAGGAGAGATGTAGGGACATACCTTCACATGTTCTGGACTTGTCCGGTGGTGACTAAGTTCTGGGCTGCAGTGTTTGAGGCTATTAATGAGCGTCTTGGGCTATCATTGATACAGGCTCCGGAGCTGGCATTACTGGGAGTGCTGGGAGATGACCTGATGCCTAGGTATACTAAACTTCTTATTGGTTTTTTACTATACTACGCAAAAAAGACGATTCTTCTTAGATGGACGTCTGCATCCCCCCCAACTATCATGCTATGGGAAGATACCATTAACAAAGCTCTCCCACTGTATAAAATGACGTACTTAAATAGGAAGTGCCCCAAAAAATTTGAGGGCATCTGGTCACCTTGGACGGCCTAAGATTAATAATGCTTATAACTTGATAGGACTGTGGCGCTTGAACGCACTGCTTGGGCTTCCCTCCCCCCCCTCCCTTCCATTGCTTCCTTCTGCCCCCCCCTTCCCCCCCCCACTCCCTTCCCCCCTTCCCCCTCCCATCCTCCTTGGTCATTTCCCTCCTTTTTGTTGTTTTTTTTCTTTTTGAATTGTGTGATAATATACTGGTGACCTCCTCTTACTCTATTAATAAGCTTGTACTAACGCGGATTTGCTATGATTTAATGACATGATTTGATTGTAGTCTGAGGTTTTTCGGCTGTATTTTCACTACTACATCTTGTATGTATAAAATGTTAGAGGCATCATGTCTGTATTTCTGGTATCTTTTCAATTGTTTGGCTTTGTACCATGCTGTTCATTTATCAATAAAATGAGATTTTAACCGTGAAAAAAAAAAAAGAAATGGCCCATGAGAGGGGGGGAGGGGGAATATGATAGGTGTACCTTATACTTTAGCCTGGTTAAATTGCCCTTATTAAATGCTATCTGGAGGTTGCCCCATAATGTTTGTGTATAATCTGCTTGCCATGTTTCTGTGAAAAAATAGTAATGTTTATTGTTTTTTCCTCAACAGTTTCCTTCCACGCCACAGGAATGGCAGACTGTGGCCTCCCACTTTGCCCAGCGGTGGGACTTTCCTAACTGCGGAGGGGCAATTGATGGGAAACACGTCCACATCGTCCCACCACCCAACTCGGGGTCGTACTATTATAATTACAAGGGGTTTAATAGTATAATGATGTTGGCGGTGGTGTCGGCTAATTACGACTTCTTGTATGTGGACGTGGGGAAGAATGGCCAGATGTCCGATGGTGGAGTGATCGCCCAGACGGAGTTCTACAGGCGTCTCCAGAATGGCAGCTTGGACTTGCCACCTCCAGAGGACAATGTTGAAGGTCTCCCATTTGTGTTCGTTGCTGATGAAGCATTTGCGCTGGGGGACCACCTGATGCAGCCATTCCCGATGAGGACCCTCACCCCGGAACAGAGGGTTTTTAATTACCGGCTGGCCAGAGCCCGAAGAGTGGTGGAGAACACATTTGGAATCCTGGCCAGCCGGTTCCGATTATTTCTGACACCCATCCATATGGCGGAGTATAAACTGAACCATATAATACTTGCCTGCTGTGTTCTCCATAATTTTTTAAGAAAACATTCAGCCAACTATAAAAATAAAAAATTACTGCACTTCCCTACACCCCCAAGCTGCAGTTCTAATTCATAAGTAGAAGAATCAAATAAGTAAAACAATTAACAGAACCGCGCTAAAAATCTATAGTAAGTGAATTCCCATCGACCAAATATCTCAAATAATGTGTTATGATCAAGACAATAAATTATATTCTGAACCCAAATATCAACACAACAATTATGTGATTAATTAAATAATTAATGAAAATGGTGACTGTATTGAAAAACTTTAAACAAATAAATTAAAAAATGACAAAAAAGATTGAGTCCGTGACTTGATAGTGACTCCAAATAAAGACAGTCCTTAATGCAGATAATTCCACCAGTAGTGATTGAAGACTTTAGTGAACACCTCGTGAAAAGGATCCACCACCTATGAAGATGTATGCTTACCAGAGGTAAGCTTTATTAAAGCTTATGCCTGAAATCCACTCTGCGGGGACACCACCATCGGTCTCAGCATAGGAGGAGGATCGCCCGGACTCTCCGACAAAAGGCCAAAAACTCAGCAAAGGGAACCCAGGGAAATGAAAGACACATCCTCCATAGTGTGAATCCGCATAAACAATTTAATGAATAAAAGTAAAAGTAGCACACTTACATAGAAGTAACGAATAAAACAGCATGTATAGTATATCAGCCGGCCGGCCTGCATGCACCCATTCACAATGGGGTAGAAACGATGACGTCAGCGCGTCTGCCTTCCGACGTACGTTTCGTCCTATTGGACGTTGTCATAGGAACGCTATGACAACATTAAATTGTTTATGCGGATTCACACTATGGAGGATGTGTCTTTCATTTCCCTGGGTTCCCTTTGCTGAGTTTTTGGCCTTTTGTCGGAGAGTCCGGGCGATCCTCCTCCTATGCTGAGACCGATGGTGGTGTCCCCGCAGAGTGGATTTCAGGCATAAGCTTTAATAAAGCTTACCTCTGGTAAGCATACATCTTCATTGGTGGTGGATCCTTTTCATGAGGTGTTTTTGTTCACTAAAGTCTTCAATCACCACTGGTGGAATTATCTGCATTAAGGACTGTCTTTATTTGGAGTCACTATCAAGTCACGGACTCAATCTTTTTTGTCATTTTTTAATTTATTTGTTTAAAGTTTTTCAATACAGTCACCATTCAGCCAACTATGCTGGCTCAGTTGGGCCTGAGGCCGGAATCCCAAATCCATCAACACTGACGGCGCTTGAAAGTGGCCGTCCTGGCTTGCCCTCCCTGAATGCCCGTGATGTCCGGTTACGCTACCTGGAGTTCTTTGCGGGTAGGGGGGCTATCAATATGCCAGAGAATCTGTGACACCTTTGTAAAATAAAAAACAAACAAAAGAAATTCTTGGTGGGCATTTACTGCTTGTGTTTGTTTTAGCTGACCCTGACAGAAATGTTTTGAGTGCAGAAAATGTCGTGATTGGGTAACCTTATAAAAAATAGTGTTGGCTGGTACTTCCTAAATGCCAAAACACATTTCACTACAAGTGCACTTGCAACTGCACTGAACCTGCACTTGTAGTGCAAAGTGTAATTGCCCTTAGGAAAGAACCCCCATTTGTGAATAAAACAGCAATTACATCACCCCAAAAGTGTTGAGACAATAATCCACACATTCTTGAGTAAGGCACTTTTTTATAGTTGCACAATCACATGTGCATTTCCGCAAGGTTTTTAAAACAAACCAACATGTTTGTTGTATAACAATGTTTGCAGTAGCATTATCAAAAATCGAAATATCCATTTCAGATAAAACAGGCCTGTGTAAAACCAACAAGAAAGCCAAAAAACTTGAACTTACAAAGTTCACATATGGTAAAACCTGAAGGCTATATCAGACCTCAGTATTTAGGAACTGTGTTTGATATAGCGTTCAGATGGGGGGAAATCACCCCTGGAAAAGCCAAATTTGGAAGATGCACACCAAGTTCAGAATGTCAACATGTGCTATCTGCCATCAGGGGGGATCAAGGGACATGTTTTGGGGGAGCAAGCCCTTCCTCAATGCGACTTTATAATTGAGGAAGGGGTTTCACCCCCAAAACGCGTCCATTGATCTCCCGTGATGGCAGATAGCACATGTTGGCACACTGTGTGCATCCTCCAAATTTGGCTTTTCTAAACATTGTAAAAATTTTAGTAACATAAAACAGGTGATTTTGTGGGGTTTAAATTCGCCCCAAAACATCAATGATGTTATTATTTTTTTTAATAACATCAGTGATTTGTTGCTGGATTTTTTGCAATTGGAGATTACACCCCATGATCTCCCCGATGAGTATCTGGGCACTTTCAGATGTAAAGCGTTCTGGATCACGATCACCTAAAAAGAGATAAAGAACAAAAAAAAAGGTCTCAAAAATCTGCCACCATCCATCTCTTTTACCTGAGCCTGTGGTCGCAGACACTCACCTGTTGTGGTGCCAATCTCCACCACGTCTTCTTCTTCCTCCTGCTCAGCTTCTTGGGTTGGTATTTCCCCTTCTTCCAGAGGGGGGGGGGGTCTCTGGTCTCCTGGGATGAGGGGTGTCCGAGTCTTTTCTCCCCTATGTAAAACAAAAATGGTATAATTAGCACACAGATATTTGATGGCAGAACTAGAAATAGGAAACATTGCTTGGAAGTGGGGTACAATTATCTATTTTAGCCGAGTTCCAAGATGTATATTTTTTATTGCCCTTTGTCAAGCTGCAATACTTTACCTGTTTGGTACAAGCTTCACAGATGTAGCCCCCCCTATAGTATACACTGGAGCACCTGTGTGGCCCCCCTAATAAAAAGGGTGTTCTGGGGTCCCACACTAGTGCTCCAGTGTCCAGATGTGAAAACAGCTGCTCAGTGTCCTCTCCTTACACACAATCTAGTTTGCATTTCATTCTAGTAACAAACCCATCTACACAAACAAATATTTGGCATCCAAGTAGGCCCCCAAAAATGTGTGAAAATGCAATGGTGTTCTAGAGGCCGAAAGAAAAATGTTTGATACAAACGAATAATGGGCCCATGAACATTAAAGTTGACCTTTTGAAACGTTACAATTACTAAAAGCATATGGAGCAGAACGAACGGAATAAAGACAGAAAGAATAGGAACACAGCACAACTACTTACTTTTTTGCAGCACTCTCCGGATCTTTCGGTACTGCTCTGGCTCTCTCAACTTCAGGTCCGACCACCGCTTCCTGAGCTGATCTTTAGACCTTCGTACCCCGAAATTCCGCTCAAGACTCCTGACCACTTTCGCCATGATCTTGGCCTTTCTGATGTTGGGGTTGGGGTAAGGCCCATATTTTCCGTCATAGTCGGACTTCTTCATGATGTCGACCATCTCCAACATCTCCCCAAACAACATATTTGTGGCCTTAAAACGTCTCCTTCTGGATCGGGACGTGCCTGGATCCGGGCTTTCCTCCTCCTCCTCGTTGTTCGAATTAGCATGCACCTGCTGTAACTCCGCCATGTGCTCTTCACCCACTGCGCCGAACGAAAAGGGGCAGGGAATAGACTAGAAAGAACGTCAGGGGCGGGCGGAGTTACACGCATGCGCAGTGTGTATAAAGCGTAACACGCGTGCGTATTACGTACGATCTGTGAGCGGAGGAAGGAGCATTGGACGCGCCGATCGTAAGAACGAAGGTAAGAGCCAAACTTGTGCCTATACTGCTTCTAGATTGAGGCCTATATTGTAACAAGATTAGGAGAGTTTTGTCTGACATTAGGCTTTGTCTTGTGTTGTGTCTTGCAGTGAACACGGATATCTTAATGAAAGATAATGACTTCATGTCAGTATTCATAGATATGCTAAGTGAGCTGCCCTGTCTGTGGGAGATTAAACACCCCCATTTCAAGAACCAAGCAAAGAGGAAGGCAGCACTGGAGCAATTGTGTGAAATTGTGAAGCAGGTGATCCCCACGGCAGACATCACTTATTTAAAGATTTTCATTGGTGGCCTGAGGAGCACATATCTAAGGGAGCGCAAGAAAGTCCTGGATTCACAGAGATCCGGAGCAGCAGATGACATCTATGTCCCCAGGATGTTGTACTATGACAGGCTGCACTTTCTGGCAGGCCAGACTAAACCCAGGTCATCCCTCTCCAGTCTTCCTTCCACGCTTCCTTCCCCCCCGGCTGAGGCTTCTGACGCCCAACCTGGGCCTTCCAGGCCACATGTGGAGGAGCCCAGATTGAGCCAGGTATAGCATTCCTCTAAATATTTCTGCTTGTCCAATCAATGATGATAACTAGATGTTAGTTGGGAGTACTAATTTAGGATTGTGATTGATGATGGAAAACATTACAACCATGTCCCTTTTTCATACACAGGGAAGTCTCAGCCAGAAGGTGGCCGGGCCGAGCCGGCTGGCTGATATCAAGGTCCCTCCACCACACCTGAAAACAGAAAGTGGCAGTAGGACGAGTACCCTAGAGGAGGCTGCTATAGCATTCTTTTGGAGGGCTACAGAGGTCCTGGGAGCACCCCACACCAGGCAGGAGAACATTGCTGCATTCATAGCATATAAAATGCAGAGGATGGAGGAGGGCCAAAAAGCCATGTGTGAGGCCCTCATATCAGAGGCTCTGGAGAAAGGTATGAGGGGCCAAATTACACCTAGCACACAGCTTTGGGATGGTCCTCCTCCTCCTCCTGCAGGTCCTCCTCCTCCTCCCTCTCCTCCAGGTCCTCCCAGTCCTCCTCCAGGTCCTCCCAGTCCTCCTCCTCCTCCAGGTCCTACTCCTCCTCCTGCCACATCTCCAACTGCACAGCCACAGCCCGGAAGGAAGCGTGGAAGGAAGACCAGACAGTGATTGCCCTGGGTTCAGTCTGGTCGGCCAAAAGATGCAGCCTCTTGTGGTACCACAGCCTGGGGACACAGATGTCATCTGCTGCTATCCGGATCTCTGGGACTTCTGGACCAGACTGCCCTCCCTTACATATGGACTCCTCAGGCCACCAATTTTGATGTTGAAGAATTGATGTCTGCCGTGGGGGTCCCAGGCTTCGCTAATTCCTCATGTTGATCCAGTGTTGCCTTCCTCTTTGTTTGGTTCTGATCCCTTAATAAAGGATTTTTGTTTTGAATTATACTCGCCTATGTGTTTTACTTCAAAAATGACAGTTTGTTTGTGAGGATTCAGGTACATTTCAAATATACAATGTGAAATGAACAAGGGACACCAACACCAAACAATCTCCTGGAGATTAAATAATAAAAGATATCAATGGTGTTGGGGTAACTTGACACACAAAACACACACAAAAATATTCTGGAGTAAAAATAAAAATAACATTGAGCAAAGATCAGCCTTGGGAAAAAATCCAAACATTAAAGAAAAAAAAAGGCTGAAAATCCAAAAAAAAAAATAAAAAAATAAATAAAACTGTCAGATGTGACAACTAATAACAATATATTGAGGGAATCCCACTAAAAAAACACAAATAAAACTTTGTGAGAAGTGTGTGTGAATATGAGCAGCAAAACGACTTAATTCTTGTCACATTATAAAGAAGAAGAGAGTGCGCTGTATTAAACCATTTTTAACATTGCAGCGTGACGAAAGTGCTGTATCCATTGCGAACGCTAAGTTTACCAGAACGAGCTGTCCCGTGTCGGAATTTCTTCTGAGCATGCGTGGCACTTTGTGCGTCGGAACAGGCCACACACGGTCGGAATTGACGCGATCGGATTTTGTTGTCGGAAAATTTTATCTCCTGCTCTCCAACTTTGTGTGTCGGAAAATCCGATGGAAAATGTCCGATGGCGCCCACACACGGTCGGAATTTCCGACAACACGCTCCGATCGGACATTGTCCATCGGATAATCCGACCGTGTGTACGGGGCATAACAGTCATAATATCATTGCTAAATGTATGTTATCTATTTCTATTAGAGGTAAAATAGCCAATCATTTATTCCTGGTAATCAATGAGCCACAGTGTTATATTTACATTGGCAACAATGTACAACATCGTTTTGCTATACACATGGATTTGGTCAATTCCACATTGTGGTCCAGATTAAAAGAAAATCCATGTAGTTTTATGAATGAACATGAAGCCCTCAAATCATCTCAGATACTGCCATATGCGGTAAGTATATTAGTACCCCATGATGTTATCATTCCTGCAGGTGCTAATACATTTCTGTTACCTATCCAGGTACAGAAAGGCCACAAATTAAGTAATCCTGATGCATTAGTATGCCTCTCAGACAGGATGCAACTAATAGGAATTGCCGTAAATCCTGCACCCATGGTAAATGTCCATTTATGTAAAACCCAAATTATCGTTCATAATAGATCTCCAAATAAAGTTTCTCTGTCCAAGGATATCATACTTGGTCTAACCTTAGATTCTGATTATTACACTTTTGGGTTTCTTAATGCAATTATTGGCCTAATACCAGAATATCTCACCAAAGAGCGAATAAGCAAACATTTAATTCTTCTCCAGAAGGATTGTTCACTATAAATTCAGCATATCCTTTCAATGCTGAAGAAGGTACCTGCAAGGTGGAGGAAGCCTCCATTACCTTTGATCATACACTTAAAGAGCAGAGAGCAGAGGAATATCGTCCGTACACTGAAAAGACTAGTAAGTCAGATCATGACCTCACTGACAGGCTTGAAGAAACCTATAAAATAGGTCAACCTGAAATTTTCCCAGGATTTCTGGATATGGTCCAAGAGCAAATATTGTTAGCTGATCAATGTTTTAATGACATTGAGCGTCAGGTATTAAAAAAAGTATTTTTGGAGTTCAAGGATATGTTTGCAAAAAAATTCCCATGATTGCGGTCTAATGCCCCGTACACACGGTCGAATTTTCAGATGGAAAATGTCCGATCGGAGCGTGTTGTTGGAAATTCCGACCGTGTGTGGGCGCCATCGGACATTTTCCATCGGATTTTCCGACACACAAAGTTGGACAGCAGGAGATAAAATTTTCCGACAACAAAATCTGATCGCGTCAATTCCGACCGTGTGTGGCCTGTTCCGACGCACAAAGTGCCACGCATGCTCAGAAGAAATTCCGAGACGGGACAGCTCGTTCTGGTAAACTTAGCGTTCGCAATGGATACAGCACTTTCGTCACGCTGCAATGTTCAAAATGGTTTAATACAGCGCACTCTCTTCTTCTTTATAATGTGACAAGAATTAAGTCGTTTTGCTGCTCATATTCACACACACTTCTCACAAAGTTTTATTTGTGTTTTTTTAGTGGGATTCCCTGAATATATTATTAGTTGTCACATCTGACAGTTTTATATATATATATTTTTTTTTTTGGATTTTCAGCCTTTTTTTTTCTTTAATGTTTGGATTTTTTCCAAGGCTGATCTTTGTTCAATGTTATTTTTATTTTTACTCCAGAATATTTTTGGGTGTGTTTTGTGTGTCAAGTTACCCCAACACCATTGATATCTTTTATTATTTAATCTCAAGGAGATTGTTTGTTGTTGGTGTCCCTTGTTCATTTCACATTGTATATTTGAAATGTACCTGAATCCTCACAAACCAACTGTCCTTTTTGAAGTAAAACACATAGGAGAGTATAATTCCAAACAAAAATCCTTTATTAAGGGATCAGAACCAAACAAAGAGGAAGGCAACACTGGATCAGCATGAGAAATTAGCGAAGCCTGGGACCCCCACGGCAGACATCAATTCTTCAACATCAAAATTGGTGGCCTGAGGAGTCCATATGTAAGGGAGGGCAGTCTGGTCCAGAATTCGCAGAGATCCGGAGAGCAGCAGATGACATGTGTGTCCCCAGGCTGTGGTACCACAAGAGGCTGCATCTTTTGGCCGACCAGACTGAACGCAGGGCAATCACTGTCTGGTCTTCCTTTCACGCTTCCTTCCGGGCTATGGCTGTGCAGTTGGAGATGTGGCAGGAGGAGGAGTAGGACCTGGAGGAGGAGGAGGACCTGCAGGAGGAGGAGGACTGGGAGGACCTGGAGGAGAGGGAGGAGGAGGACCTGCAGGAGGAGGAGGAGGACCATCGCGAAGGTGTGTCTGAGGTGTAATTTGGTCCCTCATACCTTTCTCCAGAGCCTCCGATATGAGGGCCTCACACATTACTTTTTGGCCCTTCTCCATCCTCTGCATTTTATATGCAATGAAGGCAGCAATGTTCTCCTCCATGGTGTGGGGTGCTCCCAGGACCTCTGTAGCCCTCCAAAAGAATCCTATAGCAGCCTCCTCTAGGGCACTCCTCCTACTGCCACTTTCTGTTTTCAGGGGGGTGGAGGGACCTACAGATCAGCCAGCCGGCTCGGCCCATCCACCTCCTGGCTGAGATTTCCCTGTGTATGAAAAAAGGACATGGTTTTAGTTGTTGCTTCATCAATCACAATCCTAAATTAGTACTCCCAACTAACATCTAGTTAACATCATTGATTGGACAAGCAGAAATATTTCGAGGAATGCTATACCTGGCTCAATCTGGGCTCCTCCACATGTGGCCTGGAAGGCCCAGGTTGGGCGTCAGAAGCCTCAGCCGGGGGGGAAGGAAGCGTGGAAGAAAGACTGGAGAGGGATGACCTGGGTTCAGTCTGGCCTGCCAGAAAATGCAGCCTGTCGTAGTACAACATCCTGGGGACATAGATGTCATCTGCTGCTCCGGATCTCTGTGAATCCTGGACTTTCTTGCGCTCCCTCAGATATGTGCTCCTCAGGCAACCAATTAATATCTTTAAATAAGTGATGTCTGCCGTGGGGATCACCTGCTTCACAATTTCACACAATTGCTCCAGTGCTGCCTTCCTCTTTGCTTGGTTCTTGAAATGGGGGTGTTTAAGATGAGAGATGAATGCCTAAATAATGGGTATTACTTTGAACAGCCCCTCCTTAGTTACACTATTGGCAGACCACTGGACAGGTAAGAAGTGTCATAATACAAAGATATAAATACACATTGTACACATTTGAGGACATTTGGACATTCTGCTATTACCTATCAAGATAATAATAGGATACAAAAACTTTAAACAGTACCATTGGAAAGTATACAGGCAGGCCCTTGCACTACATGCTTTGGGGAATTCATCCATAAATCAGAGCACAAAAGAGATGGGTATAGTGTGTATGGGTTTGGCAAAGTCAGCAGATAGATGATTGAGGATAGAGAATTGGGATCAGCTGACTTAGCAGTTGGGGGAGGGAGGTTACTAAAAATTATTTGGGGACACCACAAAAAAAAAGCCTCTGGCACTCTGCCTGAATTTAAATCAAAAATAACATTTCCAAACATTTTAGGGGGTGTTTGGGGTAAAGCACTACTATGGAGCTGAAAAAATATATTGTTAAGTGACTACATGAGGTGAATATAGGGCAGGAGACACCATGCTGGGGAGGTTATTGAAGGGCAAATATGTATGAAGGACCTAAAATAATAATTACATAACAATCAAGCATGCATGAGGACAAAGGGGACATTCACAGCATATTACAATCATGGTAATTAGGGAATGAGGAAAGAAATACAATATATTATCAAACATTCAATACAATAAAATATGATATTAAAGGATAAAAATCTTACCTTCATATACTCCTTCTGCAGGACCTGTATGATGGCAGAACAGGTCTCTGGGATAATGATCCCCAGAGCCTGGGGGGAGATGCCTGTCGAGAACTTAAAGTCCTGCAGACTTCTCCCTGTGGCCAAATACCGCAAGGTAGCGACCAACCTCTGCTCCGGAGTGATGGCTTGCCTCATGCAGGTATCCTGCCTGGTGATATAGGGGGTCAGCGAAGCCAACAGACGGTGAAACACGGGGTCCGTCATCCTGAGAAAGTTCCTGAAATCATCAGGATTATTCTCACGGATCTCACGGAGCAATATCAAACACAGTTCCTAAATACTCATGTCTGATATTGCCTTCAAGTTCTACCAAATGTGAACTTTGTAAGATCAAGATTTGTGTCTTTCTTGTGGGTTTTACACAGGCCTGTTTTCTATAAAATGCACATTTTGATTTTGGATAATGACACCACAAAAATTGGTATACAACAAACATGTTGGTTTGTCAGAAAAACCTTTGGTAAATGCACATGTGATTGTGCAGGTATTAAAAAGATTGCTCATCAAGAATGTGTGGATTATTGTCTCAACGCTACAACACTTTTGGGGTGATGTAATTGTTGTTTGATGAGAAAATGGGGGTAATTTCCTAAGGGCAAATCCACTTTGCACTACAAGTGCAGTGAAAAGTGTCTTTGCATTTAGTAAATAACAGCCAACAGTGCTTTGTATAAGGTTACACAATCACAACATTTTCTGGACTCCACACATTTCTGTCAGGGTCAGCTAAAACAAATACAAGCAGTAAATGTCCACAAAGAAGAGCCTGGGGGGAGATGCCTGTCGAGAACTTGAGGTCCTGCAGGCTTCTCCCTGTCGCCAAATACCGCAGGGTAGCGACCCACCTCTGCTCCGGAGTGATGGCTTGCCTCATGCAGGTATCCTGCCTGCTGATATAGGGGGTCAGCGAAGCCAACAAACGGTGAAATACGGGGTCCGTCATCCTGAGAAAGTTCCTGAAATCATCAGGATTATTCTCACGGATCTCACGGAGCAAAGGCATATGACAGAACTGGTCACGCTGAAGCAACCAATTCTTGGTCCATGAACTCCTCCTCACCCTATTCATGGACTGGACTTGTGTCAAGGTCAGGACCCCAACACCAAGCCCCCGCACAGCACGAACTCTACGAGGAGTACGCATACGAAACATGGCTAGAAAACGGTCGGCTGCTCAAAACGAAGTAACAGAACGCACTGAAGAACAGCAAGGCCTGTGAAGAGCGACCTGAAAAACAGCAACGAGCAGGCAAGATCACACAGAAAACTCTGATACGAACTGACTGCACGCACTGAAGAGCAGATACAAACCCACAAGCACAAACTGAACGGCAGAAAACGATCTGAAAGCCACGAGTCTGAAAAAGCGCGAATCGTCTCTCACCAAACTTTTACTAACACGAGATTAGCAAAAGGAGCCCAAAGGGTGCCGCGCTTGGTTCTGAACCGGCCTTTTCTAGTCTCGTCATACGTGGTGTACGTGACCGCGTGGTTGGCGATCGGAAATTCCGACAACTTTGTGCGACCGTGTGTAGGCAAAACAAGTTTGAGCCAACATCCGTCGGAAAAAATCCTAGGATTTTGTTGTCGGAATGTCCGAACAAAGTCCGACCGTGTGTACGCCCTATTACAGATATACACATTGCTAGGATTCAGACTGATCCTGCAGCACCTCCTGTTTATATCAAGCAATACCATCTTCCCCTAGCTTGTTATGATTCGCGAGAGGAAATTATTAAGAATCTCGAGGAAAGGGACGTTAAAAGATCATTGCACAGTTCTTATAATAATCCTATACTTGGGATCCTTAAACCGAATGGTCAATGGTGTTTATGTGCTGATCTCAGACAGCTAAATAAACAAGTATATATGTCCGGTTGGCCTGTGCCATATATTGACCAATGCTTGGTACAGATGCAAGGTGCTAAGTACTTTACTACACTTGATTGTGCTCAAGGATATTGGACTGTTAAGGTAAGTCCTGAAGACCAGTATAAGCTTGCATTCACATTTGGTAAGGAACAAAATACCTGGAACCGAATGCCATTTATTTATATTAATTATGGTCATGAATTTGCTGTATTTTTACATAAAGGTATGCCTGATGCCATTGAAAGAGGAAATTTGACATATGTTGATGATATCCTGAAAAGTACTACATTTTAAAAACATATCCAAGAGATTTGACATGTTCTTAATCAGTTGAGAGAGGCAGGAGTTAAAATTTCATTACAGAAAGCCCAATAGTGCCATTCCAAGATAAATTTCTTAGGATATGAGGTTACTTCTGAAGGCCTCAATCCTCAAAAGAAGAAAGTGGGGGCTGTGAAGAAGTCAAAAACACCTACCAATATCAGTGATATTGATAATTATGCAGAAATCAGTAAACCACTGTTGACATTACTCAAGAAGGATGTACCATGTATGTGGGGCGAGGATCAAGAGCAGGCCATGAATGAGCTTAAAGAAAACTCACCCAAGCCCCATGTCTGATACATCCAGAGGGGGGTAAACATTTCTATTTGGAAACTGGTTTTACAAACCTCAGTATCAGTGTGGTACAATGTCAAAAACTAGACAATTTAAACAAAATCATTGCCTATGCAAGTAAGTCCTTGTCACCTGTAGAAGTAAAATTTAGTGACTGTGAAAAAGCGTTACTCGCCAGTCTGGGCCCTTCAAAACTTTAGAAGTTACATTCAGGGTGAGAAAATAATCATTAAAACCGTACGTCAACCTTTGCAATATTTACAAAGTGACAAAATAAGAGATAGTAATATGTCAAACAGCAGAATCATTGCTTGGACATTATCTCTACAAGGATGGCCATTAGACGTTTGGTATAAACAAAAAGAGAAGTGCCCAGTTGCTGAAGGACTTGCTGAACTTCATGATTGTGTGACTCCTTCTCATAAAGAAGAGCTGTTATATGATTTCCTAGAGGAACAAATCTTTTCCCCTTACAAAGCATACAATGAGGATTACTGTCCTCTACTCCCCTGTGTATACATCGATGGTTGTGCTTATCACACTATTGTAGGGGAGGAGAGAAAGCTAGTGGCTGGTATTGGAATCACATGGACCAATGAATTCCCAAAGGTATCAGTAGGATTTAGCATTGGTGTCCAAAGTAGCCAGTTAGCAGAATTAGCAGCTGTATACAAGACTGTCCAAATAGCTATAGAGTAGGGATGAGCCGAACACCCCCCCAAGCACCAGAACTTGCGAACAGTCAAAAAATGCGTCACGGGGAATGCCACAGGGAAGTCCAGTCAAGTCCCCGTGCGTCAGAGGGGGCGGGGTCACCGGGTGGCCCCGTCCCCCATTATTTAACCACTTCACTACCCGGCCATAGTCATATGACGTCCACAGATGGGATCTCCCTTCCTGGGTGGACGTCATATGACGTCCTGGGATTCCCGGCCATCTAGGGGGCGCGCGCGCGCCGCTGGGAGCTCAAGCGCGTGCCCGCCGCGTTGCTCGGGACCCGGTGCGTGTGCCCGGCGGCCGCGATGTCCACCGGGCACCCGCGATTGCCCGTTAACAGGGCCGGCATGTGGATCTGTGTGTGTAAACACACAGATGCACAGCCTGTCAGCTCTGAGGAGAGCGATCTGTGTTCCCAGAACGGAGGAACACTGATCGGTCTCCTCCCCTTGTGCGTCCCCTCCCCCTTCAGTTAGAATCATTCCCTAGGAAACATACTTAACCCCTCCCCGCCCCCTAGTGGTTAACCCCTTCACTGCCTGTCACATTTACACAGTAATCAATGCAATTTTATAGCATTGATCGCTGTATAAATGTGAATAGTCCCAAAAATGTGTCAAAAGTGTCCGATGTGTCCACCATAATGTCGCAGTCACGAAAAAAAAATCGCGATCGCCGCTAAAAAAATAAATAAATATATTTTTTTTAAAAATGCCATAAATCTATCCCGTATTTTGTAGACGCTATAACTTTTGCGCAAACCAATCAATATACGCTTATTGCGATTTTTTTTACCAAAAATATGTAGAAGAATACGTATCGGCCGAAGCTGAGGAAAAAATTTGTTTTTTTAAAAAAAAATTGGGATATTTATTATAGCAAAAAGTAAAAAATATTGTGTTTTTTTCAAAATTGTCGCTCTTCTTTTGTTTATAGCGCAAAAAATAAAAAACGCAGAGGCGATCAAATACTACCAAAAGAAAGCTCTATTTGTGGTGAAAAAAGGACATAATTTTTTTTTGGGTACAACGTCGCACGACCGCGCAATTGACGTTTAAAATGCGACAGCGCTGAAAACGAAAAATTGGTCTGGGAAGGAAGGGGGTGAAATTGCCCTGTATTGAACCGGTTAAGAACCGTCAGAAGAGGAGAAGCGTCACACAGCGGGAGCCTCCCTCCATGCCATCATGGATGCGGAGCGGCCCAAAAAGAAGATGAAGAGAAGAAGATGAAGAGAAGAGCGGGAGCCTCCCTCCATGCCATCATGGATGCGGAGCGGCCCGAGGAGAAGAAGGGAAGAAGACGCCGACGCCGCGGAGGAAGATGCCCGACGAGAACACCGGAGGAAGAACCAGGAGAACCAGAAGAAGAAGAAGAAGATGGAGGAAGAAACCGAAGGAAGACAGAAGATAGAAGAAAGAAGAAAGAAGAAGCATTTAAATAAAGGAATTCTAAAAAACTGTCTCTTGTAATTTTTAACATTTTTGACAGTTTTTTAGTGAAATGGTAGGGGTACTTTTGTACCCCCTTACCATTTCACGCAGGGGGGAGGGGCGGGATCTGGGGCTCCCCTTGTTAATAGGGGGCTTCCAGATTCCGATAAGCCCCCGCCCGCAGACCCCCACAACCACCGGCCAGGGTTGTGGGGATGAGGCCCTTGTCCTCATCAACATGGGGACAAGGTGTTTTGGGGGCTACCCCAAAGCACCCTCCCAATGTTGAGGGCATGTGGCCTGGTATGGTTCAGGAGGGGGGCCGCTCTCTCGTCCCCCCCTCTTTTCCTGCGGCCTGCCAGGTTGCGTGCTCGGATAAGGGTCTGGTATGGATTTTTGGGGGACCCCACGCCATTTTTTTTTTTAAATTTTGGTGCTGGGTTCTCCTTAAAATCCATACCAGACCTGAAGGGTCTGGTATAGATTTTAAGGGGGACCCCACGCCATTTTTTTTTTTAATTTTGGCCGGGGTTCCCCTTAATATCCATACCAGACCTGAAGGGCCTGGTATGGAATTTAGGGGGACCCCCACGTCATTTTTTTTTTTTTACATTTTGGTTCAGGGTTCCCCTATGGGGAATTCCCATGCCGTTTTTTTCAATGAACTTTTATGTGTATTGTCGGACCGGCAATTCATTAATAGCCGCGAGTAGTTTAAATGACTTTTTTTCCTTTGAAATGTCATTTTGCTGTCAGACTGTTCTAAACACGGGAAACATGCGCCCCTTTACAGGCATACTATAGACACCCCCTGAGGTACAAAATTTAAAGGGATATTACACTTTTATTTTTTCACTTTAAGCATTAAAGTCACTGCTCCCGAAAAAACGGCCGTTTTAAAAACTTTTTTTTGCATTGATGCATGTCCCCTGGGGCAGGACCCAGGTCCCCAAACACTTTTTATGACAATACCATGAATATAAGCCTTGAAAATTAGCACTTTTGATTTCTCCCATAGACTTTTAAAGGGTGTTCCGCGGCATTCGAATTTGCCGCGAACACCCCAAATTGTTCACTGTTCGGCGAACTTGCGAACAGCCGATGTTCGAGTCGAACATGAGTTTGACTCGAACTCGAAGCTCATCCCTACTATAGAGCATAATATCACTGAATTTGTTATAGTTACAGATTCCAATTATGTACGCAATAGCTTTGTCGAGTATCTGCCTACCTGGAAAAGAAATAACATGTTGTGGTCTAACAATAAACCTGTAAAACATACCAAATTGTTTTGCACTATTGATGAATAGGTCAGTAAGAATGGTTTAACCACTTATTGGAAGAAAACTAAAGGTCAATCTAAAATCCAGAACATGGGCAAGGAAGGTAATGATTTAGCCAATCAACTTGCCAAACAGGGTGCCATTAATGGAGAAAATGTAGAGATCATTTACTAGGAATGATACCCACTGAAGTTATCACTAGACATCAAGCCATAGTACAGACTGTAAATAATGTGGCCCAATGGAGCCAAGAATCTACCAGTGAGGATCTTATTAAAAGCCAAAAAAAGGATCCTATACTTGGGATCTTATATAAGCACATTGAAGATCCTAGTAATAATCCCATTTCGGAGGATGATTATGCCCAAAAAGAGGACCTCCGATTATTAGTAAAAACCATTTCACAATTCAGCATTTAAGATGGTTTACTAATGAGGACATCTAAGCATGGGATTCAACAGTGGGTAGTTCTTACTGTATTTAGAGGCCTAATGCTACAACATGCTCATGATGCACCTACAGCAGGTCAAAGAGGTGAGAAGATTACCTATGAACTTCTACGTGATTATGCATATTGGCCTCACATGTTGAAAGACGTCCAAACCTATTGTCAAGGTTGTCTAGTTTGTGCCCAATTCCAACCTCAAGGTCCCACACATCGTGCCCCTTCAGAGAAAAGGTTTCTCATTGTCATTGTCCGATATACAGATTGACTTTATAGGTCCGGTTACCAAGTCATCCTGAGGAAATAAATACATGTTAACAGTCACTTGTGTATTCACCAAGTGGGTAGAATGTTTACCGGCTCATAATAACACAGCTGAAACATGCGCCAATTTGCTTATTAACCATGTATTTTCCAGATTTGGTCTGCCGTTAAGAACTGACTCGGATCAGGGATGTCATTTTACAAGTGAGGTAGTCTAAGATGTGGAAAATTTTGGGTATCAAAAGGAAATTACACATTGCCTATCGACCAGCATCTAGTGGATCAGTAGAGCGCTATAAGCAGTCCATTGTCAATATCCTAAAGAAGTTTGTCAAGGAATCAGGTAAAGACTGGCATGTGAAGTTACCTCTAGTGCTCATGGCTATTAGAGCTACACCAAGCGCTGCTATTAAGATGTCACCTTTTGAGTTGATGACAGGTAGGTAAATGGTACTTCCACAACATCTGTTGTATCGTACATCAGATCATAACCTGTTCAGTGCAGCTATGACACATCAGTATGTGGAAAACCTTTGTCAGCACCTTCAACAAACATTTGCTTTTGCACAGAAGAATCTTGAGAAAGCTGCAATAAGTAATAAAACTTATTATGATCTCAAAACCACAAAGAAGGCGTATGAAACAGATGATAAAGCGTATCTGTACAATTTTGCTTAGAATCAGGTAAAAGAAAAGAAGTTTCTTCCATCTTGGAAAGGTCCATACAATATAATTGACAAGATCTCACCTGTGGTTTAAAAAATAAGAATGGTCAAAAATGATGGTTTTGTGGATAAATGGGTTTATGTCAATCAATTGCGTGCTTGTCATCCTAGGTTTCAACTAAGAATGCTGGAAGGTAATCTAGAAGAAGAGACTTGATAAGGATCTAAAGAGAATGTGAATGTAATGATTTGACATTGTGATAATTCACTCAACTTACAGATCTCCATATCTTATACTTCTACGCATTAATGTTAATCATTTCTAACATAACTAGAAAATGTAAATCTTAATGAATAAGAATATGTATTCATACTTTCTATTTACTTAAATAGAAAAATATTGACAATCCAGTTCGTTGGTTGGTAAAGACAATGATGACTACCGAAGACACATCGATCGTATGGATGGTGTTGATCCTTAGTGCTCAATTCCGGACGGAACCTATCATCAAACAGGGTCCTTCATCAGGACTTATGATGCAAGATGGTCCAGGATTCATATTGACGGAAAGAAAGACTTTGTCTCAAAAGATTTTCGTGAGCTTGGATGCGAGGATGTCCATCGAGAAGAATTATAATATATCCCATTTTCAACTTGTGGAGATGCAAGAATGGTATACTGCACATGTAAACAGGGCTCAGATGAGAGTGCAAGACATCTTAGAACATGCAAGGAAACCATTCATTAACCAATCCATGTCAAAACATGAGCGACCAAAGAGATTCATTGGTTTCTTGATTACCCACATTGTTTTTGCTACACTTGGGATGGTGGTTTGCACCACCACTTCCGCAGTTAATTCTATTTCCATAAAAACTTTACAGGCTGAAGTAGGAAATTTGAGAGAAAATATTTAATATTTATATCAGGAAATTGAAACTCAAACGGCTGACATGGAAAAATTGGTGAAAGTGGTTAAAAACATTATAGTTACTACAAACTTACACTCTGAATTGATTTCACGGTCTACGGACCTACGTAAAAGTCATGAACAATTTAAGGATGAACTTTTATTCTTAAGAGATCCCATAATGTTCCATACATTGATGTTTTTAGATGTAGTTCAAAATGGGATGAATGACTTACTTCATGGTCACGTTCCATTAAATTTTGTTTCTTGAGATATGATAAAGAAAATATTGTTGTTTTGAATTAGGTGAAGCAGCATTGGAAGAATTCCATGTTAATTTATCTTTTGAAATGGGAAGCGCTTTACCTTTATATATCGATTCAGAGAGAGTGGAGATTTGTTTTCTATTGGCAATACTCTATATGGTTAATAGAAACATATTTCAGATGAAATACATTCATAATGTTGGGACATACCAGGACAATTTTCACGTTAGGATACAGACTCCAGAGAAAATTACATATCAATTATCAGAACCTGAAGTGTTTTCAGTTCCAATATTAAGTGAATGTGTTAAATTTAAAGACAATAATTTTCAATGTGAAGGAAAACCTTTTGTATATGATGCATCACAGGCTTTATGTGGGTTGGATTATGTAAAATATGGATCAGAAAAATGTATGGTTACTATTAATAAAACACATGATTATGCCAGTGTCCAGGCCACATTAGTTAGAAATAAGTGGTTAGTGAGTATTATGGAAAAGGAGGCAAATGTTTATTAAGAATTAATTCAGAATAAAATATATCATTACCTGCTTCAGTAATTATCATTCAAGTCCCTAAAGATACTAAAGTCATTATTGGAGATATTGCACTTCATCCAGTGGGAAATGATATCTGATTCTGGATGCATTTCCAAGGGCAGGAGATTCCTATGAATCCTGATATGCAGTTTTTTACTGGATAATAAACCTAATCATACAATCAAGTTATTGATAAACAAAGATAATTTAACTATAAATACTTTGAAATATTAATTATGTGATCATCAGATGTTATTCCTGAATGTTGGAATAAGTATATCTGAAATAGTGACATATATATTAACAATAGGATGTGTCCTTTGGTTAATATTCTTATATTAAAAAAATCCATCAATTAAAATCAAAAGTAGATAATAATATTCCTTTATTAATATGGATAAAAAGAGAGAAACATTCTTCAATTTGAAAAAAAAAAAAAATTTATGGCCATATCTTTTAAAGAATTATGATATTTCTTCAGACCTTGTTCCCAGATATGTCTAAGGTTGATCACCTGAATATCATGAGAAAAAAAATGAGGGGATTTGTCAGAACTATTAAGTTCGGAAAATAATTTTGGAAAGGGAAGAAGATCTGGAGAGCTGGGAGTTCAGGAATATCGAGGAAAAGATTGTTCCTTTGGGAGATACAGCAGACATCTTCTCAAACAAAAGAGCTCAAAAGTTTTGGTAAAGTATAGATCATATATTCTGTATGCAATAGATGGTTTAAACATGTCCAGGATAGGGCCATTCCAGTTTTGGTAGTGTTTATTGGATCCGAGAAATTTTTAACTGCAGTATGAAATCTTACGGATGCAATTAAAGAGAAAATCATGTACATAGATGTATATATATCTCACAATACTAAATTGAGTTTCAGTGAATTTTTCTTAGTTTTAGGATACGTCTAAGCAGAAAATGCATTAGAGATAATTACTTACCTTAAAGACAGTCTTGGATAAATATACTAAGCTCTGTACATTTTTCCATGTGTTTTTAAGAAGTTGTTTGTTGGAGAAGAAGTTTAATGCCACGTACACACGATTGGAAATTCGGTCAGCAAAAGAGCTTTTGGTTGGAAAATGCGACCGTGTGTATGCTTCATCTGACTTTTGCTGGCGGAATTCTCGCCAGCAAAAGATTGAAAGCAGGTTCTCAATTTTTCGGTTTGAAAACGTTCCTATCCGAAAATGCGATCGCCTGTACAAATTCCAAAGCACAAAATTCATAAGCATGCTCAGAAACAATTCGACGCATGCTTGGAAGCATTGAACTTCATTTTCTCGGCTCATCGTAGTGTTGTACGTCACTGCGTTCCTTGGCGGTCAAAAGTTCAGAGAACTTTTGTGTGACCGAGTGTATACAAGGCAAGCTTGAGCAGAATTCCGTCGGAAAAACCATCCAAGTTTTTTCTGACAGAAAATCCACTAATGTGTACACGGTATAAGTGTCAATATCCAATATGTCAATATGCATTATGGAATAGAATGCACCTATGCATTTGATTAAAATAAAAAAAAATCCCCAAGTCAAATGCAGATTATATTAGAATAGCTCTTTTTCAACTGATGTATAACAGTCATATAGATTGAGGATGTAAAAATGTTAGACTATAGATCACACTGATTTTAAGGGGAAAAAAGTGTGTGTTATACGCCGATAAATATGGTATATATAAGTGGAACTTACCAATAGTACCAAAAAATGACCCATAGGTACAGTACCAATGTATTAAATGAGTAAGTACAGAATCCCCTTGTGACAGACCTAGCCGGGACAGAGGCTTTTGGAGAGGACTGAATGCAAGACTCTTGCCTTTTGATTATGGGCCCTGGCATTTGGGGTACCCTTGAGGTGTTGTTACTTTGGCTTCGGGTCCTTGTCCCCCAGGACACACAGACTCTGGGGACCCTGTATTTGCCATATTAGCAATAGTGACTGAATCATACTGTTGGGACTCATACTGTGAGGAGATGCTAATGTCATCAACTCCACTCACCTGTCTGATGTCAGCTATAATGTGTTTAATTTAAATGAGTCTAGTCTGGCTTACCACGGGTTCTAAGAGTATTCAACTCATTGTTGTTTGTATTGTTAATTGTAATTAGCTCCTGCTATTGTGTTTAATGTACTGTGTGAAGCTCGGTGACAAGAAGTCTGACCTGTCGTGAAATCCTGATGGGCACAGAGTCACATCAGCTGCTTAAAGGGATTAGTTAGCTAGCTCATGTTAATTAGGTTACAGTAGTATTGTTCTTTGAGAGAGGCAAAGGTTGGCTGGGTGAGTAATACTCTGTTTGGAATAATTTGTTTGGGGTACTGTGTGGATACCGGCATTGGGGGACTGGAACTACTGACTAACTTCAGAGTAAACCCGTCTGACGGCGCGAGTATGGAGCCAAAAAGCCACGTCACATGACATATAATGTCGTCACGTGATCGTGGTCATGTGACCATGTGCGTCCACCTCTTATAAAGGGGCGTGGAGGTAACAAGAGGGGTGTGGCGGCACCAAGAAAACCCATGTCACGTGACGTATAACATCATCATGTGATCATGGTCATGTGATCGCATCCGCGTCTTAAATAGTTGTATACGTCAGGCGGGCAGGCAAATATCTGCAGGAAATGAGGGGTGCACCTCCACAAAAAACTCCGCCCCTAAAAAATGGACGGATATATACAGCTACTCACAGTAGATCAAGTGTGGCAAATGACGCAGTGACGTGACCATTGTGCATACCCCCCGCCGCATCAACACGTCCACATGATGCATGAATGCAATCCAGGAACACACAACATCTACAAACACCCACATCTCAAACTACTCCCTCAAAAACAGCAACAAAGCCAGAGTCAGATCCCAGCATAAAAACTCAACAAGGAAGGCAAACCCCATTAAAAAAGATCTCCAGCCAACAAGTAATAAAACAAAACAGGCAAGCACAATAACAACTTAGACACAGACGCACAAACAAAATAATATACATAACATGACCATTGCGATTAGGATAAGAAATTATCATTGCACCACAAAGCAGAGCACTTTTAAGTATATTGTTTCAAATAGCAATAAGGACAAGTATGAATCTATTCCCATATAAAATAAGCGTATGGATATTTTTACAGAAATGGTTTATAGCTTATAGCGGGGGTCCACCTATCTATCGTTTTTTTTTTTTTGGAGTTCATTCACAAACTTTTCTTCTCATGATTATCTACTCACATGTTCTGTGTTATAAGTCCGCCTGTGTCCGATTTCGTTGTAAAGAATAACTTATAAAATTCACTGAAGGCGGTTTCCATCTTCATTGTGGGCATTTGAAGCCCACAAGCATGTATTTCCTGGATGCGGTGAATGCTGTGCTCCCAGCATTCACCGAGATGTTGTGATGACGCTGTTGCACAATGCATGCTGGGAAGCCTGAGACTAGCTCCCAGGGGACTGTAGGAGGTCTGGGAGAGGCTAGAAACACGCCTACTCCCATGGGAGGAAAACCAGGAAGTGCTAAGAAGATTAGAAAAAAAAAGGTAATTACGGCGATTTAAATTTTTTTACACAGCATGTCAGCATCTAGGCAAGGAAGAGAATGCATAGAGATAATGTTCAAAATTTGGGTGGAACCCCCTTTGTAGAATCTTTTTATCATGGTTACCACCTCGAGAGTTCATTGGAATGTGCTCTAATGCTGCAAATTTGACTACGCTGTTGTCACCAGCGTGCATTTGATTTACATGTCATCCTATTAGTGTCAGCAGTTGATTACTGTTAATATAATATATATGATCTTTAATTTGATACCAAAAAGCTTGTTTGGTTTTACCCACATAGAAACTGCCACATTCACAAAACTTAATGTACACCACGCCCTCCGTCTGACAGTTGACTTGGTGCACAGTAGAATGTAGCCTGCTGTTTGGCAGATACATTGCATGGTTTTCGTATACCCATGGTCAAAAAGCGCATGAGCCGCATTGCCAGGTTCCTCTCGAGGTTGGTATCCTTACTAGGTGCCTCCGAGAAATGGCTTTGTGTCAATCTGTCCCTGAGTGATCTTGCCCTCCTGAAGGTAATGTTTGGTTTAGCACCTGTATATTTACAGAGGATGGGATCATTAGTGAGAAGATACCAATGTTTCTTAAGTATTTCCCGTATACATGAGTGTGGACGATTGTAGGTGGTAATCACCCTAGTAGTATCTTCCTCAATGTCGGGGTCTCTTACACAGAGCTTCCTGTCTAGTCTGCCTAAATGCTCTTTTATAAGCTTTTTTAAGCGCTGTCTTTGAGTATCCCCTGTCCGACAATCTCATCCGTAGTGTGTCTGCTTCCTGCTTAAATAGAATGTCATTGGAGCAGATTCTGCGCAACCTGAGATATTGCCCGTAAGGGATGCTATTAATAAGAGGGGTCGGATGAAAACTACTAGCATGTAAGAGGGTGTTCCCCACTGTCTCCTTTCGATATAAAGTGGTGTTAACTTTCCCGTCACCTTCAATCACAACTGTGATATCCAGAAAAGGGATGGATTTCTTGCTTTGATGCATAGTAAATTTTAAATTAAATGGGGCGTGGCCAAGATGGCGCTGTGGCTGCTTCTTAAGAGAGCTCCGCTGCATCTAGGCATATGATCCGGATCCTGGGCTGCCTTAGGCTGCTTTTTCACCCTTGAAGACCGGCCAGGTGTGCAGACACACACGGAGGACACAGACGGCAGGGAGAGAGGCTGTAATCCAGTGGCTGCCGGCTCTTCTCTGGGCGCATCCTGGCCCCCTTGTGCAGCTAGGCCTCAGGCTCGGTGCAAGTGGCCTTTCCTGATGGGCCTTGGAGCTCCGGAATGGGACGAAGACACACTACAGTGCCTGCTGGTAAGGGGGGATAACTGGCTGGGGGCCCCATTCTTTTAGGAGACTTTCTGGTCCCACTCACGGAGCCCCCATGCTGCCCATAGTACATACGGACCCCCAGTGCAAGCCTTGAGACACCTGAATGAGGTGGCGGAGCTCGGGCGCAAAGTTCAGCAAAGGGGGCAAGAGACTGACCTTTCCACCACTCCTGGACCCCCCCAGATGCCCACCGGCCCCCGAGTGGAGCCCCGTACCACCCCGAGTACCCATAGGGCCTCACAGATGGGTCCCATGGATTCGGCTGAGTCCCGACCCCCCTGGCTGGCGGACGTCATGGCGGTCATTGCCACCTGCCAATCCACGTTAAAAGCAAAAATAGAGGCCGTACAGATGGATGTGGGCCTCATCCGCCAAGATATGGACAAACTCAGGGCCAGAGTTGCAGAGACTGAGCAAAGAGTGAACAATACTGAAGATACTGCCGCAGAACATGTCGCAGCGCTCCGCACTCTCCAAACCAAAGTGAAAGCCCTGGAGTACAGAGCCAAAGATGCCTAAAATAGAAACCGGCGTAACAACCTTTGCATTGTCGGCTTACCAGAGGGAGTAGAAGGGACTAACCCCACGTGCTTTGTAGAAGGTATGCTGCTGGACCTCCTCCCTGAGGCCCGCCTGTCACCCCACTATGCGGTGAAGAGGGCGCACCGTATACCGCCTAAACCGGGACCTCCTGGACCCCCCCCGCGAACCCTCATTCTCCGTCTGCTCAACTTTGGGGACAGAGATGAAATTCTCCAGGAATGTGGGGGACCTACGCTACCAGAATGCCAAATTGATGATTTTCCCTGACTACTCGGTGGAGACCCAAAAACTCAGGAAGTCGTTCGACCATGTCAAGGCGGCGTTGAGGGCACGCAACATGCACTATAGTGTCCTCTTCCCGGCCCGTCTGAGAGTCCTGAACGGAGAGGCAACCCGCTTCTTCAACTCCCCCAGAGAGGCATCTATCTGGCCGGACTCACTGCCACAGGCCCACTGATCGGGCGCATGGTACGTACAACATGACACCCTCCCAGGCCTAGGCCTGTGCAGACCACAGACTGGCCCACAGACAGGGCGACCACTCCTTTGTTTCACCTGTTGTGCCTTGTTCGTACCCATGGTGTATGCTGCTCAGATAGTGGAGGCTAGCCCCTCCTGATGTGGGAACCAAAGTTAGCTCCACTGACAGAGACATAGTCAGGAGAATATTGCGGCCTGCCACTTCCCTGTGTTTGTTTTATCCCCACTTGTGGCATTAGGGGTCATACTAGGTATGCCCACACACTAATGGATCAACTTTACTGCTGGGACGCATTCCTGTTTTCTTTTCTCCTCCTGGACCCATGTCCCTTACAGCTTGTTGTATTGGGCCAACGGATGTCTCGCACTTGGAGAGCTGCTCAGACTGCTGCTTGACCCCCCCAGATAGTATCCGGGGGGTTGAGTTCGCCTTTTGCATGGGACCCCCCTTTGCAGCCGGCGAGCTGAAATTGTATGGGATGGATACCCTCCTCAGTTCAAGGGGGTTAGGTGGGGTGGGGGGCAGTGATTGTTGCCCCAATGGGGCCAGTTTTTTCCTTTTGGGGGTTTTCTTAATTTTTTGCTTTTGTAAAAATGTTTTCTTAATATTCCTGATTACTAAGCTTCATATGCCAGCAATGTCAGTCACTTTGCTAATTCCTACTACTGTATTACAATTGTCAGTGCTGAATTTCTGCCTTCTTAGTTTAGTTTAGCCTTAGTCCAGCTAAGGCTCCCCAGGGGGACACACGTCTACTCCGTATATCTATGCACAACAATTTGAAGATGACGTCCCTTAACGTTCTAACCTGGAACACCAGGGGGTTAAATTCGCCAGTTAAGAGATCCCAGGTATTCCAGTTTATCAAGGCTCACAACCCACACATATGTATTTTAGAAGAGACCCACCTACTGGGCAGTAGAACTCTGTCCCTTAAAAAGCCCTGGATCGGCCATCACTACCATTCCACGTACTCCAACTTTGTGAGGGGTGTCAGCACACTAGTACTCAAGTCTATCCCATTCTGGCTTCTGGACCTGGTGTTGGACTCAGAGGGCAGATATGTATTAATTCACGCTCAGGTGGGTTCAATGAAGTGGGTCATAGCAGGCCTCTACTTGCCTCCACCCGCATCACTGACTCTTCTAACGCAACTTACCTCAAAAATTGCTAATTTGCTAATGACAATATTCTTATCTTGGGGGATTTTAACCTGGTTCTGGACCCCACCCTGGATAGATTTCCAAGAGTGGTAATCCAATGGGAGGAGACATACGGCCTGACAGATGTGTGGTGATGGAGGCACCCTCAGATTGGGCCTACACCTTCCACTCCGTGTCCCACCGCTCCTTCTCAAGGATAGACTTGGCCTATGTGGGGAGAGCTGCCCTCCCTAGGGCAAAGGACATTAAGATACTTCCCAGGGGCATATCTGACCATGCACCGCTGCTCCTGACCTTGGACTTATCCTCAGCCACAGAGTCCATGCTGTGGCAGCTTTCCAGGTTCTGGGTGTCAGATGAGGCGGTGGATGGTCAGTTTCAGGGATCTCTCCGGGAATACTGGGCAACCAACCCCGGCTCGGAATCCCCGCTGGTGGTGTGGGACGCCTTCAAGGCTTACACTAGGGGTCAATATCAACTTATTATAGCCAAGGTTCGTGGAGAGAGATGGGCTGAACTGACTAGCGCAGAACAGGAGGCAGGCCTACCGGAGGCAAGATTTGCCAGGACTGGGGACCCTCAGGATTATATTAGACTACAGGCTTTGACTGGTGAGGTATTACGCGTGCGCACCTCTCTCACTCAGAAACGAATGCTAGCCCAGTCCCAACGTGTTTTTGAGCAAGGTGACACACACACAGGACGAACTGACCTCTTATTTAGACCCTATTGACTTCCCGGACCTGACAGCGAAGTACCGTGATGTGCTCAATGCGCCTATTTCGTTAGAAGAATTGTTGAAGGCCCTAAAATCACTCCATTCTGGCAAGACCCCCAGCCCTGATGGCATACCAGTTGAATTCTATAAACAATTAGTGGTCAGACTACATGCCATGCTACGGGAGGCGCACAAGACAGAGGAACTCCTGAGCTCTTTGAGAGAGGCAGTGGTGGTAGTAATTCCTAAGCCTGGGAAGGACCCCTCTCTGTGCTCCTCCTACCACCCAATCTCATTGATAAATGTTGATGCAAAACTGCTGGACAAAGTTCTGGCCAGCAGATTGAACATGGTTATACTAGCATTGATGCACCCGGACCAAACAGGGTTTATGCCAGAGAGGGGCACGGACATTAATATTAGGAGACTCTTTACACACATGGCCAGAGCCCGTCCAGAGTCGGTGGGAGTGGTGGCCTCATTCGACGCGGAGAAATCTTTTGACTCGGTTGAGTGGGGTTACCTCTGGGGGGTCCTTTCCAGGTTTGGATTTGGCCCTAGATTCATGACATGGCTGCGGATGCTGTATGCTAATCCGAGGGCCAGCGTACGCACAAATGGTTGCCGCTCAGACAGTTTTCCCTTGGAAAGGGGTACGCGCCAAGGGTGCCCCCTATCGCCGGGACTGTTTGCGCTGGCACTAGAACCCTTAGACACAGCCTCATGTGCAGAAGAGAAGGTAAGAGGCATAACAGTGGTCGTGATAGTGGAGAAGGTGTCCCTCTATGTGGACGACACCTTGCTCTACCTTGCAGACGCCTCTGGGTCACTGGTGAGGGCGCTGGAGCTATTTGACAAGTTCAGAAGGGTCTCAGGAATTTGCATAAATTGGACCAAGTCGGTTCTGTTCCCGCTGCATCTCTCCGCCCCTAGATTAGACATGGGTACCCCTCTCAAATGGGTGGATGAATTCACATACCTGGGTGTTAAAATCACTAGCATGATGCAAACATTCATAGAACACAATGTTCAGCCTCTCTTGTCCCAACTGATGGCTAAATGCGCAGCGTGGTGTACCCTTCCACTGAGTCAGTAGAGTCAATCTGCTGAAGATGGTATATCACCCAAAATTCTTATATTACTTCTGAAATACCCCTTCGCACATTCTAAGGGCCTTTTTCAGGCATCTTGAGGGTATAATGACCATGTTTGTGTGGGATGGGAGACCACCCAGAGTGGCAAAACCTATACTGTCCATTCCTCTCTCTGCAGGAGGCTTAGCGATGCCCAACTTCCTCATATACTACTGGGCGGAAGTCCTGGTCACGGTCAGATGGTGGTTTTCCCAGCCCAGGCAGAACCCGGCGGTGAGACTAGAGGCGACTATACTAGGGTCCTACGCGGCATTGATCAACCTCGCATTTAGGGGACTCAAAGCTCCACACGATCTGACAGTACCTATGAAGACGACGCTTAGGGCATGGAAAGAGGCCAGGGCAGTTTATTGCAAGCCAAATTGTGCATCCCCACACACTCCATTATGGGGTAACCCCACACTACACCATTTGAATGACATTCCGGACCCATCATACTGGGCTGGGCGGGGGATAACCACCCTGAGACACGTTATAAAAGACGGGAAACTTATGCCCTTCCCGGAACTGAAATGCACATATTCTTCCCAACACCTCAGAATTCAGGTTCTGGCAACTAAGACATGCCATGAAGGCCCAGTTCCCGGAGGCATTGACAATCGAGTCTAACTCCATCGAGCACCTGCTCATTTCCAGTGTAATGGAAAAACCCCTCTCCACCCTCTACATATACCTGACGGTAGCTTATGACACCAGACCCACGCACACATTCGACAAATGGAGGGAGGACATTCCAGCCCTGGGAGAAGATGAATAGGAGGACTATATATCAACCTTTATCCCATCCATGATAGCGGCCAAGGATAGATTTATCCATTTGAAGTTCATCCATAGGGTGTACTACACCCCACATAGAATGGCGAACATATACCTGAACTTAGACCCTTCATGCCCCAGATGCAACATAGGAGTAGGCACATTCTGGCATATGGTGTGGGCTTGTCCTAAAATCCAGACCTACTGGGAATACGTAGCAGGGAAACTGAGCGAACTGCTGGGGACTATGGTACCAAGGGAACCAAAGGTGCTCCTGCTGAGCTACTTGGGGGAAGTTGAGGGGGACAGGTATGCTAAACTCTGCTTTACTTTCTCACTATTCTATGCCAGGAGGGAGATGACGATACCCTGGAAGTCAGCCGAACCCCCCACACTGAAATCCTGGCAAAAGGCAGTTGATTCAGTACTACCCCTGTACAAGCTCACCTAAAAGAACAGGCAGTGCCCGGCTAAATTTGACAAGGTGTGGCCTGCATAAGTGGATGCGAGTGGGTGAGGGGCCGGAGAGATGGGGGACCAAGAGATGGATTCCCCCTTTTCCAGATGGGGGTTACCCACCCCCCTCCCACCGGTGACACTCAACCATACCAAATGAAAACTATTTTAAATACACGGGCTATGTAACTGAAGGCTCCCCCCCTCCAGGGGGGAGAGATTGAGTACCCTAATAGTATTGTGGACCGGGCCTAGACGGCAATATACTTGGGAATTATCACAGGTTGAGGAATGGTAGAAATTATATTTTCATGGATTTGTAGGGTGCTAAATATGGATATTTCAAGCTGATACTGTAACTAAGAAATATTTGATTGTCGGAAGCTGACTGTATTGTAATACTGATTTGTTAAATAAAAAACTTTTCTGTTAAAAAAATGTAAATTAATTGCATTCTGGTCAAGATCATACATGAAATCAGCTAGATCAGTAGTGGAACCAGACCATAGCATCAAAACATCATCTATATACCTATTCCGCATCAGGATAAAATCCCAATATTTGGCGTACTGTTGTCAGAGAAGAGCATACATTCCCACCCCCCCAGGTACAGGCTGGCATACGGTGGGGCACAAGAAGTCCCCATCACAACCCCCTGCTCCTGGAGGTAGTGGGAATTGTTGAAGGTAAAGACATTGCCTGTCAAAATGTGCTCTAAAATGGAAAGGATACATTTACTAAAGGACCATGAATCCTAAGTCCTCTCACTTAGAAAGTCCTGTGTGACACACAGACCCAAAGAATGTGGAATGCTGCTGTACAGTGCTTCAATATCAATAGCTACCAGGATGGTATCCATCGATACTTGAATATTCTCCAGACGTCGCAACAGATCTGGTTTGTCCTGGACATAAGAAGGAAGTGAAGCAACATGGGAGTGGAGGTATTGGTCAACTAGTTGACTAGCCTGTTCAATATATGCACCGTTCCCAGATATAATTTATCTTCCAGGGAGACACACCAGATCTTTATGGGTCTTGGGAAGTGAATAAAAAGTGGGCATGACAGGGTGTTTAACGAGAAGAGCCTTGTATAGATCTTTGGTAATGACTCCTTGATGAAAAGAGTCCAAAAGAAGTAAGCGAAATTCATCCTGAACTTTACTAGCATGTTCTTCAGAGTTTTTTTTATACCATTCCTCATTATCCAGGACCCTGCTACACATGGCCACACATTGAACTCTGTCTATGAGGACAATATTGCCCCCTTTATCTGAGGGTTTAATAATAATTCCCTCTTGTGCACATAGTTTCTGTAAAGCCTGTTTCGGGACAGGGGACAAATTGTCCACATTGTCCACATTGTGAGGATATATTTGTAACTTTTCAATTTCTTTTTTGACCTGTGTAACAAAAGCCAGGATATTTGGATTTGTTTGTAATGGGGGAAATTTTACTGATTTCTTTTTCATAGCAATATGTGAAATATTGTTGGTAGGGGCATTGGGAATAACATCCCACTCCAAAACTTGCGAATTCTGTGATTGCTGCTCAAATCTTTCATTTTCTTCCAAGAGATCTGTCAGATCTCTTAGTTCTCGAAAATCCCTCACTGAAAAGGTTTTCCATTGATCTCTAAGCTTCTTATCTTTATCCCTTCTCTTTCTCTCTTGATCAAACGGGTACTTATAGGTCAGCTTGCAGACAAACAAATTTAGATCCTTAATGGTCTCAAATTGGTCTATTTCCTGAGTGGGGCAAAAGTTAAACCCAGGCCTAATACTTCTATTTCTGCAGTGGTCAAATTGTAATCTGAAAAGTTGATTACATTCACAATGTCATTTCTTGAGGGGTGTTAACTATAAATGGGTCCAAGTTGCTGCTCACTTTCCTTTCTTTTGGTGGAGGCGCCACCCCCTCGTTTGGGCCGAAAAAAAACGAAGGTGTAATGGTGTCAGAAAGAGAAGAGGATTGTGCAGAACTTGACTTACCGTTGTCGTGTTCAACTACATGTGCAGAGGATTTATGAGCAGACATACCCAAGGTCTCCTCATTGGGGTTGGATCTAGTGTGTTCATGTGAGCCCGCCGGATGCGAGTTGTTGAGAAGTCTTTTCTTACCACCTCGTGTGTGTCCATTCCCATGATTAAAAGGTTTCTTTTGGGGATTACGATTTCTTCTATGAGATCTAGCTGTACTTTGTGAAAAGCAAGAGTTATTAGAGGCATTAGATGAATCTGAGTCCCTAATTTCCTGTTCATTCTGATTCCTAGGTTGCTGTGCCCCCTGACGCCAACCCCGAGTGCGTCTCAAATTCAGAAGAGACCATCTATACGATTTGCGAATATTATTTTGTCTCTTGCGAATTTTTGCTCTTTATTTTTAATTAGTTCAGAGTTGAACTGTTCAAGATGATCACTTAATACTTTATCCCTAACATTGTATAGGGGCTGTGAGCATAACAGTTGATTTTGGGCATAAAGTTGTTTAATTTCTTCATCAACCTCTTTCATGTATTCAGCAACCGCAGTTCCATCAGTTTTTTGGTGCATCTCTGCAGGTTTTGTTCCCATGCATTTCTAAAAGCAGGAGACATATTAGGTAGATTAGGAAATATTTGTATCCTTAAACAACTCAGGTTTATGTCCTCATCAATATATCTAGCCAAAAATTTGTAATGCCAATATAGGCCAGATTTTTTCTCTGATGCTTTATATAGTTTATGCATTAAAACCTCCAACTCCAGAGATGCACCTTCTTGCCCCGAACGGTTCTTTTGAATTTTGAGTATTCAACCACCCCATACTGTGCCAACATAGTCCGCAATGAAGAAAAAAAAATCCTCCTGGATTAAATGAGAAAATATTATAAACCAAATGTGTTCAAACCTCTAAACGCGGCCTGTACCGTAGTCAGACAGTGAACGTGAAAGTCAAAAAATGGGTATTTACTACCCTGAACATAGGAAAGGAAGACCCTCACCATGCCAACATCCAAAATTTATATATAAGGACTGAACAAGTAACAAAAATTGGTGGACTTTGTGGGCACATAATGAGAGGGAGAATCAATAAAAAGGTATAAATTTTATTAAAGGATAATTAAAAAACATATAAACAACACACAAACAACACCCTGTATGGACACAGTTACCAGTTACCCAATACTGCAGATACAGAGGGCTGGATCTAAGGTACAAGGATTGGTCTGGTAATATTTCAAAGTGAAAAAAAGATTTTTGATCCAGCAATGCCTCCAAAAAACTTGCTTGTTGACGCGTTTCACTAAAATATTAGCTTCCTCAGGACAGATACTGTCTAGGTGCTGGTATATCGATGGCATGCAGAGTAAGTACTTTGCATATATAAAGACGCCTTAATGCAGATACAAATGAAAAGAAAAAGAAGGGACATAAGGACCCACCTGAGAATGTGAATATTGCACTTATTCCAAAAGGGGGGACCTATTATTAAGGCTCAGCCAAATGTTGTCGCATAAGCAGGGGAAAAGTTATATCCCTATAACAGAAACAATTATATAAATAGAGTAAATATCCGATCAAAGAAAGATGTCACAGAATGGTTTGCTAGAAAGGCTATCAGAAATACGGCTTACCCTTTGACACTGCACCAGTGTGCACAGCTTTCCTCTCTGTCTGTAAACCAAACTCATGTGTGTTCCCTCTTATAAAGGGGCATGGAGGTAACAAAAGGGGCGTGGCAGCGCGAGTATGGCACCAAAAAGCCACGTCATGTGACGTATAACGTTGTCATGTGATTATGGTCATGTGACCATGTGCTTCCACCTCTTATAAAGGGGTGTGGAGGTAACAAGAGGGGCGTGGCGGCTCATGTATGGCACCAAGAAAAACCCACATCACGTGATGTATAGCATCGTCACGTGATCATGGTCATGTGATCTTGGTCATGTGATCGCATCCACGCCTTAAATAGTTGTATACGTCAGGCAGGCGGGCAAAAATCGGCAGGAAATGAGGAGGTACACGGGGCGGTGTAATCACACTTATCCATATAAGTGCTCCTCCACAAAAAACTCCGCTCCTAAAAAATAGACGGATATATACAGCTACTCACGGTAGATCATGTGCGGCAGAAGGCGCAGTGATGTGCCACATGACCCACCTGAGAATGTGAATATTGCACTTATCCCAAAAGGGGAGACCTATTATTAAGGCTCAGCCAAATGTTGCTGCATAAACAGGGGAAAAGATATATCCCTATAACAGAAGCAATTATATAAATAGAGTAAATATCTGATCAAAGAAAGATGTCACAGAATGGTTTGCTAGAAAGCCAATCAGAAATACAGCTTACCCTTTGACACTACACCAGTGTGTACAGCTTTCCTCTCTGTGTGTAAACCAAACTCATGTGCAGTCCCTCTTATAAAGGGGCATGGAGGTAACAAGAGGTGCGTGGGGGTGCGAGTATGGTGCCAAAAGGCACGTCACGTATAACATCATCACGTGATCGTGGTCATATGATCGTGGTCATGTGACCATGTGCATCCCCCTCTTATAAAGGGGCGTGGAAGTAACAAGAGGGGCGTGGCGGCGCGAGTATGGTGCCAAGAAAAACCCACGTGATGTAACATCGCCATGTGATCATGCTCATGTGATCGTGGTTATGTGATTGCATTCGCGTCTTAAATAGTTGTATACGTCAGGCAAATAGCAGTAGGAAATGAGGAGGTGCACGGGGCAGTGTGATCACACCTATTCATATAAGTGCACCTCCACAAAAAACTCCGCCCCTAATAAATGGACAGATATATACAGCTACTCGCGGTGGATCAAGTGCGGCAAATGACGCAGTGACGTGCCGCATGACCATTGCGCACGTGCCCCGCCGCATCAACGCGTCCACGTGACGCATGAGTGCAATCCAGGAACACACCAACATCAAAGTGCGACGCAACATCTACAAACGCCCACATCTCTAACTTCGCCCTCAAAAACAGCAGCAAAGCCAGAGTCAGATCCGGATATACACACCCAACAAGGAAGGCACACCCCATTAAAAAAGACCTCCAGCCAACAAGTTAAAACAAAACAAGCAAGCACAATAACAACTTAGACATAAACGCACAAAAAAAATAATATACATAACAGGACCATTGCGGTTAGGATAAGAAATGATAATTGCACCACAAAGCAAGTATCCCCCATGGGGAGATGGCAAAGGTATTGAATTTATTCTTCTCCTCAGTCTTCACGAGTGAATCGGGGGGCTTCAGTAACCAAAACTGCAGTGTTTATCCTCATGACACAACACAGGAAGCACCTACATGGTTAACAGAGGACGGAATTAAAATTAGACTTGAGAAACTTAACATTAATAAATCACCGGGACCAGATGGCTTGCATCCGAGGGTACTTAGGGAACTCAGTCAGGTGATTGCCAGACCGTTGTTCCTAATTTTTACAGACAGTCTATTGACTGGAATGGTACCAGCTGATTGGAGAAAAGCCAATGTAGCACCAATATTTAAAAAGGGCCCAAAAAACATCCCTGGGAATTACAGACCAGTTAGCCTAACATCAATAGTATGTAAACTCTTGGAGGGGATGATAAGGGACTATATACAAGATTTTAGTAATAAGAATGATATCATTAGCAGTAATCAGCATGGATTCATGAAGAATCGTTCTTGCCAAACCAATCTATTAACCTTCTATGAGGAGGTGAGTTGCCATCTAGATAAAGGAAGGCCCGTAGACGTGGTGTATCTGGATTTTGCAAAAGCATTTGACACAGTTCCCCATAAACGTTTACTGTACAAAATAAGGTGCGTTGGCATGGACCATAGGGTGAGTACATGGATTGAAAACTGGCTACAAGGGCGTGTTCAGAGGGTGGTGATAAATGGGGAGTACTCAGAATGGTCAGGGGTGGGTAGTGGGGTTCCGCAGGGTTCTGTGCTGGGACCAATCCTATTTAATTTGTTCATAAACGACCTGGAGGATGGGATAAACAGTTCAATCTCTGTATTTGCAGACGATACTAAGCTAAGCAGGGCAATAACTTCTCCGCAGGATGTGGAAATCTTGCAAAAAGACCTGAACAAATTAATGGGGTGGGCGACTACATGGCAAATGAGGTTCAATGTAGAAAAATGTAAAATAATGCATTTGGGTGGCAAAAATATGAATGCAATCTATACACTGGGGGGAGAACCTCTGGGGGAATCTAGGATGGAAAAGGACCTGGGGGTCCTAGTAGATGATAGGCTCAGCAATGGCATGCAATGCCAAGCTGCTGCTAATAAAGCAAACAGAATCTTGGCATGCATTAAAAGGGGGATCAACTGCAGAGATAAAACGATAATTCTCCCGCTCTACAAGACTCTGGTCCGGCCGCACCTGGAGTATGCTATCCAGTTCTGGGCACCAGTCCTCAGGAGGGACGTACTGGAAATGGAGCGAGTACAAAGAAGGGCAACAAAGCTAATAAAGGGTCTGGAGGATCTTAGTTATAAGGAAAGGTTGCGAGCACTGAACTTATTCTCTCTGGAGAAGAGACGCTTGAGAGGGGATATGATTTCAATTTACAAATACTGTACTGGTGACCCCACAATAGGGATAAAACTTTTTCGCAGAAGAGAGTTTAATAAGACTCGTGGTCACTCATTACAATTAGAAGAAAAGAGGTTTAACCTTAAACTACGTAGAGGGTTCTTTACTGTAAGAGCGGCAAGGATGTGGAATTCCCTTCCACAGGTGGTGGTCTCAGCGGGGAGCATTGATAGCTTCAAGAAACTATTAGATAATCACCTGAATGACCGCAATATACAGGGATATGTAATGTAATACTGACACATAATCACACACATAGGTTGGACTTGATGGACTTGTGTCTTTTTTCAACCTCACCTACTATGTAACTATGTAAGCAGAGCATTTTTAAATATACTGTTTCAAATAGCAATATGGACAAGTATGAATCTATTCCCATAGAAAATAAGGGTATGGATATTTTTACAGAAATGGTTTATAGCTTATACCTTCATTAGACCAGGCATAGTAGCAGCAGCCAGGGTGTGAATCCATCTCATTTTCCTTTGTAGAATCTTTTTATCATGGTTACCACCTCAGGAGTTCATTGGAATGTGTTCTAATGCTGCAAATTTGGCTACCCTGCTGTTACCAGGGTGCATTTGATTTACATGTCATGCTATTGGTGTCAGCAGTTGATTACTGTTTTGCCCACATAGAAACTGCCACATTCATAAAACATAATGTACACCACGCCCTCCGCCTGACAGTTGACATGGTGCACAGTAGAATGTAGCCTGCCGTTTGGCAGATACATTGCATGGTTTTCGTATACCCATGGGCAAAAAGCGCATGAACTGCATTGCCAGGTTCCTCTTGAGGTGATATCCTCACTAGCTTCCTCCGAGAAATGGCTTTGTGTCAATCTGTCCCTAAGCGATCTTGCCTTCCTGAAGGTAATGTTTGGTTTAGCACCTTTACAGTATATTTACAGAGGATGGGCTCCTTAGTGAGAAGATACCAATGTTTCTTAAGTATTTCCTGTATACATGAGTGTTGACGATTTTTTTTTTTTCTTCATGGCGGACTATGTTGGCATAGCAGGGGATGGTTGGATGCTTAAAATTCAAAAGAACTGTTCAGGGCAAGAAGGCGCATCTGTGGAGTTGGAGGTTTTCATGGATAAACTATATAAAGCATTAGAGAAAAAAATCTGGCCTATATTGGCATTACAAATTTTTGGCAGATATATTGATGAGGACATAAACCCGAGTGGTTTAAGGATACAAATATTTCCTAATCTACCTAATATGTCTCATGCTTTTAGAAATGCATGGGAACAAAACCTGCAGAGATGCACCAAAAACATGATGAAACTGCTGGTTGCTGAATACATGAAAAGTATTAAAGAGGTTGATGAAGAAATTAAACAACTTTATGCCCAAAATCAACTATTATGCTCACACCCCCTATACAACTTAACTTAAAGACCAGCCTCGTTTTGGATTTTAGGTGTTTACATGTTTAAAACTGTTTTTTTTGCTAGAAAATTACTTAGAACCCCCAAACATTATATATTGTTTTTTTTCTAACACCCTAGAGAATAAAATGGCGGTCATTGCAATACTTTTTTTTGTACCGTATTTGCACAGTGGTCTTATAAACACACTTTTTTTGGAAAAAATTCACTTTTTTGAATAAAAAAATAAGACAACAGTAAAGTTAGCCCAATTTTTTTTATATTGTGAAAGATAATGTTACGCCAAGTAAATTGATACCCAACATGTCACGCTTCAAAATTGCGCCCGCTCGTGGAATGGCGTCAAACGTTTACCCTTAAAAATCTCCATAGGCGACGTTTAAAAAATTCTACAGGTTGCATGTTTTGCCTTACAGAGGAGGTCTAGGGCTAGAATTATTGCACTCGCTCTACCGGTCATGGCGACAGCTCACATGTGTGGTTTGACCACCGTTTTCATATGCGGCCTCTACTTGCATATGCGTTCGCTTCTGCGCGCAAGCTCGTCGGGACAGGGCGCTTTTGAAAAATTTTTTTTTCTTATTTATTTTACTTTATTTTATTTATTTTTTTCACTGTTTTTTTTTTTTTTTTTTAAATTGGATCACTTTTATTCCTATTACAAGGGATGTAAACATCCCTTGTAATAGAAAAAAGCATGACAGGTCCTCTTAAATATGAGATCTGGGGTCAAAAAGTCCTCAGATCTCATATATAGACTTTAATGCAAAAAAAAAAAAGTCGTTTAAAAAAATGACACAAAAAAATTGTGCCTTTAAGACAAGTTGGCGGAGCCGACGTAATGACGTTGCTTCAGCCGTCCTATAGTATGGAGATGGGTGGGGGCCATCTTAGCCTCACTCGTCTACATACTGAGGAATTGAAACGACCTGATCACCTCCGCCGCTACCGACGGCTCTGGTAAGCGGCGGAAGGTGCGAGAGTGCGGCGGGAGGGGGGGTGGCACCTCTCCCGCCGCCGATAACGGTGATCTCGCGGCGAACTCACCGCAGAGACCACCATTATCGTGTACAGAACCGCCAGCCCTAAAGAGGGATACCTCGGTTGTGCCACCGAGATATCCATCTTCAAAAAAATGACGTATATATACAGTGGCCGGTCGGTAAGTGGTTAAGGATAAAGAATTAAGTAATCATCTTGAACAGTTCAACTCTGAACTAATTAAAAATAAAGAGCAAAAATTTGCAAGAGACAAAATTGCATTCGCAAATCATCAATCATATAGATGGTCTCTTCCAAATTCAAGGCGCTCTCGAGTTTGGCGTCAGGGGGCACAGCAACCTAGGAATCAGAATGAACAGGAAATTAGGGACTCAGATTCCTCTAATGCCTTTAATTTAAGTTTTTAAGTTTTACTGCTGTGGACTGGTTCCACTACTGATCTACCTGATTTCATGCATGATCTAGACCAGAATGCATTTAATTTAAAATTTACTATGCATCAAAGCAAGAAATCCATCCCCTTTCTGGATTTCACAGTTGGGATTTAAGGTGATGTGAATATTAACACAACTTTATATCGAAAGGAGACAGCGGGGAACACCCTTTTACATGCTAGTAGTTTTCATCCGACCCCTCTCATCAATAGTATCCCTTACAGGCAATATCTCAGGTTGCGCAGAATCTGCTCCAATGATATTCTATTTAAGCAGGAAGCAGATGCACTATGGATGAGATTGTGTGTGTCATGTATCAGGTGTGACCAGAGCTGTGTGGACAGCAACAGAGGAAACCAAACGCATGTAAGGTGAAAATATTATGATTTATTAAATATAAGTGAAAATATATAAATACAACCACCCCCAATATCACACATTGCACAATAAACCAATACCAGAGACCCACAAACAATAACAGTCAGACAGGTATATACATAATAACAGGGAATACTGGAATCGTAAACGTAGCCAGGCCAGGGTCATCAAAGGGAGATCAGCAGATGGGGGACAGGCAACAAAAAGGAGAGGATGGATGGATAAGGCTGCAGGGTAAGGGTAAAGGTAACAGGGTCACAGAAGGGACAGGTACAAGTACAGAGCACAGGGTGGGCAGCAGACAGAGGCACATTAGGCTGGGCAGCAGACAGATGCACATCAGGCTGGGCAGCGGACAGAGGCACATCAGGCTCGACAGCGGACAGAAGCACATAAGGCTGGGCAGCGGACAGAGGCACATCAGGCTGTGCAGCAGACAGAGGCACATCAGGCTGGGCAGCAGACAGAGGCACATCAGGCTGGGCAGCAGACAGAGGCACATCAGGCTGGGCATCAGACAGAGGCACATTAGGCTGTGCAGTAGACAGAGGCACATCAGGCTGGGCAGCAGAGAGAGGCACATAAGGCTGGGCAGCAGACAGAGGCACATCAGGCTGGGCAGCAGACAGAGGCACATCAGGCTGGGCAGCAGACAGAGGCACATCAGGCTGGGCATCAGACAGAGGCACATTAGGCTGTGCAGCAGACAGAGGCACATCAGGCTGGGCAGCAGACAGAGGCACATAAGGCTGGGCAGCAGACAGAGGCACATCAGGCTGGGCAGCAGACAGAGGCACATCAGGCTGGGCAGCAGACAGAGGGACATCAGGCTGGGCAGCAGACAGAGGGACATCAGGCTGGGCAGCAGATAGAGGCACATCAGGCTGGGCAGCAGACAGAGGCACATCAGGCTGGGCAGCAGACAGAGGCACATCAGGCTGGGCAGCAGACAGAGGCACATTATGCTGGACAGCAGACAGAGGCATATCAGGCTGGGCAGCAGGCTCCGGGTCATCTAGCTGGGCAGCAGGCTCTGGGTCATCTGGCTGGGCAGCGGGCTCTGGGTCATCTGGCTGGGCAGCAAGCTTCGGGACATTTGGCTGGGCAACAGGTTCTGGTATATCTGACTGGGTAGCAGGCTCCAGGTCATCTGGCTGGGCAGCGAGCACCGTATCAGCAGGCTGGGTAACGGGCAGCGTCCCAACAAGCTGGGTAACAGGCACTGGCCCAATAGGCTGGGTAACGGGCACTGGTTCATCAAGCTGGGTGACAGGCACCGACTCAGCAAGTCGGATGACAGGTACTGGCTTAACAGGCCGGGTGATGGGCACCAGTTCAGCAGACTGGGTAGGGGGCACCGGCCCCACAGGCTGGGTAATGGGCACTGGAGAGGAGGGCTGGAATATGGCAGGGAAGAGGGAACAGTGGCTAGAGGAAGTTTTTATACCCCTACCATTTCACAAAAAGAAAGTGTCAAAATGTTAAAAAACTACTGGAGATGGCTTGGGACAAGTCCTTTATTAAAAATAAAAAAATTAAAAATAAAAAAGAAATTCCAGCGAAGTAATCCAATAAATCCATGCTCCTACTCCAGCAATGTAATCCAATTCTCAATCTCCAGTGATGGATGATCTCCAGCGACTCCAGCAAGGAACATGCACATTAACCTGCCTCCACCGGAGGCACCCAGCCAATGATGCAGCGCTAGCTTGACAGCTCTTATGTAGCTGAGGGCGGGGCCAGCCGTCACATGCCCCCGCCCCCCTCTGACAAGGGGAAACGCCGGGGTTTCCCAGTGACGTGTACAGGTGACCCTGCCCCCCTCTGATGCAAGGATTCCTGTTGCATTGGCTGGGTGCTGGAGGCAGGATCCTGTGCCTGTTCCTCGCTGGAGTCGCTGGAGATCATCCATCGCTGGAGATCGAGAATTGGATTACATCGCTGGAGTAGGAGCATGGATTTATTGGATTACATCGCTGGAATCTCGTTTTTATTTTTAATTTTTTAATTTTTAATAAAGGACTTGTCCCAAGCCGTCTCCTGTGGTTTTTTAACATTTTGACACTTTCTTTTTGTGAAATGGTAGGGGTACAATGTACCCCATACCAATTCACATGGGGGGGCGGCATCTGGGTGTCCCCTTTGTCAAAGGGGGCTTCCAGATTCCGATAAGCCCCCCGCCCGCAGACCCCCACAACCACCGGGCAAGGGTTGTGGGGATGAGGCCCTTGTCCCCATCAACATGGGGACATCCTCCCCATGTTGAGGGCATGTGGCCTGGTACGGTTCAGGAGGGGGGGGCGCTCTCTCGCCCTGTGCACCTCCTCATTTCCTACTTATATTTGCCTGACGTATACAACTATTTAAGACGTGAATGCGATCACATGACCACGATCACATGACCACGATCACATGATGATGTTATATGTCACGTCACGTGGGTTTTTCTTGGCGTCATACTCGCGCCGACACGCCCCTCTTGTTACTTCCACGCCCCTTTATAAGAAGGTGAAGCACATGGTCACATGACCACGATCACTGAACACGATCACGTGATGACGTTATACGTCACGTGACATGCCTTTTGCCCCTCTTGTTACCTCCATGCCCCTTTATAAGAGGGACTGCACATGAGTTTGGTTTACACACAGAGAGGAAAGCTGTACACACTGGTGCAGTGTCAAAGGGTAAGCCGTATTTCTGATAGCCTTTCTAGCAAACCATTCTGTGACATCTTTCTTTAATCAGATATTTACTCTATTTATATAATTGCTTCTGTTATAGGCATATATCTTTTCCCCTGCTTATGCGGCAACATTTGGCTGAGCCTCAATAATAGGTCTCCCCTTTTGGGATAAGTGCAATATTCACATTCTCAGGTGGGTCCTTATGTCCCTTCTTTTTCTTTTCATTTGTATCTGCATTAAGGCGTCTTTATATATGCAAAGTACTTACTATGCATGCCATTAGTCTTTGTACCTGAGGGGATTCTGTACTTACTCATTTAACACATTGGTACTGTTCCTATGGGCCATTTTTTGGTACTATTGGTAAGTACCACTTATATATACTTTTTGTATTCCTCTTTTATTCTGCTTTACTATGTATATCCTGCTCAAAGGGTTAATACCTAACTATAGATTCTGTCTATTTTCAGATACTTTGTTGGAAAACTTATAGTAGGAATCTGTGACCGCTTACCTCTGCGTGTGATCTATATTCTAACATTTTTACATCCTCAATCTATATGACTGTTATACATCAGGTGAGAGCTAGTATAATCTGCCTTTGACTTGGGGAGTTTCTTATTTCAATCAAATGTATAGGTGCATCCTATTCCATAATGCATGTTTTTCTGTTTCATTTAGTGGTACCTACCATAGACCACATGACATGTGTGCACTTTATTACTGCACACTAGGGATGAGCTTCGTGTTCGAGTCGAACCCATGTTCGACTTGAACATCGGCTGTTCGATCGTTCGTCGAACGATATGGGCCGTTCGCGCCAAATTCGTGTGGCGCGTCACGGCCCATAATTCACTGCGGCATCGCAGTGCATTGCTGGCTGATGATTGGCCAAGCATGCACTATGACCCGCATGCTTGGCCAATCACAGCGCCGCCTGAACAGAGAGCCGTAATTGGCCAAAGCCAAGGAGGCTTTGGCCAATTATGGCTCAGGGGATTTAGTACACGCCCCACACTATATAAGGCCGCCTGCACGGCGGCCCTGTGTAGTGTGTGTTCCGGCGTTCATTGAGAGAGAGAGAGAGACAGACAGTGACATTTGATTTGAGTTAGATAGATTAGGCAGAACAGTCAGTCAGTTAGCTGCACTTACAGTGTATTGTGTATATATATGCATCCCAGGTGTTGCATATATATATATATATATATACACTGTATTCAGTTTAGCTAGATCCGTTCTTGTTATCTTCCTACTGACAGGCAGGCTTGTCTTGTTACAGTATTTACAGCTACCTGAAGAAAATTACTGGTGTTCCTTTGATCCTATTAGTACCACAGTCAGGCAGCTAGACTATTTACAGTTAGTGCAGTGCGTCCTGCTCACAGTGTTCAGCTAGATCCGTTCCTGTTATCTTCTTACTGACAGGCAGGCTTGTCTTGTTACAGTATATACAGCTACCTGAAGAAAATTACTGGTGTTCTTTTGATCCTATTAGTACCACAGTCAGGCAGCTAGACTATTTACAGTTAGTGCAGTGCGTCCTGCTCACAATGTTCAGCTAAACCTACAAGTTAGTGGGGTGCGTCCTGCTCACAGTGTTCAGCTAGATCCGTTCCTGTTATCTTCTTACTGACAGGCAGGCTTGTCTTGTTACAGTATATACAGCTACCTGAAGAAAATTACTGGTGTTCTTTTGATCCTATTAGTACCACAGTCAGGCAGCTAGACTATTTACAGTTAGTGCAGTGCGTCCTGCTCACAGTGTTCAGCTAAACCTACAAGTTAGTGGGGTGCGTCCTGCTCACAGTGTTCAGCTAAACCTACAAGTTAGTGTGGTGCGTCCTGCTCACAGTGTTCAGCTAGATCCGTTCCTGTTATCTTCCTACTGACAGGCAGGCTTGTCTTGTTACAGTATATACAGCTACCTGAAGAAAATTACTGGTGTTCTTTTGATCCTATTAGTACCACAGTCAGGCAGCTAGACTATTTACAGTTAGTGCAGTGCGTCCTGCTCACAGTGTTCAGCTAAACCTACAAAAGTTAGTGGGGTGCGTCCTGCTCAGTGTTCAGCTAAACCTTCAAGTTAGTGCGGTGCGTCCTGCTCACAGTGTTCAGCTAGATCCGTTCCTGTTATCTTCTTACTGACAAGCAGGCTTGTCTTGTTACAGTATATACAGCTACCTGAAGAAAATTACTGGTGTTCTTTTGATCCTATTAGTACCACAGTCAGGCAGCTAGACTATTTACAGTTAGTGCAGTGCGTCCTGCTCACAGTGTTCAGCTAAACCTACAAAAGTTAGTGGGGTGCGTCCTGCTCAGTGTTCAGCTAAACCTTCAAGTTAGTGCGGTGCGTCCTGCTCACAGTGTTCAGCTAAACCTACAAGTTAGTGGGGTGCGTCCTGCTCACAGTGTTCAGCTAAACCTACAAGTTAGTGTGGTGCGTCCACCTCACAGTGTTCAGCTAAACCTACAAGTTAGTGCAGTGCGTCCTGCTCACAGTGTTCAGCTAGATCCGTTCCTGTTATCTTCTTACTGACAGGCAGGCTTGTCTTGTTACAGTATATACAGCTACCTGAAGAAAATTACTGGTGTTCTTTTGATCCTATTAGTACCACAGTCAGGCAGCTAGACTATTTACAGTTAGTGCAGTGCATCCTGCTCACAGTGTTCAGCTAAACCTACAAGTTAGTGGGGTGCGTCCTGCTCACAGTGTTCAGCTAAACCTACAAGTTAGTGGGGTGCGTCCTGCTCACAGTGTTCAGCTAAACCTACAAGTTAGTGTGGTGCGTCCACCTCACAGTGTTCAGCTAAACCTACAAGTTAGTGTGGTGCGTCCACCTCACAGTGTTCAGCTAAACCTACAAGTTAGTGGGGTGCGTCCTGCTCACAGTGTTCAGCTAAACCTACAAGTTAGTGTGGTGCGTCCACCTCACAGTGTTCAGCTAAACCTACAAGTTAGTGTGGTGCGTCCACCTCACAGTGTTCAGCTAAACCTACAAGTTAGTGGGGTGCGTCCTGCTCACAGTGTTCAGCTAAACCTACAAGTTAGTGGGGTGCGTCCACCTCACAGTGTTCAGCTAAAGCTACCTGTAGAAGGTTGGTGGTGTTCTCATACTACAGGCAGGCAGTTGATTTTGCTAGCTGCAGTATCAGTACATATATATATATATATATATATATATACATATCCCAGCTTAGTGCAGCTACAGGCCATTAGTATGTCTGGAAGGCCAAGAAGGAGAGGCAGACAGTCACAAGCCAATAAGAGAGGGCAAGCAGGCTCTGTGTCTAGTGCTGGTCATGGAGACGGTGCATCCTCATCAGCATGTGGCCATGGGACACGCTTGGGCTTTTTTTCGGCAGCTGGCCGTGTTGAGCCACAACATGCGGAAGACTTGGTCGAGTGGATGACCAAGCCGTCCTCATCCTCCTCATCCTCTCTCACCCATGCCCAGGATACTTTGTCTGGCAAAGCAGCGGCCTCTTCCCTCGGCTCAATGTCATCAGTGACTCCTTCCCTAGCCCCACCATGTCCTCCTGAGGAGTCCCTCGAACTGTTTGACCACAGTGTTGGGCACATGCTCCAGGAGGATGCCCAGCGTTTGGAAGGCTCTGATGATGATACTGAGCTCGATGAAGGCAGTAACATGAGCGCAGACAGAGGGGGTGCCCAAGAAGGACAGCAATCTGGCAGTCATGCTCCCCCTGCTGCAGCATACTGCCAGGTTTGCTCCAGTGATGAGGAGGGAGGGGATGATGAGGTCACTGACTCAACGTGGGTGCCTGATAGGAGAGAGGAGGAGGAGGAGGAGGCGGCACATCACCAACGAGGCAGGATGCCCTCCAGGGGCCAGCCTAAGGGCAGCACATTGACTGCATCACACCCCAAAGCTCCACATGTGCAGGGCGCTGCAGTCTCTGCACGTTATTCAAAAAGTTCTTTGGTGTGGGCCTTTTTTGAGACGAGTGCATCAGATCGCACCGCTGCTATTTGCAACATATGTCTCAAGCGTATCTCGCGTGGCCAAAACATCTCCCGCTTGGGTACCACATGCTTGAACAGACATATGTTGACCTGCCATGCAGTTCGTTGGCAAGCGTATCTAAAAGACCCACACCAAAGAACAAAGAGGACCTCTCCTTGCTCCTCATCAGCTGAGATCTCCAACCCCACTATACCTTCAGTCCTCTCTGAGACCTGCACTGAGAGGAATGAAGGTGTAGAATTAGGTGTGTCACAGCCAAGTACTTGTGGGCAATCTGCTTTTGGTACACCGACGTCAGATTGTACCAGGCAAATTTCCCTGCCCCAGCTGCTGCACCGCCGACAGAAGTTTGCTCCCAGCCATCCACATGCGCAGCGGTTGAATGTTAGCTTGGCAAAATTGCTAGCACTTCAACTGCTGCCTTTTCAGTTGGTAGACTCTGCCCCCTTCCGTGAGTTTGTGGAATGTGCGGTTCCTCAGTGGCAGGTACCTAAACGCCACTTTTTCTCACGGAAGGAGATTCCGGCTCTCTACCGGCATGTGGAAGGCAATGTCCATGCCTCGCTGGACAGGGCAGTCAGCGGTAAGGTGCATATTACCGCTGACTCATGGTCCAGCAGGCATGGACAGGGACGTTACTTAAGTTTCACGGCGCATTGGGTGACTCTGCTGGCAGCTGGGAAGGATGCAGGACAAGGTGCAGTAGTGTTGGAGGTTGTTCCGCCACCACGCCTCCAAAATGCTAATGATTGTGACACACCTCTCTCCTCCACCTCCTCCTCTTCTTCTTCCTCCATGGCCTCTTCCTGTGCTTTGTCCTCGGAACCAGCGGTGCTCCGTAGCCATTCAAGGGGCTACGCAAGTACGCAGGCCAAAAGATGCCATGCGGTGCTTGAGCTGGTGTGCTTGGGGGACAGGAGCCACACTGGGGCAGAGGTTCTGTCAGCTCTGCAGGGGCAGGTTCAGAGGTGGTTGACGCCACGCCAACTTAAGGCAGGAATGGTGGTTTGCGACAATGGCACCAACCTCCTCTCTGCCCTCCAACAGGGACAAATGACCGATGTGCCCTGTTTGGCTCACGTCCTTAACTTGGTGGTGCAGCGGTTCTTGGGCAGGTACCCGGGCTTACAGGATGTCCTGAGGCAGGCCAGGAAAGTCTGTGTGCATTTCCGCCGGTCATATAATGCCAGTGCTCGGCTGACGGACCTCCAAAAGGAGTTTAACCTGCCCAAGAACCGCCTAATCTGTGACATGCCCACCAGGTGGAACTCAACGTTTGCCATGCTGCAGCGGCTGCACACGCAGCAGAGGGCCATCAATGAGTACCTGTGCGACTATGGCACCAGGACAGGGTCAGGGGAGCTTGGTTTTTTTTCCCCACGCCAGTGGGCCATGATCAGGGATGCATGCACTGTCCTGTCACCATTTGAGGAGGCCACGAGGATGGTGAGCAGTGACAGTGCATGCATCAGTGACACTGTCCCCCTTGTCCACCTGTTGGAGCACACGCTGCGTGGAATAATGGACAGGGCACTTGAGGCAGAACAGAGGCAGGAAGAGGAGGACTTCCTTAGCTCTCAAGGCCCCCTTTACCCAGATAGTGTTTCTGCATGCCCGCCGATCACACAGGAAGAGGACGAGGAGGAGGAGGAGGAGGAGGAAGATTGTGTCAGTATGGAGGTGGAGCCTGGCACTCAGCATCAGCAGCAGTCTTTAAGGGATCAGTCCCAAGAAACACATGGACTTGTACGTGGCTGGGAGGAGGTGGCTGCGGACCATGTCGTCCTTAGTGACCCAGAGGACTCCGGACCGAATGCCTCAGCAAACCTACGCTGCATGGCCTCCCTGATCTTGCAAACCCTGCGTAAGGATCCTCGTATTCGTGGTATCAAGGAGAAGGACCAATACTGGCTGGCAACCCTCCTTGATCCACGTTACAAGGGTAAGGTTGCGGACCTTATCTTGCCATCGCAGAGGGAGCAGAAGATGAAACATCTTCGGGAGGCCTTGCAGAAAGGTCTGTGCAACGCGTTCCCAGAGACTGGGAGGTTACAAACTCCTGTTTCTGGACAACGTGTTGCTGAGGCTTTGGTCAGTCAAAGAAGGAGCGGTGGAGAAGGTGGCCGTCTGACCGATGCGTTCAGACAATTTTTTGGTCCGCAGCCCCAAGGTATGATCGGTTCCAGCAACCATCGCCAGCGTCTGTTTTACATGGTGCAGGAATACCTAGGGGCAAGATCAGACTTGGACACCTTTCCCACCGAAAATCCTCTGGGTTACTGGGTCTTGAGGATGGATCACTGGCCAGAGCTTGCACAGTATGCAATTGAGCATCCAGCGTTCTTTCGGAACGCACATTCAGTGCTGCTGGAGGCTTTGTAACCGATCACAGGGTGCGTCTGTCCACCGACTCGGTCGATCGACTGACCTTCATAAAAATGAATCAGTCTTGGATCACCACCAGCTACCAAGCACCTGATGCTGATGTAACCGAATAATTTTTTTAAAAATCTCAGATCCCTTCAAAGACTGCCTATGCTGATGCTGAGTGACTATCCCTGAGTAATTATCCTCTTCCTCCTCAATCATCACGCTGATAGCTTGTAAGAACATTTTTGGTTCTGGGCGCCACCACCAATGCCTAAGGCACAATTTTTCAGCCCCTGTTTAACAGGGGCGTGTGATTACAATTTTTGATGCAATACTTTGTAGCAGGGTTCGTTCCTGCGTTCCAACTAGAGTGTCTGTGAGGGGTTGCAGTGTTGTAGCACCAGCACCAGTGCCTAAGGCCCAATTTTTCTGCCCCTGTTTAACAGGGGCGTGTAATTACAATTTTTGATGCAATACTTTGCAGCAGGGCTCGTTCCTGCGTTCCAACTAGAGTGTCTGTGAGGGGTTGCAGTGTTGTAGCACCAGCACCAGTGCCTAAGGCCCAATTTTTCTGCCCCTGTTTAACAGGGGCGTGTAATTACAATTTTTGATGCAATACTTTGCAGCAGGGCTCGTTCCTGCGTTCCAACTAGAGTGTCTGTGAGGGGTTGCAGTGTTGTAGCACCAGCACCAGTGCCTAAGGCCCAATTTTTCTGCCCCTGTTTAACAGGGGCGTGTAATTACAATTTTTGATGCAATACTTTGCAGCAGGGCTCATTCCTGCGTTCCAACTAGAGTGTCTGTGAGGGGTTGCAGTGTTGTGGCACCAGCACCACCACCACCACCACCAAAGGCCCAATTTTTCTGCCCCTGTTCAACATGGGCATGTAATTACAATTCTTGATCTAATATTTCACAGCAGGGCCCATTTCTGCACCCACTAAGAGCGAGTGAGGACTTACAGTGTTGTGGCACCAGCACCACCACCACCACCACCAAAGGCCCAGTTTTTCTGCCCCTGTTCAACAGGGGCATGTAATTACAATTCTTGATCTAATATTTCACAGCAGGGCCACAACAACACCTAAGGGCCAAATTTATGCTGAGTATATAGGGCAGGCCCCTACTTTCAAACATCTAACTTACAAGCGACTCCTACTTGCAAACGGAAGGAGACAACAGGAAGTGAGATGAAATCTACCCCTAGGAAGGGAAATTCTCTCCTGTAAGAGTTAATATGGGAAAAACATTTCTCCTTTCCACTGATGCTTTCCAATCCTTGTTCCACAAAAAAAACCAAATTTTCAAAAAACATTTGTCATTGGGACAAAAAGTGAGGTGAAATCTTCTAAAGAGGAGGAAAGACAGCAAAACAAATGTCACAGGGGTGATAACCCTTCCCTATGTTTTCCAAAAAGCTTAAAAAAGATTTTTTGGCTGAAGCTAAACACGTTAAAAATGTACCCGTTCAAAATGACAAACAGATTCTACTTAACAACAAACCTACAGTCCCTGTCTTGTTTGCACCGCCTGTATACTGCTGTTCAGAGTATATAGAGCCTTGTGGCCCCACACCTTTCCTTATTTTAATTTGGGTGCGGGGTTCCCCTTAATATCCATACAAAACCCAAAGGGCCTGGTAATGGACTGGGGGGTACCCATGCCGTTTGTCTCACTGATTTTCATCCATATTGCCAGGACCCGACATTACATTAAACCCGCAAGCAGTTTTAAATGAGATTTTTTCCTTTAAAAATGACATTTGGTGCAGGGACTGTTCTAAACACGGGAAACACGCGCCACTTTACAGGCATACTATAGACACCCCCCAGGTACGATATTTAAAGGAATATTTCACTTTTTTTTTTTTTACTTTAACCATCATTAAAATCACTGCTCCCGAAAAAACGGCCGTTTTTAAAAGTTTTTTTTGCATTGATACATGTCCCCTGGGGTAGGACCCGGGTCCCCAAATCCTTTTTAGGACAATACCATGCAAATTAGCCTTTAAAATGAGCACTTTTGATTTCGAACGTTCAAGTCCCATAGACGTCAATGGGGTTCTAATGTTCGTGCGAATTTTCGGTCCGTTCGCAGGTTCTGGTGCGAACCGAACCGGGGGTGTTCGGCTCATCCCTACTGCACACATATATATAAAATTTGAAACTTTGTCTTTCCGGTTGTCTGTGTAGTTTTGTGAGGTTCTCCCATACCCTCAGCCACAAGTTCACCAGGCAAGAATATACAGTCAGGTCCATAAATATTGGGACATTGACACAATTCTAATCTTTTTGGCTCTATACACCACCACAATAGATTTGAACTGAAACGAACAAGATGTGCTTTAACTGCAGACTTCCAGCTTTAATTTGAGGGTATTTACATCCAAATCAGGTGAACGGTGTAGGAATTACACCAGATTGTATATGTGCCTCCCACTTTTTAAGGGACCAAAAGTAATGGGACAATTGGCTGCTCAGCTGTTTCATGGCCAGGTGTGTGCTATTCCCTCATTATCCCATTTACAAGGAGCAGATAAAAGGTCCAGAGTTCATTTCAAGTGTGCTATTTGCATTTGGAATCTGTTTCTGTCAACTCTCAATATGAGACCCAAAGAGCTGTCACTATCAGTGAAGCAAGCCATCATTAGGTTGAAAAAACAAAACAAACCCATCAGAGAGATAGCAAAAACATTAGGTGTGGCCAATTCAACTGTTTGGAACATCCTTAAAAAGAAAGAACTCACCCGTGAGCTCAGCAACACCAAAAGACCCGGAAGACCACGAAAAACAACTGTGGTGGATGGCCGAAGAATTCTTTCCCTGGTGAAGAAAACACCCTTCACAACAGTTGGCCAGATCAAGAACACTCTCCAGGAGGTAGGTGTATGTGTGTCAAAGTTAACAATCAGGAGAAGACTTCACCAGAGTAAATAAAGAGGGTTCACCACAAGATGTAAACCATTGGTGAGCCTCAAAAACAGGAAGGCCAGATTAGAGTTTGCCAAACAACAGCTAAAAAAGCCTTCACAGTTCTGGAACAACATCCTATGGACAGATGAGACCAGGATCAACTTGTACCAGAGTGATGGGAAGAGAAGAGTATGGAGAAGGAAAGGAACTGCTCATGATCCAAAGCATACCACCTCATCAGTGAAGCATGGTGGTGGTAGTGTCATGGTGTGGGCATGTATGGCTGCTAATGGAACTGGTTCTCTTGTATTTATTGATGATGTGACTGCTGACAAAAGCAGCAGGATAAATTCTGAAGTGTTTCGGGCAATATTATCTGCTCATATTCAGCAAAATGCTTCAAAACTCAGTGCAGATGGACAATGACCCGAAGCATACTGCGAAAGTAACCAAAGAGTTTTTTTAAGGGAAAGAAGTGGAATGTTATGCAATGGCCAAGTCAATCATCTGACCTGAATCCGTTTGAGCATGCATTTCACTTGCTGAAGACAAAACTGAAGGGAAAATTGCCCAAGAACAAGCAGGAACTGAAGACAGTTGCAGTAGAGGCCTGGCAGAGCATCACCAGGGATGAAACCCAGCGTCTGGTGATGTCTATGCATTCCACACTTCAGGCTGTAGGATTTGCAACCAAGTATTAAAAAGTGAAAGTTTGATGGATGATTATTAATCTGTCCCATTACTTTTGGTCCCTTAAAAAGTGGGAAGCACATATACAAACTGTTGTAATTCCTACACTGTTCACTTGATTTGGATGTAAATACCCTCAAATTAAAGCTGAAAGCCTGCAGTTAAAGCACATCTTGTTCGTTTCATTTCAAATCCATTGTGGTGGTGTATAGAGCCAAAAAGATTAGAATTGTGTCGATGTCCCGATATTTATGGACCTGACTGTATGTTGTTATGTCTATATGTACTTGGTTTTTGTGTATATGTACTCCTTATGGAGAAATGATGTAATAACTATTGTTCTACTTACATAGATATATACTACCTTAAATACTTATACATGTGCTTCTTTTTTTTAAATATACCAGCACCTACCCAGTATCTGTCCTAAGGAAGCGAATATTTTAGCGAAACACATCAACGAGCAAGTTTTTTGGAGGCATTGCTGGATCAAAAATCTCTTTTTTACTTTGAGATATTACCAAACCAATCATTGTACCTTAGATCCAGCCTTCTGTAACTGCATTATTGGGTAACTGTTAACTGTGTCCATACAGGGTGTTGTTTGTATGTTGTTTATATGTTTTTTAATTATGCTGTAACAAAATGTATAACTTTTTATTGATTCTCCCTCTCATTATGTGCCTAAATTTTAGATTGTTACTTATTTTCATAAATATAAAATTGTTTTAATATTTTAGTATAAACATCTGACAGATCTATCAAAGGAACTCATCTGGACTGACCATAGCATACACTTGGCAGTCCCTTGGGTGTATTTGATATTCTAAGGGTATTCATATAACTGTTTTTGAGTACTGTATTCATGCAGAAATTCAAACTAGTTGTAATATTATGTTATTTTATTAGGACTTTATGTCATTTTTACCTGGTGTTTGTACCAATAAAAGTGTATTTTGCCTTTTAAACATACTACATGTTGTTCTGTCCATGAGGGGTTGCTGTATTGTTCACTCTGTGCATACCTTTATCCATAATTGCTATAGAAGTCACTTGTTTTTTAACATGTTAACAATTACTTATCCTAATCGTATAGTACAGGGCACAGGACTTCTATTCCCAGACCATGGGTTATATGCAGGCTACTTTCAAGTGATTGGATACTGGCAAAAAAAACTGGTAGGGCCATTCCTAGTGCACACTCATGTATCCCCACCCACTCTATGATACTCCAGTTTTTTGCAAATGTTCTTAGGTAATAGACCTGTTTTCCACTGAAGAAGTATTTTTTTATTTTAAACCTTTCAACTTTTTTTTACTTATAACATGTCTATGTAGATCTGACTGCTCACTACCTTGGACTATCTAGCAGTTTCCTCAATATTACCTTAGGAACCAAACCTTGATTCCACAGTATAGGGATTGACAGTAATGTTTTCTTCAGAAACTGGATCCTGCTTTAGGTGCTAACCTTGGCGTAAAGTGCAACATGTGTAGTTAGCCTCAGGATGCTATAAAGGTCCAGGACTGTGGTCCATTTCTGTGATTCCCAGACCCTGAAGACTCCATGCATGAGTTATAGCGGTTCCCTTATTCAGACATGCAAAACCCTATCCAGATTGACCTCCATTCCATCGATACCCCATTGGGGATAGCCTCAATTAGCAATGGCAGATCACAGGTGCAGGGTAGCTGGGACAGTGGCAGACTGCCTACATAAAAGTCAAAACACTGCTCAGGGTGAGAGCTGTTCCCTTGTGCCAGAGCAGTGTCACTGCTCCTCTCTTCTGACTCTAGCTCCCTCTCGGGCATGCACCATATGACCTATTTGGCAAAAGCAGATTTCTCTGCCACTATGTCTGAATTCCTTGGAAAATATTTGGCTCTTCTAGAATCTTCTATTTCCAGAAGCCAGGAATGCTATATAACCAAGATTCCACTGAATCTGTTCAGGAATCAGAACCTCCATTGCTTATGGATATTATGGAGGAAAGCATTTGTGACCTTAATTTTGTAACAGAGACCACAGAGAAATTTCTTCCCCTGAATTTTATGAAGTACAAGCAATGGCTTCTTGCCAAATGCTCTAAATTGGACAAACTGATTGATGCAATACTCACTAGTCTTCGCTTAGCAGCACCTGACTCTCCCAGCCAAAATAATCCCCTATGGGCACTAGTGGCCGGCTAAGTGAAGATATCCCATTGAATGCTAATGTTGAGTGTGAAGACGAGGATAATTCTATCATGTAGAGCAGGAATGTTAGGTACACCCCATTTTTATTATTTTATTAAAAACTCTTTATAACCAACTGGTCACTCAAATGTTCTGTGAGCTGTAGGTTTATTTTAGGGCGTACCCTGTGACTCGAAAGCTATTACAAGGGTTCCCTCATTGTAAAACAGTCAAGAAAGGCTGGTCTGGAGACAATACAAAATCCTGTTTTAAATTCAATAGTGATATAAGATTTATGTACATCCCAAGACTCTGCTCTTTGTTACACTGACTGATTTAGAACTGCTGTAAATGTGAACAATCTCCAATATTCCTGGATTAAATCTCAACGCAAAATAGGTCACGCTCACATGCCTCTAAATAAAGAAGCAGCGAGTAAGGGAAGTAATGGGTCTCTGCATTACTGTGACCTGTACAAATATCTCCCTGCCCATTGTTGCGTGGGAAGTCTCTATCTAATATCAGCACATCTTGTTCCAAAAACAAACCCTTAGAGAAGGTTCTGTAACGTCTATATGTTTGAGAGCCTTTAATTACAATTGTGTAGTTATTGCATATTTAGATTTTCTCTGTAATGTACTTTCCTGCTATTTTGATGTCCATCCTGTCATACTCTAGACATCTGGATATCTAAAAAAACAATGTCATGCAGGCGGTGTGCAGATTGAATGCAAAATATTTCACAAGATAATAGCTATTTTATCATTTCTAACTTAAATCATTTTTTTGTATTTATGTTTTTAGCACTTTAATGGAAAAATAAAGATAATGGCTTTAAATTAGATTGCATATTATGAAAACTTTAGGTTACAAGGCCAAGCTATATATCACACATTGACCTGTGACAGTGCTGACTGGTCTAGCACTATAACATGTATAGTGCTTTCCCCTGCAGGAGTTGCTGGTGGTGATGATGGATTATCTGTTCTACTGCGACTCTTAAAGCTGCTTGGTTCCCTCTGACACACCTGGTTAAAAACTGAAGGCCTGCTCACAGCTGAGTGACTTAGGTGTTAGTAAACTTCCACTCTATAATAATGCACAGAAAATAGTCCACAAGTAACTTGGCAGTAGAATAATTAGATGAATTAAAGTAATGCGTTTACCAATGTGTAAATCAATGAACAAGCAATCAAACGGATTTAAAGATACTGTACTAGATAGATGATCACTGACCCATCAACTGGCAATCATTAGAATTGTAAATGTTAAATTAGACTATAGCTGGTGCCAAACAGAGTTTAAGTAACAGTTTCAACTAACTCAGGAAATAAGGGTCCTCATGTGACGCAACGCATATAACCCCAATAGCTAGTAGGCATATGCTGTCCTAACTAAGGGATACCCCTTGAGGTGGCTTTAAAGTACTGGCTCCTAATTGCAGTTCTGGCTGAGTTTGGTGGGGCCCTTCTGTGGTTGGTGCACATGAAGCTGTTCCTTTAAAAGTGTGTGAAGTGAGGGACTGATGAGCTGCTAAGTAAAGGCAGTCTCTATTGCATTAACAGTGTGCTGCAAGAGTTTAGTATGTGTAGTTCAGCTCACCGCTCCTGGCAGGCAGCAGTCGCAATCCCCTGCACTTGGTAGTTAACTGTCTCAGAGGTCTCACTCCTCACGTGCAAGTCTTCCCAATCAGGTCCTCCTTGGCAGTAGGCACACACACTGCAACCGGTCCCTTGGCTTTGGGGTTCCAGCACAGCAAGAGCATCTCCAATGTCTCCGTCCCTGGTCTCTGACATGATTGATTGGCTCTCTCTTTGATCACTCAAGTCACCAGGTGGTTCCCTCCTTCCTCTCTCTGGCTCTGGTCCCTCAGGTCCTGCTCTCAGACTTGCTCAAGTCCACTGCCAGGGGGGGGGATTTTACACAGATCCTCTCCTGTCAGCGGCAGTGTGATAAGGGAGAGAAGCTGGCAGCTGGTTGCACACACACAGCCCATTGCTCCTGTTGTGACATGGGGGGTGAGCAAGGAGATGCAAGCTCAAAGAAGCACAGTCCTTTCACTGACCACAACCAGCAATGCCAACAGAGTGGGAGGGAGTGGGCAATGTCATAGCTGCTCCAGCCACCACTACACACTGCACTGGCAGGGGGAGAAGTAGGAATCCACACACAGCTGGCAGCAGCACCTGGCTACACGTGAAATAAGTAACATGCTTTTCCATACCTGGAAGTAGCAGGTATTTCCTTTGGCTTCTGGTACTGAATGGAACTGCAAGGCAGCAAAGGAAAGGTTAGTATATACAGCTGAGTAAAGTTTTATACAGAGTTTTTTGGAATTCATTTTTGTCCATTGAAAACAGATAGTTGATTTTCCTATCATGTTCAATAAGGCAGTGCAAAGAGAAAAGAAGATGTACAAAGCAAGCAATCACACTTCGGATAAATACAGTCAATTCAGTTGAAAGGTGGTTTCTGTTTGGCTGGTATTTCAGTCTCCACAGCTGTTTTGCACTGCGTCATTTACTCCTACTCTTACTTACCTAAAACTGATCCCAGCGGTGAATACTTTAAAAAACGATTTTGATGGAATTCTTACATGTAGCTATTAATAGTATAAAGCTATCCAGCTGGATCATAGCACATGTTTCCTACTGTTATTTTTAGACAATGATGGAAACAGACTTCTGTAATCCACAGTTGTATAGTTGGGAGATTGTATTATTAGACTAAAATGTCAATAGGTCACATTACAGAATTTAATTCTCCATTCTTTTTCACTTCTTTCTCTGTTTTTTTTCTTGATTCCTGCTCTCTGCATGTCCACCTCTTCACTCTTTCTTTCCTGTTAAATAATGCAAAGACCAAATAACTGTGTCAGCCCATCAGCAATGGTCTTTTATGGTTTTGTCTACCTTCAATCAATGAGGGTAGGCTGTACTTTGTGTATTATTGATACCCTTTACTCCACCTTGAGTAGAGTTCATGGATCCTTAGATACTTCAAATGAGAATCTGTCACTTTACCTATTTAGGGCAAAAATGGCAGGTTCTTTTATAAGAAGAACCCCCACCTGCTTCACTGCACTTCCCTGTTGCTCCATTCCTCCTTTGGAATCCTTAGTAAACATAAGGGGCCTCCAGGTGTGGGTAAGCATCTGACTTATTCCAGGGATGCAGTGCTCGGGTCTGTATGTGTATGTTTTTTTTTTACATTTTCCCCAAGTATAATCCCTTATTTTTTGCCTGGCTAGACTTTTTTCATTGATAATAATATATTTAAAAGCAAAACATTTTTTAAACCCAAAATATTTTTTTAGTTTTTGCTAGTTGGCTAGAGTTCACAATGATTAAAATCCTGACTTTTTTTTTTTTCCTTTCTGTAATTTCACTTCACATCCTGTCTCAAAGATACAACAAAGAAATTTCTTTGTCACCAGAACCAAAGTCCTCGATTTAAGATTTCCACTCACCTCCTGTTCTGGCGATACATTTTTTCATATAATTTTCTATCTTTAGTGACAATGGTCAGCAGCAGAAACAGGGAGGGTAAATATTGCCTGTAAGTAGGGATGAGCCGAACCCCCCCTGATTCGGTTCGCATCCAGAATGCATGTGGACAGGAAAAAAATTATTTCGAACGCGAAGACCGTTAAAGTCTATGGGACAGGAACATGAATAAACAAAAGTGCTCATTTTAAAGGCTTATATGCAAGTTATTGTCATAAAAAGTGTTTGGGGACTTGGGTCCTGCCCCAGGGGACATGTATCAATGCAAAAAGAAGTTTTAAAAAACGGGCGTTTTTTCAGGAGCAGTGATTTTAATAATGCTTAAAGTGAAACAAGTGTAATATTCCTTTAAATTTTGTACCTGGGGGTGTCTATAGTATGCCTGTAAAGGGGCGCATCTTTCCCGTGTTTAGAACAGTCTGACAGAAAAATGACATTTCTAAAGCAAAAAAAGTCATGTAAAACTACTATCGCTAGCGCCGGCTATAATGAATTGTCGGTCCGGCAATACACATAAAAAACGGCATGGAATTTCCCCACAGGGGAACCCCGAACCAAAATTAAAAAAAAAATGTGTGTGGGGGTCCCCCTAAATTCCATACCAGGCCCTTCAGGTCTGGTATGGATATTAAGGGGAACCCCCGCCAAAATTTAAAAAAAAATGGCGTGGGGGTCCCCCTCAAAATCCATACCAGATCCTCCAGGTCTGGTATGGATTTTAAGGGAAACCCCGTGCCAAAAAAAAAAATTGGTGTGGGGTCCCCCCAAAAATACATACAAGACCCTAATCTGAGCACACAACCTGGCAGGCCGCAGGAAAAGTGGGGGACGAGAGAGCACCCCCCCTCCTGAACTGTACCAGGCCACATGCCCTCAACATTGGGAGGGTGCTTTGGGGTAGCCTCCCAAAGCACCTTGTCCCCATGTTGATGGGGAGAAGGGCCTCATCCCCACAACCCTTGCCCGGTGGTTGTGGGGGTCTGTGGGCGGGAGGCTTATCGGAATCTGGAAGCCCCCTTTAAAAAGAGGACCCCCAGATCCCGCCCCCCCTGTGTGAATTGGTAATGGGGTACAATTGCACCCCTACCATTTCACAAAAAAAGTGTCAAAAAGGTTAAAAAACACAAGAGACGGTTTTTGACAAGTCCTTTATTAATTTCTTCTTCTTTCCGCTTCTTCTTCCATCTTGTTTCTTCTGGTCTTCCTTCGGTGTTCTTCTTCTTCCTCCATCTTCTTCTTCTCCATCTTCTTCTTCCTCCACTCTTCTTGACTCGCATCTTCTTCCAGCTTCTTCTCTGCTCCGTCTGCACGATCCGCCTCAGTGGGAGTCTTCTGCCGTGTGACGCTTCGGTTCTTCTGACACTTCTTATATAATGGAGGGCAGGGCCTCTGATGCAAATTCACGGGGACTTCCCTATGGCTTTCCCCGTGTTGTCAGAGGGGGGCAGGGTCCCCCGGTTACGTAAACGTAACCGGGTTTTTTTCTTTAGAAATGTAATTTTGCTGTCAGAATGTTCTAAACACAGGAAACCTGCGCCCCTTTACAGGCACACTATAGACACCCCCCAGGTACGAAATTTAAAGGAATATTACACTTTTATTGTTTCATTTTAAGCATTATTAAAATCACTGCTCCAGAAAAAACGTCTGTTTTTAAAACTTTTTTTTGCATTGATAGATGTCCCCTGGGGCAGGACCCAGGTCCCCAAACACTTTTTATGCCAATACCATGCATATAAGCCTTTAAAATTAGCACTTTTGATTTCTCCCATAGACTTTTAAAGGGTGTTCCGCAGCTTTCGAATTTGCTGCGAACACCCCAAATTGTTTGCTGTTCGGCGAACGGGCGAACAGCCAATGTTCGAGTCAAACTCATGTTTGGCCGAACATAAAGCCCATCCCTACCTGTGAGGAAACAGATAGCAGTTAAAAATTGATAGAAGGTCTAACCCCTTGCCACTTTATCTAAAACTAGTAAAAAAGAAGATTTGACTTATCAGTAAATAAAAAAAAGAAAGAAAAGAAGAAAGAAAATTCCCTCCTTCCCTCCCTCTTCTTTCTTCCAGAGAGTGAAATAGCTGACATTTTTATGTGGAGGATTATTTACGTATTATTTATTCATTTCTTATCTCACCAGCCCACCCTGTTCCCTCCGTTCTAGCCTAGACAAGAATTACATGCCCCCAAAGCTTCCTGGGATATGCATGTCACAGCTTTTTCAAACTGTGTACTATATGGTGAAGTAAAGGACTGTCATGTCATCAGGAGGGCGGCTGCCTAAACCCAGAATAGACAGCTGGATCCTGATGACAAAAAGAAGATGGCAGTGCGGGAACCAGTGTATGCCAGCTGAGTGACAGATCACTTCAGGACAATGCTAGATTTACTATGCTGTGAATGTCCTCTTTGTCCTCATGCATGCTATAAGCTTTTAATGCTCCTTTTTTGTCCTTCATGCATATTTGCCTTCACTAACCTCCCCAGCATGCTATCCTGGGCCCATAAACACATAGCCTAATCACTTAACAATGTATTTTGTCAGCTCCATTGTAGTGCTTACCCTAAACACCCCCTAAAATGTGTCTAAATGTTATTGTTGTCCTTAAATTCAGGCAGAGTGCAAGAGGCTTTTTTGGGGGGCCAAAACTCATTTGGAACCCTCCCTCCCCCAACCGCTAAGTCAACCGATACCAATACTCTAATCTGCTGACTTTGCCAAACCCATACACACTGTACCTACCTCTTTTGTGGTCATATTTATGGATGAATTCACCAAAGCGTGTAGTGCAAGTGCCTGCCTGAATACTTTCAAATGGTACTGTTTCAAGTTTTGTTCTCCTATTATCTTGATAGGTAATTGCAGAATGTAAAAATGTGCTTCAATTTGGACAGTGTGTATTCATATTTTTTGATTATGACACTTCTTACCTGTCCAGTGGGCTGCCAATAGTGTAAGTAAGGAGGGGCTGGCCAAAGTAACACACATTATTTATGCATTCAGCTCTCAATGAAGTAGAGAGGGTAACCTGTCCAAAACATCTCCCCCCCACCCTCAAATTTTTACAATGGGCCATCAGGGGGGGTGAGAAATCTGATAAGTGAACCTTATACTTTTGTCTTTAAATACTCATTACAATAAATGTTATATCTATGTTGGCCAAGAATGTTTGTGTCTAATCTGCTTGCAATGTTATGTGCAAAAGTACAATTTTTTTTCTTGTTTGACTCCATAGTTTCCTTCCAACCCACAGGAATGGCAGACTGTGGCCTCCTAATTCCACCAGCAGTGGGACTTTCCCAATTGCGGTGGTGCGATCGATGGGAAGCACGTCCAGATCGTCCCACCACCCAACTCGGGGTCATACTACTTCAATTATAAGGGGTTCAGTAGTATTGTGATGTTGGCGGTGGTGATGGCGAATTATGAGTTCCTATATGTGGACATAGGGAAGAATGGCTGTAAGTCTGATGGAGGAGTGATTGCCCAGATGGAATTTTACCGGCATCTCCAAAATGGCACCTTGAGGTTGCCACCTCCAGTGGATAACATTGCGATCCTCAAGTATTTTTGTGGCGGATGAGGCCTTTGCGCTGGGGGAGCATCTGATTAGGTCGTTCCCCATGAGGACCCTGACCCCAGAGCAGAGGGTTTTTAATTACCGTGCCAGAAGAGTGGTTGAGAATGCCTTTGGCACAATGGAACCGGTTCTGGCTTTTCCTTTTCCTTATGGCCATCAACATGGCCGAATACAAACTAAACCACATTATCTTGAGCTGCTGCATTCTTCACAACTTCCTTCGGAAGAATACAGCTAACTATCTGGCCTCAGTTGCGACCGAGGCCAACTTTTCACCAGATCAAATAATGACATCGCTTGAAAGTGGCTGTCCTGGCTCCCCCCCAAAGCGCCCGCGAAGTACGGCAAAACTATGTCAAGTACTTTGTGGATAGGGGGGCAATTGATTTACCAGAAAATCTGGAATCTGTTTAATATTTTTTTTTAAACTAAACTCATATTTCATTTAAATTTCTGTTTGTGTTTTTTATCTGTCTCCTAGGTTCTCAAATGGCCTTTTATGTTGGCCATTTTCTTCAATAGTGCAAACGTAACTTATTTGATACATGAGGTGACAATCTCTTCTTCAGCTAACTATTATGTTGTGCTGTGGGCCTGCTACACACACACAATGTTATTGTTGGTAATGTATGTAATGCATTAATGTTAAAAATAATCATCCTTTTCAACCCCATGAATTAATTGCTTGGAGTCCCTAAAATGGCCTGATTTTGGCAAATTTTACAGCACAGTGGGGGTTATTTACTAAAGGCAAATCCACTTTGCACTACAAGTGCACTGAAAATGCACTTGGAGTGCAAAGTGGATTTGTCGTTAGTAAATAACCCCTATTGTCACTGTAACTACACCAACTTAAAAAACAAACTGGTATTGAGCATTAAAAGAAGAAGCCACACATTGTTGAGTATAAAACATTTTACTCCAAGCACATTGACATGTGCGTTATAAACCGCTTTGAAACAAACCAACATCTTGGTGTACAACATGTATGTTTGACATAAATTTACCTTTTTTTGGGGCTAAACAGGCATGTTAAAAAACATAACATACACATCTCCAACTCAGGAACTTACAAAGTTAAACTTTACTAAAGTGAAGGCCATATGAGACATTAGTATGTCAAAAATGTGTTAATTTTGCCTTCATCAGATGATGTGATCTCACCCCTGTAAAAGCCAAATTTTGAAGTTGCACACAAATTGGGACTCAAAATTTGGATTTCCCTCATGATCCCATGCCTAAAATGTGTGTATTTTCCCTACATCTATTTTGCTAAAGCCACGAAACACACAGTGTGTCAACATGTGCTATCTGCCATCATGGGATATCAATGTATGCATTTTGTGGGTGCAACCTCTTCCTCCAAATTAAAGTAGGTGAGAGGAAGGGGTTGCACCTCCGAAACATGTCCATTGATTTCAGAAAGGACAATCCACTTTGCTCTACAAGTGCACTTTCAAGTGCACTTGCATTGCACTTGTAGTGCAAAGTGGTTTTTCTTTTTTTAAATAAGCCAAAGTGTGTCAACATGTGCTAGATCCCATCATGGGGGATCCATGGACGTGTTTCAGGGGTGCAACCCCTTCCTCTCACCTACTTTAGTTTGGAGAAACTACATTGATATCCCATGATGGCAGATAGCACATGTTGACACACTGGGGGAGATTTACTAAAACTGGAGAGTGCAAAATCTGGTGCAGCTGTACATAGAAACCAATCAGCTTCCAGGTTTTATCGTCAAAGCTTAATTGAAGAAGCTGAAGTTAGAAGCTGATTGGCTACCATGCACAGCTGCACCAGATTCCGAGTGCTCCATCTTTAGTAAATCAAGCCCACTGTGTGCATCTTCAAAATATGGCTTTGCAATTCATTTAAAACTTTTAAAACACGTACAACAATAACGACAAAATTTGAATTTTTTTTTGGTTTAGATTTTGCCTATAACATCAATGATGTTGCTCAGTCTTTTTTGAACATCATTGATATTTTGCTTCATCTTTTCTAAATCATGATTGGACACCATGATCTCACTAATGAGTACTTGTGCACTTGCACTGCTGAAGTGAGTTTCTTCTTCCACAACATCCACATCACCTAAAAACAAAAAACACACAATGTATTATAAATATGCAGGCATCCATCTATTATCTGAAGCTGTGGTCTCAGACACTGACCTGTTGTCGACACCATTTCGACCACTTCACCCACCACTTCCTGAACCTCTGCATCCACATCCTCAGGTTGTGTGCTGAGTTGCCTTTCTTCAGTAGATGTGGGGTTACTGGTGTCCTCAGATGTCCCGTTTCTTTTCTCCCCTATGTGAATACAAAAAAAGTATACTTAGCAGACTGATATTTTAGGCTAGAAATAGTAAAATAAAACATTGCTTGGAAGTGTCATCCAATTGTCTGTTTTGGCAGAGTTCCAAGCTGAAGACATGATTTTTTTCCCTTTCAAAAGCTGGAATACTTACCTGTTTGTGCAAGTTTCACACATGGAGAGACCCCTAGTATCCACTGGAGCACCTGCGTGGGACACCATAAAAAGGTTGTTATGGTGTTCCACACTAGTGCTCCTGCATCCAGATGTGTAAACAGCTGCTGAGTGTCCTTTCTTGACACTGAATCAAGTTTCAGTATAGTTTCAAACACATCTAGACAACAATGTAATAAACTTATTTTAATCAAAATAGGCATGAACAAATGTAGTTAACCTGCATCTGCCAAAAACGTCATATTAGTGGTCGAACGAACGATGTTTAATACGAATGATTCCTGTGCCCACAAACCTCAAACTTGGCATTTTAAACTGTACAACAGTAAAGAAAAGCACATAGACCAGCACGAAAGTAATAATAATAATAGGAACACACGACAAATACTTACTTTTTTGCAGCACTTTCCTGATCTTTCTATACTGATCTTGCTCCCTCAATTTCAGGTCTGACCAGCGTTTCCTCAATTGCTCCTTGGATCATCATACCCCAAAAGTCCTGTGCAGACTTCTCACAACTTTAGTCATGATCTTGGCCTTTCTCACATTAGGGTTTCTGTACGGTCCATGCTTCCCATCATAGTCTGTCCTCTTCAAGATGTTCACCATCTCCACCATCTCTTCAAAGGACATATTTGAGGCCTTATATCTCCTCCTGGATGTGGAACTACCTTGCTCCGGGCTTTCCTCGTCCTCGTCGTTGCTGATAACAGCACACACCTGCTGTGTCTCCCCCATGTGCCCTCCCACTGCCCCGAAAGAAAAGAGGCGGGGAATACACTTGAAAGAAGGACAGGCAAATTTGACGCATGCGCAGTGTATATAAAGCATAACACGCGGGCGACGTATGTACGATCTGTGAGTGGAGGATGGAGGATCGTTAGCGCGGATCGTTCAAACAAAGGTACAATTGTAACTTGGGACATCAGTGGTTAGTGGCCTATACTGCTTATAGATTGAGGCCTATATTGGGACATGATTAGGAGAGTTTAGCCTGATATTAGGGTTTGCCTTGTATTGCGTCTTGCAGATAAAATGGTTGACAAATTCACAGCCCCTGATTTCCTGCCCAACTTCATAGACAAGTACAGGGATCTGCCATGTCTCTGGCAGATCCAATGCAGGGACTATTCGAACAAGTAAAAGAGGAAGGCAGCGCTGGATAAACTGTTGGAATTGGTGAAGCCTGTGTATCCCACGGCAGACATCAACTATTTGAGGGCCAAAATTGGTAGCCTGAGGAGCACATATAATAGGGAGCGTAAGATGGTCCAGGATTCCCTGAGATCCGTAGCAGCAGCAGATGACGAATATGTCCCCAGGCTGTGGTACTACGAGAGCCTGCATTTTTTTTCAGACCAGAGGGAACCCAGGCCATCGCAATCAACACTTCCTTCCACATCATCTGAGGCTCCTGAGTTCCAACCTGGGCCTTCCACCCAGGAAGAAGATGTGAAGGAGCCCAGCTTGATCCAGGTATAGCAAAATAGAATGATGTCAACTAGATGTTATTGATCACAAATTTCTGATTTAACAAAGTGGTTTACATATCAATAGAGAGTAGTAGCCAAAAATGACTGGGACAAGAATGAAAAATGCTGGGGTCAGAATGATAGTCTTTTCTATTAACATTCAATTTGCAACAGTCATGAGCTCAAAATTGTGTGTGATTGATGACCAAAAATCAGAAACTATGTACCATTTTTATACACAGGAAAGTCTCAGCCAGGAGGAGGCCATGACAAGCAGGCTGATGGAATCCCAGGTTCCTCCCCTCTGCCCCCTAACCAAAAGGACCAGGAAGGCAAGGAACCTGGAGGAGTCCGTGGCTGCTTTCCTAAAACAGGCTACTGCGGCAATTACCATGACCCCTGGTGTACACAAGGCATTTGGATGCGTCACTGCCAGCAAATTAGAAAAGATGGAGGAGGCCCAACGCACTATATGCAAAGAGATTATTCTCCAGGCCCTAAACAAGGGGACGAGGGGTAAACTCACACCTCAAACACACCTCTGTGAGTTGGACCATGCCTCTCTACCACCTCCACCAACACCACAGCCACCTCACCCACCACAGCAGCATGGAAGCAAGCATGGAAGGAAGTGTTGAGAATGATGGCCTGTGTTTGGTGTGGTCTGGCAAAAAACGCAGGCTGTTGTAAGACCACAGCCTCGGGACATATATGTCATCTGCTGCTGCTCCCGATCTCTCTGAGTCCTGGACCGAATTGTGCTCCCTATTAAATGGACTCCTCAGGTTAACAATTTTGACAGGCAAATCATTGATGTCTGCCCTGGGGTACAAAGGCTTCACCAATTCCAACTGTTTCTCCAGCGTTACCTTCCTCTTTATTTTTTTATGACCTTGTGCTCCCTATTAAATTTAACATTTTTGTTTTGACAAATACTTGGCTATGTGTTTTAGTTCAAAAAGGACAGTTTGTTTGTGAGTAGGCAGGTACATTTCAAAAATACAATGTCAAATTAACAAGGGACACCAACATAGTTGTATTTTTGAGGTTAAAAAATACAAGATAATAATGGTGTTGTGGTAACTTGACACACAAAATGAAAAAACTAATTATTATGGAGATCAATAGAAAAAAAAATTATTCTGGAGATTACGAGAAAAAAATAATAATATGGAGATCACTAGAAAAAAAAAGAAAAAAAAATATTATTCTGGAGATCACGAGAAAAAAAAAAACAACAACAAAAAAATAATATGGAGATCACTAGAAAAAAAAAAAGAAAAAAAAATATTATTCTGGAGATCACGAGAAAAAAAAACAACAACAAAAAATTATTCTGGAGATCACTAGAAATAATAAAAAATACGTTTGTCAGAACTCTGTAAATATCAGCAGCAAAGTAACTTCATTGTTATAGCATTATAAAGAAGAAGAGAATGCGCTGCGTTGAGAGGTTTCATAATTTGCCACGTCATGAATGTGATATCTCCATTACGAATGCTAATTTTACAAGACCGAGCGCTTCCGGCTCGTACTTGATTCCGAACATGCGTGAACTTTTGTGTGACGGACTTGTGTACACACAATCGGAAAGTCCAACAAGAAAGTTTTGTTGGCGGATAATTCGAGAACCTGCTAGCCAACATTTGTTGGCGGAAAGTCCGACAACAAATGTTCGATGGAGCATACAAATGGTCGGACTTTCAGCCAACAAATGTTGGCTAGCAGGTTCTTAAATTTTCCGACAAGCTCACATCCAACATTTCACATAATAAAGTCTGATCGTGTGTACGCGGCATTAGTGATTGGCAGTGCAACACAATGCACATATACTGTACGCTCTTTGTTAAAGTGCATTGCGCTTACATCACTGCTCAAGGGTGAGGCCAATCTAAGGCTCCTACAGGCTTGACAAAAATCCCACTTATCTAACTTTTTTCTTCAGACCAACTCTGTCTTGTTTATTGGAAGTTTCTACTGCTGGATTTACCCTTTGCCATGTGTGTTTTCAAGCACTGTCATAGTTATTACTAGGTCCTTAACATATGTTGATACATCAGAAAATGGACATGAATGTTTTCAGCAAATGTATACCAAATGTATAATTTCATACTAGCATCCTGCTGCAGGCACATGTGCTGACAGGAGAAGAGGGGAATTACCTCATCAGTGTGTTGTTATTCATTTATTCCAAATCAGCAGTCTGGGAAGTGTTTTGACCAATGATCTTGGCCGAGCCTTTGTTCATCTGTCCTATTTCAGATCTAGCTAGACCTTATTTATCAAGTTCTGCCTAATCAGCTTAGTTTTTCTATTTTCTCTAGCGTATATCTCATATGAATGCAAGAGGAGCAGCTGTTAATTGCTTTATTATTAAGGAGTCAACACATGCTTCCTTCTCTAAGAAAGGACAAACTTTAGTCCAGGGGTGCCCAACCTTTTGAAGAGCGACTTGGTAACCGTTCTCGGGCCACAATGAGCAGAGCGGGCGGATGACAAGTCCATGTCCACTCCATGCAGAGAGGACACAGACAGGGCCATCTTAAGAGCATTATAGGCCCCTGGGCAATACAGTGCACTGGGGCCCTGTCTACACAATCACGCACGAGAATAAAGATGCAGATTATCAAAAAGGCTATATTTATTGGTACTTCCAACAAAATCAGTGTTTAAACATTAACACAACGTTTAGACAATGTAACATGGGTTTGATGGGCACAGTGGCAGCGTTTGATGGGCACAGTGACAGTGTTTGATGGGCACAGGGGCTGTGTTTAATGGGCACAGTGGCAGCTTTTGATGGGCACAGTGGCAGCTTTGATGGGCACAGTGGCAGCTTTGATGGGCACAGTGGCTGCGTTTGATGGGCACAGTGGCAGCTTTTAAAGGGGCACAGACAGTGGCTGTGTGTGATGCACAACTTGAACATACTTAAGTCAGGGCCATCTTAAGAGCATTATAGGCCCCCGGGCAAAACAGTGCACTGGGGCCCTGTCTACACAATCATGCACGAGAATAAAAATGCTAATTATCAAAAAAGCTATATTTATTGGTACTTCCAACAAAATCAGTGTTTAAACATTAATACAACGTTTGGACAATATAACATGAGTTTGATGGGCACAGTGGCAGTGTTTGATGGGCACAGTGACAGCGTTTGATGGGCACAGTGGCTGCGTTTAATGGGCACAGTGGCAGCTTTTGATGGGCACAGTGGCAGCTTTTGATGGGCACAGTGGCAGCTTTAATGGGCACAGTGGCTGCGTTTGATGGGCACAGTGGCAGCTTTGATGGGCACGGTGGCAGCTTTGATGGGCACAGTGGCTGTGTTTGATGGGCACAGTGGCAGCTTTTAAAGGGGCACAGACAGTGGCTGTGTGTGATGCACAACTTGAACGTACTTAAGTAGACAGTGTTTGACTTACTTGAGGCCGCCGGCCTGGTGAAGTACAGTGTGTCACTAACAGCAGCAAGGCAGCGCCAGCTATCAAGGGCCATCTTTCCGCTCCGCTCCCTCTCCACGCTGTCTGAAGAACACGGCAGAGGTGGGCGGAGCTTGTTCACTAGCTGCTGAGGCGGCTGCGTCACGCTATGAATGCTGGGGCGGCCACAGCCTCTGACTGACATCACTGGTTGCTAGCTAGATGCTGGGCGGCTAGCGATTCTAGCAAGTGAGCAACCAGTGCAGTCAGTCAACTTAATCAGCAGATTGCAGCACTGAGGATCGGCCCTGGATGGGGCCCCCCAATCAAGTGGGGCCCCCGGGCAACTGCCCAGCATGCCCAGTGGAAAAAAACAGCCCTGACTTAAGTAGACAGTGTTTGACTTACTGGAGGCCGCTGGCCTGGTGCAGTACAGTGTGTCACTCACAGCAGCAAGGCAGCACCAGCTATCAAGGGCCATCTTTCCGCTCCGCTCCCTCTACACGCTGTCTGAAGAACATGGCAGAGGTGGGCGGAGCTTGTTCACTAGCTGCTGAGGAGGCCGCGGCGCGCTATGAATGCTGGGGCAGCTGCGGCCTCTGTCTGACATCACTGGTTGCTAGCTAGACGCTGGGCAGCCGGCGATTCTAGCAAGTGAGCAACCAGTGCAGTCATTCAACTTAATCAGCAGATTGCAGCACTGAGGATCGGCCCTGGATGGGGCCCTCCAGACAAGTGGGGCCCCCGGGCAACTGCCCAGTGTGCCCAGTGGAAAAAACAGCCCTGGACACAGACACAGCCCGCTCCATTCTATGGTCCCTCCAATCCATCCAGATAGAAGGGGATGGATCCCCTTCTGTTTTTTTCAGCAGATAAGATTGGAGGTAGACTGTGTAAACGGATACAAGTCTGTTTACATCTGCCGCTCCATAAATGGGAATGGAGGGTCCAATTGAGTATGCCTGAAAAATGGACAGGCGGACCTGATCGGACCGATCTTGTGAAAGGGGCCTAAGGCTTCTTTCACACTGATGCACTGTGGTTTACCCACACCGTGGGTGCAGCGCAGTGCACCTGTGGCTTTCTTGCGGGTTAGCTGCACTTTGCTATAGACTTCTGTTATGTCCTGCAGGTGTGGTGCAATATCTGCATTCAGGAGTTTTGGTGCGCTTTCAGAAAGCCCATCCAATCCGCAGGTAATAACAGAAGTCTATGGCTCAGTGCAGGTAACCCTGCGGATCAGTTTGAAAGCAGCCCAGTAACCACTGCAGAACAGATATGCCCATATAAACACTGTGATTTTAGTAATAAACTAATCTTTAATAACAGTCTTCCATTCAGGTATCACCGGTTGTTACTGTCCCAGGCAGAGTGCATGTCGTATCACTCACCTGTGACAGGAGCCAGCGCAATACAGAAAGTATCAGTTTATGCGGCTCTGCACTGCAGCCTCTTGATTCCTCTACTGCTGGCTCCAATCACAACACTGATGCTCCGTGATGGCGGGTCGGCAACCTGTAAGCTCGGCTTGTCAACCCGCCATCCCAGAACAGGTCGCAGGCCACAGGTTGGGAACCCATGCTCTAGTCCCCTTCGCCTTGCCTGATGGGCATGATGTCCTTGCTATATACAGTGTTTATCTTGACATAAAGGCCTTGTGACACTGGCAACAAGCAATGACACTGGTTTTACACAATACAAATATATGGAATTTTAGAACCTCCTGTTTTAATCTTTTTATGTTTTAATATGTATGAACCTCCTGTTTTAATATGTTTTTAATGTTTGAATGACAGTATGATATTATGCTGTTTAACATTTAATAAGCTTATGTGAAATGATCTCCTACAGAGCTATGGCTCTGAAATATCTGCAATTTTATTGCCTAACATAGCAGTCATGAAATCTCATCTGAATTTAAAATGCAATAAGAGGATGTCTACATGAAAGAAGCAACAAGGTGATTATACCGAGCACCATTACGGTGTAAAAAAAGAAGCATCTAACATTCAAATTATGCACTGATTGATGTTCTATAAGAAATCTGAAACACTCAGAACAAGCACACAATGGGTGCCATGGTATATTGTACAATAAGACATTCAACATCCCTTGCAGTGCCATAAGCCTGATATTTCCCAACTGTTTTACCATACCGCTTGTTATGCTAGAAGCAGAATGGACTACAGAAATCATTTTAGAAAAGAAAAATACTGAATCACTCTAGCAATATTTGTACTAGGTGCTAGCTAGCTCTGGGGTTCTATGAATGAAAGAATGTATTGCTTGAATTTCTAGGCTTAATGCAGTGATAATTTGCTTTCTGTGTTTGAAAGGAGTGCACACATACCTTCAAGCACTTCATATATATATATATATATATATACAGTGGCTTGCGAAAGTATTCGGCCCCCTTGAACTTTTCAACCTTTTGCCACATTTCAGGCTTCAAACATAAAGATATAAAATTTTTATTTTTTGTGAAGAATCACCAACAAGTGGGACACAATTGTGAAGTGGAACGAAATCTTTTGGATTTTTGAAACTTTTTTAACTAATAAAAAAATGAAAAGTGGGGCGTGCAAAATTATTCGGCCCCCTTGCGTTAATACTTTGTAGAGCCACCTTTTGCTGCGATTACAGCTGCAAGTTGCTTGGGGTATGTCTCTATCAGTTTTGCACATCGAGAGACTGAAATTCTTGCCCATATATATATAGTACAGTGCCTTGAAAAAGAATTCATACCCCTTCAAATTTTCCACATTTTGTCATCTTACAACCAAAAATGTAAATGTATTTTATTGATTTTATTGGGATTTTATGTAACAGACCAACACAAAGTGGCACATAATTGTGATAAATAAAACGATAAATGGTTTTCATAATAAAAAATTTTAAAAAATCTGAAAAGTGTCGCGTGCATTTGTATTCAGCACCCTTTACTCTGATACCCCTAACTAAAATCTAGTGGAACCAATTGCCTTCAGAAGTCACCTATATAGTAAATAGAGTCCACCTGTGTGTAATTTAATCTCAGTATAAATACAGCTGACCTGTCTGGTGGAACACACCAGACTCGTCAGGGATGAGGTTGTGGAGAGGTTTAAAGCAGGGCTAGGTTATAAAAAAATATCCCAAGCTTTGAACATCTCACGGAGCACTGTTCAATCCAACATCCGAAATGGAAAGAGTATGGCACAGCTCTTGTAGTGTGGTGCAATACACAACTCTTGTGGTGTGGTGCAACTGCAAACCTACCAAGACATGGCTGTCCACCTAAACTGACAGGCTGGGCAAGGAGAGCATTAATCAGAGATGCAGCCAAGAGTCCCATGGTAACTCTGGAGGAGCTGCAGAGATCCACAGCTCAGGTGGGAGAATCTGTCCACAGGACAACTATTAGTCATGCACTCCACAAATCTGGCCCTTATGGAAGAGTGACAAGCAGAAAGCCATTGCTGAAAGAAAGCCATAAGACGTCTCATTTGCAGTTTGCGAGAAGCCTGGTTGGGGACACAGCAAACATGTGGAAGACGATGCTCTGGTCAGATGAGACCAAAGTTGAACTTTTTGGCTTAAAGCAAAAGGCTATATGTGGTGGAAAACTAACAGCACATCACCCTGAACACACCATCCCCATTGTAAAACATGGTGGTGACAGCATCATGTTGTGGAGATGCTTTTCTTCAGCAAGGACAGGGAAGCTGGTCAGAGTTGATGGGATGGTGGATTGAGACAAATACAGGGCAGTCTTAGAAGAAAACCTGTTAGAGTCTGCAAAAGACTTGAGACTGGGGTGGAGGTTCACCTTCCAGCAGGACAACGACCCTAAATATATAGCCAGAGTTTCAATGAAATGGTTTAGAATTAAAGAATATTCATGTGTTAGAATGGCCTAGTCAAAGTCCAGACCTAAATCCAATTGAGAATCTGTGGCAAGACTTGAAAATTGCCGTTCACAGACGCTCTCCATCCAATCTGACAGAGCTTGAGCTATTTTGCAAAGAATGGGCGAAAATTTCACTCTCTCTAGATGTGAAAAGCTGGTAGAGACATACCCAAAAAGACATGCAGCTGTAATTGCAGCAAAAGGGGGTTCTACAAAGTATTGACTCAGAGGGGCTAAATACAAATAGACACCACACTTTTCAGATATCTATTTGAAAAAAAAAATTGAAAGCCTTTCACTTCACAATTATGTGCCACTTTGTGTTGGTCTATCATATTAAATCCCAATAAAATACATTTATGTTTTTGGTTGTAACATGGTAAAATGTTGAAAATTTCAAGGGGTATGTATACTTTTTCAAGTCACTGTAAATGCAAAATAAATAAAAGTGTTTTTTTTTTTCAGCCAGTCTAATAAATATGAAGGTTTTAGTCAGAAATATTATGTTTATTTAAGTTATCAGCAATGACCCATTTTTTGAATACTGTACTATAAAAAAAAGGAGATATCTAATATCCCTTCCAACCACAAACTATAGTTTATTTAGTAAGGCACCAATAAAAGATGAACAATGGGCAGCTATAAAAGATACATGTTAAGTGAGCTTTGTTAAACGCTACTCCCAAAGGAGCCGCTTGGCAATTTGGGTTCCCTGTTCTGCAACTCGACTCCAAGAACAGCCTCGGCCCTACTGAGATACCTGGTTAAATGAAACACCTTTAACTTGACTGTGATTTAGCACCAGGAAATAGACAAAAGACTGTTTAGTGGTAAACTAACTCAATGTATTGGTACGGATTAGAGTAAATGATGGTATGAGCATAAATGAGCATACAGGAGGTAGATTACAGACACAGTTTGCTAGACAATCTATTCACTATGCCATAGTAACTTAGAATAGAGTTCTGTACCACTGAACTAGAATGAACCCATAACTCAGTAAAGTCAGCAATAAACAGTGCATATAAGCATTAACTGCAATGTGATCAATAATACTGTGATTTTGTAGAGTGCACCCTAGGAGAATGGTGCAATGACCCCAGAAAGATACCCCTTAGTACAAACAATAGGTAAAGGTCTCTGCGTACCAGCTGTAAAGGAGACATTCTTAGTCCTAATTCTTCAGCCGGCTAGTGCTGGGGCCAAGTTGAACTGTTGGTGCACATAAGAATAGCTCCAGTCAAACTTTCAGGCAGCAATGAGGCTACTAGGCAGTTGTATGGACAGTTCCCATGGGTCTCTGTCTCTCTAACAGCAGATAGTAAATCCCGTAGCAAGAGCTCATCAGTCCCAGCAATATTGCAGCTCACCATCCGGTAACACACATCGATTAGTCCACTCTCTGCTCTGCACCCAGGTGACTCTGTCTGTCAGCACCCCCAAACTCAGCACTTTGAATCCAGGCTCAGGCTGCTGGTATGCAGCAATAATAGTGCATACTGGACAGCAATGTGCACTTATCAGTCTCTCTCACAGCAAGAGCAAGTTATCTCCTGTATAGTCTGGGAAAATGCAACTCTAGATCTTCTAGAGCACCACAGCAGTGTCTCTCCTCCAGACTACAGTTCCCACTGTTCCCATGGTGCATTGCTGCTTGACTCAGCCTATTGACCTCTTCCTTCTCAGCAGCTCCCTCCTCTCACTGAAACAGCTGTTAACCAGTTCAGCACTGCAGGGCAGGAGCTACAGAGAGCAGCTGCAGCCAGTGTTTTGCTTACTCCCCATTCTTAGCATATAATCATTAAGACATAATTTAACATATTTTTTAAAGCTTATCCCTGGGAAGGGAACAATGCTCTCTTGAAGTGCGTTCCATGCAAGTGTTAGGTGCTGCTTTACGTCTTGGGGATTATGAACACCTGTTTTATTTACCTGATCCCCCACTGGGCTGGCAGCCACATTGGACCTGATGACATCAGAGGACCTGCAAGTAGTGGAGCATGAGAGAAAAGAAGCTGTGGAGGCAGTGTGGAGGAAGCCTACAAAGGTGGAGGATTGGATAAGTAAAACTTCTTGAACTTCTTTTGAAGCCCCCTAGGCCTAAAAAGGATTTAACCCTTGCAAGGTGGGGGGTAGTCCCACTGCAAGGGAGCATTTTCCCTTTCCTCAGTGTTTAAATTTAAATGTAAGCTCCTGAATTTAACCTGGTATCGACTCCTTGCAGTCCTGGTATGATGTCATTGGTGGTAAGGACACCGGTAGCTAGAAGGTTTTAATGGTGCATAATTAAAACCTGTGGCTTTGTGTAACTATAAGGCAGGCTTGATCAACCTGCTGGCTTGTTTTACATTTTGGGCAATTTTAAGGCATTTTGCCAAGTCACCCCAGTTGAAAAAGTCTGGTTTAGAGAAAATTTGACTTTTGAAGTAAAAGCTGTTTTTGTTACTTTACCTTTTAAAGGGGGTTTATATTTATATTTATATTTATCTTGTTATCTATGGCTTGAATTTTGCTTTAAAGTAGCCTGGTCATTAGAAAGTAACAGAAGTTTGCCATTGCTGAACGTGCCTTCTGAAAATGCTGGTTATCTGGTTGTCATGCTAATGCATTGACTTTCATGCTTCCTGCACAACTGAGCTTGAACAAATATATTGATAAGTCACTTTACCCTGCTAGTATGAGAGGAGCGCCACACAAATATGGGGACATATGCAAATTCCAAGCAGTGTTCATGTTGGGAAGCAAAGTGAGGACAGCAGTTCTGCAAGGAAACTTGGATTGCTATTTGATCAATCTGCTGTCTGCTAGTATCTAATAATCTTTATGAACAAAATTGGTAGACAACTACATCACACCTACATTCTATGGCCAGAAGTATGAGGACATCCCTCTAATCATTGAATTCAGGGAGTTTTAAATAAAGGGTACTGTTAATACTACAACATACAAAGACACTTTACACAGTTTGGGGAAGGTGCTATTCTGTTTCAGCATGACTGTACTAACTCAGGTTTATAAAGACTTGAAGAGTGCTAAATCTGGTGCAGCTCTATTTGTAAACCAATCCACTTTCATTTTTTTTAAAAATAAAAGTTGATTGAGTAAACTGAAGTTAGAAGCTGATTGGCTACAATGCACAGCTGCACCAAATTTTGCACTTTCTAGTTTCGGTAAATCCACCCATGGTCAGGGGCTGACTGATAATTTTTGGCCCAGGGGGCAAGTACAACCCAGAGGCCCATGGTGTAGCGACTCGGCCCTCCACCCACTCTTCCTATTCCCCACCTCCTACTGATCCCCATCCCAGGCTGAAGCTCCGCTCCAGGTACTCTCTGCTCACTGGGTGGGTCAAGCTGGACAGTGCCTGCTGCACCGACTCCGGGTTCTGGAACTGGCTGACAGGGGGTGGCTGGGGGCTGCAGGGGGGAGCCAGGATGGCTCAGTCAGGACTGGCTGGGGGAGGAGAGCCACCTGTGGGGCATGGAGCTGGCCTCTGCTCAGACATGGTATACACTATCCATGCTGGGGGGACAGCCTGCTCTCCGTCCTCGTCCTCATGCCGCACTCGGTAGGACACTGGCAGGGACTTTTTTCTCCTCTTCACCAGGAAGCCTTTAGGCATGTCTGTGGCAGAAGCGGTGCAGCCTTTTTATGGGGCATAAAAGCAGGCTGAGGGGCAATTGCCCACCTGCCCCTGGGCCCACTCCACCCCTGCCCATGGTTTGATGAGTTTGGTGTGGAGTTAATTGCGTGGCCTGCACAGAGCCCTGACGTCAACCCTATTGAAGACCTTTGTGATAAACTGAAACCCAGATTACGAGCCAGGACTGCTCATCTAGCATATGTACCTGACCTCACAAACAGTATTTGGCTAATTCCCACAGGTACACTATAAAATGAATTGCGTTTCCTTAAGAGTGGAATTAGCAAAGGGAGACCAATTTCAAAACAATGCTCATGGTTTTGGAATAGTATGTACAACAAACTCATAAAAGTGTGATGGTCAGGTGTCTACAAGCCTATGGACCTATAGGTTGTGCTTAAATAAAAATACAAAATATAGTGATTAACTTTTTATTTATTCCCTTTCTCATTGCATTGATTCAACAAATTATTAACACAAGTCCCTCCAATTTAAAGCTATTTAAAGCCCTACTTTGAACCTAGGGTGCTGGGTGTCTTTCAACCCCCGAAGAGAAACAGCACTGGAACAGTTACCGGATGAATCTGTGGGGGACAGCACTAGTGATAGGATGAGCAAAGCAGTCTGAGCTGCTTTTTTATTTTAAGGGCTGCTGATGGAGCCTTTTTCCCCAAACTGAAATTGAGTCTTAAAGTGGTTGTAAAGGCTCAGGTTTTTTTACCTTCATGCATTCTATGCATGAAGGTAAAAAACCTCCTCTGTGCAGCTCCCCCCTCAGCCCCCCTAATACTTACCTAAGCACGAGAGCCTCAGCTCTCTGGGGACTCTCTGTCCTCATTGGCCGAGACAGCAGTGGGAACCAATAGCTCCTGCTACTGTCAATCACAGCCTGTGAGCAAATGAGAAGAGATAGGGGGTGGGAACAGGTCACAGCTCTGTGTGTAAATGGACATGCAGAGCAGTGGCTTGGGAGCAGGCCTGCTCGGGTGCCCCCTTTGCAAGCTGCTTGTTCTGGAGGGACTCGACAGGAGGGAAGGGCCAGGAGTGCCAGTGGGGGGACACAAGAAGAGGAGGATCGGGGCTTCTCTGTGCAAAACCACTGCGAAGAGCAGCTAAGTATAACATGTTTATTTTTTTTTTTTAAAACATTAATATCACTTTAAATCTGAATGTGGAATCACCTATTTTGTGCTTTCATTCACTTCATTGTAGTGTGTACCTTTTTGTTACACATGCTTGCCTATGTAAAAACAAAACACTTTACCTTCTTTCACCCAATGACTGCAGTAATACTAATGCTTCATATTCAGGTTTGAACTATGTTCATAAAGGTTCCAGTTTGCAATGTAATTTCTATTTCACAAAGGTCAGGGTTGTTTGCGTAACTTCACTATTTTATGTACAGTACGTATGGCATGTGCTTGTAAAGATCAGTATACACTACTGTATATGTTTGTTGTCTGCTACCCTTGTCCCCTAGGACATTTTGTGAATGTGATCTGCTTTTAACAAGTTCATATGGTGTCTCCGAAAATAACTTTGCTGTCAACCTTGTTGTTAAAACAAAATCTGTTACATTTTATGTCAAGGCAAAGTAAAAGAAAAATATGCAGCACATTTCTGCTATACAGTACATGCACATTACCCCATGTTCTTTCCCTTTAAAGAGACCCCTTCGCCAACTTCCAAAATTGCAGGTAAAAGCACAGAAACATTAAGTAATTCACATGGTTACTTGCAGTGTTTTTCCTTTCCATACATTTTTAACCACTTGCATTGAGCCTTTGAACTTACTAAAAAAAAATTGCCAAATCAATTTATTAGTACAATCCTCGTCCTCCTTGACGGTCATAGCTGTGCTCTCTGTGCTGGCCTAGCTCCTCCACCCCTCCCCTCATCTCCCTACATGAGCTTTTATGTATTAGCCAGGAGAGGAGTGATAAGCAATACTATACTGTAGAATCACTTGTGTGACAGTTCTAGGGTGGTGGTGCCTGTAAGAAGTAAGGGCTTTTGGGTGTCTACACATTTACAGATAAATGTACATTTACATGTATAATATATGTTAAATGCACATATAATCCTATGGAATTTTTTTGTTGAGATGTTTTAAAGATCCACTGTCCGTTTATCTTTTGCTAAACTACTCAAACTCACCCACTATCATATCTCTAAAACATAGACTTCAATTATTATGTTGTCTAAGAACTAGGAGGGACAATCTCCTTGAGGTAACACAGGAAGTGTTTACAGGACACAGAAGGGCTCTAAATCTTACATGATCAACAAGTAATTGTTTTACACTTATCAAACAGATATAACACATCACTTTCGACAGTATCCTAAACCCAGTTACTAACAGTTACTAAACCCAGGACCCTGCATTCACTATATCTGGTCTCCCATGGTACACGGAACATGGAAATGCAATTATTTTAGTAAATATAAACTGCTAAATACCTTTTCTCATCAGCTGTATACAGCAGTCATATGACTTCTATCTGTTTCTACGAAAGCTTGTAGGAGGAGTTTTCATTTTTCCCACGATTGTCCTATCAGGATCTAGGACCCCTGACCCTGTGTCTGGACAGTGCTGATTGGCCCTGTGCTGATCACATGCACCCTCCCAAAAAAAAAAAAACAACCCTCTAGCAATACGCTCCAAACTGAGCATGTGCAGCCTGACTCTATAGACTCTGTAAATATAAGGTTTATTTTTTGAGGTCAGTGAAAGAAGGGGAGGATCAGAGAAGACAGGATCAAACAGCCTTTTTACACAATGCATGGGATTAACTCCTTAGGTTTCACACTAAAGAGTATAACAAGCATGCTTTACTGCATATACACACTGATTTTACTTTTTAATGTTTATCGGTGAAGAACTTTAACAGGAGAGGGATTTAGGGGATAATCCAAAATGATCAATAACAATGATAGCAGGACAAACTTCTCTCTAATCTTCCAATAGCAGCTTTTTTGGAGGTAACAGGGAATGGCCAGTATATCTAGGACCCTACAGCAGCAATCCATAAAGCCTCTTCTGGCACTTTGCTGCCTTCTGGCACTTGCATAAATATTAGTCTCCAAGAAGGTTATTACTCATAGTGTTCCAGGAACTGCCTGCCACCAAGCATCCACAGGTAGATCTTCAGTGAGGGAGATAAAAATATTCTACTCCAGACCAAGAATTCAGTACAGATGCCCTCCAGCACATGTAATCCAATGACAATCTTCTCCAGGCCCTCAGCCTAGCAGCTGCTGAGGCCCAAATTGCAGTTCTCATCTTAGTGGAGCATCCCCAAGAGAACTGGAACCCTCCCTAGACGGAAAAGAACACAGTTATCACTTCTCTAGCCACCTTCTGGGCACTTTTTTCAAGGGATTGGCTGGGGCATAATAAATATTTATTCTGGCCATTTACATTTCCATACCCTATATTTTGGACGCTTCTTCCAGAAGCTGGTGGGAGAAATCAAACACCCTTTCTAAAAAACGCACCAGCCAAAAACGCACAGATGTGAACTAGATCCATAGGAAACCACGTTGAATGGACTTTTTGCAAAACGCAAAATGCACTAATAAATTGCATAGGTGAGAACTAAGTGTAAAGTGAAAGCACTAGGCAACGTTTTTATTGCTAATTATACAAAAGTTGTGGTGACACACTTACTCTAAGTATATATAAAAAAATTCCGCGCTAGAAACACATATAAATGAGCAGCAGTAAACAGTGCGAAAACACCAATCAGAATAAAGAAAAATTATAAACTGCGCTAAACAAAAAATATTAGGTAAGGTGGAAGTGTTGCCTACCACCAGCAAATATTGATAGAATTATGAGAAGCAATAATAAACACAGAAAAAGTCAAAATCTTCAAAGATAGTAGGATGTTCAGCTTAATTGTAGGTAACAGTCCAAAATAAGCTATGATTGCCCTTACCAGAACTTCAGTGATAATGAGCGGATGGCATAAAACCCTGCCAGGGCCTTAGGGATAATAAACCAGTCAGCACCTTCCGTTTTCAGATTAAAGTCCCCTCAATGGATGCAGGAGAAGAAACAAACAGAAAAAAACTGGCCATAGTGTAGTATATCAGATGCTTAGCATGGACAAACAACATACCAAACACCCTGGTGAGCACACAGGAACAACCAAAAAAAAAAAAAGGGGGAGGGAAGTGAAAAAAAACCCCACCACCGTGGCTGTAGATTGTGCTTACCGACTCACGGTGATAAGCAGGCTCTATGTCAAACTAGGAGCTGATCAGTAGTTGACAAGGAACACTGGCAGTCAGGTATCCAAATTGTGATCTCAGCAATATCGCCAAAGGTGTCAAAAGCGTCTGCAACTACTTTCTCACTCTAATTCAAGTAGTTCCACTTCAATAACCTCTAGCACACCTTTGGCGATATTGCTGAGATCACAATTTGGATACCTGACTGCCAGTGTTCCTTGTCAACTACTGATCAGCTCCTAGTTTGACATAGAGCCTGCTTATCACCGTGAGTCGGTAAGCACAATCTACAGCCACGGTGGTGGGGTTTTTTTTCACTTCCCTCCCCCTTTTTTTTTTTTTGGTTGTTCCTGTGTGCTCACCAGGGTGTTTAGTATGTTTGTTTGTCCATGCTAAGCATCTGATATACTACACTATGACCAGTTTTTTTCTGTTTGTTTCTTCTCCTGCATCCATTGAGGGGACTTTAATCTGAAAACGGAAGGTGCTGACTGATTTATTATCCCTAAGGCCCTGGCAGGGTTTTATGCCATCCGCTCATTATCACTGAAGTTCTGGTAAGGGCAATCATAGCTTATTTTGGACTGTTACCTACAATTAAGGTGAACATCCTACTATCTTTGAAGATTTGGACTTTTTCTGTGTTTATTATTGCTTCTCATAATTCTATCAATATTTGCTGGTGGTAGGCAACACTTCCACCTTACCTAATATTTTTTGTTTAGCGCAGTTTATAATTTTTCTTTACACTTACTCTAAGATCCCTTTCACACTGGGGCGGGGGCGGCGTCGACGGTAAAATGCCGCTATTATTAGCGGCGTTTTAACGTTGGTATGCGGCCGCTAGCGGGGCGGTTTTACCCCCGCTAGTGGCCGAGAAAGGGTTAAATACCACCGCAAAGCGCCTCTGCAGAGGCGCTTTGCCGGCGGTATAGCCGCGCCGTCCCATTGATTTCAATGGGCAGGAGCGGGAAAGGAGCGCTATACACACCGCTCCTTCACCGCTCCGAAGATGCTGCTGGCAGGACTTTTTTTACCGTCCTGCCAGCGCATCGCTCCAGTGTGAAAGCCCTCGGGGCTTTCACACTGGAATGAAAGTAGCGGCACTTTCGGGTCGGTTTGCAGGCGCTATTATTAGCGCAATAGCGCCTGCAAACCACCCCAGTGTGAAAGGGCTCTAAAATTTGCAAAAAAAATTGACACGTTTTTCCTCTAAATGTGGGCTTGGTTTTTCAAAACACATTTAAATGACATTTCAGTTTGTCCATTGATTGCGTTTATTGATTGTAATAATTTCTCAATTATGTTGTCCTACACAAGCCATTCTGACTTGATTATTTCACAGCAATACATTTAAGACTTTAAGGTTTTAGCTTCCGATTTGTCATAAGGTGTGTGTTCCATAAATTCTATAAATAATCAAAGTATCTCTGTGTTTCAAAAGTTTTAAATAAATGGAAACCTTAGTCACGGCACTGGTATACAAGAGACCTCAGAACTTAGTGCTATAAAAACACTTAGTCAGAGATTCCTGTCTGATGGAAGGGTGAAAGCCCTTTCCTGGTGGGAAAAGAAAATAGAAATCATAACTGTACACTTTTTTACATGTCTAGATGACCTAATGATTTGTTTTTTCTCTGTATTTCAGTAACATGGAGCCCACGTATTGAAGTATATCTGAAACCAAAACATATTTTTTTTTAGTTTTGGATATAATAGGGACAGGTAAAAGCTATAATAAACCCAAAAGTAAACATTTATTTTATTGCAGTTTACCAAATATGAGATGTGATGGCTGCATTTGTTTTCTTTTTTAGGCTTTCTTTCTTCTATTTTCATCTGGTGATCCAGCCATTAAGTCAATATAACAAGCTGTCTTGCATTTAAGCCTAGAAAAACAACTGTAGAGCTTGAGAGGAGATCCTGTACGATGTTAGTACAACGATCTTCCCCCACCAGAACACACTGGTCAGCGCTCTTAGCCATTGGCTGAGAATACTGATCGGGAGCCGGTTGGCAGACCTTTTTTGGTCATGCCCCTTCGACAGAGGTCGGACGTTTGACCGTCTTCTGCCGGACCGGCTGCCGTACACATGGGCCGAATGTCGCTCAGTTTCTAGTGAACTGGCCGATACTGCCCAATATTCAGCCCGCGTGTATGGGACTTTAGAGTGTTGAGACAAACCATTTAACATCGGCAGGGGTGATTAAAATGATCAACTTTTATTTATTGATATAAAACCTTTATCCCAAAAAGGAAAAAACAATTCCTGTAAATTTGCTGTAACTGCATATAAAGTATTAGTTTTAGTTTGTTGCTGTATTTAAATCTGTCAGTACATCTAACATTCCCCTCCCTCCAGACTGACAATGCTGTCCAAATGTGCCCTCTGTGCTTATTCATCCAGAGTGGTGTTCCTCTAATACAGGAGGTGTGTTACTGGCCAGATCACCAAGGGAAAACAGAGGGTAAAAGTCTAAAAAAAAGAAACCTAATGCAGCCACCACATCTACGGATTGGTAAGCTGCAACATATAACATTTTTGGTTTTGGGTTTAATACCGCTTTAAAACCTCAGTCAATTTTTTTAAACTTTTATTTCGCCCTTGTGTTTCACTTGCTGTCGCAAAGACATGAGCTAAAGAGTCTGTTGCTGAGATCAAAAATGTATCTCTAAGTATTAAAATATTATCTATGGTCAAAATGTAAAATAATAGACCCATTTCCACATTGTATTTAAATTAACTCTAGCATACTTTTATTATTGTAAAAGATTTTGAAGTTTGCAAGCCTAGTTTGTGAAGATCCCCACACATTGACTTCCTTGAATCCTGTGATTATTGCTCCTTGAGTAGGCACTGCTGTGTCACAGAGGTGTGTGTCACTACAGAGGAGGAATTTCAGGAGGCGGAGTCAGTACAGGAATCCCTGCTTGCAGGTGTTTCGTCAGATTAGGCGACCCATCACAATGTGTAACGGAAGTGACGTTCCGTTGCCGCCATCTTGCTGCTCCCTGCACTCCTCCACAGTAAGAATACACTGAAAAGGGGGCAAACGGACAGCTTGTTACACCCACCAGAGTTTTGCACTTCACACTTATTTTTAACAGTAAACTGAGCTTATAAAGTGAAATATAGGATTTAGAATTCTGACAGGCTGTTTAGACTGTTGAATTTTAAAAGCAGAGGCAAGCATGCTGATCTCACAGGTTTGCAAATCTGACAGAACACCGCTGCTTTTATAATTCCACATGTAAACAGTCTGAAGGATTTCTAAACACTGTATTTCACCATATATGCTCCGTTTACTGTTAAAAATAACTGTGAAATACAAAACTCCGGTGGGTGTAACAAGATGTCCTCTTGCCCCCTTCTCGGTGTATCCTTACTGTGGAGGAGTGCGGGGTGTAGCAAGCTGGCGGCGACGGAACGTCACTTCCGTTACAAATTCTGACAAGTTGCCAAATCTGATGTAACACTGGCAGCAAGGCACCATGGGATATGCAGTCTTAGAACCAGAAAGTAAACAACAGAAGAGAAGCTACAAAGCATGCAGGAAATTACAGAAGTTCTGAAAAGAAAAGGTCAGCACACAGGCAAAATTCACAACTGTATTGGAGATTTTTTATGTGTGTTTATATTGGATTTTCAATAATAATCACAGTGTACTGCTATTACAATGCTGTTGTTATAAAATGATAATTTATGTTGTGACTATGGATATGCTTTAAAGGAGAAGTATGGCCAAAGCTCTTTTGGCCATACTGCTCCTGTGGGTCACAGGAGTACACTTAGTTCTGCACTCCTGTGACCCAGATTCAGTCGACAGCAGGCTTAATGTGGTTCTAAAAGCAGAAGTTTTTTTTTATCTTAATGCATTCTATGCCTTTTGTGTGCAGCAGCCCCCCTCAGCCCCCCCTAATACTTACCTGAGCCCTATCTCAATCCATCAATGTTGCACAAGAGACTTTCCCTCCTGATTGGCTAAGACAAAGCAGCGGGCCAATGAGGAGAGTGAGGGGGTGGGGCCGAGCTGCAGCTCCGTGTCTGAATAGACACACTGAAGAGAGGCGTGGCTCAAATGCCCATATAGCAAGCTGCTTGCTGTGGGGGCATTCGGCAGGGGCCAGGACCATCTGTGAGGGACCCGAGAAGAGGAGGATCTGGGCTGCTTTGTGCAAAACCACTACACAGAGCAGGAAAGTAGAACATGTTTGTTATTTTTAACCGCTTTAGCCCCAGAAGATTTGGCTGCTGAATGACCAGGCCATTTTTTGCGATTCAGCACTGCGACGCTTTAATAGACAATTGCGCGGTTGTGCGACGATGCACCCAAACAATATTGACGTCCTTTTTTCCCACAAATAAAGCATTCTTTTGGTGGTATTTGATCATCTCTGCGGTCACTGCTCTGTACTCAGAAAATACCCCAAAACTGAGCGATCAGCAGTTTTTGATCGCTTAGTTCTTGGCACAGAGCTGGTGGGGGACCATCTAGGTATGTATGTATATATATATTTTTTTTTAATCCTGCACTTCTCTTTTAGGGTGCTTTTACATTAGGAGATCATTATCTTTTACTTTTTGCTGAGTGATTTACCATTATAATGGAAAGAGATAGTTAGACTTACCATCCTTAGCCCCTAACAAAAAGTTGATCTCTTCTGTTAAGTTTGGACATACATTCCCCAAATATCCTTGTACATTCAGCAAATTTGGAAGTTTTATTGGTAGATCTTCATAAAACAGAAATCTCAAACCAGATAAGTCAAATATTCCTTCAGTTAAGATGCTCTGTTCAGATCTTTACAGGGTAAGTTCACCTTTGTACCCGTTTTTGTTTTTTCTAAATTCCAGCCCCCCATGCACCAATATAGCATTCATGTACTTTTTTTGCAAAAATATCAAAGCTTTCCATTAAATATAGAGTCACTTACTTTTCTTGTCTAAATCCACGTTTCCAGACGTTTCCATTAGTAATGTCTTCTTCCTGATCAGACTATAGGTCATGACACAGGAAAGAGTTGACCATCTGACCTCATTAACACACACCCTGCATTATCCGCCTACCCACTCCCAGCTGCATGTTTTTAAATGAAATGCAACCAATCAGTGATCACCTTCTCACTAAATATACAATATACAATCATATTGCATAGTGTATGGCCATCTTTATACAAGTACATAGGAGAGACTGGACAGAAACACTCAGCTGTCAAGTCCCATTCACAACTCTGTATACCGGGAAATCTCATTCCCACGTGTGTTTTTGTTTTTGTTAGCGAGGGGGGGGGGGGGGGCCTTTTGGAGCATTTTCACTCATCACACATAGGGCAGCCCATCCACCTAAATGGGCAGCCCTACACACAACAATCGCCCCAAAGGAGCTTCAGGACTTTTTTTTAGAGTGGAACTTGGTGCGTTTTATACTGTGATTTTTGGTGCAGCGCATTTCTGAAATGCATGGAGCCTCATTGTTCTATCACTTTCATGCCCCATTCACATCTAGCATAGTGGGAATGCACATTTTGTGTCTTGTTTTTCCTGTGACACACATAGGGCAGCCTGTTGAGTTAACCACTTGCCGACTGCCTCACGCATATATACGTGAGCAGAGCGGCACGGGCAGGCAAAATCACGTACCTGGTACGTGATTGCCTTCCCGCGGGCGGGGGGTCCAATCGGACCCCCCCCGGTGCCATCGGCGGTCGGCGTTTGGTTGGAAGCGATCAGAGATGAGGGGGAGACCATCCGATCATGGCCCCCCCCTCGCGATCACTCCCAGCCAATGAGAAACATCCCCTGCCTCTGTATAGTACACACAGGCAGAGGATGTGATGTCATCTCTCCTCGGCTGGCCAGTTTCCGTTCCAGTGCCGAGGAGAGAAGACATGTAAGTGCACAACACTACACACAACACAGTAGAACATGCCAGGCACACTAAACACCCCCGATCCCCCCCCGATCGCCCCCCGATCCCCCCCCAATCACCCCCCCCCCTGTCACAAACTGACACCAAGCAGTTTTTTTGTTTTGTTTTGTTTTTTTCCTGATTACTGCATAGTGTCAGTTTGTGACAGTTAGCAGTGGTAGGGCAGTTAGTATTAGCCCCCTGTAGGTCTAGGGTACCCCCCTAACCCTACCCCCTAATAAAGTTTTAACCCCTTGATCACCCCCTGTCACCAGTGTCGCTAAGCGATCATTTTTCTGATCGCTGTATTAGTGTCGCTGGTGACGCTAGTTAGGGACGTAAATATTTACGTTCGCTGTCAGCGTTTTATAGCGACAGGGACCCCCATATACTATCTAATAAATGTTTTAACCCCTTGATTGCCCCCTAGTTAACCCTTTCACCACTGATCACCGTATAACTGTTACGGGTGACGCTGGTTAGTTTGTTTATTTTATATAGTGTCAGGGCACCCGCCGTTTATTACCGAATAAAGGTTTAGCCCCCTGATCGCCCGGCAGTGATATGCGTCACCCCAGGCAGCGTCAGATTAGCGCCAGTACCGCGAACACCCACGCACGCACCGTACACGCACCGTACACCTCCCTTAGTGGTATAGTATCTGAACGCATCAATATCTGATCCGATCAGATCTATACTAGCGTCCCCAGCAGTTTAGGGTTCCCAAAAACGCAGTGTTAGCGGGATCAGCCCAGATACCTGCTAGCACCTGCGTTTTGCCCCTCCGCCCGGCCCAGCCCAGCCCACCCAAGTGCAGTATCGATCGATCACTGACACTTACAAAACACTAAACGCATAACTGCAGCGTTCACAGAGTCAGGCCTGATCCCTGCGATCGCTAACAGTTTTTTTGGTAGCATTTTGGTGAACTGGCAAGCGCCAGCCCCAGGCAGCGTCAGGTTAGCGCCAGTACCGCTAACACCCAAGCACGCACCGTACACCTCCCTTAGTGGTATAGTATCTGATCGGATCAATATCTGATCCGATCAGATCTATACTAGCGTCCCCAGCAGTTTAGGGTTCCCAAAAACGCAGTGTTAGTGGGATCAGCCCAGATACCTGCTAGCATCTGCGTTTTGCCCCTCCGCCCGGCCCAGCCCAGCCCACCCAAGTGCAGTATCGATCGATCACTGTCACTTTTTTTTGTAGCGTTTTGGTGAACTGGCAAGCGCCAGCGGCCTAGTACACCCCGGTCGTAGTCAAACCAGCACTGCAGTAACACTTGGCGACGTGGCGAGTCCCATAAGTGCAGTTCAAGCTGGTGAGGTGGCAAGCACAAGTAGTGTCGCGCTGCCACCAAAAAGAAAAACATAGGCCTGTCGTGCCCATAGTGCCCTTCCTGCTGCATTCGCCAATCCTAATTTGTGAACCCACCGCTTCTGCAGCGCCCGTACTTCCCCCATTCACATCCCCAACCAAATGCAGTCGGCTGCATGAGAGGCATTTATATGTCCTCCCGAGTACCCCTACCCAACGAACCCCCCCAAAAAAGATGTGTCTGCAGCAAGCGCGGATATAGGCGTGACACCCGCTATTATTGTCCCTCCTGTCCTGACAATCCTGGTCTTTGCATTGGTGAATGTTTTGAACGCTACCATTCACTAGTTGAGTATTAGCATAGGGTACAGCATTGCACAGACTAGGCACACTTTCACAGGGTCTCCCAAGATGCCATCGCATTTTGAGAGACCCGAACCTGGAACCGGTTACAGTTATAAAAGTTACAGTTACAAAAAAAAAGTGTAAAAAAAAAAAAAAAAAAAAACACAAACAAAAATAAAAAAAAATAGTTGTCGTTTTATTGTTCTCTCTCTCTCTATTCTCTCTCTATTGTTCTGCTCTTTTTTACTGTATTCTATTCTGCAATGTTTTATTGTTATTATGTTTTATCATGTTTGCTTTTCAGGTATGCAATTTTTTATACTTTACAGTTTACTGTGCTTTATTGTTAACCATTTTTTTGTCTTCAGGTACGCCATTCCCGACTTTGAGTGGTTATACCAGAATGATGCCTGCAGGTTTAGGTATCATCTTGGTATCATTCTTTTTAGCCAGCGGTCGGCTTTCATGTAAAAGCAATCCTAGTGGCTAATTAGCCTCTAGACTGCTTTTAGGGAGGGAATGCCCCCCCCCCACCGTCTTCCGTGTTTTTCTCTGGCTCTCCTGTCTCAACAGGGAACCTGAGAATGCAGCCGGTGATTCAGCCAGCTGACCATAGAGCTGATCAGAGACCAGAGTGGCTCCAAACATCTCTATGGCCTAAGAAACCGGAAGCTACAAGCATTTTATGACTTAGATTTCGCCGGATGTAAACAGCGCCATTGGGAAATTGGGGGAGCATTTTATCACACCGATCTTGGTGTGGTCAGATGCTTTGAGGGCAGAGGAGAGATCTAGGGTCTAATAGACCCCAATTTTTTCAAAAAAGAGTACCTGTCACTACCTATTGCTATCATAGGGGATATTTACATTCCCTGTGATAACAATAAAAATGATTTAAAAAAAAAAAATGAAAGGAACAGTTTAAAAATAAGATAAAAAAGCAAAAAAATAATAAAGAAAAAAAAAAAAAAAAAAAAAAAGCACCCCTGTCCCCCCTGCTCTCGCGCTAAGGCGAACGCAAGCGTCGGTCTGGCGTCAAATGTAAACAGCAATTGCACTATGCATGTGAGGTATCACCGCGAAGGTCAGATCGAGGGCAGTAATTTTAGCAGTAGCCCTCCTCTGTAAATCTAAAGTGGTAACCTGTAAAGGCTTTTAAAGGCTTTTAAAAATGTATTAATTTTGTTGCCACTGCACGTTTGTGCGCAATTTTAAAGCATGTCATGTTTGGTATCCATGTACTCGGCCTAAGATCATCTTTTTTATGTCATCAAACATTTGGGCAATATAGTGTGTTTTAGTGCATTAAAATTTAAAAAAGTGTGTTTTTTCCACAAAAAATGCGTTTGAAAAATCGCTGCGCAATTACTGTGTGAAAAAAAAAAATGAAACACCCACCATTTTAATCTGTAGGGCATTTGCTTTAAAATAATATATAATGTTTGGGGGTTCAAAGTAATTTTCTTGCAAAAAAAAATAATTTTTTCATGTAATCAAAAAGTGTCAGAAAGGGCTTTGTCTTCAAGTGGTTAGAAGAGTGGGTGATGTGTGACATAAGCTTCTAAATGTTGTGCATAAAATGCCAGGACAGTTCAAAACCCCCCCAAATGACCCCATTTTGGAAAGTAGACACCCCAAGCTATTTGCTGAGAGTCATGTCGAGTCCATGGAATATTTTATATTGTGACACAAGTTGCGGGAAAGAGACAAATTTTTTTTTTTTTTTTTTGCACAAAGTTGTCACTAAATGTTATATTGCTCAAACATGCCATAGGGATTTGTGAAATTACACCCCAAAATAAATTCTGTTGCTTCTCCTGAGTACGGGGATACCACATGTGTGGGACTTTTTGGGAGCCTAGCCGCGCACGGGACCCCGAAAACCAAGCACCGCCTTCAGGCTTTCTAAGGCCGTAAATTTTTGATTTCACTCTTCACTGCCTATCACAGTTTCGGAGGCCATGGAATGCCCAGGTGGCACAAACCCCCCCCAAATGACCCAATTTTGGAAAGTAGACACCCCAAGCTATTTGCTGAGAGGTATAGTGAGTATTTTGCAGACCTCACTTTTTGTCACAAGGTTTTGAAAATTGAAAAAAGAAAAAAAAAAAAATTTTTTTCTGGTCTTTCTTCATTTTCAAAAACAAATGAGAGCTGCAAAATACTCACCATGCCTCTCAGCAAATAGCTTAGGGTGTCTACTTTCCAAAATGGGGTCATTTGGGGGGGGGTTGTGCCATCTTGGCATTTTATGGCCTTCAAAACTGTGATAGGTAGTGAGGAGTGAAATCAAAAATGTGTGCCCTTAGAAATCCTGAAGGTGGTGCTGGGTTTTCGGGGCCCCGTACGCGGCTAGGCTCCCAAAAAGTGCCACACATGTGGTATCCCCGTACTCAGGAGAAGCAGCTGAATGTATTTTGGGGTGCAATTCCACATATGCCCATGGCCTATGTGAGCAATATATCATTTAGTGACAACTTTTCGTAAATTTTTTATTTTTTTTTGTCATTATTCAATCACTTGGGACAAAAAAAATAAATATTCAATGGGCTCAACATGCCTCTCAGCAATTTCCTTGGGGTGTCTACTTTCCAAAATGGGGTCATTTGGGGGGGGGTTTGTACTGCCCTGCCATTTTATCACCTCAAGAAATGACATAGGCAGTCATAAACTAAAAGCTGTGTAAATTCCAGAAAATGTACCCTAGTTTGTAGACGCTATAACTTTTGCGCAAACCAATAAATATACGTTTATTGACATTTTTTTTACCAAAGACATGTGGCCGAATACATTTTGGCCTAAATGTATGACTAAAATTTAGTTTATTCGATTTTTTTTATAACAAAAAGTAGAAAATATCATTTTTTTTCAAAATTTTCAGTCTTTTTCCGTTTATAGCGCAAAAAATAAAAACGGCAGAGGTGATCAAATACCATCAAAAGAAAGCTCTATTTGTGGGAAGAAAAGGACACAAATTTCGTTTGGGTAAAGCATTGCATGACCGCGCAATTAGCAGTTAAAGCGACGCAGTGCCAAATTGTAAAAAGTGCTCTGGTCAGGAAGGGGGTAAATCCTTCCGGGGCTGAAGTGGTTAAATTGGCTGCACTACATGTGGTTAATGGGACATTTTGGCGTTTTGTGGGTTGTGTGTTTTTTACTGTGCTTTTTGCAGCATTTGCCCCTCATTTTTTCACATGGCAAAATGTGTGTTTGCTTCTGTGTTTGGTGTGCCGTTAACAATTAATGGCACTGAAAGCGCAACTAGTAATTTTAGGTGTATAAACATGGCCAAACACTATGCAATCTGATTGTATATTGTGTATTTAGTGAGAAGGCTGATCACTGATTGATTGCATTTCATTTAAAAAAACATGCACTTGGGAATGGGAGGGTGGATAATGCAGGGTGTGTGCTAATGAGGTCAGCTGGTCAACTCCTTCCTGTGTCATGACCTACAGTCTGATCAGGAAGAAGACATTATTAATGTTAACCCCTTCCCTGCCAGTGTCATTTACACAGTAATCAATGCATCTTTATAGCACTGATCACTGTATAATTGTCAAGGTTCCCAAAAATGTGTCAAGTGTCCGTACATGAATGCTATATTGGTGCATAGGGGAGCTGGAATTTAGAAAAAAAGGAATTATTGTAAAAAATAAATAAATAAAAATGTTTAAAAACAAAACAAATGCTAAAAAAATAATAATAAAAATAAAATACTGACACCAATCTCTGCCCTACTAACACCAACCATTGCTCTACTGACACCAACCTCTACCCTGATGACATTGTCCACTGCTCTATGACACTGTGTTTGAGCTTTGGGGTGCACACCCTAATGCAATAGGTAGATTACAGTAATGCATTAATGCATAAGAGTAAGCAATACCTCTGGCGATGAAGGATAAAATACCATATTTTTGGCCCTGAATTGTTCCTATATAAATGTAGAATATAATTATCCACCCATTTCTCTTACTCCTATTCCAGAGTCTTGTAAACTTCTTGCACCAATAGATTACATGGTACCTTTACATACCTTGTATACCCTGCTAAAAATACCTAACTAAAAAATAAATGTAGAAAAGATTATGAATGTAAAAATGCAGAAAACGCACTGTGAAGAATCTAATTACGTCAGTAGCTTTCACTAAAGAGGCATCAGCATTTCAGTGTATCTGAGATGAAATGTAATAATGTTTGTGTTCTGACATTAATAAAAAGACAGCATATTGATTAGAAAAGTATAAAATAAACATTACAAACATGAGCCCAATATTTCATAAAGGGAAGCGGGCTTTATGCTGTTACTATTCAAGACTTTGTCAGTATGAGTCATTGAATAATGTAATTCACTGCCAACCACATGTTCTGGTAGAGTGAGTCAACTTAAACTATGAGAAAACAGTTATTTGCTTGTCTACAGCACCTAGATGAGCTCTCTCTGTACTTTTCACAAGGATAGGGTGAGCCATGGATTTCCTTTCATTGGGAAAATATGGCAAAATGCAGTTATGGGTAAACCACAAACACTGACTTAAAGGTAGGCAATACAAACTACATGTAACTAGCATCCAATCCTTTAGCACATTAGCTGTGAGAACTATTTCTATTGCCACAAAGTAACATATTATTACCAACATGACTATTAAGGATTAAAGGAGCCATGTCTGTGGTAAAATGATTGGATTTATGTTTGGATACTGCTTCAAATGGTTACTGGGCACTGGGAAACAAAATAATCATTGCAATGCTTATCTAATGAGATTTTTTTTTGTTATATAGCTTTCAACTTGTTTAAATTAAATGATCATGCTTACTGACACCATCCACTGCTCTAATGACACCATCCACTGCTCTACTGATACCATCCACTGCTCTGCTGACACCATCCAGTGCTCTACTGACACCATCCACTGCTCTAATGACACCATCCACTGCTCTACTGCTACCATCCACTGCTCTACTGATACCATCCACTGCTCTGCTGACACCATCCACTGCTCTACTGATACCATCCACTGCTCTGCTGACACCATCCACTGCTCTACTGATACCATCCACTGCTCTACTGACACCATCCACTGCTCTACTGCTACCATCCACTGCTCTACTGCTACCATCCACTGCTCCACTGATGCCATCCACTGCTCTGCTGACACCATCCACTGCTCTACTGATGCCATCCACTGTTCTGCTGACACCATCCACTGCTCTACTGATACCATCTACTGCTCTACTGATACCATCTACTGCTCTACTGATACCATCCACTGCTCTATTGATACCATCCACTGCTCTACTGCGCATGTGTGTTTGAACTTTGCAGTGCACACCCTAATGCAATAGGCTACGCACACCTATGCTTATAGTACCATAAGCATAGGTGTGCGCAGCCTATTGCATTAGGGTGTGCACTGCAAAGTTCAAACACACATGTGCAGTAGAGCAGTGGATGGTATCAGTAGAGCAGTGGATGGTATCAGAAGAGCAGTAGATGGTATCAGTAGAGCAGTGGATGGTGTCAGCAGAGCAGTGGATGGCATCAGTAGAGCAGTGGATGGTAGCAGTAGAGCAGTGGATGGTGTCAGCAGAACAGTGGATGGCATCAGTAGAGCAGTGGATGGTAGCAGTAGAGCAGTGGATGGTATCATTAGAGCACTGGATGGTGTCAGCAGAGCAGAGGACGGTGTCAGTAGGGATGAGATTGGTGTCAATAGTTTTTTGTTGTTATTATTTTAATTTTGTTTTTACAATTTAAATTTTCTTCTTCTTCTTTTATATAATATTATTTTGGTTTATATGTATTTTTTTTACAATTTGTTAGAAGCCTTATTGAGGGGCTTTGGTGAAATAGCAGAGAAAGGGACTGAGAATAGAGATACCCCAATCCCTTTCTCAATATCATCAGCTGCCACGGGGGATCAGCAGGGGGGATCTGCATTGCACAGTGTGATTAAGATGTGCCCAGGCACACCTGGCACACCCTGTGTGCATGCCTATGAGCATGAGAAAGGTATACAGTAAAGATTAACCACTTTAAGACCGGGCCTATTTTTCAAACTTGTTGTTTAAGTTAAAATCTTTTTTTGCTAGAAAATTACTTAGAACCCCCAAACATTATATATACACCTTTTTTTCTAACACCCTAGAGAATAAAATGGCGGTTGTTGCAATACTTTCTGTCACACTGTATTTGCACAGCGTTCTAACAAGCGCACTTTTTTTGGAAAAAATACACTTTTTTGAATTAAAAAATAAGACAACAGTAAAGTTAGCCCAATTTTTTAAAATATTATAAAAGATGATGTTACGCCGAGTAAATTGATACCCAACTTGTCATGCTTCAAAATTGCGCTCGCTCGTGGAATGGCGACAAGCTTTTATCCTTAAAAATCTCCATATGCAACGTTTAAAAGAGTCTACAGGTTGCATGTTTTGAGTTACAGAGGAGGTCTAGGACTAGAATTATTGCTCTCACTCTAATGATCGCGGTGATACCTCACACTTGTGGCTTTAACACTATTTTTATATGCAGGCGCCAGGGGCGTAACTAGAAATCACAGGGCCCCATAGCAAAATGTTGTATGGGCCCCCCCCCCCACAAAAAAATGTCGGGACTTAAATTAAATAGTGGGCGTGGCTCAAATCTGAGATGAATAAGGAGAAAGAAAGAAAGAAAGAAAGAAAGAAAAGAAAGAAAGAAAGAAAGAAAGAAAGAAAGAAAGAAAGAAAGAAAGAAAGAAAGAAAGAAAGAAAGAAAGAAAGAAAGAAAGAAAGAAAATATGTGTTCCAGAAAGTTTAACAATCAACAGATAAAGATACTCTAAACACCTGGTGTTGTCGCTGCAATCACCCTAACCTGTGCCCAATGTGGCCTGTGTGTTCCCAATGCAGCGTGGCCTGCCTGTGCCCAATGCAGTCTCACCCGTGCCCAATGCCGCCTCACCCGTGCCCAATGCTGCCTCACCTGTGCCCAATGCAGCGTGACCTGTGGCCAATGCAGCCTCACCTGTGCCCAATGTGGTCTGCCTGTTCCCAATGCAGCGTGGCCTGCCCATGCCCAATGCAGCCTCACCTGTGCCCAATGCAGCGTGACCCGTGCCTAATGCAGCCTCACCTGTGCCCAATGCAGCCTCACCTGTGCCCAATGTGGCCTACCTGTTCCCAATGCAGCGTGGCCTGCCCGTGCCCAATACAGCCTCACCTGTGCCCAATGCAGCCTCACCCGTGCCTAATGCTGCCTCACCCGTGCCCAATGCTGCCTCACCCGTGCCTAATGCTGCCTCACCCGTGCCCAATGCTGCCTCACCCGTGCCCAATGCTGTCTCACCCGTGCCCAATACAGCCTCACCCATGCCCAATGCAGCCTCACCTGTGCCCAGTGTAGCGTGACCTGTGCACAATTCAGCCTCACCTGTGCAGAGAAAGAGGCGAGCCAGTGGCCGAACTACCGGGGAGGCTGAGGAATGCATACTGCAGCCCTCAAATGACTGTTGGTGAGGGTGGGGCTGCCTCAGAGTGGGGGGCGAGCACCGCCCGCACGGTCCCCCAGCCAGGGGAAGTGAGGAGAGGAAGAGGCGCTTTGTTGCCTGTCGACTGAAGGAGAACTACTGCGTTGTTTTTAAATTTTTCTTTTTCTTACCCCCCACCCTTTCCGTTTACTTGGAACTTCCCTTAGACCTCCCTCCCCTCGTGCCAAACCTCACATCCCCCCCACTCCCTGGACTTTCAGTACTGTGCCTTCAGGGTCTGTGACAAAAAGGGGGGCAACTCTGACTTTAGCAAGAAATGCTCAGAAGCCCCCTTGGAGCTCGGACAGTTTGCATTGCGGCAATAAGGCACAGCGACCTGCTTTCTGCCTGACCTGGAAAAACCATCAACTTTTACTTAAGTGCCTTACTGCTTCTGTATCCCAGGGGAGTGGGGGAGGGGAAGCCGGAAATTTTCTGCACCTTGAGGTCAACAGGTGGTACCGCGGTCCAAAAACTGCCTTTTACACTGAAACGCTGGACTTTCTCCCATTTCCCCTCCCCCCCACACCTTAACCCTTTTTTTCTTTTGCAGGAGATGAGGGCGGTGGACGATCTGGGCGCTATTTACTCCTCGGGGGAGGGGAAGGGGTGGAGACTGCTGTCCTGCGATGCTGTCTATAGTTTTGACTCCCGCCCTCCTTTTTTTGTTGCTCAGGATGTCACCAGTTTTAACATATATATCGTCTGCCTTTCTGACCCCCCCGTACAAACTGAGAGCAGTATTTATGGGCCATAAGAGGCGCAGATTTCAAAGATGAAACTCCAGCGGCAACAAAGTTGTCCAGCTTGGAGAATGTCACAGCCAGGAACCTACTGGGCAAAGACCCATCAACAACCATGGCCGTAGTCCTAGTCTTTTTTTGTCTCCACTGTGGCCCCACTGCATCATCGCGCTACTAAAAGCCCCGCGGCTGCCTCAGAGTGGGGGGGTGAGCCAGGGGAAGCGAGGAGAGGAAAAGGCAAGCTGTCCATACGAGCAGAGAGCTCAGCTGTAATAGCTTTCATTAGAATTTCCTGTGTTCCCGGGGCTCCCCATCACATAGCCCCACCTCTTGGCCCGGCGCCTTTGATGATGTCACATGTCCCGCATTGGACCGGCGTTCTGTCTATCAAAGGCGCCGGGCCAAGAGGTGGGGCTATGTGACGGGGAGCCCCGGGAACACAGGAAATTCTAATGAAAGCTCTTACAGCTGAGCTCTCTGCTCGTACGGACAGCTTGCGTCTTCCTCTCCTCACTTCCCCTGGCTGGGGACCGTGCGGCCGGTGCTCGCCCTCCTGCAGTATGCATTCCTCATCCTCCCCAGGGCCCCTCTCAGCTGCGGGCCCCATAGCGACCGCGTGGCTCGCTATGGCGGTAGTTCCGCCACTGGCAGGCGCTACTCACGTATGCGTTTGGTTCTGCACGGTGGGACAGGGCTCGTTAACATTTTTTTTTAATTATTTATTTTACTTTTTATTTTTTATTTTTACACTGTTCTTTTAAAAAAAAATGGTGTCACTTTTATTCCTATTACGGGGGAGGGCACTAGAGCGTGGCGGGAGGCGGGGCGGCCCCTCTCCCTCCACCGATAAAAGTGATCTTGCGGGAATCCGCCGCTGAGGCCACTTTTATCTGGAAGCAGACCGCCCGCTGAAGAAGTGGATACCGGGGTTATGGCAGCTAGCTGCTGCCATAACAACGATATTCCACTTCGAAGTGCCTCCGTATAATGATAGCGGGCGGTTCGTAAGTGGTTAACAGTATTTTTGCTTGTACTTGGTTGGATGATGAAAGTTAGTAGAACTTTAACGTATTCACTAAGCTAAGGGAAAATTCCCTTGCAATTGAAAATGATTTACTATTTGCGTTTAGTAAACCAACATCACAGATTAAGGAAAGCATGCATCATATGAAGTCAGAATCCTGATCTGCATACTATGGGCCAGTACTTCAAGGCATTGAAGGCTAATGCCCCATACACACGATCAGAAATTCTGCCAGCAAAAGTCGGATGTGAGCTTTTGGTCAGAAATTCCGACCGTGTGTGTGCTTCATCAGACTTTTGCTGGCAGAATTCCAGCCAGCAAAAGATTGAGAGCAGGTTCTCTATTTTTCGGTCAGAAAAAGTTCCTATCCGAAAATGCGTTCGTCTGTATGCAATTCGGACGCGCAAAAAATCACGTATGCTCAGAAACAATTCGACACATGCTCGGAAGCATTGAACTTCTCTTTCTCGTCGTAGTGTTGTACGTCACCGCGTTCTTGACGGTTGAAAGTTCAGAGAACTTTTGTGTGACCGTGTGTATGCAAGGCAAGCTTGAGCGGAATTCCGTCGGAAAAACCATCCAAGTTTTTTCTGATGGATTTTCTGATCATGTTTCTGATCGATTAGGGTCAGCATGTAAACCAAACAAGAAGCATGTTCATTAGAACAGTGGTTCTCAACTTCAGTTCTCAAGTACCCCCAACGGGCCATGTTTTCATGTTTTCCTTTACTTTGCATGGCTGCTTTAAATCAATATCAATGACATAGTATTGATAAGAGCTTTTTTATCTAAGGGAAGTTCCCAAAACATGGCCCATTGGGGGAACTTGAGGACTGAGGTTGAGAACCACTGCATTAGAAGACCAGCAATGGCAGTCAGGTTTCTGCAATAGAATAGGATAGCTATTATACTCACCTCTCCAGCAGCTGATGTGTCCTACCTCTCCTTCATTCAAGCAATGCAACTTCCATTAGACTTTTCAGCATTCAAGACATCTGGTAATGTCAGATGCTTGCTTCCCCACTGCATGCTGTGGATCCATCCTCCATCCCCCTGTGTAAGTGCTGAGTTCCGTAGCGACATAGAGGTTGCAGGAGGAAACCACAATGCGTGGCGGGGGACAGAGGCATGTGACACTTCCAGAAATATATAATGCTAAAAAGTCTGACAGAGCTGTTGTGCTTGAAGGGGGTATGGCAGGTGACACAGGCTGCTAAAGAGGAGAATATAATAGCTTTTCTATTGTAGGCCTATTAGATATTTTTAGGTGAGTGACATGGTAGTTTTAAATGTAACCTCATGCAAGTGTCTTCATTTATGAATGATGGTAATTATATAACCTGTAGAAATCATCAGAATGTGCTGGTGTGATTACACTAAACTGCAAAAAGCTGGCACCTGTCAGAATACACTAGATTCAGATTACTACACTTTGCTGTAAGAGAACATTTCATGCATTTTCACGCATTATTCATTTTTGCTTCATGTGCCATATTATCGGTTATATTTCAAGGATGTGTTTATATACAAAGCCCCCCTGCCTATACTTTCATGTTATCAGCTTTCTGAATAGCTGCTGAATGAAAGTTAATAAAGGCTAAGGCTAACAGTAGACGAGTAGATGTCACCCCTAGAAAAGATAGGTGGCTACATTTCTGCCCATCAGACCCTGACTGAAGTTGTGCACATGCCCTTAATGCCCTCCTTTTCTCATTTTACTGAAAAAAGGTAAAGATCAAATAAATTGATAGAGATTTTTGCAACAAGATGTAAACATCTCTGTGTGCAAAAAAAAAAAAAGCACTGAAATACTCGTTATTACTTTCTGGAACTATTTTAACCTCTTGGTGCCTCCCGGCCCTTTAAGAGGTTTAGGATGCTGGGAGGCGGGGTTTAGGATCATGTGACTGCCGTGATTGGCTGTCACAACGGTCACATGATCGGAAAGCTCATGATCGCTACTTGCTTTCCGCTAGCTGCCGGTAACTGCGCCAGGAGCTCACAGGGCATGCACTCTCGGCTTAACTGTATTTACACTAATTCACACAAATATGCGGCCGATCGGCGCTAAGGCCCACCCGCTGAGAGGCCGCATATTTGCATGTGGCCGGCACCATGGGGTTAAATAACTGGTCCTTGCATCAAGTATGAACTACAGTTGAACTCTGCACCTGTATTTACAACTGATCCGTTATGTCAAGTATTGACTACAGTGCAACTTTAAAACCCGAGTGAGCTCTCATCAAAGCGGTCTCACGGATTTCAAAATACTGTATTTCACTATATGGGCTGGGTGCCTGACTGCAGGTTTACTGCGGCCCTGTGCAGGGTGTACCAAGATGGGTGTCGCAGTGTTCTGACAGAACGTCACTTCCGTTACCGAATCTGACGGGTCGACAATTCTGACAGAACACTGACATATTTGTCTTGAGAAAACATAATGGCTGCGCCCCTGCCCCGGTGTTCTATCAGATTGCCGCTACCCATCAGATTGTGTAACGAAAGTGATGTTCCGACCAAAAATACTTACTGCGCATGCACTATGCGTTCCACACACTTCTCCACTTCACTACCACCAGAGCCCAATTGATTGATAACAGCGGCAGAGCCCATCAGATTGTTTGACAACAACAGCAAAGCCCATCACATTGTTCGACAACAGTGACAGCGGACATCTTACTACACGCAGCTACGTCTTGAATTTCAGAGTAATTTTAGCAATAAAATGAGCGTATATAAATAAATATAGTATATTGACATCTGTGATGCTGTTTGGATGTTACAATTTGAAATCCTAAAGGTTTAGCTATGAGCAGTGTGGGGTGTACCAACAAGGCCTTCGCCACCTTCCTACTGCTGGCATCCAGCTTGTTACAAAATGTAACATCAAAAAAGCATCACAGATGTCAATATACTATATTTTTTTATATATGTTTACTTTTTTGCTAAAATTACTCTGAAATTCAAGATGTAGCTGGGTCTAGTAAAATGTCCACTGCTGCTGTTCTATCAAATTAAGAAAAAAAGGACCCTAAGGTCAACGCTGCGCTCAATAATTAGCAAATAATAAAGAGTGTGGAGCAGCCAGCACCCAAAGTTTCAATACCACAAAACTTCCAATATAATAAATAATGTAATCAGTGCGGCGCTAGAAATTCAAAAATATAAAACAAAAATTGTGCCAGGAATTATTGAAATAAACTCAAAAAAATAAATTGCAAGTCGAATAATACATTTGAGAAAAGCAAATCTAAGATACAGCAACAACCATAATAGTGAAATACTCAAATGGTGATAAACTAATGATAAAATAAAACCAGCAATTATCCCAAAAAAAGAAAAAAATCCAAAAAAGAAAAAATGAGAAAAAAGGAAAACTAAAGCAATGTCCTAAAGTGATCCTTAAAGCGGAGTTCCACACAAAAATGGAACTTCTGCTTTTCGGAACCCTCCCCCCCTCCGGTGTCACATTTGGCACCTTTCAGGGGGGATGGGGGTGCAGATACCTGTCTAAGACAGGTATTTGCACCCACTTCCGGCATAGACTCCCATGGGAGTCTATGCCTCTTCCCGTCCCGACCGCGCTGTCTGCTGGGAACACACAGCTCCCAGGAGAGAGCGGGGACCACTAGGGACGCGCAGCGCAACTCGCGCATGCGCAGTAGGGAACCAGGAAGTGAAGCCACAACGCTTCACTTCCTGATTCCCTCACTTAGGATGGCGGCGGCAGCTGCCGAGAACCGAGCGGGTTCTCTGCGTCCCCTGCCGACATCACTGGACCCTGGGACAGGTGAGTGGGCATGTATTAAAAGTCAGCAGCTGCAGTATTTGTAGCTGCTGGCTTTTAATATTTTTTTTTTTTGGCGGTGTGGGTGAACCCCCGCTTTAAGAAAATCCATAAATAGTGTGCCTCCACAGGAGAAAAGGTGAATTGCAGGAAACAGAAGCTGTGATTCCAATCTTCCTAATACAAATCAACATGTGTTCAGGTCAACACCCAAAAGTGAGGTAGCTTGCTTACCAAAAAGCCATGACTGCTGCTAGCAGTCTCTCCCAGCACAGGGAGTTTTGAAAGTCTCCCCAGAACTTATAATTCTCCAAGACAGCCGTTCTTTCTATTCATATGTGTCAAAGTACCCCATGATTAGTGGTTCCTACACTATCCATAGACTGGGAGATCCTGCAATTTGTTCTATCAAATTACTGCTACCCATCAGATCATGAAGTGTTTGGATCGCATAGCGGTGTGGAACACATGGTGGGACGCATAGCGCTTACTCAGTAAGTACAGTGGTGACGGAAAGTATTCAGACCCCCTTAAATTTTTCACTCTTTGTTATATTGCAACCATTTGCTAAAATCATTTAAGTTCATTTTTTTCCTCATTAATGTACACACAGCACCCCATATTGACAGAAAAACACAGAATTGTTGACATTTTTGCAGATTTATTAAAAAAGAAAAACTGAAATATCACATGGTCCTAAGTATTCAGACCCTTTGCTGTGACACACATTTTTGCATATTTAACTCAGGTGCTGTCCATTTCTTCTGATGATCTTTGAGATGGTTCTACACCTTCATTTGAGTCCAGCTGTGTTTGATAATACTGATTGGACTTGATTAGGAAAGCCACACACCTGTCTATATAAGACCTTACAGCTCACAGTGCATGTCAGAGCAAATGAGAATCATGAGGTCAAAGGAACTGCCTGAAGAGCTGAGAGATAGAATTGTGGCAAGGCACAGATCTGGCCAAGGTTACAAAAAAATTTCTGCTGCACTTAAGGTTCCTAAGAGCACAGTGGCCTCCATAATCCTTGAATGGAAGACTTTTGGGACGACCACACCCCTTCCTAGAGCTGGCCATCCGGCCAAACTGCACTATCGGGGGAGAAGAACCTTGGTGACAGAGGTAAAGAAGAACCCAAAGATCACTGTGGCTGAGCTTCAGAGATGCAGTCGGGAGATGGGAGAAGGTTGTATAAAGTCAACCATCACTGCAGACCTCCACCAGTCAGGGCTTTATGGCAGAGTGGCCCGACGGAAGCCTCTCCTCAGTGCAAGACACATGAAAGCCCGAATGGAGTTTGCTAAAAAACACCCGAAGGACTCCAAGATGGTGAGAAATTAGATTCTCTGGTCTGATGAGACCAAGATAGAACTTTTTGGCCTTAATTCTAAGCGGTATGTGTGGAGAAAACCAGGCACTGCTCATCACCTGTCCAATACAGTCCCAACAGTGAAGCATGGTGGTGGCAGCATCATGCTGTGGGGGTGTTTTTCAGCTGCAGGAACAAACAGGACGACTGGTTTCAATTAAGGGAAAGATGAATGCGGCCAAGTACAGGGGTATCCTGGATGAAAACCTTCTCCAGAGTGCTCAGGACCTCAGACTGGGCCGAAGGTTTACCTTCCAACAAGACAATGACCCTAAGCACACAGCTAAAATAACGAAGAAGTGGCTTCACAACAACTCCGTGACTGTTCTTGAATGACCCAGCCAGAGCCCTGACTTAAACCCAATTGAGCATCTCTGGAGAGACCTAAAAATGTCTGTCCACCAATGTTTACCATCCAACCTGACAGAACTGGAGAGGATCTGCAAGGAGGAATGGCAGAGGATCCCCAAATCCAGGTGTGAAAAACTTGTTGCATCTTTCCCAAAAAGACTCATGGCTGTATTAGATCAAAAGTGTGCTTCTACCCTGTTTCCCCGAAAATAAGACCTAGCGTGATTGTCGGTGATGGCTGCAATATAAGCCTTACACCCCAAATAATATCCTTGTAGGTCTTATTTTCAGGGTAAGGCTTATTTTTGGGGAAACAGGGTAGGGCTTATTTGGGGGGTGGGGCTTATATTGCAGCCATCACTGACAATCACACTAGGTCTTATTTTCGGGGAAACAGGGTACTAAATACTGAGCAAAGGGTCTGAATACTTAGGACCATGTGATATTTCAGTTTTTCTTTTTTAATAAAGCTGCAAAAATGTCAACAATTCTGTGTTTTTCTGTCAATATGGGGTGCTGTGTGTACATTAATGAGGAAAAAAAATGAACTTAAATATTTTTAGCAAATGGATGCAATATAACAAAGAGTGAAAAATTTAAGGGGGTCTGAATACTTTCCGTCCCCACTGGATTTCTCGTAACTTCCGTTACACAATCTGTTGACGCTGACTCCCTCTGTCTTCTCTCCCCCCACTGACTTCCGGGAATGAGCAAGTGACGCCTCCAACTTCCTCGCACAATGTCTCTTCGTTCTTGGAGGAGAGCTGAAGAACTGGAGATATTGGATTAAGCATCAGAGCATTTGCAAGAGTACAAGTACTCATGCGAATGCTCAGTATTGGCACCGATACTGATACTAGTATCAGTATGGCTGCAACCCTAGTTACATAGTTACATAGTAAGGTTGAATAAAGACACCAGTCCATCCAGTTCAACCTGAGTGAGTGTGGGTGCGTGTCTACAATCATCCCTATTTTTATTTAAGGTACCCATATGGCGCCGCTAATTCAGGCAGCACTCTGCACATACATCGTACACCCACATCGGTCCCTACCCTCAAGGAGCCCACAATCCAAAGTCCCCAACTCACATTGGGGACTTTATAAGAGAGGAAAGGCCTATGTGATGCTGAGCATTCTTCAGTCAAGAAACAAAGCAGACTCTATCTAACTTGTTGCAGCTTCTAATGCACACTGTGAGAACCTCATAGTGTGCAGTAAAGAGTATCAGAGTAAGCAAATCCAGTACAGGAGAGGAGCTTGTACAACCATGCAAGATTGAAGATAAGGCTGTGGTAATAGAAAGAAATGTACAGCTACATATTTAAAAATGTGATTTTTTTTTTTTACACTATTTTGTACCAGTTTTCCTTCAATAATGAGTTGCAGCTATAACAGCTTCAACTCTTCTGGGAAGGCTGTCCACAAGGTTTAGGAGTGTGTCTATGGGAATGTTTGACCATTCTTCCAGAAGCGCATTTGTGAGGTCAGGCACTGATGTTGGACGAGAAGGCCTGACTCACAGTGTTTGCTCTAATTCATCCTAAAGGTGTTCTATCAGGGTTTGAGGTCAGGACTCTGTACAGGCCAGTCAAGTTCCCTCACCCCAAACTCGCTCATCCATGTCTTTATGGACCTTGATTGTGCACTGGTCCAAATCATTTGGTGGAGGGGGGATTATGGTGTGGGTTGTTTTTCAGGCGGTTGGGTCTGGCCCCTTAGTTTTCCAATGAAGGGAACTCTTAAGTCTTAACTCTTAAGGTATCAGCATACCAAGACATTGTGGACAATTTCATGCTCCCAACTTTGTGGGAACGGTTTGGGAATGGCCCCTACCTGTTCCAACATGGCTGCATACCCGTGCACAAAGTAAGGTCCATAAAGACATGGATGAGTGAGTTTGGGGTGGAGGAACTTGACTGGCCTGTACAGAGTCCTGACCTCAACCCGATAGACCACCTTTGGGATGAATTAGAGCGGAGACTGCAAGCCAGACCTTCTTGTCCAACGTTTGTGACCTCACAAATGCGCTTCTAGAAGAATGGTCAAACATTCCCATAGACACACTCCTAAACCTTGTGGACAGCCTTCCCAGAAGAGTTGAAGCTGTTATAGCTGCAAAGGGTGGGCCAACTCCATTTTGAGCCCTACGGACTAGGACTGGGATGCCATTAAAGTTCATGTGCGTGTAAAGGCAGGCATCACTTTTGGTAATATAGTGTGTGTGTGTGTGTATATATATATATATATATATATATATATACCGTGTTTCCCCGAAAATAAGACTTTATTTTTCCTCAAGGAGACACACTATGGCTTATTTTCAGGGGTTGTCTTATTTTTTATCAAGCAGCAGCTTTACTGGTGTTTGTGGGGGTGAGAGAGACCCACAAACTGTTGCTGGTTGGTGCTGGGGGGAGAGACCCACAGTGCTGAGTAAAACGGCAGCCACAGTTTTACTTCCTCCCCTGTGGACACACAATACCTAAAGCAGAGCGTCCTGCTCCTCACTTTACTGAGGAGACTTTTACTTTCACTTTCTGTGTCTCCCTCTATGCCTCAGCTTGCAGCACATAGCCACGCCTATCACTATGTCTTATTTTCGGGGTATGGCTTATATTGCGTAAATGCTTAGAAATCTACGGCTTATTTTATGGGTGTGTCTTATTTTCGGGGAAACACGGTATATATATATATATATATATATATATATATATATATATATATATATATATATATATATATATAGACATACCGTCAATCAATTTAAAAGGCTGCCTAGGCCCTGCCTCTATCTGACTGCCTCCAATGCAGTAAAAGTGGTCCCTCAGGGTGCTGCTTACTTTACTCTGGTGCATTTTAATAGGACCTTGTGACTATATCTTATTAAGATCCTCTGCACTGCACTCACATTACTGACAGGCGCAACCAGCAGCAGTCTGGACAAAGATGGCTTCCTAAACCTGCTACTGTCAGCTCAGTCTTCCTTACAGGCAAGCATTGGGTGCTGAAAATATACGTGGTTAAATATGAAACCCAAACATATATAATTAGAGCAAAACTGGAGAAAACCATCATGTGTCATCTTGCAAATATAATACATTTTTTGACTGTCTGCTATAAGGCAAGTGCTTTTATACTGGCTTTTTTTAAATAACAAATGCATTCATTTAAAAGTTGAATTAAACTTTGAGAGTAGTATACAAATTTTGGTAGGTAAATAGCACATTTTTTAATAGAAGTCTATACATCGAATCAAAAAGAAAGTTGGGGAGAAAAGAGAGCTAGGGGAATTTGCCTCTAAAAGAGGGACAGTTAGGAATGTCGGACAGTTGAGATCTATGGTGACACCCCAGATACCCATACTTTTCCCTCAAAATTTACTGTCCGATTCTTGGTTACTATGAATCCAAACTCGTCTTTGAAACCAGCAAGTTGCAATATGCCTTCCGGCTATTTAAGCAGGCAAAAAAGAATATGACAAAGAATTCCCACAGAGCTTCCTAAATCAGTGTCCTTTTGAAACTTCCTGCTTTAAATAAAATAGTTTGTTATTGTTAAAGATTATGAGTTTATGCTGTCCTTGGAGACATGCAAATCTTCTGTGGTAAATTCAAACAAGGCAAACATGAACATGATGTGAATTTGTTTTAGAATTTGTTCAGGAAAATATGCAGGCTGATTAAGTTTAAAATGTATTCTTGAAATAAACAGTATTTAAACTGGGTGTTTTAAAGTTAACCTTTTACTAAATTTACAAGTTGCATGAATACATTTCTATCATGTAATATGCAGCAACAATACTTTTTTTTTTTTACAAAAAATGCTTTACCTTTTATAATTAAAAAGCAGTTCTTCAGCTTGAGTGACTTTGGCCAAGATGAGATCTGTCAGAAGATGCTGACCTTGGATGATGTTTGAGCATTTGTCAGAGGGAGTACCATGAGAGGTAATGCATACCTGAAATTTTACACTAATACATTACTAAGAATGCATGCACTTAAAGCAGACCTTCACTCTTCTTTTGGACATTGCATAAAGTGATCCTTTCCTCTCTTTTACACATTTGAAAATGTTTCTTTTTCTTCCCAATGTATTAGCCTTTGCATTCCTCACTACGCTGTACTGCATATGCCAAGTTACTTTGCTTGTGTTTAAGTGTTGGGCTTTTTGGATGTACAGTGCATCCGCAAAGTATTAACAGCGCTTCACTTTTTCCACATTTTGTTATGTTACAGCCTTATTCCAAAATGGATTAAATTCATTATTTTCCTCAAAATTCTACAAACAATACCCCATAATGACAACGTGAAAGAAGTTTGTTTGAAATCTTTGCAAATTTATTAAATATAAAAGCACCTTTGGCACCAAATACAGCCTCAAGTCTTTTTTGAGTATGATGTTACAAGCTTGGCACACCTATTTTTGGGCAGTTTCTCCCATTTTTCTTTGCAGGACCTCTAAAGCTCCATCAGGTTGGCTGGGGAGGGTCAGTGCACAGCCCTTTCAGATCTCTCCAGAGATGTTTAATTGGGTTCAAGTCTGAGCTCTGGCTGGGCCACTCAAGGACATTCAGAGAGTTGTCCCGTAACCACTCCTTTGTTATCCTGCCTATGTGCTTAGGGTCATTGCCCTCTTGAAAGATAAACCTTTGCCCCGTCTGAGGTCCAGAGCGCTCTTGAGCAGGTTTTCTCCTAATATAAAGGGAGTTTTCGGATTGTTATAAGTCCACCCTACAAACCCCCACAACCCTTTTGGGGGACTGGGTATATTTTCTAATATTTAGGGAAATTCAACACTTATTAACCCCCCTTTATTTTTTGTCACTTTTAAAGGACTACATTTTACTGTTCATAAATTCTACAAACAATACCCCATAATGACAACATGAAAGAAGTTTGTTTGAAATCTTTGCAAATTTATTAAAAATAAAAAATGAAAAAAATCACACATACATAAGTATTCACAGCCTATGCTCAATACTTTGTTGAAGCACCTTTGGCACCAATTACAGCCTCAAGTCTTTTTTGAGTATGATGTTACAAGCTTGGCACACCTATTTTTGGGCAGTTTCTCCCATTTTTCTTTGCAGGACCTCTCAAGCTCCATCAGGTTGGCTGGGGAGCGTCAGTGCACAGCCCTTTTCAGATCTCTCCAGAGATGTTTAATTGGGTTCAAGTCTGAGCTCTGGCTGGGTCACTCAAGGACATTCACAGAGTTGCCCCGTAGTCACTCCTTTGTTATCCTGGCTGTGTGCTTAGGGTCATTATCCTCTTGAAAGATAAACCTTTGCCCCAGTCTGAGGTCCAGAGCGCTCTGGAGCAGGTTTTCTGCTAATATAAAGGGAGTTTTCAGATTGTTATCAGTCCACCCCACAAACCCCCACAACCCCTTTTGGGGGACTGGGCATATTTTCTAATATTTAGGGAAATCCAACACTTATTAACCCCCCTTTATTTTTTGTCACTTTTACATTTTACTGTTCATAAATTTGTGTGCAGTTTTAAATCATCCCCCAAATATAATATTTAAAGGATTTGTGCATTTTCACTAATGATCCTTGGGCTGCATTAAAAGACTCTCTACCCACTTAATGGTATTTTTTTTTTTGCATTAGTCATAAAAGTGTTCAGTTATTTAACTTTAACAAAAATTTGCAAAATATATATTTATGGCAGATTGGTCTTTGTGCTGGGAGTGCAGAGGAGGCACATTTCCAGCAAATAAACATTGCCCGCCTGGCAGCGCTAATGTAACACTTACCCAGCTTATTGCCGCCACACATATTGGTTACTGGGCGTAAAGGGGCTAAATTAGTTTATTATTATTATCATCATTATTATTTTATTATAATTTTTTGATTGCTTCTATGTTTGATTATTTTTACTCAAGAAGTTACAGTATAAGCTCTGATATTTTTTGCTAAATGGTATATATAGCCATATGGTTATTTGATCATTCATTAAATTTTAACACATTTAACTTTTTCTGTATTTTTAAATATGTTTGCTGTACATTAATGTTAATATTAGCGATTATTTACAGTTGTGGGGTTTATTTACTAAAGCTGGAGAATGCAAAACCTGGTGCAGCTCTGCATAGTAACCAATCAGCTTCCAGCTTTTTTTGGCAAAGAGTAATTAAATAAGCTGAAGTTAGAAGCTGATTGGCTAGCATGCACAGCTGCACCAGATTTTGCACTCTTCAGTTTTAGTAAATCAACCCCATGGTGTGCAAGATGAACCTTTTTCAACCAGACTAATTATGTAATTAAGTAACCCTATGGTGTAAGAACTGGCATTTTTAAATAAAATACATATTTGTAAGAAATATATGCAAATATTACATTGATATGGGATTAATACAATATGTTGGAATACATAGTGAGATAACCATGAAAGAAGCTGTTATAAATTATTGTTTGTATACCATACAGGCCAAGATTGCCTCTTGTATGCCAAAGCCATATGTTAGGCATTGTATTTAAGACCGTCCCTTTTGTCTTTGGGGTCGATAAAAAGGTGTAGCCATTTGCCAGAGATTGCATTTTGATGGGTTGCGTGGCTCTAGTATGCTAAGGTGGTTGACTGTTTATGTCAGGAGATAGACTTAACTATCTTGGAGGTCTTCCATAATCACATTAAAGTAGGGCTTGAGGTAGAAATGTGGACACCAGGTGGGTGACCCTCTAGTTTCCTGGTTCTTGGGAGAGAGGCCTTTCTACTATTGTGTCTGTAGGCAACAGGTACCTGGCAAAACTCCTGCATCCCCGATTGGATGTTTTTAGTGTACAATTTTGGCTGTTGTAATGTTTTAGTTAACTCACAGTTCTTAATGGTTTTAATTTCTATTGTACTTTCGAGCCTGGGTATGCCCTAGAGGCTCTGTTTTGTAACCTACATTTTAAACATTTCAATAAAAATAACCCTAAAACAAAAAAAGAAGTAGGGCTTGAGTTCCATCCAATCGCTTTCAGAAGGAAGAGATCTTGACTGAATGTCAGAGAGGACTGAGAAGAGTGGTAATATTGGATGTGCTTGCTAGCTAGTTTATGATTGCTTGACTTTTGTCTTTGGTTCTTTACGTAGATCTTCCATGATGCAGAGGTTGTATTGCTTATTGCTGCTAATCTTTGTCTGTAATGTTTATGCCTCTTGGGTATGGTCTTAAGTAACATTTTCTTGTCTGTAACAAGCCTGTTCATGGTAATTCTTTATACAATATAATCTTTTTCACCTACAGTTTGTGTTGTGTGTTTCATTGCTGACCTACCCCTAATGAACAGTGAGAAGTGGGAATGGACTAATAATATTGATATTATTTATTATTTCCATATTATTACTTCTTTAATCACCCGTACAATAGGACATTTACAAAACACAAGCATTTTTGTAGAAAATGTAGACTTACATACACACCACAGCAATCTGCCAAACTGTATCAGTTGCAGCACTTGATGTCTCGTGTGGTAAAGGTTAAATAACATCCAGCATGTACATATTTATTCACACAGACATTTGTCTTTGTATGATCACTCTACAGCTGCAGTAATTGCAGCCCTCAAAGTTCCAGCAGCACCACACCACTCTTTGTGACTGAACTATGTAATTAAGCAAATCCTCTTTTCCTACTTAAGAAAATATGCATTTAGAAATGAAAAGTGCCAGTGTTTGGTGGTAACTGCTTCTTGGAATCACAAGGTCTTTTGTTGTGTTGTAAAGAATGATTGTATTGTTTATATAGTGTTATTATGCTGATGTTACTCTGTTGATTCCCACAGTAATTTCCAACACATGCTTATTTTGTGTAATTTTTCTCACTGGCTTAAATTATATTTCTTTTAGGGAGAGGTGAGATTCTGGAAAGGAGGGCACATTTAAAAAAAATGTTTTATAGATATGAAATAGCACTATCCTTTAAATATGAACAACATCATAAGCATCCAGTTCTATAGAGAACTTTGATTTAGAGCTGTTCTCTACTTTGAGTGATTCACAGTAATGATCCATTACTAGTTAAAAGAAAAAACAGAAAAGCACCTCTGAGTGTAATGTTTAATGTGTAATACAATAAAAGTATTTACCACTTACATATGGATAAGTACAGACGTACTCATGGGAGATGAGAAAATCTCACGGAGGTGTTGCTGATGTTTAAAGCATGTCCCGGGGAGTGCCGAATCCAGGCTGTGAAAACCGCAAGGAGCCAGAGAGGAAGCCGGCTGTGTTCTCTGGAGGAGATGGTGACGATCCGCTCGTGGAACAGCGTGTGACGTCAGCAAGGTCATTTCGCACTTAAAAATTTGTCTTATACTCAATTCTCCTCAATGTGTTCAATTTGACTCCATAATTCCAATTGTACAGTTTCCTACTGAGTTAAATAGAATTGGAGTATGTAATGTTTACCTCGAGTTTACATCAATAATGCCGTGTACACATGAGCGGACTTTCGACGGACTGAACTCCGAAGGACTTTTTGACGGACTTTCGACGGAGTTCCGATGCAACAGACTTGCCTACACACGATCACACCAAAATCCGACTGATTCGAATGTGATGACATACGACCGGACTAGAATAAGGAAGTTCATAGCCAGTAGCCAAAAGCTGCCCTTGGTCCGATGAAGCCCACACACGATCGAATTGTCCAGCGGATTCGTTCCGTCAGACCTTTGCTGCCGAAAAGTCCGCTCGTGTATACACAGCATTAGTGTACATTGAAAGGATGGTGGTGTTGGAGATTTCCACAATCTTGTTATATTGAGTTGCACAGTAGATGCATTATTATAGTTCTAGAGTTGGGAGGAAGATTTCCTAGGCCAACATGGAATATGGCTAAAGTAGGGTTAGGGCCAATTGGTTATCCTGCCAGTTCCGAGAGTAAGATGAACATTTGATTCAAATAGGAATGGATGGATTTGCAGGAACACATAATATGGAATAAAAAAAGAATTTTCCCACATTGCCACCAGCACTGAGGGAAGTAATTGGGGTAAATCTTTGATAGCCTAAGAGGTGTGAAATACCAGTGATTAAGGAGTTTTAGATATGACTCCCAATGATTTGAACAGTGTGAGGCCAGAGATGTATAGCGGTTGGCATTTTCCCATTCTTGATCTGATATGTTTTTATCTAATGTCACTTCCCATTTACTTAGAGTTGAAGCACCAAAGGTTAGGTCTACTTTTAGGAGGTAAGCGTATTAACGGGAAATACCTTTTCTTGGATATTGATGGCTGTTGAGGTATTGGTATAAGGGTCTGTTCAGTCATATTTAGACACAATACAACTGCCCAGGATATTAATACAGGAAATCACCAAATCACAAATACAGAAAATGTGAAGGTACAAACAGTCAATTGTGTAGTTATTAACACTTCAGCTATGAAAAGTAAATCAATTTAAAGATAAAGTTAAACAAGATGTTATAACACCATAAACCAGAAGAAAAGAAAAATAACGCTGTATATAATTTGCATCACAGTAAGGTAATCATTCCTTATTCAGAAGTCTACTAATTCACTCACATTCAACAACTGGTAACACAGTACATTCCAATGTACAATTTTATACATTGTATATCCACTTGAAAACCAAGCCTTTTCTGGCACTTTTTTTTTTTAAATCAGTATTTCTTTACTACCCTAGGGTGGGCTTCTGCCACCGCATGGGAAGCAGGAAACGTGGATAGAGCACCAAGCTCTGAGCCTGTGTCCATCTCAAGTCCAAGTGAGTGATCCATAAAAAAAAAAAAAAAGCAGATTCCTTCTTGTCAGGATATCTTACACGCACATTAAGATCCCTTGAGGATCTATGGATCTGGTAAGCGGCCATCTATTTTATTTAATGACATGGCACTGGCACTTTCAATTGATTTTTCATGAAGACACTGTTGCTTAAAGGAGATGGATGGACCCTCTTAGTTGGCATGGCAGCTTATTCATTTATTTATGAACTTTTCAGTTATGAATTTTTTGACACAATATTGGATGCACTAGTCACTTTAATTGTTAATATATATATATATATATATATATATATTAACAATTAAAGTGACTAGTGCATCCAATATTGTGTCAAAAAATTCATAACTGAAAAGTTCATAAATAATATATATATATATATATATTAATAATTTCACATTGTACATTTGAATGCACTTTTTAATGATTTAAGTGGTGTATATGCAGTATTATAATGCATTCATATAGTCAGATATTTAACTGCAGGATTTATCACGGTTTATATTTGTTTATCCAGCATCGGTATATACATAAATTTTAACACTTGGTTTTAGATAGCGCACTTTTCATCTTTCTAACATTATTATCAGATCTGTTAGTATTCTAGGGATTTTTTAGTGCAGCAGTCTCTTTAACATAGTGGCTAAGCGCAACCCTTAGGAATAAATGGATATCTCACATGTGTGGTGCGAACACCATTTACATGTGTGTGCATGACCTACGTATGCATTCGCTTCTGCGTGCGAGCATGGATAGATGGGGATCCTTTAACATTTTTATTTTTTATTTTTATACTGTCCCTTTATTTATTTATTTTGATATTTTTTTATCAATGTTATTCCTATCACAAAGAATGTAAACATCCCTTGTAATAGAAATAGGGATGACGGGTCTTCTTTATGGAGATATCTAGGGCCACAAAGACCCCAAATCTCTACTTTACCTTTAAAAGCAAAAGATCAAAAAAATAATTTTTTTGTACCTTTTGCTTTACAAAAAGAAAATTTGTTTACTTCCACCCTGCAACGGAAGTGACATCATGAAATTGCTCCGGTCCTCCAAGGCCATAGAGGCGATCAAAGATGATCTAGTCTTTTATCACCTCTGTGACCAGCCAGCAGCACCGTAGGATCATTTCTCGGGCATGCCGGTGGAAACGGTGAGCCCGAGAAACACCGGCAAGCAGCGAGATTAGTCCCCTCTCCTCTTTTAAAAGCATTCCAGCAGCTCATGAGCTGCTCGGGGTGCTTTCATGAGAAAGCCAGCCGCTGGCTGAAAAAAAAATTACTGGGGTTATAGCTGATAGCTTCAGCCATAACCCTGATAAACCAATTGCAAACCGCAATGTGGATATGAGAATGTTATATTATAAACACATTTAACATTTGTTGTAATTGCTGATATTCAACCTACCTTCTCAATAGGTGGGTCATTGGAAAGATAAATTAACTTAGCTTTTTATTTTTCCCTTTAAGTTAATTTACTTTTCCAATGACCCACCTATTGAGTAGGTAGGTTGAATATCCCAATTACAATAAATGTTAAATGTGTTTATAATATTGGAACATTTTCATATATAACATTGTACATTGGTATGTACTGTGTTATCAATTCTGTATCTGAAAAAAAGAAAACTTGCATTTAAACATCTCAAATGCATATGTCATGAGTAAAGTTTAAACATTGATAATGCTGTGTACAATAATTTGCATTAATGTTGATAATCATTCTATCATTAAATCATTAAGGTTATTAATTAAAGAATGTTTTTTTATGGAAGGTAGAACTGTAGTGCACTGAATGAGCCTTCCGCTATAAAAACATCATGTCTCTGCCTGCTCTTGACTTCTACTATTTTTTTTACTGTTATTTGACACGCTTCAGCTTATAGCATTTCATTTCAGTTCATCACATGATGTTTCCTTTCATAGACCACTTAATTAAATCTATTTTTTTTATTTTGCTTACTGAGATAAATATGGCTTTGCTGCATATTTATGATTTCCATTTCTGTAATTACATGGCTCAAAAGACTAGGTTAATCTGGCCTGCGAAACAAAAGCAGAATTGCCTTTCTACAGTATGTATTCTGTCACAGTGCATGGTGCTCAAATGCTTGCTTTAATACAGTGTGTTCATCATATCTCAATATTGTGCTTTTTTGACTATATATTCTAGTATATTCAAAAGTGCAGATTGCTTATTTAAACCATGCAGTTTTCCAGGTTTTAAAGAATTTTCTAGTGAATCATTTTTTGTACAAAGATAACAATAAACAATGCTGAAAATATATGGCTTTTTATGCTAATTTATAGAAAGACCGCAATATTGTGTTAATAATTTTTTTTTAAATCCAATAACTTCTTCATTGCTTTTACATACATACATCCACACTAGATATAGACTCCCCTTCATATCCAGGCCAAAATCAACCAACCACCTCCTCCATATACTCTCGAACTTCCCTAGACAGTCTTGATGCATAAACACATATTTCTCTTTTAACAGATTTTCCCTAATTTGTATTCTCCACTCCACCACTGTTTGGGCGTGTACTGATATCCATTCTTGAGCTATTAACTTACGCGCCTGAAACAGGTTTCTCAATATTGTAATTTAGTCACCGTTCAAGATCCCGACTTGTTCCATCATATTTAATAAACACAACTGTATACTTTTAGTGAAAATGCAGGTAAAGGTAAAAGACCAACTCCAACCAAAATACTTATTATTATTATTATTATTAATAATAATAATAATAATAATAATAATAATAATAATAATAATAATAACAAAACAGGGAATGGTTGGAGTCTCTACCAAGCTTTTTGTCCCTCTTGGGTAGATATCTCTAAGGACAGGAAGCAATTTAAAATGTCTCCAATGGGGATGCAGGCAAAATGAAAACATATGTAGCTCCCTTCCCAACCTCCAGAGGCCCGGTGAAGACCCCCAGAGATGGGAAGGGCCAACATACTTTCTCAGGGTGCAGGTTACTAGGCATGGTGGGTGTTGTGCAAGGTGGAAAGATGGACACCAGTCGCTTTTAGAAATAAACAAAGAAATGTTTATTTCGCTTAATAGGACTTAACTGTGGGAGAGAGGGGTAGGGCACAGGACACCCTTAGGCAAAATGCAATAGCAAATTAGCAGACCAGCAAACTCCTCAGACAAAATGTAGAAAAGGGTAGACAGCAATACAGAAAAAGTGCCTTTAACCTGTACCCAGCGATCTGTATTGTAGCAACAGAGCTGTCTCCTGTAGCAACAGTTGTCTCCTATAGCAACAACTCAACTCACAGCATCTCACTGAATTTCCTCAGATGAGTTCTCTCCTGAAGCTTCCCCAGCAACATCATAGTCCCCGGCTTATGAAGAGTCTCCTCTGGTACTTCATCAGAACTCCATCTCTCTCAGCGTGCCACCGGCAACAAGAGCTGTTGACCCTCTGGCAACTTCCTCTCCCATACCTCCCGGCATCGACCAGGCTCCCTTCGACAGAGCCCCTGAACACATGGCTAGGCCTCAGGGCTTCAGGCCTGCACCTAAGGAGCTGCTTATCACACACCCACCCAGATGGCAGTCTGGGTGGAAAAAGACCCAGATCATCTGACCTCCTCTGAATAAATACCTTCTCCCAGCATCCTCAGTAGCCAAATAAACTCCTACTGATTGGCTGAGAGAAGTACACACACTCATAGCCTGAATTCACTGTAATTCATGACACTAATGCCAAAGGTAACAGTGCCACCTATTGACAAAAGAGAGAAACCACTGTTAAAATCAAGCTTGGGAGAAACACATTTGAAACCCATTTGATCTAAAGAATACCAGTTAGCCAGGCTAGCTACCACCTAGCACAACTAAATTTATTAGCAGCCCTGTTTAGGACACACACGTTTTAAGCCGCATAAGGAGGGATTAGATTTCTGTTTTTTTTTTTTATGTAATCTTTATTTTATTTGATATTTTATAAGGAACATACAAACACATAGTCTATGATCGGTCTTTCCACATAACAGTGTATACTACACAGTGTAGACCTAAACGTTTAGACAAAAACAAATTATAGGACAAATTATAAAACATAGGGGCGAGGAAAGGGAGGGAAGGGGGATGAGGGATTAGGTTATCTCTAAACCGTATTGCATTATAAAAAACTCACAATAAGTCATAAAGGGTGTCCCGCCATAACGGCCTCGGCCTGACCTCTCTTCTCCAGCCACCCCATCCAAATACCGGGGGGGTCTCTATTCTGCCTAAAGGCCCTCAGAGGCCCGTAGGGCGGGTCCCTCAGGAGGGGGGCCATAAGCCTCCAACTAACCTCCAACAAGAGGGAAGCACCCCCCGGGCCTCCCGCTAGGCCAATGCAGCCACTATGTCACAGAGGTGCCTATGCCACCAGGCGGGACCCCTGTCCAATACATCTAAACCAATAGCATCATGGTAACACTTAAAGAGGTAGACATAAAAACATGCCTATAATCACTAGTAGTGCCTAGCGCCTCATCTATACCTTCAACTATAGACCTTGTGAACCACGCTAAGAGGAAGGAAGAGCACACATATTGCGCTACCAGCAGGGCAGTGAGACATATTAATCAGGTACGTACGTCACCATTCACAGGCCTCCTTAGCTTCAGGGAGGGCTCCGCTAACTCCAACAGTGCGACATCTAAGCTAGAGGGCACAGGGTTGGCGTCGACAGTGAATCTCCGCCACTGGGCCCAAATACTGTCAAAACGCTCACTCCTATCTTTGCACCTCGCCACCCACTCCTCCGCCTCCCTGATATCGTCAACTTTCTGTAGCCATTCTTTTAAAGTAGGGATCTGCGGACGTTTCCAGTAGAGAGGTATCAGTCTTTTAGCGGCATTTAGTAAATGAGGAAGGACGCTTTTTTTGTAATGACTCAGAGGGAGGGTAGGAAGGTGCAAGAGGATAGATTTCTGTTTTATGTTTTTTTGTGCCTTCCAATCATTGTGATAACCCTTCCCACCTATTTCTTTCCCATGCCTTTAGGGAACTTACAAACTTTGGTTCGCCGGGTGGGTTTAACGTCCCAGGCTAAAGCAGAATAAAGTTTGTTAATAAAATGCAATCTATTATCAAAAAGTGTAGGACTCTAACACAAAAGTTTGGCATAAGAATACAATGTGAAATAAATTATGACAACTCAGAAATCAAAATTGAGCAGCCCAGAGTGGAAAGACCTATGATTTGTTGCTACATTGTGGTATGCTACTTTGTGGTATGTTATTATTAAACACACTCATTTATACACACTCAGTATAGTACACAAAAAAATCTCAATACTTATGCAGCGAGCAAGAGAAATATTTATTTAATTGCAGTTAACCACATTGGCTGTTGGTTGTGTTAATTAAAATGCAGAAATGTTGCTATTTTGGATGACATGTAGAAGCAATTAATCTTTCATGGAGAGCTGATATATTTAAGTAAACAAAGTAAAGAAAAGACGCAACCGAGCAAGAGTACAGTAGAAGAGGAGCAGATGGATATTCTAGTGTTTTATAGCTTAACCACTTCCCTACCCAGCCATAGACATATGACGTCCACAGATGGGATCTCCCATCCTGGGTGGGCGTCATATGACGGCCTGGGATTCCCGGCCGTCTAGGGAGCGCGCGCGCCCGCCGCGTTGCTCGGGACCCGGTGCATGTGCCCGGCGGCCGCGATGTCCGCCGGGCACCCGCGATTGCCCGTTAACCGGGCCGGACCGTGGATCTGTGTGTGTAAACACACAGATCCACGTCCTGTCAGTTGTGAGGAGAGTGATCTGTGTTCCTAGTACAGCGGAACACTGATCGGTCTCCTCCCCTTGTACGTCCCCTACAGTTAGAAACACTCCCTTAGGAAACATATTAACCCCTTGTGTCCCCCTAGTGGTTAACCCCTTCACTGCCTGTCACATTTACACAGTAATCAATGCAATTTTATAGCATTGATCGCTGTATAAATGTGAATGGTCCCAAAAATGTATCAAAAGTGTCCGATGTGTCCGCCATAATGTCGCAGTCACGAAAAAAAAATCGCGATCGCCGCTAAAAAAAAAAAAATACATTTTTTTTTAAAAAATGCCATAAATCTATCCCGTATTTTGTAGACGCTATAACTTTTGCGCCATAATGTCACGAAAAAAAGATCACGATCACCGCTAAAAAAAATAAATATATAATTTAAAAAAATAAATGCCACAAATCTATCCCGTATTTTGTAGACGCTATAACTTTTGCGCGAACCAATCAATATACGCTTATTGCGATTTTTTTTTACCAAAAATATGTAGAAGAATACATATCGGCCGAAACTGAGGAAAAAAATTGTTCTTAAAAAAAAAAATTGGGATATTTATTATAGCAAAAAGTAAAAAATATTGTGTTTTTTTCAAAATTGTCGCTCTTCTTTTGTTTATAGCGCAAAAAATAAAAACCGCAGAGGTGATCAAATACCACCAAAAGAAAGTATTTGTGGGGAAAAAATGACGTCAATTTTTTTTGGGTACAACGTCGCACGACCGCGCAATTGTCGTTTAAAGTGCGACAGCGCTGAAAACTAAAAATTGGAAGGAAGGGGGTGAAAATGCCCTGTATTGAACCGGTTAATGATTCAAATAATGTTTTATGTTCTGTTCGTTTTCTCTTTTAATGTTTTGCTATTCCAATTTTGCGTTGACTGCCCTGCTTATAATTTTAATTCCTCAAATTGTACAAACTGCTCATTGTGTAACCATAACAGCTCTGTAACATTCAAGTTAATTCCCACGCTGAAAAATCAGTTTAAGAAAATACATTACAGAGATGATAATGGCTAAAGCTGGCCTATGAGCCTAAGGGGTAAACAGCATAGATGGACAAACTCATGCTGCGACTATTGTATTCTCACAGCTAGCACCACCAGCTATCAAAATACCAGAACAGTTCCTCCATCTGACTAAATGAAGGTGTGGTTCGAAGGACAATTTTCCACCCAGTTCCTTAATTTTTTTTTCAAAGGATGTTTGGTGGGGGAATTCCACCAGGGCTGCCTGCGGAGTACATTTCAGCCACTTGATCAATAACCAGCCAAAATTCTCTCTGTGTATGTCCAGCTTAAAAAAAGGTTATTGTAATCTCAGGCTACTGAGTGATTAAACTACTATTTACTAATTATGCAATTTGCAACAGATAGAAATCAATAGCTAACAAATAGTTTAAATCATCCAGCAGCATGAGGTTGAAGTTGCCTGTGTAGTTTACCTCTAAAGCCGGAGGTAGACAGTTTGAATCTTGGCCTGTTCAGTAGGGACCGGCTGAGATTCAAACCATGTAGGAGAACACAATAGCTCCACAGTAGGGAATTCCCCCATCAACACTGACTGATTGCACCATCTATGGCCGGCTTAGCACTGTTCAAAATATTACAAAACGTGCATGATTATTGGGTATGTTTATAAATGTTTTTACACAAGATTCAGCCAATTTTTGCTCCAGATTCACACACTGTTCAAATTGAATTTAATTAGAAAAATATATGAATCTTGGGTGAAAACATTTAGAAATAGACTAACCCCTTGGCCTCTAGGGGTTCTGAAATATGTGAGGCGGGAGCAGGCTTCCCAATCATGTGATCATTGTGATTAGTCGCCAGCGGCAAAGAGTCAAACAAGCATGAGAACTGGGAATGTAGTCACTTGCAGAGAACAGCGTAGAGGATCGACTTCAATACCATCTCATCATCTTGAACTCCTCTGCTACCTCTTCCAGCAATGTCTCCTTTCATGTCTCAGAGAGGAGACATTGCTGGAGTAAGCAGCAAAGGAGTTCAAGATGATGAGATGGTGTTGAAATCGATCCTCTACGCTGTCCCCTGTGAGTGACTACATTTCCAGTTCTCCTGCTTGTTTGACTTTGCCGCTGGCATGGGATCTACTTAGTCCAGTAAGAGTATTCATTCTCTCTGCTCGGTGGTGGATGCACAGTGTACGGTGAATTATATTGGCCGATGGTCTACCTAGATGCCGAATACATCTTCAATTTACCCTGAACTGTTTTCAGCCCTCAGAGATTAATTTCTACTCACCTTTATTTGTATTCAATCTTCTTTTTATTAATGTTATACACAATTTATAAAAATACATATACATTCATATATCTTACTTTTTAACTATAACTACTCACCTTTTTTTGGACTGATTTTTTTCTGTTGTATACCATCAAGGGCTAAAATCATTTTTTTTACACTTATAATTTTATGTTTCACATGTGGACTCATTTTTTTTCTTGCATAGTGCACTTTATTATTGGTCATTAATGACATTTATATACACAGTCATATGTTCACTATTTGTATTTTTGCATATTATGTTTATATATGCAGTATTTGCTCAGTCATATGTTTATTGATTGCATATTTGCACATTTTTGCTTGGATACACATATACAATACTGAATAGCACTGTACTTTATTTTGATTTCATACTTTCACAATTTGTCTAATTGTAGTGTTAGCTGCTTTGCTCACCCTATTCAGTAACGCAGTCATTTTTTTGGTATTTTTACAATGCATATGTGTGTTATGCCAGTACGAAGAGGTTCAAATGTATCTAAAGCCAAAACTCTTTTTTTCTTTTTTTAAACAGATTGGTGATGGGTTAGAACCCCTACAGGTTCTTAATTACTCTTTGTTTCCTGAATAGGGAGATGTACGCTCTCAGTTTGCCCTGGTGATTTGACATTAGAGCAGGCAGGGAGGAGAAATGTTTCAATGTGGACACGTGTTCTGACAATATTTTCTCTCAATTCTTGTTCTGTCAACACGACAAGAAATCAACAATAATCTCTCAATTAAGACACAAATGGCAGCAACTGACCCTTTCCTACTCTAACCAAATAAAAATAAAAGTTTGGGTTTAAATATAATTGAACCTGTCCCTTGTCTAGCCTTAACCTACCAATTTAAATGCATCTTTAGGGCTTATCCTACTACAAAACACTTAACTGTGCACCTAAAAAGTAATCTGCTAACATCTATCCTAACTGGGAAAAATTAACCTTTTCATTCTAATGCCCGTACACACGGTCGGACATTGATCGGACATTCCGACAACAAAATCCATTGATTTTTTCCGACGGATGTTGACTCAAACTTGTCTTGCATACACACGGTCACACAAAGTTGTCGGAAAATCTGATCTGAACGCGGTGACGTAAAACATGTACGTCGGGACTATAAATGGGGCAGTACCCAATAACTTTCGTCTCTTAATTTATTCTGAGCATGCGTGGCACTTTGTGCGTTGGATTTGTGTACACACGATCGGAAATTCCAACAAAGGATTTTGTTGTTGGAAAATTTTATAGCAAGCTCTTATACTTTGTGTGTCAGAAATTCCTATGGAAAATGTGTGATGGAGCCCACACACCGTCGGAATTTCCGACAACAAGGTCCTATCACACATTTTCCATCAGAAAATCCGACCGTGTGTACGGGGCATAATTCTAGCACATCCCTCTCTCTTACCTTAACCCTAAACCTACAGCTGGCCATAAATTCGAATCTTGTCCAGTTCAGCAGGGACCAGCCAAGTTTCTAACTTTTTATGGGTGAGCTGATTGTACCCAAGTCGATCCATAGATTGACTTGGATATAACCAGCATGTCAGATTATCAACATGCGATTATTGCAAGCGGCTATGGCTGCTGGCAACAATCAATGTGTTCTCCCGGTAGGGATGCCTCCCCACGCCCCCTCCTGGAAGAACACAATAACTTCTCAGGAGGGATTCCCCCATCAACACTGACAGTGCTGATGGGGGAATTGAGCGATTTTCTTTTCTACATTTAAATCCCTTAAACCAAGTTTAACTCTTCATTAATTAGGTCAATACTTATCTTATTGGGCCAATAGTTTGGATGTGATTCACACCAATGTTGGCAATAATAGATATCAAAATAAAGGCAACTTATTTTGGTTCTTTTTCCTTAAAAATATTTTAACAAAAGATTGTTATTTTTATTAGAGAATTGAAGATGTTTATTATTTTTTAGCCTTTGTAATTCATTTGAATCGGCTGAAATCACACCAGGTTGCACAAAAAGTAGTGCATACACTACTTTTTAAAAACACATCGCACCAGATTGCATGGTACTGTACCCAAGCACATTGCGTTTGCGATCTGTGTTTGGGGTGCTGTTAACCAGGGCTTTTTTTCAGGGGGAACTTGGTGGAACTCAGTTCCACCACCTCTGGCTCAGACCCTTTGGTGCCTGCTCACCACAATCACTTGTAAACACAGAAGTCTGGTTTCTGTGTTTACAAGTGACAGCACTGCACTCTGTATGTAATGCAATCCTTGTATTTAATACCCCTTTAGGACCCTCCTACTGTTTTAGTGAAATTTGACTGAACACACCCACTATTTGATGTGATTTGGAGGGTGTGTGTAGGGGGAGGGGTTTTGTGGGGCCGTGGTTAAGTTCCAGCACCTATTGTTTCAGAAAAAAAGCCCTGCCGTTAACAATGTATTGGCACCTGCAGCAGATTGTAAAGGCAGTGTGTTTTGAATGCAGTGCAGGAAACGGGCACGGAATGTTCCTTTCCTGCACCACATTCACATATGAACCGGCCTTAATATCAGGGGTCATCTCTAAGACACTTCTAATGATTAATTGTTATTTTACCAATTTCTACAAGTTTATGTTCTTGTCGGAATATAATATGAATGTATATTTTGTGCTAACATTATATATTACTTTTGAGACAAATCAAGATACTGTTTGAAAACTATATTCTTAGATAATTTTAAGTGTAGTAACAGGGCATTACTTAAAATGATAATGACACAAGCAATACCAATAAATTGTATTCATTCATATTGGAATGTATTTTTTCAAAAATAATAAAAATTTAAAAGTTAAAAAAAAAAAGAAATGATAATGACATGAACCTGGTTATAACTTTTTCTTATAGTAAAAAAAGTATAACATTCTTTGATTTGACCCTGGCAGTCAAAAAGGAATGATGTCTGAAAACAAAATTGTTCCACAAGTAAACAGTAAGTAAAGCTGGGTACACACATAGCTTTTTCATTCAACCAGCGGGTTGAGGAAAAAAAAAAATGACAGGTGATGTTGATGTCGGCATCTCTCCTGCTGAGCTATTGTATTCTGTCAACTCCCCCCCTCCCCCAAGAATAGGCTGATTATTGCTTGCAGCCAGTGGCTGAAAGTGCTGATCGATTGCTGGTTTTCCAGAATGCCCATTCCACAGAAGCTGATTGTCCAATTCCTGCTGAATCATACATTAATAGCAGATAGTCTTCACCCTAAACATATCCTGCATGGACTGCCAGTAGTCCAGTATCCAAGAATCAGAATAAAATGTTCAGAGGAAGCAAAAAATAAAAAAAATAGAGAAAGGTTAAGCAAAAAGCAACCTACCAAGAAAGTAGTTTAAAATTTATCAAATACTCAGTCATAGGTATACATCAAGTATACCTATGATAAGAAAATGTGTTTTAGGATCTATCTTGAATCCATTTTTTTTATTTATTTTTCTTGTTTAGTAATAAGGGTAAAAGTTATAAACATCACAATAAATGTTCACTATATCTAAAAAAAAAAATTAATAAATGTAGAAAATGTATAACCTATACCTGCTATGATTAAAAATATGTTTTTATGCATGTTTTGCATAGTTGATAAATTAAGTTGATAAATGTGCTTAGTATTTATTAGGTTGTTAAATGCTAAATACAATAATTGTAACTATTTATACCGCTGAAAATGTGGCAGCTTCCCCTAAGGCTCGGTTCACACAGGGACGACTTACAAGTTGCCTCCCGTTCTGTGCTATGGAACCGTTCTAAGGGGAGCGACGCAAGTCTCTCCGACTTAGAAAAAGGTTCCTGTACGACTTTGGGGGCGACTTGGGGCGACTTGCATAGACTTCTATACAGAAGTCGTTTTGCAAGTCGCCCCGGCAGTCGTGTGCAGGTCGCCTCGGTGAGGCGACCTGCAAGTCGTGCCGCCTCTGGTGTGAACCGAGGCTTAGGCTGGTTTTAAGGGACTCAACCAGCATCCTAACAAACAGTAACTCACCCCTGCTGAGCCCATTAAGCTGTCAGATAAGGAATGTTAACAAAGGGGTGGGAATAGCGTTAGGGCCTTTTCCAATATGCATATCCTCTGGTACCTTATTTGGTCAATAATGATTCCTAGGAAACCCCACCCCTTTGTTTAGATTTAGAGGTCAGAATGGGAAACTGTCATTTGCAGAGCGTGAATAACGGATTGTTTGTGTTGGAGGATTTTTTCATTTGGGGGAGTTGTTCATTGTGATTAACAAGGATCTGTATCACTGGACAATGTGATTGATGATCGATTTACATCATAGGTTTTTTAGTAATAATAAAGGACTTGTGAAAAAGTTTGTGTGTTTATTTATTTTTGGTGAATGAGTAGGGGTAATGTGTACCCTTAAAGGATAAGTCCACCCTAACACAAAAATCGCTATATCTACAGACATCCATGATATATTCCTAACCTATTTAGCCCTATTAAAAAGAAATATACATACCTCTTTTGAAGCCGATCCAGTCCGGTCTCCAGCGGTGGAAGCTGTGCAGAGGGCACAGCTGACAATGGCTGTGAATTGAATGGAGAGTGACATCACCCATAGACTTACTATGGGGGTTCCGTTGTCTGCTGTGTCCTCTGCACCCACCACCATAGCGAAGCTGCAGCTGACAGCTCAGCGTGGGATCAGGTTGGGTCGGCTTCAAAAAAGGTATGTATACTGATTTCTTCTTTACAGGATTAGATAGGTTAGTGTTGGATCATGGCTGTCTGTAGATGTAGAGACTTTAGTGTTGGGGTGAACTTATCCTTTAACCATTTATGTAGAGAGGGGAAGGGGGCAACTCTATTTAAAGGGAGCTTCAACATTTCAATAAGCCTGCCATTAGACCCCTACAACCACCAGGCCAAAATTGTGAGGAAGAGGTCCTTGTCCTCCTCAGCATGGAGCAAGGTGCTTCCCATGGGGATCCCCCCTTACAAGGTACCATCCCCATGTTGGGGGCATGTGGCCTGGTATGTTTTAAAAAAGGGGGTGAGCATGCGCTTCTATCCTCTAGCCTAACCAGCCAGGCTTCAGGTTCAGAGTCCAGTGTGGTTTGGGAAGGGGGGCTTTTTCTATTTTTTAGCATGTTGTTCTCCCCTAAGGGTCTGGTATGAAATTTGAGGGGACCCACACTGTTTTTGTTACGTTTCTTGCATGTGGTCCCCTATAAATGCATATGGTATATATATCGGGGGATGCACTGTTTTTTTTTTTTTTTTTTTTGTGTCGAGTTAGCTTCTTTACCAGACTCTTATCTAGGATAAGGGTTTGGTATAGATGAAGGGAATCCCTGGCTTCTTTGTTTACAAACAAAGAAGCATGGGGCTGTCATTCACTGGCAATTTAAACTGCTTTTTTTTTCTTTTCAAATTAAAATTTAGCTGCACATTGTACAGTTGCCCTACTTCACAGGCATGTTACAGGCACCCTCAGGCATGATATTTAAATTAATTTTGCATTTGTGATGTTTCCCTTTAAGCATTGTTAAACTAACTTCTCCCGGCCAAACAAAATTTAGACTTTTCTTTTGCTTTGATACATGTTAGTCAGGGCAATTCCTAGACCCCATGGCATTTGTTTGACAATCCCTTGCTTTTAGGCTGGAAAATAGTCCTTTTGATATGTCTTCTGTTGATTTTAATAAGGTTCAAATTCTGCATCCAAAATTCAGTAGGGTTCGACAAAACCTCCCTAAACGGAACTGAACCCAGGTATGTTCCGCTCATCACTACTGGTGACCTTTTAGTATGCAACTGAAATATAATTTTAGATAATAATCTTTAGTTGTGTGCAGACATAATAAATCAAGCATCCATATACACTGTACAATACAAAGTTTTTACATATTGCTTACTTGCTCTTTTGTTACAGTTTAAAATGACTATGATGTGAAAAAGATATTTTCCTCTTTTTTATTCTGCCAAAAGCTTTACACAAAACAAATGATAAACATTATAGGTGATGATGTATAAAATATGACAATGATCAATAAAGTTACATTGGGCTTAATGTCAGCTAGAGATCACACATATGCATTTTAATTCATCTTTCTTTCTATATCCCATCAACACATGGCTGCAATAAGGAACAAGCATTCTCCTGCAAAGGGTCACAAGGCATTTGATGCTGCAGATTACATTTATGCTGCACAGAATATTTAATGGAGATATTTATACTCCATCTAGTTCCTTCTTTAGTCTTGAAATGCCCTTGTTATTTTACTGTCATTTCTCACATGTCTAACCTTGTTGCACAATACACTTTGTTATAGGCACACAGTGAGCAGTGTCTCGAGTCACTGATGACATTGCCTGTAGAGTCATTCATTCTACCCAGGGAAGAGAATTGATCATCTGTCACTTACATCACTGCCTTCTGAACTTATTTATTGTATAAAAGGCTTGTCATAGAACAAATGCTAATGCTTGCAATGGAAAACATGAAACGTGCATCTTGCCTTCAATGTGAAATATTCAGAATCAATATGTAAATCAGAGATGTTTAGGGCACGGGATTTTGCGATGCATGCAGAGAAATTAAAGTAGAACTAAAGGCAACATTTTTTTTCAGTAACGGAGGGTTATAACCCCTGTCAGTTTTTTTTTTTTTGCCATCTGTATCTCATTTGGAAGATTTCCCTTCACTTCCTGTCCCATAGCCAAAACAAGAAGTGAGAGGAAATCACTCCACACTCCCTGGTTGCCACATTTCCCTCTATTATTGTTCTGGAGACAACTCAAAATTTAGGGTTTTCTTTCACTTTTGATGATAATGGTAAACAGGCCAAATAGAGGGTGGATCTCCCTAACACAAATATCAATAAAAATGGATGTTCTAATCCCTCTCCATGCTGTTTAAAACTAGAAAAACTGTTTTGCCTTTCATGATATTTTGATTGTGGATAATATCAGTGTGGCTAAATATACAAGTATGTATTAAATAGAGTTGGGTGAACAGTTTGGGCTGAGCAAAGGTTCGGCCAGAACATCGCCCGTTTGCCCATTCAAAGAACACCTGAATTTGTGGGGAGCTTGGCGGGTGAACCCGGCACTGCACAGTGCATTCTAAGCCCTGATTGGGGAAAGCTTCCCCAATCAGGGCATGGTGAATAGCTGGTTCTTAAGGAGCGGGCTGGCAAGCCGACCACGGCATCCTTAACAACGGATAAGTCATCAGCTGTCAATGAGCTTCCCCACTGATAGCTGAATGAAAAAAAAAAAAAATTGTCGGCAATAGGAAGATGTGAAAAAAGGCGTGGGGTACCCCCCAAAATCCATACTAGACCCTTATCCGAGCATGCAGCCCAGCAGTCCTGAACCATACCAGGCTACATGCCCTGAATATGCCCACCCCAAAGCATGGGGACAAGGGCCTCTTCCCCACAACCCCGGGCTGTTGTCATGTGGGTTTGACTCCTGTACCCTGCTCCCTTATTTCTGATCCCAGTCCTGGTTCCCTCTTCCCATCAGTTCCCTGCATCTTCAGTTTATCTGTGTTCCCTATTTTGTTTATATTGTATGTAGTTAGTTTATTAGTTAGGCTTGTGTTGTTCGTTATGCATTTGTCACTGGGTTTTTGGGTCACTTGTATCTTTATGTTTGCTGTGTATTTTGTTTGCTGGTGTTTGAATGGATTTTGTTTCACTGTACATAAATCTCACTGAAAGCATACACAGTCTCCCAGTTTCCTGAGTGTAGCTACGCAGATTTGGCAATCTCTGTGGCTGATTCCTGACATGACAGTGCCTTGAATAAGTATTCATACCCCTTAACATTTTCCACATTTTGTCATGTTACAACCAAAAACGTAAATGTGTTTTATTGGGTTTTTTATGCGATAGACCAACACAAAGTGGCACATAATTGTGAAGTGGAAGGAAAATGATAATTGGTTTTCAAATTTTTTTACAAATAAATATGTGAAAAGTGTGGCGTGCATTTGTATTCAGCCAATACTTTGTAGAACCACCTTTCGCTGCAATTACAGCTGCAAATCTTTTTGGGTATATCTCTACCAGCTTTGCACATCTAGAGAGTGAAATTTTTGCCCATTCTTCTTTGCAAAATGGCTCAAGCCCTGTCAGATTGGATGGAGAGCATCTGTGAACAGCAATTTTCAAGTCTTGCCACAGATTCTTAATTGGATTTAGGTCTGGACTTTGACTGGGCCAGTCTAATGCCCCGTACACACGGTCGGACATTGATCGGACATTCCGACAACAAAATCCTAGGATTTTTTCCGACGGATGTTGGCTCAAACTTGTCTTGCATACACACGGTCACACAAAGTTGTCGGAAAATCCGATAATTCTGAACGCGGTGACGTAAAACACGTACGTCGGGACTATAAACAGGGCAGTAGCCAATAACTTTCATCTCTTTATTTATTCTGAGCACGCGTGGCACTTTGTGCGTCGGATTTGTGTACACACGATCGAAAATTTTATAGCCTGCTCTCAAACTTTGTGTGTCGGAAAATCCGATGGAAAATGTGTGATGGAGCCCACACACGGTCGGAATTTCCAACAACAAGGTCCTATCACACATTTTCTGTCGGAAAATCCGACCGTGTGTACGGGGCATCACACATGAATATGCTTGGATCGAAACTACTCCATTGTAGCTCTGGCTGTATGTTTAGGTTCGTTGTCCAGCTGGAAGGTAAACCTCCGCCCAAGTCTCAAGTCTTTTTGCAGACTCTAATGGGTTTTCTTTTAAGATTGCCCTGTATTTGGCTCCACCCACCTTCCCATCAATTCTGATCAGCTTCTCTGTCCCTGCATAGAAAAGCATACTCATAACACTGAATACAAATGCACGCCACGCTTTTCAGATATTTATATACTTTTTCTAGACACTGTAACAATATGTATTAAAGCCATACACATCTGGAATTTAAATGTGTTAGAATCAAGGCTTTCTGTAATTGCAAGTATTTTAACCTAGTTAATGTCACTTGTCTGCCTTGTAATGAAGTCTTTTAACTTTATCCCATTGTACCTCATTATATTTTACCTTCCCTGGTGTGCCCTTATCTCTGATCCTTGTTATCAAGGTCCTGTTTAGGATCTACTTTTCTATAAACATCAAGCCTTTCTGGGTTACTGAGTTAATAAAAATATAAAAGTGGACTGTTTGTAGCCCAAATGCCTTTATCAAACAATTCATAGTCAATCACATATTGTTTCACTGGGTCAAATGTCATTCCAGCCTAAATTTTGATGTTGTGCCTTTAGGTAATCGTAGGGATTATGTACGTGCATTGTATAAACCAAAATGTCTCTGGTGCATCCCTCCACCTTATCACACACAGCCTCTTACCAAAATCCAAGACCCCAAATTATAGGTGGTCTAAACGAGCTCAGAGGTGTGTGGATCTAGTTGATAAGTCTTCATAGAGGAACCACAGGGTGCACCAACAGGAATGGAATTGTGTATCTTCTCCACCTTGGCAGTATCACAGCCACGGAAAAAAACAGATGACAGCATTTATTTGAATAAAAAAGCTGTGTAGAGGAACCTGTGCTGATGTCATCGTGTGCACTGTGGCCAGTAACAGTGAGGCTGGTTATTTGAATGGATATGCGCATTATACTGATTATTTTGTAAGTAGATATACAGCTTTTTTTTTCAAATAAATGTGGCAGTTTTACACTATATATGCTGTCATCTGCTTTTTTTTGTGGCTGTGATACTGCCGAGGTGGAGAAGATACATAATTCTATTCCTGTTGGTGCGCCCTATGGTTCCTCTATGAAGACTTACCAACTAGACTCACACACCTCTGAGCTCATACAATGCCCGGATGGACTTATAAATAGTTCAGATATGGTGTTCATTTTATTTATTTCCTTATTTTTTTATTTTACTGGTGATAGTATGATCGGGTTGGATGGGACTGATAATTTAATCTGTTAAAAGTTTTATTTGCTGAAAGATTGCTTTACGCGGAAACATATACACAGCATAACAGTATTTGTACAGGATATTTGTGACATTGTACTTTGTTACACATACATTTATGACATTTTTTTTAAGATTATTTGCTGAGTTCACATGGGTTTAATTTATATGATTTAATTTTAACACTAAGCACAGTCTTTTTCTTAAGTACTCATAGGCTTAAGAAGTCAAGTATACAGTGTGATAGCCTATAATTACCAAAGATTAACATGGTGGGGAACTATCTGCTTTGCATAGGTATGTTCCAGGTCTATATTTGACTGTTTTATTGGATTGCATCCCATCTTGTCTTGTCTTCTGTAAAATAGTAGTACAAATACAAATATAGTAATAATAGTAGTACAAATAAAGCAAATACATGACATTGTTTAGCTCACCAGACTTACCAGCTGCAGATAGTTACTAGAGAAAATGATACAAGTGACTGTTTTCTTTTTTCAGTTTAACAGCATATCGTCAGGAAACATATTACCAGTAAGGCATGAGCTCTCTTATTTCCAAACGTGTTCAGTCATTTTCCATGTGAGGAGGAATGCAACACACAAAGACTATGTATAGCATAAATTAAACCATTATGGAAATATGGAAATATAGGAGGTGTGTAAATATGACTCATTACTTAAGATGAAAATGTTCGCCCTACTCTAGATTTCAAAAATAGACCTTTGTGCACTACATAATAGCTATTCATCATGAGTCTTTCAGATATGTGATGGAAAAGTGATTGTTTCTGTAGTTAGCTCTGTGACAATATCTAAGGTGAATGACAGTATGTGATGCACTTTAGAATAATAGAGGGCAGTGACAGCACAAGCTGGTTGACTTGCTGTGAACCTTGAAACTGGAGACCATAACAAAAGTTATTTCTTTCTATTGTATATCACAGCAGCATGTTTACATTTAATTCATTTGTTATATAGTTGTTGCGAAATTATGTCTATTTTTTATGCATTTTATATTGTACATGAAAATGATTGCCTAGCTAATCAGTGGTTCCCAATTAAGCATAGAATAAAAGGAACAATGCACACATGAATTTAGCTCTTTGCCTGTCATTTGCCTCTCTTGCTTCTTTCTCTGTATTTCTTGAAATTTATGGTGAGAAAACACATCCCCACATACCTTCTTACTGATACACCAGAATAGCAATTCCTCTTGAAAAAGAATCTGTGACAAATTGTGTTGAGGAAGTGATGGCATTCACTGGGCCGCAAACTGTGTATCCGCCATATTTGATTACTGATTTTATATACTGATAAGACTGCTGCAATTTTCTTCTCATGTAAGCATATTTTAATGAATAAATAGTTGTGATTAGTATACAATACTATCAAAGTTGCTTTTGTTTTTTTGTGATATTTCTCTAAACAGTTAAAGCCACTGATAGTGGGTTGGAGAGAGAAATGGAAAGGAGGAGAAAGGTGCCTTGGAGCTCATGATTCGGGAGTTGATGCCTGATCCCACTGAGATCCAGGGGTCTGAATATCTGGTGAGAGACCATTTGCATGTGGGACATTGAGTTATTTGCACTATTGTTCATATTACTATTAATTTATACACTATAGATTTGTTTTTTTGTTTTTTTCATGATATTTCATGTAGTGACTGGAGACATAGATTGATGTTTAAATGTTGATCTGAGAGAAGGGGAGTGATATCTGTTGATCGTGCTTTTACTTACATCATGCGTAATATCGCACATTGATTTCTACTGCTGGCCATACATCATGCAATTTAAAGGTTGAAGGAAAGAAAATTGCTTGATTCCCCAATCAACACAGTCAGTGCTGATGGGGGAATCCTTCCCATTCCACTATTGTATGCTGACAGTGGGAGCAATGGTCACTGCTGCGGCTACAGCTGCCAGCAGTTACTGAACAAAAAAAACCCTACAGGCTGATTGTACTGAAATAGATCCATAGATTGACTTTAGTACAACCAGCTTGCCCATACATGGATCAAAATTCAGCTGGTTCCTGCTGAACAAGACAAATTTTGATCCATCTATGGCTGGCTTAAGGGTCTTATTATCTGGTGAGAGTCCAGCTTTATGAGGTGTCCTGCACGGAAATTATACCCAATAGTGGGAAGAAATAGCTGAATTGTTATTTTCTTAATGTTAATAAAGCAGCCCTATACTTTTATATTGTTTTTGCCATGCTTTGTACTTTGGATGAGATTTTGGTGATACTTTGCAGCATTTTTTTTTTCATCCAAACATATTGTGGTGCATATTTACTAAAATCAATGACTTATCTGCAAATATCTGCCCTTTCTTCCTTAAAGAACACTGTTAAAGTAATATCTTGGGCATCTAGATGTTAAAAAAACTTTAGATGGGCAACACTTTTACATTTTGTGCCGAGTAGTAGTTTCTTTTGGTGTCTTATGGACACCATTCTTGTCTCATGTTGATTAAGTGCAGACGTACATTATAACTATCACTATAGTCTTGTTTTTCACCTGGGGCTTATATCATGAGTTTGTACTAGTTTTTGTAAGAAGCCCATCTGTGGTTAAATGTATGGGTGCTGCTGAATTTCTTAAATTTTAAATTGTGTATAATTAAATGCCCAAGCCTTTTTAATATATTCTGTTCTTATGAGCTTCAACAGCACTTCTTTTTTAGGTGCTCCTAAATTTCTAGATGCAGCTATAGGTGCAGCCAGAATTCTATGAAAGAAAATTCTACATTTTTATATGTAGGGCCTTTGCCATAAGCTGCATTGTTCCTAGTTCTCATTTAGTGTTGGCAGCTCTCTTTGTCTGGGTCCGTCACTATGTACAATGACATTGTTTGCTTCTGCCTGCTTCTGGGGAGTGTTATTCCATAGCGTGAAAAGGATGTTGTGGGTGAGTTATGAATAGTTACACTGCCCTGGCCAATCACCAAGAGGTTTATAACAATGATGTGGGCTGGGGAATGGGATAAATGATCAGGGAGACCTTCTTGGGGGGCTCTGTCAATCTCAGGCTTTGTCTAGAGAGGATGTGTGTGTGAAGGGCCCAGTTGCTGCTTCACTACTACAAATCGCTGGTCTCAGTTTAAGGTCCACAAGTAACCTCCGAAAGGCGCTGGCAATACTTAAAGGTTGCTACCCATGTGGCCTATCAAATGCCTCTGAAAAGTGATCCACCATAGATTCATTTTTTTAAGAGAGGCAGTAAGGGCTGCTGCACATATGAATAAGCCCTTAAAGTATTCTTGATTACATACCAATCTTATACTATCACAGTTGTCCACGTGCCAATATGCCTTATATTCAGAATAATAGTGCTTATGCAGCTGTATCAATGGTCAAATGATATGCCTAATGTCTACTGTTTCCTGGTATATTTAACCTATATATATATAAGGCAGACTGCCTGGAAGGGTCATCAAGGAATGGTCATAATCTTAATAATGAAAAAGAATGGTGCAGGTTTAACTCATTGGCATCATTTCTTGTATATACAGTACATTGGTGGACCAGTACAGAGCTCAGGGTGGTGCACTGACATGCAATAAAACAAAACGAGCATTTCTACTTATATAATAAAAGGAATTTTTGAATTTGTTTGGTCATTATAACACTTTTGTTGCCCTAATTTCCTAATAGGCAATCAAGTCCTGATCTGACCAGTGATATTTCCGGCTTGATACAGCATCTTTATGCTAACCTTGATCTTTTGCTATAGATGACATTATTTGTATTATTTAATTTTCTATTAAACTGAAGTAATATATATTAGGAGTTAGCAATCGCATATTTCAGATATGCAAGTGTAGCGATACCCCCAAAGGAGCTGCTTTTGTTTGTTAAGTCCGTTACTCTGCCTCTTAACCCCAAAGAACTGTCCCAGCCCCTCTGGTGCACCTAGCAATGTGATTAACTGAATAACACAGTAATACACACAGACACAGTTCTGCTCTCTCAAGTTTACTTGGACCAGAGAAGAGTTTAAAGTAACATTAGTTAAAAAAATGGAAAAAGGTCCCCCGAGCGGGGTTTTTAGGCAGCTAACCATAGATATGAACAAGGCATTAAATAAAATATTATATTAAAGTGCTTTATTGAAGGGTAATGAATGAATGTAACATATAAATATAAAATATTTATATGTTACATTCATTCATTACCCTTCAATAAAGCACTTTAATATAATATTTTATTTAATGCCTTGTTCATATCTATGGTTAGCTGCCTAAAAACCCCGCTCGGGGGACCTTTTTCCATTTTTTTGTCCATATTGGGGTGAGCAGCATTGACTCCTTAATGTGTCTTCCCTCTTTTGCTAAAGTAACATTAGTTAGCCAAGTCCTGTATAAGTAGCCAGGACTTGGTTGAAACAGTTCTCAGAACAGTCAATAACACTTTGAAACAATAAAAGAATAATAACAACGTACACAGAATAAATGGACTCCCCAAACAAGCTATTTATTGTAGAATACTGTGGCTAAAAGGGAACCCCAGGCCAGCCTATAGTACCTTCAATACTAACACACAATGAAGTAATATAAACACCAGTGGCGTGTCCCCTTTAAGAGCAACAACAATCAAATGTCCTAAGAGCAAGGCCTTGCGTTTGTTCTCTTCACTGGCATGTTGGAGCTCTGTGGACAAGGGTCCCTCAATGTAACAGAGTGATGGGGAACAATGTAAAATAGCTGGTGCTATGATATAGCACTCCTCTACATGATCCGGATAACAGGTGTCTGTGCACAGTGTTCAGGTGTGGTGTTTTATGGAAGGCAATAAGATTCCTGGGCAAAGCCCCCTCACCAATCCTGTACGCATTCAGCAGTACTCCAAAGAGCGATCAATGCAGAGCATCCTTCTGGAAGCATGTAGGGTTCTGTCCCTCTGGGCTGGAACAAAAAAGAGAAAAAACTCACCCTGGGACTTTAAATGAAGTGGGCACCGCTAAGCCAATAAAAGTAACAGCAGTAAATACAGTATATATTTATTCAGTAAAAGTAGTACATGCATTGATATCGTCAGTAAAAGCCAGTTCATACAGAGTACATATAAATGGATAGCCTAAAAAAGATGGTACATATATGTATACACAATCACATAACATACAGGCATCATGTGTACCCGACGCGTTTCGCAAGGCCCAGCTCGCTCTTCAGGGGTAGATGCGTATGAATTGTACCTAAGGTGAAAGAATACAGATTGGGTATGTGGCATGATATTAGTATTTTTGGGCAGAGGGTAAGGGCTGTTTGCTGGTGGCGGCCTTGTTTGTTTCGCTTTGGGAGCTGCAATGAGCATTAAAGGGGGATTTCTGTCCCTGCCTGCTCTTTTGAACGGGTGAGGCCACCTACACATCAGCACCATGTCTATGTGCAGCCGTTCGATGTCCGGGATATTGCGGCATCACCACGGCTGTACGCACTGTGCCATCTGGGTGACCTACAGGAGTGCTTGCGCATGCGTACCTCTTGATGACAGCGGGCGCTTCCTGCGCTCGCACGTCACTCATCCACACATGGCGTTGGGGGGGGGAGCCTCCTGAGCCCTTCCAGGGATATATTTTGAGGGTTTAGCATTGCTCCCCTTACCCTCTGCCCAAAAATACTAATATCATGCCACATACCCAATCTGTATCTTTTCACTTTAGGTAAAATTCATACGTATCTAACCCTGAAGAGCGAGTTGGGCCTCGCGAAACGCGTTGGGTACACCTGATGCCTATATGTTATGTGATTGTGTATACACATATGTACCATCTTTTTACTCTATTCATTTATATGTTCTCTGTATGAACTGGCTTTTACTGACTATATCAATGCATGTACTACTTTTACTGAATAAATATATACTGTATTTACTGTTGTTACTTTTATTGGTTTAGCGGTGCCCACTTCATTTAAAGTCCCAGGGCGAGTTTTTTTTCTCTTTTTTGTTGCATATTTTAGGGATGGAGGTGCATCACTGGTGACACCAGACCTTTCTCTTTTTCCTCTGGGCTGGATCTGCAGGCTGTGTCCCCCTTGGTAGGCCGCAATCCCCTCACCCAGCAGCAGAAAGTTGCTCTCCTGATGGGATACAGGAAACAAGGCCTCCTTGGCCTGGTCCGCCCTGTACTTTTATAGTCTCCTCCACAATCCTCTTGACTCTCTGCAGTGCAGCCTGGGATTTACAGTCCTGCCCCCTCACACAGTCAGTCAGTCTGCCTTGTGCTGAGACTTCATATTCCACAGTTCTCTGATTGGCTCTCAGTCTCTTCCAATAGGGAGGCTACAAAGTAAAGAGTTCTGTGTGTCTGCGTGTGTGAGAGAGGAGAAGAAGGGGGGTGAAAAGCCCACGCAGCTGTAGCAGGCAGCTCTCTCTCCCTCGTGGATTAAATCAGTCTGGAGAGGTATCTGCTACACAGGCTATAGTACTTTATTGGGAGAAATTAACTTTAAAACTGCCCGGGCCCCCCCTCTAGAGCTGATGGAGTCCAGGCCCGGTACAACAGGACTAGTTGTACTGCCATATCAGCGGCCCTATGCACTAGGGAAACTATTGCATTCATGAAACAAATTATTACTATAATTTAGCAGCGATACCAATATAATTTGTATATGAACACGTTTTCATTTGTTTAATAAAAGCCCAGTTTTCCCTGATACAAAATAGCAAATGCTCTCACGCCTGGTATCTTGTGAAAGCTTATTTTATTCATTTAAATTTGCTCTGGGAACTTTCTCAAAGTTTTCTTCCACCAATAACAGTTCCCAAACTAGTATCAACAAGATTAGATTCTGAGTTACATAATCACAGGTTATCTGGTCTTGATGTTTTCAAGGAGCCATAATTACAATTTAGAATGAGTCAAACTTGTCCACATTTTGATGCAGTCACATGCCCACTTCAGAGTGGGAACCTGCCATTTACTGGTCAGATTAGACTTGTACTTGGATCAATCCCAGCATACACTGATTCAGCCATACATAATTAAAGTTCTTTGTACCTATTATTTGCTGTTGATAAGCAGCTATAAAGGGGCTTAAATAGTATTAATTCAGTATAAAACAGTATGGTACTGCCTTTGGTCTTTCTTCTGCTATAAAATAGTCAAATTAAAATAAGATTATGAAAGTTCATTGTACGCATTATTTAGCATTGATAATCAGAAATAAATGATCCTACATGGTGAAAGTTCAGAATGAAATAGCATGGTACTTTGTCCCCATTTAATCACCACGCTCAGATGCAGGCTGAGGCCCTCTTATTTCCTTGTTCATAACTCCCAGGTTTCCTCGGCATACCTAGGGAAGATAAGATCAGCATACTTCCCACAGCAGTTCAGAGAGGCCACACCTGATAAGGCATAGGTAAATGGGCAAATGATTTGCAGCTAGGTGCTTCACTGTCGGAAACCGCATGCGGACCCAATAACACGCAGCTTCTCTGGAAGATCAAATTACTGTGGAGAGCTACTACCCAATTGCTACCAGAATACTCACGTTCTAGTGAGGGTGGGCCTTTGTCTTTGGGCCTTGCATCCCTCCAGTTGTTCATCTGTGTTCATACTTCCCAACTTTAGAAATTGAGAATCAGGGACACTTCAAGGAGGTTGTGAGTGGGGCCTTCACCCTACATGTGGGGGTACCCTTCGCACAGAGTACCCTCAGCAATGCCCGTGGCCAAGCGGGGACAGCAGTCATGTAAAAAATCTAACATTAAGGTAGTTCCCAACTTAGGGTTGAGTCCTTACTGTGTGCAGTAATAAAGTAGAATCCTCTGAGAAATGTCTTGTCCCACATCACTATGCATTGTAACTTGGTAGATGTTGCATTAGGTGGGATGTGCTAATCCTGTGCCAACTCCACCAGTCCAGCTTACCTCTGTCACCTCACTCCCAGTAAAAGAATAGGGTTCCGCCGTGCACCTAGCGCGGACCTCATGCATGCACCTATTAACTCTTCACTTCCCGTACCTCATGACCAGGTCATAGATCTCCGTAACACGGGTTTGAATATGGTTGCCATTGGAAACTGACTGCTAGGGAGGAAACCAGGCATTGACCCCCTTCCTACCTACTTGTCTTGCCAAGGTAACATTTTGAAGTGGTGTTGCTTCATACCCCTTTGTGCTTTACAGACCCAAGTTCTTTTGATACGCCAGGACCCACATGCGCACCTTTACAACTTAAGGACCGCCCACCGCATATATACTGCGGAAGGGTGGCTCTATTGTGCAAAATGATATAACCCGTACGTCCTTTTGTGCACAAAATACTGTGCGCGTGCACCCACTGCAGAGTGCAGGGGAGCCAATGCGCGGGTCTGGCGGCCGCGATGTCTGGTGTCCACCCATGATCGCTCCTCAGAGAGGCAGAACGGGGATCTGCCTATGCAGGGCTTTTTTTCAGAAGGAACGCAGTTCCGGCACCTCCAGCACCAAATGTATGTAATAGCAAGGGATGTGCTGGAGGGTCTATTAATGCTGTCTGCTGAGGGATTTATGGTCACTGGTGGGGATCTGTTTTTGTGTGAGGGTCTATTATTGCTTGTGGCGGATCTGTTGTTGCTGGGGGGTGTCTTATGGTGCTTGTAGGGATCTACTGTTGAGGGAGAGGTCTATTGTTGCTGACTGCTGGAGGGTCTATTAATGCTGACTGCTGGGAGATCTGTTGATGCTGCTGGGGGGGTGTTGTCTAATGTTGCTGGGGTGGATCTTTTGTTGCTGAGGGTGGTATTTTGTTGTGGATGGTCCATTGTTTCTGTGTTGGGGGTCTATTGTTGTGTGGAGAACTATTGTTGCTGGGGTGGGGTCTATTGTTGCTGGGGGGAACTATTGTTACTGGGGTGGAGACCATTGTTGCTGGGGGAGTCTATTTTTGCTGAGGGAGTCTATTGTTGTGTGAGGGATCTATTGTTGCTGGGGTGGGGTCTATTATTGCTGGGAAGGGAATCTATTGTTGCATGGGAGGATCTATTATTACTGGGGTGGGGTCTATTGTTGCTGGCTCCAGTGCATCTATTTTTACTGCTTTTCTTGTTATTAGACAAGAACAAATTCCATACAAATTATTTAGCAAATGATATTTGGGGCAGTACTAGGAGGTGGGTAGGGGGTGGAATCAAGGGATGGTGCTTGGAGGTGGGTAGGGGCTGAGACAAGGGGGGGACTCAGAAGGGGGGAGTTCCTGCACCTATTCAAGGAGAAAAAAAGCCCTGTGCCTATGTAAACAAAGCAGATTCCTGTTCCGACAGGGGAGTACAGAACGATCGTCTGTTTCTAGTGATCAGGAACAGCGATCTCTCTATACTCCCAGTCAGTCCACTCCCCCCACAGTTAGAAAGCAGCTCCCTAGGACACAGTTAACCTCTTGATCGCCCCCTAGTGTAAACCTCATCCCTGCCAGTGTCATTTATACAGTGATCAGTGTATATTTTTAGCTCTGATCACTGTAATAAATGTCACTGGTCCCAAAAAAGTGTCAAAAGTGTCCGATTTGTCCGCCGCAATGTCGTAGTCCCACTTAAAAATAAATAAATAAATAAAAAAAAAATGCTGAATTTTTCTTTCGTTCATTGACAGACACAGCCTTCTTTATTCAGAACCATAGGGATATATCACCCCCTACAAGAGTAGGACTCTAGGCAGACAAAAGACTTAAATATTTTTCCCTGGATTTTTCCGGTGAGATCTACAATCAACTGCCGGGCTGGGCGACGGGCTGGACATTCGATCCAGTGGTCACCCCAGTCTGGCCAGCGAGCGCGTGCAGACCGTAGCTACGCGCTAGGTCGGCCGCAACATAGCCTCACTGGACAGGGGTTGGCCCTGCTAGCTAAATGTCTTGCAAGGTCACATATGACCGGGTCTCGGCCCGAGTCACAACGTCCCTCATGGCTGACAGCCCCCCACTTCGGTGGCAAGGAGGTTCTGTCCGGAGGGTTCCCCTCTTGGTCCTGGTATGGTGAGTAAAGGTGCCCCTCTCCCCTTAGGGGTTTTTTTGTGGGGACGCGGGCCCCTCCCCGGGTTAGTCGGTCCTGCGGGTCCCCTCTATCCCTGCACCCTCTTTTCCTAGCCCTGGAGGTCCATTAACCCCCCTCTTCTCCTACTCCCTCCATATGAGGTAGTGTGCCTGTGGTGGGTCCTGGGGGATGGGGTTGAATACTGGTGCGCCGGGGGTGTGCACTGCCTAGGTGCTGTGCTTATTGGGGGGGAGGCACTGAGTCCGGTGCCCGGATCCTCATCTTTTGCTCTCGTCCTAGGAGGCTACAGGGTTCTCCTGCATCTGTGGTAGACTTGTGTAGCCCGGCCGGCAGCCATTTTGCCGTACCCGGCTTCCTCTTCCCTAGTGCCTGAGGACTTCCTATGGCCGGCGGCCATTTTGCCATAGCCGGCGTCCTTTTCCCTAGTGCCTGATGACTTCCTATGGCCCGCGGCTATGTTTGTGTAGCTCGGCGGCCATGATATGGTGGATTTTTGGCTCAGGCAACGGCGGCCATTACTGTGTAGCCCAGGACACCATTTTTTTACAGACAGAAGCCCCTCTTTTTAACCCAGCACTGACTCCTGTGCTTTCTTCTCCCTTGGACGCCACGTGTGTGCAGGTCGACATCTGAGGCAGCAAGCGCTACACTAGTGGGGTGGGGAGTCTGAGGGATCCCTCCTCTCTCTGCTGCAGGCTGTGGGGTGTCTTGGTGGACCGGTATCACTACCGGTATGGGGGGTGTCCCTTTGTAGTGGTCACTCTTGGTGTTCGGCTCTCCTTTTTCTCTCTTATGGAGTCTTAGGAGCATGTTTCCCCGTCTGACCCCCTGTCAGAGGCTGCAGGTCCCTCTGGGTCCCAGTCATCTGTTGACGCACTGACAGCGGCCCTGGAGTCCTTTGTGTCCTGGGTGGAGATGACTCTTGGGCGGCAGACTAGCAGGAAGCATCCCTTGCCTTCCCCTGCTTCATCTGTCTGTCAGATCCTGAAACTGATTCGGTTGCTGTGGACGGGACCCACCGTACGGGGTCTGCGGCCGTGCTCCTAAATCTCTCAGACAGTGAGGATGATTCCTTGGCCCCAGTGGCTGCGCACGAGAGGGCGCTGGTGGATGCACTGATTGCTTCTGCGCGGGAAACTTTAAAGATGGAGGATGCAGCCACGGCTGTGGTGAAGGTGCCGGTCCCTTTTGGCACTCACAAGCCACCTCGCACAGCAAAAGTGTTCACTTATCCCTCCTTTTTTAACAAGTTTGTCTATAAAGATTGGGAGCGTCCAATACACCCCTTTGTGATCCCAAAGTGTTTCGCTGTGCGTTATCCCTTTGAGGAAAGTCTGCTCAAAGAAATGGACAACTCCGCCTGTGGTGAATTCCCGGATTTCCCGGTTGAACAAAACCACTATGATTCCTGTTGATGACTCTCCGGCGTTTAACACTTCAGTCCCGGAAGAATTTACCCCCTTCCTGACCAGTGCATTTTTGGTGGTATTTGATCACCTCTGCGGTTTTTATGTTTTGCGCTATAAACAAAAAAATAGCGACAATTTTGAAAAAAAACGCATTATTTTTTACTTTTTGCTATAATAAATATCCCCAAAAAATATTTAAAAAAAACATTTTTTTTCCTCAGTTTAGGCCGATAGGATTCTTCTACATATTTTTGGTTAAAAAAAAAATCGCAATAAGCGTTTATTGATTGGTTTGTGCAAAAGTTATAGCGTCTACAAAATAGGGGATAGTTTTATGGCATTTTTATTGATGATTTTTTTTTACTAGTTATTGCGGCAATCAGCGATTTTTATTGTGCCTGCGACATTATGGCGGACACATCGGACATTTTTGACACATTTTTGGGACCATTGTCATTTATACAGCAATCAGTGCTATACAAATGCACTGATTCCTGTGTAAATGATACTGGCAGTGACGGGGTTAACCACTAGGGGGCAGTGTAAGGGTTAAGTATGTCCTGGAGGAGTGTTTCTAACTGTGGGGGGGGGCGTGGCTATGTGTGACACATCACTGATCTCTGCTCCCGATCAGTGACACTGTCACTAGGCAGAATGGGGAGATGCTTGTTTACAAGCAGGCCCCTGGACGACGTGGCCTATCATGAAACGTCGCATAGGGTGGAGCGACGCGCTGACATCACCTCGTGTTGCTACTGATCGTTCAGCAGGACGGGTTGGTCTGTGTGCTACCGGCCAGCGCACCAGACAAACAAGGCTTGCTATTCCGCTTTTATATGTAAGTGCATTATATTTTTTTACCTTTAATAAAATAGAAGATTTTACACTATGGAGCATCTATCTCTTTTTCCGCTATGTATATCCATCTGTGACCCCACTATGGCATGAGGAGAAATGTGATTAATAGGAGCCCTGCTGAGGAGTTGTGGAGATCGCCACATTATCCCCACTTCATATAGCAGCTGATCTATTTGATGTGCCCTGCAAGAATTCTGTGTACACAGGCCTCCCGTGATCCTCTGTAGTGGGGGATCGTGGGCTTCTGGTAAGCAGTAACCCCTTACTCACCGGTGGTGGATCTCCCTCACAAGTCTCTTTGCTTGCAAAGACACTTTTTATGGTTGGACTTTTCACTCACGTGGGACAACGCCTTGGGGTGTTTGTTGAATTTTTTTGCGGACAATTAATATTAATTTCTGTTTATCACACTGTTATCGGAATATTGGTGCGACATTCCCACATGAGGAGGTAGGATGCCCAATATTCAATTATTATCAATGTGTACACCTTTGTTCACTTCAATTACTCACTAGGTTTTTGATTGTTTATTTGATTGGTCAGTGCATGATCATATTTTTCACTTGTATATTTAGCGCGATTCTATGTTTTCTAATTGTTGTAAACTGTATTTATGTTATTCAGGAGAATTGCTGCTATTTTTCACGTATTTATTTATTCATTGATTAATTTGTATGGGTTATAGGTTTACTATGTACTGCAGCGCAGTTTGATTTCTCTTTTTTTCCTTGTTTACATTAGCATCTCCCCGTTCTTCCTCACCGTGAGGCGATCCCAGGTATCCCCGCGGCGATCAAGTCCGCGGGACCCGCGAACCGACTCACGGAGCTCAATGGTACGGCGGCAAATTTAAAGGGACGTACAGGTACGCCCATTTGCCCAGCCGTGCCATTCTGCCGACGTACATCGGCGTGCACTGGTCAGGAACCAGTTAAAGACCCGGCTGACAGGAAAGCAGAGTCTCTGAGCCGCACTCTCTATTGCGGGTTCGGCACTTCGGACAATTTTGACTATTGCTCTGGTGTTGCAAATGCTGACAGAGTGGGCAAAGCTGTTGCGCCGGGACCTGGAAGGGGACCAGTTTCCACCTGCCTTCACAGAATTAGCGGACCAATTGGTCCAGGGGCTGCAGTTTGTCTGCGATGCCTCCTTAGATGCAGCTCCCTTGTTTTCTAAGCTATCTGTTTCAGTGGTAGTGCTTCGACAGGTATTGTGGCTGAAATGTTGGACTACGGACCAGGCCTTAAAGAAGGCCCTAGCTGATCTGCCTTTTCAAGGCGATCGTTTATTCAGGGCCACTCTGGATGATATCATTAGGAATGTCACAGGGGGGAAGAGTACTTTTCTTCCACAGTCAAAGAAAGGGAAGGAGCCAAGTCGCAAGCGTGGCCCTTCCTTCTCGGCTCACAGAAGTTTTTTTCGTCCCTCAGGCCTGGTCGGGCAAACCGAGAGCGGGTTTCCCCAGACCCCCAGATAAGGCTCCTTTGGCATGAAGAGGCGCCCTCACCCGCAGTCCGGGTGGGGGGACGTCTTCCCTGGTTTCCGGGCCCGTGGACCTCTCTGATAAACGACAAGTGGGCCCACGAAGTGATTCTGTCTGGTTACAAGATCGAGTTCCAGACTTGTCCCCAAGTAGATTTTTTCTGTCCAATCTGCATCTGTCTCCAGACCGCTTTTTAGGCCTCTGGGGTGCGGTACAAGGCCTGTTGCTCCAGGGGGTGATTGTCCCGGTTCCGGTGTCAGAACATTTCCAGAGCTTTTATTGATACCTATTTACGATCCCCAAAAAGGAGGGCACAGTACATCCGATTCTGGACCTCAAGGCCCTGAACTGCTATGTGCGCGTGCGGAAGTTCAGAAGGAGTCCATTTGCTCCGTGGTGGCATCTCTTCATTCCCGGCTGTGGCACCAGCGGTTCCTCCGCTTTGCTGTGGGAAAGGAACATTATCAGTTTGCGGCGTTACCCTTTGGTCTCGCCTCCGCTCCTCGGGTCTTCACCAAAGTATTGGCCCCAGTTCTGGCGCTGCTGTGCCAGCGGGGAATTTCTGTTCTGGGCTATCTGGACCTTCTGCTGCAAGTCCTCAGCGGCCGTGAAGGGCGACATGGAGATCACTGTTCAGACTCTGGCAGATTTTGAGTGGCTGATAAATTACCAAAAATCTGCGTTGACCCCAGTTCGTAAATTGGTTTATCTGGGTCTGACTCTAGATTCCGCTCGGGCCAGAGTGGTCCTTCCGCAGGACAAACTCCAGAAATTACAGGCAGCAGCCCGCTCGCTGCTGTCCAGCAGGTGGGTCTCCCTGTGGACTTGCATACGGGTACTGGGCCTGATGGTGTCTAAGGGAAATCTTGTTAAAATGGGGCAAATGTGCAGAATCTCTAGACAGTCAAATTCGGCTGTGTCAAGGAGCCAAAGGGTTCCTGATCTGGTGGCTTTGTTCCCCGGCTCTTCGGCAGGGAAAATCCTTTCTCCCACTGTACTGGACAGTGGTCCCCACCGATGCCAGTCTGTCCGGGTGGGGAGGAGTCCTGGGCCTGAGCTTGGCTCAGGGTCACTGGACGCTGGAGGAATCCAGGCTACCTATCAACATCTTGGAACTCCGGGCGATCAGACTCTGTCTGGATGATTGGACAGATCGGCTTCAGGGGCTCCCGATACGGATCCAGTCAGACAATGCCACGGCAGTGGCCTATGTCAACCACCAGGGAGGAACGAGGAGTGTGTTAGCTGGCCTGGAAGTAGCCGGTGTTCTACGGTGGGCAGAACGTTTCGTCCCGGCCATCTCCGCCGTTCACATTCCGGGGGTGGATAACTGGCAGGCGGATTACCTCAGTCGTCAAGTATTGGACCAAGGGGAGTGGTCTCCATCAGGAGGTATTTCAACAGATCTACCTATGCTGGGGATCTCCAGAGATAGATCTGATGGCATCCCGAATCAACAGGAAGGTGCAGAGGTTTGTGGCCAGGTCTGGGGACCCTCTGGCGGATGCCTCAGACGCTCTGGTCAATCTGTGGGGCCAATATTGTCTGGTCTACGCCTTTCCTCCTCTCAAGCTTCTGCCATGGCTGTTGCGCAGGATCAAGGCCGAAGGAATTCCGGTCATTCTAGTGGCCCCGGACTGGCCTCGCCGGTCCTGGTACGCTGACCTGGTGTGTCTGATCGCAGATGCCCCCGGTGGTTTCCTCTCAGGGAGGACCTGCTATCCCAAGGACCGATCTTCCACCCTGCCTTACTGTCGCTGGCTTTAATGGCCTGGCTATTGAAAGCCAGGTTTTGAAGGATAGGGGCTTATCTGCGTCGGTGATTATGACGCTGCTCAGAGCTAGAAAGTCTTCTTCCAGGAAGGTATATTATAGGACGTGGAAAGCGTATATTTCATGGTGTGAGTCAGTGGGGTTTCACCCACATTCCTTTTCGGTGGCTCGGATTTTGACTTTTCTTCAGAGGGGCGTTGAAAAGAATTTGGCCTTGAGTACTGTCAAGGGCCAGGTGTCGGCATTGGCGGTTTTCTTTCAACGATCCCTGGCTTTGCATACCCTGGTGAGTACCTTCATTCAGGGAGTGTGACATGTGGTTTCACTGGTGCGATCTCCCTTGCAACCGTGGGACTTGAATCTTGTACTTTCGGTTCTACAGAAGCCTCCGTTTGAGGATATTCGAGAAATTCCCCTGCTCACGCTATCACAGAAGGTGGCCTTCTTGGTGGCTATTACTTCTGCTCACAGGGTGTCAGAGTTGGCGGCTCTATCCTGTCGCACGCCCTACCTGGTGATTCACGAGGACAAGGTGGTGCTTCGTCCTTGTCCTTCTTTCCTTCCAAAGGTTGTCTCTGATTTTCATTTAAATGAAGACATCGTGTTGCCTTCTCTATGTCCCCAGCCTTTGCTTTGCACACCTTAGATGTGGTATGGGCAGTCAGGGTGTATTTGGCGGCCACTGAGTCTTTTCGAAGGTCAGACTCTCTGTTCGTGATCACGGACGGGCCAAAGAAGGGGCTATCTGCTTCCTCAGCAACCATCTCTAGATGGATCAGGCAGACGGTGACTCAGGCCTATTCTATCAAGGGTCAGGTTCCTCCCTTCCCGGTGAAGGCGCACTCGACTCGGGAGCCGAGTGCCTACTGGGCCTTTCATCATCAGGCGTCAGTAACGCAAGTTTGCAAGTCATCGGTGCACACTTTCACAAAATTTTACAAAGTGGATGTGCTGGCATCTGTGGATGCTTCTTTTGGACGCAAGGTTCTGCAGGCTGTGGTCTAGAGGGTTTTTCCCTCCTGAAGGGGTTTTTTTGCTGGTCAGGTGGGCTCCAGGTCATTTTCACTGAGCTCCAGGTTGTCAGCTTGGCCTGGGGTTTTTTTGTTTTTGTTGACTGCCCCACCCCTCATGTTGGGCACTGCTTTGGGACATCCAATGAACAAAAGAGAAAATAGGATTTTTGACTTACCATAAAATCCGTTTCTCTGAGTTCATTGACAGACACAGCACCTGCCCCTCTATGGAGTTAATACTTCAGATACTGCTTGTTACATAACCGAAGGCCTGTAGCAAAGAGGGGGGTGTATATCACCTAGGACTGCCCATGGGCGTAGCCAAGTCTTTTGTCTGCCTAGTGTCCTACTCCTGTAAGGGGCGATATAACCCTATGGTTCTGAATAAAGAAGGCTGTGTCTGTCAATGAACTCAGAGAAACGGATTTTACGGTAAGTCAAAAATGCTATTATTAATAAAAATGCCACAAATCTATCCCCTATTTTCCCAAATATATGTAAAAGAATACATATTGGCCTAAACTGATGAATAAATGTGTTTTTTACATTTTTTTTTATTGGATATGTATTACAGCAAAAAGTAAAAAATATTGTTGTTTTCTTTCAAAATCGTCGGTCTTTTTTTGTTTATAGCACAAAAAATAAAAACCATAAAGGTGATCAAATACCACCAAAAGAAAGCTCTATTTGTGGGGAAAAAAGGACATCAATTTTTTTTTGGGTACAGAGTGTCATGCCCACGCAATTGTCAGTTGAAATAACGCAGTGCCATTTCGCAAAAAATGGCCTAATCATTAAGGGGGTAAATCCTTTCAGGGCTGAAGTGGTTAATAACTTTGGACCAGGCTCAGAACAATTGATGCAACTTTACCGAAGAGACTTCAACATTATAGTCCAATATGAACAGCGTCCAAACCCTATTTCTAACTATAGCTGTGTGGCTACCCAGGCGTACCTCTGCACGGTAATATCCATTTTGGTGTTCTCGATGACTTTGATGATCCCTGGAACCCTGGTGCCTCCAACATACTGCAAGGCGCAGCAGTCACAATACTGCAAGTCGAGTCAAAAGATGGTCAGCAGGGGAGCGTGGTTTCGGTATTCAGCAGTGAGGACATGTCTCTCTGGGGCTCCGGCGCTGATGCCAGCTTACACTGATTTTACAGGCATCTCGCCGCTGCTGTCACCCCATATATCATGCGAAAGAGAGCAAGTAAGTCTTTGCCCAAAAGGGGCACCACATCGGGCTCTATAAAGAGATTCCTGGCTGTGGAATCCGAGGACTTACGGGACATGGGCGGCCTAGGCCGCTCGCCATGTGGAGCAGGCCTTGGCGCAAGCCCCGCCCCTCGACACAGACACCACTCTCCAGCCTCATCAGTCGGCTCAGAGGGAGAGGGGAGCATGTCCAGACACTCAGAGGTAGCAGCGCTGGTTGGTGATCTCCCTACTAAGTCTGAGCTGGCATCCATGTTCCTGAGTCTGGAACGCTCTATTAAGAAAGAGCTCTCTGCTGTCCGGGCGGATCTCTCGCAGGTATTGGAGCATGTGGAAGAGACAGAGCAACGCCTGGATCGACACGCAGCCGCCATTAGAGCAATCCACCACCCGCAGCCTTACTATTGCACACAGGATGGCCCTGTACAAAATCGAAGATCAGGAAAACTGCAACAGGTGGAACAATATACGTATCAGAGGCCTACCTGAAGCGACCGGGGCCGCTGACCTTCTCCCGTCCATCCGAGGTATCTTCAACGGCTTGCTGGGCCACGCCGCTGACCATCCCCTAAAGAAATAGACAGAGTGCATAGGGCCTTGTGTCCCTGCAATCTGTCTTCGGACACTCCAAGAGATGTTATCTGCAGGGTCCACTATTATGAGGAGAAGGAGAGCATAATGCGGAAAGCCAGAGAAAAATCCTCATTGGACTTTGATGGTGCAACTCTCTCCTTCTTCCCAGACCTAGCCAGGGAAACTCTGGAATGTCGTAGGGCTCTGCGACCCCTGACTAAAAAGCTAAGAGAGGCCTCCAGCAACTACCGGTGGGGTTTCCCAGCAGCACTTCTTGCAACCAGAGATGGGAAGACGGCAATTTTCCGCTTCTCTGAAGATTTGGAGAAGTTTTGTATGGACCTTAACGTTTCTCCACCGGAGCTCCCTGGATGGCAGGATACCATCCCCCCTTGCCTAATTCGGAGCCACAGTGGCAAAAGGTGGATCTTAAGCGTGGCTCTACCAACCCACATGTGTCCCCCCAATTGGGGTGAACCTCGGGATTGAGCTGTGATGTGGTCTAAGTATGACTTCCGATATTGCCTTCTGTTTGCAAGCATACTGACTGTCAGCTGGGTCATGTTTACCCCCTCTATACTACAATTCAGTTTTATATATGTTTTTGTGACTGTCAGAGGTGACACTAATACTTACTAAATGACAGATAGCTTTGACTTGAAAATATAGATTGAAGCTTGAAGTTTGGTGTTATGTTAATTTTAAAACAACCAATGCTAGTTGATATGGCGTCGGCGCCGGGGCACCGAGGCAGCACTCACACCAGTTTGGGTTCCCGCTGTCTGATGCTTGGTTATTTGCGCCCCTCTGTTGTGGGGTGCTGTGGGACCTCGTGCCCTTGTGTCCCTGCCCTTAACGGGGAATGGGGCGTGGGGGCGTGGGGGACTATGTGTGCCCCATACCTGCACTGCAGACCTCTGCGTGCACATATTGACCACCCCCTTAGGCGGTTCTCAAATACACTGTTGTATGAAGCTAACTTGATTTTTTCTCTACGCTGTTTTTTCTTTTCTCTTCTTCTCTTCTTCTACCTCCTCCCCCTCCTTCCCTCCCCTATTGTTTTGGGTCTACACGCTCCGGGTAAGAGGCATAATTTGTACAGGGGGCTGGGTCGTCTGCAGGGAGACATCGTTTTTCTGCAGGAGACCCACCTCATGCATACTACTTCTATGAAACTTACCTCCCAGCATTATCCTACATGGTATTATAGCCTGTCTGATGTTCATAAGGCGAAAAGGGTGGCCATTGGATTCCACAGGGGTACCTCTTTTACGTTAGAATCTATGGTAGATGATCCTCTGGGTCGTTTCTTGTTCCTGAGAGGCAGCCTGGGTAATATGCCGTGTACTCTGGTGACCCTGTATGCCCCCAACCGTGATCAGGCGAGCTTTATAGCGGCCACTCTCAAAAAGCTGTGCGACTTCGCCCGCGGTTGCAATGTCCTAGCTGGGGACTTTAACACTCCACTGGAACCTCTCAGGGTAGTTCATGTATCTCGCATAGGCACCTGGCGTTTATACGCAGACGCTTACATGAAGCACAGTTAATGGATGTATGGAGAGTTGTGCATCCGTGGACGAGGGACTATACCCACTATTCCCATTTACATCATACCTATTCTAGAATTGACTACTTTTTTATAGACCACCACCACCTCCCCCTCCTCGCAGACGCAGGTATTGAGACCTCTACTTTTTCCGACCATACCCCCGTTATGCTCAAACTTAAAATTACCAACTTACCACAAAAGACAACAAACTGGAAACTTAGCGATCACTTAATATTAGAAGACATTGACAGAAAAATGATTGAGGATGATCTGAATCATTATTTTAAAGAAAACACACATCCAGATATAACTCCGGGTACTCTCTAGGAGGCCCATAAGGCCTTTATTCGGGGGAAACTTATAGAACTAGGCGCTCGGAAAAAGAGGGAACGAACACATAAACAGACTGAGTTACTCACTGACATTAGCTCTCTTGGACAGCAGCACAAAGCTGGTCTTTCTCAGACAATTCTCCAAACCCTGACCCAGAGGAGAGAGGAACTGAGAGCCCTCTTTCATCTGGAGCAGAGACAGCAGTTCCGCATTGTTCCCCAACGTATGCATGAATGGGGCAATAAGCCGGGTCGGCTCCTGGCTCGCTCACTTCAACAGAAAAAAATCTGCAACCTTTATAGATTGGTGCATGACACCCCTGCAATAGCCAAAGAATTTAGAGTGTTCTATCAGCAGTTATACTGTGTTCAACAAAACGTACCAGATCAGGCCACTAGAGCTAAACTTATTCAGGACTACCTGGCACAAGCCTCCTTACCTAAACTCCCCCCAGATTCCCTAGCAGCCCTTGAAGGGGAGTTCACCACTGCAGAGATGCGTGTTGCATTGAAGGCCATGGCCAATGGCAAGGCTCCAGGCCCAGTTGGGGGTAGCATATTACCGCACTTTTGCGGATACCTTACTCCCTAGGTTGACCAGATATGCCAACACGATTTCGGCAGGGGGTGCTTGCCTAACTGAAACCCTTCATGCTCACATTACAGTCATCCCCAAACCTGGGAAGGACCCCTGTAACTGTGGGAGCTACAGGCCCTTCTCCTTATTGAATATAGATGCCAAGTTGTACGCCAAGGTCAAAGCAAATAGTCTCCTCCCGCTGATACCAAAATTGGCCTCTAGAGACCAGATGGGATTCATCCCAGGCAGGGAGGCATGGGATAACTCGTTGCATACCCTGTCCTTGATGGCTCATGTGCACGGATCTTCCCAGCCCACCCTACTATTATCGACTGACACGGAAAAAAGTGCTTGATAGGGTGGACTGAGAGTATCTGATGGCTACTTTGGCCCACCTGGGCATCGGCCCCTCCCTGTTATCCCAAATATCCGCTCTATATAACTTCCCCACTGCTCAATTGAGAATAAATGGCACTTTAAGCGACCCCTTTATATCATATAATGGCACCCGCCAGGGCTGCCCCCTCTCACCCATTTTATTTGCCTTATCATTAGAACCATTTTTATCAACGGTTAGAAACAGTCCCAGCATACATGGGATTGTTGTGGGGAGCTCGGAACATAAGTATGCTGCTTACGCTGATGATATTTTGTTCTATATACAACAACCCTTGATCTCTCTGCCTAACTTGATGTCAGCATTTTCAGCGTTTAGTGCCATTTCCAATTTTAAAATGAATATGACGAAATCTGAAATTTTAAATATATCGATTCCCAAAGCATTGACAACTCAATTGAAACAATCCTTCCCCTTTAGTTGGCAGGTTTGGACCATGAAATATCTGGGTATATTTCTCACCCCTAACCTCACATCTTTGTTCCGTGCCAATTTTATGCCCTTGTTAAACAAAATCAAGTTGGACCTACAGAAATGGTCTCAGCTTGCACACTCATGGTTGGGAAAGATCAGTATAGTAAAAATGAATGTATTGCCCAGGCTGCTGTTTTTGTTCCAGATGATCCCATACAGAATCCCCATGGGCTTTTTTACATTATTGAGAACTCTGATTAACAGATATATTTGGAACAGGAGACGACCCAGACTTGCTAGGACCCTCCTGACCAGGTCTAAAAGGGAAGGAGGCTTAGCCTTACCTGACTTTAAAAGATATTTCTTGGCAGGGGTTTTGAACAGAATCTCAGACTGGAAGTATCATAAAGAATCAAAACTTTGGGTAACTTTAGAGATGGATCTTTGTGGTACAGACCTTTTCTCACAAATATGGATCCCTAGAAAATACAGGTCTTTGTTCACAACCACCTCACCGCTCATACCCTCCACATTAATGGCATGGGACTCATTATGTAAATCACATAATTGGAAATGTAACTCTCCTCTGATGCCTCTGACTGGGCACAAATATTTCCCCCCGGAAACATAGACTCCGGGATTCACCTTTGGAATCTTGGCGCCACGGCTCTGCTACACCAATTTACTCTCGCAGCCTTTCACCTTTTTATATCATAGGTGGGCTGGCTGGTACCGAAAAGCCCAGGAACTGAACACACATAATGTAACCCTTTCCGCAAAGCCTGGGCCAGCTTCTAACTTGCTAAGGCAGACATATTACAACCTGCTTACAAAGTGGTGATGTTCAGCGCACATAGGGTATGGGCAAATAGTGGGAGCTTGAGTGCCACAAACATGAGTCATATAGACACATAGAAACCCCAGCACAATAATTAGAAGAAAAAAAACTTCCATTATATATGGTTTTCCAAACACTGAAAATAGACAGAGAGCTAACCCTTTGAGCCTACCTTAACCACTTCAGCCCCAGAAGATTTTACCCCTTCCAGGGGCGGACTGACCCATCGGTCATTCAGGCACGGACCGAGGGCCCATGCTGCTAGGGGGCCCATCCATAAGAGCCTCTGCACCTGCAATACATGATGCAGTCTAACATGGATTCAGCAGGACGCGGCTGTGGACAATACCTCTCACAACGTGCTGCTCCTTGCTGGCTCCTCCTTCCCTCCCGGCCACCCCAGATGCTTGTACATAACATCACCTGTGATGGATGAGAAGATAGGAGGAGCCAGCAAGGAGCAGCGCACTGTGAGAGGTATTATCACAGCCACGTCCTGCTGAATCCATGTTAGACTGTCACTGCATCATCTATTCAGGCATCGGTGAGGCACTGTTTCTGCTGGAGGTACCATGGATGATCATCGTGGGAGCGGGCAGCGCAGCAGACAGTACAGGTCCCAAGCCCCAACAGGACCGCAGGAGGCCCCGTGATAGTCTCCCGGTCCCCTCTGTCCTCCACCCACCCACAGTGTCCCCCCTGTGCCTTACACCCCCCCCACAGTGTCCCCCTGTGCCTTACACCCCCCACAGTGTCCCCCCTGTGCCTTACACCCCCCACAGTGTCCCCCTGTGCCTTACACACACCCCCACAGTGTCCCCCTGTGCCTTACACCCCCCCAACAGTGTCCCCCTGTGCCTTGTAAGACAAAAACAATTCCATAGCTCAACTCACCAACCAGTCTGCTGACCAACCAAATTAACCTGTCTGTTAAAAGCAGGGGTTTAGTTAGCACACATTTGCAAACGCATGTGAAAGCTGCAAGGCCTTGTCACGGCACCCTGTGTTGCTTGCTGTCCTAACACTACAAATTTATAAGTGTCTCCACAGTGGAAGTACATGCATGGACTGGATAGATGTGGGGCAGGGGAGCCTGGAGGCAGCCCAGGCCCCCTTAAAGGAAGAGGAGCACACTGGACACCCAGCAAGAGCACAATGGCAGCGAAGGTGCCCGGTATGTCCCTGGACCATATATACTAACAGTAACAAAAAACTGGCCACTGCCCCCACCTATAACTGGCCTTCACAGCAAGGAGCACATGGAGGGCCATATAGATGTGTATTGTCTTACATGTATATGGCCCTCCATGTGCTCCTTGCTGTGAAGGCCAGTTATAGGTGGGGGCAGTGGCAAGTTTTTTATTACTGTGCCTTACACCCCCCCCACAGTGTCCCCCTGTGCCTTATACCCCCCACAGTGTCCCCCTGTGCCTTACACCCCCCCACAGCGTCCCTCTGTGTCCTCCTCCACCCACCGTGTCCCCCTGTGCCTTACACCCCCCCCACAGTGTCCCCCTGTGTCCTACTCCACCCACCTTGTCCCCCTGTGCCTTACACCCCCCCACAGTGTCCCTCTGTGTCCTCCTCCACCCACCGTGTCCCCCTGTGCCTTACACCCCCCCAGTGTCCCCCTGTGTCCTCCTCCACCCACCGTGTCCCCCCTGTGCCTAACAACCCCCCACAGTGTCCCCCTGTGTCCTCCTAAGCCCACCGTGTCCCCCTATGTCTTACACCCCCCCCACAGTGTCCCTCTGTGTCCTCCTCCACCCACTGTGTCCCCCTGTGCCTTACACCCCCCCACAGTGTCCCCCTGTGTCCTCCTCCACCCACCGTGTCCCCCTGTCCACCGTGTCCCCCTGTGCCTTACACCCCCCCACCATGTCCCCCTGTGTCCTACTCCACCCACCGTGTCCCCCCTGTGCCTAACAACCCCCCACAGTGTCCCCCTGTGTTCTCCACCCACAGTGTCCCCCTGTGCCTTACACCCCCCCACCATGTCCCCCTGTGTCCACCTACCCACTGTGTCCCCCTGTGTCCTCCACCCCCTCACGTGTCCCCCTGTGTCCTTTACCCCCCACAGTGTCCCCCTGTGCCTTCCACCCCCACGGCTGCCCTGAGAAACACTGTGCTGTGTCTGGAGGATCCCAGTGCTCTGCTTTGTGCCCCGTGTTTTGGTTTGTGCCCTGCTATTTGCCCTACTGCGCGCCCCGTGGCCTGTGATGTGCCCTGCTGTGTACCCCCCGGATGTGCCATACTGTGTGCCACATGCCCTGTGATATGTCCTTTGCCCTGCTATGTGCCCCATGCCCTGCTGTGTACCGCCTGATGTGACCTACTGTGTGCCCTGTGATGTGCTCTACTGTGTGCCCCATGCCCTGTGATGTGCTGTGTACTCCCTGATGTTCCCTACTGTGTGCCCCATGCCCTGTGATGTGCCCTGCTGTGTACCGCCTAATGTGCCCTGTGACCCATGATGTTTCCTACTGTGTGCCCTGTGATGTGACCTACTGTGTGCCCCATGCCCTGTGATGTGCTCTGTGCCCTGTTGTGTACTCCCTGATGTGTCCTGTGATGTGCTTTGCTGTGTACCCCCTGGTGTACCCTACTTTGTGCCCCATGCCCTGTGATGTGTCCTTTGCCCTGCTATGTGCCCCATACCCTGCTGTGTACCGCCTGTGACTTACTGTGTGCCCTGTGATGTGCTCTACTGTGTGCCCCATACCCTGTGATGTGCTGTGTACTCCCTGATGTGCCCTACTGTGTGCCCCATGCCCTGTGATGTGCTGTGTACTCCCTGATGTATCCTACAGTGTGCCCTATGCCCTGTGATGTGCCCTGCTGCTGTATACCGCCTAATGTGCGCTGTGACCCATGATGTTCCCTACTGAGTGCCCTGTGATGTGATCTACTGCGTGCCCCATACCCTGTGATGTGCTCTGTGCCCTGCTGTGTACTCCCTGATGTGCCCTGTGCTTTGCTGTGTACCCCCTGGTGTACCCTACTGTGTGCCCCATGCCCTGTGATGTGTCCTGCTGTGTACCGCCAAATGTGCCCTGTTTCCAATGATGTGCCCTACTATGTGCCACATGCCCTGTGATGTGCTGTGTACCTCATGATGTGCCCCGTTGTGTACCCCATGATGTCCCTACTGTGTGCCCCATGCCATGCTGTGTACCCCCTGATGTTCCCTGTGCCCCCTGTGATGCACCATGCTGTGCTTAATAATGTGCCCTGCTGTATACAGCACAATAAACCCTGCTGTGTGCCCTGTGATTCGCCCCATGCCCTGTGATGTTCTCAGTGCCCTGCTGTGTACCCTCTGATGTGCCCTACTGTATGTCCTGTGATGTGCCCCATGCCCTGTGATGTTCTCAGTGCTCTGCTGTGTGCCCCCTGATGTGCCCTTTGCCCCATGATGTGCCTTCCTGTGTGCCCTGTAATGTGCCCTATTGTGCCCCATGCCCTGTGTTGTTCCCTGCTGTGTACCCCTTGATGTGCCCTGCTGTGCGCCCCATGCCCTTGCTTGCATGTGGGTGGGGACACAGGGGGCCCCATGATCTTCTATTGCCCAGGTGCCCCATGAGTTGTCAGTCCACCCCTGCCCCCTTCCTGGCCAGAGCACTTTTTACAATTTGGCACTGCGCCGATTTAACTTGCACAGGCACGCAATGCTGTACCCAAACGAAATTGTGTCCTTTTTCCCCACAAATAGAGCCTTCTTTTGGTGGTATTTGATCACCTCTGCAGTTTTTATTTTTTACGCTATAAACAAAAAAAGGGGTGACAATTTTGAAAGAAATATATATTTTTTTAGTTTTTGCTATAATAAATATCCCCAAAATGTTAAAAAATAAATAAATTTCTTTATCAGTTTAGGTCAATATATATTCTTCTACATATTTTTGGTAAAAAAATCCCTATAAGCATATATTGATTGGTTTGCACAAAACTTATAGCGTCTACAAACTATGGGAAAGATTAATGGCATTTTTATTATTTTTTTTAATAGTAATGGCAGTGATCTGTGAATTTTTAGCGGTACTACGACATTGCGGCGGACAGATCGGACACTTTTGACACATTTTTGGAACCATTGACATTTATACAGCGATCAGTGCTATACATATGCACTGATTACTGTGTAAATGTCATTGGTAGGGAAGGGGTTGACACTAGGGGGAGATCAAGGGGTTAAATGTGTGTTCCCTAGATGTGTTCTAACTGTATGGGGATAGGACTGACTGTGGGAGGAGACATATAGTTGTTCCTACTTAATAGGAACAAACAATATGTCTCCTCTCCCCTGACAGAACAGGGATTTTTGTGTTGCTTGTGTGTGCTGGCTCTTGTGCACACGACCGCACGTGGCGGGCAGCAATCGCGCGCGCCAGCCACACGCATCAGGTCCCCCGCTGTGCACCCTCTGGCTGCTCTTAAAGGGAAGGCCGTACGGGGTTTCACCCAGGAGAGCCATTCTGCAGCAGTAAGGTAAGAAGTATGTAATGTGCTGTATAGTGTACATAATGTAGATGTCTGTAAGGAAGAGAGCAGGTGTCAGGGGTGTACAATGCACAGAGTGCAGTCAGTGTAGGATTTAGGATACATAATGCAGAATGCAGGGGTCCAGAGTATGCAACTTATGTTCCAGGATCAGCAGTAAGAACCAGTCAGTAACAGATGTAGGAGTATATGACACACAGACAGTAGGGTCCAGGAGTATGTAATGCATAAAATGCAGGGGACAGGAGTGTGTAATGTACAGAATGCAGGAGTGAATAAAAAAGATCCAATAAAGAAAGGTCCACTTAGTGCAGAAAAACAAGACAAGAGTGCTATGCACCGAATGCAGGGTTCAGGTGTGTGCAATGCATAGAAGGAGTCAGGAGTAAAAACAAAAAGACTTAGGGAATCTAAAAAAAATCCAGCTGCACACTCACCCCTCCGAGAACCAGTCTTTGCCCCCCCCCCAGCACAAATCCTCTCTCCCCATCCCAGAACTAATCATCCTGTCAAAATCCCCCCTTCAAGCCTGAATTCCCCCCCCCCTATTCCCCTATTTAAATTCTTCCGCCAGAAATCCTCCTCTCAGTCACCCCTCTCAGCACCACAAATCTCCCCCAAATTTCTTCTCCCAGCAAAAATTCTCTCCCCCCCTTCTAGCATAGATCCTCCCCCCAATCTTCCTTCTAGCAGAAATCCTTCACCTGCCTGCATAATTTCTTGCCTCACTTATAGCACAAATCCACCCCCCCCTTCATCCCAGGGGCGGATCCAGAGTCTAGTCTCGGGAAGGGCACTGCCAGAAAATATATTTTTTTGGGGTACATCTATCGGGGAAATGGCTGGTGTTGGCGCTTCAATCATCACGGCACCATGGTTGTTATGGTGTCAGGATGATTGAAGCGCATTATTACTATTATTACATTGTTATAAAAAATTAAATAGTTTAACTCACCATAATGCAGAATCAGTGGGAAGAGTGCAGGTGTCAGGGGTGTACAATGCACAGAGTGCAGTCAGTGTAGGATTTAGGATACATAATGCAGAATGCAGGGGTCCAGAGTATGCAACTTATGTTTGATAAGGTTGAAAATAATGGAGTAGAGTTCTACTTAAGTTGTTTTTCATTTCTCTGCATTATGTGTACGTGTCAGCATATGTTGCAAGACTAGCTTGAGGTTTTCCCTATATGGGTGTCCAGCACATGTATGTTGAAATATACTGCTTGTTACCTTATATGGAAATTTTGCTGAAACATATGTGTGTAACCAGCCCTATAAATACTTAAATAAAGAAGAGCAACAGTTCATTTCACTACGGGACCTTTTAATGCTCGGAACTGATATACAGATACTCCTGATTCTGTGTCTTACTTCTTTGAGAGCTAAATTTGGCAAAGCAATATAAACTAGAGGCAATTCAGTTGAGAATTGCACTTAACATTTCTGGCCGAAAACAGGGACTCACCGATGATACTACAAGAGGTGGATGAACGAGACTGACGGAACAAAAGGAACAGGCATTCCGGGAACCACAGATTGAAAACCTGGCCAGGTAAGAAAAAACTTTATTTTTCTTATATTCTGTGCTCCCCTGATTTGTGCCTATCCGTTCTGTCAGTTACGGTTCTCCTGGTTTTAAAACACCAGCCTCTGTAGTGGTGAGTCTAGAATTACTGCACATTTTGGTTTATATTGCTGGAATTATTTGTTGTTTGTTGTCTGTCTTGTTGAGAAAGTGAATGAGCCTTGTCAAGGATGGTATGAGTTAGAAGGGGGTTGCCGAACTAAGCAACGGAATGCGCCCTTCCGGGGGGTCTGACGCTTAACCTCACATCTAACTCATAAACCATAGGCGGGTTGAGAGTATAAGCCCTGTCTGCTCCATAAAGCAGGGATAAGAGTGCATGAGAGGGATCCCAGATACGGGGGGGGAATAAGGTCTCCATAAGCTCGGAGATCTAGTCGGATACCTGGTCACTTAAAGGAATGCTTGTATATGTTGTAGCTGTCAGTCTGGTCATAATATTTGTCAGTTGGCTAGCATATAAAGTAATTCGATTTCAGAAATCTCATCCCGGAGAGGTTTTTAGTATTCTGGCACCCTAGGAGGAAGGCAACGAGGAACTAGTGTAGCTTTTTCAGTGCTTTGTATTGTACACTAAGTGTCCCACACGCTACCTAGGCACGAACTGTCAGAATGGGCCAGCAGAACATGAAACCCCGTCAGGGAATTGTGGCGCATTATACGGTGCCACAGATAATTAAAAACATCTATGGGAAAGATGAAGCGAGGGACTTAAAGGATGTCCTTCGTAAATTTAAGGTGAAAGGAGCAGCGGGTTTAGACCCAGATGTATGGAGTGAAATAAAAAGGGACAGACAAGGAGAGGTGTTAGAGAAGCAATGGATGCGTCAGGTTCAATGTTTAATTAAGGTCTCAAATAGAGCGAAAGAAGAGGGGTGGAAATATAATCCAGATTGTGATGGTTGGGATATGAAAGATAGAAGAACAAAAAATGTTGAGGCTCTGATTGACCCCAGCTCAGTCATCCGACCCACCATATACTGATATAGAACGTAAACCACACAAGATATATCCTGTACTTGAGGGGAGAGGATGGGTTTGTCAGGTTTGTGGAGCACAGAACCCAGAATGGGCAATAGAATGTGTGCATTGTGGGGCACAAAAACCTCATTCAGAAACTGTAGCCCCCGTACGCACTGATACACGCATTGTACAGGTAAATAATCCAGAATTTGGACAAGCAGCCCATCCACACGCCCCACCTACTATTACTCGTAGGATGCAAATAAGGACTTGGGCACCATGGTCAGCAGACACTCTTATGGCATTAATACAGAGCGCCCCAGACCCGGTAGCAAAGCCAGCTGCTTTCTGTAGATTTGTGACACAGTTAATGAATACACATGAAGCAACCTGGCAGGACGGGGAGGGTTTATGCAGACATAAAATGACTCTGACCCTGTTTAACCAGTTTATGACCGAAATAGGTCCGCATCGACCTGCAGATCGAGCTGACGGGGATGGCAACCTGGAGGCAGGACATGTCAGACACATAGACTCAAGGGCCCCTTTTATTGCTAGATTAGAAGCTTTCTGTCAGGCAAAACAACAAGAGAGGGGGTCCATATCACCCATGAAACAAATGCCAGGACAGACTGTATCGGAATTTTACTTATCTATGGAAAGTATGATGGCAGATGAGGGATTGGATTTGGCTCTGCCAGTCACGATCCGAGCCTTCAATAGACAGTTTATGGAAGGATTAATTCCACAGATAAGTGAAAGACTGAAAGCCTGCACACCAGAGTGGAGGGCAATTAGAGATAGAGGGTCATTGTTCCAGAAGGCACAAGGCATAGAGGCGGACTTAGCAGAAACCAAAGGGAGGAAACATCATGCAATCAATGCGATTGTGGGTCCCCAAGAGCAAGGTAGAGGTTCCTCTCGCAAACCCCTTACCTGTTACTACTGTAACAAGATTGGTCACATCAGACGCCACTGCAGGCAAAGAATAAGGGATGAAGGAGAGGAAGGTGTTGATTCTCCAGTTAATCAGAGAAGAAACCAGCCCAGGGGCAATAACAATAATGGTGACATAAGTTGACAGGGAGATGGTCCACGGGCATGACTCGCCCCGGTTTTAGAAAGATCCAAAACAAAGATGCTTAAGACCACTATAACAGTTGGTAATAAGAAAATTTCTTGTTTAGTTGACACAGGAGCTTCACGCTCATTACTTTCTGATTCTAAACTACTCCCTGAGCAAGAATCACCTGACACTTTATTGATAACTGGATATGATGGCATTTTAGCCAACGCCCCGCTGACAAAACCTCTAAAAGTTAAAATAGGGAACCACATGTTCCTTTCACGTTTTCTGGTATCTAGGGGAGCCCCCACTAATTTGCTAGGAGCTGACATTTTGCAGAAAATAGGAGCTAACATTACCTATCACACAGATGGCACTGTCACCTTAGCTATAGGGGATAATCAAGAACACATGGAGATGTGTAACCTGATACAATACCTAGAGGAGGAATCGGAAATGTCCAGTCCATCTCCTCCAGATTTGGATCAGATCTTGTCATCCCTTCCGGAAGAACTATGGGAGAAACATCCAGCTGATGTTGGACTTTTGCCCATACCTCCAGTTACCCTACAGCTGATTCCAGGAGCAGTGCTTCCCCAACAAAAACAGTATCCACTCAGTGCACCCCAAGAGGCGGCCATAGAAATGCAGGTCCAATCCTTGTTAAAAAGTGGAGCTCTAAAAGAGGTAAAATCACCGGCGAATACTCCTTTGTACCCGGTTAAAAAGAAAACAGTAGCCGGTAGTCCGGTTAAGTACAGAATGGTCCAAGACCTCAGAGCGGTCAACAAAATACTAGCCCCGATGACACCTTTAGTACCCAATCCACATACGTTACTGTCACAAATACCATCAACCAGTATGTACTTTACGGTTATAGATTTGGCCAACGCTTTCTTTTCCGTCCCACTTGCGGAAGAATGCCAACCGTGGTTTGCATTTTCCCTCAAAAATCGACAACTAACCTGGACACGCCTACCTCAGGGTATGGCGCATTCACCTACCTTGTATTCGCAAGCATTGCAAACGGTGTTGGGAGAATGGGTACCACCAGATTCCTGTGTATTGTTACAATATGTGGATGATTTATTGTTATGCTGCCCGGACAAGGAAACTTGTTTGGCCACCACCCTTAATTTGTTGCGATTTTTGGCAGAAAAAGGTTGCAAGGTTAATAAGAAAAAGTTGCAAGTGTGTCACAAAAAAGTTATCTTTTTGGGACATTGTATATCACAGGGTACAAGACATCTCACTGAGGAGAGGGTTCAAGGGATAAAGGGAATGTTACCCCCACGGAATTTCAAACAATTGCGTATGTTTTTAGGTATTGTGTCATATTGTAGACAATGGATACCACACGCTAGCGCTTTGATGCAGCCATTATACGATTGTTTGAAAATTGTACCGTATATGCTTACAGAAGTAGCTTATGAGTCGTTTGTCACTTTGAAAAGGTTGTTGATTTCTGCCCCGGCTATCGGTATTCCAGATTACACCAAGACATTTCATCTGTACATTGCTGAGATCACTGGACACGCCACAGGTGTTTTGACACAGGCACATGTAAAACAAAGACCCGTCGCTTACTTTTCAGCAGCATTAGATCCAGTGTCCAGAGGTTCACTGTCCTGTGTACGGGCGGTAGCAGCGGTGTCGATAATCATAGATAAGTCATCAGAAATTGTTCTAGACAATCCAGTTGTAGTGCACACCACACATGACATACATGCAATCTTGTCTCAAGTTCAGCCCAAACACATTTCAATGGCTAGGCAACTAAGGTTACAGTGTACCTTACTTTTACCTCCAAATGTCACTTTTCAGCGCTGTACAACCTTAAATTTAGCCACCTTTTTACCTCTTCAGTCACCAGATTTGGCAAGGGGGAATAATAGTGCTAATAAGGAAGGAGATGAGGAAACTGACACCCTTCTGTTTAAAGAGATAGATGAGCACGATTGTTTTCAGCTCATGGAACAGGAGACAATGGGATTCCCACATGTTACATATACACCAATTTTAAATGCTGAGCACACGTTGTACATAGATGGCAGCAGGTTTGCTGATGACAAGGGCAAATATCACACAGGGTATGCTGTAGTGACTGATACACAGGTGATTGAAGCACAGCCCTTACCAGCCCACATGTCAGCACAAGAAGCAGAATTAAAAGCTTTAGAACAAGCCCTAGAATACTTAAAAGGACGAGAAGGGAATATTTACACTGACTCTGCCTACGCTTATGGTGTAGCGCACGATTATGGCCACATATGGAGGGCTAGAGGTTATCTGACAGCAGCAGGTACACCTGTAAAACATGGAGAAGGGATTAAGAGAGTCCTGAACAATCTTCAAAAGGTTAAACGAGTGGCCATTATGAAGATAGCGGCACACACGGGTGCAAAGACAATTGAGGCAAAAGGAAATGCATTTGCAGATTTGACTGCAAAACAGGCAGCTCTAGGGGAAGGAAGCCCTGAGACCTTAGCAGCGGTAGAGGTGAGTATCCCAGAACCAACATGGCAGCAGCTGAGTAAATTACAGGAGCAAGCAGGGGAGAGCGAGAAAGATAAGTGGGTAAGGATGGGAGCAGCACCAGACCTTGACAATGTATGGAGGGAAGGAGGCAAAGTATGCCTACCTGCCTCTCTGTACCCAGCAATGGCAGCGGCAGTTCACCTACCCACACACGTCAGTTCCAATTCCATGTATAGGATTGTGAACCAAGGATGGCTCGCCCCTGGATTCAGTAGTACTGCGAGAAACTACTGTGCAGCCTGCCAAATCTGTCTCCTGAATAACCCAGGACAGAGAGTAAAAACCCCACGAAAACACCAGGTCCGGGCCCAATACCCCTTCCAGAAACTGCAAATTGACTACATACAAATGCCTAAGAGCGGCCCCTTTGAATTTGTCCTCGTGTGTATCGATTCATTTTCAGGCTGGCCCGAAAGCTATCCAGTAAAATCAGCTACAGCAAAAGCCACAGCCAAGAAACTGATCACTGAGTTAATACCTAGGTTTGGTCTTCCTGAAACAATAGAATCAGATAGGGGGACACACTTTACAGGAGAAATCATGCAGAATGTGATGACCATGTTAGGGGTTCAACAAAGTTTTCACACCCCTTACCACCCACAGAGTCCAGGATCAGTGGAAAGAGTAAATGGGACAATAAAGTTGAAAATACAAAAAGCCATGCAAGAGTTAAACAAGCCATGGCCAGAATGCCTGCCTTTGGCTTTGTTCTCCATAAAATACACTCCAACAGGGAAAACAGGATTGTCCCCATATGAAATACTTTTTGGGAATGCACCTAGATTAGGTCTATACTTTCCACAGAGTATGCAATTGCAATGTGATAGTTTGACTGCATATGTAATACAATTACAACAACGTCTAACTAAGATCCACAAAAGTGTGTATTCTTCTCTTCCAGACCCTAACTCAATAGCAGGTACACATACACTGCTACCAGGAGATTATGTATATGTTAAGAAACACACCAGAAAGACATTGGAACCTAGATTTGAAGGTCCTTATCAAGTGCTTTTGACCACAGCCACTTCAGTGAAATTGGAAGGAAAAGCAGCCTGGATCCACGCATCACACTGCAAAAAGAGTCCTGAACCGAGAGAAACAGAATGAAGATCATTCTAACTATGATAATAAAGCTTGAATGTTTTCAAATGTTTGTTTATACTTGGACTCCCGGTATCAATGTAACAGTTCATGAAAATAGTACTGATCTTAGATGGGTAAATCAGGATAAGAGTTTAACGCAATATCCTTACTACGAATGGTATACGGTAGGAAATTTCACGGTGTCAGGACAGGAGGGTCCTTTTTACATGATGCAGAATATGGAATCACCAGTAGTGTGGATAAAAGCTAAATCACAAGTACAAGTAAACATAACTTTCCATTGGAGGGACAATTTAACATGGCCCTTTAATAACACACCGCATAAATGTCATAAGTTAGGTCCATCTGAAACATGGAGAGAAGTAAAAGACAAATTACTACAGTTACTTAGAACTCAGAATTCAAAAGAATACGAGACAGCACAGAAGGGAAAAGGTCCTAGACCAGCAAGGGGAAGTGGGCAATTCAATTTAATAGGTCCTCTTAGTACCAATCAATCTGCAACTTATATTTGTACAGCATGGTATTTTGTACCAGTAAGGAAATGGGAAAACACAACAGGAGGATATATACAATGGCAACATTATGGTTTCAATATAAAGATAGAGGACGCTCTACCCACCATCTTCGAATCCTCTGTATTAACTCCTATTCCTAGATCTTGCATAAATGTTTCGGTATCACAACAGAAAACAAAAATCAAATTTAATGTAACTTTTCCCCAGCTACCAGAATGTAGGTATCGCCGAGAATGGTATGATACAGTTCTCGGGGCTGCAGGAACCGGAATGGGAATAATGAATGGGATACAGATGGAAATGATACAAAATAAGTGGAAACGTGCAGGAAGTCACATAGCTGATAGTTTAATAATCACAAGCAAATGGTTACCTACAACATTCGAAACACAAATTAGCCAGGTACAATTAACTAAATATCTCAATATTATGGTTAATCACACAGCACTAGCCAGTCTGGAGTTGTGGAAAGCAAATCAGGAGTTCATAAACATTACTCAATGTGCTTTTTCTACACTATCTTATCACATTCAAATTAATAGAGCTCGAGATGAGCTACGATTAGGGAATTATCGCACTTGGATGAACTATTTCAAGGGTTTAAATTTAGAAAGTACATGGTTTGAAGTACCAGGAAAAGAAGTTGAATGTGAGGAAAGATGGTGTGCTGGAAGGTTTGATGTATACAAAGTGGAGGAGGTCCAGGTAATGTGTAAGTTAATAGTGATGCCACTCCTGATAGGAAGGGATCTACCTGAATTTTGGTACCCTGAGATTTATGGACACTATGTAGATACACAAAACATGACTCATGATCTAAGTCTATGTGTTAAAACTAATAAGGGAATAGTCTGTGGAAGAAGTTCTCCAGTCTATGAACCTTGCTTATTGAAACATCAATCTAACATATGTAAGTTTCAGAGATTACCAGTAGGTGTAGGAAACAGATTTATGGAGATAGGACCACAACATATTTGTTTAGTCACAAATGATCAGGAAACTATGGAAAGTTTAAATAAAACGGCCCCTTTTTCAGGATGCGTAAAGAATGTTAAAATGCTTAAATGGCAAAATGACACTTTCCTTTTTGAACCAGATGCACATAGAATATTTAATCTAGAATGGACGGTAGATAATCTTACTGATACTACACCTTTTATAATATCACTAGAGCTCTTACGGCAAATCTTAAATGAGTCCGAAATACTTAGAAAACACATAGAGACACAAGAACATACCCTTCAAAATAATCTAATATCTGCGGTTATAGATAAAGGGAAATTAATACATTTATCCTCACAAATAAGAGATGAAACAACAGATCATTGGTATGATGTATTTGCTGGATGGTCACCCACTGCTACGGCAATTCTTAACTGGATGCTCAATCCGATACTTATTCTAATTTTAGATTTTGTACTGCTTACCGTGATAAACTGTTGCTTATATAGGAAGATTAAGGCATGAACAGACAGAATAGAAAGAGAAAGGTATTAGGAACTCTAATGACAAAAAGGGTAACTTGACATCACCCCTTTTCTATTCTCTTTGCTTAGAAGATGCAGATATGGATTTGAGGGATGAGGGTAAATAGAGAAGACTTATCCTCCTCTGACAACCCGCGGTCAGGGATAGTACTCTTTGAAGTATCGGCTGTTCACTTGTTTGCAAGGACCCAGAATCGTGGAGGGAATGATGTCAAAGGGGGAAATTGATAAGGTTGGAAATAATGGAGTAGAGTTCTACTTAAGTTGTTTTTCATTTCTCTGCATTATGTGTACGTGTCAGCATATGTTGCAAGACTAGCTTGAGGTTTTCCCTATATGGGTGTCCAGCACATGTATGTTGAAATATACTGCTTGTTACCTTATATGGAAATTTTGCTGAAACATATGTGTGTAACCAGCCCTATAAATACTTAAATAAAGAGGAGCAACAGTTCAGTTCACTACGGGACCTTTTAATGCTCGGAACTGATATACAGATACTCCTGATTCTGTGTCTTACTTCTTTGAGAGCTAAATTTGGCAAAGCAATATAAACTAGAGGCAATTCAGTTGAGAATTGCACTTAACATGTTCCAGGATCAGCAGTAAGAACCAGTCAGTAACAAATGTATGAGTATATGACACACAGACAGTAGGGTCCAGGAGTATGTAATGCATAAAATGCAGGGGACAGGAATGTGTAATGTACAGAATGCAGGAGTGAATAAAAAAGATCCAATAAAGAAAGGTCCACTTAGTGCAGAAAAACAAGACAAGAGTGCTATGCACCGAATGCAGGGTTCAGGTGTGTGCAATGCATAGAAGGAGTCAGGAGTAAAAACAAAAAGACTGAAGGAATCTAAAAAAAAATCCAGCTGCACACTCACCCCTCCGAGAACCAGTCTTTGCCCCCCTCAGCACAAATCCTCTCTCCCCATCCCAGAACTAATCATCCTGTCAAAATCCCCCCTTCAAGCCCCAACAGGACCGCAGGAGGCCCCGTGATAGTTTCCCGGTCCCCCCTGTCCTCCACCCACCCACAGTGTCCCCCCTGTGCCTTACACCCCCCCTACAGTGTCCCCCTGTGCCTTACACCCCCCCACAGTGTCCCTCCTGTGCCTTACACCCCCCACAGTGTCCCCCTGTGCCTTACACACCCCCCACAGTGTCCCCCTGTGCCTTACACCCCCCCAACAGTGTCCCCCTGTGCCTTGTAAGACAAAAACAATTCCATAGCTCAACTCACCAACCAGTCTGCTGACCAACCAAATTAACCTGTCTGTTAAAAGCAGGGGTTTAGTTAGCACACATTTGCAAACGCATGTGAAAGCTGCAAGGCCTTGTCACGGCACCCTGTGTTGCTTGCTGTCCTAACACTACAAATTTATAAGTGTCTCCACAGTGGAAGTACATGCATGGACTGGATAGATGTGGGGCAGGTGAGCCTGGAGGCAGCCCAGGCCCCCTTAAAGGAAGAGGAGCACACTGGACACCCAGCAAGAGCACAATGGCAGAGAAGGTGCCCGGTGTGTACCCGGACCATATATACTAACAGTAACAAAAAACTGGCCACTGCCCCACCTATAACTGGCCTTCACAGCAAGGAGCACATGGAGGGCCATATAGATGTGTATTGTCTTACATGTATATGGCCCTCCATGTGCTCCTTGCTGTGAAGGCCAGTTATAGGTGGGGGCAGTGGCCAGTTTTTTATTACTGTGCCTTACACCCCCCCACAGTGTCCCCCTGTGCCTTACACCCCCCACAGTGTCCCCCTGTGCCTTACACCCCCCCACAGTGTCCCCCTGTGTCCTCCTCCGCCCACCTTGTCCCCCTATGCCTTACACCCCCCCACAGTGTCCCTCTGTGTCCTCCTCCACCCACCGTTCCCCCTGTGCCTTACACCCCCCCACCATGTCCCCCTGTGCCTTACACCCCCCCACAGTGTCCCCCTGTGTCCTCCTCCACCCAACTTGTCCCCCTGTGCCTTACACCCCCCCACAGTGTCCCTCTGTGTCCTCCTCCACCCACCGTGTCCCCCTGTGCCTTACACCCCCCCCAGTGTCCCCCTGTGTCCTCCTCCACCCACCGTGTCCCCCCTGTGCCTAACAACCCCCCACAGTGTCCCCCTGTGTCCTCCTCCGCCCACCGTGTCCCCCTATGTCTTACACCCCCCACAGTGTCCCCCTGTGCCTTACACCCCCCCACAGTGTCCCCCTGTGTCCTCCTCCACCCACCTTGTCCCCCTGTGCCTTACACCCCCCCACAGTGTCCCTCTGTGTCCTCCTCCACCCACTGTGTCCCCCTGTGCCTTACACCCCCCCCACAGTGTCCCCCTGTGTCCTCCTCCACCCACCGTGTCCCCCTGTCCACTGTGTCCCCCTGTGCCTTACACCCCCCCACCATGTCCCCCTGTGCCTTACACCCCCCCAGTGTCCCCCTGTGTCCTCCTCCACCCACCGTGTCCCCCCTGTGCCTAACAACCCCCCACAGTGTCCCCCTGTGTCCTCCACCCACAGTGTCCCCCTGTGCCTTACACCCCCCCACCATGTCCCCCTGTGTCCACCTACCCACTGTGTCCCCCTGTGTCCTCCACCCCCTCACGTGTTCCCCTGTGTCCTTTACCCCCACAGAGTCCCCCTGTGCCTTCCACCCCCCCCCACAATGTCCCCCTGTGTCCTCCACCCACCCACGGTGTCCCCCTGTGCCTTCTCCCCCCACGGCTGCCCTGAGAGACACTGTGCTGTGTCTGGAGGATCCCAGTGCTCTGCTTTGTGCCCCGTGTTTTGGTTTGTGCCCTGCTATTTGCCCTACTGCGCGCCCCGTGGCCTGTGATGTGCCCTGCTGTGTACCCCCCGGATGTGCCATACTGTGTGCCACATGCCCTGTGATATGTCCTTTGCCCTGCTATGTGCCCCATGCCCTGCTGTGTACCACCTGATGTGACCTACTGTGTGCCCTGTGATGTGCTCTACTGTGTGCCCCATGCCCTGTGATGTGCTGTGTACTCCCTGATGTTCCCTACTGTGTGCCCCATGCCCTGTGATGTGCCCTGCTGTGTACCGCCTAATGTGACCTGTGACCCATGATGTTCCCTACTGTGTGCCCTGTGATGTGACCTACTGTGTGCCCCATGCCCTGTGATGTGCTCTGTGCCCTGTTGTGTACTCCCTGATGTGTCCTGTGATGTGCTTTGCTGTGTAACCCCTGGTGTACCCTACTTTGTGCCCCATGCCCTGTGATGTGTCCTTTGCCCTGCTATGTGCCCCATACCCTGCTGTGTACCGCCTGTGACTTACTGTGTGCCCTGTGATGTGCTCTACTGTGTGCCCCATGCCCTGTGATGTGCTGTGCACTCCCTGATGTGCCCTACTGTGTGCCCCATGCCCTGTGATGTGCTGTGTACTCCCTGATGTACCCTACAGTGTGCCCTATGCCCTGTGATGTGCCCTGCTGTGTACCGCCTAATGTGCGCTGTGACCCTTGATGTTCCCTACTGAGTGCCTGTGATGTGATCTACTGCGTGCCCCATACCTTGTGATGTGCTCTGTGCCCTGCTGTGCACTCCCTGATGTGCCCTGTGCTTTGCTGTGTACCCCCTGGTGTACCCTACTGTGTGCCCCATGCCCTGTGATGTGTCGTGCTGTGTACCGCCAAATGTGCCCTGTTTCCAATGATGTGCCCTACTAAGTGCCACATGCCCTGTGATGTGCTGTGTACCTCCTGATGTGCCCCGTTGTGTACCCCATGATGTCCCTACTGTGTGCCCCATGCCATGCTGTGTACCCCCTGATGTTCCCTGTGCCCCCTGTGATGCACCATGCTGTGCTTAATAATGTGCCCTGCTGTATACAGCACAATAAACCCTGCTGTGTGCCCTGTGATGTGCCCCATGCCCTGTGATGTTCTCAGTGCCCTGCTGTGTACCCTCTGATGTGCCCTAGTGTATGTACTGTGATGTGCCCCATGCCCTGTGATGTTCTCAGTGCACTGCTGTGTGCCCCCTGATGTGCCCTTTGCCCCATGATGTGCCTTCCTGTGTGCCCTGTAATGTGCCCTATTGTGCCCCATGCCCTGTGTTGTTCCCTGCTGTGTACCCCTTGATGTGCCCTGCTGTGTGCCCCATGCCCTTGCTTGCATGTGGGTGGGGACACAGGGGGCCCCATGATCTTCTATTGCCCAGGGGCCCCATGAGTTGTCAGTCCACCCCTGCCCCCTTCCTGGACAGAGCACTTTTTACAATTTGGCACTGCGCCGCTTTAACTTGCAAGGGCACGCAATGCTGTACCCAAACGAAATTGTGTCCTTTTTTCCCCACAAATAGAGCCTTCTTTTGGTGGTATTTGATCACCTCTGCGGTTTTTATTTTTTACGCTATAAACAAAAAAAGGGGTGACAATTTTGAAAAAAATATATATTTTTTTAGTTTTTGCTATAATAAATATCCCCAAAATGTTAAAAAATAAATAAATTTCTTTATCAGTTTAGGTCAATATATATTCTTCTACATATTTTTGGTAAAAAAATCCCTATAAGCATATATTGATTGGTTTGCACAAAACTTATAGCGTCTACAAACTATGGGAAAGATTAATGGCATTTTTATTATTTTTTTTAATAGTAATGGCAGTGATCTGTGAATTTTTAGCGGTACTACGACATTGCGGCGGACAGATCGGACACTTTTGACACATTTTTGGAACCATTGACATTTATACAGCGATCAGTGCTATACATATGCACTGATTACTGTGTACATGTCATTGGTAGGGAAGGGGTTGACACTAGGGGGAGATCAAGGGGTTAAATGTGTGTTCCCTAGATGTGTTCTAACTGTATGGGGATAGGACTGACTGGGGGAGGAGACATATAGTTGTTCCTACTTAATAGGAACAAACAATATGTCTCCTCTCCCCTGACAGAACAGGGATTTTTGTGTTGCTTGTGTGTGCTGGCTCTTGTGCACGCGACCGTGCATGGCGGGCAGCAATCGCGCACGCCAGCCACACGCATCAGATCCCCCGCTGTGCACCCTCTGGCTGCTCTTAAAGGGAAGGCCGTACGGGGTTTCACCCAGGAGAGCCATTCTGCAGCAGTAAGGTAAGAAGTATGTAATGTGCTGTATAGTGTACATAATGTAGATGTCTGTAAGGAAGAGAGCAGGTGTCAGGGGTGTACAATGCACAGAGTGCAGTCAGTGTAGGATTTAGGATACATAATGCAGAATGCAGGGGTCCAGAGTATGCAACTTATGTTCCAGGATCAGCAGTAAGAACCAGTCAGTAACAGATGTAGGAGTATATGACACACAGACAGTAGGGTCCAGGAGTATGTAATGCATAAAATGCAGGGGACAGGAGTGTGTAATGTACAGAATGCAGGAGTGAATAAAAAAGATCCAATAAAGAAAGGTCCACTTAGTGCAGAAAAACAAGACAAGAGTGCTATGCACCGAATGCAGGGTTCAGGTGTGTGCAATGCATAGAAGGAGTCAGGAGTAAAAACAAAAAGACTGAAGGAATCTAAAAAAAATCCAGCTGCACACTCACCCCTCCGAGAACCAGTCTTTGCCCCCCCCAGCACAAATCCTCTCTCCCCATCCCAGAACTAATCATCCTGTCAAAATCCCCCCTTCAAGCCTGAATTCCCCCCCCCCTATTCCCCTATTTAAATTCTTCCGCCAGAAATCCTCCTCCCAGTCACCCCTCTCAGCACCACAAATCTCCCCCAAATTTCTTCTCCCAGCAAAAATTCTCTCCCCCCCTTCTAGCATAGATCCTCCCCTCAATCTTCCTTCTAGCAGAAATCCTTCACCTGCCTGCATAATTTCTTGCCCCACTTATAGCACAAATCCACCCCCCCCTTCATCCCAGGGGCGGATCCAGAGTCTAGTCTCGGGAGGGGCACTGCCAGAAAATATATTTTTTTGGGGTACATCTATCGGGGAAATGGCTGGTGTTGGCGCTTCAATCATCACGGCACCATGGTTGTTATGGTGTCAGGATGATTGAAGCGCATTATTACTATTATTACATTGTTATAAAAAATTCAATAGTTTAACTCACCATAATGCAGAATCAGTGGGAGCCCTGAGTGTGTCACTTGCCACGTCGCCTGCCACATGTTGCGGATTGTCACTTGCCACGTCGCCTGTCACCAGATGCAGATAGTCACTTGCCACGTCACCTGTCACCAGATGAAGATTGTCACTTGCCACGTCGCCTGCCACATGTTGCAGATTGTCACTTGCCACGTCGCCTGTCACCAGATGAAGATTGTCACTTGCCACCTGCTAAGGTGGTCTCTTGTGTCCCAGAGACAGGCAGCAGAGAGATGATGTAATCTCTCTGCTGCCGCAGCTGCCTGCATGGTGGGGGGGAACTGCAGGGATGCAGGGCGGGCACCGGGCGGTGAGAGATGATGTCATCTCTCTGCTGCCCCGCCCGCCGGCTCCCTGATTGGCCAGCAGCCTGCCCACAAACACATCGAGCGGCACGTCACCAACTGAGCCGCCGGGCCAGCTCGCTGTCTCTCTCCTGCGGAGCCGCCCGACGGCTCTCTCTCTCTCACCTATGGAGCCGCCAGGCGGCTCCCTCACTTACGGAGCCTCCCGCCGGCGGGCTCTCTCACAGTCACTCACCCGCATTTCTCGGAGGGGGCAATTGCCCCGTTGCCCCCCCCCTTGGATCCGCCCCTGCTTCATCCCATCACAAACCCTTCTTCCCCCAATCTCCCCTCCCAGCAAATTTTCCCCTTGCAAGACAAATCCTCTCTCCAGCATTGTTTTGATTGCTCAGTTCTCAGTCCACAGCCGATAGGGGACAGATGCAGCATTGGATCTTTATTTTTTTATAAACCCAAACTTCTCTTTTAATTTCAGCTTCACACATGATTCTGACTTATCTGTTGTAAGTCAGCTTTGGGATGGACTGTGTTAACACATGAAGACAATATTATGTCTTTGGGTGTGAAAAAATCTTTTCACACATGTATTTAGATCCTAATGCATAGATTAATACAAAGGGCACCTTTTTCAAACATAAGAAGTTGTCCAAATACCCCTTCTAGCACAAATCTGCCCCCCCAATCCTGTCACAAACCCTTTCCTACCCCAATCTCACCTCCCAACAAATATCCCCCTCCCTAAATCCCCCCCCCCCCCAAGTGTTGGGAACCTCACTGTTAGCAGAGCAGCAGGGCTCCTATGATCTGCCGACTGCAGTCTCCAGCAACCAGCATGGCAGGGGGTGGGGACCAGTAAAGGAGAGTGCTGTGGGGTCTCTGATTCATACTGCTCAGTGTACAGCCTTAGAGGGATAACACTGTTTGATTGATAGGTCAGCTGTAAACATATATGGTGGGTTTTTTGTCTGTTGGCTCTGTGCTGGAGATCATAACCTGGGCTATTGCTTTAGCTGTGGTAGTTGGGAGCCAGCAACTCTTGAACACACAACAACTGATGGGCACTGATAGGCATTTGTAGCCGGAACTGATAGGCAGCACTGATAGGTAACACTGATGATGAGGCACTGATGGGCACTGATTGGTGGCACTGGTGGGCACTGATTGGCAACACTGGTGGACACTGATAGGTGGCACTGGTTGGCACTGATTAGCAGCACTGGTAGGCACAGATTGGGACCGATGTCCCTGTAACAGAAGCCACTTACCGGCTTTCTTCTTTTTTCCTCACGCTGATTGTGAGGAGAAAAAATAGCCAATAACCGTCATTGGCTGACAGCTGATTATGTGGTAAAGGGCTTCTGTGATTGGCCCTTTACCCTGTTCTGTGATCAGATGAGGACAATCACAGGGCGCACTCCCCCTCGCACACCACTCTCCCAGAACTGGAAGTGCATACTGTAGCCATCTTTCAGCTATAGCGTGGGCAGAAAGTGGTTTAAAAAACCTCAAGCACTGTCTGTTTAACTAAATGGAAACCCAACCACGAAAATCTCCTTCTCCTCCTGGCCAATCAAAAAGCAGGTTGAGCCAATTGGCTGAGAGGAAAAGCGATCATATTGGCAGGTACCGGGGGCGGGAAGGATGTACTGAGAGTCTTGGAGAAGGCTGTCCTGGTCAAAGCGATTTTTCTGCTCTGCTTTACCGTGAGTGCCACCAACTGGGGGGGGGGGGGGTCGATTGTTTGCCCCCCCCCCCCCCCGGCTGGAGCACCAGCCACCACTGGATACTGATATAGGTCCTTGTGTACTTTATGTTATGGGGTGACAGCATTCTGCCTATCTCCCACAATCTTCTGCCTGTAAATAACCCTGTTCTCCCAAAAGAAATAATAAGCTTCTGTGCTGATGCACATTGCCCAAGCATATTGCACTGTTCTAACCATTTAAAATGGACCTTCCATTGAAATGGAAGGTCCTCTATATTGAAAGTGCCCACCTGGGAAAGTTGAATTGCCCACAATGGCAATTAAAAAAAAAATTATATACCGTGTCTCACTGCTGCTTCCTGGGACAGATAGGAACTCAAAATGCCACATGAATGCACTACAGATCATGTGCCTAAGGGATTTTGAGCTGCCAAGTATCACAGGAGGCATTGGCAAGACACAGTAAGTTTCCTATGCCTCCTAGAAGCATCAGAAATATTTTTTTGTTTTTCTTTTTTACAGTATATGGTTTTTACAGGTGACTTAACTTTGGAAATGGGAGGCTTTCAGTTGAGTGGATCGCTTTGAAAAAAAAGGCCAATAAAAACATCAGTTGCAGATAGCAACAATTAGGAAATATGCCCTGTGACAAAACGCATGCAGTCTGTTATCATTGTACTGCATGTGCACAGGTACAGGCTGAAAACAGGCATCTGCAGCATTAAAATGTAACAAAGGATGAAAAAAGTAGAGGAAAAAAACCCTTTCCTTCCCTCCCCACACAAAGCATTTTTTTGCTACATTCATGATATTCCATTAGGCTTTACATCTACTTTGAGCCTGGGTTCACACTGATGCGAATTTACAGTGGGTTTGATGCGTTTAGAAACACACAGATTCGCAGGTCATGTAAAAAGCATAGTATTCCATGGCTTTGGTTCACATCTATGTGAATTTGGTGCGAGAAAAAAAAAGGGTCCTGTGCGTGTTGACTGCGGGTGCGATGCAAATTCCTATGGTGCAGTGCGAGTTTTATCTTCATAGGCTTCAACTGAACTTGCAGTAAACTCGCAGCACACAATTGACATCTCTACAAATTGCTCACTGTCTGCCTCCTGACATTTGCAGTAAATTTCCGGTAAATTCGCACCTGTCCACCTCAAAACGCAAGGCAAATTTGCACCCCACACAGGACAAAAAAACGGATCAAATTTGCAGTACATCGCATCGCAGTAGTGTGAACCTATTGTGAACAGATCTGCCAGTGCTTAAATAACCAACACTAATCTCTCCTCATGTACTGTACTTTATTAGCAGCACTCCCTATGCTTTCCTTATCATGCTAAAGCAATATGGCTGCTGGGAACCCCCACCTTTCATAGTGAGAGGATTAGCTTATCTCTCTTGCCCTTTTAAGCCAGATGATCTAAGTTTGAAGGCCAGACATAATTATGTTTATTATGGTGAATTCCCTCGTTATTTCACCAGGTCTGCGATTTGCAAACATGCAGGGTTCACTGCAAATCCATGGTAGCAGCAATCACTGAACCCCATGCCAGCTCCCTACCCTCTCATGGCCAGTTCACACCACATGCAGTCCAGTTTTTTTTCTGCATCAAAAATGCATTGATAGTATGTTATATGGTTTTCAATGGCGTAGTTCACACCAGTGTGGTCAGTTACAGTTTGTTCCAGTTCCAAAAAAAAAGTAGAAAAAGCTGCATTTTTTCTGCACTGGACTGTACTGGAATGCGATAGAACAGAAATGCACCGAAGCAGACCTAAACGCACCCACAACGCACTGGAACACACATGTCCTTATTTAGAGTTAGGAAAAAAGATTGGAAAAAATGCACTGAAACACATCAAAAACACACCAAAAATGCATATTCAGAAAATCAACCACAACGGACTGCGTTTCTGTGGTGTGAACTGGCATTCACACAGTGTAAGCCCACTGTGTGAGTAAGCCTGAGTAGAAACCTAATTTGTGCTGCTTGTACCCACTAAGTCAATCATTTGACCATTACCCATAGTGCATTACCATAGGTCTATGAACTTTGTTCAAAAACTCAGCCATTGCTTTCTTAACACAGATAACTATAGGGTTAGGATTCAGGCATAGTGCAGTGAGTATCCCAATCCACTTCTCATTTTTGCAGATCTTGCTTTCCATGACTTATGAGCAAGTTGCTGAGACCTGTGGGAGAACTGCACTCCCTTCCAAAAACTGTAGTCTCAGTTGTGAATGTCATGATCTTCTTTACTGCTGACGATTCATACTGATCAGTGAACAGATAATAAGGAACCTGGAGCTCACAGTTATATGGAGTTGAAGGGACAACAAAATCTGTAAACACATTTGTCACTTTCAGCCTGCAATAGAAAGGAATGCTAATAGTTATTTAAACAAATTAGATAAGTAAATCCTTTTTTATTTAAAGGTCCAACTCCAGGATATTAGCAGCTGCCCCCACACCACTCCCTTTCACCAACCTCTATCTAACTGTTGGTATGAAAAAAAAACACATTCAAATGCCCATTTTATTTACCTGAAGTGATGGTCATGTGCTAACCCTTTGATCTTCTTCTCTTTAGTTCCTTCTTCAGGTGAACATATCACTGCTTGTATTATGAGGACATCTCCTATGGGTGGAGACAATTCCAGCAGCCAGGTCCTCTCTCATGGGCTCTAGAGGCAGGAGAACTCACTGGGGCAAGAGCAGGGCAGCATAGTAGTTTTACTCATAGATAAAACTGTCTTGCCACTTAGTGTCCGCCATCCCTCTCTGCCAATCCCTCCATTGACGTCCAATTGCCCAGCAAAAAAAAATAAAAATATTAACAATATACAAAGCCATCCATAACTCTGCCCCAAGCTACTTCCCCAATCTTGTCTCCAAATATCACCTAAACCATCCTCTTTGCTCTTCTATCCTGCTCTCAAGCTCTATTGTCTCCTCCTCCCATGCTCATCTCCAGGGCTTCTCCAGAGCTTCTCCCATCCTCTGGAACACTCTATCATGATTCCACCTGACTGAACTTTTATCATTTCCATCAGCTCATCCCCCACAGTTATAACCTTTTCTACCACTTACAGTGCCTTGTAAAAAAATGGAAAATCATTTATCATTTTCCTTCCACTTCACAATTATGTGCGACTTTGTGTTTGTCTATCACATAAAACCCCATTAAAATTTTTTCCTGGAGTTGGGAGACATTTTTCTGATGACCACAGACATTGGGACATTTTGTTCTTCAGGCTAACCACAAAACTGGGCATCCCCCCCCCCCCCCCCCCCCATTGACCATTGACAGTGGGCATTTTTTCTTCCTGTTGAGTATTAACGCCAGACATTTTTCTTACTGCAGAGAAACAATGGCGGGTTATTTTTCTTCCTTCTAACCAGCCATATAAGGGGCACTAACTAACTAATTTACAATTTTTTTATTTATGTTCATCTTTAAGGCGCATGCTTATACAGTGTTATCTTTTTGTTCATATTCAGTTTTTTTTTTCTTTAGGTTTATGCATGTCTCTGAAACTCTTGTTTGTGGTATAGTCATTAAGGAGTATTTTGTGGATACAAAGACTATATTATAAGCATGCAGTATATACTGCAAGTAAGCTCAGACCATACTGTATTTTGTATGTTTAACAATGTCACTTTCAGCCATGCTCAGCATTTAACGTATCAACAATTGCTGATATCTAGCTATTTACCAAATGTTTTAATTATATTTTTCTTTAAGGTAGGCTTAGTCAAAGTGTTAGCTTTCTCTCCATATACTTTATATATTTTTTTTTAATTATGTGTGTCTGTGAAATGCAGTGATTACAGTGGACGGTGATTACAGTGGACAGTATTTTGTAGGTCCAAAGACTGTATAAGTGTGCAGAGTGTACTGCGAGAAGGCTTATGCCCTGTACACACGATCAGACTTTCCGACGGAAAATGTGCTATCAGAGCTTGTTGTTGGAAATTCCGACTGTGTGTGGGCTCCATCGGACTTTTTCCATCGGAATTTCCGACACACAAAGTTTGAGAGCTGGCTATAAAATTTTCCGACAACAAAATCCGTTCGCGTAAAATGCGACCGTGTGTAGACAATTCCGACGCACAGTAGATGGATACAAAAAGTATAGCGCTTATGTGTGAAACGTGATACAACAACAAATGTCTAATGAAAAACATACTGAACCCCAATAATCACTAATGGGAAAAACACAGACATAAAAAATACAAAGGCAATAAACCCTGTGACTGGTGATGACAGTCCAAAGAAAGTCCAAGTGAAAAGATAATAAACAGAATAGAATTCAAAATCCTATATGGAATAAATGTATAAACTGTTGTACAGTTTAAAATGGCAACTTTCATGCTCATGGGCACATTAATCGTTCGTAGGAAACATTGTTCGTTCGGGCACTAAAATACGATGTTTTGGCCAGATGCAGTTCAATACATTTTTTTCAGGCCTACTTCCATTAAAAAAAGTTTGTTGTCTAGATGGATTTGTAACTAGAATGAAATGCAAACCAGATTCTGTGTAAGGAGAGGACACTCAGCAGCTGTTTACACATCTGGACGCAGGAGCACTAGTGTGGGACACCAGAACAAACTTTTTACTAGGGTGTCCCACACAGGTGCTCCAGTGAATAATATAGGGGTGTCTCCATCTGTGAAGCTTGTACAAAACAGGTAAGTATTTCAGCTTTTCAAAGGTACAAAAATAAAATCTTCAGCTTGGAACTCTGCCAAAACAGACAATTGTACTCCACTTCCAAGCAATGTTTCATATTCCTATTTCTGCCCTTAAATATCTGTGTGCTAAGTATACCTTTTTTTTCACATAGGGGAGAAAAGACACCACTCATCAGAGAAGACCAGGGACTCCCCACCTCAGGAAGAAGGGGAAATCCCCCAAACCCAACCAGAGGAGGAGGAGGGAGACGTTGTTGAAATTGGTGAAATTGTCACCACAACAGGTGAGTGTCTGCGACCACAGCTTCAGGTAATAGATGGATGCATGCATATTTATAATACATGGTGGGTTTTTTTTTTAGGTGATGGGGATGTTGTGGAAGAAGGTCATTTCACCAATGAAAGTGCCCAGATCCTCATCGGGGAGAGAATGGGGTGCAATAGGGATTTAGAAAACCTAAAGCAAAACATCAATGATGTTCAAAACAAAATGAAGAACATCATTGATGTTTTAGGGAGAATCTAAAACACCCAGAAATCCCTAACTTTTTTCTTGTTTTTATGACTAATTTTTTACATGTTTTAAAAGCCACATTTTGAAGATGCACACAGTGTGTCAACATGTGCTATCTGCCATCACGGAAGATCAATGTATGCGTTTTGTGGGTGCAACTCCTTCCTCGATAATAAAGTAGGTGAGAGGAAGGGGTTGCACCCCAAAAACACATCCATTGATCCCCCATGATGGGACCTAGCACATGTTGACATTAGGCATGGGATCAGGAGGGAAATTTCCATTTTGAATCCCAAATTCTGTGCATCTTCAAAATTTGGCTTTTACAGGGGTGACTTCACTTCATCTGATGAAGGCAATATCAAATACAGTTTGTACATACTTATGTCTGATATTGCCTTCACTTTATCAAAGTTGAACTTTGTAAGTTCCAGAGTTGTGTATTTTTTTATGGTTTTAAACATGCCTGCTTTACCTATAAAAGACAATTTCTACTTAATGTGCCCTAAAAAAATGTTATACAACAAACATGTTGGTTTGTTCAAAAACCCTTTTATAAACGCACATGTGATTGTGCTTTGAGTAAAAATTTTGTTAATCAACAATGTGTGGCTTCTTCTTTCGATGCTCAAAAGCAGTTTTTGGAGTAAAGTTTGTTTTTTCCGTGGCAATGGGTGTTATTTACTAAAGGCAAATCCACTTTGCACTACAAGTGCAGTTTCAGGGCAGTCTCAAGTGCACTTGTAGTGCAAAGTTGATTTGCCTTTAGTAAATAATACCCAACAGTGCTTTATAATTTTACACAATCACGCCATTTTCATGACTCCCCAAATTTTGGTCATGGTGCTGAAAATGATGAATATTTTTGTCAGTAATGCATTACATACATTAACAACAAAAACAAGGTGTCTGTGTAGCAGAACCACAACATAATAATAATAGTTAGCCGAAGAAGAGATTGTCACCTCATGTCTCAAAGAAATTTCGTTTGCACTGTTGAAGAAAATGGCCAAAAAAATAATACCATTAAAAGATAACCGAGGAGACAGCTAAAAGAAAGCCAAGCAGTAAATCAAAGCAAATATTTGTTCAGTTTCAAATATATTTTTATTTAAAAAATGTCTCAGACATTGTCTGGCATATCGATGGCCCCCCTACCCGCAAAGTATTCAAGGTATCTTAAACGGACTTCGTGGGCACTCTGGGGGGGGCAAGCCAGGACGGCCAGTTTCCAGCGCCGTCAGGGTTGGTTCATTCTGAATTCCGGTGTCAGGAAAGGTCTTCTCCGCTGGTAATATCGATCATTTGGCGTGCAGTACTGAGGTCCACCAGCAGGTGTCTCCTGGCAGTTCGGAGCTGCTCTTTCCTGCAAATATTCTGTCACCTTTGGGCCGCAGTACTGGCGTCTACCAGCGGAGGAATCCTGGCAGTATGGAGCAGGTATTCCCCTCTGCAGACAGGTATCACCTGACCTTAATTAGCAGAGCTGCAGTATAAATACCCAGCAATTGCAGACTTATGTTGCCCTGGTATTGTCCTTGAGCCCTGACCTGCATCCTGTTACCCTGATTCCTGATTCCTGATTCCTGATTCCTGATTCCTGATTCCTGAATCTGAAGCCTGATTCCTGGAACCTGTTGATCCTGTTTCTTGTCTGTTACCTGAACCCTGGACCCTGAGCCTTGTACCTGATCCATCCCTCCTGTGATCCATCCATCCTCTCTTGTCCTGTTTATCTCCCTTCCCAGCTACTGATTCCATGTTTATGACCCCGGCCTGGCTTGACTACGATTCTGGTACTCCCTCTTGCTACATATGCTGGTTTGTTTAATATCACTGTTTGTTTGGTTGTTCCCTCTGTATTGGTGGTGTGTTCACATATGCATTTTCCTTAATAAACTTACTTTCACCTATTTATGTCTGGTTCACTCTGTCGCAGTCACACAGTTATGGTCACATCTGGTTTATGACAGAATACCAGGGCCATCCCTGACCGGAAGTGGCTGCATAGGGGAACCATTTTTGACTCAGTTTGGTTGAAAACATGAATGCCGATGAGGTTATCTATTTTTCTCTGCTGGCATCTGAAAGTGGTGATTATTGCCGCCAGACTTTGAAAGGATGGTCTAGTGACCAGTTGTTTGCAACTATACGTTTGGCTCACTCCCTGGTCGATCAGGGTTATATATTGTTTGGGGAGGTGCAGCCTTTGATCAAGCTATGTACTGAGCTGGCCCTGCCCTGTATTCCAGAGGGCCGTGATGATTTCACTCCTCCTTTTGATATGAATCAGGTTGTATCCCTAGTATGGCTTTTTGAAGATGATCCAGCCGATTTTTGTGAGCACTACTCAGCCTGTTCCCACAGGTGATTGCTGAGTGCATTGTGTCTGCTCAGTCTTTTGTTAGACAGGGAGTTTTAAAAGCACAGTTTGTACAACCTATACTTTCAGCATGGTCTGACATGGTGCAAGCAGCTCCAGCCAAACAAACCACCTCTGCCACCAAACACCAGCCTACCCAAATGTATGTTTCCCCATCACCCATGTCAACCTCAGTTGCAGCTCAGTATACACTGCTCCCAACCAAATACTCATATCCGGTCTCTGCTCCCTGTACCTATCCTGCATTCAACCCACATGCCTCTTCTCAGCTGCCTATAGACCCACAGGAACTTCCCTCAGCTACTGTTACCTCTTCTCTACCATATCCCAATCCTCCTCTCCAGTCTGCTGCACCCATCACCTACAGAGCTTCAGTGGCTAAGCCAAAGAAAAATCAAACGTTTTTTCCAACCAAGATGATCCTGCCAGTAACCCAACCTGCCTCCGCATCAGCTAATCCAATCCAGTCTGACGTCCCAGTGTCTGTTATCAAGTTCGATGTCCTGGTACCCACCTTCCAGCCTGAGGGGCCAGTGATCCAGCCTGAGGGGCCAGTGATCCAGCCTGAGGTGCCAGTGATCCAGCCTGAGGTGCCAGTGATCCAGCCTGAGGGGCCAGTGTTCCAGCCTGAGGGGCCAGTGTTCCTGCCTGAGGTGCCAGTGTTCCTGCCTGAGGTGCCAGTTGTCCTGCCTGAGGGGCCAGTGTTTCAGCCTGAGGGGCCAGTGTTTCAGCCTGAGGTGCCAGTGATCCAGCGTGAGGTGCCAGTGATCCAGCGTGAGGTGCCAGTGTTCCAGCCTGAGGGGCCAGTGTTCCAGCCTGAGGGGCCAGTGTTCCAGCCTGAGGTGCCAGTGTTCCAGCCTGAGGGGCCAGTGTTCCAGCCGGAGGTGCCAGTGTTCCAGCAGGAGGTGCCAGTGCCTACTTTCCAGCTTGATGAGCCTGCTTTCCAGCCTGATGTGCCCGCTCTCCAGCCTGATGAGCCCGCTTTCCAGCCTGATGTGCCACTGTCTGCTGCCCAGCCTGATGACCCAGAACTTGCTGCCCAGCCTGTGCCCATGCCCGCTGCCCAGCTTGAAGTGCCCATGCCCGCTGCCCAGCTTGAAGTGCCCGTGCCTGCTGCCCAGCTTGGAGTGCCGTGCCCGCTGCCCAGCTTGGAGTGCCCATGCCTGCTGCCCAGCTTGGAGTGCCCGTGCCTGCTGCCCAGCTTGGAGTGCCCGTGCCTGCTGCCAAGCCTGATGTGCCTGCTGCCCAGCTTGACATGCCCGTGCCTGCTGCCCAGCTTGGAGTGTCCGTGCCTGCTGCCCAGCTTGGAGTGTCCGTGCCTGCTGCCCAGCTTGGAGTGTCCGTGCCTGCTGCCCAGCTTGAAGTGCCCATGCTTGCTGCCAAGCCTGATGTGCCTGCTGCCCAGCTTGACGTGCCCGTGCCTGCTGCCCAGCTTGACGTGCCCGCTGCCCAGCTTGGAGTGCCTGTGCCCGCTGCTCAGCTTGAAGTGCCCATGCCTGCTGCCAAGCCTGATGTGCCTACTGCCCAGCTTGGAGTGCCCGTGCCCACTGCCCAGCTTGGAGTGCCCATGCCCACTGCCCAGCTTGGAGTGCCCATGCCCGCTGCCCAGCTTGGAGTGCCCATGCCTGCTGCTCAGCTTGAAGTGCCCATGCCTGCTGCCAAGCCTGATGTGCCTGCTGCCCAGCTTGAAGTGCCCGTGCCTGCTGCCCAGCTTGAAGTGCCTGTGCCTGCTGCCCAGCTTAACGTGCCCATGCCTGCTGCCCAGCTTGACGTGCCCATGCCCGCTGTCCAGCTTGAAGTGCCCACTGTCCAGCTTGAAGTGCCCGTGCCCGCTGCCCAGCTTGGAGTGCCCGTGCCCGCTGCCCAGCTTGGAGTGCCCGTGCCCGCTGCCCAACTTGGAGTGCCCGTGCCCGCTGCCCAGCTTGGAGTGCCCATGCCCGCTGCCCAGCTTGGAGTGCCCGTGCCCGCTTCCCAGCTTGGAGTGCCCGTGCCTGCTGCTTAGCTTGAAGTGCCCATGCCTGCTGCCAAGCCTGCTGTGCCTACTGCCCAGCTTGGAGTGCCCGTGCCCGCTGCCCAGCTTGGAGTGTCCGTGCCCGCTGCCCAGCTTGGAGTGCCCGTGCCCGCTGCCCAGCTTGGAGTGCCCGTGCCCGCTTCCCAGCTTGGAGTGCCCGTGCCTGCTGCTTAGCTTAAAGTGCCCATGCCTGCTGCCAAGCCTGATGTGCCTACTGCCCAGCGTGGAGTGCCCGTGCCCGCTGCCCAGCTTGGAGTGCCCGCTGCCCAGCTTGGAGTGCCCATGCCTGCTGCCAAGCCTGATGTGCCTACTGCCCAGCTTGAAGTGCCCATGCCTGCTGCCCAGCTTGAAGTGCCCGTGCCTGCTGCCCAGCTTGACGTGCCTGCTGCCCAGCTTGACGTGCCTGCTGCCCAGCTTGACGTGCCTGTGCCTGCTGCCCAGCATGAAGTGCCCGCTGCCCAGCTTGAAGCGCCTGTGCCTGCTGCTCAGCTTGAAGTGTTCCTGTCTGCTGCCCAGCTTGAAGTGTTCCTGTCTGCTGCCCAGCTTGAAGTGTTCCTGTCTGCTGCCCAGCTTGAAGTGTTCCTGTCCGCTGCCCAGCCTGGAGTGTTCCTGTCCGCTGCCCAGCCTGGAGTGTTCCTGTCCGCTGCCCAGCCTGGAGTGTTCCTGTACGCTGCCCAGCCTGGAGTGTTCCTGTCCGCTGCCCAGCCTGGAGTGTTCCTGTCCGCTGCCCAGCCTGATGTGCCACTGCTTGCTTGCCCTGCTTGAGGTGCCCGCTGCCCGGCTGGACACCATGGACTTTCCCCAGCAACGGCTAGTTGGAGCGTCTGGAGATCGCTCCTTCGAGGGGGGGTACTGTCAGGAAAGGTCTTCTCCGCTAGTAATATCAATCATTTGGCGTGCAGTACTGAGGTCCACCAGCAGGTGTCTCCTGGCAGTTTGGAGCTGCTCTTTCCTGCAAGGATTCTGTCACCTTTGGGCCGCAGTACTGGTGTCCACCAGCGGAGGAATCCTGGCAGTATGGAGCAGGTATTCCCCTCTGCAGACAGGTATCACCTGACCTTAATTAGCAGAGCTGCAGTATAAATACCCGGCAATTGCAGACTTATGTTGCCCTGGTATTGTCCTTGAGCCCTGACCTGCATCCTGTTACTCTGATTCCTGAAGCCTGAATCTGAAGCCTGATTCCTGAAACCTGTTGATCCTGTTTCCTGTCTGTTACCCTAACCCTGGACCCTGAGCCTTGTACCTGATCCGTCCCTCCTGTGATCCATCCATCCTCTCTTGTCCTGTTTATCTCCCTTCCCAGCTACTGATTCCCTGTTTATGACCCCGGCCTGGCTTGACTACGATTCTGTTACTCCCTCTTGCTACATATGCTGGTTGGTTTAGTATCACTGTTTGTTTGGTTGTTCCCTCTGTATTGGTGGTGTGTTCACATATGCATTTTCCTTAATAAACTTACTTTCACCTATTTATGTCTGGTTCACTCTGTCGCAGTCACACAGTTCTGGTCACATCTGGTTTATGACATCCGGTCTCAGGCCCAACTGAGGCAGCATAGTTCACAGAATTTCTCCTTAAAATGTTGTGGAGAACACAGCAAGACAGGATGATGTGATTGAGTTTATATTCTGCCATGTGTATCGGTGTAAGAAATAGGCGGTAATTAAAAACCTTCTGGTCTGGGGTAAGGGTCCTCATAGCCGCATAAGATGGTCCCCCAGCTCAAACGCTTCTTCTGCAACAAAGACGAATGGGAGTCCTTCCGCATTGTCTTCTAGAGGTGGCAAGCCCAAGCTGCCATTCTGGAGATGCCTGTAGAACTCGGTCTGGGCGATGACTCCACCATCCGACATCCGCCCTTTCTTCCCCACGTCCACATAGAGGAACTCGTAAGTAGCCGACACCACCGCCAACATCACAATACTATTGAACCCCTTGTAGTTGTAATAGTATAACCCCGAGTTGGGTGGTGGGACGATGTGGACGTGTTTTCCATCAATTCCCCCTCCGCAGTTGGGAAAGTCCCACCGCTGGGCAAAGTGGGAGGCCACAGTATGCCATTCCTGTGGCGTGGAAGGAAAACTGTGGAGTCAAACAAGAAAAAAATAATTAGTAATTTTGCACATAACATTGCAAGCAGATTAGACACAAACATTCTTGGCCAACATCTGTATAACATTTATTTTAGGGAGTATTTAAAGACAAAAGTATAAGGTCCACTTATCAGATTTCTCACCCCCTCTGATGGCCCATTGAAAATATTTTAGGGGGGGAGATGTTTTGGACAGGTAACCCTCTCCACTTCATTGAGAGCTGAATGCATAAATAATGTGTGTTACTTTGGCCAGCCCCTCCTTACTTACACTAATGGCAGCCCACTGGACAGGTAAGAAGTGTCATAATACAAATATCTAAATAAACACTGTCCAAATTGGAGCACATTTTTACATTCCGCCATTACCTATCAAGATAATAATAGGATACAAAAACTTTAAACAGTATCATTTGAAAGTATTCAGACAGGCCCTTACACTACATGCTTTGGTGAATTCATACAGAAATATGACCACTAAAGCGGTAGGTATAGCGTGTATGGGTTTGGCAAAGTCAGCAGATAGAGGATTGGTATTAGCTGATTTAGCGGTTGGGGGAGGGAGGGTTCCAAATGATTTTGGGACCCCCAAAAAAGCCTCTGGCCCTCTGCATGAATTTAAGGACACAAATAACATTTGTACACATTTTAGCGGGTGTTTAGGGTAAGCACTACTATGGAGCTGACAAAATACATTGTTAAGTGACTAGGCGAGGTGGATTTGGGCCCAGGATATCATGCTGGGGAGGTTAGTGAAGGCAAATATGCATGAAGAACAAAAAAAACAACTTTAAAAAATTCCAGCATGCATGAGGATAAAGGGGACTTTCACAGCATATTACAATCATGGTAATTAGGGAATAATGAAAGAAATACAATATATTAGCAAACATTAAATACAATAAAATGTGATGATAAAGGAGAAATCTTACCTTAATATAGTCCTGTCTCTGGGATAATGATCCCCAGAGCCTGGGGGGAGATGCCTGTTGAGAACTTGAGGTCCTGCAGGCTTCTCCCCGTCGCCAAGTACCGCAAAGTGGCGACTAACCTCTGCTCCGGAGTGATGGCTTGCCGCATGCAGGTATCCTGCCTGCTGATATAAGGGGTTAGCAAAGCCAACAAACGGTGAAAAACAGGGTCCGTCATCCTGAGAAAGTTCCTGAAATCGTCAGGATTATTCTCACGGATCTCATGGAGCAAAGGCATGTGACAGAATTGGTCAAGCTGGAGCAACCAATTCTTGGTCCATGAACTCCTCCCCACCCTGTTCATGGACTGGGATTGTGTCAAAGTAAGAACCCCAACACCAAGCCCCCGCACAGCACGAACTCTACGATAAGTACATACACGCAACATGGCTTCAAAATGGTCGGCTGGTCAGAACGAAGTAACAGAATGCACTGAAGAACAGCAAGGCCTGTGAAGAGCGACCCAAAAATCAGCAACGAGCGGACAAGAACACAATGATAAATCAATGCGAACTACACGCACTGAAGACCAGATACAAACCCACAAGCACAAACTGAACAGCAGAAAAACGATCCGAAAACCACAAGTCTGTAAAGCACGAATCATCTCTCACCAAACTTTTACTAACACAAGATTAGCAAAAGGAGCCCAAAGGGTGGCGTACTTGGTATTGAACTGCCCTTTTATAGTCCTGTCGTACTTGTTGTACATCACCACGTTCTTGACGTTCGGAAATTACGACAACTTTGTGCGACCATGTGTATGCTGACAAGTTTGAGTCAACATCCGGCGGAAAAAAGGCGATGGATTTTGTTGTCGGAATGTTCGATCAATGTCTGATCGTGTGTACAGGGCATTAGTCTATATATTTAACAACGTCCCTTTAGATTGCACTCCATATTCAGCACAATATGGCTATACCAATTATTTGTCCAAAATGTTCCTTTGCACAGTGTCCAAATGCTTTCACTGACCTCTTTAGGTGCAGGCACTGTGGAGCAATCCTCCAAATTCTCAGAAGAAATCCAGAAGCACGGAAGCCATTCAGGTAGCTCATCTCACCCCGTGCCCCCCCTCCCAAAGAACCTGCTCTGAGATTACATTAGAAATTAAAGGCTGGAAATCTGCCAAAACACTGCTGGGAGGAGGCAGCCAGGAGAGCTGCCAAAAAAAAAGACTTGTAATTTCAATGTGCACACTGTGAAATTTTCAGAGTGAATTGTATATGCATCAGTAAACATTTAAGTACCCATAGCCTGACCACAGGTTTACTTTTATTTCTTTCTTACAATAAAATGGTCCAGTGTTTAAAAGGCTGGATTCGTTATACACAGGGTTTTTTTTTTCAGAAAATAGGTGCAGGAACTCACCCTCCCCGCCCAAATCCCCGCCCACAACCACACCCAAACCCCACCCTCAACCACGCCCAAACTCTGCCCCAGACACACCTTCCTTAGAGGAGAAAACTACAGTGGCGCTAAATAACTGTAATAAGTGAGGCCTTAGAACTGCGTATCACACATGGTTCAGGAATGTGTAACATACAAATTACAGGACTCAGTACTTTATAACATACAAGGCTCAGGAGTGTGTATTGTGCAATTGTGAGCAGTGCATTTCACACAGGATGCAGGAAAAAAAATCAGCAAACAGGATAGTACTTACATTCAATGCGAAGCATCCCTTGTTCTCAGAAATATGGAGAATATAGCCCTGTGTACAGAGTGCAGGGGTCAGGAATATGTAACATACAGCACAGCACACAGAGTATAGCGGTTTTAAATATGTAATGTAGAAGGTGCTACAAAGTTCTCACCACTGGACCCTGCACGCTGTGCCATACATTACATACTCTTGGTCACTTATGCTGGCCATACACTATATGAAAAATAGTCCGAAATTCGGTCATTTAGACTGTTTTTCGGCCAGTTAATGGGCACAAAATCGATAATCGTTGGGACGTTTTTGTACCGAAAAAACGAAGGATGAAGTTTGTAAATTTTCTGCCGAACGAACGATAAATTGAAAGTTTAATGTGTTTCCTGCCTACTGTTTACATTAGGTATATGTAAAAAAAAAGAACAAAAAATTGATTCATATATGTCCACTGAACGATTTTTTGGTCATTACATGATGGCACTATCGTTTGCTCTCCTGGCCGAATGTCCGTTTTTCGAAAGTGGATCTGGACGATTTTTTGTATAGTGTATGGCCAGCATAACTCTGTATGCTTTAGACCCCTTTCACACTGAGGTGCTTTACATGCATTTTTGCGCTAAAAATAGCGCCTGTAAACTGCCTCTTCTGTAGCCCCAGTGTGAAAGCCAGAGTGCTTTCACACTGGGGCAGTGCGATTGCAGGACAGGAAAAAAATTCCTTTTAGTAGTATCTTTGGGGTGGTGCGGGAGCGGTGCATACACTGCTCCACTACCACCCCTGCCATTGAAATGAATGGGCACCGCTTACAAAGTGCCTTAAAAGCATTTTGAAAGCAGCACTAAGCGGGCGCTTTAAACCCTTATTTAACCCCTTCTGGGGAGTTAAAAGCGCCCCGCTAATGGCGCCAAAGCGCCACTATAACAGTGGTAAAGCACCATTAGTTTTAGCTCTTTACCACTAACGCCCACACCGCCCCAGTGTGTAAGGGGTCTTACTGTTCCCCAGCAAATTCCCCTGGTCTTCCCCCTCAAGTATCCTCCCAAAAGTAACCATCAAATCCTCACTTCTGCTTATATTTTTGCTTACCTCTGTGTCCCCCATCCACACCTAACCTCTGCAACCCTCATCCACAGCTCACCTCTTCTTTCCCTGTCCACAGCTCCACTCTGCACCCCTATCCACAACTCACCTTTGGCCCGCCATTACACGTCTCACATCTGCACCTCTCTAACTACAGCTTACACCCCCAGTCCACAACTCAGCTCTACACCTCCATCCATATTATCTCTGCTCCCCTTCTGCACCCCCATCTAAAGCTCACCCCAATCCACAGCTCTCACCTTTGCCAACTCCTGCACCCCCAGCTTCCCCTACAGCTCTCACCACTACACAACCTCCCCCACCTTCCACTGCCAATCAGTGCTCCAGACCATGTGTTATGCACTGGCTTTTCAGACAATTGAGGAAATGTTAGAACTGTAGCTGAGGCGGAGTTTCAGAGCTCCTCTGCTCCATGCTACAATGTGAGAAGAGGCGGGGATGCTACCTCCTGAATCAACATAGGCAGCTGTATGTTGCCATGCTGTGACCCAAAGATCTCGAAGGCAGCAGCCCTGTGTGCGCAGTGCTAGTGTGTGTGTTATGACAGGTCAGAGCAGAGAGGGCTGCCTGTCATAGGTGCCGGAACAGCGTTCCGCTGAGTTCCATAGAAAAAAAAGCCCTGGTTATACAAGTCTATTTTTTTTGTTTTACATAATAGCTCCATATTGTACTACATTTGTACCATGTGTTACCACTCTTATTTTATCATCTGACACATAGGATGCTATTGAAATTGTTTGACCTTTTTTAGACCTCTAAGTGCTGCAGATATGTGCCAGAGGACATTAGACGGTTCTAGGGATATAGCTCAAGTGACATAGTACGGTACATAATTTACATCAGAGACTAAATGGCTTGTTTAATTACTCATGCAATCTAATAATACGGAATGAAAGAGAGGACCAAAGATGACTTTAATTATACTTGCTAATTAATGTGAAGACAGAATCTGTAAGGAGCCATTCTTAAGAAATAAAATGTCACATGCTTTATGTTATATAAAGCTAAGCGAATTATGTGAAAAAATGGTTTACCATATGAATTAACTTTCTTTTTTTTTTTTAACAGAAAGTTTGAATTCATTTTCTTTAATTTCTATCTATCTATCTATCTATCTATCTATCTATCTATCTATCTATCTATCTATCTATCTATCTATCTATCTATCTATCTATCTATCTATCTATCCAGAGCTGGTAGTAGCATAAGTAAATATACAGTAGATCTTATACAGGAAGCAAAGTGTTTCCAAATGTTTAAAGCCCTATATGGAAACGCAAGAGATAACAGTTCTTGCAATCTTGTTTAATAGCTACCTGATGGCAAAGCTGTCAATCCCTTTTAAAGTCCTGAAATTTCCAAATAAAAAGACACAAATGAAGCTTTCATTTGCATGGAATTTATGTCCACAATTGTAGCTCTATACAAAGTCATTGGTATGTCACCAAGTCATTTGGATGCAGCAAGATTGCATCACTTGCCTTCTCTTTGCACTTTAGGGATATAGACAGTTGATTTGATGAGTATAAAATTGCTATAAAAAGTTATTTTTTTAAGTGGAGAATTTTAAGTAGCAAATCTTGTGCTATTGAGCCTTTATGGCCGCTAAGGCTATCACTAGGAGGCTCATGCCAATGGTGCATGCTAGGGAAGGCTAAAAAGCTTGGGGAGTGGCATGGTGAGCTCACTTTCCCTTGTGCTATGGCCTGGGGAGGTGTGTGCAATGATATGTGCTGTGTAGGTTTGGAGCCTGTTTGGTGCCAAGCACAAAATTCTTTAAGCTGCCCTGCCTGGTCCAGGAGGGTATGGCTTTCAAGGGCCCGATGAAGGTCCTGCAGGAATGAGATTGGCGTCTGCCCTTAGAGGAGCCTGGCACTTTTTTGGATAGAGAAGAATGTTTGGTGGAGTCTGAAGCCCTGCTTGGGAATGGAGACCTAACCTTAGCCATTTCTCCCTGTAAGTAAGAGCAATAAAACTGGAAAAGTGACTGGTACCCTTCATTGTTGTGCAACACTCTCCACATCTGTCATGGATCCACCCTGAGGTAATGCTAGCCCACTTCTTGTGTTGGAGGTAAGACAACCACTTTACCCCACGCAGGAGGGGTGCCACACACACATATACACACAGTATATGTAAAGACCATGTCCTTAAACTTCCAGCGAAGGCGAAGGCAGGATGAGTTCTACAACTTTAACGTGTAACATGGATCAACCTTGTAACGTGGATCAAGAATGGTTGCCAGCCAGTAATGATCCCTCTCCTTGATACCATGAATCCTAGGGTCCTTTCGCAGGCTTTGCAGAATCAGGGAGGCCATGCAGCGTAAGTTTGCAGAGGCATTCGATTCTGAGTCCTCTGGGCCACTAAGGATCACATTATCTATAACTACCTCCTCCCAGCCACGTACAACTCCTTGGGTTACTGTAGACTGAAAACCATACCTTGAAGACTGCTGCTGAGTGTTATCCTCTACATCCATGCTGTCACAATCCTCCTCCTCTTCTTCCTGTGTTTGGCGGGCCCACAGGAATGCTATCTGGATAAAGGGGGCCTTGAGAGGAAAGGAAGTCCTCCTTTTCCTCCCGCTGTTCTGCTTTAAGTGCCCTGTCCATGATTTCACGTGTGCTCCAGCAGGAAGACTAGAGGGAGAATGTCACTGATGCATGCATTGTCACTGCTCACCATCCCTGTGGCCTCCTCAAATGGTGACAGGACAGTGCATACATCCTTGATCAGTAGCCACTGGCATGGCGAAAAGAAGCCAAGCTCCCCTGACCCTGTCCTGGTGCCATACTCACACAGGTACTCATTGATGGCCCTCTGCTGTGTGTGCAACCGCTGCAGCATTGCCAACATTGAGTTCCACCTTGTGGGCATGTCCCAAATAAGGCAGTTTGTGGGCAGTTTGCATTCCCTTTGAATGTCAGCCAGCCAAGTACTGGCATTGTATGACTGGTGGAAATGACCACAGACTTTTCTGGCCTGCCTCAGGAGATCTTGTAGGACTGGGTACCCGGTCAAGAACCGCTGCACCACCAAATTCGGATCGTGTGCCAAACATGGAATATGGGTCAAGTGTCCCTGTCGGAGGGCGGAGAGAAGATTGGTACCATTGTGATATACAACCATTCCTGGCTGAAGCTGGCGTGGCTTCAACCACCTCTAGGCCTGCCCCTGCAGAGTTGACAGAATCTCTGCCCCAGTGTGGCTCCTGTCCCCTAGGCAGACCAACTCAAACACCGCATGGCATCTTTTAGCCTAACTGCTTGCGTAGCCCCTTGAACGCTTAAGTAGCACTGCTGATTCAGAGGACAAATACAGGGGGGGTGGAGGAGAGAGCTGTGGCAGAATCACCACTAACATTTTGGAGGCATGGTGGCGGAACAAGCTCCAACAACACTGAACCCTGTCCTGCATCCTTCCCAGCTACCAGCAGAGTTACCCAGTGCACCATGAAGGAAAGGTAACGTCCCTGCCCATGCCTGCTGGACCATGAGTCAGCGGTAATATGAACCTTACTGTTGACTGCCCTATCCAACAAGGCCAAAACATTGCCTTCCACATGCCAGTAGAGAGCCGGAATGGCCTTCCGTGAAAAAAAAATGGCGTTTTGGAACCTGCCACTGAGGTACAGCACATTCCACAAATTAACGAAAGGGGGCAGAGTCTACCAGCTGAAAAGGCAGCAGTGCTAGTAATTTGGCCAAGCTAGCATTTAGATGCTGAGCATGTGGATGGCTGGGACCGAATTTCTTTTTACGGTTCAGCAACTGGGGTAGGGAAATTTGCCTGCTAAGATCAATTGGTGGTGTACTGCTAGCAGATTGGCTGCAAGTACTTGGGACACCTATTGCTATACCTTCATTCCTCTCAGTGCAGGTTTTTGAGAGGACTGGAGGTATAGTAGGGTTGGAGATTCCAGATGAGGAGCAAGGAGAAGTCCACCTTTTTCTTTGATGTGGGTCTTTCAAGTGCTGTTGCCAACGGACTGCATGGCAGGTCATCATATGTCTGGTCAAGCATGTGGTGCCCAAGCGGCTGCTGTTCTGGCCACACTTGATTCGCTTCAGATATAGGTTGCAAACAGTGATCTGCTGCACACGTGTCCAAAAAGGCCCACACCAAGGAACATTTAAAAGTCAGCGGGGATTCAGCAGCTCCCTTCTTGGAGTTGTGCCTCCTCCTCCTCACTTTCCTCCTCTCTTCTCTCAGGCACCCAAGTTCGGTCAGTGACCTCATCATCACCTCCCTCCTCATCACTTGGCCAAACTTGGCAGTATGCTGCAGCTGGGGGAACATGACTGCCAGTTTCTTGTCCTTCTGTGGCACACCCTCTCTCTAGGGTCACGTTACTCCCTTCTCCAACCTGTGAACCAACATCAGAGCCTTCAAATCGCTGCTCATCCTCCAGCAGCATGTAACACTGTGGTTGAGCCTAGGTGACAGAGGATGGGGAGGATGAGGACGGCTTTGTTATAATAACACGGCCAGCAGCAGAAAAAAAGCACAAGCATACCCCATGGCCACCTGCAGAGGATGCACCATGTCCACAACCACCACTGTTGACTGTAGACACAGAGGCTGCTTGCCCTCTTTTAGTGGCCTGTGAGTGTCTGCCTCTCCTTGGTGGCCTTCCGAACATGATGTATTTTTTGTTTTGCAACACCACACTACACTGTATTATATACTGTGTACACCGCCTGAAGTATATCAGAAACTATACACCACGAATTCCACTGTATATATAGGCTACACTGAATGCAGAGTATATATATATAGACTGTATACATATATATTAAAACACCGCCTGAAGTGTTTTAGACACTGTACACACTGTATTAGATACTGTGTACACCGCCTGCACTGTATTAGAAACTGCACAATGACTGCACTGTATTGTATACTGTGTACACCACCAGAAGTGTATTAGAGGCTGTACACACTGTATTAGATATTGTGTACACTGCCTGAAGTGAATTAGAAAGTATACACCACTGAATGCACTGTATATATAGGCTACACTGAATGCAGAGTATATATATATATATATATATATATATATATACAGGGCTTTTTTTCTCAGAGAATAGGTGCAGGAACTCAACTATGCCCACCACACACACACACATACCTGCCAAATGGCATCAAATAGTAGTTCTTCCCTCTGCATACAACCCCCTCCCTCCACTGCCCTCATCTTCTCCTCCCTCCTTAAAAGTTTCACCATCTGTCATATGTCTTACCTTTGTTGCAATATTAAGCTGAAACACCTATCCGGCTGTAGTACCTCCCAGCATACTATACTATACTACAGTCACTGGTCACCAGGGAAAAAATGGAGACCACAGGGGGTGCAGCCTACCATGCACCCTCTCCTGCCTATGACTACACTAAACCCTGGGCACCTGTTCTGTATCTCCCTTGTCCCTGTCAGGCACTCAGTGGGATCTGCGCAGGAGATCTGACCTGTGGGAGCTACAGGGAGATAAGCTATCAATTGTAAACGCAGAAGCTAGACTTCAGTGTTACCAAGTGATAGTGGTGAGCAGGGAGCAGAAGACCTGAGCCAGAGGTGGTGGAACTGAGTTCCCCCTAGTTCCTTTTGAAAAAAAGCCCTGTGTATATATATACATATATATATATATATATATATATATATATATATATATATAAAAATATATATATATTGTGGCATTGGGACCCTGTGCTACCTGGAATATTGCTGGTTTACACCAGATTTTGCAGAGAAAGAAACAGCTGTGTGCTGGGCTATTTAGTTGTGACCTGGCTATGGCTCAGGTTCCCACCCGACAGACAGGAAGTCTGTGCATGGGAATCAGGTCGACTCCCATTCCTCTGCAGGAGTCAGAGACTGCATGGGTGCAGCCAGAGCATGCATGTCTGCAGAAGGCAGATGTACTTTGTGACAGAGCAGCAAGGTGCTGATCAGGAGTAAGCTAGGAGAGAGCTTAACTCAAGGAAACCCCTTTGTTCTAAGGAGCAGACCTAAGGCCTAGGCTACAGGCCTGAAGCAGCCATGTGGCAATAACGTAAGCCAGGAAGCTGTAAGAGAGAGTGTCACACAGGTATAAACTGCATATCTGGTGTAGACTCAGCTCACTGGTTAGCTCTACACTGAAGCTAAATAACGCCCAATACCACAAGTGGTGTTCGAATGCGGGCGTGACGGAAGAGTTCCAGATCCTCGCATACCAAAAACAGTGAGTATCAAGAAACTGTGTTTTGCAGCAATGCCGTGAGGATCAGCTAATGTGAACCAGTGGAGTCTGCATGTGAAAGTGTGCTGCTTGCAAGTCTTAAAGAGACAGTACGCCAAATTTTCCTGTGTTAAAAGGAACTGTGTTAAAAAGCGTTGTGGGCCTGACTGCAGAGATGGGGTGGTCAAACGCAAAAAGGAAGCAATGTTTGCTGAGATGAGACAGAATCCTGTGGCTGGAGGGGTTGTTGCCGACAGAACAAGCCCCAGACTGGTGCAAGATGCACTTGGCCGCACTGGAGCAAAGGAAAAAGGAAAGCAAGCCATCACTTAGTGCAAAGAGTGAGCAGATGGGTGCGGTTGCCCATGGCAACAAAGCAGAAATCTGTACAGCTGACTTCATACAGCCTATGTTGCCTTCTGAACATGTTGAAGACTTTTTGGCTGAATTTACGATGATTGCTTCCTCCCAAGGGTGGCCCAGAATCCGCTGGGTTGAATTGGTGCAACCTTTTTTGATGCAAGAGTACCAAGAGGTGTACCGCGGGATGTGTTATAACCGAGATGACTACGCCAATTTCCTGGGAGCAACCCAATCTAGAGAGCACTGGATAAATTCAGCCTGGAGGATGTGGTCTCCCATAGCAACCGGAGAAAGTATTTTTGCAGAAAGGAGGAGCTACAGCCAAGACGGGTTAAGGAGAGCACAAGAAACCATTGGTTTCAAGTTATGGCTGCTTGTGTGAAGTGGTCAGCCCAGAGAAGAGGGCACAGTATCCAGCATCCTGCAAGGGGTATGACCATGTGTGTGGGTCTGCTGTTACCCCTGGCAACAGGAAACCTGTTTGGCCTGCAGGGGATGTTGGAGAATCCAAGAAAGATGCAATGTTGCCCGTGTCCATGTGGGGGTATTAGCTTGTGAGAGCACAGCAAAGAAGGGACCCCGCCCTCAATTGAAGCTTTCCACACCTGTCAACTGGAATGGTAAGATTGTTACAAATGTGAGAGAGACTGGTCATGGGACTATTTCCCGTGAAGTGGGAGTAAGTCCAGTGAGAAAATCTGCTTTCAGAGACTTGATGCAAATTAATACCCTGTCTAGTAGCAAAGCACAGTTTGAAGCTAAACCTGCAGCAAGCTTACGGACTGTTAAGGAATTGTCTCCGTGCAATGCCCTTTGTAGCAGAGAGACAAGGGTTAAAGCTAAACCTAATGATGTGGTGTGTACTAACAGTTCTGAAAATGGTGATACATTTCCCTCTATGTTGGTGTTTAAAAGGAAAAATGGTTCTCTGCAAAGGACAGGACTAATTCAGCAGAGTGCTGAAGTATATATGTCAGGGGTGACCACTGAGAGGTATGTGCCATTGACCCTAGCAACCATGACAGGTGCAACAGGGTTGTCCCTGGAGACCTCCCAGGAGCTCATGGTGTCTGAGCTTGAGGTCTCCCAGGATGACTGTGTAGCCACCCTGGCGGGTGAGAGAGTGTCCTATAAAGCAAAAAATGATATAATAAATATCCCACAGGCTCAAGCTGGTAATGAGCTGCGACAGCCTATGAGAGTCAAGAATGATAATGAGGAATGTATTTCTGAAAATGATGATGAAGGTTTTCCCATGGCAGTACCACAGAGTTGTCCCTGGAAATCTCACGAGGACTCCCTGTGTTGGAGTCGGCGGGGCTCCAGGACAGCTCTGATACTGCTCAGGTGGAACAAAATGGGAAAGTAGCTCAAATGATGGAGCATGAATTATCACAATCGGATGTGGTTGACAGTGACTGTGTACAGGATGCCTGCTGCTAAACCACTCTGTCCACCTGTGTCTCCATGGACACAGGGAGCAGTACTACGGAGTGCTGGTGACTGGTGCACAAACAGGATAGACTGGGATAGTCTCGCCATAAAGGTGTTAGCATGGTGGAAAGAAATGTCTGAAAGTAATAGTAAGGTGGACACTATTGCTGCTGTGACAAATGGAGAGGCTGCAGGGCGAGTAGACACAGGTGTGTTGGCTTTTGCAGAAGTTAACCCTCTCCAGTTGCAAACATCTCAAAAGGGCGCTTACATAGCAGAGGTTTTGTCCACAGCAAAAGAGATGAGTAATGTTTAGTGTCAGGATGGTGGGATAATGGATAAAGACTTGGAAGGGCTCAGTGTTGCTGAAAATTAGAGGATGAGTGTGACAGATGCATTTTGCAGTGCTCATGGGGAGCCTCAAGTTTTGTCAGTTGCCTCTGAGATGGAGGTCTCTTTGAGTGTCTCTGCCTCTCAAACCTTAGCAAATGAGCCCCTCCACGTCATTGGTAAGGGAAAAGTCCCTAGAGTTCTGTGTTTAGATGTGGCATGTCTAGAAATAACTGAGATGTTGGAATTGGTGAAAATCTTTCCGCTGTACACCTGCATGTATCCACCGCAGATGGGCGACCTGGTACTGCGTAGTACCAATCAGTGGGGACTGGTGGTACAGTTGATGTTAAGCAACGTTGATAAAAATTGGTTACTGCAATGTTGGTTAATTTTGTGGAAGGTGGTGTCACAGTTCTCTGCGAGAGTGCTTCCAGTGGCAGTTGTGTGTGTAAGGCACTCAGGGGAACTGCTAGAGGAATCAGAAATGATAGACATAATGGAAATCTCTCCGTGTGATGAGGTGCATTCCTGCTGGTGCAGTCCGAGGTGCAGCTGAGCAGTGGTTGGTACATGGCGCGTGTGCTGTCTCACCCACTGGACCTCATGTAAAGAAAGGGCCAGAACAGACGCAGCAGTAGTGGGAATTCAATCCATCACTCGCAGGGAGGTGCAGGTTGAGGCACCAATGGACACAGAAATGGTTAAAGAGATTGGTATGGAAAAATGTACATTTGTAGGACAGTCGCTATTGGAGTGTTGGACAACAGGGGGCAATGTGAAACTGCGGGAATATCCTATAGGGAATAACTGCCTGTAGATGGTCCTCCATAGACACTGTCCTAGCAAACAAGGTGGCGAGAAGTCCTGATGACAATGATAATATTAAGTTGAATAACCCCTTGTGGAAATAGAAGGATGTGGTGTTGATCTCAGATGGTTTGGTTGCCAAGGGTAACCCCACAGGGGTTAGTGAACCTGGGAAACGGATGTTGTTGGTCAGTGTTGCGTCAGGTAGTGAGAAGGGTCAGTCCTTGACAGGTTTCATGGAAGTGGGTCCCCAACAGTCCCGGGAGAGTAAGTCTATGGGAGAAAAAAAGAAAGGCATGATCCTGTGGCCAGAAGGTAGAAGGGATAGAGAGGTTGGTGGGACCCCACGGGTCAGGAAGAAGTACTGGTGGAAGCACACCCGGAAGAAGATGTGGGTGGAGTGCCCCTTTAGAAAAAAGGTTGGGCAGATTAGGACTCCTGCTGCTGATAGTTGGCACAGAGGTGCCAAGGTGAAGTGCTGGTGGAAGCATACCCGGAAAAATAAATGGGCCTACGCAGCTAATGACTGGCATAGAGGTGTCCCATTCATAGTGACGGGTTTATGTGTTCCTCCCCCCGGTTCAAAACAAGGAGGGAGGATATGTGGCATTGGGACCCTGTGCTACCTGGAATATTGCTGGTTTACACCAGATTTTGGAGAGAAAGGCACGCTGATTGCACAGCTGTGTGCTGGGCTATTTAGTTGTGGCCTGGCTATGGCTCAGGGCCCCACCTGACAGACAGGAAGTCTGTGCATGGGAGTTAGGTGGACTCCCATTCCTCTGCTGAAGTCAGAGACTGCATGGGTGCAGCCAGAGCATGCATGTCTGCAGGAGACAGATGTACTTTGTGACAGAGCAGCACGGCACTGATCAGGAGTAAGCTAGGAGAGAGCTTAACTCAAGGAAACCCTTTTGTTCTAAGGAGCAGACCTAAGGCCTAGGCTACAGGCCTGAAGCAGCTGTGTGGCAATAACGTAAGCCAGGAATCTGTAAGAGAGAATGTCACCAGAGGTACAGTGTGGGTACCAAACGGGGACAAAGTTACAGGGTCAAGAGGACCGAGGCTAACTCCTGAACAACAGTGCTGAGCAAAGAGTCAGGTGGCTCTGTATTTTCCATTTATTTCATTATTGCTTTGTGGAAGAAACCCCTGTGTGGGAATCCTGGATGGACTGTTTTTATTTTACTTCAATAAACATGGGCCAAAAAAGCCCTTAAACTGTATATCTGGTGTAGACTCAGCTCACTGGTTAGCTCTACACTGAAGCTAAATAACGCCCAATACCACAAGTGGTGTTCGAATGCGGGCATAACAGAAGAGTTCCAGATCCTCGCATACCAAAAACAGTGGGTATCAAGAAACTGTGTGTTTTGCAGCAATGCTGTGAGGATCAGCTAATGTGAACCAGTGGAGTCTGCATGTGAAAGTGTGCTGCTTGCAAGTCTTAAAGAGACAGTACACCAAATTTTCCTGTGTTAAAAGGAACTGTGTTAAAAAGCGTTGTGGGCCTGACTGCAGAGATGGGGTGGTCAAAACGCAAAAAGGAAGCAATGTTTGCTGAGATGAGACAGAATCCTGTGGCTGGAGGGGTTGTTACCGACAGAACAAGCCCCAGACTGGTGCAAGATGCACTTGGCCGCACTGGAGCAAAGGAACACACTGAACTACACTGAAGCTAAATAACCCCCAATATATATATGTAGCGCTGACAACTTTTGTTTCTAGTCATATGTGTTGTTGTAAAAGTAATAAGTTGATATAGCGCCATCTAGTGGCCAATTATAAGGGTACAATACTTTTATTTTTCATCATTTTGAGAAGTGACATGGAAGTGATTGATTGTTTACTTTTGGACATTAACTATGACCTACCCACAACGCTCATGAACCAGAGGAGAACTGAACTGCATTGTGGGGAGGATATAAAAGGGCCGGGAGTGGCCATCTTAACTCTCTTGTTCCTGGGATGCGTGGCCTGACAGCAGAACTCTGTGGGTGTGTGTGTCCCACAGGGTTGCGGTCTATTCTGTGAAGGAGCAGAGCAGCAGCAAGAATCCTGCTATTAATCACAGTGGGCTGGAGCAGCAGAAGTGATCGTTCCGGAGACCCGTGGGGGAGATAACCGAGGATTCTTGGTCGTTAGGGAACGGAGCGGCGTGACAGCATGGTTGTGGCTCCATATGGACTGAGAACTGCTGAAACTGAGACGTCCATCTGTCGGGGTTCGGTGCGGTGAGAGGGTTAACGCCCAGAAGTTTGTTCAACATTACACACATTTATAGCTGTTATAGAGTGTTGCTGGGACTGATAGTCCCACAGAACAATTTAGTTGGAAAGCATTACGTTTACACAGACTTCAATATCCAGGGATTGATACTAGATGTCTGTCTCCTTCAAGTAAGAACACTCAATCAATTTGCTTGATTATAATTACTTTTGTGTATCACCTTGCACTGCGCAACACTCCAGAAGAACTCTCTTGTGGATTACAAATACTAATTTATAGCTAGCCGAAGATTGAAGACGTCAGGACTATCTCTTTTATTGCAGGGCCCTGCATCTAGTCATATAGGGATAGTGACTTTACTGTTTAAAGCAGGGGGAGCTCCCTGGTATCTATTGTGGGATATTCGCATTCCAGTGGGTTTTTTTCGCTTGCTACAGTGTGCTGGAGGTGGGAAGGTGTCCAGAGCTAAGACGATTTCACTCTGAACACTGGTCCCACCTGGAGATGCACTAATAAAGGGACTTTTCAGGAAGGTTCTGTGTGTGTGTGTGGATATATTTATGTATATCTGTGTATATGTACAAAGACTGTTGTAAATATTTACTGTACTGTCACACTACGTTGGTGTGATAGTGTAGTCATTGTAATAACTTTTATACATACATATCATTTAAGTAAAAAGACGTCATTTTGGTTATCACAGAAGTTTGTGTGCAGTGTTGTATTTTCTCCTGCAGGTGGAGTCACAAGCACTCAGGTAGAGGTAAATTATATAAGTGTCAGATATATATGTATATATTAAACAAAATAATATAAAGTGCAGCGCAAAATTTAAAAGAACTGAAAAAGTCCCATAGAAGACATGTATTTATCTCTGTCTTATTTCTTCTTGCTATAAGGCACCCAAATTCTTCAACGAAACTGAGCAAATAAACTGCTTACCAGATAAAAGAACAAAGTAGGCATAATTACCAAACTGAGCAAATAAACTGCTTACCAGATAAAAGAACAAAGTAGGCATAATTACCAAACTTTTTTTGGTCTGCTCCAGGCCACCTGTGGATTGCAGTGATGCTGTGTGTGGAATATTTCTGGTTGCTCCAAATTGTTGATAAAGATGTTTAATCTAACACACTCTACAATTGGAGGACATTTGGTCAAAAGGCTTTACCAGGATTAATTGCCGGATACCGTTTCAAATCATCAGATCAGCTGTTCCGGGTTTCTCCAGCACCGGTGGTAATTATGCCTACTTTGTTCTTTTATCTGGTAAGCAGTTTATTTGCTCAGTTTCGTTGAAGAATTTGGGTGCCTTATAGCAAGAAGAAATAAGACAGAGATAAATACATGTCTTCTATGGGACTTTTTCAGTTCTTTTAAATTTTGCGCTGCACTTTATATTATTTTGTTTAGTATGTTAATTGGGCTTGGTGTTTACCCTTAAGTGTTCAGCTTGCAAGCAGATTTATTTTGTTTTAGTTTTGCGCTGATTGTACATATCTTTTGTTAGTCATATATGTATATATTGTAAGCTATAATTGGTATTAGAGTCACTACAACACTGCACTACAGTTGTGTCAAGGGGATTCAACAAGTTAAGAGGGGTGAAGAGATCAGAGAACAGGCCGCTTTAAATCAGCAGCTCCACCGTGAGTTATTGCTATACATGTGTATATATATATGTATATATATATATATATATATATATATATGTATACATATATTAGACTAACTGTATAGATAGATAGATCAAATACACTGCCACTAACTGAATAACCTGCTGCTTAATCTAACGCAAGCTATCTCTCTGTCCACGCCAACAACACTACACACAGCCGCTATGTAAGCAGCCTTATATAGTGTGGGGCGTGGACTCAGTCCCCCTAAGCCATGATTGGCCAAAAGCACCCTGCCTTTGGCCAATTATGGCTCTCTTAGCAGAGCATGCTGTGATTGGCCAAAGCATGCAGATGAGGTGCATGCTTTGGCCAATCATTATACAGCAATGTACTGCAATCTCGCAGTGCATTATGGGGTTTTCCTCAGCACTCGAATTTCCCGCCAACACCCCATAATGTTCACTGTTCTTTGAATGGCTGAACACCCGATGTTCGAGATGAACTTATGTTATGAGAATCCATCCAACATAGCCTGTATAATTCTGCCAACAATGCCACTGAGCAGAGCAAGGGCTAGTGGTGCAGGAGCAGTGGAGCCATTTCTTTCTTAGGTAAGAAAACAAGGAGATCAATATACTTAGTTTCCAAACACCCACAATGTAAAAGAAAATCACCAACAAATACCAATGTGAAGGGTGCAACTCACCACTTACCATCAATTTCACTATAGCACTTACCACCAAAATTTCCTCTATCACTGACTACAGAAAGGAAAACTTTGCTGCTGACCACCAATTTCAATGGTGAATTATACTTTTGATAATCAACTTAATAGAGAACTTCACCAGTGACCTCCAACATAAGGGGGCAATACACTGACCATCAAGGAACCCCTGACAAACAATGTAGAAAGGCACTTGTCCACTTACCATCAAAGTAAGGAGAAATGTTGTTCTCCCTACCAAACTAATGGGACACTTCACTACTGACCACCAATGTAAGAGGGCACTTCTTCACTGACCACCAAGTAAAGGGGATACATCTTCCCTTACCACTACTGTAAGGAAGCAAGTTTCCACTGATCACTATCAAAGTAAGGGGGCACTTTTTCACTGATAATCAAATTGAATTTCACCATTGATCATGAAGTAAGGGGGTCATCTCCAACCTTACCACTGTGTACAAATGTAAAGGGACATTCATCACTGACCGCAAATGTAAGGAGGCATGTTTCCAATGACCACCAATTTAAGGAGTCACTTCACTGCTGAACACCAATGTAAAGGACACATCTCAACTGACCACCAGGGAATCTTCTCCACTAGACAACAATGTAATGAGGCACTTCAGTATTAACCAACAATGTAGCAGGACCTTTCCCTACTGAACACCAAAGAAAAGGGGAGCATCACTGATCACCAATGTAAGGGGTCACTTCTCCACTGAACAAAAATGTAATGGGGCACTTCTTCACTGACCAAAAATGTAAGAAGCGCATCTCCATGTAGAAGACACTATACTGACCACTCTACACATTGCATACTCTTAACACATACAGTTGTGCTGTATTTTACATACTCCTCCTGACCACTGCACTCCATAAACTGTTCTGTATGTTCTATAGTGGTGACTGCTGCACTGGGTAAGCTGTAGTGTATATCTTAAATACTCTAGTTGCTGTTTGCAGTTGCTGGTGGCTAAGTAGTTGGAACTATTCACAAATGTCTATCCAGCATGTATTTAACTTTTTGCCTACAATTAGACTTTTAAGATATGACTATCTGTGGCTCTTGCATGCTAATGCCCTGTACACACGATCGCACATTCCGACAACAAAATCCATGTTTTTTTTTCCGACGGATGTTGGCTCAAACTTGTCTTGCATACACGCGGTCACACAAAGTTGGTCGGAAATTGCGAACGTCAAGAACCCAGTAACGTACAACACGTACGACGGCACTAGAAAGAGGAAGTTCAATACCAAGTGCGCCACCCTTTGGGCTCCTTCTGCTAATCTCGTGTTAGTAGAAGTTTGGTGACCGACGATTTGCACTTTTCAGACTCGTGCTTTTCCGATCGTTACTGCGCTTCAGTTTTTGCTTGTTGGTTCGTATTTCTATTACGTATTTGATTAGCATTGTGTTCTTGTCTGCTCGTTTCTGATTTTCAGCTCTGGCCTTTCTGTTTTTCAGTGCTTTCTGTTAGTTCGTTCTGACCAGCCGACCGTTTTGAAGCCATGAGGACCCTCACCCCGGACCAGAGGGTTTATAACTACCGTCTGGCCAGAGCCAGAAGAGTGATGGAGAACGCTTTCGGGATAATGGCTGGCCAGTTCCGCCTATTCCTTACGGCGATCAACATAGTGGAATATAAACTTAACCATATAATCTTTGCATGCTGCATTCTACACAACTTTTTAAGGAGAAATTCAATGAATTATGTGGCCTCAGTTGGGCCTGAGGCCGGACTTCAAGAAGAAACCTTGACGGCGCTTGAAGCTGGCCGTCCTGGCTTGCCCCCCCAAAGCGCCCGCAAAGTAAGGCAGAAGTATGTTGAATACTTTGCGGGTAGGGGGGCCATTGATATGCCAGAAACTGTTTAAGTAAAAAAAATTGGGATAAAATGTTTCTTAAACTGAAAGAAGATTTCCTTTGATTTACTGCCTGGGTTTCTTATAGCTGTCTCCTAGGTTATCCAATGGGCTTTTCTTTTTGGACATTTTCTTCAATAGTGCAAATGTCATTTATTTGATACATAAGGTGACAATCTCTTCTTTAGCGAACTATTATTATGTTGTGGGTCTGCTACACACACCTTGTTTTTGTTGTTAATGTATCTAATGCATTACTGAGAAAAATATTCATCATTTTCAGCACCATGAATGAATTTTGTGGAGTCACGAAAATGGCGTGATTGTGGCAAATTATAAAGCACTGTGGGTGTTATTTACTAAAGGAAAATCCACTTTGCACTCCAAGTGCACTGCAAAAGTGGATTGAGCATTGAAAGAAGAAGCCACACATTGTTGAGTAGAAAACATTTTACTCAAAGCACATTCACATGTGCATTAGAAAAGGGTTTTTGAACAAACCAACATCTTTGGTGTATAACTTTTTTTATTTTTTCACATTGTAAATATCCTTTTTTTGGTTAAACAGGCATGTTTCAAAGAATAACATACACAACTCAGGAACTTCCAAAGCTCAACTTTGATAAAGGGAAGGCAATATCAGACATTAGTATGTCCAAACTGTGTTGATATTGCCTTCATCAGATGGGGTGATGTCACCTCTGTGAAAGACATATTTTGAAGATGCACACTAATTGTGATTCAAACTGGGGATTTCCCTCCTGATCCCATGCCTAATGTCAACATGTGCTATCTCCCATCGTGGGGGATCAATGGACGTGTTTTGGGGGTGCAACCCCTTCCTCTCTACTAATTGAGTTGCGAGGAAGGGGTTGCACGCGTACCTTGATATCATGATGGCAGATAGCACATGTTGACACACCGTGTGCATCTTCAAAATTTGGCTTTTAAAATACCTTAAAAATTTGTTTTCAAAGCAAAAATACACGAGAAAACGGTACAAATTTTGTGTGTTTTATATTCTGCCTAAAACATCAGTGATGTTCTTCATTTTTTGTTGAACATCATTGATGTTTTCCCTTATATTTTCTAAATCACGATTGCACCCCATTCTCTCCCCGAGGATCTGGGCACTTTCACTTGTGAAATCAGATTCTTCTTCCACAACATCCACATCACCTAAAATGAAAAAAAAAACACACAGTGTATTATAAATATGCAGGCATACATCTATTACCTGAAGCTGTGGTCTCAGACACTCACCTGTTGTGGTGACTATTTCGCCCACTTCATAAACCTCTCCCTCCACATCCTCTGCTTGTGGTTTTGGGATTTTCCCCTTCTTCAGGAGAGTGGGGTTCCTGGTGTCCTCAGATGTCCCGAGTCTTTTCTCCCCTATGTGTATAAAAAATAGGTATACTTAGCACACAGATATTTGAGGGCAGAAATAGGAATATGAAACATTGCTTGGAAGTGTCAGACATTTGTCTGTTTTGGCAGAGTTCCAAGCTGAAGAACATTTTATTTCCTTTCTAAAGCTGGAATACTTCCCTTTTTTGTTAAAGTATCACACATGTAGAGACCCCTAGTATCCACTGGAGCACCTGTGTGGGACACCCTAAAAAGTTTGTTCTGGTGTCCCACACTAGTGCTCCTGCATCCAGATGTGTAAACAGCTGCTGAGTGTTCTCTCCTTACACTGACTCAAGTTTGCATTTCACTCTAGTACAAACCTAGACAACAAACTTATTTTAATACAAATAGACCTGAACAAATGTAGTTAACCTGCATTTGCCCAAAACATCTTATAAGTGGGTGAACGAACAATGTTTCCAATTACTGTGCCCATGAACATGAAAGCTGCCATTTTAAACTGTACAACAGTAAAGAAAAGCACATGGAGCAGCATGCAAGTAATAATAATAATAATAGGAACACACAACAAGTACTTACTTTTTAGAAGCAGTTTCCTGATCTTTCTGTACTGATCATGTTCCCTCAATTTGAGGTCTGACCAGCGTTTCCTCAGTTGATCCTTGGATTGCCGTACCCCAAAATTCTGGCTCAGACTCTTCACAACTTTAGTCCTGATCTTGGCCTTTCTAACATTTGGGTTTGGGTAAGGTCCACGCTTCCCGTCATAGTCGGCCCTCTTCAAGATGTCCACCATCTATATAAAGGACATATTTGTGGCCTTAAATCTCCTCCCGGCATCGTAACGTTCGTGGCTCCGGCCATTTCGTCGTTGCTGCTCTCCTCTGCATGCACTTGCTCTTTCTCTGCATGTGCTCTCCCACTGTGCCGAAAGAGAAGGGGCGGGGAATACACTAGAAATAACATCGCGGGCGGAGTTTCACGCATGCGCAGTGTATATAAAGAGTAACACACGTGTGTTGTACGTACGATCTGTGAGCGGAGGACGGAGTAACGGAAGCAACGATTGGTCCAAAGGCTTCGCAGATTTCACCAGTTTCTCCAGTGTTGCCTTCCTCTTTCTTTTGTTATGACCCAGAATAAATGGCTATTTATTTTTCACAAATACTTGCCTATGTGTTTTACTTTAAAAAGGATAGTTTGTTTGTGAGTAGGCAGGTACATTTCCTAAATACAATGTCAAATTAACAAGGGACACCAACACAAACCAACCTCCTTGAGGTTAAAAAATATAAGTTAATAATGGTGTTGTGGTAACTTGACACACAAAATGAGAAATAATATTATGGAGAGCACTAGAAAAAAACAAAAAAAAAATGTAGATCTTGATAAACAAAAAAGAAAAAAAAAGAAAAGAAAAGAAAGAAACAAAAATTGGAAACATTTTTATGGAGATCTGATGAAAAACAAAATTAATACTATTCATGAGATCACGAGAAAAAATTAAGAAATCAGTTTGTCAGAACTCTGTGTGAATATGAGCAGCAAAACAACTTAATTATTCTAGCATTATAAAGAAGAAGAGAATGCCCTGTATTAAACTATTTAAAAAATTGAAGCTTGACGAATGTGCTATCTCCATTATGAAAGCATGCATGCACTTTGTGCGTCGGAATTGTGTACACACGATCGGAATTTACGCGAACGGATTTTGTAGTCGGAAAATTTGAGAGCCAGATCTCAAATTTTGTGCGTCAGAAATTCCGATGGAAAATGTCCGATGGAGCCTACCCATGGTTGGAATTTCTGTCAAAAAGCTCCCATCGAACATTTTCCGTCGGACAATCCGACCGTATGTACGGGGCATAATAATGAGAAAGTATGCTTTGCACAGAGGTTGCAGATATGTACCTGTCTGTCAGATATAGTCATATGTAATGTGTGTAATTATAATACGTATTATTGTGGTATGAAGATGGATATCCTAATGAAAGCCTACAGCTGTGACTCTGCAACAAAGCTTCAAGCAGGAAAACAGAACAAACTGTCTGTAGTTTGCTTTGAGAGTGTGATTGTTTATAATGCTCTTGTCACATTACATCAGACCTCATTTGTACTGCTTATGCCTTGCAGGAATGTCAATAATTCCAGCTGAAAATACCAGCTGAGTATTGTAATTTTCAAATAACTTTGGAAGTTTGAAATGTCAGTGAAAATGAGTGCCATACTCTACCAAGATTTATTTTATTAATTATGGGTTAGTATGTTGCCCCTTCAAATCTAAAGGTGTTGCAGTTTTAGCTCTAGAAGCACTCCACAGCACCATTCACTATAATATGAGATTGTTTTTCCAACTGGGCATTTTGGCAATGTGACAGCAGGGCCATCTTAATAGCATCATGGGCCCCTGGGCAAAGTAATGCACTGGGGCCCCTACAAGCCTTCCCCTATTTACGCACCTACTCTTAAGAATGAAAGTATAAATAGTTAATAAATTTGAACAAACAGTTTTCTATTCTATGCTATATTATATTAAGTATTATATTTGATCACAGGAAGAAATCGTTAGTGCGGGATCTGCTGACACTCTGTGACGCAGTTAGGGGAGCCTCTACTAGGCTAGCTAGGAACGATATTGTCTGCGGATCTTCTTATGCAGCTTCAGCCAGCAATGTTTCTGAAGGCTCTGTTCTCTCAACTGCAGCATCTGGATCATCTTTTCAAAGTATTCCTGTTCTATTAACACAGCAACAGTTTACACCAGCTGAGACTCCTCAATCTCCTCTGCTAGGTGGGTCCCATACTTTGCATTTATTGAACGATTTGTTTTCTTCTTTAACTAATATTTTTGCTAGCATTACTGTGCCCACCAATTCAACTGCATCAAATAGTAATGATATTTCTGCTCCTGTAGCGTCTGTATTGTCTGCTATTGATACTCCTTAACAACCTTTGCATCGAATCAATGCTGCTAATGTGGTTGTTGATAAGGATGTGGATCACAGTTTACTTAATTGTCCTAATTCTACTGTTTCATTTACAAATGCTTCTTCCAACAGGTAGGATTTATATGGTAAAGTAGTGATGCCTTGTATACTTTCACCGTTGGGTTTTCATTTGCCCAAGGGTGTCAAAGAAAAGATTTGGAGTGGTGAATACATTGAGTTAACTTTTTTTTTTTTCTCACAAAGTTTTTATTAGAGTTATTAACTTTATTGCCATCTTTGAAAGACTACCTGTCTAAACTGAATAAGAAGCATGATAGGCTTGAGGATGATCTTAAAAAGCCTATTGCCAAGTCAATTTTTAATTGGCTTCTGGATTTTTCAATTTTTTCTAGCGTTATTTGCGAGAAGTTTCCAAATAAGAGTCCTAGACTTTTCCAACATATGGACATTGTTCTGGAAGCTTATCGTAATTTCGGTGGATATTTCTGGTTTACGTATGATGAAGCATTCAGACATAAATTGAGTATTCATCCTACTTTACAATGGGGTGTAAAGGATGTGGGACTTTGGTTGAATTTATTCCTCCCTCCTCAACCTGTTCTCCCTCGTCTAACCAATGTTTCTTCTAGTGTTTACTCTACTCTGCCTTATTAAAAAAAGATTTGTTTTGCATATAATGATAGCCAGTGTAAACGGCTTCATCCCTGTAGGTACAAGCACAAATGTGCATTTTGCTCTGGTGCTCACCCTGTAGCAAAATGTTTTCGTAAATTATCGTCACATTCTCAGCAACAATCTAGAGACTTTACGGGTAAAAGCCAGATCGCCAGTGAACATGGTAAACATGTTGCCTTGGCTACTAATTTACCCTGATTGACAGCAAGCATTGCTGTTAAGTGAAGGTTTTTTGCACGGTTTTCAGCTTCCTAAATTGAATGGAGTTGGTTGTAAGATAGTACGTAATTTACCTTCTGTTAACGCTTTAGCTTCTGTTGTTAGGGATAAATTGTTCAAAGAAGTTATTGAGGGGAGAATGGTGGGCCCTTTTTCGCAGCATCCTTTTGCTAATTTAAGAATTTCTCCTTTGGGGATCATCCCTAAAAAAGAACCCCATTCATTTCGGCTAATCCATCATTTGTCATATCCTTACGGTGATTCTTTAAATGATCAAATTGATCCATCCTTGTCTTCAGTTACATATGTACCTTTTGAAGCTGCAATTTCACATCTTCATTCGTTAGGTTAGGGCGTTTTATTGGCTAAAGCGAATGTTAAATCTGCTTTTAGACTTCTTCTGATACACCCTAATTCCTTTTGCTCATTGGGTATTTATTTTCAAGGGGAATATTTTGTTGAAAAATGCCTACCCATGGGGTGCTCTCTGGCTTGTTATTATTTCGAGGCATTTTTGACCTTTTTGGAATGGGTAGTTAAAACTGTTTGTGGTTCGGATTTAATAATACATTATTTGGATGATTTTTTATTTTTGGGTAAACACGATTCGGATGAATGCAATTATTTATTGGATTCCTTTTTTGGTATTTGTAGGCATTTTAATATTCCTTTAGCTGAAGAAAAGACTGTTGGCCCTTTTGCTTGTTTAGAATTTTTGGGTGTGACTATTGATTCTTTAAATATGGAGTTTGGATTCCCTTTAGATAAATTAGATAAAATTTCTCAGTTATTGATTACATTTATTAGACGTAAAAAAAACACTTTAAAAGAAATGCAGTCTCTGTTTGGGATGTTGGCCTTTGCGACTAGAATTCTTCCGATTTTGGTAGAATTTTTTCTAGACATTTTTATTCAGTTATATCAGGGTTAAAAAATCCTTCATCTTATGTGCGCTTGTCTGGAGAAATTAAAGTTGATATGTTGTTCTGGTTGCAATTTTAACAACATTTTAATGGTAAAAAGTGGGGGAAGATGGTAGTTGCGCTGTGATGAGGGGGGGGGGGGGGAGGGAAGCTACAAAGATGACTAAAGTGGCAAAGTGAACTAAAAAAGCAGAAACGGGCCAATGCATGAATAGATCCTACATGCTAAAAGAACATGGTGGGGATGCAGTGCAGTGCAACGTAGCTGATCAACATGACATGTTGCGGGCAGACAAAGCCTAATATATAAAGGTAATCGTGAAACAGTGACTGCTTGAATATAGCAAAACAAAAATGCATATACCAACACAAATAGGGTGAATAATGACACAATGCAAAAAAAAAAAAAATATATATATATATATATATATAATGCAAGAAAAATATATGTGGGCTAGCGCCCCATTAGCAAAAATGAGAAAAGTAGATCAAATAATAGCAGAGTTGAAAGAGCAACTAGAGGCACATAAAGATACGGCTGAGTTTCAACGCCTTATTGCACAATTGAATAAGGATCTTTCTAGAAAAGATGCTGAGGTTCAGCAGAGAAAAAGTAAAAAATTCTCCAGGGATATCAGTGACTTCAAAAAGGATCTAGTATTTAAATGGCAGAACAACATTGGGCAGGCTACATCCATCTCTGCATCCTCCACCCCAGAGAAGACGGTTAGAATAAACCCTGGCCATGTTGACCCTTCACCTATACCTAGATCACTTCGGCAAGGTACACCTCGTAGACACTCAGGCAATTATTCACCTAGACACTCGAATTATGATGTCAGAAATAGACATCCCAGTAATAATACTCCATATAATACCTGGAAGCAACCTCCTTATCCACCACGTACTCCACAACAGCGGTGGAAAAAAAACAATAATCGGAAGAACCATAATAATAAAAGACCTTACTGGCCACGACCTTCTAATGGACCCAGAGAGACAAGAGGTCCTCCACAAGAACCGTATAGGCAGGAGAGACATCCAACCTATCCTCAAAATAACTATGATACAAGAGAGAATCAATATGGTCAACAAGATTACCATAGACCACGCGATAGAAGTTCGGGCCCAAACTACTATTATGGGCCCAGAGAAGGCAGAGAACTACCATATGCACCGCCTAGACCTAGAGAACGGAGTCCTATCCAAACATATAACTATTACGCCCCATTGAGGAATCTCCGAGACACAGATAGAGACGGTGAATTTTACTATGACTACCAATACGAACGAGGTCAGAATAGATCTTTTTTAGAGAGAGGTATGGAACATCATCCCCCGAGAAGAACGGAAGAAACGAGGAGAACAAGCTCCACAAGAAAAGAGGCTGTAGAGCAGGAAAGAGAAAACAAACGAAAAAGGGAGACCTAGGAGAAAGCATTTTTAATCTCACAGATATACCACTAACCCAGGAAGAACTAGTAGTGCTTGATAAGGGGTTAAAATACGCACGGGTGAAGAATCTTGATAAATTTGAAACGTATATAAGTATACAAAAATACATAAGAAAATTGAATATCAAAAAATACTTGTTGGAAAAACCCATTAATGTCAGCACGACGCAAGAAGATTCAGTGTTACACAGTAATCTGAGAAATAGATTGATTTACAACCCGAAGCCGAAGGACAATACCCACATAGAAGTCTTCAAGAATCTTGTGACGGAAGAAATTAAGAATTTAACCTACAAAATAAGAGAAGAACCAAGAAATATCAGGATTGGCATTCAAAAACTCACCAAAAGAAAGAATCTTGTTATTAGGCCGTCAGACAAAGGCGGTGGAATCGTGATTCTTACCACCGAACAATATCATAATGGCATGATGAAACTACTAGAAGATCAGAATACATATTGTACACTTCCCAATAATCCCATATTTAAATGGAAAAAAGAACTTGAACAAGTAGTTCAACTGGGCCTTAAAAAGGGCATTCTTAATAAAAAAGAATCCAAGTACCTGGTCCCAGAGGCCTGTAGAACTCCGATTATCTACGCATTACCTAAAATCCATAAGGACAGAACAGATCCCCCTCTAAGACCGATCGTTAATGGCATAGAATCAATCACAGCGAGATTGGGTGAATATATTGATAAATACCTCCAACCAGCAGTACAAAGTACAAAGGCTTATCTACGCGACACGAAACAAATGCTCCAGACACTTGAACAAAGAGTAGACATCGGCACTGTATGGATGGCAACAGTTGACGTTTCGTCACTGTATACGATCATACCCCACTTTGCGGCATGTGAGGCCGCGAAGTGGGGTCTGAGAAAATATACCGAACTTCCCCGGTTCCAGAGGAAATTTCTCGTTAAGTGCCTCGATTTCTGTCTGAAACACAGCCATTTTTGGTACTGTAAACAATTTTACCATCAGAAAACAGGAGTAGCTATGGGGGCTAAATTTGCCCCCAGTGTCGCAGGGCTATTCATGTCCCAATGGGAAGAGGAAGTGGTGTTTACAGATCCCCGAAGAACTACGACTGTATAAAAGATACATTGATGACATTTTTATTATATGGGTAGGAGATCGTGATCTCCTAACCTCTTTTTTTCTCAAACTAAACAATAACATCAAAAACATCGTATTAACCTGGCAGATTGAGGAACAGTCCATTTCTTTCCTCGATCTAGAGATCTCACGTATTAACAATCAATACACCACTAAAACATTCTTTAAAAATGTCGATCGTAACAGTTATTTACCTCTAAGTAGTTGCCATCACAGTAACTGGCTATTTAACATCCCTAAAGGCCAGTTAATGCGACTAAGACGCAATTGTACTTTGGAAGAAGACTTTTATATGCAAGCCAGAATGATTGGAGAGAGATTTACCAGCAAAGGATACGATCAAGAGTTTATAAAAGATAAAATAGTAGAAGTCGGACAAATGCAAAGAAAAGAACTGCTTGAAGATAAAACACCCATGTGCCAGCAAGACCAGGTACCCCTGGTGTTTGATTACAACTTTCAACACAAAAAGATTGAAAGCTTTATATCTCTCCATTGGCATATTCTAAAATCCGATACTGGCCTAAGAGAGGTATTACCAGATAGACCAAAGTTCATCTATAAAAGGGCACCCACCCTGAGAGATCGGCTAGTGAAAAGCGTGATTGATCCCCCAAAAAAACAATTTTCTTTCTTTACGGGTAAAGGGTTTTACCCTTGTAAACGCTGTTATGCCTGTACCCGCACCAAACGTCCGAATGGAAAAGTATTCTCTTTTAAATCAAACAGTAATGGCACCCAATATGATGTCAACGAGTTCATCGGGTGCAACACTGAGGGAGCGGTCTATGTATTGGAGTGCAGCTGTGGCCTCCAGTATGTGGGCCGCACCAAAAGGCTATTGAGAATCCGTATTAAGGAGCATGTGCAAAACATCCAAAAGGGTTTCGACAAACACAATGTGTCCAGGCATTTCGACAAATACCATAAAAGGGACCCCAGTCATTTGAAATTTTGGGGTATCGTACCCTACGCCAGACCATGGCGTGGGGGACACAAAGTAAGGATTTTGAGTCAACTCGAGTCCAAATGGATTTTTTCCATGGACACCCTTGTGCCGAAGGGACTCAACATCGAGTTTGACGTAAATTGTTTCCTTAGCGACTTTTAGGCTTCAATATTCTTCTTAGTGTTCTTCCTCGGTTAGTGGTTCCTTTCCTTTCATCAAGTCAACCACTCTCTGTTTCTAGTTGCACTAGTTTACTAGATCACATTGGTTGTAATGTTATATATTTATACATATTTTTATATTTGTATTTTTGTACATTTTTATTATTCATTTAGTAGGTCTGTGACACGTCCCGAGCTCCAGCTTCCTCTTCTTTCTTTTTTCTTTTTTCTTACATTGTGTCGTTTTTTCCGTTTTTTCCATCTTCCCCATCGTGCTATTTTCATTCTTTATTCTTACTTTATTTTTTCTTTTTATTTTCTTTTATTATTTTTTCTTTTTATTTTCACTCACTTTTTTTTTTTTTTTTTCTATTTTTACTTTACTTTATTTTTATTTTTATTTTTATCTTTATTTTTAATTTTTATTTTATTATTTTCATTTTCATTTTCATTTTATTTCATTTTTATTTGTATATGTAATTTTAATTTTAATTTTAATTTTATTTTTTTCATCATCTATATATTTTTTTTTCATTTTTTTACACTTTTTTTCATTTTATATATATTTTTTATTTAATTTTTATTTATTTACGTTTTTGTTTTCCGCATACCTCAAATGTTATGCATTTTCAGTACAATTCCATATATGTGATAGTGCGTCTTGGTAGGGCGTTGCAGTGTGGTTTTTATTTTTCGGTTTCTAAAATCTAGTTTGAGATTATGTTCTAGCTGATCTGGTCTGTGGCTAAGTACATTCTTTCCAACCTCACCTGTTAGAGCCATCCTGACAACAGGCAACAGCACTGTGTGCTATCCTTTGTATTGATGGGCTTTGAAAAAATGGCCGCCGGGCACCCATTAACATTAGAGCGGGCTTCGGGAAAATGGCCTCCGTGCGCCCATTACAAGGGGACGATATATAAGCATTGGCTTTCTATCCCGTGTTATCCTCTGAAGAAGTCACGTGACGTGACGATATGCATTAGGATTGGAGCACGGGACGCTGCCATAGACAAACAACAGGAGACGAGCTCGGCGCTCGTAGTTACTACACACTGCAGCATTGTTTTAAATGTAAGTTGATTTGACTTGTTTTATTAAATAAATATACCTTTTATATGGGATCACGCTATGTGCGTCTCTTTCCCCCTCACACTGTACATCACTACTCTACCTGACGAACACTGAGGAGAGAGGCACGGGGACATATTCCAGTTTCCAGGCAAGGGGACAGATTCCAGATTGGTGACACTCCTGGAGGCATACGAGCTCGGCGCTCGTGGATTGATGCCCACACTCACTTCATGAAAGTGAGTGCAACCTCCCCCTGTGTGTGTCTTGCCCCCCCTCCACTGTGGTCGTTGCAGAGTTATTTTACATGCTGTATACTTTTTATTTTTTATATTTCGCTTGGCATGTTCATCATTGTCACTGCCTGTATACACGGAACGTCTACACCTGCGGGTCATTTGCAACACAGGCTGTACACCTTACAGCTGTAAGGTAAGCGGCTTGCAAACACGGAGGTGTCCTCACTGAAGATCCCCCCTCCCTTCACGATTGGACTTGTTTTGTGTTTCTCATCACGTGTTTTTGCTTTTTGGACTGGATGATAGAACTAATATTCATGTTTGTCCTAGGGATTTGTCACTTGTAGTTCACCAGGATCTGGCACGTTTTTGCTAATGGGGCACTAGCCCACATATATTTTTCTTGCATTATATATATATATATATTTTTTTTTTTTTTTGCATTGTGTCATTATTCACCCTATTTGTGTTGGTATATGCATTTTTGTTTTGCTATATTCAAGCAGTCACTGTTTCACGATTACCTTTATATATTAGGCTTTGTCTGCCCGCAACATGTCATGTTGATCAGCTACGTTGCACTGCACTGCATCCCCACCATGTTCTTTTAGCATGTAGGATCTATTCATGCATTGGGCCGTTTCTGCTTTTTTAGTTCACTTTGCCACTTTAGTCATCTTTGTAGCTTCCCTCCCCCCCCCCCTTCATCACAGCGCAACTACCATCTTCCCCCACTTTTGTCCCATTTGCCCTGCCTTGGATCAGTACTTAGGTGTTGCAGCAGTGTCCTTTTAGCATAGCCCCCCCCCCCGACAGCGCAGGAGTTTCCACTTTCACATTTTAATGGTAAAACCATTTGTCAATTTGACTTTATTTCCAGTGAGGCTTTTTCTCTTTTTCACTGATGCTGCTGGATCTGTCGGTTTTTCCGCTATTTGGAATACGCACTGGTGTGCTTCCCGTCAGCCTCCAAAATAGGCTATACAAGGTTTTTGCAAGAACATAGTGTTGTTAGAATTATTCCCTATCGTTGTGGCATTAGAATGGGGACATTCTTTTCAGAACAGGAGGTTACTTGTCAGTACTGACAATAAAGGGGTGGTTTATGCTATTAACTGCCTTTCCTCCAAACGGCACAGGTTAATAAATTATTAAGATATTTGACTTTTAAATGTCTGTCATTAAATGTTTGGATTGAAGCTAAGTTTGTTCCTGGTAGAGAAAATAGTTTGGCAGACTCACTTTCTCGATTCCAGATGGATCGTTTTTATCATCTGATGCCGGAAGCGGATCCTCAGGATGTTCCATGCCCCTGTCATTTATGGGATCTAAGATAATTTTCAAAGATATTCAACACTGGTGGACTAAATCTACTTGGTTGAGTTATATTTCCTTTTGGAAGTTATGGTTGTTCTTTTTAAAAACTAATAATTTTGTACAATTTTTCTTTTGAAGAAGTTATACTATTATTTCTTAGTTCTTTAATGGAAAAACATTATTTGTGGTCTCATATGAATAAAACGTTAGCTGGCGTTTCATTTTTTCTAAAGCTAAATTCATTGCCACATTGTTTGCGTTTCTTTTCTGTCAAGCAAGCATTAAAGGGGTATAAGAAATCTCTGCTTCGCAGAGACGAACGCTCTCCTATTGATATTGATCTATTGAGCTGTTTGTGTTCTGTTTCAGAGAAGATTTTTTTTTTCTGTTTATGAAGATCTTCTTTTTAAATCATATTTTTTTTCTTTTCTTTTCTTTGGACCTTTTCTTATAGTGGAGGTTGTCTCTGCTACAAAAATAAGCCCTCTCTGATGAGATTTAAGAATATAATTATTGAGGATAACCAATTGAGGATTTTTCTTCTTTACAGTAATGGGTATGGTAAGGGACATCCTATTTATATGAATCAGTGTCCTTTCCGTGACATTTGTCCTATATGGCTTTTAAGACCATATTTGCTGGTAAGACCAGATTTTAATGATAATTTGATTGTTCATGTTGATGGTTCTCCATTAACTACATACCAATTTAACCGTGTTTTTCACAGCTGTTTGGACTATCTCCATTTGACTCATATTCACTTAACTTCTCATTCTTTTAGAATAGGTGCAGCCACTGAAGCTGCCAAACTTGGTTTTCATGCAAATTTTATAAAAATATTGGGTAGATGGAGGTCTGATTCTTACAAGTTGTATATCCGTCCTAAATCTTTGGTTGAATTTTCTGACAGGTCGCTTGAATGTTGTTAGGATTCTCGGACACTCCTTTGTGTATTGGGCTCAGAAAAGAGCGTCAGCAAGATACTATTCTTCTAATTTGAGTCTTAAATTCTTCTTTTAAAGTGTACTGGAGTGGCTGGAGAGGTATGTGATGGAATGACTTACAGTCTGAGTTTTATAGATTGTTTGACTGTTGGCCACAGCCTGATATTCTACTTATTCGTTTAGGGGGTAATGACATAGGTCAGATGAGGACTTTATATTTCATTTTTGAAATTCAACATACAATTAATCTCATTAGCTTGGCTTTTCCTCATTTAAGAATTGTATTTTCCGAAATTATTCCTCGACTTTGATGGATTGATTCTTTCTACTTACGTCCTTTCGAAAAAACTTGAAAGCGGGTAAATAGATCTATTAATACATTTTTAAAGCTTCCTTTTGGGTTTACTTTTTTGCACTTAGAATTAGAGGGTGGTCACTGTGGTTTATACCATGAGGGCGGTATTCATTTATCAGATATTGGGCTTGAAATTTAAACACTGAATTCCAGACTTGCATAGAAAAAGCCATGGGCTGGGGTTAGGTGACAGGCAGTATGCTTATCATACTTCCTGTTGGTTGGGGTAAGTTTGTTTTGATTACTCTGAAGAGAGAATATTATTAAGCCTGAGCTGTAGTGGCTGGGTTTATTTATTTATCTATACTTTTAAGTGATGTTATAATGAAATTATTTGTAAATATTTTAGAAAATGTATTAAACCAATAAAAACAGCTGCAGACAAAAATATTTATTCAATAAAATATTTTATTTAAAATGAATTGCTTGTCTGATTTGAACTTATTATATATACACTGAAAAATGCCTGCTGCCGTCTATCCCATGTAAAGGAAAAAGGGGGGGGGAGCCTATTTATAGGCCCCCCCTTTCCTCATGGGATCTGAGGCAGCGGTAATTGTTTTAAATATATCCAAACAGTTTTGAAAATGGGATAAATTCATAGGCTAGCATGAGTTATCCAATAGAATTATATAAATTTTAGATTTAATATAGGATAGGTCAGTTAAATCAATTAACCCACCAATTAATGCATGTATACTGCAATATACCCCCTTTAAATATGGGCTACTGGTTATGGACCATTGACAGTTGCCAAAAGAAAGTGAAGAAGACAGCTCCCCACCCTCCTCTCCCTTGTTGCGGCTTTTTTATGTGGTTCATATCTTAAAATGAATTGCTTGTCTGAATTGAATTTATTATATATATATATATATATACAATGAAAAATGCCTGCTGCCTTCTATCCCATTATATCACCAGTTGCATTTGGGGGGCACTACTGCTTACCAAATGCAACCAAATCAAATAAGAGTCTGTGCTGCAACTTTTCCACAACCATGTGCAATGCATATAGTTGTGGTGAGGGTGATACAGCTTTTAGGGTTTAAAATAGGTGGTGAGGAAGCAACATATCACCTTCTCACCGCCTGTCTAATACCTCTGAAAAGCAATCCATGCGCGGCAGTTTTTTACAGTTATGCCGCGTACACGCGATTGGAAATTCGGCCAGCAAAAGACAGATGAGAGCTTTTGGTCTGTTGTGTATATGCTCCATCGGACTTTTGCTGGCCGAATTTCCGCCAGCAAAAGATTGAGAGCATGTTCTCAATTTTTCCAACGGAAAAAGTTTCTATTGGAAATTCCGTTTGTGTGTATGAAATTCCGACGCGCAAAAAAAACACGCATGCTCAGAATCAAGTACGAGACGGAGCCGCACAGTCTGGTAAAATGACCGTTCGTAATGGAGATGGCACATTCATCACACTGCAAATTTTTAAATCTTTAAAAGCGCATTCTCTTCTTCTTTATAATGCTAGAAGAATTAAGTTGTTTTGCTGCTCATATTCACACAGACTTCTCACAAACTGATTTCTTTATTATTTCTCGTGATCTCCTGAATAATCTTTTTAGGTTTTTCAAGTCAGATCTCCCTAATAATGTTTTTTTTTTCACAAGAAAAATAATGTTTAGAATTAATTTTTATAGTCATTATTATTATTTTTTTGAATCAAGATCTCCTGTGTGTGTTTTTTTGTTTTTAATTATTTTATAGTGATCTCCATTTTATTTATGTATTTATTTTTTGTATGTCATGTTTCCACAACACCATTATTATCTTGTATTTGTAAATCTCAAGGAGGTTGGTTGCTGTTCCTTGTTAATTTGACATTGTATTTTTAAATGTACCTGCCTACTCACAAACAAACTATCCTTTTTGAAGTAAAACACATAGGCAAGTATTTCTGAAAACCAAAATATCCATTTATTCTGGGTCATAACAAAATAAAGAGAAAGGCAATGCTGGAGAAACTGGTGAAATTTGCCAAGCCTTTGTACCCCAGGGCACACATCAATTATTTTACAGTCAAAATTGGTGGCTTGAGGAGTCCTTATAATAGTGAGCACAATCCGGTCCAGGACTACAAGAGATCAGGAACAGCAGCAGATGACATATCTGTCCCCAGGCTGTGGTCATGCCACAGCCTGCATCTTTTGCCAGACCAGACTGAACCCAGGCCATCACTCTCTGGTCTTCTTTAGACGCTTCCTTCCAGGCTGTGGCTGTGGTGTTTGGAGGTGTAGCAGGAGGTGGAGGAGGAGTAGGACCTGGAGGAGGAGAAGGAGAAGGAGAACGACCATGGTTCAACTCACAAATGTGGCTTTGACTTTTGAGTTGGCCCCTCAACCCCTTATTATGGGCTTGTAACATTACTTCCTCATATAAGATGCATTGGCCCTCCTCCATTTCCAGCATTTTGCAGGCTGTAATGTACGCAAAGTCATATTGAACACTGTGGGGGGGTTCTGAGGGCAGCAGTAGCCTTCAGAAATAAGCCAATTGCTGCCTCCTTCACATTACTCCTCTTCCTGCCACTCTTTGGTGGAAGGCCGAGGGGAGGGACCTGCGATTCTGGCAGGCTACTGGGCCCGGCCACCTCCTGTTTGCCACTTTCCACAGCCTGGATGAGGCTTTCCAGTGTATGAAAAAGGAACATCGTTTTAGTTTTTGGTTCATCAATCACACACAATTTTCATCTTATGACTATTGCAAATTTAATATTAATAAATAGAAAAGACTATCATTCTGACCCCAGCGTTTTTCATTCTTGTCCCAATCATTTGTGACCACTACTGTCTATTGATATGTAAAACACTTTGTGAAATCAGAAATTAGTGATCAAAATTAGCATATATTTAACATAATTAATTTGACAACCAGAAATATTTTGAAGAATGCTATACCTGGCTCAAGCTGGGCTCCTCCACATGTTGCTGCCTGGAAGGCCCAGTTAGGACGTCAGAAGCCTCAGCTGGGGAGGAGGAAGTGTGGAAGGAAGACTGGAGAGTGCTGGCCTGGGTTCATTCTGGCCTGCCAGAAAATGCAGTCTGTCATAGTACCGCAGCCTGGGTACATAAATGTCATCTGCTGCAGCTCCTGATCTCAGGGAATCCTGGACCTTCTTGAGCTCCCTATTATAAGTGCTCCTCATGCCACCAATTAGGGCCTTCAAATAGGGGATGTCTGCCGTGGGGATCATTGGCTTCACAAATTCCACCAATTGATCAAGCGCTGCCTTCCTCTTTGGTTTATTGTTATAAAAGGGGTAGTTTACCTGCCACAGACAGGGCAGCTCCCTGTACAATGAATATGGGGATAAAGTCCTCATTGTTGAAAAGATCAATTTTCTCTGCAAGACACAACACAAGACAAACCCTAATGTCAGGCTAAACGCTCATAATCTTGACCCAATATAGGCCTCAATCTATAAGCAGTATAGGCCACTGATGCACCAACTTAAAATTGTACCTTCGTTATAACAATCGGCACTTCCACTACACCTTCCTCCACTTACAGTTCGTACGTATGACGCACGCGTGTTACGCTTTATATACACTGCGCATGCATGAAACTCCGCCCATGTCGCCCGCCCCTGATGTTCTTTCTAGAATGTTCCTGCCCCGTTTCTTTTGTTGCAGTGGGAGAGGAACATGGCGGAAACACAGCAGGTGCTTAATAACAGTAACGAGGAGGGAAGCCCAAAGCAAGAAATGTCCCGATCCAGGAGGAGGAGATTTAAGGCCTCAGATATGTCCTTTTGAAGAGATGGTGGAGATGGTGGACATATTGAAGAGGGCCGACTATGATGGGAAGTATGGACCATACCTAAACCCAAATGTGAGAAATGCCAAGATCCTGAGTAAAGTTGTGAAGAGTCTGCGCCAGAATTTTGGGGTACGACGATCCAATGAGCAATTGAGGAAACGCTGGTCGGACCTCAAATTAAGGGAGCAGGATCAGTATAGAAGGATCAAGAAAGTGCTTCTAAAAAGTAAGTAGTTGTCGTGTGTTCCTATTCTTATTTTTACTTGCATGCTGTTCCATGTGCTTTTCTTTACTGTTGTACAGTTTAAAATGGCTACTTTCACGTTCGTGGGCACAGTAATCGGTCATAGTAAACATTGATCATTTGGCAAGTAAATACAATGTTTTTTCCAGATACAGGGTTAACTACATTTGGTCATGATAATTTGTATAAAATGAAGTTTAGGACATTGTTGTCTAGATGTATTTGAAACTAGAATGAATTGCAAACTTGATTCAGTGGAATGTAAGGAGAGGACACTCAGCAGCTGTTTACACATCTGGACTCTGGAGCACTAGTGTGGGACACCAGAGCACATTTTTTAGGGTGACCCACACAAGTGCTCCAGTGGATACTTGGGGTGTCTCCATGTGTGAAAATTGTCCAAAAAAGGTAAGTATTCCAGCTTGGTTAAGGGAATTAATCATGTCTTCAACTTGGAACTCTGCCCAAACAGACAATTGTACACCACTTCCAAGCAATGTTTCACATTCATATTTCTGTCCACAAATATCTGTGTGCTAAGTATACCTTTTGTTTCATTCTCATAGGGGAGAAAAGACTCGCTCTGTCGGAGGACACCAGCAACACCACACCTCAGGAAGAAGGGGAGCAGAGTATTGTTGTACCTCAGGATGTGGAGGAAGGAGAGGTGGAAGAAGTGCTTGAATTTGGCACCACAATAGGTCAGTGTCGGACACACAGATTCAGGTAATAGATGTATGCCTGCATATTTATAATACACGGTGTGTTTTTTTTTCATTTTAGGTGATGTGGATGTTGTGGAAGAAGAATCTGATTTCACAAGTGAAAGTGCCCAGATCCTTAATACATGATGTGTATTTTTATTTTAGGTGATGTTCAGGTTGTGGTCAAAATCAAGTCATTTCACCAGTGACAGTGCACAGCTTTTCCAGGAAATGATGTTTTGTAGTCGTGATTTGGACCTTATCAAGAAAAAAACCAAGGAGATTGAACATAGAATGAAGAACATGATTGATGTACTAGGGAGAATCTAAATTCTAAAAAGATTCCTGGATTTTTTTTTCTAAAAATTTTAAATAAAGTTTTAATTCAGTTTAAAAGCCAAATTTGGAAGATGCACACAGTGTGTCAACATGTGTTATCTGCCATGCCAACTCTAGTAGGTGAGAGGAAGTGGTTGCACCCCCAAAACACGTCCGTTGATCCCCCATGATGGGAGATAGCACATGTTGACATTAGGTATGGGATCAGAAAGGAAATCCCCATTTTGACTCACAATTTGTGTGCATCTTCTAAATTTGGCTTTTACAGGGGTGACTTCACCCCATCTGATGAAGGCAAGATCAAGACCTTTTTCACACTGTTAAATGTCTGATATTACCTTCTTTTTTGCAATGTTGAACTTTGTTAATTCCAGAGTTGTGTATGTTATGTTTGGTAACATGCCTCTTTCTGTATTTTTGAAAAAATTTCAAGGTAAAACTTTGAAAAAAAATGTGGTTTTTTTACCGCCAAATGTTTTATAAAACGCGTATATGAATGTGCATGGAGTAAAAGGCTTTCTACTCAACAATGTGTGACTTCTTCTTTCAATGCTCAATAACACTTTTTGTATTAAGTTGGTGTTTACAGTGACAATGGGTGGTATTTAAATAATGTGAAAACCACTTGGCACTAGGAGAAACTAGGAGACAGATAAAACAAACACAAGCAGTAAATCCTAATCAAGATTTTATCATATCAATTTTTAGTTTATTTAAAAAATATTTACAAATTAGCTGGCATAGCAATGGCCCCCCTACCCATAAAATATTCCACATATTTTTCACGCAATTCACGGGTGCTTTAGTGGGGGGAAGCCAGGACGGACAGCTTCCAGGGCCATCAGTGTTGGTTCCCGAAGTATCAGATTACTCGCCCCCTCTGATGGCCCATTGTCAAAATTTTAGTGGGTGGGGTTCTAAATGAGTTTATGATCCCAAAAAAAGACTCTGGCACTCTACATGAATTTAAGGACAACAATAACATTTGTACACATTATAGGGGGTGTTTAGGGTAAAGTAGTACAATGGAGCTGACAAAATACATTGTTTCAGTGACTAGGCTAGGTGTGTATGGGCCCAGGATAGCATGCTGGGGAGGTTAGCGAAGGCAAATATGCATGTAGGCCAAAAAAGGATCATTACAAGATTCAAGCATGCATGAGGACAAAGGGGACATTCACAGCATACTACAATCATGGTAATTATGGTATGATGAAAGAAATACAAAACATTAGCATACATTAAATACATATAATGTGATGTTAAAGGATGAAACATACCCTAATATAGTCCTTCTGCAGGACGTGAATGATGGCAGAACAAGTCTCTGGAATAATGATCCCCAGATGCCTGTAGAGAACTTGATGTCCTGCAGACTTCTCCCTGTCGCCAAGTACCGCAAGGTGGTGACTAGCCTCTGCTCCAGAGTGATGGCTTGCCTCATGCAGGTATCCTGCCTGCTAATATAAGGGGTGAGCAAAGCCAACACATGGTGAAAAACGGGGTCCGTCATCCTGAGAAAATTCCTGAAATCATCAGGGTTATTCTGGATCTCATGCAGCAGAGGCATATGAGAGAATTGGTCACGCTGGAGTAACCAATTCTTGGTCCATGAACTCCTCCCCACTCTGTTCATGGACTGGGTCTGGGTCAAAGTAAGAACCCCAACACCAAGCCCCCACACAGCACGAACTCTACGACGAGTACGTAACCGCAACATGGCTTCAAAACGGTCGGCTGGTCAGAACGAACTAACCGAACGCACTGAAGAACAGCAAGGCCTGTGAAGAGCAAGCTGAAAATCAGAAAAGAGCGGACAAAAACGCACTGAAAAACAGATACGAACTGACTACACGGACTGAAAACCAGATACAAACCCACAAGCACAAACTGAACAGCAGTGAAACGATCTGAAAAAGCAGAAGTCTGAAAAGCACGAATCGTCTCTCACCAAACTTCTACTAACACGAGGTAAACATGAGATTAGCAGAAGGAGCCCAAAGGGTGGCGCACTGCCTATTGAACTTCCCTTTTCTAGTCCCGTCGTACGTGTGAATGCAAGACAGCTTGAGCGAAATCCTGTCGGAGTTCCGTCGAAAAAACATCACAGCTTTTTCCGACCAAAATTCCGATCGTGTGTACACGGCATAAGGGAGTTAAGCAGGCCGTACACGGTTGAATTTCGAACTAATTTTCTTTTCAAAATCAGAAAGTTCGTTTTTTTATGATCCGATGATGCCACCATTGATTTTCGAAATTCGGCCGACCAAACCTTCAATTTCACCGCATGTTGCTACAGAAAATAATTTTCTTGGCCGGGAATCTTCTTTTCTCTCCGTAAATTTTCTTTTCTTATTACATTTCTCGCATGATTCTCCCATCATTGATTAGAAAATCGTTAATTTTTCTAGAAATTTCCAACATGTCTGATTCCTCAAATTTAATTGCCGCACAAAAATCGGCCATTGTTGCAGCCCACTAATGGTGCGAAATTCATACGAAAATTCTTTCATACGATTTTCTAAAGAAAATTCTTACGAAATTCGAATCGTGTATGGCCGGCATAAGAGTGCCGTTTCACACTTTTGCTCTGTGAATTTGCAACAAATTCTGTGTCGATTCCGCACCACATCCAAATCACACCCCGTTCATGCGAACCGCTGCAGGTGTGTATGTTAAGGCAATGACACCCTGAAATCGGTTTGCAAAACGCAGTGTGATTTGCAGAATTGGATTGCATAGGTGTAAACACCCATGCGATCTGATTCTGGGTTGGCCAAAAAAAATAAGGGTCCTGCTACACTTTGGTGCAGATTTGGTGCGATTTAAGCCATGCAGAATGAATGACTCAATTCGCACTGCTGAAGAATCGCATGTGATTTGAACAGGAATGTGGTGCGATTCCTATTCAAACTCGCATGCAGTTCCCGCACCACATAGTGTGAACTGGCTCAGAGCAGCAGAGAAGGGCATTTGTTTTGTTGAGGGGGGGTGTCTGGACAGGGGACTTACCAATTTTCCAGCCTCTAGTCTCCTCCAATTGCAGTTTTCATGCTGCAGCTGCACACACACCTATCTAGCACCATGCTGTGTGTGTGTGCATATCAGGGGGTGGGGTTGCTAGCCCGGGCACAGCAGGGAATCAGGGATTGGTCAGTTTACAGGGGTCTTCAGCACCCTGAGGTCCTGTGCTGTTTACCCTGAATCCTCCTGTGAGAATGGTGAGTGACAGTACAGGATCAGCACAGGCAGCTACAAAGGCAGCACACTTCACTGTGCACCCAACTTGCTGCCGTGAAGACCATGGAGGCGGAGCTGCAAATATTCAGTTTACTCAGAAAAGAGTGAAGGAGAGGTGAGAGAAGTGACAGCCAGCCCCGCAGGCAGAACAAGTGGTCGCCCGACTCCCGAACCAGGCAGCCCCAGCGCTGATAGTTGTCACTTGTCCATGCAGAGACCACACACTGCAGTCCTTCCAGCTCAACTCAGCTCTGCAACATCCTGCAAGGTTGTGACAGAACCGGCCCTGATGGGGGTGCCCGTTCAGTAAGACGGTCCTGTGTGACAGCATTGCTTTCTATGAAACAGTATAAGGTTCACAATAGGGAGGATTTACTAAAACTGTAGCACACAGAAGCTGGCGTAGCGGAGCATGGTAACCAATCAACTTCATATTTCAGATTGTTCAATTAACCTTTGACAACCTAGAATCGGATTGGCTACTATGCACAGCTGCACCAGATATTGTGTGCTCCAGTTTTAGTAAGTCCCCCCAATGAGTTACCTTTCTCAGCACCCTGAGGCTGAGTGGAAAACTTAGTTAATTTTTGTCTTCTGTTGCATGCCTTACTTGTTACTTTTACTTTTTATGACATAATAATGAATATTCATTCATTACCTACATAAAAAACGATCTTCAAAGGTTATTCTGTTTTTAGATTCAGTCATCAATGCATTTTCTAGTGTATGATTGACTTAGTGGATTACATAAGCCTTCAAATTGTTCCATAAGGTGAGTCAGACCCCTGAAAAATGCCTGCTATTTTCACAATACATTTATCACACTTATAGAAATTTTTTTTTTTAATTTGCATATGCTCATTCACGTACATATACAGTATAAGATATACATAACAATTATCTGCATTAAGTTGAATTGTATGATTTGGCTGCAAATTAATCCTCCTTTCAACCTAAAATATAGGTTTCCATGCTCTAGATGAGAGTATCCAGTAAGATGAATACTGTACACATGATATATCAGATCTTCTCCATAAAGATTCCAGTGTCACCCAGCTTGAAGATGCCACTGTTGTAAACTCTCATTCACTCGTAAGAGTAAATAAGAAACCCAGAGATAGATTATAGCGTAGTATATTTATTTAATAGGTAAAAGAAAAAATGTAATTAAAATCCACTCACATTCTATAGGTGCCAATGGGGCACCAACACAACCAGCTTGACCGATATTAGTTCCTGCATCGCCGCACGTGTTCCCAGAGCCGGCATGCATTTCAAAGGGCCCTTTAGAACACACCGCAGCTCCGGAATTACGAGTGGCAATGCAGGAACTAATAGCAGTTGAGCTAGTGTATATGTCTAGATATAATCTAGACATAATAACTTAAAGGGGTAGCGCTGTGAGTATTGTTTTCAGTAGTTTGAGGTTTATGCTTTAGTAACAGCAGAAAACTCTTCTTCAGATAAATATTGTTTATACAGCTTAGTTTTGAGAATGACACAAATATTAATTTTCACAAAGTCTGCTGCTTCAGTGTTTTTAGATCTTTTTGTTAGATGTTACTATGGTATACTGAAGTATAATTACAAGCATTTCATAAGTGTCAAAGACTTTTATTGACAATTTACATTTTATGCAAATAGTCAATATTTGCAGTGTTGACCCTTCTTTTTCAAGACCTCTGCAATTCGCCCTGGTATGCTGTCAATCAACTTCTGGGTCACATCCTGTCTGATGGCAGCCCATTCTTGCATAATCAATGCTTGGAGTTTGTCAAAATTTGTGTTTTTTGTTCACCTGCCTCTTGAAGATTGACCACAAGTTCTCAATGGGATTAAGGTCTGAGGAGTTTCCTGGCTATGGACCCGAAATTTCGATATTTTGTTCCCCAAGCCCCTTAGTTATCACTTTTGCCTTATGGCAATGTGCTCCATCATGCTAGAAAAGGCATTGTTCATCACCAAACTGTTCTTGGATGGTTGGGAGAAGTTGCTATCGGAGGATGTTTTTGTACCATTCTTTATTCATGGCTGTGCACCGCACGCGCACGCGCAGACACTGCGGCCAACACGTGGCCGATGAGAGGGCATGACGCCATGGAATGGGAGGTCCCAAGGTCATGCCCTCTCATCGGCCACGTGTTGGCAGCAGTGTCTGCGCGTGCGCGTGCGGTGCACGCCGGAACATGTAGTTTCCGGGGCGCCGCACTGCGTACATGCGCGGACGCCCTTCACTTGCGTCCGCACACCTGATCATTATCTGATCAGGTGTGGGGGGTATTTTAGTAACCGGCCAGTCCCTCGGTTTACACGCTGGACGAGGGACGTGCCTGTACTTGCTCTCACACACATGAATCAGGTAACCTGAATTATCATCATACTAATAATACCTTCAACTCCACTCTTTGCTTAGCCCTGAATTATTCCCCCTTAGGTGCTATCATCTTGGAGCCACCATCCATCTCCCAGGCAATCATTAACATTGACCCCTTTGAAGTTATATACTTTTCTACACGGCCTATCAGGTAAATTATTCCTGGTTTTTCCAACTAGTTTTTCAGTCCCTTTCAGCACAGTTCCTGAATCCTTAACACATTCCCTTTTTTATCTATTCCCCTTTAGGATTCACTGCCTCTGTTTTCTCTTCAAAAAAGACCGTGTTTTATGCATATAATTTATAAAAACGTCTAAATGAGCTATTTGTTTTGCTACATATCCTATTAGGTAAGCCTTTTTCCTGTGCATTTTTCCTCCCCATTCCTGTGATTAATACCAGACCCATCGGTAAAGCAAATTTATTTATTTTTCCATAGAGGCCTATTGATTGCCAACTCCCCTAACTGCCCTGCTGTGTGTGCGCCTTTTTCTACAGGCACCTCTCCCCTCCTTCAATCAACTGTTTTTAATCTATAGCGTGAGTTTCTTATCATTAAAAACCTTTTTGTTTTTTGCAATTGATGCATAACTGCATCACCCCCAGTATTTCTTAAACGCAATGTTCGATATATATTTAACATCCACTCACCTATTTCTAATGCATTCCCTTGCCAGGTTTACTGCGTACCCCCTGCAGGCACATTATACGGCGCAGCCTGCCCTTCCCCGTTGTGGTGGCGCTTTTCGTGCCCCCCCTGGTTGTCGGTCTCTCAGGTACGTTTGCGTTACAGGGGACACTGGAGCCACCTCTCTGTGTGATTGTCCAGCCACAATATTTTATCATTATATTATTCAGCTGTGCACTTAATATCATATTGTTCAATATTTTTGTTTACATATTGTTTTCTTTACCCTTATGTACAGACTTTCCCATACCTAATTTGAGCTCTTGTTCCCTGAGGAAGCCAATGCCTTGGCGAAACATGTAGGAAACCGAGCCCCCATTTCGTTAGCCTTTTCCATCTGGCCTACTCTACTGCATCTTGGGTCGTACGCAATATATGTCTGTTTTTAATGTCAATCATTTGAATGTGTTTTCATGTTTGTAACATTATTACTAATAAAAACAATTTTTGTAATTTTGTCATTTTAAACTCTCTCTTTCTCTTTACATTATTTTGACCCTAGCACCGTTATAATCCCCTATCCCCATATTCAACTAGCTATTTAACCATTTTGGGATGAGGTGCTGCATCCAATTGTACCATCTAGCCACAACCATATTTTTCATTTTAATATGAAGTTTTCACAAAAATTAACTTCTGCTTTTACATCTTATTCATCATACTTACATAGTTACATAGTAGGTGAGGTTGAAAAAAGACACAAGTCCATCAAATCCAACCTATGTGTGTGATCATGTTCTCAGTCTAAAGTGTCTGGATATGTGACAAATTTTCTTTAAACTTCCATGCATCATCATGTTCCGCAAGATGGAAACCTTTTTGGCACAGATGTTATCAAGACCATGATTCAAAGGCACATACCATCCATTAAATTAAGTTATGAATTAATGGCACTTGTTTTTGGTTAAACACTCTTGACAATATACTTACATACTATACAGCCGGTCCCCGGGTTACAAACAAGATAGGGTGTGTAGGTTTGTTCTTAAGTTGAATCTGTTTGTAAGTTGGAACAGGTACATTTTTTAAGTGTAGCTCCAGACAAAAAAAACAATTTTTAACCTTTTTGGGTAGCATAGGGAAGGGTTAACACCCCTGTAATATTTGTTTTGCTATCTTTGCCCCTGTTCAGAAGATTTCACCTCACTTTATGTCCCAATGACAATTGGATTTTGAAAATTTTGGGTTGTTGTGGAAACAAGCCTTGGTGATAAAGCATCAGTGGAGGTACATTTTTCCCATAATAACTCTTACAGGAGTGAATTTCCCTTCCTAGGGGTTGATTTCCTCTCACTTCCTGTTGTCTCCCTCCGTTTGTAAGTAGGAGTCGTTTGTAAGTCGGATGTTTGTAACTAGGGGACAACCTGTAATGATTAGTGTTATATACATACAACTTATATATTCATATAATAAAATAAATATAATAAAACCTCTGGTCATTTTGAATGGCACCCCAACATACTTTCACAATGCACTTGTGCTGCAGCACACCACAATGCACTATCCAATGCAAATTTGCAGCTGGAAGGATTTCCAATCAGTTGTGGTGCATTAGTGCACAGGATTTCCCTGCTGTCAATGGGCCTTTATGGTGGCAACCTTGAAGTAACCTTTCTACAAAGGAACCAAAATAGTAAATAATAAATGTAAGGTGTTTAAGAGTTTAGCAAAGAGGCTTTTAGTGGTCTGGGCAATGTTAAGGCATTTGTATTATACCCTGAGTTAGCTGAATATTGTTTTTTCAGTGTGATCATTTTCCTGTTTCCCGATTATAATTTGCCTTCTGTTTATTAAGAAAAATATTACAAACTGAGTTAGCCGCAGTGCTTCTGTATACTAAAGCTAGCAGGAAAAATATGTACTTGGAAATGTAGGGAATATGTCATGGGCTTATGATAACATTTCTGATATGCCTGAAAAAATGTGTTGAATGAAATCAAGGAACAGCCTTAACCCATTATCTAGAAGACAAAAAACAATGTGTAAACATGCAAACTTGGCCCCGATTGAGAAATCACCTTTCATTACTTTGACTGTTCTTAACTGATAAATGGTGAAAGCTGTATTGCCAACATTACAGCTTTGTATTTTTACTCTCTGATATTGAACACCAAGGGTTAACATCTCTAATAAATGCTATTTTTTAAAAGGTTTTTTATCCTTCTACCAATTTGTTTTTAGCCAGGGTCAGACAATGAATAGTATAGTACAATATAGTACAGTTCTGCTGCTTCTGTTACAGTACCTATTTTTGTACAAGTCAGTGAAAGATAAACGAAATCTGTGCTTGTACACAGTAGTTTTTCTGGTACCAATATAAATCAGGGACAATTCTTTTAAGCCAACACTTGGAATTTGCATTCCAGTTTTTGTACATTTTATTATTGGATCAAGCAGTGCTAACGTAAATTTAACTATAAACAGCGATGTTATAAAATGTACGAATCAACATAAATGTACCAACTTGTGATGCCCCAATTCCTTCCTAGGATATTAATTTCTTTCAAAAAATAAGATATTAATAAAAAAAGGCATTAGAGATAACATTACATGGGGGGGGGTGTATTTAAAATAATAATAATAATACTTGCACATAAATAATACAAGCACTTTCTAAAATATATTTGATTTATAAATTGCAGTGAAATATCTTTGATTGTCATATTTATATATATTTTTGTGTGTTATAGCTAGTTTGGAGCTCTCTGTACCACCCTTTCCTAGCTTTGGTGGGAAGAGTTACAGGAGGAGGAAGAAGACAATGTGCAAAGCCCAAAAGCAACCCCCTATGTTAAGGGCATGTGACCTGGTATGGTTCAGGAGGTGGGTGCTCGCTTGCCCCCCCTCCCCCTCCCCCCCCTTCTTGACCTGCCAGGCTGCATGCTCAGATAAGGGTTGTTTTTTTTTACTGGCAAATGTTTGTTTTTTGTTTTTTTACAAAAGGGAAGTAGATGGATTTGTGAGAGAAATAACACAGTAGTTCTTTTTTAAATAGTCTTTGATTTCCCAGTATTTAAGCATTGGCCTAATAGTGCCACATACAGTATCTCACAAACGTGAGTACACCCCTCACATTTTTGTAAATATTTTATTATATCTTTTCATGTGACAACACTGAAGAAATGACGCTTTGCTACAATTTAAAGTAGTGAGTGTACAGCTTTTATAACAGCGTAAATTTGCTGTCCCCTCAAAATAACTCAACACACAGCCATTATTGTCAAAGCCTCTGGCAACAAAAGTAAGTACATCCCTAAGTGAAAAATGTCCAAATTGGGCCCAAAGTGTCAATATTTTGTGTGGTGGCCACTATTATTTTTCAACACTGCCTTAACCCTCTTGGGCATGGAGTTCAACAGAGTTCACAGGTTGCCACTGGAGTCTTCTTCCACTCCTCCATGACGACATCAGGGATCTGGTGAATGTTAGAGACCTTGCACTCTCAGCTTCTTTAGTAGGTCAGTGGTCATCTTGGAGGTGTGTTTGGGGTCATTATCATGTTGGAATACTGCCCTGCAGCCCAGTCTCCGAAGGGAGGGGATCATGCTCTGCTTGAGTATGTCACAGTACATGTTGGCATTCATGGCTCCCTCAATGAACTGTAGCTCCCCAGTGCTGGCAGCACTCATGCAGCCCCAGAGCATAACACTCCCTCCACTATGCTTGACTGTAGGCAAGACACACTTGTCTTTGTACTCCTCACTTGGATGCCACCACACACACTTGACACCATCTGAACCAAATACGTTTATCTTGGTCTCATCAGACCACAGATAAACAGGACATCTCCCTATTTGTCCTGTTTATCATTGAAAGTAATAGAGGGGAAATCTTTCAATGTGGACACTGGTCCTGGTGACCTGGGGGTCCCCAAGAAATTACTTTAATTTTCAGGGATTTTCTCTCACTTCCTGTTTGGCTATAGGACAGGAAGTGAAGGAAAATCTCTGCAATGAGACACGGAAAAAGTCTGACAGGTGTATAACCCTCCCTCAAGCCTCGTACACATGGTACGATTGTTGGCAGGGGATTGCCTGTTGACAGACTGCTGTCCTAAAATTTTACCGTTAGTATGCTCCCTTTGACAATTGTTGTCCTACTTTCGGCCAACAAATGTTGGCTGACAGGCTAGTAAATTTTCGGCGGACAACGCCTCCACGTCTGATTTTCGTATGGTCACTACACAAATCCGTCAAACAAAAGTCGAAAGTACAAACACGCATGATCAGAACCAAGGAACGAGCCAGAAGCGGTCGGTCTTGTAAACTAGCGCTTGTAATGGAGAATTAACATTCGTGGCGCGGCAAATTATGAAATGTTGAAATGCAGCGCACATTCTCTTCTTCTTTAATGGCATAATAATGAAGCTGCTTTGCTTGTAATACTGATGGAGTTATGACAAACTTATTTTAAAAGGCATTTGTTTTCTAGTGATATCAAGAATATTATTATTTTGCTTGTTTTTTGTTTTTTTGGGCAAGTTACCACAACACCATTATCCTGGAGTTTTTAAGATCAAAGATACAGCTATGTTGGTGTCCCTTGTTAATTTTACATTGTATTTTATTTAATGTAACTGCCTACTCCCAAACTGTTATTTAAAGTAAAACACATAGCCAAGTATTATTGTGTATCATTTTTTTATTCTCAAATTAAATTAGACATGCTATCTGCCATCCAAATACAAAGAACTTAACCAAAAAGTGCATTCTATGCATACAAAAATATAGAAAATATAACAAATGAAAACATTATTAAAAAAAAAACAAAAGAATAGAAATTAGTAAGTGGGTAAGGGGTGAAAATCCCCAGACCAGCGGGGTTGTTGGGGTTCTTGTGGCTGGTATTGCCACTGAACGCCATGCTGCTGTGGTGGGTGGGGTGGCTGTGGTTGGTGGGTTGGCTGTGGATGTGGGGCCACAAAATCAGAAATGTGTGTGCTTTCTGAAATTTGGACCCTCACCCCGTTGTTGAGGAGCTGCAGGATGAGTTCCTCACACCTGCTCCTTTACTCACTGGCCATCTGCCTTAATTTATTGGCCATCACACACCCAAATGCTTCAGCCTCATCTGGGTCTGTCCGGATGGCAGTAGTGGCCTGGTTGAGGAAGGCAGCTGTGGCCTCCTCCAGATTCCTGCTCTCCTGGGCCCTTTTAGCAGGAGGGCATAGGGGAGGGATCTGGGACTCTGTCTGGCTGCTGGCTCCTCCAGACTGACACTTTCCTGTGTATGAAAATGGGACATAATTAGAATCTTTTTTAGGGTTTGATCACACACTTTTGATCTCCTCACTGTTGCAAATTGAATGTTGAGAAATAGAAAAGACTATCATTCAAATAATTTTTGGTCACTACTGTCTATTGATATGGAAACCACTTTGGTAAGGCAGAAATATTTTCCCAATAACGTCTAGTTATTGTATTTTTGGATACAAATATGTTCAACAATGCTATACCTGGGTCAAGCTAGGCTTCTCCACATCTTCATCCTGTGCATCAGGGCCTGTGTGGACCTCAGAAGCTGTGGCCTCAGCAGACGTCAAAGGAAGCGTAGACAGCGATGTCCTGGGTTCTGTATGGTCTGTCAAAAATCGCAGGCTGTGGGAATATCACAGCCTGGGGACATATAGGTCATCCACTGCTGCTCCAGATCTCTCAGAGTCCAGGACCTTGTTCAGCTCCCTTTTAAATGTAGTCTGAAAGTTGGCTATTTTTTGCTTTACGTAGTTGGTGTCTGCCCTGGGGTACACAGGTTTGCACAACTCTACCAGTTTCTCCAATGCTGCCTTCCTCATTATTTTATTTTAGTAGTCTCTACTCTTCACCTTCCAGAGACAGGGCAGCTCCCGATACAGGTCAATGAATTGGGGAAGAAATTCTGGCGAAACTTATCCATCATGATGATATAATGCCTGCAAGACAAACCATAATGTCTGGCTTAACCCATAAGCTGGTCCTAATATAGAACTCAATCTAAGCAGTATAGGCACCTACCCACCTATGCCCCAATTTCCAATTGTTCTTTAATTTTCTGCTCCTTTCCTGTGTTGGCGATCGTTCATTCTCCACTCCAAGAACGTTCCTACGGCCTTTCCATTGACTGAACGTTCTGGCTTTATACACACTGCGCATGCGTCAAACTCCACTCTCAGTGCATAATGACGCTGGGGTGTGACCATCTCTGTTCTGCATGCGACACCCATGGCAGAACATTCAGGAGGGACAACATGGTAGATTCAGCAGATTACAGCCAGCCCCATGGTGGTGGAGCTCATAGGAGGCACAAAGCAACCCCCATGAGCAAGGGTGAGATGGGGGAGATGGTGAGCATCCTAGGGAAGCACGATTACGACAGCAAGCTGCGCAATTACGAAAGGCCCAACAGCCCAAAGGATATCATTTTGGAGAAGGTCATCGGTGCTTTGCAGTGCGAATTTTCACTGGAACGATCAAAGGGCCAAATACGACAACGATGGTCTGATCTCAAACACTGTGAACAAGACCAGATGGAGTACATACATCAGATCATAAAAAAATAATCAATATTTGCATCTAAACAATATGTATATGTGTAAATTTAGCTGTCTGTATATGTTCTTTTTCCAAGTAGCTCTAGAGAATTCTATATAAGCTTTTCTAAAATCTTTGTATGACTTTGGGATTCCAAAGATGAAGGCGAATATAAAGCATATATGAACATTATTATATGGTCATGTTTTTGGACATTCCCTTTTTTGGGGGAACATCACCTTCCTTTTTTTATGCATTTTCACAGAAAAAAACCCACAGTGCAGCATGGTGGAGTCCACTAGTCAGGAGCAAACATTTTACATCAGACCAAGTGCAAGGTTGGTCAACTAATGTAGCAAAATGGATGCTAGAAACAGATGTGACGGGGTGGCTTAATGAATGGTGTATTGTTTATTTTTAGAGGAACGTGAGTGTGGTCAGCTCACCCAGGATATTTCTTTGGAGCCATGGGATCTGACTCCTGGACCCAGCACAGACATTGCCATTGTGGACGTCAAATCCCCTAACGTGAGTCACAGTGAGGGCCAAAGCAAACCAGAAGAGGAAGAAAGTATTCAGGAGCCTCTTGTTTGCACAAGTAAGTATTCTTGGAATCTTGCTTCAAATGTGTATACGTGTCGAGTGTTTAGATGTCCAAACCAAACACCCACTCCACACATTAGCAAAGTATGTAGTGCCTTAACATTAGCATGGAGAAAGAAGGGCTGGAAGGAGCTGGCAGTGTTGCTAGTTTGGGAGACCCAAGCACCAGGGCCAAGATTACAGAGTAACTCCACTCCTCTAGGTGCACCACCAGGTCCTGTTTTCTAGATTTTCCCCAGTCTATAAATGACTGTGCGAATTACTAAAAGTGAAAATGACAACATCACCTGTGCCAAATTTAAGAACTCTAGAAAACATGACCTGGGTTTGCATCTTGAGGAGGAGAGTTGGGAAACACTGCCCTAACTAATGTGAATTGTAATGTTTATGTGTTTTTTAGAATCTAAAACCCCAAATTTTAAGGTGCCCCCCAAATTGGGTCTTAACATTCTTATTTCCCCCATGATCCCATGCCTAAAATGTGTGTAGTTCCATACATCTTCTTTTTCAAAAACCCCAAAACACACAGTGTGTCAACATGTGTTATCTCCCATCAAAGGGTATCAATGGATGCGTTTTGGGGGTGCAACCCCTTCCTCATAATTAAAGTAGCTCAGAGGAAAGGGTTGCACCCCCGAAACGCATTCATACACCATGATAGGAGATAGCACATGTTGACACACTGTGTTTTGGGGGTTTTGAAAAATAGATGTTTGTAACTACACACATTTTAGGCATGGGATCATAAGGGACATTTAATTGTTAGGCCTCTACATGTATGTGTCTTCAAGTTTTGGCTTTTAGAGGGGTGAGATCACCCCATCTGAGTAAGGCAACGTCCACACAGTCTTGGGATACTAATGTGTCTTGTTTGGCCTTCACTTTACCAAACTTTGTAAGTTGCTGAGTTTCGGATGTGTATCTAATGGTTTAGAACATGCCTGTTTAGCCACAAAAAAGGAGAAATTATGCAAAGCATACATGTTATACACCAAGATGTTGGTTTGTTTTAAAACCTTAAAACGCACATGTGAATGTGCTTTGAGTAAAATGTTTTTTACTAAATAATGTGTGGCTTATTTCATTGCTCAATACCAGTGTATTTTGTAAGTTGTTGTAGTTACAGTGACAATGTGCTCTTAAATGTGGACAAATCTTGCAAGTTTTAGGCCTCAAAAAATTAAAGTTGTTGTAAAGGCATAATGTTTTTGAACTTCATGCATTAGATCCATTAGGAACTAAAACATTGTGTGTGTGTAGCAGATCCACAGCACACCATAATAGTTAGCTGAAGAAGATATTGTCACCTCATGTAGCAATTAAGGTACATTTGCACTATTGGAGCAAGTGTCCAAAATAAAGCCCATTTGGGAACATATTAAACATATAAGAAACACAGACAACAGTAGTTCAAATGAAATAGGAGTTTATGATCTCCAAAAAATATTAGAAACGATCAGCTACAATTTTCTGCCAAGCCACTGCCCCTCTACCAAAATATTTCTGACGTAAATCTCGGGCAATTTGTGATGGCAATCCAGCACGGCATTTTCAATAGCTGTCAGCATGCCCGCAGACGGACGAGCTGCAGCCTTTTCAGCTAGGCCTGCCACTGCAAGTTCCACGTCATTTGGCAGTGAGGCTAGGTAGCTGGTAGCATTCCTCCTTAAAAAATTATGTAGGATACAGCAGCACAAGACCACATAGTTTATCTTGTAGAGTGCCAGGTTGATTGGAGTCAAAAACAGCCTGAAACGACTCAATAGGATGACAAAGGCACCCTTCTGGTATGAGAGAGCCTGTAATTAAAGATTCTCTGCTCTGGGGTGAGGTTCCTCATAGGACACGGCTTCATCAGATGTTCCCCCAGAGCAAAGGCCTCATCTGCCATGAAAACAAAATTGAGGCCCTCAACATTCTCCTCAGCACCAGAAACTGAATAATATGTATTAGGTAAGTATACAATATATTTTTTAGTTATACGTATTAAGCAAAGTACTACCATACTTTTTACTGTGTACAATGCAATATAAGGCTTTTCCAGTTGTTTGTGTAAAATTTATGTAAAAAAAAAAAAAAAAAAAGAGAACACATTGGGGGAGATACATTTACTAAACTGGTGCACGCAGATTCTGGTGCAGCTCTGCGTACTAACCAATCAGCTTCTAACATCAGTCTGTACAATTTATTGTTTGATTTGACAATAAAAGCAGATTCTGTGTGCACCAGTTTTAGTAAATCTCCCCCTATTGAGTGTCACTATTGCTATATCTGACCACAATGCATAATTACTAACTGTACTGATTTCAAAGGCTATTCTGAGATTTTGTACTGTAAATCATAATATAACAAATATAACATTAGGTTGTTAGCTAGATTTAGTCCCGCAATGGCTTTTTCAAAATAGTATCTGTAAATCTGTAATTATATATATATATATATATATATATATATATATATATATATAAATAACTTCACAGGTATGGTAGACAGAACACGGCTTTCCCAAAGGCCATACATAAAGAAAAGGTCCAGGGATTGCTGCACTTAAAATTTATTAATCCACATGTAATAAATTACATACTTTTCATGTTGTTCCAAATAACAGTTTTGGGCTACAAAGATTACACCCTTATTCAGATGGGAACAAGATGTATACTGACATTATTCTCACTTTATTTTATATTGTTACATTTCATACCAGAAATCCATTAGGCATCAATTAACCGATTAATCAATAGAAATTATCATAATTATTTTCATCCTAGATTCCAGAGAGTTGGCTCAACAACATGTAATCATGCTCCAATCACATAGAAAAAGTTCCATTTATCCTAGTATTAAAACATACAAATCCATTAACAAATGTCCAGAAAAAATAAAAAAAAATTATAAAAAATATAATAATCAAAAAGAATGCATTCAAATCATAATCTATATACAATAAACCTAATTTTAGTGATCTATAGAAATAAATGCAAGTCAAAATCCAAGTCTAAACCTCTAGGATGTAAAGTATTCAATTTATCCATTGTACTTCCAATCTTTTTAAATTTAATTCACGATTACCCGATTACGCGATTACGTTTGTTTAGGGGAACTGCATCATATGTCTTTTTTTCCCCACAAATAGAGCTTTCTTTTGGTGGTATTTGATCAGTTCTGCGGCTTTTATTTTTTGCGCTATAAACAAAAAACGGCTGACAATTTTGAAAAAAAAAAAACAACAATATTTTTTACTTTCTGCTATAAAACACATCCAATAAAAAAATCTAATTTCTTCATAAATTTCTCCAAACTATGAGATATTTTATTTATTTATTATTTAGTTGTGTTTTTTTTTACTAGTAATGGCGGCGATCAGTGACTTATAGCAGGGCTACGATATTTTGGCGGACAAATCGGACACTAACTGACACTTTTGACGCTTTTTGGGAACCAGTGACACTAATTCAGTAAACAATGCTACAAAATATGTACTGTCGCTCTACTAAAGACACTGGCTGGGAAGGGTTAAAATCAGGGTCAATCAAAGGGTTAACTGTGTGCCCAGCTGGTGTTTTCTTACTGTGGGGAGGTGCTTGTACTAGGGGAAGACATGGCCTTTTGTACTGACAGAATGGTAATCTGCCTTGTTTACATAGGCAGACCGCTGTTCTCCCTCTGTACCAAAGGATAAGCGGGTGCAGCAGACATCAAGTCTGTGGTACCCACCGATCAGCTCCCCCTGTGTATAATCACAGTGGGAGTGATCCGCTGGCGGACTTGGAAGTGTCAGATCACGTACTAGGTAGGTGATCCAGCGCAGGCATGCCACTTTGCCAACGTATATCTAAGTTATATGGTCAGCAAGTGGTTCAAGAGTTGAGCTGCTTAGCCTTGTTTTCACATTGGAGGTATGGCTTTTTTGGCCGCAATTCTGAAGACCATTTCTGGAGAGACTACTCTGAAGAGTAGATGGGTGTACCTAAGTCGCACTGGTTTTCACCAGTTCTGTGCTAAGTAAAAACAGTAAATTCTGCTGGCATGCTTGCATAGCAAGTTTGTATAATTATTATTAGAAGTATTACTATTACAACATCACAGCAAAGCCATTATATAGAATGTTTTGGATATATAAGTGGAAAATATTTATCATTTAGCATTTTCATCAGTTTTACAAATGTGTCCATAGCATTTTGAAGAATCACTACTAATAAGAGCAGTTGTTAGTAAAAAAAAAAAATCCCCACTTCACGGATTCAATGACATCTTCGTTTCTTGGAACTCTAAATAGATGTCATTTCTGCCCTCTTGCACCTCTGTCACAGTGCGTAGTTCCTGTAATTGCTCCCCACCCTGCCACATCGATCCTCCTCCCTGTCCTGCCCACATTTGATCATTATCTCCCCCTGCATGCCTGCCCCCCCCTCCTCCTCCTCTCACCCTCTGGGAGCTGTGGGTACACAGGGGGATGTGAGAGCAGGAGAATGGGTCTGTAAATATGTCATTTACTGGCCCCTTCCTTTTCTGAATGGAAACAGTGATCGATCAGTAATGATCGCTCCTGTGTCCTGCATGAACTCATGTCTCAATTTGATAGGTGTGCAGGTGTGGGTGAGTGGCCCCGAATGAACACTGTCTATGTTTGGGGTCATACACCTGCATCCACATGCCTGTCAAATTAGGACCTGCAGCTTTGTGTATACAGCTGCTGCATCTCCTTAGTGTAACATAGGTTGCCTGCACACCGTAATAGCCACATAAATAAGCCACATAAACAAAACAAATGTGCATATTCACACTGTACAGGCCACAGCACCCATGTGAATGAGCCCCAAGACCTGATGAACACACAGAACTTTATTAAATCAATACATTTTTTTTCTTTTAGATTTAGCCTGAATTTTGTAAGTTATGTTATGTTTGTGTCCATTACTCATGATTTTATTGTATTTTTTGTTAAAAATTTGGTTTTCATTTTTTTTGGGGGTGGGGGTGGCTAGGTGAGGGGCTAGGTTGACCATTCCTTCAGATTATCAACTCATGTGATTTAGTGATCAGGAACATATCTAATGCAATGCAGTATGGGCTGCTCCATAATACATAAAGTTTCACAATTCACAAACCCAGTAAACCATAGGGATATGCCAAGAACGCAATGTAGCAGTGAACCTGAACCTCATCCCAAATTTCCCTTTTTAATTCCTTACTTTTGTGCGTAACTACCTGTCCTAACTCTCAAAGTCTAGCTATTAATTTCTCACTCATTGTATAAATCTGATTCTTTTCTTTTTTTTTTTAGTTTCTCAAGCTCCAGCCCTAGGAGTTTCCAAGCCCCCTTATTTCCTCCTGTCCTTTGCTGATCATTACAAACCATAAGGGTGTCGTTTTAGCGTCACTTTTTGGCCACTAGCGAGGCAAATTTAACCCCCGCTAGCAGCCGAATAAAGGGTTAAAAGCAACCGCAAAGTGCCACTACCGAGGCGCTTTGCAAGCACTTCAGCGGTGCTGCCCATTGATTTCAATGGGCAGGGCCCCTTTAGGAGCGGTGTATACACCGCTCCTAAAGCGCCTCAAAGATGCTGCCTGCAGGACTTTTTTTAACGTCCTGCAAGCGCACCGCTCCAGTGTGAAAGCCCACTGGAGTGACAGGAGAGGCGCTTTGCAGGCGCTATTTTTAGCGATATAGCACCTGTAAAGCGCCTCAGTGTGAAAGTAGTCTTACTGTTTCAAGTGTCCATGAAAGACATCTTATAAGAGCAGTTTGTCAAGCACAAAAAGGCTTGATTGGTTCACAATCTTTGTATAAACTGTGCATACCACCTTATCAGCTGTACCGAAAAGAGAACAAAATGTTTTTCAAGCAACTGCAAATCACACTTACAAATTCTGTCTTGTCATGTGTCTTGTCTTATTTTGCAATACTGGTAGTACTAGCACAAATGTTCAAGTGGTAAATCTTTTATTCACAGCTTTAAAAGAAACTGTAGGGGACATGGCTTGGATGGCTCAGCCACATCTTGAACTTAGTGGCGGCCGGTACATAATGGACGCAGGGGCGCCGCCCCCCCTAGTTTGCACGCCGCACCCCTAGTTTACATGTGGGGTGCTGGACTCATAGCTTTCTAGAAGTTTTTTTGTTTTTCAAGCACATGATTAGAGCCTGAGACTCTAATTGGCTTGAAAAATGTTGTGATACTAGGGAATCAATATTTGCTATCGGTTTCTGGCTTCTCCTCCCAGCCAATGAGGACAGGAGGTGTATCTAAAGAAGACCGGGTTGGCCGGGAGAATAAGCTGGGAGGAGAAGCTGGGGAAGCAGAGCCGCCGTGACCCTGGAGGGGTGAGTGCGGACCTGGGGGTGTTTGTTTGAAGCCTTCCCAAAAAAGTTTAGCAACAGCCGCCACTGCTTAAACTTGTTTCTGCTCTAGCCTAAAACTTAAAGTCTTAAATATCTGGTCTCCCACAGTACACAGAACATAGAAATGCAGTAATTTTAGTAAATATAAACTGCTAAATACCGTATATACCAGTATATAGCAGTCTTGTGACTTCTATCAGTGTCTGGTTAAAGCTTGTAGGAGTAGTTTTCAAACTGCACTGGCTGTCCTATCAGGATGCAGGACCCCTGATCCTCTGTCTGGACAGTGCTGATTGGCCCTCTGCTGATATAATCAATTGATGTGACTGCACAGTGTTATCCGAAAGTTATATTTTGAAATTTAATATATCTCAGATATGATTTGGGTTAATGAGAGTTCTTTGACCATGAGTGAAAGCTTTAATACAGCAAAAAAATGTATTGGTAAGTATTAAGAAGGCCTAAACTAATACACAGCATTCTCGATAGGATCCGAAGGTTAATGTGTGCCTAGGTCTCATGAGCGTTGCTCCTGTGGCGATCGGGGTGGTATTCCTACCTTCTTCTTAGGTCCCAGAGTGGCACATTCACTGGGGGAGTAGGTTTGTGGCTGCTGTCCCTGCTTCTCAGTGCATGGGGACGTCTGAGCTCCTGTCTGCGAGCCGCATGGCAGCAGTCGGCTTGTTTTCCCTGCTAAACAGCCTGGCTGGATTTTGCAGTGGAAGCTGCACGTGTGGAGGGGTGGAATTTATGCGTTCCAAGATGACCCACAGGAAGTACCCGGCGGGATCATCAGCGGGCACTGGAGACGCTAGTTCCTGTCTGTAAAACGGCGCGAACAGGGACACTGGGAGGCTGGTGTTTGAAAAAGTGAAACCCAACCGAGGCTGCGGACCACTACAGTGGCAGGATGGACTCCTTTGCGATACCTACACAGGCAGCGGAAGCAGGCCCTAACGCCAGCACATCACAGGTAAGCCTGAAGTGTATTTTACTTGCTTGCACATCCTGTGAGTGTTCTCCCCCTTTTAACCAGAAGGGATTAGGTGAAAGGGGCACATATTCCTTTCCTCCTGCACGGGGTGTTATGGAGTATATGTGGCGTAAAACTCATTGGGGTCATTTGTTCTCTTGCAGGCCAAGACTCAGGACAAGGCCCAAGCGCAGCCACCAAAAAGGAAATGTGCGGTTTGCAGAAACAAATTGAGCTCCTCATGGAGCAAAGTAGTTTGCAGCACCTGTATAGACAGCCTAGTTAAGGATGACCCGGTAGTCTCCTGTCAGAAAATGCTGACTTCTGTTAGAGATGAGCTTATGTCTACGTTTAGCTTTTTTAAAACTGTAATTGATAAGAGTCAAGTCCCCTCAAAGGGTCCATCTCCAGTTAGGACTTCAGCCGGTCCTAGCGATCCACAGCAAAGTGTGAAGAGTGAAGACTCTGAGGCTGAAGCCAGATCTACCCATTCTTCTCCAGAAGAATCAGGGTCAGATACAGGGCCCAGAGATAGAGAATCCGCAAAAGGGCTTGAGGTATAAGTTATCATTGGAAGATGTAAATGACTTATTAACCACTTAACAACCGGCCCATAGCCGAATGACAGCTGCAGGGCGGTTGCATAACTCTGGGAGGACGTACTATGACGTCCTCCCAGAATTCCCCTCTCGCGCGCCCCCTGGGGCGCGCACCCGAACACATCCGTGACCGCCGGGTCCAGAGGACCCGGCGCATCACGGATCCTGGTAAATGGCCGCTGATCGCGGCCGTTTACCATGTGATCGCGCCGTCAAATGACGGCGCGATCACATGTAAACAGACCGGCGTCATCTGATGACGCTGGTTCCTCTCCTCCCCTCCTGTGTACCGATCGGTAAACTGTGAGCGGAGAGGGGGATGGATGGATGGCTGCAGCGCTGTGGGCTGGATGTGTAGTGCCCACAGCGCTGCACAGTGACATCCAGCCATCCATCCATCCATGCTCAGCCATCCCTACTACTCTGCAATGCTGTGCAATACTCTGCAAAGCCCCACATTACCCTGGAATACCCCACATTACTCTGCAATACCCCCACAATACTCTGCAAAGCCCCACATTAGCCTGCAATACCCCGCCATACCCCGCCATACCCCGCCATACTCCGCTATACTCCGCCATACCCCGCCATACTCCGCCATACCCCGCCATACCCCGCCATACTCCGCCATACTCCGCCATACCCCGCCATACTCCGCCATACTCCGCCATACCCCGCCATACTCCGCCATACCCCGCAATACCCTGCCATACCCCGCCATACCCCGCCATACTCCACAATACCCCGCCATACTCCGCCATACACTGCAATACCACGCCATACTCCGCAATACCCCGCCATACCCTGCCATACTCCGCAATACCCCGCCATACCCCACCATACCCCGCCATACTCCGCAATACCCCGCCATACTGTGCAATACCCCGCCATACTCTGCAATACCCCGCCATACCCAGCCATACCCTGCCTTGCTGAACCATGCTCAGCTGTACTCGGCCTCTGTATGTGGCCAGGCTGTGGAAGTCTCACACATGAGCTTTAACCACTTCCCGCCCGCTAGCCGTCATACAACGTCCTTGACTTTGTGCGGGGATATCTGAATGATGCCTGCAGCTACAGGCATCATTCAGATATCAGCTTTTTCAGCCGGCGATTCCCTACACCATAAGAATGATCATAGCGGCTGTTCCACTGCTTGATCGTTCTTACGGGAGGCGAGAGGGGATGTCCCCCCCTCCCGCGCTTCTACCGACTCACCGCTACGATCGAAGCCAGGATCGTTTTTTTTTTTTTTTAATTTCAGGCTTCCCAGCCTAAAGGTGAGATATAGGGTCTTATTGACCCCATATTTCACTGTAAAGAGGACCTGGAAAAATAGGTGTTTTCACCAGGCCTGCAGATACACCACTCAGCGCCAGGTCACGATACTATTCTCACTGCAGAAAAAATTTATATATATAAAAATCCAAATAAAAATTCATATATATATATATATATATATATATATATATATATATATATGTGTAAAACCCAATCTGCAAACATGCAAAGAGGTATAAAGCCCTAAGGCAGGGAGAGCAGCTGTTTAAAAATCACTCCATAAACTGTAAAAACAGTGTATTAAAAATAATCTAAAACCAGACTAAATTGTCACACTAAACAGCGCTAATGTTGAGCAATAGTATGATAAACATGTGGCCAACTACACATGCTTAAAAGAAAGTCATTTAGAAGAAAGTCCCTTAAAAATAAAAGTGATGCAGAGTTCAGAGTGTAGTTCATAAAGCGTTCATCAGGTGATCATGAAAAAATTCCTCAACGTGCACCTTCCACCGATCACTCCAGATTCCACCCAGTGCGAACACACTCCCCTCAGGGGTTAAACTCACCAGAGCTGGAAAGTAATAAAGCATTCAAAATAGTACTTCACACCAGCAGCTGCTGTTAACACCACTCCGGAGGGATCATAGATGTTCAGGGCTCACAATAAGTCAAAAAAACAAAGAGAGAGGCGCACATAGCGTAATCCTGTTTATTGACTGTAATCCCTTCCAACACATACATACACCCCCCTTCAATAAATATACGTACATCAATGATCTTTAATAAACTTGCAATCAATCAAGCAGGTAGTGAGGAGCGTTTACTTCACCGCAACAAGCCAGTACCGCTATACAGAAGACGTTGTCCACTTCCTGGTTGTGTAGCTGGCTATGGTGGAGCGCACACGTCACTTCCTACGTCGCGTAAGCATTGGCAAAAAAACACACAAAAAAGGGGGGGGGGGAATAACCCCAAAAAATGAATGAAATATCAAGCTGTAATCGAATTCAACGAGACGCTACTCATAGATATTAATAATCACTTATGAAACAGTTAATATCGAGATCCACGTTTAACCCCTTTGGCAATAATGTGTCTGCCAAGAAACCAAAATGGAGGGGTTCTAATTTAGTTCGAGACCTGTCTAGGAGAGAGACCCAGTGGATCTTCTTGGCAGACACATTATCGCCAAAGGGGTTAAACGTTGATCTCGATATTAACTGTTTCATAAGTGATTATTAATATCTATGAGTAGCGTCTCGTTGAATTCGATTACAGCTTGATATTTCATTCATTTTTTGGGGTTATCACCCCCCCCCTTTTTTGTGGGTTTTTTTTGCCAATGCCTCTAGCAGTGATATCTTCTTATTATATAGATATATTTTTTCTGTGGATATACGCTGTCCATATATATATGTATTTTCTATAATTATATTCTTATCTCTCCAGTATTAAGTTGAGCTGTCTAAATTAACATTTAGCTGCGTTGTCTAAATTATTATGTGAGAGACACTTTTTAACAGTGAAAATTTAGTGATTGCAAGTGTTTTCCCTTTAATTTATCGTCATTTATATTTCCTGCTGTTTTTAACTATGTACATTTGTATTCTGTGAATACGAATGTTTGTTTTTATCTGGTATATTCTTTATTTTAATGGGAATATGGTGAACATTATTACCTGTAATCTATGCACAGTGAATGACATAAGTCTCTTTATCAGTATACCTGCTAGCATAATGATGAGGGTTGCTAGGTAAAAGTTTAGCTCACTGTGCCCCGTGTGGATAGTGTATAATGCCGATTTATATACCTAGATCTACATATTCCGAGGTGTTTACATTTAATGTTTTTTTAAAATGTGCAGGGTCTTATTGTCCCTCTCCCCCTCCTGTAATAAGCCGTCAGTGGTGACTGGGGTTGGCGACGTGCACCCGCCGGCACCTACGTCACGCTGTGATTGGCTAAGTGGGGTGAAGAGGGAAATATAAGCCGATCAGTGCGTCGTGTAGCCACGCCCTCTGTCGAAGTCAGGATATGACGAAACGCGTCAGAGCGTGGCTTACGCGACCTAGGAAGTGACGTGTGCGCTCCACCATAGCCAGCTACACAACCAGGAAGTGGACAACGTCTTCTGTATAGCGGTACTGGCTTGTTGCGGTGAAGTAAACGCTCCTCACTACCTGCTTGATTGATTGCAAGTTTATTAAAGATCATTGATGTACGTATATTTATTGAAGGGGGGTGTATGTATGTGTTGGAAGGGATTACAGTCAATAAACAGGATTACGCTATGTGCGCCTCTCTCTTTGTTTTTTTGACTTATTGTGAGCCCTGAACATCTATGATCCCTCCGGAGTGGTGTTAACAGCAGCTGCTGGTGTGAAGTACTATTTTGAATGCTTTATTACTTTCCAGCTCTGGTGAGTTTAACCCCCTGAGGGGAGTGTGTTCGCACTGGGTGGAATCTGGAGTGATCGGTGGAAGGTGCACGTTGAGGAATTTTTCATGATCACCTGATGAACGCTTTATGAACTACACTCTGAACTCTGCATCACTTTTCTTTTTAAGGGACTTTCTTCTAAAGGACTTTCTTTTGCATGTGTAGTTGGCCACATGTTTATCATACTATTGCTCAACATTAGAGCTGTTTAGTGTGACAATTTAGTCTGGTTTTAGATTATTTTTAATACACTGTTTTTACATTGTAAAGAGGACCTGTCATGCCATATTCCTATTACAAGGATGTTTACATTCCTTGTAATAGGAATAAAAGTGGTCAAAATTTTTTTTTTGGGAAAAAAGCATTAAACTAAAATAAATAAAGTAAAATGAACAATAAAAATAAAAATAAAATTTTTTAAAGCGCCCCTGTCCCTGTGTGCTCGCATGCAGAAGCGAACGCATACGTAAGTCCCGCCCACATATGAAACGGTGTTCAAACCACACATGTGAGGTAACGCTGCAATCGGTAGAGCAAGAGCAATAATTTTGGCCCTAGACCTCCTCTGTAACTCAAAACATGTAACCAGTAAAAAATGTTAAAGCGTCGCCTATGGGGATTTTTGAGTAGCAAAGTTTGGCGCCATTCCGCAAGCGCGTGCAATTTTGAAAGGTGACATGTTGGGTATCTATTTACTCGGCGTAACTTCATCTTTCACATTATGCAAAAACATTGGGCTAACTTTACTGTTTTGGTTTTTGTAAAGCACAAAACAGTTTTTTTTCCCAAAAAAATGCGTTAAAAAAATTGCTGCGCAAATACCGTGCGAGATAAAAAGTTGCAATGACCGCCATTGTATTCTGTAGGGTTTTTGCTAAAAAAACATATATAATGTTTTGGGGTTCTATGTAATTTTCTAGCTAATAAATGATGATTTTTACATGTAGGAGAGAAATGTCAGAATTGAGTTGGGTGCTCCAGAACGCCTGAAGGTGCTCCCCTGCATGTTGGGCCTCTGTATGTGGCCACGCTGTGTAAAAGTCTCACACATGTGGTATCGCCATACTCGGGAGTAATAGCAGAATGTGTTTTGGGGTGTAATTTGTGGTATGCATATGCGGTGTTTGAGAAATAACCTGCTAATATGACAATTTTGTGGAAAAAAAAAAAGTAAAAAAAAAACCTTGATTTTGCAAAGAATTGTGGGAAAAAATGACAACTTCAAAAAACTCACCATGCATCTTTCTAAATACCTTGGAATGTCTTCTTTCCAAAAAGGGGTCATTTGGGTGGTATTTGTATTTTTCTGGCATGTTAGGGTCTTAAGAATTTTCAGATATTCGCACCATAGCTTTTGGACTCTATAACTTTCACAAAGACCGAATAATATCCACCGATTTGGGTTATTTTTATCAAAGATATGTAGCGGTATAAATTTTGGCCAAAATATATGAAGAAAAATTACTAATTTGCAAAATATTATAACAGAAATGAAGAAAAATTTATTTTTTTACAGATTTTTCGGTCTTTTTTCTTTTATAGCACAAAAAATAAAGAACCCACCAAAAAATAAAGAAATACCACCAAAAGAAAGCTCTATTTGTGTGAAAAAAAGGACAAAAATTTCATATAGATACAGTGTTGCATGACTGAGTAATTGTCATTCAAAATGTGAGAGCACCAAAAGCTGAAAATTGGTCTGGTTAGGAAGGGGGTTTAAGTGCCCAGTTGTCAAGTGGTTAAAGGCTATCTATATGACACTTGATATAGAAGAGGAGAAGGTACAGTTTGTCTAAACATGACCTTATGTACAAAGGTTTGCATAAGAAAAAGGCTAGAGATTTTCCATAGTTGCATAGTTCCCTTCTTGATACTATCAAGCTGGAGTGGGAAAATCCAGAGAGAAAACCTTTTTTCCGGTAACCTAAAAAGAAGGTTTCTATTTGAAGAGGACACAGCACAGCCATTGAACAAAAATCCTAAGTTAGATGCACCTCTTTCAAAAGTTTCAAAAAACTCGGACCTAGCGTTTGACGATATGGGCACACTTAGGGATCCGATGGATATAAGAGGAGATATCCTTCTACACAGAGCCTGTGACTCAGCCATTGGAAATCTTAAACTAGCTTTGGCCTCCACTTGAGTAGCCAGAAATTTAGAAGTATGGTTGACACAAAAATAAACACACTTGTTGGCTGGTACCTCTAGAGAACAGATTCTGAAATCTTTCCTTCTCCTCTTTCGTGCAGTGGGGTTTTTGGCTGATTCTTCCGCAGAGTCGGTAAGAATGACAGCTAGGACCTTGGCCTTAGTGAATTCGGCCAGAAGAAGCATATGGTTTAAAACCTGGTCAGGCGACACTGCCTCAAAGATATGCCTATGTGGCCTTCCCTTAACAGGCGATCATCTTTTTGGCCCAGGTCTGCAAGAAGCGCTGGAGCACACGGCCGATAGAAAAAAGTCCTTTCCAGAGAACAAGAAAAAGCCGGCAGCAAGAAAGTTTTTTCATGGCTAAAGTAGGCAGCAAGGTTCTAGAGAAAGGGACAATAGACCCAAAAAGCATTGGACAGGGCACAAGGGCAGAGGTAAAGGGGGCATCTTGTTTAACCCTCCTCAACAACCTGCCAAGCCACAGTGACTCGTGTCTTCCAGTGGGAGGAAGATTGAGGGCTTTTCTCCCACTGTGGGCAGCAGTCACCTCAAGTCCATTTATCCTGGACGTAGTGACCAATGGGTACAGGCTGGAATTTTCTTGCCAGCCACGAGAGCGATTATTGGTCACCTTCCCTCCCCAAGATCGGGTAAAAGCGAGGGCCCTGGGTCTCCAAATTGGAGACTTGATAGATCAAAAGGTCCTGATCCCGGTTCCCCGGTCCGATCAGGGCAAGGGATTTTATAGTAAAGGAAAAAGCTGCTGCGCCCACCAAACAAACCAAATATATATATGGAATACAAAGTGTAGTGAAAACGATAAGCTGCCAACACCACCAATTAGACTAATTGTGACAACAAATATAAGAAAAAAAGTGTAGCGCTATAGTATGTCAGTCAAAAACATTAAGGTGTACTGATTGACCAGTAGTGTATATCCCAAAAGTTAAATGGTATTGGATCACATATACAAAAGCAATAAAACAGTGAAAATTCCAAAATTTGCAAAGAAAACCACTCTTATTAAGACCTTTAAGATATAACAATATAAAGAGTGTGTATCACACAGATTAAACCCAAACCCTTATAGCTGACCACAAGCATATAGGGATGGGAGCAAGTGATAAGTCCCTGAAGTGAGAGAAGTTCTTTTAATCAGGTAGAGACCTCTTAAAACATGGATCCAGATCTCATAGAAATGGTTGTTAATGGTGGACTCCTCCACTGATCAGCCTGATGCAAAGAATAACATAAAATGCCCTTACCAGACGCGGTGGACTCACAAGCCATACAGCGGTGAGTCGTACGAGCTTGAACCGTGTAGCACGGTAGGGTTATAGCTGTTCCTGGTCTGCAACCTGATGGTCTTGAGAAGGACTCCAGTCCTGAGCAGTCTCTCGATTCGTCCTCCAGCACTCTCTTGGGTCTCAGGTAGTTAGAGGTAGGGAAAAAGTGGACGAAAAGAAGCTCCACATAGTGTAAATCCAATCAATCAGGAGATTTATTGTATAAAAAATTTCCAACGAAAAAGTTCCAAATAAAAACAAACATTCATAAAAACGTAATTAGCGCAGTAGACAGATGGTATAAGGTAGCGTCCTACACCCGACGCGTTTCGTCTGAAAAGACATCAACTGGGGTACAGCTAACCTCTCATCTGCTGCGCTATTTAATAAAAAGTGCTCAAATCAGCATTGGGGACACCTGCGTGGCGTGACTTCCGGGTTTGCGTCATGTGATGGTGTTCGATGTCAGCTGACTCGCTGTCTGGCCTATCAAAAATTGAGTTCAGGATCCAAACCAAGCCTCGGTTTGGGTCTCGTATACAACCAATTCTAATTGGGCAATGAGGACATGTGATCCCCACATCCAGGCGTCACAACGTGGTGACGCGGAGCCCAATATACTAGTCCTAGTTAGCTGGCTGTTTGTGGACGTATGCGTCACCGCGTATCTACGCGGCGACGTCACACGTCCACTATACCCTCTCATTTTTCAGAATAATGCAGGCGGCGAAGAACCGCTCGCATTGCGCAGACGCAGCAGCGCGGAATCGAAAGTCCATCCCACCTAAGATTATCGAGGGATAGTGTTTATGGACAACCATCAATCGAAAACACTTCCTCACTCCATTCACCGCTCATGTAATTCTCCATAACTACTAGGATTGTCAGACATAGATTTTATGCCATCCAAAGAGAATATAATCACTGGGGCATAGGAGTAATATAGGTGCATGGACTGATGAAATCATTGAGGAGAACTCTGAATGCGAAACCATGATAGTCACGACACATATGTTCCCCCATGTTTACAAACATTGTTCTTGAGCCGAATAGTGCAATCTCTTACATAGCTGTGTATTACAAACTATCTTTTATTAAAAATTGTATAAAAAATATTGAAAAAGAAAATATATATATAAATATATAATCACAGGGAATAAAATCCACCTGGTATGTTGGTCATAACGACCAAAACCATCTAGCAAGAACGAACGTCTAAGACAGGAGGTGTGTAAGCTTCCTATTTGACCCCCTGTGTTGGGTCTTAAGTGTTTCCTATTTAAATGTGAACAGAAAAAAAGGGGGAAAGTAGAAAAGAAATATATTGAATCAAATGGACGTTATATATATTGTGGAGTCCGTGTGGTAGGGATGATAAATTCTAATACAAATTGAAGTACCTACAGTCAACCAGAAAATATGTGTAGACAATTCCAGAATGGGGGGGGCGTAGTGAGGGTCCTAAGACTGATTTATAAACGCGTTTATGTCCCACTCGATGTTTAAACCGTGGGGTACATAACATTTAATTTGATGTATCCACCAGGTTTCGAGTCTAGAGACTCCCCTTATGCTAGATTCCCCTCTCCAATGTGGAATGAACCTATCTATAACCTGGAAAGTGGTCCCCGTTGGGTTGCGGTCGTGATGTGATGCATAGTGTTTAGAAACGCTATGATTAGTTTTGCCTTTCTTAATTGCTGTGATGTGTTCTTTCACCCTAGTGGTGAAATTACGTATTGTCCGACCAATATATTGTTTTTTACACGGACATGTAATGAGATATACAATATATGGGGTTTTGCATGTAGCGAATTGTTTCATATTATATATTTTGCCTGTGGTGGTAGAATTGAATGTATCCATTTTGCGTGCTTGGCAAACATTCCATTTGCAAACTGTGCATCTTCTACAAGGATAGAATCCCTGCATATTGTGAAAGAATGAAATTTTCTTTGGAGGATCTATCACATTCGGTGCGATTTGTCCTTTAATTGATGGGGCACCCCTAAATATAGTAGCAGCTTGTTCGGGTAGTACAGGGCCCAAAATGGTGTCACTCTTCAATATTTTCCAGTGTTTTTTAATGATGTCTCTAACTTGTCTATGTTGAGTGGAAAAATTCGTTAGAAAAGACCATTTATGCTTGGAATCTCCCTGTTTTTTAAGTTTGCCTGATTGGGCTGTCAGTAAAGAGGCCCGATCCATTAAGGCTACCTGTTGAATCTCCTTTGTGATAAGGGAATTATCATATCCTTTTTCGCAGAAGCGTTGTTTTAAGATCTCGGCTTGTAGAAAATAATCAGAGAGGTGGGAACAATTTCTCCTTATTCTCACTAGCTGGCTTTTTGGAATGGATTTAAGCCATACCTCGTGATGACAGCTATCGGTCGGAATATAGCCATTCCGATCCGTAGCCTTAAAATATGTTTTAGTTTCCAAACGACCGTTATTCGATATGATCTCCAAATCCAAAAAATGGATCTTAGACAGGCTGGCTTCATATGTCAAATGAATCCCTCTCCGGTTTGCATTCAAGGTAGTAATGAATGCATCCAACGAGTCCATACTGCCCCTCCATAGGAGGAGGATGTCGTCTATGTACCTCACCCACAGAGCTAACTCTGGGGGGTTTAAAGCATAGACGACATCCTCCTCCCATTTGGCCATAAAAATGTTTGCCAGACTGGGGGCAAACTTCGCCCCCATGGCCACCCCCTTTGTCTGCAGAAAAAATTGATCATTATACCAAAAATAATTGGCACCTGTAGCGAATTTGAGTAAATCCATGATAAACCTTTTCTGTGTTCGGGGGATGTTGTCCTCTCTCAAAAGGAAAAGCTCCACTGCTTCTAGGCCCTGATCTTGGGGTATACATGTATATAAGGACGTAACGTCAGCAGTGGCTAGTATTAAGTTCCTAGTGTCTGTAACTTGCTGTAATTTCATAATGGTATCTCTTGTATCCTTCAAAAAGGAAGGAGCAGCTTGGACTATCGGTTGGAGGAAGAAGTCGATATATTTCCCTACCCGGGAGGTTATAGAATTAATCCCGCTGACAATCGGGCGTCCTGGCGGATTTGTCGCATTTTTATGTACTTTCGGCAAATAGTACATGATGGGAATGCGTGGTGCCACTGGTACTAAGAAGTGTTTTTCTTTTTTATTCAGAATGCCAAGTCGTGACCCGGTATCAACCAAGCCAGTTAATATCTTTTTGTATTCTGAAGTGGGATTCTTTTGAAGGCAGCGGTAAGTCTCGGAATCACTGAGGATCCTGGTCATCTCGCTATGGTAGTCACTTTTGTCAAGGATGACAACCCCTCCTCCCTTATCCGCAGAGCGGATAATAAGATCCTTCCTTTCACATAGGGACTTTAATCCTATTTTAAACTTCGGATCATTGTATATCCTTTTAGGGGGAAGGTCTTCAAGGTCCTTTAAAACTAGGTCCCTGAATACCTTAATCTGAGGTGCTACGGGGGCTGGTGGATTGAATAAGGACGGATTGCTCAATCCTGAATGCACAGTTTGGGTAGTAATCTGTGGACCAAGGGGTCTACTAGAGTTTGACATAATATATCTTTGGATGTTTAATTTGCGCACATATTTCTGTACATCAATAAAAACGGCAAATTTGTTCAATTTTTTGGGGGGAGCGAACTTTAAACCTTTCTCTAGCACAATCTTCTCTGCTTCTGAAAAAGTTGTTTTACTCAGATTGAAGATGCCTTTGTTTTCTATACCCGCTTTCTTTTTACGGGCACGCCTCCCCCCTCTGGTGCCCCGTTTTGATTTCCATAGTGTGGGGGGTTTTCGTTCTGTTTGTGAAAACCCTCCATCCTTGGAGCCCTGGGAAACCTTTGATTGTAATTATACGGAGACCTTTCTGGGTAGTCATTATCCCTAGTTCTATAGGAATATTGGGAATTATATTCTTTGTTCTGTTCGTCTCTTAGAGGGGAGAACCTATTGTAGGTCCTTAGGGGTGTCCTATGGGGGTATGGTTCATAGTGATGATAATCATCACGTCCCCTATGTCCACCCTGTACTGAGGAGTCACGAGGACCTTGCTCATAATATGAAACACGATCATCATTCCTCCTACTCCTGCCCCTACCTCTTTTGCCTCTACCCCTATATTGGGGGGCTGGACTCCTATTTTGGTACTTGGGTGTATGGGGGTCAGATGGATATTGGGCCCTGTGATCTTCCCCTTTAAATGGGGGGGGGGCCACTGGTGCTTCCAAAGACCTTGTGTTGGATGAGGTTGTCACCTCCATCCCATTTTGTTCTGTAGACCCAACGGTCTGTTCCTTGTTTTGCCAGTTGAATACATTCCCTGTTTTGTAATCATTCATATCTCTACTATATTTTTTCTGTTTTTTAGTTTTCTGTTCCCGTTCTTCTTTTTCTAGATGGTTCTTTAAATTTGTGGATAGATTGATATATTCAGCTGTAGATTTATGTGGAAGTAATTTATCTCTAATTTCCTTGATCTCCTTGTCTAATACACTTCTTCTTGCCCGTTTCCTGTCTATAAGGAAACCCAGCAATGAGATCCCTGCCTCATTGAAATAGTGAAACCAAGTTTCAATGTCTGTATCTCCTTGTTGTGGGTGGATGGTCCATCGCAGCCCTCTTGGGACCATCCGGTCTTTAGAGTACTGTTCTAAGAATGCAATATCCCATTCTAAATGGATTTCTGAAACCATTAGGTTTTTCAACCTTAGGAAGAGGCCTCCCATTTCAGAGTCTGCATTTAGAATTGAAAAAACACCTTCTATATTAAAAGTGCGACTAGTGCGATATTCAAATACGTCCATATCTTTAAATGATGTGGAAAGTGAAAAAGGCGGAAGGCTGCAGCAGTAGTGTCAAGAAATAGCACAAAAATAAAGTAAAGGAAAAAGCTGCTGCGCCCACCAAACAAACCAAATATATATATGGAATACAAAGTGTAGTGAAAACGATAAGCTGCCAACACCACCAATTAGACTAATTGTGACAACAAATATAAGAAAAAAAGTGTAGCGCTATAGTATGTCAGTCAAAAACATTAAGGTGTACTGATTGACCAGTAGTGTATATCCCAAAAGTTAAATGGTATTGGATCACATATACAAAAGCAATAAAACAGTGAAAATTCCAAAATTTGCAAAGAAAACCACTCTTATTAAGACCTTTAAGATATAACAATATAAAGAGTGTGTATCACACAGATTAAACCCAAACCCTTATAGCTGACCACAAGCATATAGGGATGGGAGCAAGTGATAAGTCCCTGAAGTGAGAGAAGTTCTTTTAATCAGGTAGAGACCTCTTAAAACATGGATCCAGATCTCATAGAAATGGTTGTTAATGGTGGACTCCTCCACTGATCAGCCTGATGCAAAGAATAACATAAAATGCCCTTACCAGACGCGGTGGACTCACAAGCCATACAGCGGTGAGTCGTACGAGCTTGAACCGTGTAGCACGGTAGGGTTATAGCTGTTCCTGGTCTGCAACCTGATGGTCTTGAGAAGGACTCCAGTCCTGAGCAGTCTCTCGATTCGTCCTCCAGCACTCTCTTGGGTCTCAGGTAGTTAGAGGTAGGGAAAAAGTGGACGAAAAGAAGCTCCACATAGTGTAAATCCAATCAATCAGGAGATTTATTGTATAAAAAATTTCCAACGAAAAAGTTCCAAATAAAAACAAACATTCATAAAAACGTAATTAGCGCAGTAGACAGATGGTATAAGGTAGCGTCCTACACTCGACGCGTTTCGTCTGAAAAGACATCAACTGGGGTACAGCTAACCTCTCATCTGCTGCGCTATTTAATAAAAAGTGCTCAAATCAGCATTGGGGACACCTGCGTGGCGTGACTTCCGGGTTTGCGTCATGTGATGGTGTTCGATGTCAGCTGACTCGCTGTCTGGCCTATCAAAAATTGAGTTCAGGATCCAAACCAAGCCTCGGTTTGGGTCTCGTATACAACCAATTCTAATTGGGCAATGAGGACATGTGATCCCCACATCCAGGCGTCACAACGTGGTGACGCGGAGCCCAATATACTAGTCCTAGTTAGCTGGCTGTTTGTGGACGTATGCGTCACCGCGTATCTACGCGGCGACGTCACACGTCCACTATACCCTCTCATTTTTCAGAATAATGCAGGCGGCGAAGAACCGCTCGCATTGCGCAGACGCAGCAGCGCGGAATCGAAAGTCCATCCCACCTAAGATTATCGAGGGATAGTGTTTATGGACAACCATCAATCGAAAACACTTCCTCACTCCATTCACCGCTCATGTAATTCTCCATAACTACTAGGATTGTCAGACATAGATTTTATGCCATCCAAAGAGAATATAATCACTGGGGCATAGGAGTAATATAGGTGCATGGACTGATGAAATCATTGAGGAGAACTCTGAATGCGAAACCATGATAGTCACGACACATATGTTCCCCCATGTTTACAAACATTGTTCTTGAGCCGAATAGTGCAATCTCTTACATAGCTGTGTATTACAAACTATCTTTTATTAAAAATTGTATAAAAAATATTGAAAAAGAAAATATATATATAAATATATAATCACAGGGAATAAAATCCACCTGGTATGTTGGTCATAACGACCAAAACCATCTAGCAAGAACGAACGTCTAAGACAGGAGGTGTGTAAGCTTCCTATTTGACCCCCTGTGTTGGGTCTTAAGTGTTTCCTATTTAAATGTGAACAGAAAAAAAGGGGGAAAGTAGAAAAGAAATATATTGAATCAAATGGACGTTATATATATTGTGGAGTCCGTGTGGTAGGGATGATAAATTCTAATACAAATTGAAGTACCTACAGTCAACCAGAAAATATGTGTAGACAATTCCAGAATGGGGGGGGCGTAGTGAGGGTCCTAAGACTGATTTATAAACGCGTTTATGTCCCACTCGATGTTTAAACCGTGGGGTACATAACATTTAATTTGATGTATCCACCAGGTTTCGAGTCTAGAGACTCCCCTTATGCTAGATTCCCCTCTCCAATGTGGAATGAACCTATCTATAACCTGGAAAGTGGTCCCCGCTGGGTTGCGGTCGTGATGTGATGCATAGTGTTTAGAAACGCTATGATTAGTTTTGCCTTTCTTAATTGCTGTGATGTGTTCTTTCACCCTAGTGGTGAAATTACGTATTGTCCGACCAATATATTGTTTTTTACACGGACATGTAATGAGATATACAATATATGGGGTTTTGCATGTAGCGAATTGTTTCATATTATATATTTTGCCTGTGGTGGTAGAATTGAATGTATCCATTTTGCGTGCTTGGCAAACATTCCATTTGCAAACTGTGCATCTTCTACAAGGATAGAATCCCTGCATATTGTGAAAGAATGAAATTTTCTTTGGAGGATCTATCACATTCGGTGCGATTTGTCCTTTAATTGATGGGGCACCCCTAAATATAGTAGCAGCTTGTTCGGGTAGTACAGGGCCCAAAATGGTGTCACTCTTCAATATTTTCCAGTGTTTTTTAATGATGTCTCTAACTTGTCTATGTTGAGTGGAAAAATTCGTTAGAAAAGACCATTTATGCTTGGAATCTCCCTGTTTTTTAAGTTTGCCTGATTGGGCTGTCAGTAAAGAGGCCCGATCCATTAAGGCTACCTGTTGAATCTCCTTTGTGATAAGGGAATTATCATATCCTTTTTCGCAGAAGCGTTGTTTTAAGATCTCGGCTTGTAGAAAATAATCAGAGAGGTGGGAACAATTTCTCCTTATTCTCACTAGCTGGCTTTTTGGAATGGATTTAAGCCATACCTCGTGATGACAGCTATCGGTCGGAATATAGCCATTCCGATCCGTAGCCTTAAAATATGTTTTAGTTTCCAAACGACCGTTATTCGATATGATCTCCAAATCCAAAAAATGGATCTTAGACAGGCTGGCTTCATATGTCAAATGAATCCCTCTCCGGTTTGCATTCAAGGTAGTAATGAATGCATCCAACGAGTCCATACTGCCCCTCCATAGGAGGAGGATGTCGTCTATGTACCTCACCCACAGAGCTAACTCTGGGGGGTTTAAAGCATAGACGACATCCTCCTCCCATTTGGCCATAAAAATGTTTGCCAGACTGGGGGCAAACTTCGCCCCCATGGCCACCCCCTTTGTCTGCAGAAAAAATTGATCATTATACCAAAAATAATTGGCACCTGTAGCGAATTTGAGTAAATCCATGATAAACCTTTTCTGTGTTCGGGGGATGTTGTCCTCTCTCAAAAGGAAAAGCTCCACTGCTTCTAGGCCCTGATCTTGGGGTATACATGTATATAAGGACGTAACGTCAGCAGTGGCTAGTATTAAGTTCCTAGTGTCTGTAACTTGCTGTAATTTCATAATGGTATCTCTTGTATCCTTCAAAAAGGAAGGAGCAGCTTGGACTATCGGTTGGAGGAAGAAGTCGATATATTTCCCTACCCGGGAGGTTATAGAATTAATCCCGCTGACAATCGGGCGTCCTGGCGGATTTGTCGCATTTTTATGTACTTTCGGCAAATAGTACATGATGGGAATGCGTGGTGCCACTGGTACTAAGAAGTGTTTTTCTTTTTTATTCAGAATGCCAAGTCGTGACCCGGTATCAACCAAGCCAGTTAATATCTTTTTGTATTCTGAAGTGGGATTCTTTTGAAGGCAGCGGTAAGTCTCGGAATCACTGAGGATCCTGGTCATCTCGCTATGGTAGTCACTTTTGTCAAGGATGACAACCCCTCCTCCCTTATCCGCAGAGCGGATAATAAGATCCTTCCTTTCACATAGGGACTTTAATCCTATTTTAAACTTCGGATCATTGTATATCCTTTTAGGGGGAAGGTCTTCAAGGTCCTTTAAAACTAGGTCCCTGAATACCTTAATCTGAGGTGCTACGGGGGCTGGTGGATTGAATAAGGACGGATTGCTCAATCCTGAATGCACAGTTTGGGTAGTAATCTGTGGACCAAGGGGTCTACTAGAGTTTGACATAATATATCTTTGGATGTTTAATTTGCGCACATATTTCTGTACATCAATAAAAACGGCAAATTTGTTCAATTTTTTGGGGGGAGCGAACTTTAAACCTTTCTCTAGCACAATCTTCTCTGCTTCTGAAAAAGTTGTTTTACTCAGATTGAAGATGCCTTTGTTTTCTATACCCGCTTTCTTTTTACGGGCACGCCTCCCCCCTCTGGTGCCCCGTTTTGATTTCCATAGTGTGGGGGGTTTTCGTTCTGTTTGTGAAAACCCTCCATCCTTGGAGCCCTGGGAAACCCTTGATTGTAATTATACGGAGACCTTTCTGGGTAGTCATTATCCCTAGTTCTATAGGAATATTGGGAATTATATTCTTTGTTCTGTTCGTCTCTTAGAGGGGAGAACCTATTGTAGGTCCTTAGGGGTGTCCTATGGGGGTATGGTTCATAGTGATGATAATCATCACGTCCCCTATGTCCACCCTGTACTGAGGAGTCACGAGGACCTTGCTCATAATATGAAACACGATCATCATTCCTCCTACTCCTGCCCCTACCTCTTTTGCCTCTACCCCTATATTGGGGGGCTGGACTCCTATTTTGGTACTTGGGTGTATGGGGGTCAGATGGATATTGGGCCCTGTGATCTTCCCCTTTAAATGGGGGGGGGCCACTGGTGCTTCCAAAGACCTTGTGTTGGATGAGGTTGTCACCTCCATCCCATTTTGTTCTGTAGACCCAACGGTCTGTTCCTTGTTTTGCCAGTTGAATACATTCCCTGTTTTGTAATCATTCATATCTCTACTATATTTTTTCTGTTTTTTAGTTTTCTGTTCCCGTTCTTCTTTTTCTAGATGGTTCTTTAAATTTGTGGATAGATTGATATATTCAGCTGTAGATTTATGTGGAAGTAATTTATCTCTAATTTCCTTGATCTCCTTGTCTAATACACTTCTTCTTGCCCGTTTCCTGTCTATAAGGAAACCCAGCAATGAGATCCCTGCCTCATTGAAATAGTGAAACCAAGTTTCAATGTCTGTATCTCCTTGTTGTGGGTGGATGGTCCATCGCAGCCCTCTTGGGACCATCCGGTCTTTAGAGTACTGTTCTAAGAATGCAATATCCCATTCTAAATGGATTTCTGAAACCATTAGGTTTTTCAACCTTAGGAAGAGGCCTCCCATTTCAGAGTCTGCATTTAGAATTGAAAAAACACCTTCTATATTAAAAGTGCGACTAGTGCGATATTCAAATACGTCCATATCTTTAAATGATGTGGAAAGTGAAAAAGGCGGAAGGCTGCAGCAGTAGTGTCAAGAAATAGCACAAAAATAAAGTAAAGGAAAAAGCTGCTGCGCCCACCAAACAAACCAAATATATATATGGAATACAAAGTGTAGTGAAAACGATAAGCTGCCAACACCACCAATTAGACTAATTGTGACAACAAATATAAGAAAAAAAGTGTAGCGCTATAGTATGTCAGTCAAAAACATTAAGGTGTACTGATTGACCAGTAGTGTATATCCCAAAAGTTAAATGGTATTGGATCACATATACAAAAGCAATAAAACAGTGAAAATTCCAAAATTTGCAAAGAAAACCACTCTTATTAAGACCTTTAAGATATAACAATATAAAGAGTGTGTATCACACAGATTAAACCCAAACCCTTATAGCTGACCACAAGCATATAGGGATGGGAGCAAGTGATAAGTCCCTGAAGTGAGAGAAGTTCTTTTAATCAGGTAGAGACCTCTTAAAACATGGATCCAGATCTCATAGAAATGGTTGTTAATGGTGGACTCCTCCACTGATCAGCCTGATGCAAAGAATAACATAAAATGCCCTTACCAGACGCGGTGGACTCACAAGCCATACAGCGGTGAGTCGTACGAGCTTGAACCGTGTAGCACGGTAGGGTTATAGCTGTTCCTGGTCTGCAACCTGATGGTCTTGAGAAGGACTCCAGTCCTGAGCAGTCTCTCGATTCGTCCTCCAGCACTCTCTTGGGTCTCAGGTAGTTAGAGGTAGGGAAAAAGTGGACGAAAAGAAGCTCCACATAGTGTAAATCCAATCAATCAGGAGATTTATTGTATAAAAAATTTCCAACGAAAAAGTTCCAAATAAAAACAAACATTCATAAAAACGTAATTAGCGCAGTAGACAGATGGTATAAGGTAGCGTCCTACACCCGACGCGTTTCGTCTGAAAAGACATCAACTGGGGTACAGCTAACCTCTCATCTGCTGCGCTATTTAATAAAAAGTGCTCAAATCAGCATTGGGGACACCTGCGTGGCGTGACTTCCGGGTTTGCGTCATGTGATGGTGTTCGATGTCAGCTGACTCGCTGTCTGGCCTATCAAAAATTGAGTTCAGGATCCAAACCAAGCCTCGGTTTGGGTCTCGTATACAACCAATTCTAATTGGGCAATGAGGACATGTGATCCCCACATCCAGGCGTCACAACGTGGTGACGCGGAGCCCAATATACTAGTCCTAGTTAGCTGGCTGTTTGTGGACGTATGCGTCACCGCGTATCTACGCGGCGACGTCACACGTCCACTATACCCTCTCATTTTTCAGAATAATGCAGGCGGCGAAGAACCGCTCGCATTGCGCAGACGCAGCAGCGCGGAATCGAAAGTCCATCCCACCTAAGATTATCGAGGGATAGTGTTTATGGACAACCATCAATCGAAAACACTTCCTCACTCCATTCACCGCTCATGTAATTCTCCATAACTACTAGGATTGTCAGACATAGATTTTATGCCATCCAAAGAGAATATAATCACTGGGGCATAGGAGTAATATAGGTGCATGGACTGATGAAATCATTGAGGAGAACTCTGAATGCGAAACCATGATAGTCACGACACATATGTTCCCCCATGTTTACAAACATTGTTCTTGAGCCGAATAGTGCAATCTCTTACATAGCTGTGTATTACAAACTATCTTTTATTAAAAATTGTATAAAAAATATTGAAAAAGAAAATATATATATAAATATATAATCACAGGGAATAAAATCCACCTGGTATGTTGGTCATAACGACCAAAACCATCTAGCAAGAACGAACGTCTAAGACAGGAGGTGTGTAAGCTTCCTATTTGACCCCCTGTGTTGGGTCTTAAGTGTTTCCTATTTAAATGTGAACAGAAAAAAAGGGGGAAAGTAGAAAAGAAATATATTGAATCAAATGGACGTTATATATATTGTGGAGTCCGTGTGGTAGGGATGATAAATTCTAATACAAATTGAAGTACCTACAGTCAACCAGAAAATATGTGTAGACAATTCCAGAATGGGGGGGGCGTAGTGAGGGTCCTAAGACTGATTTATAAACGCGTTTATGTCCCACTCGATGTTTAAACCGTGGGGTACATAACATTTAATTTGATGTATCCACCAGGTTTCGAGTCTAGAGACTCCCCTTATGCTAGATTCCCCTCTCCAATGTGGAATGAACCTATCTATAACCTGGAAAGTGGTCCCTGCTGGGTTGCGGTCGTGATGTGATGCATAGTGTTTAGAAACGCTATGATTAGTTTTGCCTTTCTTAATTGCTGTGATGTGTTCTTTCACCCTAGTGGTGAAATTACGTATTGTCCGACCAATATATTGTTTTTTACACGGACATGTAATGAGATATACAATATATGGGGTTTTGCATGTAGCGAATTGTTTCATATTATATATTTTGCCTGTGGTGGTAGAATTGAATGTATCCATTTTGCGTGCTTGGCAAACATTCCATTTGCAAACTGTGCATCTTCTACAAGGATAGAATCCCTGCATATTGTGAAAGAATGAAATTTTCTTTGGAGGATCTATCACATTCGGTGCGATTTGTCCTTTAATTGATGGGGCACCCCTAAATATAGTAGCAGCTTGTTCGGGTAGTACAGGGCCCAAAATGGTGTCACTCTTCAATATTTTCCAGTGTTTTTTAATGATGTCTCTAACTTGTCTATGTTGAGTGGAAAAATTCGTTAGAAAAGACCATTTATGCTTGGAATCTCCCTGTTTTTTAAGTTTGCCTGATTGGGCTGTCAGTAAAGAGGCCCGATCCATTAAGGCTACCTGTTGAATCTCCTTTGTGATAAGGGAATTATCATATCCTTTTTCGCAGAAGCGTTGTTTTAAGATCTCGGCTTGTAGAAAATAATCAGAGAGGTGGGAACAATTTCTCCTTATTCTCACTAGCTGGCTTTTTGGAATGGATTTAAGCCATACCTCGTGATGACAGCTATCGGTCGGAATATAGCCATTCCGATCCGTAGCCTTAAAATATGTTTTAGTTTCCAAACGACCGTTATTCGATATGATCTCCAAATCCAAAAAATGGATCTTAGACAGGCTGGCTTCATATGTCAAATGAATCCCTCTCCGGTTTGCATTCAAGGTAGTAATGAATGCATCCAACGAGTCCATACTGCCCCTCCATAGGAGGAGGATGTCGTCTATGTACCTCACCCACAGAGCTAACTCTGGGGGGTTTAAAGCATAGACGACATCCTCCTCCCATTTGGCCATAAAAATGTTTGCCAGACTGGGGGCAAACTTCGCCCCCATGGCCACCCCCTTTGTCTGCAGAAAAAATTGATCATTATACCAAAAATAATTGGCACCTGTAGCGAATTTGAGTAAATCCATGATAAACCTTTTCTGTGTTCGGGGGATGTTGTCCTCTCTCAAAAGGAAAAGCTCCACTGCTTCTAGGCCCTGATCTTGGGGTATACATGTATATAAGGACGTAACGTCAGCAGTGGCTAGTATTAAGTTCCTAGTGTCTGTAACTTGCTGTAATTTCATAATGGTATCTCTTGTATCCTTCAAAAAGGAAGGAGCAGCTTGGACTATCGGTTGGAGGAAGAAGTCGATATATTTCCCTACCCGGGAGGTTATAGAATTAATCCCGCTGACAATCGGGCGTCCTGGCGGATTTGTCGCATTTTTATGTACTTTCGGCAAATAGTACATGATGGGAATGCGTGGTGCCACTGGTACTAAGAAGTGTTTTTCTTTTTTATTCAGAATGCCAAGTCGTGACCCGGTATCAACCAAGCCAGTTAATATCTTTTTGTATTCTGAAGTGGGATTCTTTTGAAGGCAGCGGTAAGTCTCGGAATCACTGAGGATCCTGGTCATCTCGCTATGGTAGTCACTTTTGTCAAGGATGACAACCCCTCCTCCCTTATCCGCAGAGCGGATAATAAGATCCTTCCTTTCACATAGGGACTTTAATCCTATTTTAAACTTCGGATCATTGTATATTGTATATTGTATATTGTGACGCCTGGATGTGGGGATCACATGTCCTCATTGCCCAATTAGAATTGGTTGTATACGAGACCCAAACCGAGGCTTGGTTTGGATCCTGAACTCAATTTTTGATAGGCCAGACAGCGAGTCAGCTGACATCGAACACCATCACATGACGCAAACCCGGAAGTCACGCCACGCAGGTGTCCCCAATGCTGATTTGAGCACTTTTTATTAAATAGCGCAGCAGATGAGAGGTTAGCTGTACCCCAGTTGATGTCTTTTCAGACGAAACGCGTCGGGTGTAGGACGCTACCTTATACCATCTGTCTACTGCGCTAATTACGTTTTTATGAATGTTTGTTTTTATTTGGAACTTTTTCGTTGGAAATTTTTTATACAATAAATCTCCTGATTGATTGGATTTACACTATGTGGAGCTTCTTTTCGTCCACTTTTTCCCTACCTCTAACTACCTGAGACCCAAGAGAGTGCTGGAGGACGAATCGAGAGACTGCTCAGGACTGGAGTCCTTCTCAAGACCATCAGGTTGCAGACCAGGAACAGCTATAACCCTACCGTGCTACACGGTTCAAGCTCGTACGACTCACCGCTGTATGGCTTGTGAGTCCACCGCGTCTGGTAAGGGCATTTTATGTTATTCTTTGCATCAGGCTGATCAGTGGAGGAGTCCACCATTAACAACCATTTCTATGAGATCTGGATCCATGTTTTAAGAGGTCTCTACCTGATTAAAAGAACTTCTCTCACTTCAGGGACTTATCACTTGCTCCCATCCCTATATGCTTGTGGTCAGCTATAAGGGTTTGGGTTTAATCTGTGTGATACACACTCTTTATATTGTTATATCTTAAAGGTCTTAATAAGAGTGGTTTTCTTTGCAAATTTTGGAATTTTCACTGTTTTATTGCTTTTGTATATGTGATCCAATACCATTTAACTTTTGGGATATACACTACTGGTCAATCAGTACACCTTAATGTTTTTGACTGACATACTATAGCGCTACACTTTTTTTCTTATATTTGTTGTCACAATTAGTCTAATTGGTGGTGTTGGCAGCTTATCGTTTTCACTACACTTTGTATTCCATATATATATTTGGTTTGTTTGGTGGGCGCAGCAGCTTTTTCCTTTACTTTATTTTTGTGCTATTTCTTGACACTACTGCTGCAGCCTTCCGCCTTTTTCACTTTCCACATCATTTAAAGATATGGACGTATTTGAATATCGCACTAGTCGCACTTTTAATATAGAAGGTGTTTTTTCAATTCTAAATGCAGACTCTGAAATGGGAGGCCTCTTCCTAAGGTTGAAAAACCTAATGGTTTCAGAAATCCATTTAGAATGGGATATTGCATTCTTAGAACAGTACTCTAAAGACCGGATGGTCCCAAGAGGGCTGCGATGGACCATCCACCCACAACAAGGAGATACAGACATTGAAACTTGGTTTCACTATTTCAATGAGGCAGGGATCTCATTGCTGGGTTTCCTTATAGACAGGAAACGGGCAAGAAGAAGTGTATTAGACAAGGAGATCAAGGAAATTAGAGATAAATTACTTCCACATAAATCTACAGCTGAATATATCAATCTATCCACAAATTTAAAGAACCATCTAGAAAAAGAAGAACGGGAACAGAAAACTAAAAAACAGAAAAAATATAGTAGAGATATGAATGATTACAAAACAGGGAATGTATTCAACTGGCAAAACAAGGAACAGACCGTTGGGTCTACAGAACAAAATGGGATGGAGGTGACAACCTCATCCAACACAAGGTCTTTGGAAGCACCAGTGGCCCCCCCCCCATTTAAAGGGGAAGATCACAGGGCCCAATATCCATCTGACCCCCATACACCCAAGTACCAAAATAGGAGTCCAGCCCCCCAATATAGGGGTAGAGGCAAAAGAGGTAGGGGCAGGAGTAGGAGGAATGATGATCGTGTTTCATATTATGAGCAAGGTCCTCGTGACTCCTCAGTACAGGGTGGACATAGGGGACGTGATGATTATCATCACTATGAACCATACCCCCATAGGACACCCCTAAGGACCTACAATAGGTTCTCCCCTCTAAGAGACGAACAGAACAAAGAATATAATTCCCAATATTCCTATAGAACTAGGGATAATGACTACCCAGAAAGGTCTCCGTATAATTACAACCAAAGGTTTCCCAGGGCTCCAAGGATGGAGGGTTTTCACAAACAGAACGAAAACCCCCCACACTATGGAAATCAAAACGGGGCACCAGAGGGGGGAGGCGTGCCCGTAAAAAGAAAGCGGGTATAGAAAACAAAGGCATCTTCAATCTGAGTAAAACAACTTTTTCAGAAGCAGAGAAGATTGTGCTAGAGAAAGGTTTAAAGTTCGCTCCCCCCAAAAAATTGAACAAATTTGCCGTTTTTATTGATGTACAGAAATATGTGCGCAAATTAAACATCCAAAGATATATTATGTCAAACTCTAGTAGACCCCTTGGTCCACAGATTACTACCCAAACTGTGCATTCAGGATTGAGCAATCCGTCCTTATTCAATCCACCAGCCCCCGTAGCACCTCAGATTAAGGTATTCAGGGACCTAGTTTTAAAGGACCTTGAAGACCTTCCCCCTAAAAGGATATACAATGATCCGAAGTTTAAAATAGGATTAAAGTCCCTATGTGAAAGGAAGGATCTTATTATCCGCTCTGCGGATAAGGGAGGAGGGGTTGTCATCCTTGACAAAAGTGACTACCATAGCGAGATGACCAGGATCCTCAGTGATTCCGAGACTTACCGCTGCCTTCAAAAGAATCCCACTTCAGAATACAAAAAGATATTAACTGGCTTGGTTGATACCGGGTCACGACTTGGCATTCTGAATAAAAAAGAAAAACACTTCTTAGTACCAGTGGCACCACGCATTCCCATCATGTACTATTTGCCGAAAGTACATAAAAATGCGACAAATCCGCCAGGACGCCCGATTGTCAGCGGGATTAATTCTATAACCTCCCGGGTAGGGAAATATATCGACTTCTTCCTCCAACCGATAGTCCAAGCTGCTCCTTCCTTTTTGAAGGATACAAGAGATACCATTATGAAATTACAGCAAGTTACAGACACTAGGAACTTAATACTAGCCACTGCTGACGTTACGTCCTTATATACATGTATACCCCAAGATCAGGGCCTAGAAGCAGTGGAGCTTTTCCTTTTGAGAGAGGACAACATCCCCCGAACACAGAAAAGGTTTATCATGGATTTACTCAAATTCGCTACAGGTGCCAATTATTTTTGGTATAATGATCAATTTTTTCTGCAGACAAAGGGGGTGGCCATGGGGGCGAAGTTTGCCCCCAGTCTGGCAAACATTTTTATGGCCAAATGGGAGGAGGATGTCGTCTATGCTTTAAACCCCCCAGAGTTAGCTCTGTGGGTGAGGTACATAGACGACATCCTCCTCCTATGGAGGGGCAGTATGGACTCGTTGGATGCATTCATTACTACCTTGAATGCAAACCGGAGAGGGATTCATTTGACATATGAAGCCAGCCTGTCTAAGATCCATTTTTTGGATTTGGAGATCATATCGAATAACGGTCGTTTGGAAACTAAAACATATTTTAAGGCTACGGATCGGAATGGCTATATTCCGACCGATAGCTGTCATCACGAGGTATGGCTTAAATCCATTCCAAAAAGCCAGCTAGTGAGAATAAGGAGAAATTGTTCCCACCTCTCTGATTATTTTCTACAAGCCGAGATCTTAAAACAACGCTTCTGCGAAAAAGGATATGATAATTCCCTTATCACAAAGGAGATTCAACAGGTAGCCTTAATGGATCGGGCCTCTTTACTGACAGCCCAATCAGGCAAACTTAAAAAACAGGGAGATTCCAAGGATAAATGGTCTTTTCTAACGAATTTTTCCACTCAACATAGACAAGTTAGAGACATCATTAAAAAACACTGGAAAATATTGAAGAGTGACACCATTTTGGGCCCTGTACTACCCGAACAAGCTGCTACTATATTTAGGGGTGCCCCATCAATTAAAGGACAAATCGCACCGAATGTGATAGATCCTCCAAAGAAAATTTCATTCTTTCACAATATGCAGGGATTCTATCCTTGTAGAAGATGCACAGTTTGCAAATGGAATGTTTGCCAAGCACGCAAAATGGATACATTCAATTCTACCACCACAGGCAAAATATATAATATGAAACAATTCGCTACATGCAAAACCCCATATATTGTATATCTCATTACATGTCCGTGTAAAAAACAATATATTGGTCGGACAATACGTAATTTCACCACTAGGGTGAAAGAACACATCACAGCAATTAAGAAAGGCAAAACTAATCATAGCGTTTCTAAACACTATGCATCACATCACGACCGCAACCCAGCGGGGACCACTTTCCAGGTTATAGATAGGTTCATTCCACATTGGAGAGGGGAATCTAGCATAAGGGGAGTCTCTAGACTCGAAACCTGGTGGATACATCAAATTAAATGTTATGTACCCCACGGTTTAAACATCGAGTGGGACATAAACGCGTTTATAAATCAGTCTTAGGACCCTCACTACGCCCCCCCCATTCTGGAATTGTCTACACATATTTTCTGGTTGACTGTAGGTACTTCAATTTGTATTAGAATTTATCATCCCTACCACACGGACTCCACAATATATATAACGTCCATTTGATTCAATATATTTCTTTTCTACTTTCCCCCTTTTTTTCTGTTCACATTTAAATAGGAAACACTTAAGACCCAACACAGGGGGTCAAATAGGAAGCTTACACACCTCCTGTCTTAGACGTTCGTTCTTGCTAGATGGTTTTGGTCGTTATGACCAACATACCAGGTGGATTTTATTCCCTGTGATTATATATTTATATATATATTTTCTTTTTCAATATTTTTTATACAATTTTTAATAAAAGATAGTTTGTAATACACAGCTATGTAAGAGATTGCACTATTCGGCTCAAGAACAATGTTTGTAAACATGGGGGAACATATGTGTCGTGACTATCATGGTTTCGCATTCAGAGTTCTCCTCAATGATTTCATCAGTCCATGCACCTATATTACTCCTATGCCCCAGTGATTATATTCTCTTTGGATGGCATAAAATCTATGTCTGACAATCCTAGTAGTTATGGAGAATTACATGAGCGGTGAATGGAGTGAGGAAGTGTTTTCGATTGATGGTTGTCCATAAACACTATCCCTCGATAATCTTAGGTGGGATGGACTTTCGATTCCGCGCTGCTGCGTCTGCGCAATGCGAGCGGTTCTTCGCCGCCTGCATTATTCTGAAAAATGAGAGGGTATAGTGGACGTGTGACGTCGCCGCGTAGATACGCGGTGACGCATACGTCCACAAACAGCCAGCTAACTAGGACTAGTATATTGGGCTCCGCGTCACCACGTTGTGACGCCTGGATGTGGGGATCACATGTCCTCATTGCCCAATTAGAATTGGTTGTATACGAGACCCAAACCGAGGCTTGGTTTGGATCCTGAACTCAATTTTTGATAGGCCAGACAGCGAGTCAGCTGACATCGAACACCATCACATGACGCAAACCCGGAAGTCACGCCACGCAGGTGTCCCCAATGCTGATTTGAGCACTTTTTATTAAATAGCGCAGCAGATGAGAGGTTAGCTGTACCCCAGTTGATGTCTTTTCAGACGAAACGCGTCGGGTGTAGGACGCTACCTTATACCATCTGTCTACTGCGCTAATTACGTTTTTATGAATGTTTGTTTTTATTTGGAACTTTTTCGTTGGAAATTTTTTATACAATAAATCTCCTGATTGATTGGATTTACACTATGTGGAGCTTCTTTTCGTCCACTTTTTCCCTACCTCTAACTACCTGAGACCCAAGAGAGTGCTGGAGGACGAATCGAGAGACTGCTCAGGACTGGAGTCCTTCTCAAGACCATCAGGTTGCAGACCAGGAACAGCTATAACCCTACCGTGCTACACGGTTCAAGCTCGTACGACTCACCGCTGTATGGCTTGTGAGTCCACCGCGTCTGGTAAGGGCATTTTATGTTATTCTTTGCATCAGGCTGATCAGTGGAGGAGTCCACCATTAACAACCATTTCTATGAGATCTGGATCCATGTTTTAAGAGGTCTCTACCTGATTAAAAGAACTTCTCTCACTTCAGGGACTTATCACTTGCTCCCATCCCTATATGCTTGTGGTCAGCTATAAGGGTTTGGGTTTAATCTGTGTGATACACACTCTTTATATTGTTATATCTTAAAGGTCTTAATAAGAGTGGTTTTCTTTGCAAATTTTGGAATTTTCACTGTTTTATTGCTTTTGTATATGTGATCCAATACCATTTAACTTTTGGGATATACACTACTGGTCAATCAGTACACCTTAATGTTTTTGACTGACATACTATAGCGCTACACTTTTTTTCTTATATTTGTTGTCACAAGGGATTTTATCCCCATATATTTGTCATCAGAAAGCCGTCAGGAAAATATCGGCTTATCCTGAACCTCCGGTCTCTAAACAGTTCGATCAGGTATAAGCACTAGACATGTGCACACTGAAATATTTTGTTTCGGAATTTCGTTTTCGTCCGAAAAATAAATTTATTTAGTTACTCCTGAAATTAATTTTTATTTATTTTGTTTCGTTAAAAAAAATGCATTCGTCCGAAAATCTGATATAATTAAGGTCGAATCTGTCATTGAAGGCTTATGGTGTCTGTTGAATGTTCTAAGAAGATTCGACGGAGCAGCTAAACTGTACGACGCCGCAATCGTACATTTCCGGTCGAATTTTCTCTCTATGTCGAATAATCTTGGACTAATAGAGTTAGGTTAGGCACATTCGACCTTTTTTGCTATTGTCTCTATAATGTCGAATCTTTTCTCTCTGTGTCGAATCTTTTCTCTCTATGTAGAATAATCTTGGACTAATAGAGCTAAGGTTAGGCACATTTGACCACAGGTTCGATGGACACAGATCGCTATTGTCAGCGTCATGTCGAATCTCCTATCCATATCTAACTGTTGTCACAACGAAAACGAAAATAAAGCATTTGTTTATGTTGGATCTTTCGGTCTTCGGATTCTGCACGTTCGTTATCGTTTGTTAAAACAATAACGAAAATACACGAATTTCGAACGAAAATGCATTCGGACGAAAACGAATGCACATGTCTAATAAGCACTTTTGTATGGAGACGGTGTTCTCATTAGAAAACCTGCTTTACCCAAACTGCTTCATGGCCACTTTGGATTTGAGGGATGCCTATCTGCACATCCCTATTCATCCAGCTTTCCAAAGATTCTTGTGGCTAGTGGTCAAGATGGGAAAAGAGATTCAGCACTTTCAGCCCCCCCCTTCGGTCTGTCCTCAGCCCCATGCATTTTTACAAAAGGTGTTGGGGGAGGCGCTGGCTCCGTTAAGGTTAAAGGCGATAACTATTATCCCTTACCTGGACGACCTCCTAGTGGTGGCGGAGTCATACCAAAAGTTATTAACAGATCTCCAGACCGTACAGGACTTCCTTCAATCTCTAGGCTGGTTAATAAACAAAGAGAAGTCTTCCTTAATTCCGGCTCAGAAAGTGACATATCTGGTGATACAAATTTTGCTCAGTAGACCAAAAAGTTTTCTCCCGCAGGAAAAGGTCTCAAGAATGATGCAAACATTGTCAGCCTTACAGATCAATCAGTCGGTCTCGCTGAGAGAAGTTTTAAGAGCAGTGGGTCTGATGACCTCTTGCTTTCCCGCAGTACCATGGGCAAGATTTCATCATCGCCCATTACAGCTGTTTCTACTAAGGAACTGGGATGGAGATGCAAGTTCCCTGGAATCAAGGGTCTTGTTACCCTCCAGGGTAAAAAAAAGCTTGTGGTGGTGGAGGACGCATCTTCACCTAACAAGAGGTCTACCATGGTCCATTCCTATATCCCAGAAGTTCACAATGGATGTGAATTCCTGGGGATGGGGAGCCCATCTCAGCAACACAATAGCGCAGGGAGAATGATCCTCAAGGGAAGCAAGAGCTTCATCGAAGCAGAGAGAGCTTCTAGCAGTTCAAAGAGCTTTGCAGGCATTTCAGACGGAAATCAGAGGTCACAATCTCCAGATTCTATCTGACAATATCGCTACTGTTGCATACCTCAACAAACAGAAATGTACGAGGAGTCGGATAATTCAAACTATCACCCAGGAGATTTTATCATAGGCAGAAAGGAATCTAGCCTCAATTACAACAGTGCACCTGAAGTGGACCCAAAACTGTCTGGCAGATTATCTCAGCCGCTACCGGGTATGTTGAGACAATTGGTCCCTTCATCCCAAAATCTTTGCGGGTCTCACCAACAGATGGGGATGTCCTGAAGCGGACTTGTTTGCAGATCAGAACAATTGCAAGACAGAGAAGTTCTTTTCTCTGAACCCAGCAGATCAATCATTGGCGATCCATGCTCTGGGGAATCCGTGGCCATTCAGCCTCTGTTACGCCTTCCCGCCGATCAGGCTAATTCTCGAAGTCCTCCGGAATCTTCTTCTAGAAGAAACAGATCTTATCCTAATAGCCCCTTTTTGGCCCAAGAGGCCATTGTTTTCCCTGTTACAGACTTTGGTCTCAGAGCCTCCACTTCCAAAGAGACAAGACTTATTATCGCAGGGTCCAGTGTCGCACCCACAGGTGGTTTCCTTAAACTTGGCGGCCTGGTATCTGAAGAAAAGATACTAAGTGCCCAGGGGTTCTCTGACAAAGTAGTCAAGACCCTGGTAAATTGCAGAAAACAGGTCACTAGAGCCATATATTCCAAGGTCTGGAAGAAATTTAATTCATGGTTATCTGAAAAGATTAATTCATGATGTTCCTTCAATTTTGTAATTTTTTCAAGAGGGTGTCAACAAAGGTCTTTCGGTTAGTACTTTAAAAAGATACAGGCGGCAGCTATCGGGTGTTTTTCTCCAATTTTCTTTCTTGGAAAATCCCACTATAGCTAGATTCTTTAAATCAATTTCTAGGTCCAGGCCAGTAGTGGTTAGAAGTTGTCCAACCTTGGACCTGTCCCTGGTGCTTCAAACTCTTGTAGAATTCCCTTTTAAGCCCCTAGAGGATATTTCAGTTAAGTTACTTACCTTAAAAACAATTTTCCTTGTGGCAATTACCTCAGCTCGTAAGGTAAGTGAGTTACAGGCCCTTTCAGTGAGGGATCCTTTCCTTACAATTTTTGAGGATCGGATTGTTTTGAAAACAGATCCAGGAATTCTCCCTAAAGTGGCCAGTACATTTCACAGATCCCAGGACATTGTACTGCCAACCTTTTGTAATTCGGAACCAAGAAACAAAATTTTGTTTTTTAGACATTAGAAAAATTCTTCTCATCTACCTTGAGGACACCAAGACCTTTAGAAAAACAGACGCCTTGTTTTTCCTCTTTTCAGGAATGCACAAGCGAAAGAGTGCATCTAAAGCCACCTTGGCTAAATGGATAAAGCAAGCTATTTCTGAAACTTACAAAATTAGGGAAGTTCCTCAGCCTTTTGTCACTGCGCACTCAACAAGAGCCTTGTCTGCGTCTTGGGCTCAAAGGGCTGGAGCCTCACAGAACAAATTTGCAAGGCTGCCAAATGGTCCAGTTTTTTGACCTTTATTAAACATTATCGCCTGGATCTCCTATCTGCTCAGGAGCAGGCATTTGGTCATAAGGTCCTTCAGGCCTCCTAGGTCCTTGTCCCTCCCTATAATGGTAAGTTCTGGCTCATCGTCTCATGGCTGTCCTGGAAGAAGCTTAGAGAAAAGCTGAGTTAGACTTACCGGTAACTCCTTTTCTGAGAGTCTTCCAGGACAGCCGGATTCCCACTCGGGTTTGTCTTGAAGTTATGTGTATTATGCATATGTTTTACAGGTATACCTATGTTTCTTTAGAAATACTGACATGGGGCCTGGAGGACCGCCCTTGTATCTGCTTGTATCTGGTGGGGATTAATGTGTTTCCTGTCCTGGTAGGAGGAGCCCTAGGTCTCATGGATATCCTGGAAGACTCTAAGAAAAAGAGTTACCAGTAAGTCTAACTCAGCTTTTCTCACTGTGGGGGAGGTGCTTTTACTATGGGAAGGCATTGATCCATGTTCCTGCTTTTCAGGAACATGAGATCAATGCCTAACCAACTAAAAGAACGGCAATCTGCCTTGTTTACATAGCCAGACCTTCGTTTTGGCTCTCTGCCAAATGATTGGCGGGTGCGGCGGCCATCGAGTCCACCGTACCTGCAGATCAGCCCCCTGCTGTGTCTAATCACAGCAGAAGCAGGTCGCCAGTGGCACGAATGCGCACCCCAGACCCGGAAGTGCAGGATCATGTGCTAGGTCTATATACAGTGCTTTGAAAAAGTATTCATACCCCTTGAAATTTTTCACATTTTGTCATGTTCCAACCAAAAACGTAAATGTATATTATTGGGATTTTATGTGATAGACCAAAACACTTTTTCAGGGCACTGTACAGTATACGGTCAGCAAGAGGTTCATAAACGTAAGGTTTTACACCATCATCATTTTTTTTGTTTCTTCTTCTTATTGTTATACAGGGCTTTATATAGTGCCAACAGCTTACGCAGCGCATTACAACATATTCTTATTTGAATCTTGATGCTTGGTTAATGAAACATCTCAGAGGGACAGAGGTATGATGATCAGGGAGGATTCCATATACCTAAAGAAACACATATGACCTTTGCAATTACAAGGTTGCATCCTTTTTGGTAAGTAATTTCAAGGAAGGAGAGCATGCAGGTGGCTGAGACCCTACCAATCACTGTCATTGAAATCTGTATGCATTTTCACTAAAAAGTTATCAGTGATTTCCAAGGGTTACTGCTTATTTATTTGCACTACTGTGTCATACTGTGTCATACCGTGGACTGAGTTTTCATTATTTTATTCAGTGAGGATTGAGTTTACTATTCTTGGACATTTTGCAACACATTTGATATATTAGAGTGGCTGCTAGGGGTTATTCATCATTGATGTTTTTTTTTACTACTTCTTTTTATGTAATCTTTATTTTGAAATTTTTCATAAGATAACATAGAAAGGAACGTAAAACAAGACAGAACATACAAATGGTCATAAGAACATACTCAGGGAGTCCTCCTCTGAGCTCTACATATTAGTCGGTTTAGGTCATTTCGGGACATTTAGGCAAAACAAAAAAAAAAATTACCTGAAGGGTATAAGGAACATCATATTTCAACTACAACCCCTGGCAAAAATTATGGAATCACCAGTCCCTGAGGATGTTCCTTCAGTTGTTTATTGTTGTAGAAAAAAAGCAGATCACAGACATGGCCAAAAACTAAAGGCATTTCAAATGGCAACTTTCTGGCTTTAAGAAACACTAAAAGAAATCAAGAAAAATAATTGTGGTGGCCAGTAACAGTTATGCCCCGTACACACGGTCGGACTTTGTTCGGACATTCCGACAACAAAATCCTAGGATTTTTTCTGACGGATGTTGGCTCAAACTTGTTTTGCCTACGCACGGTCGCACAAAGTTGTCGGAATTTCCGATCGCCAACAACGCGGTGACGTACACCACGTACGACGAGACTAGAAAAGGCCGGTTCAGAACCAAGCGTGTTAGTAAAAGTTTGGTGAGAGACGATTCGCGCTTTTTCAGACTCGTGGCTTTCAGATCGTTTTCTGACGTTCAGTTTGTGCTTGTGGGTTTGTATCTGCTCTTCAGTGCGTGCAGTCAGTTCGTATCGGAGTTTTCTGTGTGATCTTGCCTGCTCGTTGCTGTTTTTCAGGTCGCTCTTCACAGGCCTTGCTGTTCTTCAGTGCGTTCTGTTACTTCGTTCTGAGCAGCCGACCGTTTTCTAGCCATATTTCGTATGCGTACTCCTCGTACATTTCGTGCTGTGCGGGGGCTTGGTGTTGGGGTCCTGACCTTGACACAAGTCCAGTCCATGAACAGGGTGGGGAGGAGTTCATGGACCAAGAATTGGTTGCTTCAGCGTGACCAGTTCTCTCATATGCCTTTGCTCCGTGAGAATAATCCTGATGATTTCAGGAACTTTCTCAGGATGACGGACCCCGTGTTTCACCGTTTGTTGGCTTCGCTGACCCCCTATATTAGCAGGCAGGATACCTGCATGAGGCAAGCCATCACTCCGGAGCAGAGGTTGGTCGCTACCTTGCGGTATTTGGCCACAGGGAGAAGTCTGCAGGACCTCAAGTTCTCGACAAGCATCTCCCCCCAGGCTCTTCTTTGTGGACATTTACTGCTTGTGTTTGTTTGAGCTGACCCTGACAGAAATGTGTGGAGTGCAGAAAATGTCGTGATTGTGTAACCTTATACAAAGCACTGTTGGCTGTTATTTACTAAATGCAAAGACACTTTTCACTACAAGTGCACTTGCAACTGCACTGAAACTGCACTTGTAGTGCAAAGTGGATTTCCCCTTAGGAAATTACCCCCATTTTCTCATAAAACAACAATTACATCACCCCAAAAGTGTTGTAGTGTTGAGACAATAATCCACACATTCTTGATGAACAATCTTTTTAATACCTGCACAATCACATGTGCATTTACCAAAGGTTTTTCTGACAAACCAACATGTTTGTTGTATAACAATTTTTGTGGTGTCATTATCCAAAATCAAAATGTGCATTTTATAGAAAACAGGCATGTGTAAAACCAACAAGAAAGACACAAATCTTGATCTTACAAAGTTCACATTTGGTAGAACTGGAAGGCTATATCAGACATGAGTATTTAGGAACTGTGTTTGATATTGCGTTCAGATGGGGGGAAATCACCCCAGGAAAAGCCAAATTTGGAAGATGCACACCAATTTCACAATGTCAACATGTGCGACCTGCCATCACGGGGGATCAAGGGATGTGTTTTGGGGGAGAAAGCCCTTCCTCACCGTTACTTTATTATTGAGGAAGGGGTTGCACCCCCAAAACGCGTCCATTGATCTCCTGTGATGGCAGATAGCACATGTTGACACACTGTGTGCATCCTCCAAATTTGGCTTTGGGAAAAATCACAAAAACATTTCGCACATTGTAGCAGACAAAAGAAGAAAGTGATTTGGAGGGGTTTTAAACTCGCCCCAAAACATCAATGATGTTTTTATATTTTGGAATAACATCACTGATGTTTTGCTTGATGTTTTCCAATTGTAAATTACACCCCATGATCTCCCCGATCAGGATCTGGGCACTTTCGGATGTGAAAGGATCTTCATCCACAACCTCACGATCACCTAAAAAGAGAGGAAACCCAAAATAAATTAGGTCGAAAAAAAATGCCGCCATCCATCTCTTATCTGAGCCTGTGGTCGCAGACACTCACCTGTTGTGGTGACTACTTCCACCACGTCTTCTTCCTCCTGCTCAGCTTGTGTTGGGTGGATTTCCCCTTCTTCCAGAGGGGGGGGGCTCTGGTCTCCTCGGATGAGGGATGTCCTCCGAGTCTTTTCTCCCCTATGTAAAACAAAAATGGTATAATTAGCACACAGATATTTGATGGCAGAACTAGAAAGATGAAACATTGCTTGGAAGTGGGGTACAATGATCTATTTTAGCCGAGTTCCAAAATGTAGCTTTTTTAGTGTCCTTTGTCAAGCTGCAATACTTTACCTGTTTGGTACAAGCTTCACAGATGGAGACCCCCCTATAGTATACACTGCAGCACCTGTGTGCCCCCCTAATAAAAATGGTGTTCTTGTGTCCCACACTAGTGCTCCAGTGTCCAGATGTGAAAACAGCTGCTCAGTGTCCTCTCCTTACACACAATCTAGTTTGCATTTCATTCTAGTAACAAAGCCATCTACACAACCCAATTCTTTGAAGACAAGTATAGGGCGTCAAAATGGTGGCCAAATGCATATGGCCTAAACAATGGTATTTTATCGTCCGAAATAACAATGTGTGATCCGAACGAATAATGTGCCCATGAACATGAAAGTTACCATTTTCAACTGTACAACAGTTCCTAAAAGCACATGGAGCAGCACGAACATAATAAACATAAAGAATAGGAACACAGCACAACTACTTACTTTTTTGCAGCACTCTCCGGATCTTTCTGTATTGCTCATGTTCTCGTAATTTCAGGTCCGACCACCGTTTCCTGAGCTGATCTTTCGATCGTCGTACCCCGAATTTCCGGTGCAGACTCCTGACCACTTTCGCCATGATCTTGGCCTTTCGGACATTGGGGTTGGGGTAAGGCCCATACTTTCCATCATAGTCGGCCTTCTTCAGGATGTCCACCATCTCCAACATCTCCCCAAAGGACATATTTGAGTCCTTTAATCTCCTTCTGGATCGGGACGTTTCAGGCTCCAGCCTTTCCTCCTCCTCCTCCTCCTCGTTGCTGTACTTAGCACTATCCTGCTGTCTCTCCGCCATGTGCTCTTCCTCCACTGCGCCGAACAAAAGGGGTGGGGACTAGACTAGAAAGAACGTCAGGGGCGGGCGGAGTTATACGCATGCGCAGTGTGTATAAATCGTAACGCGCGCGTCTTACGTACGATCTGTGAGCGGAGGAAGGAGCATCGGAGATGCCGATCGTGCTAACGAAGGTAGGATCTAAACTTGGGCCTATACTGCTTCGAAATGGAAGCCTATATTGTAACAAGATTAGGGGAGTTTGGCCTGACATTAGGGTTTGTCTTGTGTTGTGTCTTGCAGAGAAAATGGATGGGTTCAACGACCACAATTTCCTGCCCCTGTTCATAGACAAGTACAGGGAGCTGCCCTGTCTGTGGCAAGTGAGACACCCCCACTATAACCATAAACAAAAGAGGCAGGCAGCGCTGGAGAAACTGCTGGAGTTGGTGAAGCCGGTGGTCCCCACAGCAACCATCCCTTATTTAAAAGCTAAAATTGGTGGCCTGAGGAGCACTTATCTTAGGGAGCGCAAGAAGGTCACGGATTCCCAGAGGTCCGGAGCTGCAGCAGATGACATTTATGTCCCCAGGCTATGGTACTACGAGAGACTGCGATTTCTGTCAGACCACACTGAAGTCAGGGAATCCCTCTCCACTCTTCCTTCCACGCTTCCTTCCATCCCAGCTGAGGCTTCCGATGTCCAACCTGGGCCTTCCAGCCAGGAAGAAGTGGAGGAGCCCAGCTGGAGTCAGGTATAGCATTCCTCTACAGATTTCTGGGCAATAAATAAATGATGTTTATTAGATGTTATTATTGATCACTAATTGCTGATTAAAAAAAGTGCTTTACATATCAATAGACAGTAGTGGGCACCCAAAATTGGGACAAGAATGAAAACTGCTGGGCTCAGAAGGATAGTCTGTTATATTTGTTAACATTCAATTTGCAGCAGTCAGGAGGTGAAAATTGTGTGTGATTGATGAATAAAAAACTAAAACTATGTCCCTTTTTCATACACAGGAAGACCTCAGCCAGGAGGAGGCTGTGGAATGTGGCAGCCAGGAGGAGGCGGGGATTAGTGGCAGCCAGGAGGAGGCGGGGCTAAGTGTCAGCCAAGAGAAGCCAGGGACCAGTCGCAGCCTGACTGAGTCTCAGGTCCCTCCCCTCCGCCTGCCATATAAACGAGCCAGGAAGGCCACTCCGAGTCCCGTGCAGGATTCAGCATACAGGCTGATCCAGGAGGCTTCGGCATCCCTCAGAGCCTTCCCCAGTCCTGAAGAGGCCTTTGCCTGCATGGCTGCCCCAAAATTGCAGGGCATGCAGGAGGGCCAACGCAAGATCTCTGAGGACCTGATTTATAAAGTCCTACGTAAGGGGTTGAGTGGGGAACTGACACACAAGACGGATGTCATGGAGAGGGACGATCCTCCTCCTCCTCCTCCTGCTGCCACAACTCCACCACCACAGCCAAAGCCTGTAAGGAGGCGTGGAGGGAAGACCAAAGAGTGATGACCCTGGGTTCAGTCTGGTCTGACAGAAGATGCAGTCTCTCGTATGACCACAGCCTGGGGACACAGATGTCATCTGCTGCTTTCCGGATCTCTGGGACTTCTGGACCAGACTGCCCTCCCTTAGATAAGGACTCCTCAGGCCACCAATTTTGCTTTTAAATAATTGATGTCTGCCCTGGGGGTCCAAGGCTTCGCCCACTTCTGCAGTTTCTCCAGCGTTGCCTCCCTCTTTGTTTAGTTGTGAGCCCTTAATAAAATTTTTTTAGGGAAATTCTACTCTCCTGTGTGTGTTTTCATCCAAAAAGGACAGTTTGTTGGTGAGGATTCAGGTACATTTCTAAAGTACAATGTGAAATTAACAAGGGACAACAACACCAAATAATCTCCTACAGATTAAATAGAACAACATATTAGTGGAGTTGTGGGAACTTGTCACCAAAAACACACAAACATTTTCGGGAGCACAAATCAAAATCACCCAAAAAAATAAAAAATAAAAAAGAGAAACACAAAAAAAGAATCTACATTAAAGTCCAAAAATAACAAAAAATTTTGTTGTCAGATGTGAGAAATCTAAATATATTGAGGGAATCCCGATAAATAGTAACGAAATAAGTTTGTGAGAAGTGTGTGTGAATATGAGCATCAAAACTACTTAATTCTTGTCACATTATAAAGAAGAAGAGAGTGCGCTGTATTAAACCATTTTGAACATTGCAGCATGACGAAAGTGCTGTATCCATTCCGAACGCTACGTTTACCAGAACGAGCTGTCCCGTGTCGGAATTTCTTCTGAGCATGCGTGGCACTTTGTGCGTCGGAACAGGCCACACACGGTCGGAATTGACGCGATCGTATTTTGTTGTCGGAAAATTTTATCTCCTGCTGTCCAACTTTGTGTGTCGGAAAATCCGATGGAAAATGTCCAATGGAGCCCACACACGGTCGGAATTTCCGACAACACGCTCCGATCGGACAATGTCCATCGGAAAATCCGACCGTGTGTACGGGGCATTAGATTTATAGAACAAGCACAGGGAATAAATTATGGAATCACTCAACTCTGAGGAAAAAATTATGGAATCATGAAAAACAAACAAAATAACACTCCAACACATCACTAGTACTTTGTTGCACCACCTCTGGCTTTTATAGCTGCTTGCAGTCTCTGAGGCATTGACTTAATGAGTGATAAACAGTACTCTTCATCAATCTGGCTCCAGCCTTCTCTGATTGCTGTTGCCAAATCATCTTTGCAGGTTGGAGCCTTGTCATGGACTATTTTCTTCAACTTCCACCACAGATTTTCAATTGGATTGAGATCCGGACTGTTTGCAGGCCATGACATTGACCTTATGTGTCTTTCTTCAAGGAATTTTTTCACAGTTTTTGCTCTATGGCAAGATGCATTATCATCTTGATAAATGATTTCATCATCCCCAAACATCCTTTCAATAGATGGGATAAGAAAAGTGTCCAAAATTTCAATGTAAACCTGTGCATTTATTGAAGATTTAAAGACAGCCATCTCCCCAGTGCCTTTACCTGACATGCAGCCCCATATCATAATTGACTGTGGAAATTTGCATGTTTTCTTCAGACAGTCGTCTGCATAAATCTCATTGGAACGGCACCAAACAAAAGTTTCAGCATCATCACCTTGCCCAATGCAGATTTGAGATTCATCACTGAATATGACTTTCATCCAATCATCCACAGTCCACGATTGCCTTTCCTTAGCCCATTGTAACCTTGTTTTTTTGTGTTTAGGTGTTAGAGATGGCTTTCTTTTAGCTTTTCTGTATGTAAATCCCATTTCCTTTAGGCGGTTTCTTACAGTTCGGTCACAGATGTTGACTCCAGTTTCCTCCCATTTGTTCCTCATTTGTTTTGTTGTACATTTTCTGTTTTCAAGGCATATTGCTTTAAGTTTTCTGTCTTGACGCTTTGATGTCTTCCTTGGTCTACCAGTATGTTTGCCTTTAACCACCTTCCCACGTTGTTTGTATTTGGTCCATGTTTTAGACACAGGCGACTGTGAACAACCAACATCTTGTGCAACACTGCGTGATGATTTACCCTCTTTATCTACATACTAACAAGCAGATTTAATCTGATGCAGGTGTTAGTGTTTGTAATGAAAATTTACAGGGTGATTCCATCATTTTTTCCTCAGAATTGAGAGATTCCATAATTTATTCCCTGTGCTTGTTTTATAAATCTAACTGTTACTGGCCACCACAATTATTTTTCTTGATTTCTTTTAGTGTTTCTTAAAGCCAGAAAGTTGCCATTTGAAATGCCTTTAGTTTTTGGCCATGTCTGTGATCTGCTTTTTTTCTACAACAATAAACAACTGAAGGAACATCCTCAGGGACTGGTGATTCCATAATTTTTGCCAGGGGTTGTATGTCATATGAACTCAAACATCAATGAAGTACCCCTGTCAAAACCTCCAAAAAAAACCATCGATGATGGTGTGGACCTTCATATAAGGTCAGATTACTAGAAGTGCCCAGAGAGGTGGAGCAGTGAGGGAGATAACACAAAACAGAGTAAAAATAAAATGAAGAGTAAAAAGAGAAAAAAAAATACCTACAAACATGGTAGAATAAATTGAGTTGAAATAGGATCGTTAATTAAGCCTCTTACTTTGTCAAGTTATTCCAGTGTGACCCCTGAAGACCCACCGCCTGACCCCATCAATCAGGGGGGTCTGCTGCCGGTAGGGGTCCCTGGGTCCCCGGTGTGGTTTTACCTGAGTAATGTATCCAAGTGGCCCAGCAAGAATAAAACTTTTCATACCTGTCTCTACATTTGACCATCCACTCCTCTGCCGCCATGATGTTATTCACTAGGTTGATCCACTCAGTGCGTGTAGGGATTTGTGATTTCTTCCAATATATCGGAGTCAGTCTCCTAGCCGCATTGGGTAGATGTGGTAGTACTGATTTGCGGTATAGGCTGAGAGGAGTGGTAGGAACATGCAGCAGGGATTCCAACGGGGAGTCCGGGAGCTCTATGTTTAAAATAATCTTAATCTGTGCATGGATGTCTAGCCAGAGAGGCTGGGGCACTCCCACCATATATTGAGGAACGTGCCCCTAAGGCCACATCCTCTCCAACAGGTGTCTGATGTAGATGGGTAAGTTTAGAAGGGACTCTGTACCACCTGGTCAAAACTTTATAACTATTTTCCTGCATTTTCGTATCCACTGAGCTTGAGTGCGTGAGACGATATAATTGGTCTAACTGCGTCTCAGCAAAGATATGCTGAAGGTCTCTCTCCCATTCCCCAATGTATCTCGGCTTCCCTTCGTTATTCAGTGATTGTAATAAATCGTATAGTACAGAAATCATGTGTGGGATAGCCAAAGTCGACATGCAAAGCCGTTCGAAGGGAGATGCCATAGTTGGAGAACTGTCTATAGCGCCATTCGTCCATCGGGAAGGTACCATATTGCGTTCTCAGTGAGGCCAGCGGTAGTAGACTCTGGTCCTGTATAAATCTTCCACATCTAGACTCCCCATCAGCCACCCAGGCCCAGAAAAGGAGGGGTGTTCCCCAGGAGTAAACCAGGGGAAGCCTCCTAGGGGAGCAAGGGGGGAAATTGGAGGAGTGAGTTTTCCTTTCCCGTTCAGGTCATCCCAAGTTGAAAGGGCTTGGGCAGCCATGGGAGAGACCAGCGCGGAAAGTCCCCTATTCTCCCGAGGGACCCATGGGGCATGTGACAAATTCTGGCCAGCCAGGAACTTGTCAAGTGGTACCCAGAGCTTAAGAGTTAGACTATGGCACCAATCCAAAATGCATTGTAGTGCGATTGCTTCATAGTACCTGCGAATCACCGGGACACCCATACCCCCTTTAAATTTAGGGCGTTGTATTGTGCGGAGGGCCAACCTGGGGCTTTTCCCCTGCCATATATATTGTAAAAACAGGCTGTTGAGGGTTGAGAAGAAAGGTCCGGGCAGTGGGATAGGCACCATCTGCAGGAAGAACAGAATGCAGTGCAGCATATTCATCTTTAATACATTGACTCGGCCCATCCATGAAAAAGCAGTTCTGTCCCAGTTCTTTAGGTCTGTTCTTATAGCAGAAAGTAGCGGTACATAATTGCAATTATAAAGCTAGGAGCAGCTTGTGGGTGGGTAGGTAGACCCCCAGGAATTTTAGCGAGGTTCGACACCAGGTGAAGGAGAAAGAGGTTTGCAGCTGTGTACGTAAGCCCGTAGGTATATTCAGGGATATGATCTGTGATTTGTTGTAGTTTATTTTGAAATTGAACAGTAGGTTAAAGTCTTTCAATTCAGCCATGATGTTGGGTACAGAAATTAGGGGGTCTGAGACATAGAATTAGACGTCATCTGCATAGGCAAATAGTTTATGTTCCGTCAGCCCTACTGTGAAGCCTTTGATGGCACTATTCAAGCGGATCTTGTTAAGCAGTGGTTCGAGGGTCAGTGCAAAAATGAGGGGGGAAAGAGGACATCCCTGACGTGTTCCATTGTGGATTGGAAATGCATCAGACAGTACCCCATTCACCTTTACCCTGGCCGTCGGAGAGCTGTAAAGGGAGGATATCCACGATAGCATGTTTGGGCCTAAGCCAAGTCTGGTCAACAATGTCTGCATGTAAGTCCAACCCACCCTGTCAAACGCCTTCTCGGCATCGGTGGAAAGCAAGAGACAGGGATGTGTCCCGGTCTGTGACTCGACCCAGTGGATTAGTTGGAGTGCTCTATTAGAATTGTCCCTGGCCTCCCTTCCCATGATGAACCCCGTTTGGTCAGGGTGTATGACCATCGGGAGGATTGGTTTGAGTCTATTGGCCAAAATTTTAGCTAGTACTTTTACATCGGTATTTAAAAGAGAAATAGGCCTATAATTCCCGGGTATGGCGTGGTCTTTTCCCTCCTTCGGGAGGACTGTGATATGCGCCATCAGTGCCTCTCTGGGCATCGCAGTACCCAAAGCTAGTGCCGTAAAATAGGCACACATGGAACTGGGCCTCGGTTAGATATTGTGAAATTCGGTCTACTTTCTGGGTTTCCGTATTACCAGGTAAGGTGTCAGGGAGGTGTTGAGGTTCAGATCCATTTGCGGTGTTGAGGTTATGTACATGTCCCGCGTCACGTTGGCACTTAAGGGCCCTAGCAAGAAGTCACCCGCACTTGTTGCCAAATTTAAAAAATTTGTGTGCAACATGGCGTATTCGTGCCCTGATCTTTACGTCTAGTAGAGTAGTTAGATTCTGTCTCAGGGATTGCAGTTCTGTCACCAATTCTGGGGTGACGCAGCATTTATGTACAAGTATCTTGGATAATAGGGTCTTCATTTCTCCCCCTTGCCTTTTTTAGCCTAGCCCCTTGGGATATCAGCTCCCCTCGAACCACTGCTTTATGTCCTTCCCACACTGAGCCCATTCCCACCTTGCCTGCTTTGTTTTCCGCAAAGTATAGGGAGATGGTGTTTGAGGTCTGTTTCTGAGCTACAGCGTCATCCAGGATACCTTCATTTAAGTGCCAGCTCCACCCCCCTGCGTCCGAAGACAGAGGACGCAGGGAAATGGAAACCGGGGCATGATCTGATATAGTTATGGAGCCAATGGATACGCCAGCCAGGGAGTCAAGGGAGAACTGGTCCATCACCAAGAGGTCTATTCGTATATTGACGTTATGGGTGGCCTAAAAATAGTTATAAACCCTCCCTGAGGGGTAGAGTAGTCTCCAACAATCAACCAGGTGGTGTGCCTGTAGGGACTTCCAAAAGTGCTTCAAAAAGGCGAATGAGTGGGTAGACTGGCCTGAGGACGTGTCTATCAGTGGGTTGGGACTAACATTAAATTCGCCCCCAGAATAAGCTGTCCCTCTCTGAAGGTGGACAGGGATTCCAGGACTGTCAGTTGTTTGCTATTCGGGGCGTACACAGCTGCAAATGTGAACCTACGATTCAAAATGGTGCCTTTGATGAAGTCAAACCTACCAATTGGTCCGCCAGAACAAAGGGGCATTTCTTATGGATCGCTATGGCAACCCATCATATTTGGGACGGGGGGAATTACTGAGGTACCATGATTTGTATAGGTGAGTAGGGAGGCGGGGGACTGAGTCAGTGCGGAAGTGTGTTTCCTGCAAAAAAAGGATGTGTGCCCCCAAACGTTTCGTCTCAAGCCACAACTTACCACGTTTCGAGGGAGATCCCAGGCCACGCACTTTATACGATATGACTTTCAGGGAGGCCATGATGAGAAGATACGTAGTGGAGCCGCTAGGCCTCCGACCGAAGGAGAGAGAGATCCGCAGCATGCCCATCTAGGCAACAGTGAGCAGTGGCAACATACCAGGCATGGACAAGAGCCTAAAAAACAAATCTCAGTTATTGCAGGTATGGTACACATAAAACAGGAAAAACATGACAAACATACTGAACAATAAAAACAAGAAAAGGCCCAAAGGGGGCGCCAATGTTCAATATCACCACTAGTCAGGGGCCACCACCCCCCCTCAAGACGAGGAAGCAGTGGAGGCCAGTGAGCAGTGGCTTTCCCCAAAAAGAAACATAACTCCTAGGATTTGACCTAGGGAGGGTAGGTGGCAGGGCATGGGGAGTGGGTCCGAAAGGGAACCCGCTGTAGTCACAAGGTGCAGGGCTTGCACTTAAGGCAATAGGTAGTACAGCAGCTGGGGGGGGGTGGATGTTACTCCAAAAATGGCTTGGAAGTCAGTGGTAGACAGTTCTGCCGGTCAGGTTGTCTCCCATGGGGAGGGAGGGATGGATACTTGACCAGAGGGGCCCCTCCTGGGTCCATTGCATCTTCTGCGGTGGGCTGGACGCCAAGGTTCCGGGCGGGATGGAAGATGCATCTTCGGCGACGCTCTCCAGTTAGGATGTCAACAGGAGGCAGTCCAAGGGAGTCCAGGAACTGGGGTAAATCACCCTTGTTCCGCAATGTGAACTGCTTGCCATCTTTAGTGGTTGGGAGGCTGAACAGGAAGCCCCATCTGTAAAACTTCCAATAGTGGCTTGAGGGCACGATGTTACATAAGCGTGCATCTAGAAAGATCAGGGAAGAAGGTTAGTTTGGCGCCATCAAAATCCACATGGCGGACACACCTCACTTGGAACATAATGCACTCCTTCAGTGAATATTTGTGTAATTTAAAGATAATGTCTCTGGGCTTATCAGGATCTTCAGAGGGGGGGTGCAGGGCTCTGTGGGCTCTGTCTATTTCTACTTGGTCAGGTGCATGGCGGCCTAGTATTTGCCTGAAGACCCCTTGCAGAGTGGGTACTATATCCTTTGGGCCTGTGGCTTCAGCCAGGCTTCTGATGCAGATGTTAACTCCACAGCTCCTGTTCTCAAAATCATCCATTTGATTTAGCAAAGAGTTAATCCTGCGGTCTTGCATTGTACATCTATCAGAGAGGGCCAGTATGGAAGGGGTGGTTTCTTCCCACTGTGTCTCCAGGGCCTCCACCCTGCCTCCCAGATGAGCTGTGTCTGTCTGCAAATGCTTCAATGTCCTGGTGGAATGCCTTCTTCTCTCTGAACAAATCTCTCCAGGTCAGCCTTACTGGGGAGGGATAAGGTGTGAGAGCAGATGTCTTTGTCTCCCCAGGCATCACCCACCACGGGCTGCCTGTCTAAGCTATCAGACCCAGAGGGAAAGGAGGGGGGAGGAAGAGACATTGAGGGATGCATGTAACTTACTGATTTGAACATAATTGTAAAAAACTTTACTTGTTCTTTGTCTTTTTGATTAAAACATTTTAAAGTATGTTTTAGGGAAAGATTCTGGAGTACTGTGCTATATAGGGTCACAATATATTACATCAAAATATAGATTTTAAGCAAAGCAGCTATTTGTACATAAAGTTATGTGTGGGGTAGTGCAGAGTTTAAAATATATAAAGATACTGTATATGCATAAATATTCATCTACAGTATATTATATACTTTCTCAATAGATAAGACCATCAGCACTGCCTATGTGACCAGCCGTATCTTCATACAGACTTTTCTGAATTAGTTCAAACTGACCTGAATATGTCTGTGCTTCTGCATTGATCTTACGTGGAATCACTTGTTCAGTTAATAACTTTCAGCAGAGCCTACAATGCCACATTCTTCAATAAACTCCTACTAAAGAGCTTCTTTAAATAGTAACCATTTTGAATAGCATGCCAGCCTCTCATTTACACCATCTCAGTTTGCTGTCTTCAAACAGTTTAGTGCCAGCTTCTCTTTAATGTGCTTGGTCTTATATGCTTACAACCCCTGGCAAAAAATATGGAATCTCCAGTCCCTGAGGATGTTCCTTCAGTTGTTTATTGTTGTAGAAAAAAAGCAGATCACAGACATGGCAAAAAACTAAAGGCATCTCAAATGGCAACTTTCTGGCTTTAAGAAACACTAAAAGAAATCAAGAAAAATAATTGTGGTGGCCAGTAACAGTTAGATTTATAGAACAAGCACAGGGAATAAATTATGGAATCACTCAATTCTGAGGAAAAAATTATGGAATCACCCTGTAAATTTTCATTACAAACACTAACACCTGCATCAGATTAAATCTGCTTGTTAATATGTAGGTAAAGAGGGTAAATAATCATGCAGTGTTGCACAAGATGTTGGTTGTTCACAGTCGGCTGTGTCTAAAACATGGACCAAATACAAACAACATGGGAAGGTGGTTAAAGGCAAGCATACTGGTAGACCAAGGAAGACATCAAAGCGTCAAGACAGAAAACTTAAAGCAATATGCCTTGAAAACAGAAAATGTACAACAAAACAAATGAGGAACAAATGGGAGGAAACTGGAGTCAACATCTGTGACCGAACTGTAAGAAACTGCCTAAAGGAAATGGGATTTACATACAGAAAAGCTAAAAGAAAGCCATCTCTAACACCTAAACACAAAAAAACAAGGTTACAATGGGCTAAGGAAAGGCAATTGTGGACTGTGGATGATTGGATAAAAGTCATATTCAGTGATGAACCTTGAAGATAATTTGGCAACAGCAATCAGAGAAGGCTAGAGCCAGATTGAAGAAGAGTACTGTTTATCTCTCATTAAGTCAATGCCTCAGAGACTGCAAGCAGTTATAAAAGCCAGAGGTGGTGCAACAAAGTACTAGTGATGTGTTGGAGTGTTATTTTGTTTGTTTTTCATGATTCCATAATTTTTTCCTCAGAGTTGAGTGATTCCATAATTTATTCCCTGTGCTTGTTCTATAAATCTAACTGTTACTGGCCACCACAATTATTTTTCTTGATTTCTTTTAGTGTTTCTTAAAGCCAGAAAGTTGCCATTTGAAATGCCTTTAGTTTTTGGCCATGTCTGTGATCTGCTTTTTTTCTACAACAATAAACAACTGAAGGAACATCCTCAGGGACTGGTGATTCCATAATTTTTGCCAGGGGTTGTGCAAAACCCATATAGTGTGTTTGCATAGTGTGTTATGCCGCGTATTGCACTCTCAGCCTCAACATGTGCAGAGATTTTCCAATACGAGAGACAGCAATCTAAGCTTCAGCAGAATCAGAGTGAACGTCACTGGGGCAGGTTAACACTGCAATTAACCTTTTTACACACGCAAGCGTAAACCGCCACCACATGTTTTAAAGGAAACACAAACTATATCACACAGTACAAAAAAGTGGCCACTGCCCCCACCTATAACTGGTCTTTGAAGCAAGGGGCACTGGAAGGGAAATGTACGTCAAACAAAGGCAAAGAGATTGCCAAGCTCAAATTTACCAACCAGCCAGCGACCAACTGAATTGACCTGTCTAACAATATGTGTTAAGAACAGGCATTTAGTTGCACACATTTGCAAATACATACGTTAACTGCAGGACCCACCAAGGCACCCTGTTTTCTGCAGTGCCTAACTTCTATGAGTCTCCACAATGGGAGCACGTGCATTTATAATGGATAGGTAGAGGACAGGTGAGCCTGGAAGGAGCCCATCCCTCATTAACCACTTTCCGCCCGGCCTATAACAGAATGACAGCCGGGAAGTGGTTCTGTTATCCTGACTGGGCATCATATGACGTCCAGCAGGATAAAATGCCAGCGCGCATCCGCTTGGGCGCATAGCGTGGCGATCACAAGTGCGGCGTGTCAGTCTGACATGGCAAAACTTCGATCGTGATAAGAAGCCTCTGACCAATCACAGCTGATCATCGCGAGAACCAGGAAGTGCCGGTAAGCGGCATTCCTCGGTTCGCACTGACAGGGAGAGCCGATCGGCGGCTCTCCCTGGCAGAGGAGGAAAAGTGCTGATAATCAGCACATTGATTATCAGCAGAGCCCCATCAGATGTGCCAATCAGCTACCAATCAGTGCCCAGCAGTGCTCCAATAATAAAGTCTGCCAGTGCCCACCACAGTGCCAATCAGTGCCCATCACAGTGCCGATCAGAGCCCACCAAACTGCCAATCAGTGTCCATCACAGTGCCAATCAGTGCCCAGAATTAATACCTGTCAGTACCTGCCCAATCAGTGCCATCTATTAGTTTCCATCAATGCCACCTGTCAGTGCCAATCAGTGCCCATCAGAGCTGCCTGTCAGTGCCCATCAGTGCTGCATATCAGTGCCACCTATCGGTGCTCATCAGTGCTGCATATCAGTGCCGCCTATCAGTGCCCATCAATTCTACTTATCAGTGCCTCCTCATCAGTGCCCATCAGTGCCACCTTATCAGTGCCATCTCATCAGTGCCCATTGGTGCCGCCTCATCAGTGCTGACTCATTAGTGCCCGTCAGTGAAGGAGAAAACAACATTTTATAACAGAAACGAAGAAAAACTTTTTTTTTTTCCAAAATGTCGGTCTTTTTTAGTTTGTTTAGAGGTGATCAAATACAACCAAAAGAAAGTCTATTTGTGGGAAGAAAATGATAAAAATTTAGTTTGGTACAGTGTTGTATGTACAGTGTTGTATGACCACGCAATTGTCATTCAAAGTGTGACAGCACTGAAAGCTCAAAATTGTCCTCGGCAGGAAGGGGCGAAAGTGCCTGGTATTGAAGTGGTTAAAGGTACAGGGGCACACTGAACACCCAGCACATAGCACTATGGCAGCAAGGGTATTGCCTGACCAATATATTCAAAATGCAAAAAAGTGTCCACTGCCCCCACCTATAACTGGTCTTTGTAGCACTGGAAGGGTGACATACAGTTGCAATAAAAAGTATGTGAACCCTTTTGGAATGATATAGATTTCTGCACAAATTGGTCATAAAATGTGATCTGATCTTCATCTAAGTCACAACAATAGACAATCACAGTCTGCTTAAACTAATAATACACAAAGAATTAAATGTTACCATGTTTTTATTGAACACACCATGTAAACATTCACAGTGCAGGTGGAAAAAGTATGTGATCTCTTGGATTTAATAACTGGTTGAACCTCCTTTGGCAGCAATAATTTCAACCAAATGTTTCCTGTAGTTGCAGATCAGACATGCACAACGGTCAGGAGTAATTCTTGACCATTCCTTTTTACAGAACTGTTTCAGTTCAGCAATATTCTTGGGATGTCTGGTGTGAATCACTTTCTTGAGGTCATGCCACAGCATCTCAATCGGGTTGAGGTCAGGACTCTGACTGGGCCACTTCAGAAGGCGTATTTTCTTCTGTTTAAGCCATTCTGTTGTTGATTTACCTCCATGCTTTGGGTCGTTGTCCTGTTTCAACACCCATCTTTTGTTGAGCTTCAGCTGGTGGACAGATGGCCTTAAGTTCTCCTGCAAAATGTCTTGATAAACTTGGGAATTCATTTTTCCTTCGATGATAGCAATCCATCCAGGCCCTGACGCAGCAAAGCAGCCCCAAACCATGATGCCCCCACCACCATACTTCACAGTTGGGATGAGGTTTTGATGTTGGTGTGCTGTACCTCTTTTTCTCCACACATAGTGTTGTATGTTTCTTCCAAACAACTCAACTTTGGTTTCATCTGTCCACAGAATATTTTGTCAGTACTGCTGTGGAACATCCAGGTGCTCTTATGCAAACTGTAAACATGCAGCAATGTTTTTTTGGACAGCAGTGGCTATCTCTGTGGTATCCTTCCATGAAATCCATTCTTGTTTAGTGTTTTACATATCGTAGATTCGCTAACAATGATGTTCGCATATGCCAGAGTCTTTAGCTGACACTCTAGGATACTTTTTCACCTCATTGCGCAGTCTGTGCTGTGCTCTTGCAGTCATCTTTACAGGACGCCCACTCCTAGGGAGAGTAGCAGCAGTGCTGAACTTTCTCCATTTATAGACAATTTGTCTTATCGTGGACTGATGAACAGCAAGGCTTTTGGAGATACTTTTATAACCCTCTCCAGCTTTATGCAAGTCAACAATTCTTAATCTTAGGTCTTCTGAGAGCTCTTTTGTGCGAGGCGTCATTCACATCAGCATTGCTTCTCACTTGGACTTTTTTTTTGAACATTTATGGGTGATTTGTAGTCACTTTTTCATTTTTATTTATTTTTCTTTTTTCATTTGATGTTACACTATTGTGGATTATATGCAGTTGTCACATGCATTTATCTTCCCTTTACACATATTGTATGTATTTTGCACTCATGTCATGTATGCAAATTTGCACATTTAACTAGCGCGATTCCCTTATTTTTCATGCTTTATTTTTACAATTGATGTTTATTGTTGGAATTGCTGCTTTTTTCACTATTAACTTTACACATATTTTATAGCGCAGTTTTTTATCCCTATTTTTTCTGTCATTCACATCAGGCAATGCTTCTTGTGAAAAGCAAACCCAGAACTGGTGTGTGTTTTTTATAGGGCAGGGCAGCTGTTACCAACACCTCCAATCTCATCTCATTGATAAATGTTAAAAGTATTTAAATTTCACCTGGTCCTTGGCTTCATGCAGAGTAATGCCGTGTACACACTGGCAGAATTTTCGGCATCAAAGGTCCGACGGTCTTTCCGACGGACTTTCAAAGGACTTTTGACGGACTTCCGACGGACTTTCGAACGAACGGACTTGCCTACACACGATCACACCAAAGTCCGACGGATTCGTACGTGATGACGTATGACCGGACTAAAACAAGGAAGTTGATAGCCAGTAGCCAATAGCTGCCCTAGCGTCGGTTTTCGTCTGTCAGACTAGCATACAGACGAGCGGACATTTCAACCAGACTCGAGTCCATCGGAAAGATTTGAAACATGTTTCAAATCTAAAGTCAGTCTGATTTTCGACCGAAAAAGTCCGCTGCAGGTCTGATGAAGCACACGGTTGGATTGTCTGACGGATTCGTCCCGTCGGACCAGTCTGGTCAAAAAGTCCGCCCGTGTGTACACGGCATAAGATGCGATTGCAGAGTAGTCCAGTCTGGTATATCGTAGTCACTGGCTCTCATGAATGACCCTTAGCATCTGCAGATCTGCAGTCACCAATTGCGGTCAGTGTTAGGTGAAGCATATTTTATGACGTTTGCAGACACACCCTTAATACCAACTTTTCTATCCATATCTACAGTATATTTCCAGATGACAAGGTTTTACTATCCAACAAACTATATATCAAACAGAATGAAAGTATGGTTTGATAGATATCAAATACAATATAAATGTAAAGCATTTACAATTTATGAAATATGACTAAAATTGGGACTTGAAATGTATAAAAGTGTAGTTTAAGGTTTAAAAAAACAGACTTACAGGTGTTTCTGATTGGGGTAGAGATACACATGCTGGCTTTACCAAGTGGCTTGTAACCTAAGCCTGTCCTGTGATTCCATGTGGACAACACCTACCTTGAGAAATATAGCACTTTATATAGCATATTTGAATAAATAATATTTCAAGCAGTGCCTCAGTGAGCAGTTATTTTTTGATATGTGGTCTGCTTGGCTGGAGTATGGACTGACCTGGAACAGCGTAACATGCTGTTGATCACAGCATGCTGATGCGCGATGCGCTATCCTGTTGCCTGATTATATGACAACCGGTTTCTGTCACCTGGCTGCACATTGTATGTATACCTTATCAGCCTGCATTTACTGCTGTTGTGTTTTACATGCACAACAATTTGCAATAAATCTATATTTTTTATGTACTCATAATATGTTCCTTGACTAATCATACTCACCTCATTCTAAGTCCCAGGGCGAATCCTACGTATATATGTATTGTATTGGGGATGGAGGTGATGTTGGGTTGACACCAGACCTTCCATTATGTTTCTATGGAACTCGGGTGGAAGACACCCATTTAGCCCAAACCTGGTCTGATGCCACCAATAGCCATTACTCATTTATATCAGTGCAGATTTATGATTTGTCCGTGTTGGATTACACATTGGCAGGGGGTGTTCCTGGGTTGCTCCCGTTCTCTTTTGCTGCTCCTTGTCGGTAGCGGTGTCCCATCATCCAGCTCCGGAGCTGCGACATGTGCAAGGGGGTCTTCTGACCTCCTGTTGGCCACCCACATATCAACGTCATGTTTTCCACACCCACCCGGCGTCATCATGCATGGGCTGTGTGGACCATCCTGAGGAAATGGGGCACTGCACCGCCACTGCCCCAGTGGCGTTGAGCTTCTCCAGCACTTGCACGCCTCGTTACTCTTACATGACGTTGTGGGTGGAGCATCTGGTCCCCCCGGGGGTATAAATTGGAGCCTGACATGGTGGCACTTCCCATTCATAGCCTGACTATGCACACAATAATTGCACCTCCACAAGGGGAAGACAACATCCTCTGGTTCTTTTACTTCACTCAGGTAATCACAGATGTTTTTCAGCTTAGTTTACACTCCAGTATATTTGTCCTTCAAACCTTCCATTTTTTTCACTTACAGTGCATCTTACACATAACTTGCCAACACTTTTTTATACCTTGTAACAAATTGTTTTCACTGTCCCCTTAGTCCCCCAGTCCATACCAGCGTTTACTCCATGCTGGTTTATGTATACCAACATCCTGCACTTGCAGGATCTTTTTGACATATATATATTTATATATATATATATATATATATATATATATATATATATATATATATATATATATATATATATAATATTTTACTATTTTTCAGCAGTCATTCATTATGAACAAGGTGAGACTCCTAGGGACACTTGCACGGTCCTCTGTTTGTTCCCCTGTTGGGGTTACCTGTTGCTCCGCCTCCTCAGTTCCCAAGTTGGATGTTTGTTACTGCTGCCGCCTTTGGAGACCCCTATGACCACTCACCTCCCTGCCAATTTTGTGCAACATACATTTATTTGTTTTACTACTTGTATTGCAGATATATTAAAGCATCTACCCCTGAAGAAGCGAGCGTGGTCTCGCGAAACACTTCGGGTACTACTGATGCATATATATAATTTTGATGCCTGTACACTGTTTCTTATATTTGATTTATTTACCAATGTAAGTGCAGTTGAGCATCATGGGAAATGTAGTTCCAAAACATCTGGGGTGCCAAGGTTCACCATCACTGGCATAGGCAGTCTTCAAGGGATCCCACATCCATAGCAAATTCAATCAGTTACATCAGCATCAGGTGCTTGATAGCTGCTGATCCAAGACTGATTCAGTTTTATGAATGTGAGTCAACAGAGTCTGTGGACAGGCGTACTCTTTGATCCGTTACAAACCCTCCAGCAGCACTGAATGTGCGTTCAGAAAGCACGCTGGATGCAGGACAGGCGAGTAGTTCAATTGCATATTGAGCAAGTTCTGGCTAGTGGTCCATCCTCAAGACCCAGTAACCCAGTGAATGCTCTGTTGAAAAGGTCTCCAAGTCTGCTCTTGCCCCTAGATATTCCTGCACCATATAATGCAAATACTGGCGATGGTTGCTTGAACCGATCAGACCTTGGCGCTGAGGACTGAAATATTGTTTGAAGGCATCGGTCAGCCGGCCACCTTCTCCACCACTCTTCCTCTGACTGAACAAAGCCTCAGCAACACATTGTCCAGCACCAGGAAAGGGTAACCTCCCAGGGTCTGGAAATGCGTTATACAAACCTTTCTTTAAGGCCTACTAAAGATGTTTCATCCTCTGCTCCCTCTGCGAAGGCAGGATGAGTTCTGCAACTTTACCCTTGTAACGTGGATCAAGAAGGGTTGCCAGCCAATAACGATCCCTCTACTTGATACCGCAAATCCTAGGGTCCTTTCACAGGCTTTGCAGAATCAGGGAGGCCATGCAGCGTAAGTTTGCAGAGGCATTTGATTCTGAGTCCTCTGGGTCACTAGGGATCACATTATCTGTTACTACCTCCTCCCAGCCATGTACAACTCCTTGGGTTTCTGGGGACTGAAAACCATCCTTTGAAGACTACTGCTGAGTGTTATCCTCTACATCCATGCTGACACAATCCTCCTCCTCTTCCTGTGTGCTTGGTGGGCCTGCAGGAACGCTATCTGGCTAAAGTGGGCCTTGAGAGGAAAGGAAGTCCTCCTCTTCCTCCTGCTGTTCTGTCTCAAGTGCCCTGTCCATGATTCCTTGAAGAATGTGCTCCAGCAGGAAGACTAGAGGGACAGTGTCACTGATGCTAACATTGTCGCTGCTCACCATCCTTGTGGCCTCCTCAGATGGTGACAGGACAGTGCATGCATCCTTGATCAGTAGCCACTGGTGTGGCAAAAAGAAGCCAAGCTCCCCTGAATCTGTCCTGGTGCCATACTCGCACAGGTACTCATTGATGGCCCTCTGCTGTGTGTGCAGCTGCTGCAGCATTGCCAACATTGAGTTCCATCTAGTGGGCATGTCACAAATGAGGCGGTTAGTGGGCAGGTTGCCTTCCCTTTGAATGTCAGCCAGCCGAGCACTGGCATTGTATGACCAGCGGAAATGACCACAGACTTTTTTGGCCTGCCTCAGGAGATCTTGTAAGCTCAAGAACTGCTGCACCACCAAATTCAGGACGTGTGCCAAACATGGAATATTGGTCAAGTGTCCCTGTCGGAGGGCGGAGAGAAGGTTGGTGCCATTGTCGCATACAACCATTTCTGGCTGAAGCTGGGGTGGCGTCAACCACCTCTGAGCCTGAACTTGCAGAGCTGACAGAATCTTTGCCCCAGTGTGACTCCTGTCCCTTAGGCAGACCAACTCAAACATCGCATGGCATCTTTTAGTCCGACTGCTTGGGTAACCCCTTGAATGCTTATGGAGCACCACTGGTTCAGAGGACAAATCTACAGAAGAGGCCATAGAGGAAGAAGAAGAAAAGAAGAAGAAGAGGAGGGGTGGAAGAGAGAGCTGTGGCAGAATCACCACTAGCATTTTGGAGGTGTGGTGGTGGAACAAGCTCCAACAACACTGAACCCCGTCTTGCATCCTTCCCAGCTGCCAGCAGAGTTACCTAGTGTGCCGTGAAGGAAAGGTAACGTCCCTGCCCATGCCTGCTGGACCATGAGTCAGCGGTAATATGAACCTTACTGTTGACCACCCTGTCCAACGAGGCCAAAACATTGCCTTCCACATGCAGGTAGAGAGCCGGAATGGCCTTCTGTGAAAAGAAATTGCATTTTGGAACCTGCCACTGAGGTACAGCACATTCCACAAATTCATGAAAGGGGACAGAGTCCACCAGCTGAAAAGGTAGCAGTTGTAGTGCTAGCAATTTGGCCAAGCTAGCATTTAGACACTGAGCATGTGGATGGCTGGGACTGAATTTCTTTTTATGGTTCAGCAACTGGGGTAGGGAAATTTGCCTGCTAAAATCAATTGGTAGTGTACTGCTAGCAGAATAGCTACAAGTACTTGAACACCTATTGCTATACCTTTATTCCTCTCAGTGCAGGTTTTTGAGAGGACTGGAGGTATAGTAGGGTTGGAGATCCCAGATGAGGAGCAAGGAGAAGTCCACCTTTTTTTTTATGTGGGTCTGTCACGTACCTGATTGTAGAGTCCGGTATGCAGGGAAAGGCCTCTCTTACACCTCTGACTCAAGAACCCCTGATAGAGTAGACAGGGAGCTCGGGAGTGCAGAGCAGCACAAGTGCCTGGCAGGATCGCTTATGTAGGGGCTGGTCGGAACTTCTGATGAGGCTGTGGAGAGACTCTCAGCAAGGAAGATGGCTGGAACGGCAGGCAGGCTGGAGACAGGATCAGACTGGAAGCAGGATTCAGCAGTCAGTGAGGAAGTGTTCTGTAGATCGGAACACAGACAGGTACAGGCAAGCCGGGTTATACACTAGCAGACAGATCAGGAAGCGGTAGCTGGAGCAGAGTCAAGGTACAGGTCGAGTCGGTAACAGGCAAGCAGCAGGGTGAACAAGGGAGAGACAGGAGTGAAGTCGGGACAAGCTGGGATCAAAGGCAGGCGGAAGGCAGGAGTAGTCAGGAACAAGCCAAAAGTCTACTGGAGCAGGTTTTCAGGATCAACGGGTAGCAGGGGTCACAGAGAACGCTGTAGACCAGACAGCAAAGAACCTGGGCATCAGTCTCCTTTAAATAGCACATCTGGCGCCAAGAACTGTCACAACGTGGGCGCACGTGCACCATTATTCGCGCATCTGCGCATGCGCCGCGCAGCTCTTCTTACTGGGAACCCATGCACAGATGTTCTCCTGACATTTTGGTTACTGGCTTGCCCTTCCTGACAGGGTCTTTCAAGTGCTGTTGCTAATGGACTGCATGGCAGGTCATCATATGTCTGATCAAGCATGTAGTGCCCAAGCAGCTGCTGTTCTGGCCACGCTTGACCCGCTTCAAACATAGGTTGCAAACCTATGTCAACTGTTTGCGGGCTTTCTCGTGCATCATCTTTAGAAGAGGCATCCTTCTGGGACGACAGCAATGCAGACCAATTTGATGCAGCATGCGGCGTATGGTCTGAGCACTGACAGACAGACCCTCCCCACCCCTTCAACCTCTGCAGCAGTGCTGGCAGCACTCATACGTCTATTTCCCAAAGACAACCTCTGGGTATGACGCTGAGCACGTGCACTCAACTTCTTTGGCCGACCATAGCGAGGCCTGTTCTGAGTGTAACCTGTCCTGTTAAACCGCTGTATGGTCTGCAGCTCAGTTTCAGGGTCTTGGCAATCTTTTTATAGCCTAGGCCATCTTTACGTAGAGCAACAATTCTTTTTTTCAGATCCTCAGAGTTCTTTGCCATGAGGTACCATGTTGAATTTCCAGTGACCAATATGAGAGAGTGAGAGCAATAACACCAAATTTAACACACCTGCTCCCCATTCACACCTGAGGCCTTGTAAAACTAACGAGTCACATGACACCGGGGAGGGAAAATGGATAATTGGACCCAATTTGGACATTTTTTCTTAGGGGTGTACTCACTTTTGTTGTCAGTGATTTAGACATGAATGGCTGTGTGTTGAGTTATTTTGAGGGGACAGCAAATTTACACTGTTATACAAGCTGTACACTCACTAATTTACATTGTAGCAAAGTGTCATTTCCTTCAGTGTTGTCACATGAAAAGATATAATAAAATATTTACAAAAATGTGAGGGGTGTACTCACTTTTGTGAGATACTGTGTATATATATACACCGCCTGAAGTATTAGAAACTGTACACACTGTATTAGATACTGTGCACACCGCTTGCACTGTATTAGAAACTGTACAATGGCTGCACTGTATTGTATACTGTGTACACCACCAGAATAGTAGTAGAAACTGTACACCCTGTATGAGATACTGTGTACACCGCCTGTACTGTATTAGAAACTGTACAATGGCTACACTGTATTGTATACTGTGTACACCACCAGAATAGTAGAAGAAACTGTACACACTGTATTATATACTGTGTACACCACCAGAAAAGTAGTAGAAACTGTACACGCTGTATTAGATACTACGTACACCGCCTGCACTGTATTCAAAAGTGTACAACGGCTGCACTGTATTGTATACTGTGTACACCGCCTGGACTGTATTAGAAACTGTACACATTGTATTAGATACTGTGTGTACCGCCTGAAGTGTATTAGAAATTGTACACACTGTATTAGATACTGTGTACACCACCTGAAAAGTAGTAGACACTGTACACACTGTATAAGACACTGTGTACACCACCAGAAAAGTAGTAGAAACTGTACACACTGTATTAGATACTGTGTACACTGCCTGCACTGTATTAGAAACTGTACAACGGCTGCACTGTATTGTATACTGTGAGCACCACCAGAAGTGTAGTAAAAACTGTACACACTGTATTAGAAACTGTGTACACTGCCTGAAGTGTATTAGAAACTGTACACACTGTATTAGATAATGTGTACACCGCCTGAAATGTATTAGAAACTGTACACACTGTATTAGATACTGTGTACACCACCAGAAAAGTAGTAGAAACTGTACACACTGTATTAGATACTGTGTACACTGCCTGCACTGTATTATAAACTGTACAACGGCTGCACTGTATTGTAAACTGTGTACACCACCAGAAGTGTATTAAAAACTGTACACACTGTATTAGATACTGTGTAGACTGCCTGAAGTGTATTAGAAACTGTACACACTGTATTAGATACTGTGTACACTGCCTGCACTGTATTATAAACTGTACAACGGCTGCACTGTATTGTAAACTGTGTACACCACCAGAAGTGTATTAAAAACTGTACACACTGTATTAGATACTGTGTACACTGCCTGAAGTGTATTAGAAACTGTACACACTGTATTAGATACTGTGTACACCACCAGAAAAATAGTAGAAATTGTACACACTGTATTAGATACTGTGTATACTGCTTGCACTGTATTAGAAAGTATATATATATATTTTTTATACACCCCCTGTATTATATACTGTACACCGCTGAAAGCACTGTATATAAACGCTACACTGAATGCAGAGTATATATATATATATATATATATATATATATATATATATATATATATATATATATATATATATATATATATATAAAACGGTATGTGTGTGTGTGTGTGTATATATACATATATATATATATATATATATATATATATATATATATATATATATATGAAATATGAGTGGTGTATCCGCGCAACAGAACAGAAAATTAAAAAAGTGGAGAAAATGGGAAAAAAGAAAATGGAAAAAAATGGAAACAATGGAAGAAATCGCATAAAGGACTGCTGCCTCCACAGATGTGATTTCCACCAAGGTGGAAAAAACAGAAGGTAAGTGAAGGGTTAGTGTGTGGGTGTGGCGCTGTCCTAATTCATAGAAATACTTGGTAAATCGTGTGTAGCCAAATCCCATATGTAAAGTCGCATATAAAGTATAGACCAAAATTGCAAATAAAAAATTCAACGAAAATAAAACCAAACATAAAACAGCAAAGTGACCCCCTTTGGAGTGTATAGGTGTAACGTTGTCCTAGTGGAGAAAAAAGTGGGGAAAATGGAAAAAAATGGAAACAATGGAAGAAATCGCCTAAAGGACTGCTGCCTCCACAGATGTGATTTTCACCAAGGTGGAAAAAACAGAAGGTAAGTGAAGGGTTAGTGTGTGGGTGTGGCGCTGTCCTAATTCATAGAAATACTTGGTAAATCGTGTATAGCCAAATCCCATATGTAAAGTCGCATATAAAGTATAGACCAAAATTGCAAATAAAAAATTCAACGAAAATAAAACCAAACATAAAACAGCAAAGTGACCACCTTTGGAGTGTGTAGGTGTAACGTTGTCCTAGTTTAAAAAATACTTTGTAAGTCGTGTGTAGCCAAATCCCACATATAAAGTCGCATGTAAATTATAAACAAAATATAAACAAAATCGCATATAGCAAATTTAATGGCTAGGTTGGCCCCCTTTGAATTGGGGGAGGGGGAAGGGGAACAGGGGATGAAATCAAAAAATGACTTTAGCCAAAACTATTCCATCCGCATAAAAACCCCATATAATGATTGATTTAAAAGTCTTTGACAAACATAACATTGCTGAATAATTACATAGGTTAAATCGTGACTAGTGCTCAGTGCAACTTAAGTGAAAAACTTGACATCTTTGTAAAACAAGGCAGGTATTTGTATTAATCTTGGTGACCAGGTGCTCGTGTCTTGTGATCATGCGGACACTCACCAGCTTCTTTAACCCCTGCGGGGGTAATGCGCAGTCACAGTGTATGCCACTGTGCGGCAATCCACAGGCTGTTTCTGGGTCACGGTGACGTTTTAGGCATAAGAGAAGAAAGAGGAGATTCCATAGCATAAAAACCATAAAACACTCTTTATTGAACGCAGATGACAGAATGGTACTCACATTTAAGCAGTTTATAATAGGCAACCAAATGTCATCAAAACAGGAGAGCGTCAGATTTAAGTTGGTGATCCTCTGGGAGATGATGCAAAAGCGTCAAAATAGACCACGCCCTACGCGTTTCGTCATAGGGACGTCAACTGGAACGTGCCCCCTTTGCGTCACCTCCCCTCCTTTTATACTGTGCGATGTGCTGCATGCCTGCACACCGGAAACGTATATATATATTTATTCACACTGCCTGCACTGACCGAATATTGAGTACACACTGAATATATAGTCTATGCTAAATGCAGATATATATATATATATATATATATATATATATATATATATATATATAGTGGGCCAAAAAAGTATTTAGTCAGCCACAAATTGTGCAAGTTCTCCAACTTAAAAAGATGAGAGAGGCCTGTAATTGTCATCATAGGTATACCTCAACTATGAGAGACAAAATGTGGAAACAAATCCAGACAATCACATTGTCTGGTTTTTGAAAGAATTTATTTGCAAATTATGGTGAAATAAGTAGTTGGTCACCTACAAAGAAGCAAGATTTCTGGCTCTCACAGACCTGTATCTTTTTCTTTAAGAGGCTCCTCTGTCTTCTACTCATTACCTGTATTAATGGCACCTGTTTGAACTTGTTATCAGTATAAAAGACACCTGTCCACAACCTCCACAACAGTCACACTCCAAACTCCACTATGGTGAAGACCAAAGAGCTGTCAAAGGACACCAGAAACAAAATTGTAGACCTGCACCAGGCTGGGAAGGCTGAATCTGCAATAGGCAAGCAGCTTGGTGTGAAGAAATCAACTGTGGGAGCAATAATTAGAAAATGGAAGACATACAAGACCACTGCTAATCTCCCTCGATCTGGGGCTCCACGCAAGATCTCACCTTGTGGGGTCAAAATGATCACAAGAACTGCAAATAAATTCTTTCAAAAATCAGACATGTGATTGTCTGGATTTGTTTCCACATTTTGTCTCTCATAGTTGAGGTATACCTATGATGACAATTACAGGCCTCTCTCATCTTTTTAAGTGGGAGAACTTGCACAATTGGTGGCTGACTAAATACTTTTTTGCCCCACTATATACTAGACTGACTGTATCTCAAATATACTGCCAGACTGAATAACCTGCCTGCTCTTAATCTAGCTCAAGCTATCTCTCTGTCCACGCCAACAACACTACACACGACCGCTATGTAAGCAGCCTTATATAGTGTGGGGTGTGGACTTAGTCCCCCTGAGCCATGATTGGCTCAAGGCACCCTTCCTTTGGCCAATTATGGCTCTCTCAGCAGAGTGTGCTGTGATTGGACAAAGCATGCAGGTCGGGTGCATGCTTTGGCCAATCATCATGAAGCAATGCACTGCGATCTCGCAGTGCATTATGGGGCTTTCCGCAGCGCTCGAATTTCCCGCGAACGCCCCATAATGTTCACTGTTCTGCGAACGGGCGAAAACCTGTTCGACCCAAACATCGAACTCATCCCTACCTAAGAGTAAAAGCATTTGGAATAAAAGCCATTATTGGCTTGTAAAACACACTTCTGTGTATGTGACCATCAATTTCCCAATCTATGATTAAGCTCACACTTAGTAAAATATGAGAGACAGAAAGCCCAGGTGGACTGTCCATATATGTACATTGCTCTAGGGCAGTTTCTCTTACCCTGCTGCTCCAAAAAGCCTCTATCCCACGTGGAGGGTGCGAGCCCTGTATGCAAACAGATACTAATGCCTCGTACACACGATCGGAATTTACGGCATACTTGGTCCGGCGAACCTGAGTCCATCGGACAATTCGATCGTGTGTGGGCTCCAGCTGACTTTTTTTTCTCAAAAGTTTAACGGACTTAGATTTGAAACATGTTTCAAATCTGTCCGACGGACTCGAGTCCAGTCAAAAAGTCCACTCGTCTATATGCTAGTCCGACGGACAAAAACCGACGCTAGGGCAGCTATTGGCTACTATGAAATTCCTTGTTTTAGTCCAGTCGTACGTCATCACATACAAATCCGTCGGACTTTGGTTGATCGTGTGTAGGCAAGTCGGTTCATTCGGAAAGTCGGTCGTAAAGTCCGCCGAAAAGTCCGCCAGACAAAGTCTGACGTAAAGTCCACTCGTGTGTATGCGGCATTAGAAGTAAAGAAGGCTGGACGGCTACACTCCTATGCAATTTCTTTATTCAAGTGCTGGATACAAAGGTGAACTACAGGTATCAGCTTACATGTTTCACACCAAGGTTGGGTGCTTACTCATAGCTCCAGTGGACTTTCCATATACCATAATTTTTTTTTTAACCCCTACCACTCCCTCCTGGCTTCTGTAACAGCTAAAAACACGCAGTGAGCACACTCTCGGTACAGAAACCTTGGTCCTCATGGATGCATGTGTGCGGTGTGTGGGCATTAAGGCCCACCCGCCCTGCTGAAGGGATTAATAAACAACACGAATACTGAACAGGAGTGCAACTCTGTTTTTATCTGTGTAACATCTTCCCAATTTGGTTTACCAAATTTTTTTCAAAGTTCACGAGTACGTGTATTCTATTTAAAACTATTTAATGATACATATGTTAATTATTTTTCAATGCCCTTTAAGGGAAGCTATAGTTTTTTTTTTTTATTATTATTTTTTTAAATATAAGGTAGAGAGTCCTAATCAGTGTGTATGTAATCATGCTTGTATGTACCACTTGTAAATGTGTATGTAAATGGTAAAGCTTTTTTCATCCTTTGACTGTTGATCAATATGACTGTTTATTAAAACAAAATCTTTAGCCAGAAATCATGTGACATAGATGTCAAAGTTTTTTTTTTTGTTTTAACCTTATTCTGTGATCTTCTTAGCTGAATGGAATATTGTTACTTTGAAACAGTTAAGATAATTTAAGGAAAACATATCAAGGTCATGTGAGACCTGGAACAAGATGTTCTCAAGGTCTCTAGTAATCCTGACATCCAAAATAGAACTGTTTGAGCAGCACAAGGCTCAAATGGCTGTAGTCACCCTTATGAAGAAGTCATTATAGTTATTGGGATGCCTCTATAATCATTCTCAAGGTCAAGGTCAACAAGAAGTTATATTGAAGTAAAATTGAAATGATAGAATTCAAGTGGAGTGAAAGTTATCTTCATTTGAAGATGTATTTTAAGAAACAGAGTTCTATGCTTGCATTATACAGAGGGCATGAGGGTCAAATACTGTTGAGTTTTTATTGACAAAATTATAGAGTTACTGTTGTGTCCTGTAGTCTAAGAGGCAGAGTGCTTTATTAAAAAAATTAAACTTTAACTGCTTGCTGACCAGCCCCCATCATTATACTGCGGCAGGTTGCAGAGAGAGATCTGCTGTTCATAGTGATCAGGAACAGCGATCTCTCTCTACTCCCAGTCAGTCAACTCCCTTCACAGTTAGAAACACCTCCCTAGGGAACCCCTTGATCACCCCCTAGTGTTAACCCCTTGCCTGCCAGTGACATTTATACAGTAATCAGTGGCTATTTTTTAGCTCTGATTGCTGTATAAATGTCAATGGTCCCAAAAAAGTGTCAAAAGTGTCCGATCTGTCCCCGGCAATGTCACAGTCCCACTACAAATTGCTGATCACCGCCATTACTAGTAAAAAAAATGTAATAATAAAAATGCCATAAATATATCCCCTATTTTGTAGATGCTATAACTTTTGCGCAAACCAATCAATATACGCTTATTGTGATTTTTTTTTATCAAAAACATGTATAAGAATACATATTGGCCTAAACTGATGAAGAAAAATATAATTTTTTTTCAAAACTGTTGCTCTTCTTTTGTTTATAGCGCAAAAAATAAAAACGCAGAGGTGATCAAATACCACCAAAAGAAAGCTCTATTTGTGGGAAAAAAAGGACGATTTCATTTAAGTACAATGTTGCACGGCCTCGCAATTGTCAGTTAAAGCGATGCCGTGCCCTATCGCAAAAAATGGCCTGGTCAGGAAGTGGGTAAATCCTTCCGGGGCTGAAGTGGTTAATTAAGCATATTCAGCCTTCTGAGTATATCATAATAGAAACAGGAACTAACTTGTCAGAGTTGAGAAATTATTATACATGTAAAAACTGTAAATAGTGGCATGTATAGACCAGAGGTATAAATATGTCAGGTACATGCATTGATGAGCAGAGAGAGACATACATAATGGAGACAGAATATGTTTAAACATGTAACAGGGTGGCATTGGATAACAGAATCATAGACTTTTGCAAGGAAAACCTACTGTACTACTGTATAGTGTAATATTCTAATGTATCTAGGACGAGTGCTAGGATGAGTGCTAGCGGCACTTTGCCGGCGGGTTTGCGGCGCTGCCCCATTGTTTTCAATAGGAAGGGGCGCTTTAGGAGCGGTGAATACACATACTCCTACAGTGCTCCAAAGATGCGGCTTGCAGGACTTTTTTGACCGTCCTGCAAGCGCACTGCTCCAGTGTGAAAGCCCGAGGGCTTTCACATTGGAGGGAACTGAGCGGCTCTTTCAGGGCGCTTTGCAGGAGCTATTTTTAGCACTATAGTGCCTGCAATGCGCCTCAGAGTGAAAGTAGCTTTAGGCTACTACTGGTTACATTTAGTTTGTGGCCTCCCTGTAGTCAGGAAGAGCAACAATTGTTTAGTGAGGTCTGCTCTGGGCTCTGCTGGTGTGGGTGTGGGCTTGGTTACTTCCCCTTGTATCCCAGGGAGCTGGGACAGTAGGTGGAAGAGCACAAAATGCAGCCTGCATACTAATGCTTCTCCAGTCAATCCCTGCTCGGGACTGAGTGACCAGCAGGGGGCTGAGGGGGGTATAAATATGCTGGAACCCAGAGCAGAGGCCTCTTGTTCCTGCGGGAACTCCTGCAGCTGCCAGAATCTTTTATGGGGTCTTCGCTACTGTTTGACTGGGGGACCTCTGTTCTATTCTCCTAAAGCATTTGCAGAAAGTTTCCTAAGAACCCAGGATACAGGCAGTTGGTTTACAGAAACCGACTGATACTGCAGGCAGCTACACGGTTTTCAGGACACAGTGAGTATCAGCCTCCTGGACTTTATCTGGCCTCTTTTGGAAGATTTACTTTACTACCAGTACACTCAGGACTGTATTCATGTTTAGGAGTCCCTGTTTAGTACCACTTTGTCTAAACTTCAAAGTGGGTGCCTTCACCCTGAAGTATTAGTTCAGCCTTTATGTCTTCTACTGCAAGTTTTGAAGTCATTGGAATATCCCTAGGCTCACCCTCACCCCATTAAATTTTTCTAACAGAAATAAAAAAACACAAAATGGCATGCACAGACTGTTCTCTGACTCGAGTGATTGGGAAATACTGTGTGCCTATCAGGGAACGGAACCTGGGACTAAACAGCCTGACCAGTTGCGGCTCTGCACTACATGTGAAGAATAATGGAGAAACAGCTCCAGGTTGAATACTGCGATGACAGATGTGAGCAGGTTGCCCTTCTGGAAGCTCACATTAGTCTTGGAGGAGACTTGACAATCTTTAAAGGAAGTCTTCTGCTCACTGAGCAGACAGTAATTAAAATTGATGTGGAGATTGTAATAGCTGTTGTAAGATGTTTGTATCAAGCAAGAAAACTAATAGCACAATCTTGGCAATCAAGAACACACCCGACCCCGGAAGACTGGGTCGGTAATATTAATTCCTTAGTCTGGAAAGAAAAAACATTCTACACCAGGTTGGGTAACTACAACAAATTTATAAAGTTATGGAATCCATGGGTACAAGGGATGGTGGGTTCCTCGTTAGTGCTACATTAGAGCCCATGAATAACCGTTGACCTAAATAGGAGAGGTGACACAGAAAAAACAGTCCTCAGTTACAGTATTTGACCATTATGAGAGTGCAATGAGAAGAGCAGCAAGTTAGGAACTAGGTGTGCTTCAAAAAGGTCTGGCTCCATGAAGGGAGGGGGCGGGGGGGAAGGGTACAAAATGTAGAAAAGTAGCAATTTTGCTAAGTGTAATTGCAGTAAGGGAGCACAAGGCCAGTAGGCCAAATTGTACAAGTTATGTTTTTTATTACTTTGTACTGTTGCAAATAACCCAAATAAAGAGATTGTTAAAAGTAAAATTGATGTGGAGGGGGGAGGGGGGAGTCAGGATGATCAGGTAGGAAGCTTGATTACTGTAATTAGAGAGGTGGTCAGAGTTCATAGAAAAAGAAGGCTAGTTCTGTGTTTGAGCACCCAAAAAATGTATCACTTTGGGTGCAGATACATGGGTGGCAAACCCAAAGGTAGCAGCGCTAGAAGTCATTGCTACCTCTGACAGCTGGGAGAGTAGCCCATCTAGTACATTACTAGGAGGGTTTGGGCATGATCCAGTTGTCTCAAATCATCTCAGAACCAATGACAGAATATATGGAAGATGGAGGATTCTTCGAAAACGATTTAAAGGAGAAGTATGGCCAAAGGTCGATCAGCCAGCCCAGACTTTTACAGGCGGGATACATCTGGATGTCTGGACTGGCAGCTGGTCCAGCCTCTAAACAAGCCGCTGGGAGACTAAGCCAGCCGATCCCTCCCCCTGCACAGCCTTGCACTCCAGTAAGCACTGGAGGGGCAGAGTAAACTGACAGTTACCGGCTCACTGAAAACTGAGAACTGAGTGATCAGCAGTCTTTTTGTTCAGTTTCCAGCAGACTATAGATGAAGCATTGGTCTGATAGTGCATCCATATAGGTGTGTATAATATTTTTTTTTTTTCTTTAAAGAACCACATACTCCTCTTTTAAAGAACTACAGTGCAAGTTAAAGAGAAGGACCATGACAACACAATAAAGGCAGTGGAAGCTTGTAGCACTAAATGCATGGGTAAAGACCTGGTGTAAAACTGAAGTATTTGGGTTTCTAGAGCACTGGGCTAAATTTTCATTTAGACAAGTTAGACAGGGGTCAGACACGAATAGAGAGTGGAATAGGGGAAGATGGGGGGGGGGGCTTTGGCAGATTCAAACAACCAATTGTATTTACAGTACTATCTGTACGTAATGAAGAGAACTATGACGTATTTGGTATTGCTTAAAGTGTTACTAAACCCAGTAATATGAAAATAGTTCATTTGCCCCCCCCATAAAATATTGCCACTATATACCTTTTTGGCTGATCTGTATACTACGATCAGCGATAAACTGCACAGTTTCTCCAGTGCTGAGGGATCAGGTAGAAAGAGATTTCCACTACAGCCTGTATACACGCCCACATGTGCAATGCCAGTATAATGTGACCTGGCTACCTCTGAGAACAAGTAAATGTTCTCTCCAGCATAAAAGACACAATGGAGCATGTGCAGGTTGGCTACCCTGCCTGTGTTAGCTGGCTTTTCCCAGATAGACAGTACAGGAGGGGGAGGATCTGTGCATACAGGATAAAACAGCCTTTTTACACAATGCAGAGTATTAACCCCTTAAGTTCCACAGTGAGTATAACAAGCATACTATGCTGCATATACTGACAGATTTTACTGTTATGGGTTCAGTAACACTTTAATCTTGGCTTCATTCTTTACATGATTGGGTTCATTAATATTCCTGGCTATGCTCTCTTTCAGAGAGACACAGTAAACCATAAAATTGGTGGTGTATGTCTCTATGTGAGATGTTATCTAAAAGTAAGTGTGAAAGAGGACCTTGTTGATGGAGAGGGAGATGGTTTTGAGACATTATCGGTGGAGTTGCATATGGGTGTGCGTACTGCAAAGTTAATTATTGAAGTTTGTTACAGGCCCAACGTAATAATAAAAATCTCTGCGAGGGCTTGAACAGTGATAATAACGGAAGATTTTAAATACACTGAAATTGACTGAAATAGTATAAGGGCAGACATTTCTAAATCTATTAAGACAATTTTATAGTGCACTACAGTTTATAGAAGCCCCAACTAGAAATGATGCTCTGCTTAACCTGTATATGTCAAACAATGTGGAGCTTATTACCAATGTTTATATAAAAGAACATTTATGTAGCAGTGACCATAACATGATTTTATTTCATTTAAGCTGTAAACAACAAGCACACGCTAGAAAGATAAAAACAATTCATTTTAAGAGAACATATTTTCCAAGGTTAGGGCTGCTTTCCTTGAATTAAACTAAGGGAGAATTGAGTCATCAAAGTATACAGAATAGAAATGGGAATGTTTCAAATTAACTGTATGCAAACACATTGCAAAATGTATTTCTTTGGGCAATAAGTTTAAAAAACTAAAGGGCAAAACCCATGTGGATCACATCCAAAGTTAAAAAAACCCTTAAAGAATAAGTATTTTAAAAATATAAAAATTAAGGAATATTACTATCATTTGAAAGTTATAAAGAATATAACAAAATGCATACAAGAAAATCAAGGCTGCAAAAATTGAAAAGGAATACCAGGCTGCGAAAGAGAGTAAGTCTAACCACAAAAAATTATTTTAAAATAAAAATAGTGAAAAACGTCAGGTCTGAGCATGTAGACCAGAGTTGGCGACTGAGGACAAAGAGAAGGCAAATTAAATAAATACCTTCTTCAACTCTGTGTACACAATGAAAAATTAAAGTATTAAAGTCCACAATGGGGATAGCATTGACCTTGCCCAAAAAGTACCATAATGGCTAAAAATTGATATAGTCCAAAACCATTTAGATAAAATAAAGGTGAATACAGCAGCTAGACTAGATGGCTTACACGCAAACACAGGTCTGTTATTTTGAAGTCATTGTTTCTAATTTTTAAATACACTTTAATGACTGGCTCAGTATAACTAGACTAATGCAAGATCAATGTGCTGCTTATTTTTAACCACTTCCATACCGGGCACTTTCCCCCCTTCCTGCCCAGGACAATTTTTAGCTTTCAGCGCTGTTGCACTTTGAATGACAATTGCGGTCATGCAACACTGTACCCAAACAAAATTTTTATCATTTTCTTCCCACAAATAGAGCTTTCTTTTGGTGGTATTCGATCACCTCTGCGGTTTTAAATTTTTGCGCTATAAACGAAAAAAGACTGACAATTAAAAAAAAACTGATGGGCACTGATAGGCGGCACTGACTGCACTAATAGGCAGCACTGATGGGCACTGATAGGCGGCACTGATGGGCACTGATAGGTGGCAATGGATAGGCAGCACTGATGAGGAGTTACTGACAGGCATTACTGAGTGGCACTTTGATGGGGCACTGACAAGCATTACTGATGGGGCACTGGTTGGCACTTTTTTGGGCACTGATTGGCACTGTTGTGGGCACTAACAGGCGTTTATTATGGTGACAGGCTGGCAGGTGTTGGGCACTGATTGGCAGCTGATGGGCACCTTTTGACGGAGGCTGTGCTGATAATCAATGTGCTGATTATCAGCACAGACCCCCCCTCTGACAGGGAGAGCTGCCGATCTGAGGAAAGCCATTTACCGGCACTTCCTGGTTCACGCAGTGATCAGCTGTGATTGGTCACATCTGATCCCGTAGTAAGAAGCCTTTGTCAGAGGCTCCATACCATGATCAGAGTTGCCGCGTGTCAGACTGACACACAGCACCTCTGATCGCCACGCTGCGCGCCGGTTGCGTTATCCTGATCAAGTCATATGATGTTCAATATATGGAGGGCGGCAAGTGGTTAAAAAGGGGTAAATTCTTTACCAAATAATTACAGACCTATTAGTTTACTTTCTGTAGTCAGGAAGATACTTGAGAATTTGATAAAAAAAAAAACATAGAAGAGTTTTTGGTATAAAAGAGACCAAAGTTGTCAAACAAATCTGTTTTATTTTTGCGAGAAATTAAGCAAAAACATAGACAGAATGGCTGTGCATATGGTATACTTGGACACACAAGTGTTTGACACTACACTGCAGCTAATATTTAAGTTGAAGTGTATAAGACTGGAATATTTAGTCTGTAAATTAATTGAAAACTTGCTAAAAGATTGTGTTCAGACAGTAGTAATTAAGGACTCTGGAAGGTCTAAAGATATTAGTGGTGTTCCCCAAGGTTTAGTGTTGGAACCTTTACTTTTTTATCCTATTTATGAATGATACAGGGTTTGGTTTTAAAAGTACTATTTTGAAGATGGCACTAAGCTATGTAGTGAAATAACTTTCTTCCATGATGTTTGTAACTTATAAGTAGAGCTGAATGGACTGTTTGAATAGGCTACTATGTGGCAAATGTGGTTTAATGATATATGTAAAAGGTATGCATTTGGGGGCAATGGGAGTGAGGGGGGCGGTGGGGTCAATGGTTCTGGTAGATCATTAATAATAGCATGCAATGCCAAGCTGCCATTTCTAATGATAGCAAAATACTGAGCGAGATATAATTATGCCTCTGTACAAATCAATAGTAAGACCTTATCTGGAATATGCAGTTCAGTTTTGGGCACCAATTAACAAAAAGGATATCAGGGAACTGGAACTGGAAAAGTGCAGATAAGGGCAACCGAACTAATAAGATGCATGGAGGAGCTCAGCTATGAGGAAAGAATAAATTAACTGAGTTTATTCTCTCTAGTGAAGAGGCAACTAAGAAGGAATATGATCATCATGTATAAATACATACGTGGTCCATATAGTGAACTTGGTACATAGTTATTCTCTTTAACCGCTTTCCGCCCGTGCTATAGCCGAAAGATGGCTACAGCGCATGCCTACTTTGCCGGGAGGGCGTACATGAATGTCCTCCCGTGATAGTGGTCTCGGCTGTTCACAGATCGGAGTAAAGGGCTAATTACAGCAGCCCTTTACCACATGATCAGCTATGTCAAATGACAGCTGATCACGGATGTAAACAAAAGCCAGTTATCGGCTTTCCTTTCCTCTTGTTGGGAAAGAAGAAGGGAGTCGATAATCAGCTTGCGTTAAAGGGACATCAACACTGATAATCAGGGTACTGATTATCAGTGTCCTGATTATCAGTGCAGTCCTAACAGTGCCCACCAGTGCTGCCAATCAGTGCCCATCAGTGCCCTACTTATCAGTACCACTTATCAGTCCCGACTACCAGTGCCCATCAGTGCTGCCTATTAGTGCAGGCCTTCAGTGCCACCTATCAGTGCCCATTAGTGCTGCCTATCAGTGCCCATCAGTGCCACCTCATCAGTGTCCATCAGTGCAGCCTTTATCAGCATATATCTGTGAAGGATAAAAATGACCTGTTTGCAAAACTTGATAACAAACGATGAAATTGTTTTTTATTTCTTCAAAATTTTTGGTCTCTTTTTCATTTGTTTAGCATTAAATAAAAGACCCAGTGGTGATTAAATACCACCAAAAGAAAACGCTATTTGTTTTTAAAAAGTTATAAAAATTTCATATGGGTATAGTATTGCATGACTGCGCAATTGTCATTCAAATTGTGACAGTGCTGAAAGCTGAAAATTGGCCTGGGCAGTAAGGGGGTAAAAGTTCCCAGTAGGCAAGTGGTTAAAGTGGTATTAAACTCAAAAACAAAAATGTAATACATTTAAACTTACCAATTCTTCAATGTAGTGACTGCATTCATTTTCTTTATTAGGCCCTATTTCGTAGCCAATAGAGAAAACTATCATCTGTTGCATCCTTTGTTGCTAGGTATTTCAGCTTTTTTAGCTTTTCCATTAGCTTTGGTTTCTTTTTTTATCATTATTATTCATTTATTATTATTTTTTTCGTTGGGGTAAGGGGTTAGAGTTAAGGTTAGGTTAGAGTTAGGATTAGGATTTGGTGTTAGGGTTAGGATTAGGGGTTAGGGTGTCACCTACCTTGGTTGACGAGTGGGCTTCCCTTGCGGCTCTGGTCTGAGCACCCCTGAATGTGGTGACTGAGATACAAGGCTCAAATAAGCATGGGTGCCGGTAGCTTCATAACAGGTGACTGGCTGCCACAGTCAGGGACGTAGTCAAGGTGAGCTGGGGCCATACACGTAAGACAACACGGTGGTCAGGAGACGCCTACGTGTCAGTGCACACTGGATATTAGCCTAAGCTCGTCTGTGTACTGGTATGAGCATTAGTTGTATGGGAATGAGCAGTAGCTGCAGAAGAATTAGCATTAGTTGGAGAAGAATTAACATTATCTGCAGAAGAATTTGCATTGGCTGTATGAGAATTAGTATTAGCTGAACTAGCTTCCTGACATAGGGCTATTTAGTATTTATTTATTTTATTTTAGAGTTAGGGTGTTAATACTTCTACTACTACTACTACTACTAATAATAATATTAATAATAAAAAAAAAGAATAAATAAATGTAAAATAAATACACAAATAAATAAAAATGATCATAAATAAATAATACATTCAATAAATGAATACTAAGTTATAGTAAACAAATAATTAACCCCTAACCTTAACCCCTAACCCTTAAAAAAATGTAAATAATAATAATAAATAAACACCCTAACCCAAAATAAATACATTATTATTATTATTATTGTTATTATTATTATTATTATTAATATTTTTTTGGTCAGGTTTGGGTGTTTATTATTATTATTTTATTAATATTATTAATAATTTGGGCTTTTGTTCAACAAACCACCTTTGAGATTAAAAATATGGATTTGGATAAACTCCATACACACAATCTTTCTTTTAAACATCGGGAGGCCCTTAGGGATCTCCAATGTCATCTAGAGCTGGTTATCAAGCCGGCTGACAAAGGCGGCAATGTCGTCGCCATGGATGTTCTGGCATACGAGTGCATGTGCCTGGACATCCTTGACAACAAACATTGGTACCAACCCATTTCGAAAAATAGAAAATTTCACCTGTGAATATTACAATCTAATTTTTAAGGCTTACCAATCGGGTACAATTGACTCAAGCACCTGGAACTATTTAAATGTGAAACTCTAAGATTCCTACATTTTATTCCTTGCCAAAGGTCCATAAGTCACTGCAACAGCCACTGGGATGATCTATCGTCTCAGGCTGTCAGAGTTTGACCAAGAATGCTAGTGCCTTGGTAGACAAATACTTAACCCCGCACGTGACTTCCCTTCTTTCTTATGTCCAGGATACCGTTGACCTGCTTCGTAATATAGATGGGAAACAGGTTCCTCCTAATACATGGTTGGTAGCGTTAAATGTGGAAAGTCTATATGATTCCATCCCACATGCCAAGGGAATAGAGGTTGTTTGTACCCATTTAAATGCAGACCAACGTCCAGTGAATACAGCCAGTTTGTTCTTCGGCTGTTGGAGTTCATCCTGACCAGAAATGTATTTATGTTTGGTTCCTCCCATTTCTTCCAGGTACAGGGGGTAGCTATGGGGACCAAGTGTGCCCCCTCTTATGCCAACCTGTACCTGGGGGGGTGGGAGAGGGACCTTTTTTCCAACGATTCCTTATCAGAATTATTCCAACATGTCATCGCCTGGTACAGGTATATTGATGATGTTCTTATTTTATGGTCAGTTGGTCGGGATGAACTCTCACGGCTGATGGACTTACTGGCTGTCAATGCCTATAACCTCAGCTTTACGATGGAATGCAGTCAGTCTAAGATTAGCTTTTTAGATCTGCAAATCAATGTTGGTAATGATGGGATTTTATATTCATCTCTATATCGTAAGCCCTCTGCCGGCAATACAATTCTTCATGCCACCAGTGCACATCCTCAGTCGTTATTGGATAGCATTCCTTATAGTCAGTTTTTACGACTCAGGAGGAATTGTACTCTAGATGCAGATTTTCATCTTGCAGCTAAAGACCTATATGACAGACTTTATCAACGAGGATACAGTCGATCTTTACTTAAAAGGGCATTTAACAGAGTAATCAAACTCAATAGACGTGACCTCATTCATTCTAAAAAATCTTCAAAATCCGACCAATCGATTCAGATTATTACTCAATTTTCAAAACAACATACCCAGATGAGGGGTATCTTCATCAAATAATGGCCACTATTGACTGCTGATAACACTTTTAAAAAATATATAAAATCCTATCTCGAGATCACGTATAGATGTGCCCCCTCAATGAGGGATCGTCTAGTTAATAGCCACATAGTAAAAGACAGTGCTGCGCAATGCATAAAAGTCCAAAAGCAATAAACATTAATTAAAAAAGTCCAAAATGGTGTGTGAGCAAACAAATTAATCACTGCAGGGTGCGGTAACACACAGAAAGATGACAGGTAAGATGTCCGTGATCCCTCCACCACATGTATGGATGTCCTCTCACCTCAACAATTCGACCTGAAACAAGTCACTAGGCAGTGTAAATAGAAGGTTCACAATGTCCAAATGGTAACTCCAGTGATGTCATCACATCAACGATCAGTGTGAAATAGTAACATATATGAAAGAGAGAACACAGCGATCTAATGCTCTCTGTATAAACTTTATTATTGTAAAAAACAAAATAAGTATGCACTTACATGAATCAGCACTCAAAGCCGAGTGCTGGCATACAAGCGTGTGAATGCAATCATCGGGATGGCCACGGGTGACGTCATGCGCAACCCCTGACCCTCATACGCGTTACGTCCGTGGGCGGGACTTCCTCAGCGTGGGGCAGGGTACGCATAGACGGCCCGCTCTGTGTATATATAATAGCATAGTAACAAGTGGTTAGCCTATCAGATTACGGGACACAACGGTCCACATGACAAACTTTCCCAACGAACAGCTAACATGAATGTCAACAGAAAGAAAGTGCTAATGTGCATATACGTAATTGATAATGGCGCTAATTTTAAAAGATTTTACATGAAGGGAACATTCCTCACACATGCAAATTATAAATTGTAAAAAACACCTTCATTAATGATATACCAGCACTTTGCTGATAATTACCAAACTTTTTAAAAAATATTTAAAATCATAATAATAACGTCAATCCACGACCATCCTAATGACCCAGAGTCACATATATAAATTCCATAATTATATTAAAAAACATAAAAAATCGTATAAAATCATAAAAAAGCATAAGAAAAATCACAATAAATCAGAAAATAAAAAATATAAATATCACAAAATAAACATGGGTAGCATTACCTGACCCCTCATCTATTGGAGATAAAACAGTTCAGATCAAAATCCACATTAATTCCCATACCCGACAACACCTTAGTCTCGTAAATCCAGAAGGATTCTCTCCGACTAAGCTGTCTAATGTAGTGACCTCCTCTCCAATGACGAGGGACCTTTTCTATAACCCAAAACTTCAAACATTTAGGATCTCTCTGGTGGCACATTCTAAAGTGCCTAGACACACTATGGGTCTTAACTCCCCTTTTCATGTTACTAATATGTTCACCAACCCGTACATGGAGTGCTCTCGAGGTGCGACCCACATACTGTAAGCCGCAGTTGCACTCGAGCATATACACCACACCAACAGATGTAAAAGTAATGAGACCCTCTATCTGATAACGTTTCTGTGTGGCAGTTGAGACTAAATCCTTCCGCCTTTTAATATTTTTGCTCACTTTCCTGCAAGCGGCACATTTGCCACATGCATAAAAGCCAGACAAAAACTTAAATAACCTGTTATCAACGGTTTTGGGTGGATCTACCACTCCTGGTGCCAGACGGTCATGTAGAGAAGGTGCTTTACGATAAATGAACTTAGGGTAATCAGGGAGTACCAGTCCCAGAATTTGATCACTTTTCAGAATGTTTGGCTATGATTCTCTCGAACTTCTTGTACTGAATGCTGTAGTCCAGTACAATTTTAAAACCAGCAGATGTGTCTTGGACATCAGCATTCGAAATTTTATCAGCTTCAATAGTGCTCCTAATCTGTAAGTCTAACTTGCTCAATTTTGGAATCAATCATGGATTGTGCATATCCTTTTTGTTTGAACAGGGCCGCTAAAATCTTAGATTGTGATAAAAACTCCTCCTCCGACGTACAATTATGTCGAAGTCAGATAAATTGGCCTCTAGGTATATTACACAACCATGACCTATGATGACAACTGTTTAATGGAATATATGCATTCCAATCAGTGACTTTAAAATGGTTCCTAGTCTGAAAACCTAAATTACTTTTAAATATTTCTAAATCTAAGAACGTGATCTGTTGTTGGTCAACGACCCAAGTAAGTTGTATATTTTTAGTATTACTATTTAATTTATCCATAAATTACTGTAGGCTTGACATATCACCTTCCCAAATCATTATCAAATCATCTATGTATCTCTTATAACATAGCAATTGGGGTGGGCAATCTCGAAAAATAGCGTCTTCCTCCCAGTGGGCCATAAAAAGATTGGCCACACTGGGAGCGAAACGCGCACCCATAGCCACGCCACGTGTCTATAGGAAATAATCCCCATTAAACCAAAAATAATTATTCAACAAACAGAAATTAAAACTTTCTAATAGAAATGATAGGTGATCTCTAGAGAAATCTGTGGCTGATAGGGCCCATTCGACTGAGGTAAGAGCTTCTTCATGGTCAATTATGGTGTACAATGATCCCACATCAGCGGTGATCAATATACTAGACGGAGTGCATGGAAGAGTATCCAAAATTTGGATAATTTGCTTGGCGTCACGTAAATATGCCTTTGTCTTAATGACAAGAGGCTGCAGAAAAAAATCTAAATATTGACCCAGCCTAGAGGTCACGGAATCAATTCCGTTCACAATAGGACGGCCAAGAGGTTTATCAGGATTTTTATGAATTTTGGGTAAAAAATAAATAATCGGAGTTCGGCAATAAAAGGGGTCCAAATAGGATGCCTCCTTAGAATTCAGAATCCCTTTCATTTTGCCTTCTTCTATGAAAGAGTGAAGACAATTTTTGAATTTCAGCATAGGATCGCCTCTAAGTAGTTGATATGTATCATGATCATTTAATAACTGACACATTTCTGCTTGGTAATAGGATTTACTCAATAAAACTAACCAGGGCTTTTTTTCTCAGAGAATAGGTACAGGAACTCAACCATGCCCATCACACACACATACCTGCCAAATGGCATCAAATAGTAGCTCTTCCCTCTGCATACAACCCCCTCTCTCCACTGCCCTCATCTTCTCCTCCCTCCTTAAAAGCTTCACCATCTGTCATATGTCTTACCTTTGTTGCAATATTAATCTGAAACACCTATCCGGCTGTAGTACCTCCCAGCATACTATACTATACTACAGTGACTTGCAAGGGAGATCATGCAGTAGGAGCCTCAACAACTGGTCGCCAGGGAAGAAATGGAGACCACAGAGGGTGCAGTCTACCACGCACCCTCTCCTGCCTATGACTGCACTAAACCCTGGGCACCTGTTCTGTATCTCCCTTGTCCCTGTCAGGCACTCAGTGGGATCTGCGCAGGAGATCTGACCTGTGGGAGCTACAGGGAGATAAGCTATCACTTGTAAACTGAGTTCCCCCTAGTTTCTGCTGAAAAAAAGCCCTGCAACTAACCCCCCCCCGCCTTTATCTGCTGGACGGATCACAATATCATTCCGTTGTTCCAACGATGTGATACCTCTTTTTATATACTGGGAGTCTCTAACTGTCTTAATTTTTAGTTTGTCAAGATCACTACAAACCATATTCCTAAAAACTTCTAAATGTTGGTTATCACTACATTGGGGATTAAAAACAGATCTGTTCCGAAAATTAGAATGTACAAAAACTGATTGTGAAGAATTCCGCTGAATAGGATTAGACAGAAAATATTTCTTGATATTTAAATTTCTGATGTATTTATGTACATTAACATACGCCTGGAACTTATTAAAATTCCAAATAGGTGCAAACTTTAAACCTTTGTCTAAAACTTTTGTTTCATCATCGGTAAGCGGGATACCACTAAGGTTAAATATCCCAGTTCCTACTGGGGTCTTTGCCTTTTGGGCTTGTCTCCCCCCCCCCGCATCCTCTCTGCTTTTTCTTTTTAGACTGGTTTGACCATTTTTTATTATTCGATTTTGGGGGGCCCAATGTTCTTTTATATCTCCCCCCAAGTTGGGATATAAGGAGGAGGTCCCCTCCATGGGATTGTTTCCTGTCCTAACAGATTATTTAAGTTTTTGTCTGGCTTTTATGCATGTGGCAAATGTGCCGCTTGCAGAAAAGCCAGCAAAAATATTAAAAGGCGGAAGGTTTTCGTCTCAACTGCCACACAGAAACGTTATCAGATAGAGGGTCTCATTACTTGTACATCTGTTGGTGTGGTGTATATGCTCAAGTGCGACTGCGGCTTAAAGTATGTGGGTCGCACTTCAAGAGCACTCCATGTACGGGTTGGTGAACATATTAGTAACATGAAAAGGGGAGTTAAGACCCATAGGTGTCTAGGCACTTTAGAATGTGCCACCAGAGAGATCCTAAATGTTTGAAGTTTTGGGGTATAGAAAAGGTCCCTCGTCATTGGAGAGGAGGTCACTACATTAGACAGCTTAGTCAGAGAGAATCCTTCTGGATTTACGAGACTAAGGTGTTGTCGCCTATGGGAATTAATGTGGATTTTGGTCTGAATTGTTTTATCTCCAATAGATGAGGAGTCAGGTAATGCTACCCATGTTTATTTCGAGATATTTATATTTTTTATTTTCTGATTTATTGTGATTTTTCTTATGCTTTTTTATGATTTTATACGATTTTTTATGTTTTTTAATATATTTATGGAATTTATATGTGTGACTCTGGGTCATTAGGATGGTCGTGGATTGACGTTATTATTATGATTTTAAATATTTTAAAAAAAGTTTGGTAATTATCCGCAAAGTGCTGGTATATCAATGAAGGCGTTTTTTACAATTTATAATTTGCATGTGTGAGGAATGTTCCCTTCATGTAAAATCTTTTAAAATTAGCGCCATTATCATTTACGTATATGCATATTAGCACTTTCTTTCTGTTGACATTCATGTTAGCTGTTCGTTGGGAACGTTTGTCATGTGGACCGTTGTGTCCCGTAATCTGATAGGCTAACCACTTGTTACTATGGTATTATATATACACAGAGCGGGCCGTCTATGCGTACCCTGCCCCGCGCTGAGGAAGTCCCGCCCATGAACGTAACGCGTACGAGGGTCAGGGGTTGCGCATGATGTCATCCCGATGATTGCATTCACATGCTCGTATGCCAGCACTCGGCTTTGAGTGCTGATTCATGTAAGTGCATACTTATTTTGTTTTTTACAATAATAAAGTTTATACAGAGAGCATTAGATCGCTGTGTTCTCTCTTTCATATATATTACTATTCCACACTGATCGTTAATATGATGACCATCACTGGAGTTACCATTTGGATATTGTGAACCTTCTATTTACACTGCCTAGTGACCTGTTTCAGGTCGAATTGTTGAGGTGAGAGGTCATCCATACATGTGGTGGAGGGATCACGGACATCTTACCTGTCATCTTTCTGTGTGTGTCACCACACCCTGCAGTGATTAATTTGTTTGCTCACACACCATTTGGGACTTTTTTTTTTTTTTAAATAGTCTTTATTCATTACACAGTGTTATACAATAGTTACCATCAACAGTAAACCTTACAAAACTCATATGCTCAACACACCAAATATAAAATACCCTAGAAAATTATTTACCCATTTTTCCCTTTCAATTCTAATTTAAAGATCTTATTTATAAATTCTAGTATTTCTGTCCAGTACCGGAATAGTTTTGGGCATTTCCATATCATATGGATCAGGTCCCCAGTGTTCTGGCATCTTGGGCAATTGGCATCCGCCCTCCTCCCAAATTCAAACAGTCTTTTTGGTGTATAATATGTCCTGTGTAGGAGCATTAAGTGTGAAAGCTTCTGCGCGGGTGAGACCGAGACCTGATGTCCTCCCTCCAGTATCTTTTTCCACTGTTCGTCCGAAATATTGCCCACGTCTCTTTCCCATTTACTTCTACACTTGAGCTTTTCTGGTCTCTCCATACTACCTCTGCATAAAAATGGGTACATTTCTGCTATGGAGCCACTAAGTCCATCTGAACTACCCATTCTGTAAAGAATAGGAGAATGACTCCACCTCGGGCCCTGTTCCCCAAACTGAGCCTTTAGGGCATGCCTAATTTGTAGATAATTGTAGTACGAGTGGTTCGGGATATCGAATTCCTCCTTTAATGAGGAGAATGTTTTAAATGTGCTACCATTATACAATTGAGCCAATTTGACTATTCCCTTTGTTTCCCAAGTCTTTATTTTCCCCATTGACATTAATTCTTGTAGGTTCTTATTATCCCAAAGGGGGGCATACATAGCTATTCCTCCCATACCTTCCAAGGTTTTAATGGATTTCCAAACTTTTGTTATTAATTTAACTGTAGGGGGTCTAGAGGCAAAAGAATTTGCCTCCAGCGCCTCCACTAATGTTTCATGTGGTGCTCCTATGGTCATTATACCCTCATTATTATTATCCCCTGACCCTATGTGCTGTAACTGAGCCGCTAAAAAATAACATCGGGGGTGTGGAACCGCCATACCCCCTTCTCCGGTTGATAATTGTAAAGTTTGTAGGCTTATCCTGGACTGTCCCCCTTTCCATATAAGATCTCTTAACATTGTGTCAATTTTTTAAAACCATTTCTTATGAATCCATATTGGTGAATTATGCAATACGAACAATATCTGGGGCAACCACAGCATTTTGATCAAATTGCATCGTCCAGCAACTGATAATGGGAACCTCCTCAATAGATTAATTTTATTTTTAAACTTGGATAACAAGGGGACCAAGTTGTGATTTATATAATTACCTGGGTCCTTTGTTATATAAATACCTAAGTATTTTACTATCTCCACTATTTCTATTTGTATACTATCCAAATAGACGTTTTTCCTAATTGGGTCTAGTGGTAATAACACTGATTTTTCCCAATTTATGGTGAGACCAGATAACTTTCCAAAACTCGTGAAGATGTCTATTGCCTGCTTAAGTGAGCGCTCTGTATCCCCCAGAAATATGAGGACATGGTCCGCATATAATGCGATCTTCTCTTCTCTACCCCTTCTCCGGAACCCTTCCATAAACTGACTTTGCCTCACTGCTGCGGCCACCGGTTCCATGGCCAGGGCAAAAATCAGAGGTGACAGAGGGCACCCCTGTCTTGTGCCTCTTTCAAGTCGGAACCCATCCGAGAGAGCATTATTAACTTTAACTTTAGCACCGGGGTCATTATATAAGATTTCAACCCACTTTCTAAAAGAGGGGCCGAAGCCAAACTCCTTCAGGACATGCCACATAAACCCCCATTCCAGGCTATCAAACGCCTTTACCACATCCAGCATCATAACAGCCCTTGATCCCGCATTTTCTATTGGTATTTGCAGATTTAAAAAGAGCCTCCTGATATTCCTACTAGTTGACCTCTGGGGAATTAAACCCGTTTGGTCCGAATGAACTAATTTTGAAATTATTTTTTTAAGTCTAGTAGCAAGAATCTTTGCAAGAATCTTAGCATCTGAGCACAGCAAAGAAATAGGTCTATAAGACCCAGGCTCTAAGGGGTCTTTCCCCTCCTTAGGCAACATAATAATTGTGGCTTCTGATATTGATTTGGGTAATTTTCCCTCTTTCTTTGCCCAGTCAAGTACATTAAGAAGCTCCGGGAGTAATATTTCCCCATATTTTTTATATGTTTCAGCAGGGAGGCCATCGGGACCAGGGGACTTCTGATTTGCCATTTCCGTTACTGCCGTTCTAATTTCCTCTATTGTTATCGGGGCCTCCAGAACCTCTCTGTCAGTATCTGTGAGGGAAGGTAGCTCAATGTTCTTAAAAAAACTGTCCATTTACTCCCCTCCTGCAACCCCGCGGGACTTATACAATTCTTCATAATATTTCTTGAATGTATTGCTTATCTCGTCTGTCTCAGATGATATCTCTCCACCCATGGTTCTAACGGCGGGGATCGCGGAAGGTGAGGCATTGGACCTAACGATATAGGCCAGCATCTTACCAACTTTTTCCCCTTCCCCATATGCTATTTGTTTTTGGAACAGCCTTTTGTTTTCCGATTTCCTGACCATTACATCTTTATATGTTTGTTGCTTATTCTCCCAAATACTACGTGTGTCGAAGGATGGCTCCTTCACATACTCCCTTTCAGCCGCAGCTAACTCCGCCCTGATCTTACCCTCCCATTCCAACGATGTCTTTTTTGTTCTTGAGACCTGCTGGATAAGTAAGCCCCTCAGATACGCCTTTAATGCATCCCACATCACCCCTCTTGATGTTGTGTCCATATTAAGCTCTATAAATTCTTTCAGCTTGCCTTCAATCTCATTCTGACCTTCTATTATTTCGAACCATATTGGGTTCATCCTCCAAAACCCACCTGATTTATTATTCCTTATATTTATCATAGCTGTCAACAGTGAGTGATCCGACACCCCCCTAGGGTATATCTTTAATTATTTGGGAGGCTAAGTTATTGCCCAATATAAGGTCAATTCTTGAAAGTGCAGAATAGGAACCCGAGTAGCATAGTATTCTCCAGAGGTCCAACAATCCAGCTTCTTCAAGAAATTGGCCCATACGCTTTTCTTGTGGCCCCCATCCCTGATTACCTGGGGGAAACCTATCCATTTTTTTTATTAATAACGGCATTGAAGTCCCCAACTACAATAACTGGTATACTAGGTTTATCAACTACAAACTCCAGTAAACAGTACAGAACATCTAGTTTGAAAGGAGGGGGGATGTAAATATTTGCAAGTATACATTCCTGATTTCCTATTATACAATGTAAAAAAATATAGCGACCTTCCCCATCTATATTGCACTGCTTGCAGGTAAACACTACCCCTCCACCAATAAACACCGACACACCTCTGGAGTATGAGGTGTGTACCGCATGGTATTGGTACTGAAAATACTTATTCTTTATTTGAAATTTAGTGTCATTAGTCAAGTGTGTCTCCTGCAAGCAGGCAATACCCACTTTAAAAATATCTAGCATATCAAAGACAGCAGCCCTTTTAGCAGAGGTACCTAGCCCACGGACATTCCATGAGCCAATATTCAGTGCCATTGATTATTCTGAGACATGATTATCAGCAAGAAACAGAGAAAAACAATACTAAAACTACAAGGAGAGAAATACAATTCATACTAATAATCCTTGTAGGGCATCTTGCCCTATTAAACCCAGGACCCTAACCGTCACTAATGCCCCCTGTATCCAATCTGCCCCTTGTTCTACATTGCTCCCCATTATCAATGAAATAATTTCCCTATTTATCAAATACTTAAATTAGTGTCCCTTTTATTTACAGAGCATACCCATATTTCCACACTCCAAACTTTTCTAATATACCCATATTCTACTGTACCCTGTGTATTATTACATAACCCAGTGTACCATATGTCATACCTATTTTTTGTTGTGCCATGTGTGTTATTGTGTAAACTGGTGTACCGTATACATTCTTACTATTCAGTGTTCCCACTAGTACCCTCCCATGTGTTCTTCCGCTTGTGCTTGTGTACACGGTATGTTCCGCCGTGTGGACCATTCTCTCTTGCTTGGCGGTTGCCTCCACGGCCGCCGCCGTTACACCTGCCACAGTAGACTGAGCCCCTTTATCCTTCTCTTTTTCTTTAGCCGAACGAGTCGACATGATGCCTGTCTACTCTTGAGGATTATTTTCTATGATGGAGCAAGCAAAATCCTTAACTGTCAAGCCAAGAGCTGATGCACAACCCCACTGATTAGCGTCCGTTATTACTAATGCTTAGGTTACTGCAGCAATGAGGTAAAAAGAAAAACCATGAAAAACATCAACACAGGGGGGATGTCCATGCCACAGCCACCTTTCATGTGCCTATAAATTACCCCTGCTCTCTTTAAACAAGGAGTTATCACAGTCAGACATGCAAAAAGCAGTGTTTCCCAAGTACTGTATACTGGTCTCTTCGCAGGTACACACATAGATTTACAGTCCTCCACGGTTCACATCCCCCTGGTAAGCCTTCCACTAGCCTCAGTTTATAGCAGCGAGGAGACTAAGACATAAGTAAGACAGTACCTCCGTTCTGCTGGTCTACTGGTTCTGGGTATAGATCACTCACTCAGATGTCCAGATCATGTCTTTAGACCCCTCTACAGAGACACAGTAGTTTCTTCCACTTCCACTTCTCTTCACAGCACGGCTTCCAGAATTTAGCCAAGCGAGCTTACAGAGACCTCCACTGCTGTCTCCCGGTGTTCATTCCTGCAACGGCCGTCCCTCCTCTCCTTCCGTGATCTCCTGAGATCTCGCGAGGTTACGCTACAGCAGACCGGCTACGAGCACCCTCCGAGACACAAGACAGGTGTCTACTAATGTACCGCGCTACCTCTGCTAGGTACCCACAGACAGGGCAGGGTATGCAGGGTACACAGCGGGAAAGGACAAGAGAGGCACCAAGGACTGCAGCGGATCATGCGGATCATGCCATCGGTATAATACACGTGGAGCAGGGTACACACACGCTCTCACTCCTCACCACCCATCACCTCCGTCCGCTTCCCCCATTTGGGACTTTTTAAATTATTGTTTATTGCTTTTGGACTTTTATGAGTTGCGCAGCACTGTCTTTTACTATATGTCTATTGAAGGGATTGATTTGAATTTACCTTGAGTGCCTGCTAGCAGTTCATTTCATCTAGGTCCCTTTTTTTAAGTCAGCACTGAATATTTTTCTTGTGATTTCAGACAGTTAATAGCCACCACATGTGTAGAAATCCAGTGAACTCTTCTATCACTGGTACCTTCCCATGTGGAGGCGGTGATATTTACGGTTTCATTATCAACTCTAGAGACATTATTCTCCCGAATGGTCAGGCTCATATTGTCAAACATAGAGTCACTTGCAAAACATTTGGAGTGGTCTATTTAGCCATTTGTGTATGTGGATGCTTCTACATCGGAAAGACAAAGCGCCCTTTCCTTAAGCGTATTAAGCACCACATTATGCCTTTATACAAACGACTAACTACCACTGCCCTTAATAGACATGTTGCATGTCAACATGACTGTGACCCCAGTGTTGTTTGTTTTGCAGCACTCGAGCATGTACCTTTACATGCTCGAGGTGGTGATATCGACATTGCTTTATTACAGCTGGAGACTAAATGGATATATAGTTTGGACGCCATTAAATTTCCAGGGTTAAACTAATATATTAGTTTTAAATCTTTCCTCCAAATGAAATTTTGCCATAAACTATATGTTTGACCCTATGGAACAAATACTTGAATTTCCAATGTGTATCCATCTTGTGTCTTTATTGGTTTTGATTGATTGGTTGCATTTGGCTCTCCCCACTTTCCATCCTGTTCCCTACCCATTTCTGTCTTTGCCTCTTCACTGCTCTCCCAATCCCCCCAGCATCCTTGGGATCAATACAGAAACTGCTCTGATTATACATTGCTGAAATAGTATTACTATTCATCATTATAATTATGTCTATTTTATTTTTTATTGTTTTGTTAATTTATAGATGCACATTGTTTTGAGTGTCTTGATCAAATTGTTCTATGTATTAAGTGTAAAATTGTATATTACTATATTAGCATGTTTAAATATGTATTACACCCTGATATGTTAAGTCTCTGGATGATTGATCGCTTGGATATATTGCCATGTATATGGAGCACTACATGACTATACTGTGCCCGTCCTGTCCCCCGATACTTCTCCCTCTGCTTCCTTCCCTTTGCAACCATTCTCCAATTGCCCTGCTAGCCCCCCAGCGCTTGATCAGACATTGTCCCGATTCCTGGGAGCGATATCCCCTTACAGCCTTCGGCTGTATGGACACCCTAGGGCCGACTGTCTATTGACAGCTGGCCCGCCCCTCCGGCATTTTACACCCCCTTGTCTGTCAAGCTTAACATCGGCCCCTTTTAATTTCCTTCCATATTGGGGCTGAGAATTTCATCTCTCCACCCCCATTGGCAGGCCTGTGCACTGCTTACGCCCATGCTTGTTTTTTCGTGTGGTTGGTATCATACCATGTGACGCATGTCGCGCTTGGCACTCTGGGCATTGTAGGCGCTTATTCATTGATACTGCGCAGGCACACTGGCCGTTTTTTGTCCGCTCTTGATTGGCTAATTGCTTATGCCGAACGGGTGGGGGGCTTAAAAGGTTGCCGCTGTGAGTCCTCACTTGCTGATGTGCTGGATAGTTCTATGTAGGGTAATCCTTTCTCCACGAATTTTAGATTTACTTGTTTAATACCCCTTCCCTCTTTTTTCATTGAGATGCCTAAATTGGCACCAGCCCTGACTTTTGATTTCTTTCACTGAACTAGATCGATGCAGGCGGATCACCTGGACATCTTTGGTCCTTTTGTGCGGCTTTATTTTTCCAACACTGCTGTTTTTTTTATATATACCATCTTTTTTGGCTTATTGATGCCCTTGAGTGTACTCATTCATTCCTGGGTAAGCATTCAATCTTTAACATATTGAAGCTCTATATATAGTTTGTTTATACTCTTCAAATTTATATTTACATTCCTAATTATAAACTTTATTGTTTATTTAGCTAATCATCTGCCAATCAATCAGTATATCTGCCATAGATGATTCAAGTGCATGAAATTGATATTACCAGCGCCCCTTTCTATTCTATTTTATTATTTAATATTTATGATATTGGTATGTATTGAGGCTTTTTAGCTCTTCTCTAATATAATTCAGTATTTCTTAGTTCAAAAATATCTTATTTCTATATTTACTTTTTCTTCCTTAGTTTTTAAGAGGCCTTCTTTGAAAGCCCTCTGCAGCCAATTACTTGGCTGTTCGCGGCTGTTGCCCTCTGACGTTGGACTACATTGATCTTGTCCCATGGGCCCGACAGGGTATGTTTGGGGCTATGGGAACCTTGGGGTGGTACTTCCATCATATGGTAGCTCCTTTTTTGGTGGGGGTTGGGTCATTGGGGGAATATGGACTGGACACTGGGTACCATGCAGATCAATCATTCAGTGATGTGTATTATATCGTATTGTTGTTTATTTTTTATTTTTTTGTGATCGTTTCTTCTTCTTTTTTAGAACCACATTTTTCTGTTATATTCTATTCCCCTGATGAAGCCAATGTTTTGGCGAAACTAGTAGGGAAGAATTGACTTGCTACTACCACTTACCACTTACCATCAGCGTTTTTGGTCAACAGAATAACCATATAGTGCTCCATTTCTATACTGTGGTTCAACATTTTGTAACGTTTGGTTTTAAACTTTTTTGTAAAAAAATTTAATCTATTTCTACTATATCTTTTGTGTTTAGTTGTCGTTGGCACCGCTATAATACCCCCTTTTCTTGTTCTTCATTATACATTATTAGAAAATAATTATATAATATGTTTTAAGGTTAGGGAGGAGTTAATTAATATTTATGTATTTTTACATATTATTAATTTATTTTATTTATTTATTATGATTTTCTAGTTATTTGTGTATTTATTTTACATTTATTTATTCATACATTATTACTATTTTTTTTTTTTTTACTTAGAGCGAAAAGTGTGCGCAAAAATGCGAAAAATAAAACGAGACAAAACGCTAAAATCTGCCTGATTTGAGCTACAAAAAAGCTCCAGAACATTTTTGGGCTTCAGGCGTTTGGCTTAATGTGACTTGGCGTGGAGATGTGAACCATCTCCATAGAGAATAATTTTTTTTTTTTTTGGTTTTGGACCTTCGAGCTTCAAGCTACAAAACGCTGAGGTATGAATGGGATCTCGGGGTATTTAGACAGCTGCGGGTGCTGTGGCTGTCTAAATACAATAGCCAGGGGAAGACAAGGGAGATTCTTCCATCTATGGGGCTGAAAGAGAAAAATCTAGACATGTATGAATTAATTAATTATCTGCTAGCAGCTCAATTGTGAGGGCAAATATAAGGATTCTGTGGCGGGGGGGGGGGTTGAGGGGGCAACCCAACTATGCCTTGTCCTCCTCTGTGTAGGAAATTCAATGTAATCTGTGTGAAAGATGCTAATTTATGTTGTTAACTTGACTACAGCAGTAGGCTGATCATATAGTATTTTTATGCAAGTTATGAATATATGGACATAGTTATGTAGAATGTGGGTCATAAAAAGCCATTTGATAAAGTTCAATGCTACATGGGCATCTAATGCTAAAATAGCTCCAGGTGTGAGCGAGGTATGAACAAAAACTCTCCCAGCCATGCCATGCATGTGCAGTAAAATCCCCATTCCCAGTGGTGGATTGCATTTTCAGAGAAACAAATGAAACCCTACCGTGTGTGCAGCCCTAGGATACCTGGGGGGATTGGGGATTCAGTGTAATGCTGGAGTGGGGAACTAAAAAGATGACTGTATTAAAATTAAAGTTATTCTACAAGTAGTTTATTTCTTTTTACTTTGTCTATTTTATTTGCAATTTGCTTGTAAAAATATCCTTCTCTTTTATTTAAAATATAAACACATTAATGCTATCATTATAAGAAATCGGATTTCCTTTCAGGCCACCATTATGTGGCTGCTTTAATCATTCAATTTTTAATGCTTTCTCGCTTAATTTTAATAACTTTCAAAAACCTCCTACTTTCATCAGGGAATTTTAATAAGTTTCAACTTTAGCCATTTCATCTTCCTCCTGTTATTCCTGTTGTGTGTGCTCAATTTAATCTGTCTGGACCAGTGAATCTCCATCTGTCGAGCAACTTGTTATTTTTTTTTTTGTAATGTTTCTCCTAAAATCACAATTTAATACATATTTAAACTTCAGTTAACCACTGGCTTGGATATAAAATCATATGTCTCTCTGCTATTGTAAATTAACTTAGTAATAAAATGAACGCACATTAAAATACTATGCTTTAATATACAAATGTTAAATGTACATTTTTTTTTAGGATCTGGATGTTATGTAACTCTAAATGTTGGATACATGACAGCTAGTAACAAAACTTTCCAGTCTCCCAATTCAAAACTTATTTTTTTTTAAATTATATTAGCATACCGCCTAACTGTCCCGGATTTGCCGGGACTGTCCCAGGACTTGATGCAAGTCAGGGCGTCCAGGCGAATGAAGACTTTGCCCTGGAGTGGAGCCAAGTGCTGGAACAAGTGCCAGGATTTGGCTCCAGTGGCTTTCCTGCGAACACGTACTACCGCGGGCACCAGTAACACCCATCATGCGGCTTGTGTGGGGTGTCTGGTGTCCCGCACGTCGCGAGCATATCTGTGTAAATATGACAGGCAGCCCGTGCTCAGAGATGCTGGTTGTCTCACATACATAGTGGCTTGCGGCTGAACCCGCCTCCTCCTCGGCTGTGATGCTTTACAGCACACAGACAGGAGGGGAGGAGTCATGGCAGGGGCTAACTGTTTGGCAATTGGCTCCTGGCTGCTCTGAAAAAGAAGAGAGCCTGAAGGAGGGAATGCAGAGCGGCACTCTGACAGCCCGCCTTTTCCTTGTCATGCTGGATGCGGGCTGAGATGCTGCCTCTTGGGTAGGTTTGTAATGCTGGAAGGGAACAGAGTGGCGGTATGTGATGAGGGGGACACTGATGGCAGGGGACAGATGAGGGGCAGACTGATGGAGGGGGACAGATGAAGGGGAAACTGATGGCGGAGGACAGATGACGGGAGACTGATGGCGGGGGACAGATGAGGGGTAGACTGATGGTGGGGGACAGATGAGGGGGCGACTGATGGCGGGGGACAGATGAGGGGGAGACTGATGGTGGGTGACAGATGAGTGGGACACTAATGGTGGGGGACAGATGAGGGGAAGACTGATGGTGGGAGACAGATGAGGGGGAAACTGATGGTGGGGGATACGGATGATGGGGGACACTGATGGAGAGGGACAGATGAGGGGGACACTGATGGTGGGGGACAGATGAGTGGGACACTGAGAGCTGGGGCAGATGAGGAGGACACTGAAGGCGGGGGACAGATGAGGGGGGAGACTGATGGCGGGGGACAGATGAGGGGTAGACTAATGGTGGGGGACAGATAAGGGGGAGACTGATGATGGGGGACACATGAGGGGGAGACTGATGGCGGGGGGACAGATGAGGAGGAGACTGATAGCGGGGGACAGATGAGGGGGAGACTGATGGCGGGGGACAGATGAGGGGGAGACTGATGGCGGGGGACAGATGAGGGGGAGACTGATGGCGGGGGACAGATGAGGGGGAGACTGATGGTGGGGGACAGATGAGGGGGAAACTGATAGTGGGGGATACTGCTGATGGGGGACACTGATGATGGGGGACAGATGATGGGGATACTGATGGCGGGGGACAGGTGAGGAGGACACTGATGGCTGGGGACATTTGAGGAGGACACTGATGGCTGGAGACAGATGAGGGTGACACTGATGGCTGGAGACAGATGAGGGGGACACTGATGGCAGGAGACAGATGAGGGGGGAGACTGATGGCGGGAACAGGTGAGGGGGAGACTGATGGCGGGGGACAGATGAAGGGGAGACTGATGGCGGGGGACAGATGAGGGGGACACTGATGTTGGGGGATATTGATGATGGGACACACTGATGGTGGGGACAGATGAGGGGAAGACTGATGGCAGGGGGACAGATCAGGGGGACACTGATGAGGGGATACTGATGATGGGGGACACTGATGGCGGGGGACAGATGAGGGGGACACTGAGGGCTGGTGACAAATGAGGGGGCACTGATGTCGGGAGACAGATGAGGGGGACACCAATGGCAGGACAGATGAGGGGGAGACTGATGGCGGTGGACAGATGAGGGAGGCTGATGGCGGGGGACAGATAAGGGAGGCTGATGGTGGGGGACAGATGAGAGGGAGAATGATTGCAGGGGACACTGATGGCGGAAAACAGATGAGGGGGACACTGATGGTAGGGGACAGATGAGGGAGACACCAATGGCAGGGGACAGATGAGGGGGACACTGATGGTGGGGACAGATGAGGGGGAGACTGATGGCGGGGGACAGATCAGTGGGAGACTGATAGCGGGGGACAGATGGGGGGCCACTGATGGTGGGGGGGTATATGAGGGGGAGGCTGATGGCAGGGGACAGATAAGGGGGACAGATGAGGGGGAGAATGATGGTGGGGACCAGATGAGGGGGAGACTGATGGTGGGGGATAGTGATGATTGGGGACACTGATGGCGGGGGGCAGATGAGGGGGACACTGATGGCGGGGGACAGATGAGGAGGACACTGATGGCTGGGGACAGATGAGGGGGACACTGATGGCAGGAGACAGATGAGGGGGACACTGATAGCGGGATCAGATGAGGGAAAACTGATGGCGGGGGGACAGATGGGGAGGAGACTGATGGCGGGGGACAGATGAGGGAGGCACTGATGTCGGGGGACACTGATGATGGGGCACACTGATGGTGGGGACAGATGAGGAGAAGACTGATGGTGGGGGACAGATCAGGGGGACACTGATGGGGGGATACTGATGATGGGGGACACTGATGGCGGGGGACAGATGAGGGGGGAGACTGATGGCGGGAACAGGTGAGGGGGAGACTGATGGCGGGGGACAGATGAAAGGGAGACTGATGGCGGGGGACAGATGAAGGGGAGACTGATGGCGGGGGACAGATGAGGGGGAGACTGATGGTGGGGGACAGATGAGGGGGAGACTGATGGCGGGGGAAAGATGAGGGGGACACTGATGTTGGGGGACACTGATGATGGGACACACTGATGGTGGGGACAGATGAGGGGAAGACTGATGGGGGGATACTGATGATGGGGGACACTGATGGCGGGGGACAGATGAGGGGGACACTGATGGAGGGAGACAGATGAGGGGGAGACTGATGGCGGGGGCCAAATGAGGGGGACAGATGAGGGGGAGGCTGATGGTGGGGGACAGATGAGAGGGAGAATGATGGCGGGGGACACTCATGGCGAGGGACAGATGAGGAGGACACTGATGGCTGGGGACAAATGAGGGGGACACTGATGGCAGGAGACAAATGAGGGGGATACGGATGTCGGGGAGACAGATGAGGGAGAGACTGATGGCGGGGGGACAGATGAGAGGGAGGCTGATGGTGGGGGACAGATGAGAGGGAGACACTGATGGGAGGGGACAGATGAGGGGGAGACTGATGGCGGGGACAGATGGGGGGAGACTGATGGCGGGGGACACTGATGGCAGGGGACAGATGAGGGGGGCACTGATGGTGGGGGACAGATGAGGGAGACACCGATGGAGGGGGACAGATGAGGGGGACACTGATGGTGGGGACAGATGAGGGGGAGACTAATGGCGGGGGACAGATGAAGGGGAGACTGATGGCGGGGGACAGATGAGGGGGACACTAATGGCAGGGGGACAGATGAGGGGGGACACTGATGGCGGGGGACAGATGAGGGGGACACTGATAGCGGGGGACAGATGAGGGGGACACTGATGGCGGGAGACAGACGAGGGGGACACTAATGGTGGGGGACAGATGAGGGGGAGACTGATGGCGGTGGACAGATGAGGGAGGCTGATGGCGGGGGACAGATAAGGGAGGCTGATGGTGGGGGACAGATGAGAGGGAGAATGATTGCAGGGGACACTGATGGCGGGGGACAGATGAGGGGGACACTGATGGTAGGGGACAGATGAGGGAGACACCAATGGCAGGGGACAGATGAGGGGGACACTGATGGTGGGGACAGATGAGGGGGAGACTGATGGCGGGGGACAGATCAGTGGGAGACTGATGGCGGGGGACAGATGAAGGGGAGACTGATGGCGGGGGACAGATAAGGGGGACACTGATGACAAGGGGACAGATGAGGTGGCCACTGATGGTGGGGAGATATATGAGGGGGAGGCTGATGGCAGGGGACAGATAAGGGGGGACAGATGAGGGGGAGAATGATGGTGGGGACCAGATGAGGGGGAGACTGATGGTGGGGGATACTGATGATTGAGGACACTGATGGCGGGGGGCAGATGAGGGGGACACTGATGTCGGGAGACAGGTGAGGGGGACAGATGAGGGGGAGACTGATGGCGGGGGCCAAATGAGGGGGACAGATGAGGGGGAGGCTGATGGTGGGGGACAGATGAGAGGGAGAATGATGGCGGGGGATACTCATGGCGAGGGACAGATGAGGAGGACACTGATGGCTGGGGACAGATGAGAGGGACACTGATGGCAGGAGACAGATGAGGGGGAGACTGATGGCAGGAGACAGATGAGGGGGACACTAATGGTGGGAACAGATGAGGGGGAGACTGATGGCGGGGGACAGATGAGGGGGGCACTGATGGTGGGGGACAGATGAGGGAGACACCGATGGAGGGGGACAGATGAGGGGGACACTGATGGTGGGGACAGATGAGGGGGAGACTAATGGTGCGGGACAGGTGAAGGGGATAAGGGGGAGATGGGGGACAGATGAGGGGTAAGGGGGAGACAGATGAGGGGGACACTAATGGTGGGAACAGATGAGGGGGAGACTGATGGCAGGGGACAGATAAGGGGGAGACTGATGGCGGGGGACAGATGAGGGGGGCACTGATGTCAGGGGACACTGATGATGGGGCACACTGATGGTGGGGACAGATGAGGGGAAGACTGATGGCGGGGGACAGATCAGGGGGACGCTGATGGGGGGATACTGATGATGGGGGACACTGATGGCGGAGGGACAAATGAGGGGGACACTGATGGCAGGAGACAAATGAGGGGATACGGATGTCGGGACAGATGAGGTAGAGACTGATGGCGGGGGACAGATGAGAGGGAGGCTGATGGTGGGGGACAGATGAGGGGGAGACTGATGGCGGGGACAGATGGGGAAGATGGATGGCGGGGGACACTGATGGCAGGGGTCAGATGAGGGGGGCACTGATGGTGGGGGACAGATGAGGGAGACACCGATGGAGGGGGACAGATGAGGGGGACACTGATGGTGGGGACAGATGAGGGGGAGACTAATGGCGGGGGACAGATGAAGGGGAGGCTAATGGCGGGGGACAGATGAGGGGGACACTAATGGCAGGAGGACAGATGAGGGGGACACTGATGGTGGGGGACAGATGAGGGGGACACTGATAGCAGGGGACAGATGAGGGGGACACTGATGGCGGGAGGCAGATGAGGGGGACACTAATGGCGGGAGACAGATGAGGGGAAGACTGATGGCAGGGGACAGATGAGAGGGACAATGATGGCGGGGGACAGATGAGAGGGACAATGATGGCGGGGGACAGATGAGAGGGACAATGATGGCGGGGGACAGATTAGGGGGAAAATGATGGCGAGGGACACTGATGGTGGGGGACAGATGAGAGGGAGACTGATGGTGGGGGACAGATGAGGGGGGGAATAATGGCGGGGGACACTGATGGCAGGGGACAGATGAGGGGGACACTGATGGTGGGAGACACATGAGGGGGAGACTGATGGCGGGGGACAGAGTAGGGGGAGACTGATGGCGGGAGACAGATGAGGGGGAGACTGGTGGCAGGGAACAGATCAGGGGGAGACTGATGACGGGGGACATATGAAGGGGAGACTGATGGCGGGAGACAGATGAGGGGGACAATGATGGCGAGGGACGGATGAGGGGAGACTAATGGTGGGGGACAGATGAGGGGAGACTGATGGCGGGGGAACAGATGAGGGGAGACTGATGGCGGGGGAACAGATGAGGGGGAGACTGATGGCAGGAGACAGATGAGGGGACACTAATAGCGGGAACAAATAAGGAGAAGACTGGTGGCGGGGGACAGATGAGGGGGAGACTGATGGCGGGGGGACAGATGGGGGGGACACTGATGGGGGATACTGATGATGGGGGACATTGATGGCGGGGGGACAGATGAGGGGGACACTGATGGCTGGGGACAAATGAGGGAGACACTGATGGCAGGAGACAAATGAGGGGGACACGGATGTCGAGAGACTGATGGCGGGGGACAGATGAGAGGGAGGCTGATGGTGGGGGACAGATGAGAAGGAGACACCGATGGCAGGGGACAGATGAGGGGGACACTGATGGTGGGGACAGATGAGGGGGAGACTGATGGCGGGGGACACATGAGGGGGAGACTGATGGTGGGGACATTGATGGCAGGGGACAGATGAGGGAGACACCGATGGCAGGGAAAAGATGAGGGGGAGACTGATGGTGGGGACAGATGAGGGGGAGACTGATGGCGGGGAACAGATGAAGGGGAGACTGATGGCGGGGGACAGATGAGGGGGACACTAATGGCAGGGGGTAAGATGAGGGGGACACTGATAGCGGGGGGACAGATGAGGGGGACACTGATGGCGGGGGACAGATGAGGGGGACACTGATGGCAGGGGACAGATGAGGGGGACACTGATGGCGGGAGACAGATGAGGGGGACACTGATGGTGGGGGACAGATGAGGGGGAGACTAATGGTGGGGGACAGATGAGGGGGAGAATGATGGCGGGGGACACTGATGGCAGGGGACAGATGAGGAGGACAGATAAGGGGGACGCTAATGGTGCGGGACACTGATGTCTGGGTTTTGCTTAACCGCACACCTTAAGCCCCGCCTACTGTTAGGTTGGCCAAAAAAAGTTGGGAGGTATATATTAGTGTTATTCTATACAGATTTGCAGATTATCTTTAGTGTAAACCAGCCATGTGCTCAATATAGGAGGCTTTAATACTAACCAAAAACAATTATCCTGATAGGGGAATAGTTGCAGATCAGTGACTTTAAACGTTGAATCAGGAGGATCAGTATGACAGCCAGCATTTTCAAAATAGTCACCAGCAATGACAGTCTCAGTGTTTTTTTTTTTTTTCATGCAGGTTTAGCTTGAGCTCTCTATTTTTCAGTTTGATCACTGGAGGTTGCTGCTTTTCCAAGGCATGAATCCAATTGATTTTTTAAAATTATTTTATTGTCCAGTGGATTTCATCATGATACCTATTTTGTCTGACTAAATAAGACTGTATTGTTATAATAAACACATTAGAACAACAACAACAACAAAAAAAACTACTTTAAAAAAAGTTAATAATTATTAACTTTTAAAAGTAGCTCCATTTTAGGGCCAGCTCACACCAGAATGTGTTGCGGGAGACACACTCCACAATCAGGTTGTAAACGCAATGCATTTGCCTGCGCCAGATCCCATGGTACAGTAGTACCATGCAATTTGGCTCCTGCGAGTTTTTTAAATTATTGCATGCACTGCTTCTGGTCTGGTCCAGGATGATTTCAGCCCATTTAAATTTTGGTAAATCAGTGATGTGTGAGGGGACTGAGGTGAGAGGTAGAAATATAGATTTGGGTGTCATCAGCATAGAAATTGTACTGGATGCTAGGGGAGTTTATGCAGTTTAATTTCTAACCTACAGGGCCAAGTGTTTAAGATTTCCAGAGACTTTACCAGGTTTATAAGTTTTTCTATTTCTCACAGTATGATCCCCATGGAAATCTGTCGGTGCATCTTTGAAGATGAGGGAGTTGTTGGAAGTATGTTACATAGTAAATTAGTTAATTGGGGTGAGGGGCATGGGGGGAAGATGATAGGAGAGAGAAGAGAGAGAATTATTTTACCTTCCCCCCTTTTTTTTGTTTGTTTTGTTTTTTGTGTTTGCTTTTTTTTTCTCTGTTCCCTGAGTGGCTGAGGGTTGGGTTTATGGAGGAGGAGATGTTTAAGAATTTTTCCCCTTATGGGAGACTATGAGGCCTCATGTACACTGCTGCTGGTAAACAGACGTTTAGGAGCAGTTGGGCATTTTATTCAACTGCTCCTGAACTCTCCTCTATGTTATCTTATCTGTCCATGTACACAGAGTTGTTTATAGTAGTTTCTAGACAGTTGAGTTTAGATGGTTTTTTTTGGAACGCAAAAAAATGGGTTCAGAAGCTGAGTTTAGCGGCATTTCAAGCACCAAACGCCTCTAAATGCGGTAACTCATTTACAGACGTTCTTAATTTTTGCTATTTGGAAAAAAAAAAAAAATATATATATATATATATATATATATATATATACATATATATATATACAAACGCAACAAAACGCAGCTAAACGCAGCATGTAAACACTGCAAAACGAATGTTTATTTTTTTACTAGTAATGGCGGCGATCTGCAATTTTTTTCGTGACTGCGACATTATGGCGGACATATCGGACACTTTTGACACATTTTTGGGACCATTCACATTTATACAGTGATCAGTGCTATAAAATTGCACTGATTACTGTGTAAATGTGACAGGCAGGGAAGGGGTTAACCACTAGGGGGAGAGGAGAGGTTAAATGTGTTTCCTAGGGGAGTGATTCTAACTGTAGGGGGAGGGGACTCACAAGGGAAGGAGACCGATCGTTGTTCCTTGGTACTGGGAACACGGATCGGTCTCCTCTCACCTGACAGGACGTGGATCTGTGTGTTTACAAAACAATTTAAAAAGAAATTAATAATTTATTGTGTGTATACCCATCATGAACAGGGAATAGTTTGAGCATCTGTCAGTTTTTTCTTGCTGTCTGTGTCTACGTTGGGGAGACTTCCCCTCACTTTTCGTCAGGATAGGAAATGATGGTAATTCTCTCAGTTGGAGACACAGACAAAAAAAAACATTTGTAGTAAATGAAGGAAGGGTTTGAATTTCTGATATTGCTATCTGGGCCTTGTGTTGGTGACATACACACACCATTTCTTGTAAGGTTGTCATGGGATCAAGATATATGGAAAAATCTCGCCAACTGGGTCACAAACAGAAATAAAACTTAAAATTTAACATTTTCTATTCTAACTAAAAAAAAACAAAAAACAAATCTAGGGTTAGGCTTTAAGTTTACCCTGTGGTATATATACAAAGATACTGTAAATACATGTTACTTTATCATAGTTTAAAGTGATACTAAAGGAAAATTTAACAAAATAAAAATAAAATAACAATCATGTTATATTTACATGCTCTGTGCAATGGTTTTCTGTGCAATGAAGGTAAAAAAACCTTCAGCCTTTAGAATCACTTAAATATGTTAATGCTGAGGCACAGGAACTAAGCAGGACATACCGGGGATGGCCCACATATGCCGTTTAAAACAAACTTGGCTTATCATCAGCATCATAAAATGATTTATTGCCTGACCCACACAGAGCCATTTTAATTATGCTTATCTTCATTTCTGCTCATGACCATGCAATATAATGCCATCATCTACTGCGAGTAGACCAATTTGTGCATATTTCTTTTGGTGTTTTTTCTGCTTTTACAGCATACAAGACTAATGTAAAAAGTCTTCTGGACTTTAAATCTTTTCTAAAAATAAAGTTTACATTGGAGAGCTTTGCTAATTATTTTTTTTTCAAACATCAAACAATTCTTTCCTGTATAATCAGACAGATCATCTTGAAGATAGACTTGTTGTGGGCAGAAAGGGTTCACATGCATAATAAATAGGTCAAACGCAGCCTGGGATCCAGGAACTTTAGAAATCAAGTCAAATTAAAATACATAAATCAAAGTATTATTTTTAGCTTTTACATTTGCCAAGGTTGTCAGGGTTTATTTTTGCAACATTTTAACGTTTTGGTAACAAAAACAGGGAATGGGTAGACAGTATGCAGTACATTTATGTATTTATTGAAAGAAGCATTGTAGAGTAACTTGTAGCAACCAGTCAGAATTCATATTTCAGTGACCTTCGTAAAAAAAAAAAAAATGTTTCTGTAGTTTACTTCAAGTAGGTCTTTAGCTTGGCAATGTGTAGTGTTTTTTTTTAATAAGTCTATTAAGTGACTATAATAATTTGTATTAATGGTTTCTACCCATCTAATCATAACCATTACTATGTCGCCATTAACTCAATATGACAGGTTAATGGTTGGACGAAGCAAAACATAACTATCATTCACTGAAACATAACAACTACTTTTATTATCACTACTGTATACCAGTGGTGTTTTAAGGAAAACTTTCTAAAGATGAGCTATATGAACAATAAACCTTTTTTAAAGTTTGAAGTACAAAAGTTTTAGAATGTCGGTCAGGTTTTAATGTTATATACCAGTGATGGCGAACCTTGGCACCCCAGATGTTTTGGAACTACATTTCCCATGATGCTTAACTACACTGCAGAGTGCAAGAGCATTATGTGAAATGTAGTTCCAAAACATCTGGGGTGCCAAGGTTCACCATCACTGCTATATACGTTTTGACTGGGGAGATTTTCCCTCACTTTCTGTTTGGGTGATCATCCAGTAAGCAAAACCCAAACAGGAATAGACAGCAAAAAAAAAAAATACAGAGGTTCTAGTCCTTTCCATTCTACTATAAAACAAAATTATATTTCTGCTGTCTACTGATGTGCTTGTTGGAGGAATACCTCCCAATTCCAATCTCAGTGACTACACAGGAAAGTGAGGGAAAATTTTCCCAATAGGGACAGAGACAGCAATAATTGTATAAACAGTGGCATTGTTTAAGCCAGGGCTTAAAGCTTGTGTACAAAACCCATTGCTCCAGACTTATCATCTCTTACTACTTTGACTATGCATCCAGCCAACATGCCCACTTGATTTTCTCCAGTACCTAAATCCCCATACCTCATAACCAATAAGCTGTTTCTACCTGCTTCCAACTGCCTTACCGCCCTTTACTTTGTATTGTATGTTGTTTTTTTTATACCGTAAGAGGAGCTTTAGCCACTCAAAATGATGTAAATGGAGAAAGCTTTTGATTATACAGCTATGCCTAGAGATAGAGATACACTGAAGATATTTAAATGCTTTTCTTTACAGGCTTTTTTTCTGCCTGGTATAGGCCCTTTAATTTAAAAGATGACAGAGCCATGCAAATTCACTATCTTTATTTAGGTTGTATAAAAGTTTTAAAAGCTGCTATTAAGGTAAGTAGAAAGATACTGAAAATCCAGAACGCTGTCACATACAATAACCAAGTCAGACAGGAGCATTGGCATTGAGTGTGACAAATACGTTGATGCACAATGACAAGAGTTTCACGAGTAATTGAATTTTAGAAAGTAGTTCAGCAGTTGGTGCAGATAAACTATTAATGCATAGTAAATTGACTTGTATGTTGGATGCTGCCCACGATTCAAATGTACAGACTATTTTCTATACACATTTTTCTAAGAAATTCTATCAGTTCAAATAAAAAGGAACATACTATTCACAGGGGTTCCATGTATTGTTATGCAATATTCAAACAGATTTAATTTGAGAATGTTCTAATCCAAGTTTTTTATATTGCATAGCTTTATGCCGCGTACACATGATCGGGATTTTGGTCGGAAAAAGGTATGATGGCTTTTCAAACAGGATTCTGCTCAAGCTTGTCTTGCATACACACGGTCACACCAAATTCCGAACGTCAAGAACATGGTGAAGTACAACACGTACGACGGGACTAGAAAAAGGAAGTTCAATAGCCAGTGCGCCACCCTTTGGGCTCCTTCTGCTAATCTGGTGTTTATCTCGTGTTAGTAGAAGTTTGGTGAGAGACGATTCGTGCTTTTCAGCTTTCGTGCTTTTCAGTCTGTTACTGCTCTTCAGTTTGTGCTTGTGGGTCTGTATCTGGTTTTCAGTGCGTGTAGTCAGTTCGTATCTGTTTTTCAGTGTGTTCTTGTCCGCTCATTTCTGATTTTCAGCTCACTCTTCACAGGCCTTGCTGTTCTTCAGTGTGATCTGTTAAGTTCGTTCTGACCAGCCGACCGTTTTGAAGCCATGTTGCGGTTACGTACTCGTCGTAGAGTTCATGCTGTGCGGGGGCTTGGTGTTGGGGTTCTTACTTTGACCGAAGCCCAGTCCATGAACAGGGTGGGGAGGAGTCCAATTCTTGGACCAAGAATTGGTTGATCCAGCGTGACCAATTCTCTCACATGCCTTTGCTGCGTGAGATCCAGGAGAGTAACCATGATGATTTCAGGAATTATCTCTGGATGACGGACCCCATTTTTCACCATTTGTTGGCTTTGCTGACCCCTTATATTAGCAGGCAGGACACATGCATGCGGCAAGCCATCACTCTGGAGCAGAGGCTAGTCGCCACATTGTGGTACTTGGTGACTGGGAGAGGTCTGCAGGACCTCGAGTTCTCAACAGGCATCTCCCCCCAGGCTCTGGGAATCATTATTCCAGAGACCTGTTCTGCCATCATTTAGGTCCTGCAGAAGGACTATATTAAGGTAAGCTTTCTCCTTTAACATCACATTCTATGTATTTATTGTTTGCTAATGTATTGTATTTCTTTCATCATTCCATAATTGCCATGATTGTAATATGCTGTGAATGTCCCCTTTGTCCTCATGCATGCTGGATTTTTTTAATGCTCTTTTTTTGTCCTTCATGCATATTTGCCTTCACTATCCTCCCCAGCATGCTATCCTGGGCCGATACACACCTGTGCCAGAGGCTTTTTTTTGGGGTCCCCAAATCATTTGGAACCCTCCCTCCCCCCAACCGCTAAGTCAACTGATACCAATCCTCTATCTGCTGACTTTGCCAAACCCATACCCACTATACCTACCTCTTTTGGGGTCATATTTATGGATGAATTCCCCAAAGCATGTAGTGAAAGGGCCCGCCGGAATACTTTCAAATAGTACTGTTTAAAGTTTTTGTATCCTATTATTATCTTGATAGGTAATAGCAGAATGTATAAATGTGCGAAAATGTGTACAGTGTGTATTTATCTCTTTGTATTATGACACTTCTTACCTGTCCAGTGGGCTGCCAATAGTGTAAAGTAAGGAGGGGCTGGCCAAAGTAATATACATTATTTACGCATTCATCTCTCAATGAAGTGGAGAGGGTTACCTGTCCAAAACATCCCCCCCCATAAAATTTTACAAATGGCCCATGAGAGGGGGGGGGGATCTGATAGGTTGACCTTATACCTTGGTCTTTAAATACTCCCTAAAATAAATGTTACACTGATGTTGGCCAAGAATGTTTGTGTCTAATCTTCTTTCCATGTTTATGTGCAAAATTTATGTGCATTAATTTATTTTTCTTGTTTGACTCCACAGTTTCCTTCCACTCCACAGGAATGGCAGACTGTGGCCTCCCACTTTGCCCAATGGTGGGACTTTCCTAACTGCGGAGGGGCAATTGATGGGAAACATGTCCACATTGTCCCACCACCCAACTCGGGGTCATACTATTACAACTACAAGGGGTTCAATAGTATTGTGATGTTGGCGGTGGTGTCGGCTACTTATGAGTTCCTGTATGTGGACGTGGGGAAGAATGGCCGGATGTCAGATGGTGGAGTCATTGCCCAGATGGAGTTCTACAATTAAAAAAAAAATGATCTGATAAAATCTTGATTTTGATTTACTACTTGTGTTTGTTTTAAGCTGTTTCCTAGGTTCTCCTAGTGCACTTGTAGTGCCAAGTGGTTTTTCCATTATTAAATAACACCGATTGTCACTGTAAACACCAACTTAATACAAAAAGTAGTATTGAGCATTGAAAGAAGAAGCCACACATGGTTGCGTATAAAATCTTTTACTCCGTGCACATTCACATGTGCGTTGTAAAACATTTTGTGTTAAAAAAAAAACACATCTTGTTTTTTAAAGTTTTACCTTGAAATTTGTAGAAAAGTAGATAAACAGACATGTTTGCAAACATAACATACACAACTCTGGAACTTACAAAGTTCAACATTGAAAAAATGAAGGCAATATCAGACATTATAGTGTCAAAAATGTGTTGATATTGCCTTTATCAGATGGGGTGATGTTACCCCTGTAAAAGACAAATTTAGAAGATGCACACAAATTGGGAGTCAAAATGGGGATTGCCCTCCTGATCCCATGCCTAATGTCAACATGTGCTATCTCCCATCATGGGGGATCAATGGACGTGTTTTGGGGGTGCAACCCCTTCCTCTCACCTACTAGAGTTGCGAGGAAGGGGTTGCACACACAAAACGCGTACATTGATATCCCTTGATGGCAGATAGCACACGTTGACACACTGTGTGCATCTTCCAAATTTGGCTTTTAAAATGTGTCAAAAAATTGTAAAACTTGGTCCCCAAAAATATAAACTTGTGTCATTTGGTAGTTATTTAGATTCTTCCTAGTACATCAATCAAATTCTTCAGTTTTTGTTCAACCTCATTTGTCTTTTGCTTTATGATGTCTAAATCCCGACTACAATACATTATGTCCTGGATTAGCCTTTGTGCACTGTCACTGGTGAAATGAGGAGATTGTTCTTCCACAGCATGCACATCACCTAAAAGAAAAAATACACACCATGTAATATAAATATTACAGGCATACATCTATTACCTGAATCTGTGGTGTCAGACACTCACCTGTTGTGGTGACAATTTCCACCACCTCTCCTTCCTCTACATCCTCTGGTTATAGTGTCCTCTGTTACTCTTCTTCAGGATGTGGGGGGTTCCTGGAGTCCTCAGACATCCCGAGTCTTTTCTCCCCTATGAGAATAAAACAAAAGGTATACTTAGCACACAGATATTTGTGGCCAGAAATATGAATGTGAAACATTGCTTGGAAGTGGGGTACAATTGTCTGGACAGAGTTCCAAATTGAAGACATTATTTATTCCCTTAACAAAGCTGCAATACTTACCTTTTTTGGACAAGTTTCACACATGTAGACACCCCAAGTATCCACTGGAGAACCTGTGTGGGACACCCTAAAAAGTTTGTTCTTGTGTCCCACACTAGTGCTCCTGAGTCCAGATATGTTAACAGCTGCTGAGTGTCCTCTCCTTACATTACACTGAATCAAGTTTGCAATTCATTCTAGTTACAAACACATCTAGACAACAATAGCCTAAACTTCTTTTAATACAAATTAGCATGACCAAATGTAATTAACTCTGTATCTGCCAAAAACATCGTATTTAGTTGACAAACGAACAATGTTTCCTACAACCGATTACTGTGCCCACGAACATGAAAGTTGCCATTTTAAACTGTACAACAGTAAAGAAAAGCACATGGAGCAGCATGCAAGTAATAATAATAATAGGGACACACGACAAGTACTTACTTTTTAGAAGCACTCTCTTGATCCTTTTGTATTGATCCTGCTCCCTCAATTTCAGGTCTGACCAGAGTTTCCTCAATTCTTGGATCGTCGTACCCCAAAATTTCTGTGCAGACTCTTCACAACTTTAGTCATGATCTTGGCCTTTCTCACATTTGGGTTTAGGTCCATACTTGCCATCATAGTCGGCCCTCTTCAAGATGTCCACCATCTCCACCATCTCTACAAAGGCCATATTTGAGGCCTTAAATCTTCTCCTCTGGGATCGGGATGTTTCTGGCTCCGGGCTTTCCTCCTCCTCGTTACTGCTATTAGGCACCTGCTGTGTCTCTGCCATGTTCATCTCCCACTGCACCGAAAGAGAAGGGGCAGGGAATATTCTAGAAAGAACGTCAGGGGCAGGTGACACGGGCGGAGTTTCACGCATGCACAATGTATATAAAGTTAACACGTGTGTGTCGTACATACGTTCTGTGTGTGGAGGAAGGAGGACCGGAAGCAACGAACCTTATAACGAAGGAAACATTTTAACTTGGAACATCAGTGGCCTTTACTGATTATAGATTGAGGCCTATATTGGGATAAGATTAGGAGAGTTTAGCCTGATATTTAGTGTTTTTGTCTTGTGTTTAGTCTTTCAGCAAAGATGAAACAATTCAAAGACCCAGATTTCATGGGCCAGTTCATAGACAAATACAGGGATATGAGGAATTTGTGGGAGGTTAAAAACCCCTTATATCGCAGCAAACCAGCTAGGAGGGCATCGCTGGAGAAACTGCTGCAATTTGTGAAGACGCAGGTCTCCAACGCAGACATCAAGTTTGTGGAGAGGTAAATTGGTAGCTTGAGAAGCACGTATAGGAAGGAGCTTAATAAGGTCCAGGCTTCCTTGAGGTCAAGAGCAGCAGCAGAGGATGTGTATGTACCCAGTCTGTGGTACTACACCAGGATGCGGTTTCTGGAAGACCAGATGGAAGCCAGGGAATCACTTTCCACACTTCCATCCAGCCTTCCCTCAACCCCAGCTGAGGCTTCTGAGGACCAACCTGGGCCTTCCATCCTGGAAGAAGTGGAGGAGCCTAGCTGGAGCCAGGTATAGTATTTTTTAACATATTTATTGTCCGAAAATTATTGTTGTTAACTAGATGTTATTATTGATAACAAATAAATGATTGAACAAAAAGTGTTTTACATATCAATAGACAGTAGGGGCCAAAAATGATTGGGACAAGAATGAAAAATGCTGGGCTCAGAATCATAGTCTTTTCTATTTCTTAGCATTCAATTTGCAACAGTCATGAGCTGAAAATTGTGTGTGATTGATGAACCAAAAACTAAAACTATGTTCCTTTTTCATACACAGGAAGACCTCAGCCAGGACGAGGCTCTGAAATGTGGCACACAGGAGGAGGCGGGGGTAAGTGTCAGCCAGGAGGAGGCGGGGGTAAGTGTCAACCAGGAGGTGGCTGGGCCCAGTAGCCTTACCCAATCCCAGGTGCCTCCCCTCCGCCTTCCAACAAAAAGGGCCAGGAAGGGGAGTAACGTGGAGGATGCAGCACTGGGCCTCATTAAAGAGGCTAATGCGGTCCTGAAAACACCCCCTGACGCTGAAGAGGCCTATGGCCACTATATAGTTTCCAAATTGCTGCAAATGGAGGAGGGCCAACGCCATAACTGTGAAAAACTTTTTGTTGAGGCCATTCACAAGGGGTTGAGGGGCCAAATGACTGATGACGTACAATTATGTGAGTTCGCCCATCCTCCTCCTGCCACAAGTCCACCTCCAGAGCCACAGCCTCCAAGGAAGGCTGCAGGGAAAGTGATGGCCTGGGTTCAGTCTGGTCTGACAGAAGACGCAGGCTGTTGTAGTACCACAGCATGGGGACATATATCTCATCTGCTGCTGTTCCTGATGTCTGGGAGTCCTGAACCAGATTGTGCTCCCTATTTTACGAACTTCTCAAGCTAAAAATGTTTATTTCCAAAGAGTTGATGTGTGCCCTGGGGGCCAAAGGCTTCGCAAATGCCAGCATTTTCACAATATGAAAAACAAAAACGGGAAACAAAACCATTGCGCAACGATTTAGCCAGAGTTATATGACAAGATAAGAGTAATCTCACTCACATGACCCCGTTTGGAATGATCGCATAGAAATAAATGATCAGCTGCATTCAGCTTTGAGCTGAAAACTCCTCATTCAGCTCCAGTGTACACACACAGATACTGCTGACACTGCTGAGAGCGTCACAGGCTCCTCCTCCTAACGCGTTGTGTCACCAGACACGTGACTTTTTCAAGGGTGCCCTTGAAAAAGTCACTTGTCTGGTGACGCAACGCGTCGGGAGGAGGAGCCTGTGACACTCTCAGCAGTGTATAACTCTGGCTAAATCCCTGCGTAATGGTTTTGTTTCCCGTTTTTGTTTTTCATATTGTGGATGGCCGTTGAGGGCTGGGAATTTCACCATTCAGTACCGGCAGGGGAACATTATCACTGAACTCGCTGCCATCTATCCAAGCTTGCTTTTTAAGGTCCCGGTTTCTTAAGAGGATCCCTGATTGTTTCATAATAGTGGACTATTCAGTTACTCATTTATATCTACTATTTATTCACAGGAAGTCTGTTTTATTCATTAGCATACACTTTCACCCGTATATTGCAGTGTATTTTATGTTATTTATGAATTTTAAGCACCTAGTGTGATATTAATTGGTTAATAATAGCGCAATTATTTATTTCTATTTATATCTCACTGCAGGCTGTTCCTGGTGTACTATTTCTAATATACTTCTGGCAGGCAGGTGATTCAGTTAGCTGCAGTGTATTTAATATATATAGATATATATATCTATAGATATATAGATATATATATCTATAGATATATATATCTATATATATATATATCTATATAGATATATATAGATATATATAGATAGATATATCTATCTATCTATATATATCTATATATATATAGATATATATAGAGAGAGAGAGAGAGAGAGAGAGAGAGATTTATATATATATCTACATATATCTATAGATATAGATCTATATCTATAGATCTATATCTATAGATATATATACAGATAGTCTCATATATATATATATATATATATCCACTGCGTACAGTTTAGCTATATCTCACTGCAGGCCGTTCCTGGTGTACTGTTCCTAATATACTTCAGGCGGTGTACACAGTACACAGTACCGTGCACCCCTAGTGCAGTTGCTACTACTTTTCTGGTGGTGTACACAATACGCACAGTGCACCCATAGTTGCTATTAGACTTCTGATGGTGTACACAATACTGTGCGCCCATAGTGCAGTTGCTACTACTTTTCTGGTGGTGTACACAGTACACAATACAGTGTAGTGTGGTGTTGCAAAACAAAATCCCCATCATGTCCGGAAGGCCCCAAGGAGAGGCAGATGCTCACAGGCCACTAAAAGAGGGCAACAGGCTCTGTGTCTGCAGTCCACAGTGCTGGTCATGGACATGGTACATCTTCTGCAGGTGGCCGTGGGGCACACTTGTCCTTTTTTTCTGCTGCTGGGACAGGGGCAGAAAAATTGGGCCTTTGGTGGTGGTGGTGGTGCCCTAAACCAAAAATATTGTGGAAGCTAGCATCATCAAGATTGAGGAGGAATAGGATAGTCACTCAGCATAGGCAGTCTTTAAGGGACCCCACATCCATAGAAAAATCAATCAGTTACATCAGCATCAGGTACTTGATAGCTGCTGCTGATCCAAGACTGATTGATTTTTATGAATGTGAGCCTATCAAGGGAGTCTGTGGACAGGCGCACTCTATGATCTGTTACAAACCCTCCAGCAGCACTGAATGTGCGTTCAGAAAGAACGCTGGATGCAGGACAGGCCAGTAGAGCAATTGCATATTGAGCAAGTTCTGGCCAGTGGTCCATCCTCAAGACCAAGTAACCCAGTGGATGGTCTGTTGGAAAGATCTCCAAGTCTGCTCTTGCCCCTAGATATTCCTGCACCAAGTAATGCAGATGCTGGCGATGGTTGCTTGAACCAATCAGACCTGGGCGCTGAGGACTGAAAATTTGTCTAAAGGCATCGGTCAGCCGGCCACCTTCTCCACTGCTCTTTCTCTGACTGAACAAAGCTGTCATGGTTATGCAGTAATCTTTGTCTGTCAGCTTACCTCTCCTCCATGTGTTCACCTTTACAGGCCAGCCACTCTCACCTGGCTACTTAAATAATCTCTCCTCAAAGCATGGCTCCACCCCAGCCCCTATCAGGGAACTCTATATTAACCTGTGCACTGCAAGCCTGCCTTTCTGATCAACCCTTGTGTGTTTAGCTTCCGTGTGCATCTTGCTGTGTCTTCTACATTTGATTCCAGTTACCGATCTTGGCTTGTTCTCGACTATCCCTGCCTGCTTGTGACCCTGACCTTTGGCGTGTTCTATGTTTATCCTTGTCTGCTATTTGCCACAACCTTTGGCTTATTCCCTTACTATCTCTGTCCTCCTGTAGCCTACTGTGAGCGTGAGCTGGGAGACCGTGGGGGTCGCAATCTGGATCCAGTTGCAGCCCAGTCTATCCTCACCACTAGAGGCTCTGGTGAACACCTGCTGGCTCTTAGACTCCGCGCCCCAGGGAATCTTAAGCTCTAGCCCCTGTGGGACCCATATTGGTGTTCCAGCGGACCTGCCTTCCTTAACCACCTAGACTCCCATCTGCAGCAGTCAGCCATAGGGTCCACTACCTTTGCGGTGCACTCCTGACCCCAACGGTGTGCATCTGTCACCTGGCCTCAGGTGACCTGACAGAAGCCTCAGCACCAGGAAATTGTAACCTCACAGGGTTTAGAAATGCATTGCACAAACCTATCTTCAAGGCCTCCTGAAGATGTTTCATCCTCTGCTCCCTCTGCGAAGGCAGGATGAGTTCTGAAACCTTACCCTTGTAACGTGGATCAAGAAGGGTTGCCAGTCAGTAATGATTCCTTCTCTTTGATACCACGAGTCCTAGGATCCTTACGCTGCATGGCCTCCCTGATTCTGCAAAGCCTGTGAAAGTTTGCAGAAGCATTCGATTCTGAGTCCTCTGGGTCACTAAGGATCACATGATCCATAACAACCTCCTCCCAGCCACGTACAACTTCTTGGGTTTCTGGGGACTGAAAACCATCCCTTGAAGACTGGTACTGAGTGTTATCCTCCACGTCAATGCTGACACAATCCTTCTCATCCTCCTCCTCCTCTCCTCCTCTTCTTCCTGCCTGCAGGAATAATATCTGGATAAAGGAGACCTTGAGAGGTAAGGAAGTCCTCCTCTTTCTCACACTGTTCTGCCTCAAGTGCCCTTTCCATTATTCCATGAAGCATGTGCTCCAACAGGAAGACAAGAGGGACAGTATCACGGATGCATGCATTGTCACTGCTCACCATCCTCGTGGCCTCATCAAATGGTGACAGGACAGTGCATACATCCTTGATCAGTAGCCACTGGCGTGGCGATAAGAAGCCAAGCTCCCCTGACCCTGTCCTGGTGGCATACTCACACAGGTACTCATTGATGGCCCTCTGCTGCGTGTACAGTTGCTGCAGCATTGCCAATGTTGACTTCCACCTGGTGGACATGTCACAAATGAGGCGGTCGGTGGGCAGGTTGCATTCCCTTTGAATGTCAGCCAGCCGAGCACTGGCATTGTATGACCAGCGGAAATGACCACAGACTTTTTTGGCCTGCCTTAGGAGATCTTGTAAGCCTGGATACCTGCTCAAGAAGTGCTGCATCACCAAATTCAGGATGTGTGCCAAACATGGAACATGGGTCAAGTGTCCCTGTCGGAGGGCGGAGAGAAGGTTGGTGCCATTGTCGCATACAACTATTTCTGGCTGAAGCTAGGGTGGCGTCAACCACCTCTGAGTCTGAACTTGCAGAGCTGACAGAATCTTTGCCCCAGTGTGACTCCTGTCCCCTAGGCAGACCAACTCAAACACCGCATGGCATCTTTTAGCCTGACTGCTTGGGTAACCCCTTGAATGCAGTGTGGCTCCTGTCCCCTAAGCAGTGGTTTAACCTTAAACTACGTAGAGGGTTCTTTACTGTGAGAGCGGCAAGGATGTGGAATTCCCTTCCAAAGATGGTGGTCTCAGCGGGGGGCATCGATAGTTTCAAGAAACTATTAGATAAGCACCTGAACGACTGCAACATATATACAATGTAATACTGACATATAATCACACACATAGGTTGGACTTGATTGACTTGTGTCTTTTTTCAACCTCACCTACTATGTAACTATCTAACTCATGCACCGCGTGGCGTCTTTTTGCCTGAGTGTTTGCGTAGCCCCTTGAACGCTTACGGAGCACCGCTGGTTCAGAAAACAAATCTGCAGAAGAGGCCAGAGAGGAAGAAGAAGAGGAGGGGGTGGAGGAGAGAGCTGTGGCAGAAACACCGCTAGCATTTTGGAGGTGGGGTGGCGGAACAAGCTCCAACAATACTAAACCCTGTCCTGCATCCTTCCCAGCTGCCAGCAGAGTCTCCAAGTGCGCCGTGAAGGAAAGGTAACATCCCTGCCCATGCCAGCTAGACCGTGAGTCTGCGGTAATATATACCTTACTGCTGACCGCCCTGTCCAACAAGACAAAAACATTGCCTTCCACATTCCGGTAGAGAGCTGGAATGGCCTTCCATGCAAAGAAATGGCATTTTGGAGCCTGCAACTGAGGTACAGCACATTCCACAAATTCACGAAAGGGGGCAGAGTCTACCAGCTGAAAAAGCAGTAGTTGCAGTGCTAGCAATTTGGCCAAGCTGGCATTCAAGCTAGCATTCAGACTGTGAGCATGTGGATGGCTGGGACCAAATGTCTTTTTATGGTTTAGCTACTGGGGTAGGGAAATTTGCCTGCTAAAATCAGATGGTGGTGTACTGCTAGCAGATTGGCTGTAAGTACTTGGGACACCTATTGCTATACCTTCATTCCTCTCGGTGAAGGTTTTCGAGAGGACTGGAGTTGGGTTGGAGATCCCAGATGAGCAGCAAGGAGAAGTCTGCCTTTTTCTTTGATGTGGGTCTTTCGAGTGCTGTTTCCAACAGACTTGTTGCCTTATGAGTTTATGTGAAATCTACATTAATAGCTGTAAAATATTGGAATTCTGAATATATTTAATTTCTATTTAATAAATATATTTAATTTAGCTTTTATCTATGTAGGGTGGTAAATATTATCTTCACAGAAGTCTCTGGTAGACCAGACAAGTCGGTGCCTAGGCTTGTGTATACAAACAATGGGATCCAAACCTCATTGTTTTACACATACTCATTTCAAAGGATCCCATGCTGGAATATGCAATGAAGGGAGGCCAACCCGTAATCAATTCTTAACTTCCCGGGAAAATTCAAGTTAAGCTCCTGCTCAGAATAGTCAGAAGTATTTGCATTAAAGGGGGCTGACTTATGCAAAGTATAGGGATTGGAGATGTAGCCAGTCCTTAACCAGGAATAGGGAAGCTCACCAATCAGAGCCAACCAAGCAACCAATGAGGCATTAGCATGTAATGATATACACAGACTAGATGGGAGGGAAACACACACTTTTAGGGGAGAGCAACCATCAGAATGGAACCTTGGTACAAAGGGTAATTATGGGAAAGGTCTGCATTTTACTTGTAACTAAATTTGTTTGCAGATTAATGTTTTCAGGAATATACTCTGTATTCTTTCGTGTAATTCTCTCATTTTAACCTAATATTTTCTTCCTTGGTGTAGACTATAGATGGTTGTGTATTAGATAGACTTTCAACTACTCACCAATAAATGTTGTTATTGTTAAAGCTTTCTCTCATGGTCAAAGAACTCTCATTTAACCGAAATCATATCTAAGAGATATTAAATCTCGAATATAGTATACAGGAAAAAGACTGCATGGGAGGTCGTCATATGTCTGGTCAAGCATGTGGTGCCCAAGCGGCTGCTGTTGTGGCCATGCTTGATCCGCTTCAGACATAAGTCGCAAACAGCAACGGTGCGATCTGCTGCACACGTGTCAAAAAGGGCCCACACCAAGGAACTTTTCAAAATCAGCGGGAAGTCAGCAGCGCCCTGCAACTGCAGAGCTCTGCGGTGTAATGCAGTAGGGTGGCTGCCCTTAAGCTGCCCCCTAGAGGACATCCTGCCTCGTTGGAGTTGTACCTCCTCCTCCTCCTCTATTCTATCAGGCACCCAAGTAGAGTCAGTGACCTCATCATCCCCTCCCTCCTCGTCACTGGAGCAAACTTGGCACTATGCTGCAGCTGGGGGAACATGACTGCCAGTTTCTTGTCCTTCTTGGGCACCCCTTCTCTCTAGGCTCACATTACTCCCTTCCTTAACCTGGGAAACAACATCAGAGCCTTCAAATCGCTGCGCATCCTCCAGCAGCATGTACCCGACACTGTGGATGAATAGTCATGGACAAGTGTGCCCCACGGCCACCGGCAGAGGATGCACCATGTTTATGACCAGCACTGTTGACTGTAGACACAGAGCCTGCTTGCCCTCTTTTAGTGGCCTGTGAGTGTCTGCCTCTCCTTGGTGGCCTTCTGGACATGATGTATATTTTGTTTTGCAACACTGGACTACACTGTATTGTGTACTGTGTACACCACCAGAAAAGTAGTAGCAACTGCACTACGGCTGCACTGTATTGTAATTACAATTTTTATGCAATATTTCACAGCAGGGCACGTTCCTGCGCTCAACAAGAGTATCTGTGAGGCTTTACAGTGTTGTGCCACCACCGCCTAAGGCCCAATTTTTCTGCCCCTGTTTAACAGGGGCATGTAATTACAAATCTTGATATAATATTTCACAGCAGGGCCTGTTCCAGCGCCCACCAAGAGTAACTGTGAGGGCTTACAGTGTTCTGGTACCACCAACACCTAAGGCCCAATTTTCTGCATTTCCCCACTCTCCATCCAGAAAGCATCCCCCACAGCAGCCAGGAAGGAGAGGGGAGGGGGGAACCTGGCAGTACTGCAGGGTATGGGGGGGGCCAAAGAGTACACAGGAGCTTGGGGTAGCAGGTGGTAGATAGCAGGGGGGGTGCGGCAAATAGAGGAACCGTTCCCCTTCATTTTCCTCCTGCAACAGCTGAAAGACTGCAGGAGGAAAATGAAGGGGATTGGTTCCACTATGCCGCCCCTCCTATCCAGGTGTACAGGGGGCTGCACGGAAACCCTGGAGCATGCAATTGTGACCCCTGCAACTCCTGTACATACGCCCCTGCTGGTGGCATGGGATGAGTGACAGTGTTGGGGGGGTGAGTGACAGTGCTGGGGGTATGGGATAAGTGGCAGTGCTGGGGGGGTGTGGGATGAGTGGCAGTGCTGGGGGGGATGGGATCAGTGTCAGTGCTGGGGGGATGAGTGGCAGTGGTGGGGGGAGGGATGAGTGGCTGTGGTGGGGGGGAGGGATGAGTGGCAGTCATGGGGGGGTGGGATGGAATCAGCGGTGGTGGTGGTGGGGAATGGGTTCATTGGCAGCTCTGGGTGCCGGGATCAGAAACACTTACTTACTGTCAGTGTCCACTTGGTTTCCCCTGCATTGCTCCGTGTCTCTCTCTTGGCTCCCTCCGTCCGCTCCACGTGTCTCTACTTACATCTGTCACATAGCGGCTGCAACCTCCTGCAGCTCCTCCCCCATCACTGTACTGATTCAGCTGGCACTCTTCTAGATTCAGCTCCCCAACTGCACGCCCCATCATCAACCTGCGGCTTCAAATGGAATGGGCAGACATGGCGGAGAGATAGTGTGGGCGGTCCACTGTGCTGTGCAGTGACTGTCCCTATTCTGACCCGAATACATACACAATTAGTCTGGTAATGAGCAGCCAGCTTCTCCCCTCCCCTCTCTGTCCCCCTGTTTATTCACTGACAGTCTGTGCAGCTCCTTCCTCTTCCCGCCCACACACACTCACTGCTCCTCTCCAATAGATCGGTCTTTCAGGGCTCATTTACACTTGCTTTGGCTTCAACAAGGCTTCAACAAGGATTCGGACATGCTTTGCTAAAGCTCTCTGAATGCTAGTCAAAGCCCCTGTCACTAAATAAAATGGCTAGCTTACAGTCCTGTTTACACCTGCCTTTGCTTTGCTTCGGCGTCGCTTAAAAAATGATATCCCATGTAGCTTCAGCGGGGCTTCAAAGCATCTTCAAAGCCTCCATAGAAGTCTATGGCAAAGCTCATTTGAAGCCCCACCAAAGCCCCACCAAAGCCTCACCAAAGCCTCACCAAAGCCTCATCGAAGCCCCTTGAAGCCTCACCGAAGCCTCACCGAGGCCCCATCGAAGCTCCACCGAAGCCTCAATGAAGCACCCAGCAAAAGCAGGTGTAAACAGGACTGTAAGCTAACCATTTTAGTGACAGGAACTTTGACTGGCGTTCAGAGAGCTTTAACAAAGCGTGCCTGAAGTCTTGTTTTGAAGCAAGTGTATAAACTAGCCCTCAGAGTGAGCAGTCCTGGCAGGGCTCCAGTAGCCGGAACTAGAAGCAAAGCATGGGAAACTGCAGCCAGGAGATTCTGTATCCCTCCACAGAGAGAAAAAAGACCCTTGTAACTAGGGCTGTTTCCATCCAAACAATCACATATATGTGAAGACAGGTGAAATTCTGATACATGTTATGGATTCTAGATTCTGATTAAAGTGGAGTTCCACCCAATTTTACAACTCTTCAGCATCCCTCACTAAACTGTGCACTGTAAACAAATTGGATATTTTTTAATTTTTTTTCTCAGCACCTACTGTATATCTGCTGTATTCATTTTTCACTTCCTCCTCCCTGGCCGCGGCCCATCGCATCATTTCCTGTTTGCGAAGCCTTCTGGGAAGGGGCGGCAACTTCCTCTGAAACTGCCGTTGCTATGGAAACCTGACCTGAAACCTATTACACTGCTTGTGCTGCACTGAGCATGTGCGAGATCTGCAAGGATGAGATCCAGGAAGAAATACAGTCTGGCTTCAGATGCCCACACTTAAGATGGCTATGGCCTGCTGTAAGTTTATAAAATAACAAACTACTGCTATAAACTAACAAAACAGACCTTAGTTTACAGACTAACTTTACCAGAATACATTAAGCTTGTGTATTATAGGGGTATTTTTATTTAAAAAGTATAATTTCGGCCGGAACACCACTTTAAGCTTTTATGGGGGTGCTATGGGGGTACTGGAAGAATTTTTGGGATTCCCTGGTGTCTGGGTGTCAGGCAGTGGGAAACCCGGACACATGATGTAAAAACTGGACTGTCCGGGTGAATCCCAGACAGGTGGCAACCCTAAGGTACGGTCTGAGGTACTTCCAACCAATAACCATGTACAGACAAAAAGAGAAAGAGGAATAAGGGAAAGTGTAGTGTGTGTAAGTACCGTGGAAAAATTAAGCAATAAGGTTATGCACTCACATACAAGTACCTGGGCACTGCATAAATCGGTAAATCCTGAAATCTGTAGGATGTCCAGCAGGGGCAGTCTTACTAATGTCTCCACTTGGCATGGAAAAAGAGAAGAGAGGGCTCCACCCCCAGTGGATTATTTATTTACAGTTTAATTACAACAGTTTATTTTCTCTACTGATTACATGTGAGTGCAATACTGTTCACATTGAGATAGGGTACCATTCAGTAATGCTTGTTAAAATAATTTACAGATATAACTATGTAAGTAAAGACATTTTTAAGATTATGTTTTTATCACAAAAAAAGGGACACAGTGTGACACACTAAATCAAAAAGTGTTAGTGCCCCTGGGAAAAAAAAAAACCTGTAAAATTGTTGAAATAATTGTGAAGAATTGTTTAAAGTTGTTTACATCTATTTCAACTTTTATATTGGGTAATCCATCAATCTTTAACCAGCCGCTGTGCATGATTTGCTGCACAGACAACGCAGGACAGTAGAACATGAGAGCACTGCTAGGCTATAGTCTGCATTGGAGGTACAGTATGTTTATGTCTACAGTTTACAGCTCAAAAGCCCAAGAAAGGCAATAGGGCTTGCACATATCCTTTTAATTTTAGTTGTTCCCAAGAACTCGTTGTAAGTGTCAAAAATACATGTTGTGTTCGAAAGCATTTCCTAATTAGGAAGGGCTGATTATGACTAGGAACTAGCTCCATTGTATGTCTTTTTACAGCATTCTTCCTGTTATTGATTTGAGGTCTATGAATGGGTGTTAAATGGACGCACTATGCATCATTATCCTGGTTACTCATTCACAGTAAAACAATATACAGTATATACAGTGCCTTGCAAAAGTATTCACCCCCTTGGCTTTCTACCTATTTTGTTACATTACAGCCTTTAGTTCAATGTTTTTTTAATCTGAATTATATGTGATGGATCAGAAAACAATAGTCTAAGTTGCTGAAGTAAAATTAGAAAAATATATACATAAAAATATTTTTCAGAAATAAAAAAATGATAATTGGCACGTGCCTATGTATTTGCCCCCTTTGTTATGAAGCCCATAAAAATCTCTGGTGCAACCAATTACCTTCAGAAGTCACATAATTAGTGAAATGATGTCTACCTGTGTGCAATCTAAGTGTCACATGATCTGACATTACCTATACACACCTTTTTGAAAGGCCCCAGAGGCTGCAACACCTAAGCAAGAGGCACTGTTCTGTCCACCAGATGTCTTGCTGATGTTTTATACTGGTTATTTGTACCTGTGTTGTTAAATTTACATGCAAATGTGTAATTTACTTAAGACAATCATATATGGTGTGCAGGCTCCATCTAGCGTTCCTTTTTGGTATTGCTGCAGCTCTGTTTATCTGTTTATTTGTATGTGGAAGTTGAGGAAGTTGTCTTTTCAACACATTGCAAGAAGCAAGTCATGTATTTCTCTATCGCCATCACCCCTTAGAGAACTTAAAAAGTATGTTTTTATTATCTCATCTTGTACTGTATATCGTTGTTTATGCAATGTATGCTGTATTGTATGCAATATTATACTTATTGAGGTCTGTTCTGTTCTGTTTCTGTTATTTTGTAGTTTCACCTGGCTTGTTCTAATAAAACTGAGATCAAAGAAATATGGTATCTACAGTTATTGGGATGAGAAGGTTTAGCTTTCTGCTTCTTGAGACAGAACAGTGAAATTTTTAAGCTGACCTCTGAAGGGAAGATAAGCCGACTTTGGAAGTCTGTACAGCCTGCGGCTACGCAGTATCCATACAGTCAGAAGCCTTAAAGATACAGGCCTGCGGCAGGCGAAGCAAACAGCCACGCTACACAGAGACGCGCTCTGTCAAGCAGCAACGACACTAGAATGGTCTCTATACAGCAAGACAGCTTCTTCCCCGCAGCCATGTCTCACAGTGGGACATCTTCTTACAAAACATGTTCACGAGCAAGCTCATCTAAGTCGTTTGTCGCAAATGCAGCAGCTATCGCCCGTTCAAAAGCTGAAGCAGCAAAAGCCAGGGCCACATTCGTAGACCAAGAGTTGCAGATGAAAAAAGAAAAGGCCCGCCTTGATGCAGAAAAGGTGAGACAGGAACGAGAGAGAAAGAAAGAGTTCACATGGAACAAGAGAGAGAGAGGGAAAGAATACGCCTGGAGGTCTAGCTAGCTCAGCAGGAGGCATCTCTGAAATTGCAGCAAGCTATCTTAGAAGCTAACATGGAGAAGCTGGCAGTAGAAAGAGACGCTGCCGCCGCCATTGCAGAAGCAGAAGCTTTAGAAGCAGCCGTCTACAATGAGCCAAGACTAGGCAGCAGCATACCGGGTCTGGAAGAGGACCAACAAGATTCTTCACGATGCACGTCAGATTATGTCTACCAGCACTGGGACCCAAGCAGCATCCCACAACAAATCAAACATAAGGTCAGTGAGTCACATCAAATAAAGCAGCAACGAAGATGACCTGGGACCCCAACATTGCAAGCAAGAAAAATCTGACAGAGTTCCAGACTTTCCAGTTCCAACCAAACCTTCTACTCCACAAGGTACCCAGCCTTCATACAAGCATCAAACACCAGTCTTCACTCCAAAGGTGTAGCCGGTACGAACTGCCAACCTTATGTAAGTTTGAACCCAGTGCGCCTAATGAAGAGACTTTTACCAGGTATGCCTTTACACCGCACCACAATACACCAGCAGCCTACCCCAATGCCAATCAGGCTACTGTAGACTTTGCCAAGTTCCTGGCCAAAAGAGAGTTAGTTACCCAAGGACTTGTCAAATTTAGTGATTGCCCTCAACACTACAGGGCATGGCGATCGGCTTTCCAGAGTGTCATTCAAGGTCTAGATCTATCCTGCAGGGAACAGATAGAACTCCTCGTAAAGTGGCTTGGCAATGATTCTGCTGAACATGCCAAAAGGATCAGAGACATTAACATAAACCACCCTGAGATAGGCCTTGCAAACATCTGGAACAGACTGGATAGATGTTATGGCTCACCAGAAGCTATGGAAAGTACACTGTTTAAAAGGATAGAAGACTTCCCAAAAATACCTAGCAGAGGTTACCAAAGACTCAGAGAATTCAGTGACCTATGGAGTTACAAGTTGCTAAAGCAGAAGAAGACTTATCTGGCCTTTCTTATCTTGACTCTGCTAGAGGTATTAACTCCTTAGCACAAAAACTTCCTTATGAGTTACATGAAAGATGGATTACTCATGGCTACAACTACAAACGAAAACACAATGTGCCTTTTCCACCCTTTAGTGAGTTTGTGGACTTTGTAGACAGACAAGCAGGAATGAAAGATGACCCCAGCTTCATTTTTCCAGTGTCTTATACCACCTCTTCTGGCCCTAAACAGCTCAGAGCTCCAGTAGCAGTGCACAAAACTAACATTTCTTCCCACAGATTTGCAGAGTCTCAGCCAGAGGATCAAACCGGCAACCCTGCTAAGTTCTGCCCTCTACATAAGATGCCACATCCTCTTGTGAAATGCAGAGTCTTCAGGACAAAGACCATCCAGGATCGCAAAGCTTTCCTCAAAGAGAACAACATCTGTTACAAGTGCTGCTCTTCATCCACACATTTCGCCAAGGACTGTAAGGTTAGTGTCAAATGTACAGAATGTGACAGCACAGAGCACAACACAGCTCTACACCCAAGGCCTACTCCAAGAACTTTCCCACCTGTTCATAGGGACAAGGAGCAAGGCGGGGAGACCAAAGCCTCTAGCACAGACGCTATTGCAATCACTTCACAGTGTACTGAAGTTTGCAAAGGAAGTACAGGTGGCAGATCCTGCTCTAAAATCTGTCTCCTGAGAGTTTATCCAAAAGGACGCAGAGACAAAGCAGTCAAGCTCTACGTCATCTTGGATGATCAGAGTAATAAGTCACTAGCCAGATCTATGTTTTGTTGACATTCTAAACCTTAAAGGCCCCAGCAGTCCTTACTCCCTTAGGACTTGTGCAGGTACAGTGGAAACGGCGGGGAGAAGAGCTGACGGCCTACAAATTGAATCTATGGATGGTAAGACATGCCTACCCTTACCGACCATAATAGAGTGCAACCAGATGCCAGACAACAGATCAGAGATTCCCACACCAGACGCAGCAGCTCACCAGACTCACTTGAGTCACATAGCACATCTCATACCAGAACTAGATGATCAGGCTCAAATAATCTTACTCCTAGGGAGGGATATCTTGCAAGTCCACAAAGTAAGAAAACTGATCAAAGGTCCTAAAAATGCCCCATATGCCCAAAAACTGGATCTCGGGTGGGTCATTATAGGTGATGTTTGCCTGGGAGGTGCACACAAACCTGCATCTGTTAATAACCTGCTCACTGGTACCCTCGAGAATGGTCGTCCTTCTCTTTTCCAACCCTGTAAAAATCACATCCTCATAAAGGAGCTACCACACAACAACCCTGTACCTCTTCCCTTCCTAAGTCCCCTCTGTGACAGCAATACCTATGATAATGACCAAAGCAACTTAGGAAGCAGGTAGCAATGTCCATTGAGGAAAGGCTCTTCTTAGAAGTTATGGAAAGGAGTATAGAGAAAGATGGGACTAATAGCTGGGTTGCACCTCTTCCCTTTAGACCACAAAGACGACGTTTGCCTAACAACAGAGAACTAGCATATAAACGTCTCACTTCCCTAAGACACAATCTTCAAAGGAAACCAGAGATGAAAGAACATTTCTTTTCCTTCATGGAGAAAATATTCCAGAATGGTCATGCTGAGATAGCCCCACACCTCAAAGACTCAGAGGAATGCTGGTACTTACCTATATTTGGGGTCTATCACCCTAAGAAGCCAGCACAGATTAGAGTGGTGTTTGATTCCAGCGCCAAACATGAGGGTGTCTCCCTAAATGATGTCTTCCTCTCTGGCCCTGACCTGAACAACAGACTATTAGGAGTACTTCTACACTTTTGCAAGGATTCAGTTGCATTTATGGCAGACATACAACAAATGTTCTATTGCTTTCTTGTTAAAGAAGAGCACCAAAACTTTCTGAGGTTTCTCTGGTTCAGGGACAACAACCCCTCTGGAGACATCACAGAGTACCGCATGAGGGTGCACATATTTGGCAACAGTCCTTCCCCTGCAGTTGCTATATATGGCCTCAGACATTCTGCTAGAGTGGGAGAGTCAGAGTATGGGTCAGATGTCAGACAGTTTGTGGACAAGGATTTCTATGTAGACCATTGCTTGAAATCACTACCCACAAATGAAGCCGCAATCAGTCTCCTCAAAAGAGCTCAGGCAATGCTGGCTTGTTCCAGCTTAAGACTCCATAAGATTGCTTCCAACAGTAGAGAAGTTTTAGAAGCCTTTCCTGTCCAAGATCGTTCTAACGAGTTAAAGGACTTAGATCTATGCACAGACTCACTTCCCATGCAACGCAGTCTTGGTTTGCTTTGGGACTTAAGATCTGACACGTTTACTTTCCAAGTAAACACAGAAGAAAAACCCTTTACCCGTAGAGGTGTCCGGTCTACCATAAACAGCCTGTATAATCCCTTAGGCTTTGCAGCACCTGTCACCATCCAGGGTAAAGCACTACTGAGAGACTTAACCTGTGAGTCGTTAGATTGGAACCACCCTCTTCCCACCGACAAGAAGAACCTATGGCTAGATTGGAAGGACTCACTAACAGCTCTATCCAACCTTAAAATTCCACAACCATATGCTCCTCTGTCATCTGCAGACGTTCAGATGCAAAGGCTTTGTGTGTTTTCGGATGCTTCTGTTAAAGCAATTGCTGCTGTAGCTTACCTGAAAACCATAGGTACTAAAGGACAATGCCACATAGGTTTTGCAATGGGGAAACCAAAACTTGCACCACTTCTCAAACACACCATACCCAGGCTGGAAAAGCAAAACTGCACGTGGATCTTCAACCCACCTCGCTCTTCTCACATGGGAGGTGTTTGGGAGAGGATGATAGGCATAGCCCGCAGAATCCTTGACTCTATCTTCCTACAAGTAGGAACTGCAAGGCTTACTCACGAATGTTTAGTGACATTTATGGCAGAGGTTACAGCTATCATTAACGCCAGACCTTTGACCTCCATTTCAAGTGACTCGGAGGATCCAGTGGTTCTCACACCTGCCATGTTACTCACGCAAAAGACTAGTATTGCCGGTGCTCCAGTTGGAGAGTTTTGTGAGAAGGACCTTTACAAACGTCAATGGAGACAAGTACAAACCCTTGCCAATACCTTCTGGAACCGGTGGAGGGAACAATATATATCTACTCTACAAGTAAGGAGAAAGTGGCACACTGAAAAGCCTAATCTTAAACCTGGTGATGTTGTGCTCATGAAAGATTGCCAGGCAAAAAGGAATATGTGGCCTTTAGGTTTGATCACCAAAGTACTGCCAAGCAAGGATAATCGTGTCCATAAGGTCAAGGTCAAGATTTTTCAACAGAATGAGGGTAAAGTATTCTTGAGACCAGTGACCGAACTTATTCTGTTGCTTTCTACGGAGGACTCTGTTAGTGATATCACTTGATGTCAGGTGGGGAGTGTTCTGTCCACCAGATGTCTTGCTGATGTTTTATACTGGTTATTTGTTGTTAAATTTACATGGAAATGTGTAATTTACTTAAGACAATCATATATGGTGTGCAGGCTCCATCTAGCGTTCCTTTTTGGTATTGCTGCAGCTCTGTTTGTGGAATGTGGAATGTGGTATGTGGAAGTTGTCAGCAAGCAGGGAATTCTGGGTAGACAGGAAGTCAACCATCCACCACTCTTTTCAACACATTGCAAGAAGCAAGTCATGTATTTCTCTATCTCCATCACCCCTTAGAGAACTTAAAAAGTAAGTTTTTATTATCTCATCTTGTACTGTATATCATTGTTTATGCAATGTATGCTGTATTGTATGCAATATTGTACTTATTGAGGTCTATTTCTGTTATTTTGTAGTTTCACCTGGCTTGTTCTAATAAAACTGAGATCAAAGAAATATGGTATCTACAGTTATTGGGATGAGAAGGTTTAGCTTTCTGCTCCTTGAGACAGAACAGGCACCACTAACCAAACACTGCCATGAAGACCAAGGAATCTCTCCAAACAAGTAAGAGACAATGTTGTTGAGAACTTCAAGTCAGGGTTAGGTTATTAAAAAAAAAAGAGAATCTTTGATGATCCCTAGGAGTACCATCAAATCTATCATAACCAAATGGAAAGAACATGGCACAACAGCAAACCTGCCAAGAGATGGCCGCACACCAAAACTCACGGACCGGGCAAGGAGGGCATTATTTAGAGAGGCAGCACAAAGACCTAAGCTAACCCTGGAGGAGCTGCAGAGTTCCACAGTAGAGACTGGAGTAACTGTACATAGGACAACAATAGGCCTAATGCCGCGTACACACAGACGGACTTTTAGGACGGACCGAATACGGCTGACAATCCGACCATGTGTGGGCTCCATCGGACCTGCAGCTGACTTTTTCGGTCAAAAATCTGACAGACTTTAGATTTGAAACATGTTTCAAATGTTTCTGATGGACTCGAGTCCGGTCGAAAAGTCTGCTCGTCTGTATGCTAGTCCGACGGACAAAAACCGACACTAGGGCAGCTATTGGCTACTGGCTATGAACTTCCTTATTTTAGTCCGGTCGTACATCATCATGTACGAATCCGTCAGACTTTGGTGTGATCGTTTGTAGGCATGTCTGCTCGTTGGGAAAGTCCATCGAAAGTCCGTCGAAGAGACCGTCGGACCAGTTAGGTCAAAAAGTCCGCCCATGTATACGCTGCATTACGCTCCATAGAGTTGGGCTTCATGGCAGAGTGGCCAGATGAAAGCCATTACTTTCAGCAAAAAACAAAATGGCACATTTTGAGTTTGCGCAAAAGGCATGTGGGAGACTCTCAAAATGTATGGAGGAAGGTGCTCTGGTCTGATGAGACTAAAATGGAACTTTTTGGCCATCAAAGAAAACACTATGTCTGGTGAAAACCCAACACATCACTCAAAGAACACCATCCCCACAGTGAAACTTGGTGGTGGCAGCATCATGCTGTGGGGATGTTTTTCAGCAGTTGGTACTGGGAAACTGGTCAGAGTTGAGGGAAAGATGGATGGTGATAAATACATGGATATTCTTGAGCAAAACCTGTTCATGTTCTGTAAATTAAATAATGAAAATCCTCAAACAATCCATGTTAATTCCAGGTTGTAAGGCAACAAAACACGAAAAATGCCAAGAGGGTGAACACTTTTGCAAGGCACTGTACATAGTTAAAGTGGTGGGCCAGCTGAATTTTTTTTTTTTTAAGGTCAGCAGCTACAAACACTGTAGCTGCTGACTTTTAATAAGCACACTTACCTGTCCAGGGTGCCCGCGATGTCGGCCGCCCGAGGCCGACCCGTCCTTCGGCTCTTGGGTCCTGGCGCCGCCATTCCAACTAAGGGAAACAGGCAGTGGAGCTTTGCGGCTTCACTGCCCGTTTCCTACTGCGCATGCGCAAGTCGCGCAGTGCTTTGTGAATGGGGTGCGCTGTGTTGTGGGACACACACAGTTCCCAGAACACACCGCGCCCCATTCCCCAGAAGACAACGCGAGGAGGAGAAGACTGAAGATCACTGTGGTGTATGAAGTGGCAGATTAGGATGATCAGCCTAGCAACAGCCATTTCTGGTAAGTAAATTTTTTTTTTTCTCAACATTTTTAGAAATGTTTTCATGTAATTTTTTTTTTTTTTTTAGGGTGGCCCTCCACTTTAAAGATTGAGTAACTTGCTTAGATTATTTGGATAGGAAAAGCACATGAAAAGTTATTAGAACATGACTGAATTATATAAGCCATAATGTAATGTGTTATAACTTTGTACAGGTTTAAAATTTTAAAGACTTCTTAATTTTTTTTTTTAGCAATGCTTTATAAAGAATGATCTTATAGCTGATAATTTTGGAAGTTTTTATGTGTGAAGCTGTTATCATTATGACATGCATAATAAGAACTTCCAGCACTCTTGTAGACATACGTCAGTTCTGATTTAGGCATAGAGGTCAAATACAATTCAAAAAGGGATTTTCTGAGTGTACCTGTCAAACTTGCTAATCACCTTGTTGGCAGTCAGGAAGAAAGACTGCAGAGAAAATGCCAGAGACAAAGTATTACAATAAGTAATCCTGGAAGGATGCGTGAACATTTTTTAGGACCATCCAAATACATCTAAAACATAAATACAAGAATTTATACCTTCTAGTAGTGATAATAAAACCAAAAACCAAAAGCATACTAGTGATGCAAGCACTGTGTAAAAAATAGAAGTAAAGCACTAGCAAACTCTTGTTGTAAGGGCTCAAACTAATATGACATAGACTTCATGCTTCAGTCTGCCAGACTGTCCCACAAAAAGATGCAACAAACTCCCATCAAATGACCCACCAAACAAAACACCAATGCTCTCATGTTTCCTGGCATGTTTCCTGGACCAGTTCCTTTCCTCATATCTTCCCTTTGGGACTATTTGGAATTGTGTCTGGTAGATTGAATTAGGAGATCTATACTATATAAATGTATTAGGTCCTTAAAACATAAAAACAAGTGTTTGTAAGTTATATAAATATATTTTTAATGGCACTTTACTTTACCAACCCAGTGAGCTTTTGGTGTTTTCGCTATATTTCAGTGTGATCACCAATATCATAATTAGAATCTAAAGTTTGAAAATGAAGTACTCTACTGATTAATCTCAAGTACTGAGGAAAAGGAAGTTTAAGTATACAGTGCTGGCAGAGCTTAATATTCTTTTATGCTGCGTAGGTGGTGTTTATTTGCCCAGATGTAAAATAAAATGTGCTTTGTCCCTGTGGGAACTTTAGTGGCATCCCCCTTTGATCCTTATATTCACTTTCTTTTTACTCCCCTGGCTGCCAAAAACAAAATAGTAAAAAGGTTTAAAATGCAATGTGTAAGGTGCAACTTGGAGCCTAAACGTGTCTATGGACTCCCTGCCCCCTGGTCACAAAGGAACCCACTATAGCTATTTGCTGACCACTCTATAGCAGTTTTACTGCTACAGGGCAGCAGCTGTGCGCCGGATCATATATATATATATATATATATATATATATATATATATATATATACAGTGCCGATCCTGACCTCCCTAGGGCCCTAAGCAAAATTCTGCTAAGGGGCCCTCTACCTGACCCGTGATGCCGTGAGCTATGTAAACCATTTGCCATTGCCACACAGTCACACCTGACACTTCAGTGCTCCCAATACAATCCTCCCTCCTTTAAACAAAACAGTCAAAGAATAAGTACAACAATATAGAACAGACATGTATATAATATACGTGTGTGTGTGTGTGTGTGTGTGTGTGTGTGTATATATATATATATATATATATATATATATATATATATATATATATCATTATATATCTGAGTGCGGATCCCCCACTTACATCAGGGTCCCCAGAGATCCCCTACTTACATCAGGGCCCCAGAGAGCCCCTCCTTACATCAGGATCCTCAGAGAGCCCCTCCTTACATCAGGGTCCCCAGAGAGCCTCCCCTTACATCAGGGTCCCCAGAGAGCGTCCCCTTACATCAGGGTCCCCAGAGAGCCTCCCCTTACATCAGCGTCCCCAGAGAGCCCCTCCTTACATCAGGGTCCCCAGAGAGCCCCCCTTACATCAGTGTCCTCAGAGAGCCCCTCCTTACATCAGGGTCCCCAGAGAGCCCCCCTTACATCAGTGTCCTCAGAGAGCCCCTCCTTACATCAGGGTCCCCAGAGAGCCCCCCTTACATCAGTGTCCTCAGAGAGCCCCTCCTTACATCAGGGTCCCCAGAGAGCCTCCCTACTTACATAAGGGTCCCCAGAGAGTCTCCCCCTACATTAGGGTCCCCAGAGAGCCTCCCCTTACATCAGGGTCCCCAGAAAGCCCCTTCTTACATCAGGGTTCCCAGAGAGCCCCCCTTACATCAGTGTCCTCAGAGAGCCCCTCCTTACATCAGGGTCCCCAGAAAGCCTCCCTACTTACATCAGGGTTCCCAGAGAGTCTCCCCCTACATCAGGGTCCCCCGAAAGCCCCCCTTAAATCAGTATTTCCAGAGAGTCTCCCCCTACAACAAGGTCCCCAAAGAGCCTCCCCCTACATTAGGGTCCCCAGAGAGCCTCCCCTTACATCAGGGTCCCCAGAAAGCCCCTCCTTACACCAGAGTCCACACAGAGGTCCCCCTTACATCAGAGTCCACACAGAGGTTCCCCCTTACATCAGAGTCCACACAGAGGCCTTCCTCACATCAGAGTCCGCACAGAGGCCCCCCTTACATCAGAGTCCGCACAGAGGCCCCCCTTACATCAGAGTCCGCACAGAGGCCCTCCTCACATCAGAGTCTGCACAGAGGCCCCCCCTTACATCAGAGTCCGCACAGAGGCCCCCCTCACATCAGAGTCCACACAGAGGCCCCCCTTACATCAGAGTCTGCACAGAACCCCCCCGCCTCACCATGCCCATCAATGCAGCCTTACTATGCCCATCGTTGCCGTCTCACCATGCCCATCATTGCAGCCTTACTGTGCCCATCATTGCCGCCTCACTGTGCCAATCAATGTAGCCTTACCGTGCCCATCATTGCAGCCTTACTTTGCCCATCATTGCCACCTTAACGTGCCAATTATTGCCACCTCACTGAGCTAATCAATGTAGCATCACCGTGCCCATCAATGCTGCATCATCGTGCCCATCATTGCAGTCTTATTGTGCCCATCATTGCCGCCTCACCATGCCCATCATTGCAGCCTTACTATGCCCATCATTGCCACCTCACTATGCCCATCATTGCAGTCTTACTATGCCCATCATTGCCGCCTCACCATGCCCATCATTGCAGCCTTACTGTGCCCCTCATTGCCACCTCACCGTGCCAATCAATGTAGCCTCACTGTGCCCATCATTGCTGCCTCACTGTGCCAATCATTGCTACCTTACCGTGTCAATCAATGTAGCCTTACTGTGCCCATCATTGCCGCCTTACTGTACCAATCATTTCCCCTCACTGTGCCAATCAATGTAGCCTTACTGTGCCCATCATTGCTGTCTTACCGTGCCAACCATTGCCGCCTCACCAGTTAGTGCCAGTGGATTACTTACAGGCACAGTGCGCATTTCACGCTGTGTCACGGAGCTCAGTGTGAAAGGTTCAGTCGCGCTGTGACAAAAGTCCCGCCCTCCTCCTAGACCAGCTTGTGTGATAGACAGAACACTGCATCTATCACACGAGCTGGTCTAGGAGGAGGGCAGGACCTTTGTCACAGCGCAACTTCACACTGAGCTCCTTGACACAGCGGGACTCTGCTTTGAGCTAAGCTGCAGCCACAGCATAGCTCAAAGCGGCCCCATACCGAGAAATGTCCCGGTATCCCGGTAGGCCAGTCCGGCCCTGAGCAGAGCCGATCCGCCCTTGGGGGCCCCCCCACAGCAGTGGGGCCCTACGCAGCTTGCGTAGTGAGCGTATATTATATATATATATATATATATATATATATATATATATATATATATATATATATATATATATATATATATATATGTGATCCCGTACCTCCGCCTGTAGGGGGTGTGTGCGCCCTGCTTCTGCTGTGATAATTCACAGCAGAAGTCAATATGCGGGTGATGGGCACTCGCTGTTCGCTAGCACCCACCGATCATCAGGCAGAGACTCAGGATGGAGCTCTGCCTATGTAAACAAGGCAGAGTTCCATTCTGACAGGGGGAAGGGATGGATTCTGTGTACCTGCAAAGCAGGGACTCAAATCCATCTCTTACCCTAGTAAAAGCAGCACACATAGTAAACACAAACACTGGCTAGGCACACAGTTAACCCTTCGATCGCCCTACGTGTTTAACCCCTTCCCAGCCAGTGTCATTAATACCGTGACAGTTCATATTTTTAGCACTGATTACTGTATTAGTGTCACTGGTTCCCAAAAAGTGTCAGTTAGTGTCCAATTATCTGCTGTAATATCGCATACCAATAAATATACACTTATGCCCTGTACACACGATCGGACATTGATCGGACATTCCGACAACAAAATCCATGGATTTTTTCCGATGGATGTTGGCTCAAACTTGTTTTGCATACACACGGTCACACAAAGTTGTTGGAAAATCCAATCGTTCTGAACACAGTGAGGTAAAACACATACGTCGGGACTGTAAATGGGGCAGTAGCCAATAGCTTTCATCTCTTAATTTATTCTGATCATGCGTGGCACTTTGTGCGTCGGAATTGTCCACACACGGTCGGATTTTGCGCAAACGGATTTTGTTTATGGAAAATTTTATAGCTTGCTGTCAAACTTTGTGTGGGAAATTCTGATGGAAAAAGTCCAATGGAGCCCACACACGGTCGGAATTTCCGTCAACAAGCTCCGATCGCACATATTCTGTCGGAAAGTCCGACCGTGTGTACAGGGCATAATTGGGGATTTATTACCAACATTTTTTTTTGGATACAGCGTGGCATGACCGTGCAATTATTAGTTAAAATAACACAGTGCCATATCGCAAAAAGTGGCCTGGTAATGAAGGGGGGTAAATCTTCTGGAGGTCAGGTGGATAGGCCCAGAAGCACATTCTCTCTACTTGTTTCCATTGCTAACTGCACACTGTCCGACCATGGACCTCCATAGTATTGGTCTCTTTTTAGAGTTGCTGACTACAATAGCTACTCATTGTTGTACCATTTAGTCCCCTACCAGAGATCACTTGCTGCTATGCTGCTACTCACACTCCAGTGTCCGCCTGGCAAACGTTAAAAAAAAGCAAGCCATACCTCTATTTTCCCTTACTTTCTGATATATCTGCTCAAGGATGACACAGAACATGTGTGATACTGGTTAGCATGCACACTCAACATGGTCAATATGGGAAGAGTGTCTCTCAGTACCTCTGCCATTTAATGTAATTCTCCCTTATACACTATATTACCAAACGTATTGGGATACCTGCCTTTACGCGCTCATGAACTTTAATGGCATCCCAGTCTTAGTCCGTAGGGTTCATGAATGAGTTGGCCCACCCTTTGCAGCTATAACAGCTTCCACTCTTCTGGGAAGGCTGTACATAAGGTTTAGGAGTCCATAAAGACATGGATGAGTGAGTTTGGGGTGGAGGAACTTGACTGACCTCAACCCAACAGAACACCTTTGGGATGAATTAGAGTAGAGACTGCGAGCCAGGCCTTCTCGTCCAACATCAGTGCCTGACCTCACAAATACAAATGCGCCTCTGGAAGAATGGTCAAACATTCCCATAGACACAGGATCATTTTTTTCCCGGGGGGGGGGTTCAGGTCTTTCAAACTTAAAGGCGTCATTTATACTTTTATGTTGTGGGAGGTACGGTAACAACATGTGACAGCAGAGTGGGGCCATGAGGCTTTGCAATGCAGCGCAGCAAAAATTATCCCCATTCAACTGAAGAGAACGCAATGCATGCAGTTGTGGTGCGGTAGTGTACTCATTAGTACAGTGAGCTCCTCCTAAGCTCCCTAGTTTTTTTTCGCTCACCTCGCTGGGTTGAACGAAAAAAAAACTTACCATGCAAACCAGGCTTTAGATCTCATTCATATTCTAAATGCTCATGGAATGGCAAATATACCATCACTACCTACAGCCAGGATCCCAGATGTTCCAATTTTTGTCAGCTGCTCAGCCTGTTCACCTGAGTGATGGGCTGAAAACAGCCATGCTGTTAACATTGAACCCTACGGGCTAAGATTGGGATGCCACTGAAGTTCATGTGCATATAAAGGCAGGTGTCACAATACTTTTGACAATATAAGGTATGTGCTGAATTAAAAGGGTGGGGATACTTTCAAGAAAAATCAGTAAACCCCCCCCCACACACACACACACACACCTTTCCCAGCATAGGTGTGCGCAGACCATGGCATTAGGGTGTGTACCCAAAGCTCAAACACACGTGTGTGTGTGTGTGTATATATATATATATATATATATATATATATATATATATATATATATAAACAATTTTTTTGGATCCATTGGGGGCTTTGGTGAGATATCAGAGGTCTGAACAGACCCCTGATGTCTCACTTTTAAGGCAGAGATTCCCCAGTCCCTTCTTCTGCAGCCAAGCAGCAGGGGGAATCTGTGCAGCACAGCCTGATTAGGGTGTGCCCAGGCACACCTGGCACACCCTGTGCGCACACCTATGTTTCCCAGCTCTAGCATTTCTACCATTGTATAGCCACCTTTTAGGCATTGCTACAGTCAGGGCTTTTTTTCAGCTGGAACGCGGGGGAACGCATTTCCGGCACCTCCAGTACTGAATGTATGTACTAGCAAGGGGTGCTGGAGGGTCTATTAATGCTGGCTGCTGGAATATTTATTGTTGCTGGTGGGGATCTGTTTTGGGGTGCTGGGTAAGTCTACTGTTGCCGGTGGGGGGGTCTTATATTGCTGGGTGGGATCTACTGTTGAGGGAGAGGTCTATTGTTGCTGGTTGCTAGAGAGTCTATTGATGCTGGCTTCTGATATCTGTTATTTCTGCTAGGGGTCTATTGTTGCTGGGGTGGTATTTTGTTGTGGGGAGTCCATTGTTGCTGGGGGAAATTCTTTTGTTGTGTGGGGGGTCCATTGTTGCTGGGGGGGTCTTTTGTTGTGTCGGGGGTCCATTGTTGCGGTGGGAAAGTATTTTGTTGTGTGGGGGATCTATTGTTTCTGTGGAGATCTATTGTTGCTGCAGGGGGTCTATTGTTTCTGGGGTGGAGTCTATTGTTGCTGGGGTCCATTGTTGCTCATTGCAAGGGACCTGTTTTACTATCTTTCTTGTTTTCATTAACAAATTTCATAGAAATTACTGAGTAGCACAAAATACTTGGTTCTGTATGCTCTGAAAGGTGCTGTACTGGGAGGTGGGTTGGGGGTGGAACCAAGGGATGGTGCCTTGAGACGGGTAGGGGGCATAGATGAAGTGAGACTCGGAAGGGGGGAGTTCCTGCACCTATTCCCTGAGAAAAAAAGCCCTGGCTACAGTATGTCATTGTCTTGAAGTCTTTTGGGCAGAGACTATATCAAATATAAATTAAAGTTGAGTTTGAAAGCCGCAGTACACTTCTTTTTACAGCATTTAGGCTCGGTTCACACTAGGGGCGGCACGACTTGCAGGTCGCCTCACCGAGGCGACCTGCACACGACAGGGGCGGCGACTTGCAAAACGACTTCTATATAGAAGTCTATGCAAGTCGCCTCAAGTCGCCCCCAAAGTAGTACAGGAACCTTTTTCTAACTTGCGTCGCTCCGACTAGAGCGGTTCCATTGTACAGAACGCGACGCTACAAGTCGTCCTAGTGTGAACCGGCACTAAGCAATGTTCTTGGTGTTCTGTTCTAGTTGGATATATATTTTTTTTTTTTACAGCAGATTGAAATGCTTGATCATTTTGATTCCGGTAAATAAAAAATACTGAAAATGTAAATGATAGCCTAAAAAGAGCTTAGAAGTAAACAGCATTATTGTTTAAGCCCACAGATGATAATATAATTTGTTGTTATGAAATCTTTCCTGGCATGAAAGCATACATTATAACAAAATCCATCAGCACTTTCATCCCGGTCCTTCCAAGCTCCCTTTTTTCTCTTATCGCTGATTCACTGCTTTAAAAAAAAAAAAGATCATCAGCAGTCAGCCACTTGTGACTTTCCCACTCACTCATCCTTTTTAGAAGAATGTAACCCATGGTGATGAAAGAGGCTGTTGAAAATTACTCTGTCCAGCTATTTTCCTTTCTGGTAATAAGAATTTGTTTGAAGGTATATGTAAACCTAATCACTAAAATCTTACATTGTCTTTAACATGTTCAAATAATTTCTATATTTTCTAATAATATCTATATTTCAAACAGGTGCAAATCTGCAGCTTTCATTAACACAATACCCGGCATTCCTGCCTAGGAGGTGCTTGTTTAGACACTTCAAGTTATAGGACGACAACACTGTTTCTTGTTTCACTCTCCCATTTGTACCTCTGCTTTGTCACCCTGTCACACAATAGAAAGCACAATTGGCTATTTCTATATTACACAGGCATGATTCACTGTTGTCACCAGCAGGATGATATATGCCATGTAGCTATAGTTGAAGTGTGTGCATGTAGACACGGAGTGGATGCAAAGGGGTTTCAAGGGGTCAGCAAAAATTGAAAAAAATAATTAAAACAGCATTTTATTTAAAAACATTACAATTACGATTCTTTAATGAGTTGATCATTTGCATCTTACTTTAACCTCTTTCATTCCACTAGTGGTCTCCAAACTGTGGCCCTGGGTCCAGATGTGGCCCTTTGCTTGCTTTTATCTGGCCCTTGGGGCACTATTTTCATCTACCGATAACAACAATAGGGTATAATTCCTTCCAATGACACCAATGAAAGGGCAGAATTCCTCCCAATGACACCAACGATGGGGCACAATTCTTCCCAATAAAAGCAAAGATGGGAGACAATTCCTCCCAATGATACTAACAATGGGGTTCAGTGAAACCAATGATGGGTGCAATTCTTCCCACTGACACCAAAAATGAGGACCTACTCCTCCCACTAATACCAAAGATGGGACATTGTTTATTCCCACTGACGTCGGGACCTTTTCTACTCTCAAACGGTCACAATCTGGCCCCCCTTAAATCCGAAGGACAGTAAACTGGCCCCTTGTTTCCGAAGTTTGGAGACCCCTGCACTACGCAAACAATGGATCACCTCTCAGGGTGAGCTGGCTGTCTTAGGCAGCACAGTTTAAGGGTGTAGTTGAGGCAGGTGTAATGGTCGTGCATGCTGGGCACACGAATAGCTGTGTGTGTAGCAACTATTTTGTTCACATCACAAGTCTCCCATGACATTTTGTCATAAGAAGGCATAGCACAGTGACCTTTTCCTCTCTCCCTCTTCCTCCTCCTTTCAGTTCTGTATCTGTCTCAGTAGAATCCACCATCCAGTATGTTTAATGACTTTTAAAATCCTAATAGTATAGCCAGAATAAAGTCATATTCACCTTCATCAGTTATTGGGTAGCATTGTAAACCCAAACACCCCTATGCCAGGAGGTACCAGAGTGGATTAGGCCTCTACACCCCTCCTATGAGAAATAAATATCTGAGACCTGTCATATCTATATCCATTTCAAAGCTAATTTCATGTTGGTCAAAAATATGCAAAGTAACCGACTGTAACCTGCAGATATTCAAAGATATTAATACTTATAAAAAACTGTATCTGGGACTTGGTCATAAAAGTGGTGACATCCCAGCAACCACCCCTTAGAACGAATGATTAGTCAGATGGTCTCTGTCAACCCCTGGTATCTGGAAGGTTGGAGAACCTTCTAGAACTAGAGGGTGGGGTTAGGAGGAGCTGCCATGACTATTTATTGGGCCTCAGCCAATCCCCAGCAGTGGGCTGACAGGGGACTGAGACAACCTCATAAATAGACATGGACTATTGCAGCAGGGGAGTCGGGTGGAAGATGGAGAAGCAGTTCTGAGAAGAGGTTGTTGTTGGTCCTTCCGGGACCCCTTACCGGGGGGGTTACCTCAGTCTGGGTGCTTAGGAAAGCTGGCCTGGAAGGATCCTGATATAGGCGGCGTTGGAAGGATTTATGCTGGAGAGGCAGTGGGAAGGAGCCAGGAGAGACAGTGAGCAGATCAGCATGGTACAGAGACAGACAATGGGAGAGACTACCGTCTGTAGCAGGTCTCTCTTGAAGACAATATTGTGCCATGTCTTCAACCCACCTTGCCCTGGGGAATCTCCATGTGTGCGTGCCAGTCGGGCAGGACTGGGGCAGAAAGTCAGTCAGGAGGAAGATCAGCCAGGCATGGCTGGTGGCAGCCAGCTGGGCTAGCATTTCTACAAGTAAGTGGAGCTGGGATCAGTGGCCACACGAAGGAAGAAGGAAAAAATTTTGCTTTTCACTCCAACTTTGTATTGTACCAAAAGGGGCTGCGAGTCCCTGCCTGTAATGGGCTTTGCTGAAGTAGCAGAAACTGTTAGTGTCCTCAGGAGTGATCAGCAGGAGCTGTACTTAAAGTATAACTAAAGGCAAAACTTTTTTTTTCATTTGGATAGATAGATTAGATAGATTTAGTTTTTGGAGTGGATATATTAGAACACCTGTCAGTTTGTATTGCTGTCAGTGTCCTCATTAAGGAGATTCACCCTCTCTATTTGTCATGTTTACCATTATCATTGAAAGTGAAAGTAAAAGAAAATCCCAAATTTTGGGTTGTCCCCAGAAAAGTAATAGAGGGAAATTGTTCCAATGGGGACACTAGTTCTGGTGACCTGGGGGTCCCCAAGAAATTCCTTTAATTTTCAGGGATTTCCTCTCATTTCCTGCTTGGCTATGGGACAGGAAGTGAAGGGAAAGCTCTGCAATGGGACGCACAAAAAATGTACCTATAGTTCTACTTTAACCGCTTCAATACAGGGCATTTTCACCCCCTTCCTTCCCAGACCAATTTTTAGTTTTCAGCGCTGTCGCACTTTAAACGACAATTGCGCGGTCGTGCGACATTGTACCCAAACAAAATTGACGTCCTTTTTTTCCCACAAATAGAGCTTTCTTTTGGTGGTATTTGATCACCTCTGCGGTTTTTATTTTTTGCGCTATAAACAAAAGAAGAGCGACAATTTTGAAAAAAAACACAATATTTTTTACTTTTTGCTATAATAAATATCCCAATTTTAAAAAAAATAAACAAATTTTTTCCTCAGTTTCGGCCGATACGTATTCTTCTACATATTTTTGGTAAAACAAATCGCAATAAGCGTATATTGATCGGTTTGCGCAAAAGTTATAGCGTCTACAAAATACGGGATAGATTTATGACATTTTTTAAAAAAAATTATTTATTTATTTTTTTTACTAGTAATAGCGGCGATCGCTGTTTTTTTTCATGACTGCGACATTATGGCGGACACATCGGACACTTTTGACACATTTTTGGGACCATTCACATTTATACAGAGATCAATGCTATAAAATTGCATTGATTACTGTGTAAATGTGACCGGCAGTGAAGGGGTTAACCACTAGGGGGACACAAGGGGGTTAAATGTGTTTCCTAGGGAATGCTTCTAACTGTAGGGGGCGGGGACGCACAAGGGGAGGAGACCGATCAGTGTTCCGCTGTACTGGGAACACAGATCGCTCTCCTCTCACCTGATAGGACGTGGATCTGTGTGTTTACACACACAGATCCACGGTCCGGCCCGGTTAACGGGCAATCGCGGGTGCCTGGCGGACATCGCGGCCGCCGGGCACACGCACCGGGTCCTGAGCAACGCGGTGGGCGCGCGCACCCCCTAGACGGCCGGGAACCCGAGGCCGTCATATGACGTCCACCCAGGATGGGAGATCATATCTGTGGACGTCCTATGTCTATATGCAGGTAGGGAAGTGGTTAAGGGAACTAAGTGTCTGCAGGAGGAAGGAAAAAGAGGATTTTTTTGTAAATAGGGACAAAGTTGTCTCTTGTCCTGTGTTCTGGACATTATTTCCAGTTGGGCATTCCATAATTCCCTAACCCTATCCAATTTATCATCTCCTAAATATAACAAAAAAACAAGCCAATGTTTTCTGAGTCAGAACGAAGGAAGAAAATGCTATGTAACTGGCTGTGCAGCAGTGGGGACCCTTCTGTGGGGGTAGTGCTACAACTATAAGACCCCTTTCACACTGGGGCGCTTTGCAGGCGCTACAGCGCTAAAAATAGCACTTGCAAAGCTCCCTGAAAGAGCCGCTGCTGTGTCTCCAACGTGAAAGCCCGGAGGGCTTTCACACTGGAGCGGTGCGCAGGTAGGACACTAAAAAAGTCCTGCTAGCAGCATCTTTGGAGAAGTGAAGGAGCGGTGTATACACCGTTCCTTCACCGCTCCTGCCCATTGAAATTAATGGGGTAGCGCGGCTATACTGCCGGCATAGCGCTGCTTCAGCAGTGCTTTGCGGTGGTTTTAACCCTTTCTTGGCCACTAGCGGGAGGGGTAAAAGTGCCCCTCTAGCGGCCGAATAGCGCAGCGAAATTGGCGGTAAAGTGCAGCTAACAATAGAGGCGTTTTACCGCCGACGCACCCACTGCCCCAGTGTGAAAGGGGTCTTGCTTAGAAAGACTACCACAACATTTTCTTAAAACAGCACTGGAGCTAAAGCAGTTAAGCAGTTAATTGAACCTGGAAGAAAAAAATGGCATAAGCTGCACTCAGATTTCGAGCTGACACCACATTTATAAATAAACTGTAAGCAAGGAATCTAGGTTACCATGTGAATTATCACCCTTTGTGATCAATTAAACACTGAGGACGAAATTTTACAGAAAGCTGTTGCTTAACACTTCTTTTTTTTGTTCATTAATTTGTTCTTGGAAAAAATACAGAAAAATGTATACTGCATCTAAAACAGAATACACTATAGTACTAAAAGGAGGTCAATTAGGTTGAGGTTAGGAATATTTACACTCTAATTCACCAAGTTATCAGTATTTTCATGAACATACAAGTATTATTTCAGCTTGCATAAAAAAGCAAAAATACTTATTTAGTCTTTAACAGAAGTCTACTGAACGCAACTCATGCAAACAAACCAGCATCACACCAAATAACCTAAAGGACAATTGTACCCACCCTCTCTCCAGAGTGCAGGCCACCTAAATATATCTGATCTAGCAATCTTCACTGTGCAGCCTTGGATGAAGCCACACAGCCTTGCTTGTATCTGTTGGGTCCTCTTTAGCCTGTGTATGGCCCTATTATTTCCTACAAGGAGAGCCACACTCTGAGGGACTGCTGGATGCCACCATGGGTACAAATGGGACTGCAATGAGCTTGCAGAGCATAAAGAGAACATTGCTTTCTGAAGCAAGGCTGTGTGGTTCTGAGCAGGTCAGCGCAGTGACCGTCGTTGTATGGAGGGCAAAGGTGCGTATTGCATCAGGTGAGCTGCACTTAAATGGGTAGAGGCATGTTTTAAAGGACACCTTGCACCTCTGGCAGGGTAAAGAAAAACTCCCTAAATCCTCTCCTCATGCCATAATCACATGGAAGGAGGGTAGTAGAGGAGGAAGAGGTGAAAAAGGAAAGGAAGAAGTGGTAGAGGGAGGAGGAGGACAAAAATATATGACATAACTCTGTGACTTGAAGCAGTGGTGTATTTAGGTTTTGTGCTGCCCTAGGCCTGACTAAACTCATGCACCCCCTAATTTAAATATGACCCACCCCTTCCTGTCAAGGCCACACCCCTTGCTGTTTAAGACCCACCCTGAAATTTTTGAGTGGGGACACTAGTTCTGGGGGCCTGGTGGGGGGGGGGCAATGGATTCCCTTAATTTGCATAGATTACCTCTCACTTCTTGTTTGTCTATGGGGCAGGAAGTGAAGGGAAATCTCTGCAATGGGACAGGGATGGTAAAAAATAAACTGGTAGCGTTATAACCCTCCCTTATTATATCCAAAATGAAAAAAAAAAGTGTTGCCTATAGTTCTACTTTAAGCACAAATTTCTGCTAATTTTATGGAGAGGACTAAGAAGATATAACCATGCCAATGGTGCAGCAGAAAACATATAGCACAGTGAGGAAGGTTTGTGGTCCAGGATATTAGGACAGTCAAAATTAGAAGCGCCCCCCCCCCCCCCCAGTTGTGGAATGCCGTCTGCCCGCACACCGGAAGCAGTGAGGCCGCTTTATGAGGGCACTAGACTAATTTGCCTCTCAGCCCAGTCCACCCCATAAGACTGGTGCTACACTAACAGTGTAGTGCAAGCCGGCGGGGACTCTTTCCGTGCTGCCCCCTGCAAAGTGCTGCCCTAGGCCTGGGCCTTGTTGGCCTAGGCCAGGATATAGCGCTGACTTGAAGGCTTATTAGAGTGCAGTGTGGATTAAGGTTACCAGATAATCAAAAGCAAATCTGAGGACACCCAACAGATCATGCCCATTTTTATCCACATTTATAGCATCATGCCCTCATTCGTAGCCACACCTTGGAAATTATGCCCCATTTTTAAACTGCTTTTAAATATTTGGTCACAGACTTTTAACACAAGAGGAAGACATTTATAGGAAGGTATAAAAATGAAACAAATAGATTTGAAATAAGGGGCACCAAGATATGCATGCATAGTTAGGAGGGATGCCCGACAAACACCTGGAGGCATGGCCAATAAAGTGGGCGTTGCTACACAACTTGTAGCATCGGAGTGAAATAAGTTCCAGCATTGGTGTGATTTGACAGCAATAATATCCCACTGATGTAAGTGGACACAATGGCTGCTTCCATGTTTATTTCAGGAAACATTTACTTTAAAGTGATAGTAAACCCAAAAGCAGACATTTATTGTATTGCAGCTTATCAATTCTTGGCTGTGGTGGTTGCATTGTTTTTTTGTTTGTTGTTTTAGGATTTTTTTTTACTTTATTATCACTTGGTGATCCAGCCAGTAAATCTATTATTTTTCAATAGAACAAGCTGTCTTGCTGATGTAGCAGTTAGAGGGTTAAGGCAACCCATATACCATTCATGGGATGCTTACAATAAAATCTTTATCCCACAAGGAAGAAAATGTTGCTGTAACTGCTTAAAAAGTGTTATCTGGAGTTTGGCTTCAATTTGTTAGTGTACTTAAATTTGCTAGTACATCTAATGTCGCCCTCCCTGCAATTAACCATGCTGCGGTACAAAGGCATCTCTGTTGCTCCTTGAGTGTAGACACCCTTAAGCCTCGTACACACGAAAATCAGAAGGGGATTGTCGTTTGACAGGCTGTTGTCCGAAATTCTTACCATTAGTACACTCCTTTCAACAACTGTTTTCCAATTTTCGGCCAACAAATGTTGGATGACAGACTAGTAAATTTTTCTCAAACGACAGCTCCACATCAGATTTTCGGATGGTCAGTACACAAATCCGTCACGCAAAAGTCGAAAGTACAAACACGCATGCTCGGAGTCAATGCTCACTAAACACAAAATTAGCAGAAGGGGCCCAAAGGGTGGTGTGCAAGAGCTGAAATTCCTCGTAGTACGTTTCTACTATCGTGTTTGTTGCATGACAATTTGTGTAACGTTAGTATGCAAGACAAGATCCTGGCACATGCCCTTTTGACAAAAATCAGATGCTCGGTTGTCCAACAATCATACCGTGTATACGAGGCTTAAGGCAGGAAGTGTGTTACTGGCCAAATCACCAGGTGAAAACAGAGGGAAAAAGCCAAAAAAAAGAAAATTATTACAGCCACATCTACTGATTGGTGAGCTGCAAAATGCTACCTTTGAAGTTCTGGGTTTAAACAGCAGACAGCATCATTTCAGTGCACTGGTGTTGTTTATGATGATGCAGTGTAGAACTGATATTACTGGATGGTCTGTACAGGTTTGCCTGTCTGTACTTTTTCATTCTGTGCATTGGAAAGTAATGTATCCTACCTTGCTGTCAAATCAGTTTATGCAATAAGATAAAAAGCAATTATCCAAAATCAAAATCTGATTTAGATCTGTTTGTTGCTAGTCATCTTGGTTTATTGTACACTATTTTATTGCAGAAAGAAGACAAGGCCAAATTCTAATCTACAAGGTCTGCACATTTCAGAACAAATAATGAAAAAGGTTTTTTTTGTGATATGTAAATGCAAATAAACAAATGGGCTTGTCAAATAAGGCATACAGCAAATAGCAAAGTACAGTAGCCCACAACATATTAATAAAATATACCTCCCAGCACTGGTTTCCGGTGTTTAATTACCTGAACACATGCCTCTGCACCAAGCTATCTCTCCCAGCTGCATCCCAAAAACTCAATGGTGTATACAAATATATGTACACTTTTCATCAAAATATATAACAAATAAAGTTTCAAAAGCTAATCACAGTAGAAAATTCTAATGCACAAACTTGTGCAAATCAATCATAAATGAAATTTAAAAAAAGGGCAGTCCCATAGTCCAGTCGTGACAGGAAACAAAAAAGTGCCACTCTTTACACAATGCTGAATGTGCTGTGCACCCCAAAGGGAAAAAAGTGGCCTCTTTCACCACGCGTTAATCCCAATGTTCACCTCCGATGAGGACCTCTTATGTTACAGGAGGTCTAGAAGTGCTTTATGGAAAAATAAGAGCTAATATCCTGCACTTCTGCGTTCAGGCATCACAATAGACCAGACCACAAAGGGTTAACTCTAGGCTTCATTGTTTCACTCCCACCATACATGTAACACATAGTACACACCAAAAATACTGCTCTCCATTTCATTTATCAAAAACCATCCACAGTACATATAGCTATACACTTACTGTATTAGATCAATAGTGGAATTGCAGCTTCCCACAATTAAACATAACACTCCATTCAGCTTTTATGTAATACTCATCCGCCCGGTATACTGAAGCCGTAGCACTACTTGTACAGATTGCCAGCCAGAAGGTGATGATACAATGCAGAGATCGTCAGCTGAAGAGTGATGGTAATTGCACAGAGATCATTAGCCAGAGAGTGTCGGTGGAATGCTACCATCCACCGACACCCTCTGGCTGATGATTTTTTGGTGAGTTGGCAGATGGAGGGCATCCTAAATGACAATGGATTTGCAAGGAGCGACTTTTTTCGGGATTTCAATTTTTTTTTAACAAAGGACTTGGGAGTCTTTATTTTTGGTGACATCTTTTTTTGGGGAATGAGTAGGAATATCTGGGGCTCTCCTTGTTATTAAAGTGGACTTTCAGATTCTGATAAGGCCTCCATCCACAGACCCCCCCCCCCCCCCACAACCATCAATTAGGGTTGTGTGGTAAAGACCTTACCCCACAACTCTGAGGGTATGTGGCCTGGTATGATTCAGGAGGGTGTACCCCTCACCCCCTCTTTCCTTACCAGCCAGGCTGAATGCTAGGGTTTAAGGTCTGGTATGGTTTTTGAGGGGACCTTATGCATTTTGTGTGTTTGTGTGTAGATATCAGTGTCTGGTATGGACTTCCTAAGGCAAGCCACACTTTTTTGTTTTTTTTTTGTGTTTGTTTTTTTAAGGTACCCCTTAAAATCCATACTAGACCTTAAAGGGTTTTATTTACTAAAGCTGGAGAGTGCAAATTCAGGCTCATTCCTGCATAGAAACCAATCAGCTTCCAGGTTTTAGAACCCATTCACATTGGGCTGATTTGACATGCGATTTGACATGTCAAAGCGAATGCGAAATTGGAGCCTATTGCCAGCAAGGGCGCCGTCCGAATCGGTGAGACGCCGACTTTGCGGCACTGCACTGATTCCCAAAAGTAGTTTCTGCACTACTTTTGGCAACTTCGGGGGTGATTTCAATAGACATCTGTGAATGAACCCACGCAGATGTCTGTCAAATCGCCCCCGAAGTCGGACTAAAATACCGGTTTGAAATTGTGCGAGTTCATCTGAACTCGCACAATTTCAAACCCGCCCTCAGTATGAACGTGGGTATAATGCCAAAGCTTAATTGAATAAGCTGAGGTTAGAAGCTGATTGGCTACCATGCACAGCTGCACCAGATTCTGAGTGCACCAGTTTATGTAAATCTACCCCAAAGGATCTGGCAAGTATTTTTTGGGGGGGGGGGGCTCACTTTTTGTTTTCATTCTTGCTCGAGGATGTGCTACAGTGAAAAAAAAACAGTACACAGACCCCTCCAAATGTCCCCCCAAAATACATAGTAGACCTTTTGAGGGCTCCGTTTTTTTTTTATAAAAAGAAGCCTAGAATGAAATCCCTGTTCCTGGCTGAATGGAATTTTTTAAAACATTTTTTTTGCATTGGTGCATGTTCCCCAAGGCAGTGCCCATCCCCGTGCTATTTTTTTAAAATCCTATTGTCTATTAGCCCAGAAAAGGGCATTGTTAATTTGATAAATTTGGCTCCTATTGATTTCAGTAGAGTTTGAGTTCAGTATCTGAACTTCTGTGAAGTTTGCTGTGCTCGAACCAATATCATCAATAGACACTTACTGTATCCGGATTTAATGGCCATTAGGTGTTAGCAATGTTAGGGCATAGAAATTAGTTACTTTTTATTTACTTACAAATATTTGAATAATCTTTGCTCCCCAACCCCTCAGTATTTGATGCTCCTTAGCTGCCTTTCCATCTCAGGAGTGACATCATCAACTAGCAAACTGACCAGAAAGGCTTATTTTATAGACAGTAAAATAAGAAAAACTGTTGAAAAACAAAATCAAAGCACACCATGTTATGCAGCAATCATTTAGTAACAAACATTAAAAAGTGTTAATGCACCTAGAAGAGTCACACTTGAATCCAGGTCATCCAAAATGTATACATAATGCTGTCATGTGATCACTGTTTACTCTGTTTAGCTGGAATTGGAAGTCTGGGAAGCATGCAAACATGCATTTGCTGGGTATTATTTTACAGGCAAAAAAAACATACACATGATTGTATCATATGAGTTGCTATTTTTTTTAAAGAAAAAACCCACCATGTTTCACAACTGCCTAACCTATGCGTAACCTATGGTATCACTATAGCTAATGTTTTAATATTTTTTAAATTGAATGTGTTGAGTAATGGAGTAAGTAGTCACTGTATGTTGAGCAACACTGCACCCAATACATTGCAGAAGAGTGCAAACAGAGTGCAAACATGTTGACTGTAGCTGTTTTTCCATTTCTTTCATGTTGAATTTCTGCTCTCTTTCTGTGATTTTTTAAACTCGACCTATCGTCAAAATCCAGAATCCAAAAGAATCAAAATGGCATATCTCATCATTGCCAAAACAAATTTTTTTGAATAAAAAATAATTTCTTGTCACGAATGAAAAACTGTTGTACACAGTCTCTCAGCCTAGGCAATTTTGGTTACATGGTCTCTGGCTACCATTGATTAGAGTTGGGCAAACGGTTCGGGCTGAGCAAATTTTTGGCCCACACATCGCATTTTCGTCGGTTTGGCAAACACCCGAATTTGCGGGGTGCTCAGCGGGATGTTTAGTGTGTCAGTACAGTGTGAGTAAAATGTAGTGTGTCAGTATAGTGTGAGTACAATGTAGTGTGTCAGTATAGTGTGAGTACAATGTAGTGTGTGAGTATAGTGTGAGTACAATGTAGTGTGTGAGTATAGTGTGAGTACAATGTAGTGTGTGAGTATAGTGTGAGTACAATGTAGTGTGTGAGTATAGTGCGAGTACAATGTAGTGTGTGAGTATAGTGCGAGTACAATGTAGTGTGTGAGTATAGTGCGAGTACAATGTAGTGTGTGAGTATAGTGCGAGTACAATGTAGTGTGTGAGTATAGTGTGAGTACAATGTAGTGTGTGAGTATAGTGCGAGTACAATGTAGTGTGTGAGTATAGTGCGAGTACAATGTAGTGTGTGAGTATAGTGTGAGTACAATGTAGTGTGTGAGTATAGTGTGAGTACAGTAGTGTGTTAGTATAGTGTGAGTACAATGTAGTGTGTGAGTATAGTGTGAGTAAAATGTAGTGTGTCAGTATAGTGTAGTGTCAGTGTAGTGTGTTAGTATAGTACTGTATACCCCCTTTTTTTTTTTTTTTTGGTTGGTTGCTGCATGTTATTTTTTTTTGTCCCCTGCCTGCCCTTTTTTTTTAATTGTCAGATGCAGTTTTTCTGACACTTGTGTTCCCCTTTTTTTTTATTCTTTTATTTTTTTATATTTATGTCAGCATTAGTCCTCAATTTAAAGTGTACCAAACACCACTTTTCATTTAATAAAGTGCATCCAATGACATTTCCCAGCTATTAAATTTCTATTAAATTTGGGTAATGAGCCCCCTATTATGTCTGGAAAGCCAACAAGGTGAGGCAGATGTTCCCATGCCACTATGAGGGGGCCAGCAGTGTCTCTGTCCACAGGCAAAGGTGGACATGGTCTGTCCTCAGGCAGGACACATGTGTCTGTTTAGTGATGTTGCCCATGCTTTCTAGCCAAAGCATTCAGAGGAGCTGGTGGACTGGCTTATTAAATCCTTCTCATCCTCTATGACCCAAGCTGACACTAGTGCACATCCCAACGCAGCTGCCAGAGTGGCTTATTCTGCCTCCTTGTCCACAGCTACTCCTGCTATAGCCCCAGCATCATGCATGGAGGAGCCAGGTGAATTATTTGAACACAGCATCAGCCACTTGCTTCCTGAGGATGCACAGGCATTACTCGATTCTGATGTTGTTTCTGAGGTAGAAGAAGGGAGTAACATGAGCCTACAGAGAGTGGAGATCACTGATAAACAAATTGGCAGTCATGTTCCCTCAGCCGCAGCGTATTGACAAGTTTGCTCCAGTGATGATGAGAATGGAGGGGATTTGGTGTTGGATAGAGCAGAGGATGAAAGTGAGGGGGGCACAACCCCAATGAGACAGGATATCCTCCAGAGGCAGCCATCATGAAAGAGTAGAGAGAAGCCACCCTGTTCCATCTGATTGTGGAGCTGTGTGGGCCTTTTTTAGCACATGTGCAATCAATTGCACTGTTGCAATTTGCAATCTCTGCCCCTAGCAGATTAAGCATGGCAAAAACATCAGGCATTTGGGTACTACATGCTTGACAAGGCATTTAACCTCCCACCACTCAGCCCGTTGTCAACATCTGAAAGCCACACACAAGGGACATACTTCTCCTCCTCACTCCTCACCTTTCATGTCTACCCCCCACTACATCTCATGACCTCTCAGCAGCCTCCACTGACAGGGATGATGGCATAGCTAAGGGTGTCACAGGTCCTTGCAACACGCCTGCCAGCAGCACACTACCAGCTGTAGCGTATAGCAGGCAAATTTCAGCTGCTACATTGAAAAAAAAAAAAAATACAGTCACTGCCACCCACATAACCAGTGTCTAAATTCCAGCTTGTCTAAATAAAGAAAGCTTGCAGGGAAAATCTATTTAAACATATTTTTTCTTTATAAATATCAGTTTTGCTGCAGCAGGTTCTATACATGGTACAGATGCACCACTTTACAGGCAGACTAAGGAGACCCACTCGGGACTATATTTGAAGGAATCCTTCATTTTTATTGTTTTATTTTAAGCATCATTAAAATCACTGATCCTTTAAAAACAATATATATTTTTTTTCCATTGGTACATGCCCCCCAGGGCAGGACCTGGGCCTCCATACCCTTTTATGGCCAATAACTTGCATATAAGCCTTCAAAATGGAGACTTTTGATTGTTAAAGTTAGGGTCCCATAGACTTTAATAGGGTTTGCAGTTTGGGTCCGAACTTTTGCGATGCTCGAGAGTTCTGGCGTGAACCGAACCAGGGGGGCGTTCGGCCCATCTCTACCAGTGATTACTGAAAATCTTTTGTTTGTGAGACAAATTGATGTTTACGATGAGGAAAAATTGTGTTTTATTCAATTAATTTTTTTTTACCTAACCACTTCAGCCCCGGAAGAATTTACCCCCTTCCTGATCAGGCCATTTTTTGCGATACGGCACTCCGTCGCTTTAACTGAAAATTGCACTGTCGTGCGATGTTGTACCTAAACAAAATTGATGTCCTTTTTCCCCACAAATAGAGCTTTCTTTTGGTGGTATTTGATCACCTCTGTGGTTTTTATTTGTTGCCCTATAAACAAAAAAAGAGCGACAATTTTGAAAAAAAACACAATATTTTGTACTTTTTGCTATAATAAATATCCCAAATTTAAAAAAAAATATTTCTTCATCAGTTTAGGCCGATATATATTCTTCTACATATTTTTGGTAAAAAAAAAATCTCAATATGTGTATATTGATTGGTTTGCGCAAAAGTTATAGCGTCTACAAAATAGGGGATAGATTTATGGCATTTTTATTTTATTTTTTTACTAGTAATGGCAGTGACTACGACATTGCAGCAGGCAGATCGGACACTTTTGACACTTTTTTGGGACCATTGACATTTATACAGCGATCAGGGCTAAAAATAGCCACTGATTACTGTATAAATGTCACTGGCAGGGAAGGGATTAACGTTAGGGGCCGATCAAGGGATTAACTGTGTTCCCTAGGTGTGTTCTAACTGTGGGGGGGGGGCTGACTAGGGAAGGAGACCGATCGGTGTTCCTACTTAGTAGGAGCACACAATCTGTCTCCTCTCCCCTGAGAGAACCGGCATGTGTGTGTGTGTTTTCTCGCTCTGTCATGAGCGATCGCATGTTTGCGCAAAAGTTATAGCATTTACAAAATAGGGGATAGATTTATGACATTTTTAAATTTTTTTTTTTACTAGTAATGGCGGTGACTGCGACATTGCGGCGGACAGATCGGACACTTTTGACACTTTTTTGGGACCATTGACATTTATACAGCGATCAGGACTAAAAATAGCCACTGATTACTGTATAAATGTCACTGGCAGGGAAGGGATTAACGTTAGGGGGCGATCAAGGGATTAACTGTGTTCCCTAGGTGTGTTCTAACTGTGGGGGGGGGGGCTGACTAGGGAAGGAGACCGATCGGTGTTCCTACTTAGTAGGAGCACACAATCTGTCTCCTCTCCCCTGAGAGAACCGGCATGTGTGTGTGTGTTTTCTCGCTCTGTCATGAGCGATCGCATGTTTGCGCAAAAGTTATAGCATTTACAAAATAGGGGATAGATTTATGACATTTTTAAATTTTTTTTTTACTAGTAATGGCGGTGACTGCGACATTGCGGCGGACAGATCGGACACTTTTGACACTTTTTTGGGACCATTGACATTTATACAGCGATCAGGACTAAAAATAGCCACTGATTACTGTATAAATGTCACTGGCAGGGAAGGGATTAACGTTAGGGGGCGATCAAGGGATTAACTGTGTTCCCTAGGTGTGTTCTAACTGTGGGGGGGGCTGACTAGGGAAGGAGACCGATCGGTGTTCCTACTTAGTAGGAGCACACAATCTGTCTCCTCTCCCCTGAGAGAACCGGCATGTGTGTGTGTTTTCTAGCATCGACTTTGGGGACATTCTGCGGGCACGCGCGTCTTAAAGAGCCGACATACAGCTACAACGACTCGCGCAGGGGAGCCATCCCGCCGTAGTATAACTGCGGCCGCTGGCCGGGAAGGGGTTAAAGTGACTGTAAACCTTTGAACTTTTTGGTAAAAATAAAAAACATGTTATAACCACGTTATACTTACCTGCTCTGTGCATGTGCATGGAATTAACTTTTCAAGGAAGTCACGTGACATAACACGTAGGAGGAGCCAGTGACATCACTTCTGGTCACAAGTGAGACTGGAACCTATGAATGGAGGAGGGGAGGAGACCTAATACAGCATAGTGGATATTTATCCTCGATTACTGAACCATATACCATATCCCTGGGTTTAAGCTGTAAGGAAAGGAGAGTAGAATATGATTCTACATAAAGGATCCATATATTAAAGCCTTGTCAAACCAGTTGTGGGTTTTGATGCAGGAGAGGAGAGTGGAATGTAAACCGCCCCTAAGGATCTGTATACCAAAGCACCACTGGACCTGTTGTGGTCTTTGATGAAGTCACTGAGTGGCCAGCGCTAGTGGGAATTTCCCTGAACTTGGTACCACGACCCGTTCGCTAATACTTCGCCCAGGCAGAACCGGCCTAACAAGGTATTGATGAGAGGACTCCACACTTTGAAAGGTCCTACAAGTTTGCATACCATTCCATAGACTACAGTGGTTGTCGGTATTTTCCAATATCATGATGTCTATTGGCGATGATTTCAGTGAAGATTCCATATGCAGGTGTTGAGACACCAAAGCCCGTTTGACCTATTTGGTATTTGCTAAATAGGATCCTATTGTTCTGGCAAGCCTCCTTACAATCTATTTGGTGGCAGAAGGTTTTCACAGTGATGATTTTTTTCCACTTGGGTGATTGATTATTATTATCTGAAACACGAATATATGGGCTCACTTTTGAAAGATGAACTGTTTATAAATTTTCCTATATATATATATATATACACACACGTATAATTTTTTTACTTTATGATTCATATTAATTTATATTTGTATGATTTATGTTTAAGTGCTGCACTGTTTATAACCACTTTTTTTGCACAAGCTGTCTCCTGTAGTGCTGGCTGCTTTGTACTTGTTATTATTTATATTTGTGAACACTAAGCACGGTTTAACACTATATCGTGTACTATCTAATACACTGAGCCTTTTTGACACTACTACACACAAGCTGATCAATACTTTTGCAGTTGGAATGGATTGATCCAGCACTTACACACCTACAGCTAATCAGCAACACCCACATCTTCCTATGCTTGGAATGAGGACAGGTACAGCATGTCTGATCGGGCCAGCGCCGAGGGATAAGTGAGTCTGTTTGCATCCCCTGTCATATGTTGGTCACTGGGGGTCCATGCTCTCCCCCCCCCTCACAAACCCGATCAGCTGATCTGGGATATATCTGGTCTTAGTGGATGTGCCTTATTACACTGTAGATATAGCAGTGTCTGTCCATGTGGCACCGCAAGACCCAATAAAAGTGGGATCGTTGCTTGAACTGCAGCACACACCTCTCTAGTCAGATTATTTACATTGCTGGACTTACTGTTTGGCAAATGTGTGTTTGGATGGACACAACATTGTTGCAATCAGTCATTTTGATACTAAGGCTCCTTTCACACTGGGGCAGTAGGGGGCGTCGGCGGTCAAACAGCGCTATTTTTATCGCTGTTTTACAGCGGTATTCGGCCGCTAGTGGTGCGGTTCTAACCCCCCGCTGGTGGCCGAAAAAGGGTTAAATCCACTCATATAGCGCGGTTATAGCCGCGGTATAGCCGCGCTGTCCCATTGATTTCAATGGGCAGGAGCGGTTTAGGAGCGGTGAATACACCGCTCCTTCACCGCTCCAAAGATGCGGCTGACAGGAGATTTTTTCTTCTCCTGCCAGCGCACTGCTTCAGTGTGAAAGCCCTCGGGCTTTCACACTGAACAAACAGCGGAGGCTGTTTTGGGGCGGTTTGCAGGCGGTATTTTTAGCGCAATAACGCCTGCAAACCGCCCCAGTGTGAAAGGGGCCTAAGTTTACAGCTGATTGTTCCCACCCAACCTGCCAAGGAATTTAACTGATTTTTATTTGTGCCTTGGAGGAAGGAACATTTTCTCTGTTTATGGTTCTACCAAGCGCAATGTGTATCTCAAGCCCGTTTTTACTTTTCAGTTTTGTGATCTGCATAGCAATTTATTCGTCTTCCTGGCTCCTAATCTAGTGGCTCAGACATCCCTGATTCTTACTATTAACTATTTTAGATTAAATTTTGAGCATTCTCAATGTCTGCAGATTTTATGATCTGCTGGATGCAGTCACCTCTTTTCACCTAGCAGCACTCACATCATGTTTGTTACTTTAGTCCAATTTAGTTTTTTGGTAGTATTCTGCAGGCACGTGCAGTCAGGGGAGGCAGGGCCTCACCTGCCATGAACATTAAAAAAAAAAAATGAGCCGAGGGTCGTAGCTTGGCGACCTGGGGTCACAGAGACCCCAAATTTGGGGGGCATGTAGCCTAAGTCCTACCCCCCCACCACTGTGGTTCCTACGACCTATGGTTCCAGAGATATGGGGCTCCTTGTGCAGCCTGTCATAAGCTAAATACAGAGCACCCATTTTAACCACTTGACCACTGGACACTTAAACCCCCTTAATAACCAGACCAATTTTCAGCTTTCTCAGTCATGCCACACTGTACCCATATGAAATTTTTGTCCTTTTTTTTCACACAAATAGAGCTTTCTTTTGGTGGTATTTAATCACCGCTGGGTTCTTTATTTTTTGCGCTATAAAAGAAAAAAAGACCGAAAATTCTGTAAAAAAAATGCATTTTTCTTAGTTTCTGTTATAAAATTTTGCAAATTAGTAATTTTTGTTCATATATTTTGGCCAAAATTTATACCGCAACATATCTTTGGTAAAAAAAAAAAAAAAAAACGGTGTATATTATTTGGTCTTTGTGAAAGTTATAGAGCTATGGTGCCAATATCTGAAAATTGATCACACCTGAAGTACTGACGGCCTATCTAATTTCTTGAGACCCTAACATGCCAGAAAAGTACAATTACCCCCCAAATGACCCCTTTTTGGAAAGAAGACATTCCAAGGTATTTAGAAAGATGCATGATGAGTTTTTTGAAGTTGTCATTTTTTCCCACAATTCTTTGCAAAATCAAGATTTTTTTTCTTTTTTTTTCACAAAAATGTCATATTAGCAGGTGATTTCTCACACACAGCATATGCATACTACAAATTACACCCCAAAACACATTCTGCTATTACTCCCGAGTATGGCGATACCACATGTGTGAGACTTTTACACAGCGTGGCCACATACAGAGGCCCAACGTGCACAGAGCACCTTCAGGCGTTCTGGAGCACCCAGGCCAATTCTGACATTTCTCTTCTACGTGTAAAAATCATCATCTATTTGCTAGAAAATTACATAGAACCCCAAAACATTATATATATTTTTTTAGCAAATACCCTAGAGAATACAATGGCGGTCATTGCAACTTTTTATCTCGCATGGTATTTGCCCAGCAATTTTTCGAACGCGTTTTTTTTGGAAAAAGAACAGTTTTGTGCTTAAAAAAACCCCAAAACAGTAAAGTTAGCCCAATGTTTTTGCATAATGTGAAAGATGAAGTTATGCTGAGTATCATCCTGGCTTCGATCGTAGCGGTGAGTCGGCAGGAGGGGGGGTCCCCTCTCGCCTCCCGTAAGAATGATCAAGCAGTGGAACAGCCACTATGATCGTTCTTATGGTGTAGGGAATCGCCGGCTGAAAAAGCTGATATCTGAATGATGCCTGTAGCTGCAGGCATCATTCAGATATCCCCGCACAAAGTCAAGGACATCGTATGACGGCCAGCGGGTGGGAAGTGGTTAAAACGCATTTTTTTTTTAACACAAAGTTGTCCATTTATACAATATTGCTAACACATAGCATGTACATACCAAAAATGACACCCCAAAATAGATTCTCCTACTCCTCCTGAGTACGGCGATACCACATGTGTGAGACTTCCACAGCCTGGCCACATACAGAGGCCGAGTACAGCCGAGTATGGCTGAGCATGGCCGAGCATGGCTGAGCACGGCCGAGCATGGCTGAGCACGGCCGAGCATGGCTGAGCATGGCCGCGCATGGCTGGGTATGGCTGAGTATGGCTCAGTATTGCAGGGTATGGCTGGGAATCACCAAGTATGGCTGGGTATGGCTGGGTATGGCTGGATATTGCAGAGTATTGCGGGGTATTGCCCAGTATTGCGGGGTATTGCAGGGTATGGCAGGGTATTGCAGGGTAAGGCAGGGTATTGCGGGGTATGGCAGAGTATGGCAGGGCATTGCAGAGTAGTGCAGGGTATTGCTGAGCATGGAGGGATGGCTGAGCATGGATGGCTGGATGTGACTGTATTTGGCACTACACATCCAGCCCACAGCTCTGCTGTCATCCAATCTTTCCCCCTCTGTACCGATCGGTACACAGAGGGGAGGGAGGAACCGGGATCATGACATGACGCCGGTTTGTTTACATGTGATCGCTCCGTCATTTACCATGTCACGGATGTTCTCAGGTGTGCGCCCCTAGGGGGCTCACGAGAGCGGGATTCTGGGAGGACGTCATAGTACTCCCTCCCGGGGTTAAGCAACCGCCCTGTAGCCGTCATTCGGCTATGGGCCGGTTGCTAAGTGGTTAAATTCAAGCTGACACACTCTGTTTGCAGCAGACTGAGAGGTTGAGCTCACAGTGCCTCTAACTTCTTGTCAGAGGCACTGAGCTCAATGAACTGCTTGAAATCTTGGACCAATGGAAAAGTACCATTGGTCCCAGCTGTCCAATAAAAATGCTGCAGTGGAGGCAGACCTCTCACTGCAGTGCCATAGAAGGGGAAGGTGTCTAAAAGACAAATACTTCCTTCCAGCCCAGCCCTCTTATCTACAAGGAAAAGCATATGTTTATGTGTATAAGATAACCGATAATCCCATGTTTTTCTCACACAAGAGGGAGAAACTGATTCTGTTGAAAAGGTACTGTTATATTCTAGCTAAATCATATATTTATAAGCTATATGTTATACCATAATAATTTTATTACTTATCTATTTACTGTGAAATTACTGATTGGAAGTTATTACTTAAAACTTCAGTAATTTCTCTGTTAAGCCACCTGCTTGAATACAGATTTTGAAAATATAGTAAATTACCTTAAAAACAATATATAATAATTACTTGTATATTACTTACTTATGGTAGTTAACCACTTGCCACCCAGGATAATTCTGACACTTCTCTCCTACATGTAAAAATCATATATTTTTTGCTAGAAAATTACTTAGAACCCCCAAACATTATATATATTGTTTTAGCAGACACCCTGGGGAATAAAATGGTGGTCATTGCAACATTTTATGTCACACGGTATTTGCGCAGCAATTTTTTTAAACACTCCTTTTTTGGGGAAAAAAAATTGTTTCAAGAATAAAAAAAAAAACACCAACGTTAGCCCAATTTTTTTGTATAATGTGAAAGATGATGTTACGCAGAGTGTGGAATGGCACCAAACTTCAGTACTTATAAATCTCCATAGGTGAGGCTTTAAATTTTTTTTACAGGTTACCTGTTTAGCGTTACAGAGGAGATCTAGTGCTAGAATTATTGCTCTTGCTCTAACGATCGTGGCGTATGTAACCTGTGTGTATCTGGCTCTGATACTAGCCAGTGCCTCACCAGCCACTGACCTCAATGCACATCGCTGGTATTCTTGGGTACGTTGACCCACACCCATATGGTGTTAACATATCTAGATTTAATGTAATTCCCCCCTCTTTAGTTCTATCAATGTAAAAATACCTAAATCATTTGGAAACACTCTAAAGTTTATGTTTTACATCAGTTTTTTTTTTTACTCTACATTATGTACAACGTATAAGTTTTTTTTTTTACAGAAAAATAATTAATGCCTTGAGGCTAAAACTTTGGATGGTGCGGTCCCAATAGGGGATGGGTGATTTCTTTGGCTCATTATTTGTGTGTACAAATTTCAGTTGATGCTTGAAATAGACTTCCAGCAGTGTAATGGCTCAGACATCCCAACAGTTGCTGCTTGGAATAGACTTCCAGCAGAGGTAGTGAGTCAATCAACAGTTGGTAGATTCAAACATAAAAGTTTAAAAAATATATAAATAAAAAAAAAAATTATTGGGCAAACCTGATGGACCACACATGACCGGACTTTTGACGTACTGAATCACGTCGGACTTTTCGACTGACTTTCACCGGCTTTTCGACTGACTTCCGTCGAATCGGACTTGTCTACACACAATTACACCAAAGTCCGACGGATTGATGACTGATGACATTCGACCGGACTAGAATAAGGAAGTTCATAGCCAGTAGCCAATAGCTGCCCTAGCGTCGGTTTTCGTCCGTCGGACTAGCATACAGACGAATGGATTTTTCGACCGGACTCCAGTCCGTCGGAAAGATTTGAAACATGTTCTAAATCTAAAGTCCGTCACATTTTCGACAGAAAAGGTCCGCTGCAGGTCTGATGAAGCCCACACACGGTCAAATTCAAGTTTGGTCGAAAAGTCCGGCCGTGTGTACACGGCATGACTTTTTTTTTTTTTTTTTTGCTGTCTTCTATGTTTCTAGTTCTGTAGTTCTGTAAGCAGCACAGCAGTCTTTTTTTCAACAAAGTGGCTAAAAAGAGCCCATAAAGCATGCAAAATGAGTGGAGCATTCCAGATGCTGGCCTAAATGTACAAAATATTAATATGATATATTCCATATTTACCTGTATTAAACATATTTATATTAGGGATGGGCCGAACACCCCCCATTTGGTTCGCACCAGAACATGCGAACAGGCAAAAAATTTGTGCAAACATGCGAGCCCCAATAAAGTCTATGGGACACGAACATGAAAAATCAAAAGTATTAGGGATATTAGGGATGGGCCGAACACCCCCCATTTGGTTCGCACCAGAACATGCGAACAGGCAAAAAATTTGTGCAAACATGCGAGCCCCAATAAAGTCTATGGGACACGAACATGAAAAATCAAAAGTGCTAATTTTAAAGGCAAGTTATTGCCATAAAAAGTATATGGGGACCCGGGTACTGCCCTAGGGGATATGTATCAATGCAAAAAAAAAGTTTTTAAAAGGACCGTTTTTTCAGGAGCAGTGATTTTAATAATGCTTAAAGTGAAACAATAAGAAATTAAACATTGCTTTAAATATCGTGCCTGGGGTCCCCTTAGTCTGCCTGTAAAGTGGCGCATGTGTGATGTGTACAACAGTGCCGCAGCAAAATGACATTTCTAAAGGAAAAAATGTAATTTAGGCTACTTTCACACTGAGGCGTTTTCGGGCGCTAAAGGGCTAAAAAAAAGCACCTGTAAAGCGCTTGAAAAACACCTCCCCTGCCACCCCAGTGTGAAAGCCCGAGTGCTTTCACACTGGAGTGGTGCGCTTGCAAGACGGGAAAGAAAGTCCTGCAAGCAGCATCTTTGGTGCATTGTGGAAGCGATAAATACACCGCTCCTAAAATGCTCCTGCCAGTGATATCAATGGCCAGCTCTGCCGAAGCGCTTGCAAAGCATTTCGGCAGCGGCACTTTGCGGGAGCTTTTAACCGTTTTTGGGCCGCTAGCTGGGGTTAAAAGTGCCCCACTAGCGGCCAAAAAGCGCCGCTAAAACAATGGTAAAGCGCCGCTAAAAAAAGCGCCGATGCCCCCCGCCTCAGTGTGAATATGCCCTTAAACTTGCTCGCAGCTGTAATGTATTGCCGGCTCCCAGCTATATGGATGAAAAATCAAGGAAAAAATTGACATGGCCATTAAATCAAGGAAAAAAATTGGCCCTTTGGGTCTGGCATGGATTTTAAGGGGAACCCCACGCCAAAATAAAAAAAATTGCGTGGGGTCCCCCCCAAAATCCATACCAGACCCTTATCTGAGCAAGCAGACTGGCAAGCCAGGAAAGGGCCGCTCGCTCGTCCCCCCCCCAAACCATACCAGGCCACTTGCCCTCACCTTGTCCCCATGTTGATGGGGACGAGGGCCTCATCCCCACAACCCTGACCCGGTGGTTGTGGGGGTCTGCGGGTGGGAGGCTTACCGGAATCTGGAAGCCCCCTTTAACAAGGGGGGCCCCCAGATCCCAACCCCCCCCATGTGAATGGGTATAGGGTACATTGTACCCCTACCCATTCACCAAAAAAATTGTCAAAAACTAAAAACCACAATAGACAGTTTTTGACAATTCATTTATTAAAAAATAAAAAATAAATGAAAAACTATCCCACGATGTCCGTCCATCCTCAATCATGCCGCCCCAAAGGACCTGAAGGATGGAAAATAAAACAAAAAACTCCGCCTCCATGGGAGGCCTCCCGGCGACTGCTGTCTTTTGGGTGTGACAGCTGTTATATAGGCAAGGGCGGGGCCACCCGCTGACATAACTGGATGGTTACATCACCCCGCCCTTGCCTATATAACAGCTGAAAGAAATGGTGAATAGCTATGGACATCCACCAGCACTAAGACGGATCTCCCAATCCCTGGGTAAATTTAAAATATAATGAAAATGGAAATTCTATCAAAGAATTAATGGGATTTTAGTGGAAGATAATACGTCTATTTCCAGTAGGCATCAAAGATAAGAGTATTTAAAATATTAAATTTTTATTGAGTAATAATAAAAAAGGGGGGTACACAGAACAAATCAAAATACATATAAACGACCAGTATGACCATCCGATATTGTGTTCAAATTTCATTCATGCCTATTTGCCAACATGTTTCGCAACCGTTTCATTGCTTCATCAGGGCATATGTCGGCATCATTGGTTATTCTGAACTATGTGAATAACAGATAAATATGTAATTATATAGTGATCATACATGTTCAAATGTGCCAAAGGATAAATGACATTAAGTCAGAGTAATCAATCTAATAATCTCACCTACTGGTACAAATCTAAAACCAAATAGCACAAGCCACAATTGCCAGATATCGTCCACCGCACCTACTGCCACAGAAAATCAGAGGGTGCCAGATCCCAACCAGATAATGCCAATAGAAGGACTGGACCATGCACTAGCCAGACTGGAATCTAATGTGTAAGGGGTAAGATGGAAAGATAGGTAAGCCAATCAGATACCCAGTCCAGATAGATTATATACAATGTCTGCATAGTAAGTTTAATGGGATGGTTATAGTAGCATATAGTTAATTACACCAAAACAGCGTTAATTAGCAGTTAATACCGCCAATAAAACTTTTTTTTTTGGATCTGCGCCTTACCCTTAGGGATGATGGTTCTGTGTATAGTACATTATTTAGAAAGGAAACTGCGGGAAATACGATATTGCATTTCTCGAGTTCCCACCCTCGCACACTTGTACACAGTATACCGTATAGCCAATACCTGCGCTTACGGCGCAATTGTGCAAGAAATGAAGATTTTGAGAGAGAAGCCCAAGCTCTCTACAAGAGGCTACTTGACAGGGGTTATAGCAAAAAAACCCTTAAAAGGTCTTATAAGCGAGCCAAATGTAATATACGTGATACCCTTCTATTTAAACAAAAAACAAAAGACCCTCACCCCACTACAAAGCTGATTACTACCTTTACGACCCACCAACAGACAATTCGAAATCTTATTAATGCAAATTGGCACTTCCTCTCTGAGGACCCCATAGTATCGAAATATGTAGCCAATGTACCACAGATCACATATAGAAAATCAAGGTCCATTAGGGACACGCTAGTACACAGCCATTTACAACCTGTAACATCAATATTGGGAGCAGAAGGTGGAAACGGTACGTTCAAATGTGGACAATGCGAGGTATGTCCATGGATCAGAGAAGGCACAGGTTGCCCCCTCCCAAGAGGAGGCTTTCATAGATCAAAAGGGTATGCAGATTGTTCCACAACAGGCATCGTATATCTTGCCACATGCCGTTGTGGTGCCTTCTACATTGGCAAAACTAAACGCCCCTTTGCAAAAAGAATCCAGGACCATCTATACTACCTTGATGCTGGACTCCTGTATACTCCCATCTGTAAGCACGTTGGCCTTCACCATAGCTTTGACCCTAGCTACATCTCGTTCTTTGCTCTAGAGGTTATTTCTAACACTGAGAGGGGCGGAGACGTAGATAAACGGATACTCCAGAGAGAGGCAAGATGGATTTTTGGCCAACAGGCCACGTATCCACCAGGCCTCAACACAGCCCTTTCCTACAAATCATTTTTGTAATATAAACACTGCGAATTTATGTGGCACTTTTGTTCCTTCTCCCTAACCCCTTCCTATGTCCCCCCCCCCCCCCCTTTTTTTATTTATTTATTTATTTATTTATTTTTTTCTTTCTTCTTTAATTAATTTAATGGCGGCCATAAATCTGACTCATGCATACCTGTTTGGTCTTGAGGGGAACGATCCCTGCATGGGTTACTAGTATATAGCAATTGTAAATGGCTGATAGATTTTTATCCATGCATACCTGTTTGGTCTAGAGGGGAAAGATCCCTGCATGGGTTAATATCATGCCTAACTTAGTAAGACATCTAATATTCTATACCTCTAGCATGTCTCAAAAAATCCTTTCAATATATATAGTCATAAGCGGGACTATATTTGAATTTAGCACTCCATCTGCTGGACTAATCTGATACTGCACCGCTGCTCCTGCCTTAGATAGGGGGATTCGGACGTCCCCGCGCTACGGGGCGGAGCTTCCCATATCTGCCCTGTTTGCCCTCACTGTGTCACTCTAGTGAGGGCATTGCGTGCGCACCCTCTGACGTGTTTACGTCTGACGTGGTGCGCGCGCGTCATACGCGGGGACGTCCGGACCGGAAGTGATGCCGGAGGTCATCATTGACCTTTTCACTTCCGGTGGGACCATGCCAATAGATGGAGCCGCCACTGTGTCTTCAGACGCAGTTGGCTTCACTCCATCCACGCTGACAGGAGGATCTTATGTGTATGCGGAGCCCTTATCACTTAGCCCTACAGGTAAAACTATTAATTGGAATTTATATTTTAAACTATTTATGGGTATTTTATTTTTGTTTTTCCTTTTATGTATCCTTGTAAATCATAAAGCTTATTATATTTTGCTATAATTACAAGCAGGGTTAGATTGCATGGCAACCCCTTGCAAGGATATATTAGACCATGGATTGAAACTCTCAATTACGCATTAATTATAGAGTTAAATAGACCCCTACCTCTAAGTTTTATTGGCGGTATTAACTGCTAATTAACGCTGTTTTGGTGTAATTAACTATATGCTACTATAACCATCCCATTAAACTTACTATGCAGACATTGTATATAATCTATCTGGACTGGGTATCTGATTGGCTTACCTATCTTTCCATCTTACCCCTTACACATTAGATTCCAGTCTGGCTAGTGCATGGTCCAGTCCTTCTATTGGCATTATCTGGTTGGGATCTGGCACCCTCTGATTTTCTGTGGCAGTAGGTGCGGTGGACGATATCTGGCAATTGTGGCTTGTGCTATTTGGTTTTAGATTTGTACCAGTAGGTGAGATTATTAGATTGATTACTCTGACTTAATGTCATTTATCCTTTGGCACATTTGAACATGTATGATCACTATATAATTACATATTTATCTGTTATTCACATAGTTCAGAATAACCAATGATGCCGACATATGCCCTGATGAAGCAATGAAACGGTTGCGAAACATGTTGGCAAATAGGCATGAATGAAATTTGAACACAATATCGGATGGTCATACTGGTCGTTTATATGTATTTTGATTTGTTCTGTGTACCCCCCTTTTTTATTATTACTCAATAAAAATTTAATATTTTAAATACTCTTATCTTTGATGCCTACTGGAAATAGACGTATTATCTTCCACTAAAATCCCATTAATTCTTTGATAGAATTTCCATTTTCATTATATCCTATATAACAGCTGTCACAGCCAAGAGACAGCAGTCGGGCGGCATAATTGAAGATGGATGGACATCGCAGGACACTTTTTTTTTTTTTAATAAAGGCATGGTCAAAAACTGTCTTTTTTTTTTCTTGCCGTGGAGTTTCCCTTAAAATCTATACCAGACCCAAAGGGCCTGGTATGGATTTTGAGGGGGACCCCATGCAGGTTTTTTTCTTAATTCTGTCATAGGGTTGTGTGTTGAGTTATTTTGAGGGGAAAGCAAATTTACACTGTTATACAAGCTGTACACTCACTACTTTATATTGTAGCAAAGTGTCATTTCTTCAGTGTTGTCACATGAAAAGATAGAATAAAATATTTGCAAAAATGTGAGGGGTGTACTCACTTTTGTGAGATATTGTGTATACTGTATATACTAAACTGCCTGCACGCCACTAACTAACCTGCCTAATCTAGCTCAAGTTCTCCTCTCCATGTTATTATCACACTATACACGGCTGTGTAAGCAGCCTTATGTAGTGTGGGGTGTGGACTTGGCCCCCTGAGTCATGATTGGCCAAAGGCACCCTGCCTTTGGCCAATCATGGCTCTCAGAGCAGATTGTGCTGTGATTGGCCAAAGCATGCAGGTCAGGTGCATGCTTTGCCCAATCAGCAGCCGTCAATGCACTGCGATCTCACAGTGCATTATGGGGTGCTCGAATTTGCCGTAAAAGCCCCATCAAACATCGGGACCATCCCTAATTTATATATATCATAATTTTTTACCACAATACACAAGTAAAGAAAATATATACAAAACCACTATACGGCATATTCCCTTTAACTGCAGGGCTCAAAATGTCAAGTCCTGAGCTACTAGACAGGGCTTAAGGGTTACCCTCCACCAGTTGCCCCACCCAACCCCTACCCTGCTCCGCCCCTAAACACGCCCTCATAAATGATCTCACGAAATGACACTGTTTTATGCAGAATTAAGTTACAAAAGTAAATATTAACAACAACGTTATCAGTGCCCATCAGTGCAGCCTCATCAGTGCCCGTCAATGCTGCCTGACCAGTGCCCATCAATGCAGCTCAACCAGTGCCCATCAATGCAGCCTCACCTGTGCCCATCAATGCAGCCTGATCAGTGCCCATCAATGCAGCATGACAAGTGCCCATAAATTCAGCCTCACCTGTGCTTATCAATGCATTGTGACCAGTGCCCATCAATGCAGCCTCACCTGAGCTCATCAATAAAGTGTGACCAGTGTCCACAAATACAGCATGACCTGTGCTCACCAATGCAGCATGACATGTGCCCACCAATGCAGCATGACATGTGCCTACCAATGCAACTTGCCTGTGCCCACCAATGCAGCATGACCTGTGCCCATCAATGAAGCATGACCTGTGCCCACCACCAATGCAACTCACCTGTGCCCGCCAATGCAGAATGACCTGTGCCCACCAATGCAAATCACCTGTGCCAACCAATGCAGCATGACCTGTGCCCACCAATGCAACTCGCCTGTGCCCATCAATGCAGCGTGACCTGTGCAGAGGAAGAGAGAGGGGAGAAGGAGGAGATTGCCCACTCTAATGCCCCGTACACACGGTCGGACATTGATCGGACATTCCGACAACAAAATCCTAGGATTTTTTCAGACGGATGTTGGCTCAAACTTGTTTTGCGTACACATGGTCGCACAAAGTTGTCGTAATTTCCGATCGCCAAGAACGCGGTGACGTCGACCACGTACGACAAGACTAGAAAAGGCCATTTCAGAACCAAGCGCGGCACCCTTTGGGCTCCTTTTGCTAATCTCGTGTTAGTAAAAGTTTGGTGAGAGACGATTCGCGCTTTTTCAGACTCGTGGCTTTCAGATCGTTTTCTGTGGTTCAGTTTGTGCTTGTGGGTTTGTATCTGCTCTTCAGTGCGTGCAAGCAAGCTCCGCGTGACTTAGTCATTGTGTTCTTGTTCGTTCGTTACTGTTTTTCAGGTCGCTCTTCACAGGCCTTGCTGTTCTTCAGTGCGTTCTATTACTTCGTTCTGAGCAGCCGACCGTTTTCTAGCCATGTTGCGTATACGTACTTCTCGTAGAGTTAGTGCTGTGCGGGAGCTTGGTGTTGGGGTCCTGACCTTGACACAAGTCCAGTCCATGAACAGGGTGGGGAGGAGTTCATGGACCAAGAATTGGTTGCTTCAGCGTGACCAGTTCTCTCATATGCCTTTGCTCCGTGAGATCCGTGAGAATAATCCTGATTATTTCAGGAACTTTCTCCAGATGACGGACCCCGTATTTCACCGATTGTTGGCTTTGCTGACCCCCTATATCAGCAGGCAGGATACCTGCATGAGGCAAGCCATCACTCTGGAGCAGAGGCTCGTCGCTACCCTGCGGTACTTGGCGACGGGGAGAAGCCTGCAGGACTTGAAGTTCTCGACAGGCATCTAGGCATCTCCCCCCAGGCTCTGGGGATAATTATCCCAGAGACCTGTTCTGCCATCATCCAGGTCCTGCAGAAGGAGTATATGAAGGTAAGATTTTTATCCTTTAATATCACATTTTATTGTATATAATGTTTGCTAATGTATTATATTTCTTTCCTCATTCCCTAATTACCATGATTGTAATATGCTGTGAATGTCCCCTTTGTCCTCATGCATGCTGGAATTTTATGTTTTTTTTTTTTTTTGTCCTTCATACATATTTTCCTTCACTTACCTCCCCAGCATGGTCTCCTGCCCTATATTCACATCATGTAGTCACTTAACAATGTATTTTATCAGCTCCATAGTAGTGTTTTACCCCAAACAACCCCTAAAATGTTTAGAAATGTGATTTGTGCTTTAAATTCAGGCAGAGTGCCAGAGGCTTTTTTTTGTGGTGTCCCCAAATCATTTTTAACCCTCCCTTCCCAACTGCTATGTCAGCTGATACCAATTCTCTATCTATCCTCAATCATCTATCTGCTGACTTTGCCAAACCCACACTATACCCACCTCTTTTGTGGTCAGATTTATGGATGAATTCCCCAAAGCATGTAGTGAAAGGGCCCGCCGGAATACTTTCAAATAGTACTGTTTAAAGTTTTTGTATCTTATTATTATCTTGATAGGTAATAGCAGAATGTATAAATGTGCGAAAATGTGTACAGTGTGTATTTATCTCTTTGAATTATGACACTTCTTACCTGTCCAGTGGGCTGCCAATAGTGTAAAGTAAGGAGGGGCTGGCCAAAGTAATATACATTATTTACGCATTCATCTCTCAATGAAGTGGAGAGGGTTACCTGTCCAAAACATCCCCCCCCCATAAAATTTTACAAATGGCCCATGAGAGGGGGGGGGGGATCTGATAGTTTGACCTTATACCTTGGTCTTTAAATACTCCCTAAAATAAATGTTATACTGATGTTGGCCAAGAATGTTTGTGTCTAATCTGCTTTCCATGTTTATGTGCAAAATGATTAATTTCTTTTTCTTGTTTGACTCCACAGTTTCCTTCCACTCCACAGGAATGGCAGACTGTGGCCTCCCACTTTGCCCAACGGTGGGACTTTCCTAACTGCGGAGGGGCAATTGATGGGAAACACGTCCACATCGTCCCACCACCCAACTCAGGGTCGTACTATTATAATTACAAGGGGTTCAATAGTATTGTGATGTTGGCGGTGGTGTCGGCTAATTACGATTTCCTGTATGTGGACGTGGGGAAGAATGGCCGGATGTCCGATGGTGGAGTCATCGCCCAGACGAAGTTTTACAGGCGTCTCCGAATGGCAGCTTGGACTTGCCAGCTCCAGAAGAGAATGTGCAAGGACTCCCATTCGTCTTCATTGCGGATGAAGCATTTGCGCTGGGGGACCATCTTATGCGGCCATTCCCGATGAGGACCCTCACCCCGGAACAGAGGGTTTTTAATTACCGGCTGGCCAGAGCCAGAAGAGTAGTGAAGAACACATTTGGAATCATGGCCAGCCGGTTCCACCTATTTCTTACACCCATCCATATGGCGGAGTATAAACTGAATCATATAATCCTGGCATGCTGTGTTCTACATAACTTTTTACGTCAACATTCTGCCAACTATGCTAGCTCAGTTGGGCCTGAGGCCAGAATTATAAATGAAACAACCCTGACGGCGCTTGAAAGTGGCCGTCCTGGCTTGCCCTCCCTGAGTGCTTGTGATGTCCGGTTAAGATACCTTGAGTTCTTTGTGGGTAGGGGCCATCAATATGCCAGACAATTTGTGAAACCTTGATCCGATAAAAAAAAACGCAAATCTTTGGTGACATTTACTGCTTGTGTTTGTTTTAGCTGACCCTGACAGAAATGTGGTGAGTCCAGAAAATGGCGTGATTGTGTAACCTTACAAAGCACTGTTGGGTGTTATTTACTAAGGCAAAGACACTTTGCACTACAAGTGCACCTGAAACTGCACTGAAACTGCACTTGTAGTGCAAAGAGGATTTTCCCTTAGGAAATAACCCCCATTGTCACAGAAAACAGCAATTACATCACCACAAAAGTGTTGTAGCGTTGAGACAATAATCCACACATTCTTGATTAACAATCTTTTTAATACCAGCACAATCACATGTGCATTTAGAAAAGGTTTTTAAAACAAACCAACATGTTTGTTGTATAACAATTTTTGGGGTGGCATTATCAAAAATAGAAATGTCCATTTAAGATAAAACAGGCATGTGTAAAACCAACAAGAAAGACACAAATCTTGAACTTACAAAGTTCACATTTAGTAGAACTTGAAGGCAATATCAGACATGAGTATTTAGGAACTGTGTTTGATATTGCGTTCAGATGAGGTGAAGTCACCCCAGCAAAAGCCAAATTTGGAAGATGCACATAAATTTCCGAATGTCAACATGTGCTAGCTGCCATCACGGGGGATCAAGGGACGTGTTTTGGGGAAGAAACCCCTTCCTCTCAGCTACTTTATTATTGAGGAAGGGGTTGCACCCCCAAAACGCGTCCATTGATCTCCCGTGATGGCAGATAGCACATGTTGGCACACTGTGTGCATCCTCCAAATTTGGCTTTTATAAAAATCGCCGAAACATTTTGAACATTGTAGCACACAAAAAAAGAAAGTGATTTGGAGTTGTTTTAAACTCTACCCATAACATCAATGATGTTCTTATTTTTTTGAATAACATCATTGATGTTTTTCTGGAGGTTTTCCAATGCTAAATTACACCCCATGATCTCCCTGATCAGGATCTGGGCACTTTCTGATGTGAAAGGATCTGGATCCACAACATCACGATCACCTAAAAAGAGAGAAACCAAACAAAAACAGGTATAAAAAATATGCCGCCATCCATCTCTTACCTGAGCCTGTGGTCACAGACACTCACCTGTTGTGGTGACTAGTTCCACCATGTCTTCTTCCTCCTCCTGATCTTCTTGTGTTGGGTGGATTTACCCTTCTTCCCGAGGTGGGGGGGCTCTGGTCTCCTCGGATGAGGGGTGTCCTCCGAGTCTTTTCTCCCCTATGTAAAACAAAAATGGTATACTTAGCACACAGATATTTGATGGCAGAACTATAAATAGGAAACATTGCTTGGGAAGTGTGGTACAATTGTCTATTTTGGCGAGTTCCAAAATGTAGCATTTTCAGTGTCCTTTGTCAAGCTGCAATACTTTACCTGTTTGGTACAAGCTTCACAGATGGAGACCCCCTTATAGTATACACTGGAGCACCTGTGTGGCCCCCCTAATAAAAATGGTGTTCTGGTGTCCCACACTAGTGCTCCAGCGTCCAGATGTGAAAACAGCTGCTCAGTGTCCTCTCCTTACACAGAATCTAGTTTGCATTTCATTCTAGTAACAAAGCCATCTACACAACCAAATTAGTTTCATACAAGTAGGGCGTAAAAAATGTGGCCAAATGCATACGGCCAAAACAATGGTGTTTTATAGGCCGAAAGAAAAATGTTTGATACGAACGAATAATGTGCCCATGAACATGAAAGTTGCCATTTTAAAATGTACAACACTTTTAAGAAAAGCACATGGAGCAGCACGAACGTAATAAAGACAAAAAGAATAGGAACACCGCACAACTACTTACTTTTTTGCAGCACTCTCCGGATCTTTCTCTACTGCTCATGTTCTCGTTATTTGAGGTCCGACCACCGTTTCCTGAGCTGATCTTTCGATTGACGTACCCCGAAATTCCGGTGCAGACTTTTGACCAGTTTCGCCATGATCCTGGCCTTTCGGACTTTGGGGTTTGGGTAAGGTCTATACTTCTCGTCATAGTCGGCCTTCTTCAGGATGTCGACCATCTCCAACATCTCCCCAAAGGACATATTTGAGGCCTTAAATCTTCTCCTTCTTGATCCTGACGTTTCAGGCTCCGGGCTTTCCTCCTCCTCCTCCTCGTTGCTGTAATTAGCACGCACCTGCTGTGTCTCCGCCATGTGCTCTTCCCCCACTGCGCAGAACGAAAATGGGCGGGGAATAGACTAGAAAGAATGTCAGGGGCGGGCGGAGTTACACGCATGCGCAGTGTGTATAAAGCGGAACACGCGTGCGTATTACGTACGATCTGTGAGCGGAGGAAGGAGCATCGGAGGCGCCGATCGTGATAACGAAGGTAAGATCTAAACTTGGGCCTATACTGCTTCGAAATTGAAGCCTATATTGTAACAAGATTAGGAGAGTTTGGCCTGACCTTAGGGTTTGTCTTGTGTTGTGTCTTGCAGAGAAACTGGATGGCTTCAACTATTACAATTTCCTCCCCCTGTTCATAGACAAGTACAGGGAGCTGCCCTGTCTGTGGCAGGTGAGACATCCTAATTACAACAATAAACAAAAGAGGCAGGCAGCACTGGAGAAATGCTGGAGTTGGTGAAGCCGGTGGTCCCCACAGCAACCATCCCTTATTTAAAAACCAAAATTGGTGGCCTGAGGAGCACTTATCTTAGGGAGCGCAAGAAGGTCACGGATTCCCAGAGATCAGGAGCTGGAGCAGATTACGTTTATGTCCCCAGGCTGTGGTACTATGAGAGACTGCGATTTCTGTCAGACCACACTGAAGTCAGGGAATCCCTCTCCACTCTTCCTTCCACTCTTCCTTCCACTCTTCCTTCCACCCCAGCTGAGGCTTCCGATGTCCAACCTGGGCCTTCAAGCCAGGAAGAAGTGGAGGAGCCCAGCTGGAGTCAGGTATAGCATTGTTCTACAGATTTCTGGTCAATAAATAAATTATGTTTACTAGATGTCATTATTGATCACTAATTGCTGATTGCAAAAAGTGTTTTACATATCAATAGACAGTAGTGGGCACCGAAAATTGGGACAAGAATGAAAAATGCAGGGCTCAGAATGATAATCTGTTATATTTGTTAACATTCAATTTGCAACAGTCAGGAGGTGAAAATTGTGTGTGATTGATGAAAAAAATACTAAAACAATGTCCCTTTTTAATACACAGGAAGACCTCAGCCAGGAGGAGGTTGTGGAGTGTGGCAGCCAGGAGGAGGCGGGGCTAAGTTGCAGCCAGGAGGAGGCGGGGCTAAGTGTCAGCCAGGAGAAGCCTGGGACAAGTCGAAGCCTGACCGAATCGCAGGTTTCTCCCCTCCGCCTTCCATACAAAAGAGCGAGGAAGGCGACTCACATGCAGGATTCTGCGCTCAGGCTCATTCAGGAGGCTTCTGCGTCCCTCAGAGCCTTACCCACTCCTGAAGAGGCCTTTGCCTGCATGGCTGCCACAAAACTGCAGGGCATGCAGGAGGGTCAAGGCAAGCTATGTGAGGACCTTCTGTATAAAGTCCTAAGTAAGGGGGTGAGTGGGGAACTAACACCCAATACCCACCTGAGTGAGTTGGCCCCTCCTCCTCCTTCTGCTGCCACAACTCCACCACCAGAGCCACAGCGTGGAAGGAGGCGTGGAAGGAAGACAAGAGAGTGATGACCTGGGTTCAGTCTGGTCTGACAAAAGATGCAGTCTCGTATGACCACAGCCTGGGGACACAGATGTCATCTGCTGCTTTCCGGATCTCTGGGACTTCTGGACCAGACTGCACTCCCTTAGATAAGGACTCCTCAGGCCACCAATTTTGCTTGAAAATAGTTGATGTCTGCCCTGGGGGTCCAAGGCTTCACCAATTTCTGCTGTTTCTCCAGCATTGCCTCCCTCTTTGTTTAGTTGTGAGCCCTTAATAAATGAATTTTTTTTTTTAATTATACTCTCCTATGTGTGTTTTCATTCAAAAAGGACAGTTTGTTGGTGACGATTCAGGTACATTTCTAAAGTACAATGTGAAATTAACAAGCGACAACAACACCAAACAATCTCCTACAGATTAAATATAACAACATATCAATGGTGTTGTGGTAACTTGACACACAAAACACACACAAAAATATTTTGGAGTAAAACTAAAAATACAATAAAACAAAGATCAGCCTTGAAAAAAATACAAACCAAAAAAAATAATCTGCCTTAAAACAAACAAAAAAAAAAAGACAACACAAAAATAATGTTGTCAGATGTGACAAATCAAAATATATTGAGGGAATCCCGATAAATAATAAAGAAAGAAGTTTGTGAGAAGTCTGTGTGAATATGAACAGCAAAACTACTTAATTCTTCTCACATTATAAAGAAGAAGAGAGTGCGCTGTATTAAACCATTTTTAACATTGCACCGTGACGAAAGTGTTGTATCCATTGTGAACGCTAAGTTTATCAGTCCGAGCTGTTCTGTCTCGGAATTTCTTCTGAGCATGCGTGGCACTTTGTGCATCGGAACAGGCCACACACGGTCGGAATTGACGCGATCGGATTTTGTTGTGGGAAAATTTTATAGCCTGCTCTTAAACTTTGTGTGTCGGAAAATCCGATGGAAAATGTCCGATGGAGCCCACACACGGTCGGAATTTCCGACAACACACTCCGATCGGACATTTTCCATCGGAAAATCCGACCGTGTGTACGGGGCATAACAGCTTTCATTTGAATTTCTGTACGCTCGTCATCGCATACAGTCCCGCCTCCTTGCCTGGCTACTTTTATGATGTTCTGGCATTGGACCGGTGTTCTGTCTTCAAAGCCGTTCAGGAGGCGAGGCTGTATGTGACGGCGAGCAGACAGCAAATCAAATGAAAGCTGTTACAGAGAGTAATCCCCGATGTGTGATCTGGCCAGCCGCTCTCCTCTTCCTCCACTTTCTCTTCCCCCTGGGAGAATGGCTCCCATTCAACCCCACCTGCCGGTGGTGCTCGCCCCCTCCCCTCCTCCGAAGGCAGCCCATGTTCAGCAGCAATCATTTTGAGGGCTGCTTTAACTGTATACCTTTTTTATATGAAAATCCAAGAAACATAAAAAATAGACCAAAGCCCATTTTTTAGCTCTGATCAAAGCAGAATATACACTTGTGTTCACTTAGGTCCCTTTCACACTTGAAAGTCACATGATTTTACCGCAATTTTGCCACGATTTTGCCACAATTTCAGGAAATGCCTGTGCAAAACTTGAAGTCTATGGACCTCAACTTGCATCAAAGTTGGGCCAAAGTAGTACAGGGACTTACTTTGAAGTCGGTGTGACTTGAAGTCGCAAAGATATGAATGGTTATCATTGGGAATCATGGGCTACGACTCATGCGACTCTGATGTCCAAAGTCGCAGGAAATGTCGCACAAGTGTGAAAGGGGCCTTAGTATTTTATTCAGCACTTGTGGACTTGAATAAACTAAAAATAAAGTGTAGCGCCAATTTAAAAAACATTATAAGTGTAATGATATAAAGCAAAAAGTCCATGAGTGACAAAAATAAGTCCCACAGTGTTTTCGTCCAATGTATTCTATATTAATCACAAATATTGTGGGACTTATTTTTGTCACTCTTGGACTTTTTGCTTTTATCATTACACCTATAGTTTTCATGTTTTTTTTATATTGACACTACACTTTATTTTTAGTTTATTTACTTTTTAGGCTGGCTATACTGCCCTTTATGTATTAGCAGTCTCACCTATATCATTTTATAGCACAGCACAGATTATTTCTTTCATACTTATGGACTTGAGTTCTACACTTACCTGACCTGAAATTTACAGCAAATCAGAAAGCAAAATTGGGATTTGCATACCTCTTTTCCTACTAAGATGGGAAAGAAGTACATGATTTTGCATTGAATATTTAGGCAATGACCACACCTACTGATCACGAAGTCCTTGGTTAATCTAAATGAATAATACTAATGTAGCGCCCACCAGTTTGGGTGAGTGCTACAATAGTAAGTTTAGTGTTAAAGTAGGCTAAATTTCCCAGAATCTCACTCTGCAGTGTATTCTGGTGGAGTTTGATTTCTGGGGAGGTTTAATAGTGTAGGGGAGGGTGTGACCCCCTGCACTCTACTTGAACAGTTTCCTCTGTTTTCTGGGGGCTGGCCTAGAAGACAGAAGGAATATGAGTGTGAGTGACAGGTGGCTTTTGGGAAGACGCCTCTGGACCAATGGTTAATTTGTTGAGACAGGGGCGGGACTTCTTTTTAAGGCCTGGTCACATGCTTCCCGTGGCTCTGGTTCTTGTTCTGCACGGGAAATGAGAGAGGAGCCTGACGTAGGATGTAGAAACCAGGAGGCTTCCACGTGTGCTCTTCCCCCTCGGGGGGAATAGGGACCTGTGCTCGGTGTGGATATGGGTGGGTGGAGAAGAGACCCAGGAGACAGGATTAAGACACTGATATAGCACTGATGCTCTCCCGGCCAGAGGAGAGGAACTGCAAAGCCATGCTTATGGAGAGGAACTAAGCTACTTCTTCCACATAGCTGCCAATACTGACATCCAGGAATGGGTGAGGATCTTCCATGTGCGACATGGATCATACCTCAGGAACACAAGTGAGTGTAACCCAAAGGGAAACAGTACCTATGAGAGACTTTACAGGGATCGGTGTGCGGGTGCCAGGGTAATTGAGCTGGGCCTTATAGCATTGATACCCTTTGGGAATCCCGAAGTCATCTTCTGAATGTTATCCGTGTGATCATTCAAGAAGCTAGAATCATGGGTGCTGTGAAGTCGAGAAGTGGTAGTCAAAAGGAAGAAGGAAACACGCTTTGCACTGAAAGTATTGATATCAGATGGAGGTCTACTAATAGGGGCTTACCTTTTATAAATCTGAATGCGCTGAACTATTATTCATTATTGACCTATACTGGAAGTGGTGGTAAAGAGGAAGAAGGAAACGTGCACCGCACAAGGGAATGTTATGCAATAGGAGGTCTGCTTCTACTACTTGGGGATTATGTAATCCGAGGATAATATTGTGTTGCATATCATCCAGAGTTATTCAGAGTGACTCTTCAGTATAGTGCTGCATTGTTCAAAGTGACTTTTCAACATGATGCTGCCTTTCACATGGAATCCACAATAAACTTGTATATAGTTCACTTTCATTTGACTGTCTGCGTGTTCTATATGGTTGAGGAGTAGGGGGATGGCTAAAGCTCCAGGGTAGAACGAACTAATAGCCGCTCCTACAGGAGTAGGGTGCTTCACTAAAATGAATGCTTTCATTTTGTCTACTATTTTACTTTTACTTTTCCTTTATAGTAGCATTTAACGTTATCAATACAAACATCAAAAGGATGGATGTAAAGGTTAGTACTATAAATAACTTTTGCAATAAATAGTACATTTATTTATACGATCTCTACACCAGAGTTTAGAGAGGGAGATTTTAGAAAGGATAAAGGACAGAGAGGATTGGTACCAAAAGAGGTACAGTCCCTGTAATGAAAGTTCAGAGATATGGCTTTACAACGGATCAGGCTATTTTTCTCAATTGCTGACTGAAGGTATAATGTTTAAAGTAAAGTCCAGAGAAGCCATTTCTTGTAACAAAACGGATGCCAGAAAGAACATAGACAGTGTAGTGTTCTATTTGTTTAGTCACCAATCAGTCCATTAGCTATTTCTGTCTACAGTTACAATCACAATATGTCAACTGTCCCATAGCCACATTAGCCATCAGTGACTAAGTTCATGCCTTGTTACGAGGCTGAACTCGGTCTGAAGGACATATGGTAGTTGAATGCAAATCAATGGAATTAATTCAAAAGCAGTTACCCAACCTATCATGGTTTGATTCATTTCTGTCTGTTGTTAAAATGTTATAAAAATCTCTAAGCAGCCAGAGAAAGAGCCCGTGCAATGGGGACACATGACATTTGTAATACATTTTTGCACTGGCTTGATTTTTATTAGCCAGCATATCAATCTGTTTAAGTCACTTTTTACATACAAGATAAACTAGTCCATATGCTAGTTTTATTTCTGAAATTCAGATTTCTGAAGGGGATCGCCTGGCCACTTCATTTCAGTATACTCACAGGTTAGCACTTCCTTACCTGACCCCATTGGGCCACCCTAGCTAGTTTTAGATCACCTACACTACTTTGTATTACCTTCTATATTTTATGACTTTCTCACCCAGGTTCAGCCTCTCCTGGGGTGGAATGCTCTCCCTAAATTAATTAAATACTCTCACTAAATGAGTTTAAATGTAGTAAAACTGTTTGTTTTAGAATGTCTAGGAGCTCATAAGTAATTATAGGGTCATTCCAAGATGTAGTGTTTCCACTGCCTTTATAAGTGTCTTATGTGTGTTGAGAAGGGAAAGTGCATGCTTTGACTTCTGCCTTTCACTCAGTTCTCTGTCCCGTCTGTGCATGTGTGGTAGCTGTAGAAGGGGTGTATTATAATCCAGTATTATATTCCACTGTTGACATCACCATGTGTGCTCTGCACCGGTGCCGTAGTACATGTTGGACTAGCAAAGAGCAGCATTGCCATGTTTATGAAAGGCTCTTTACAGGCAGGAGGGGAGCACATTTAAAGAGGCAAACTGGGCCTCACACATCTTTCTCTTGACAGCCAGGGCCCTGTACACCAGAAGTGAGTGAACTTATTTGCTATGTAACTCTTATCACTGGATTCTACTTGCTGTTATTAACTATTGATTCATAGGTTACACTTAGTTTCAATCCTGAGCCAGCCCACTGAGCCTGAGGCCCTGAAGTCTCAAGATCTCAGGTAGGAAGATTGAAGTGTTTGTCCAGTGTTGCAAATAAAAGAGTGTTGCTACTAATGGATTGCTTCTGTGTCTAAGGCTTTGGGGGGTGGAGGACAGTGGTGGCCTGTCCATATGGGGTGCCGCCCCCCTAATCCATGCGCCCGGCCCCTAATCTACATGCAGGGCGCCAGACACATGGATTCCATTGGGTTTTTTCTTTCTTTCGAAGCACATGATTAGAGCCAGAGGCTAAATATTCGCTATTGACTTCCTGATTTTCCGCCCAGCCAATCAGGAAGCGGATCCTGAGACCTGACTGGCCAAGAGGAGAAGCGACCATATTGGCCACTGAGGAGGAAGCCGCCGAGGACAAGGAGATGCAGGGGAAGCCACCTTAAAGCCGCCGAGGAGGAGGAGACACCGAAAGGATCTGAAGCTGCCCGCGACCCAGATGGGGCAAGTGTGGGGCTGGTGGGCAGACGAACAAGCGATTAACCGGGGGGTGGCGGGTGGTTTGTTTGCCGCCACTGGTGGAGGCCTGATGATCAGACATCCCCACTGGGAAGTTTTTTGAACATGTGAGGTTTAATCCCCAGCAGGGAAGATTTGTCAGCTTTCTGAACTTAGGCAGAATAAGGAGGTAGAGTCGTAGCAAGGGCAGGCAATGGATGAAATCATGCTCCTGTACATTGCTGCTAATTCTGGGCCTAGTGCCACCAAGCTTCCAATTGCTTCACAGGCAGTTTTCACAAAGGCAGAACCTCAAGTGGTAGAGCTCTCAGAGGAAGAAGAGCCAAGGTCAGCAGAATAAGAGGTGCAGTCTTTTCCTTTTTGACTTTGTTCTCATGCCCATTGACAGCAAGACAGCAGTCTCATATTCATTCAGACAAATGTACAAGAAACGTGTGCCATCTCTCACTGGCAGCAGTGAGAGATGGGACACGAGGTTGTGTGCTAGCCCTGTAAGTCTGTTTCTTTCTGGAAGTAGAGAATAAGTGGACAGATTCTCTAAGCTATTATCTCATGGACAGGACTGAGTAGATGTTAAACTGCAGTATCCTGAGAAAATGATTCAAGTAAATGGTGGAATCTGTTTGTAGATCCTGTGGCTTTGCCAAAGAATCGCCAACTGCCATTGTTCTTTTCTCATGTTAGATGGCAGAAGACTCTTGGTCATGACTCTTTGTCAATCAGTTGCTATTTTCCACTGGTGTATATTTTGCCCCCTGGCAGGTCTTATTCAGATCAAGAGAGTGAAGGTCATAGTGATAATTCAGTATTGGCCAAAAAACTATGGTTCCCTTTTCTTCTGATAATGTCCATCAACCTGCCATGGCAGTTGAGAGATCTTAGTGAAGGAAAAAATCTACAAGTCATTTTAATTTGACAGCATTAAGACTGAGAGGCGAAGGCTTTCCAAGTTAGGTCTTTCCATGGAGGTCATATGGACTTACATATAGAAAATTGTTGACACATAGCACCTACTTCAGAATTTGAGAAAAATTATTTCAGTTGACGTCCGCTGTGGGTTTGAATTTTTTGAAACCATCAGTGGGAAGTGCCCTTGAGTTTCTACAAACAGTACTGGATAGGAACTTAAATTATTACTTGCTCAAGGTGCAAATTTCAGCGTTGTTGGTACTGACTGGGAACAGGTGGGTAACCATTACTTTAGATTCTCAATTCATGCTGGCTGTGTTTAAGATAAATCTGCCTAGGAAGGCTTTTTTTCCCCCAAAAAAGGGACCTACCCTTTATTTTACAAGCATTGAGCCCTCGTTACGATCTACTCCACAATGCTTTCCTAAAAATTCTACACCATACTATCAGAGTTTGAAATCGATGTTGTCACATTCCTTCTAGCACATAGAGACAAGTCTAATCTGTTGAACATGGTGTCCTTAATCCAGGCATACTTACAAAAAATGTGTTCTTTTCAAAAGGCGGACTGTCTTTTCCTGCTAAAAAAGGTATGGGATCATCCTCAACCATCTAATGTAAGGGATCACTTTACACTTTGTGGGCAACATTTGCAAAATCTTCAGTTATTATCTCTTCAGCTATTGCTTCTAATTAAATATTCCTTTTTTTTTTTTTAAGATAATTTGACTGTCTCAGGCGGCACCTATGGAGCAAAGGCACTGAGGTCAGAATGTTTACATGGACACTTTGGCCTCTGCACTGCTCAGTAAGGCTGAGCCTGGTACAATCACAAGCGCAGCATTACAGAGCTGCCTGCCTAGTCACTGTGCCGAGTCCGAGGCTCCTCAGCACAGACTCCATGGGATTTATTTGCTAAAGGCTATTCACTTTGCAAGGGCATTTCCCTTAGCTTCGTGAATGTGGTGACATTTTGCTTACCAATAAATACCCATTCACATGCAAGGAAAATTAAAAAAATGTATTTTTGCTTGCACATTGTTGGATGATGGACATTAGCAAAGCTTCACATTTTTCACTTAGCTAAGAGAAAACTTTCTTGAAAATGTGAGGAAGATGAAATGCCACGTCCGGCCAGGCCGGGCCAGGAAGTGACGACATCCTGACCAGTACACTCGGAAGCAGTGGCAGCTGGTGTTCTTTTTGAGGGGGGGGCGGCAAACAACCACCCACCCCCTGCTGTTTGCCGGTCGGTCCGGCACTTATCCCATCGGTGGAGGCGGGTGGCAAGCAGTGTGGTGCAGTGGCTCCATTTCCTCTCCTCCTTGGCGGCTTCCAGCTCCTCCCCTCCTCCTCTTAGGCATCCAATAGGATTGCCTGTCCTTTCAGCCAATCGGGTGACCGGTGTCAAAACCGGCTTCCTGATTGGATGGGAGGAGGATCAGTGTTACAACAGTGAATATTCATTCACTGTTGTAACACACCTGGGTGGGATCGGAGCGCACTTTGCATGGATGGGGGCGGGGATGTACAGAAGGGGCGCAGTCCGTGCGCCCTTAATGGACGGACCGCCCCTGCTTGGAAGTGACACACCATTCAGGGGAGAGTAGGAAGAGAAGGAAGGGACTGCTCTTAACCACAGTATATGGAGCAAGTACCCTAGTACTCTCGATGTCAGCAAACAAGTGAATGTACCTTATTGCAAGGCATAGCACTTTTTAATGTAAGTGGGCAATGTGGAAATGGTTTTATGGCAAAATATATTTTTTTAAGGATTCACACTATGGCAGGCTGCCTCTATTTCTTCCTTATGTTGCATGAGTCTATATGATTACAACACCAGCAAGAGGAGAGAAAGGGAGTTGGTCCAGGTGGAGGTGGACAGTGTTTAACCCCTGTGTAAAAAGTGTTTTTTTACTTACCTGTAGTGAGTGGTCATATAAACCTGGTGAGTTTTCTGTGTTGGTGGTGGAGAATCACTGGAGCACTGCGTTATTTGCCTGAATGGATTCAAGAAGTGAACACAAGAGCAATTTAATGGGATCCATGATATGGACGCTGTATCAAGGGCATAGAGCCTGAATTTGTCTGCAGTACTGCACTTTTTGTGAAATTTTGACAAATGGACACTTTTTATTCCTACACTTTACTGTATAATATATATTTATTTTTTTAGTTGTTTAGTATGCACATAGATTTGTACACACAGACCAATAGCGCTGTATAAAAAAGATTAATAAGTGATGAGCAAAATTTATCTGGGTTCGGTTTGGGGTGAGTTCACAGAACATTACTGAAGTTTGGGTGCCGAATTCAAACCCCACTGAAATCTTACAAAACAGTAACGAGCATTTTCTAGGCTAATAGGCAAGGGGTTGTCAAACAAATGGAATGGGGAGCTGGGCACTGGGAAGAACCCACAACAGAGCCCTATCCAAGCATGCAGCATGAATAGCCCCCTAAACTTCCTGAACCATACCAGGCCACATACCCTCAGGCAGGGGCGGATCCAGAGCCTAGTCTCGGGAGGGGCACTGCCAGAAAATACGTTTTTTTGGGGGTAAATTTAACGGGGAAATGGCTGGTGTTAGCGCTTCAATCATCACGGCACCATGGTTGTTATGGTGTCAGGATGATTGAAGCGCATTATTACTATTATTACATGGTTATAAAAAATGAAATGGTTCAACTCACCATAGAATCAGTGGGAGCCCCGAGCGTGTCACTTGCCACTGTTATCTGCCACATGTTGGGGATTGTCACTTGCCACGTCACCTGTCACTAGATGCGGATTGTCACTTGCCACGTCCCATGCCACACGTTGCGGCTTGTCACTTGCCACGTCCCATGCCACACATTGCGGATTGTCACTTGCCACACGTTGCAGATTGTCACATGCCACGTCCCATGCCACACGTTGCGGATTGTCACTTGCCACGTCCCATGCCACACGTTGCAGATTGTCACTTGCCACGTCCCATGCCACACGTTGCAGATTGTCACTTGCCACGTCCCATGCCACACGTTGCAGATTGTCACTTGCCACGTCCCATGCCACACGTTGCAGATTGTCACTTGCCACGTCCCATGCCACAGGTTGCGGATTGTCACTTGCCACGTCCCATGCCACACGTTGTGGATTGTCACTTGCCACGTCCCATGCCACACGTTGCAGATTGTCACTTGCCACGTCCCATGCCACACGTTGCGGATTGTCACTTGCCACGTCCCATGCCACACGTTGCAGATTGTCACTTGCCACGTCCCATGCCACAGGTTGCGGATTGTCACATGCCACGTCCCATGCCACACGTTGCGGATTGTCACTTGCCACACGTTGCAGATTGTCACTTGCCACGTCCCATGCCACACGTTGCAGATTGTCACTTGCCACGTCCCATGCCACAGGTTGCGGATTGTCACTTGCCTGCTATAATTGTCTGCTGTGTCCCAGTCAGAGTCAGGCTTATTTAACTGGTGACCCCCTGTCATCAGTGCTGGGCAGGGAGGAATGGGCTGGCTGCTGCCACTGGGAGAGCGATGGGAGCAGAGCGAACACAGGGCTCATCCTGAGCGGATGTGTCAGCGCTCCATCCCGCCCCAGGGGGGGCAGCAGAGAGATGATGTAATCTCTCTGCTGCCGCGGCTGCCTGTACTTTCAACAGTGTGGGCGGAACTGCAGGGATGCAGGGCGGCGCTGGGCGGTGAGAGATGATGTTATCTCTCTGCTCCCCCACCCGCAGGCTCCCTGATTGGCTAGCAGCCGCTCACACTGTCACTGAGCCGCACACCGCTGTTTATGTAGCCGCCCGTGCTCTCAGCTGTGGAGCTGCCCGCCGGCTCCCTGATTGGCCAGCACTGCAGCCGCTCACAAACTAACTGTCACTGAGCCGCACACAGCTGTTCACTTAACGGAGCCGCCCGTGCTCTCAGCTGTGGAGCCGCCCGCCGGCTCTCTCACCCACAGCGATGCCTGCCCTGCCCACCCACTCACCCACAATCTCGGAGGGGGCAATTGCCCTGTTGCCCCCCCCCTGGATCCGCCCCTGCCCTCAGGATAGGAATAGGGAGGTTACCTTTCCAGGCAAAGCACCTTGTCTCGACGCTGATGAGAACAAGAGCCTCATCCTCACCATTTCGGCCCAGTGGTTGTGGGGATATGTGAGTGGGGGGCTTATTAGAACCTGGAATTCCCCTTTATTATAACGAGGCCCAATACTCATTTGAAAAGAAAATGTAAGTAGTAAGTAAACAAACATGCTTTGTGACAAGTCCTTTTTATTTAAAAAGATCTCAAAAATGTCCCACATTGTAATTTAATCTTTCAACACAGCATTCATCATTTAAGATTGATACAGGATAATCTGCCTGATTCCATAACTCGCCGTTAATTACATCTCCCAGCTGGGACAGAGAGCCGAGAGTCCCCCCCCCACCCTACTTGTCCCACCCTTTCCTGGCCCGCCAGGCTGCATGCTTGGATAAGGGTCTAATGTGAATTTTGGGGCTTTTTACAATTTTGAGTAACTATGTTTTTTGTTGTTTCACCAGTGTATATAATTTGTAGCCTAGATATATTTATTTATTAACTTATGTGCCATTTATCCACAGTACTTTAACTGTGGACGGGCAGTACAGCCAGACTCAGTAACGTAAATATACATTGCCTGGCACATGCGCACTAGTGTACTGCCCCCATAACCACTTTTTCCAGCTATGCGATCACATGATCACAATGTCATCAAAGCTGTTATGTATGAATTTCATTCATAACAGCTGTGATTCCTGTAGAGTGATGCTGTATTTAGCCCACAGCTATCACATGGTACCTAGGCCAATCACAGCACCCTGTACCTTGTAATTAGCTGTAGCCAATCACAGCATGTCAACAAGCTGTTATGAATGTAACCCATTCAAGACAGTTCAAACAATTACTGTCAGAGTGATAATCACTGTAGTAACAATCACAGTGAAGAACATAAATAAATCCTCGATCACCCCTCAGAGTAGTACAGTTTTACTGTGGTGACTAGGGATGAGCCGAACACCCCCCTGTTCGGTTCGCACCAGAACATGCGAACAGGAAAAAAGTTCGTTCGAACGCGCGAACACCATTAAAGTCTAAGGGACACGAACATGAATAATCAAAAGTGCTAATTTTAAAGGCTTATATGCAAGTTATTGTCATAAAAAGTGTTTGGGGACCTGGGTCCTGCCCCAGGGGACATGGATCAATGCAAAAAAAAAGTTTTAAAAATGGCCGTTTTTTCAGGAGCAATGATTTTAATAATGCTTAAAGTCAAACAATAAAGATGAAGGGGAGGCTCCCGCTCTTCTCTTCATCTTCTTCTCTTCTTCTCTTCTTCATCTTCTTCTCCGGGCCACTCCGCATCCATGCTGGCATGGAGGGAGGCTCCCGCTGTGTGACGCGTCTCCTCTTCTGACGGTTCTTAAATAACTGGGGGGGGCCACCCGGTGACCCCGCCCCCCTCTGACGCACGGTGACTTGACCGGACTTCCCTGTGACGTCACGGGGAATGCCACAGGGAAGTCCCGTCATGTCCCGTGCGTCAGAGGGGGGCGGGGTCACCGGGTGGCCCCGCCCCCCGTTATTTAAGAACCGTCAGAAGAGGAGACGCATCACACAGCAGGAGCCTCCCACCATGCCAGCATGGGTGCGGAGTGGCCCGGAGAAGAAGATGAAGAAGAGAAGAAGATGAAGAGAAGAGCGGGAGCCTCCCCCCATGCCATGGGTGCGGAGTGGCCCGAGGAGAAGAAGATAGAAGACGCCGCGGAGGAGATGCTGGACGAGAACACCAGAGCAAGAACCAGAAGAGCCAGAAGAACCAGAAGAAGAAGAAGATGAAGGAAGATAGAAGAAAGAAGAAGCATTTAAATAAAGGAATTGTCAAAAACTGTCTCTTGTCATTTTTAACATTTTTGACAGTTTTTTAGTGAAATGGTAGGCCCTTACCATTTCACACGGGGGGGCGGGATCTGGGGGTCCCCTTGTTAAAGGGGGCTTCCAGATTCTGATAAGCCCCCCGCCCGCAGACCCCCACAACCACCGGCCAGGGTTGTGGGGATGAGGCCCTTGTCCTCATCAACATGGGGACAAGGTGTTTTGGGAGGCTACCCCAAAGCACCCTCCCAATGTTGAGGGCATGTGGCCTGGTACGGTTCAGGAGGGGGGCGCTCTCTCGTCCCCCCTCTTTGCCTGCGGCCTGCCAGGTTGCGTGCTCAGGATAAGGGTCTGGTATGGATTTTTGGGGGGACCCCACGCCGTTTTTTTTTTATTTTGGCGCGGGGTTCCCCTTAAAATCCATACCAGACTTGAAGGGCCTGGTATGGAATTTAGGGGGACCCCCACGTCATTTTTTTTTTAAATTTTGATGTGGGGAATTCCCATGCCGTTTTTATCAATGAACTTTTATGTGTATTGTCGGACCGGCAATGCAATAGCCGCGAGTAGTTTTAAATGACTTTTTTTCCTTTGAAATGTCATTTTGCTGTCAGACTGTTCTAAACATGGGAAACATGCGCCCCTTTACAGGCATACTATAGACACCCCCCAGCTACGAAATTTAAAGGAATATTACACTTTTATTGTTTGACTTTATTAAAATCACTGCTCCTGAAAAAACGGCCATTTTTAAAACTTTTTTGCATTGATCCATGTCCCCGGGGGCAGGACCCAGGTCCCCAAACACTTTTTATGACAATAACTTGCATATAAGCCTTTAAAATAAGCACTTTTGATTTTTCATGTTCGTGTCCCATAGACTTTAACGGTGTTCGCATGTTCGAACAAATTTTTTGCCTGTTCGCATGTTCTGGTGTGAACCGAACAGAGGGGTGTTCGGCTCATCCCTAATAAATACGATCAAATAATTTAGTTTAAACATTTCTGGAGTAGGATTGTTCATACAAAACATGTTGCACATTAAATAAGCTGAAACTGTATTTTTTTATATTTTTGTAAATTTGTCAGCTTATACTAAGAATATGTACTGGCCATTTATTAAATTTGTGTGCCAATTAAAAGCTCAGCATGGTTCTAAGGCTGGCCATACATGGTTCGAATCTCGGCCGGTTCAGCAGGAATCGACCGAGATTCGAACCGTTAATACAGTTCGAACTCCAATGTAAAAATGAATTTAAAAGCAAAGGAGAAGGCCTTCAAAAAATACAAGGCTGAGGGATCATCATCAGCACTCCAACTTTACAAAGAATGCAACAAGAAATGTAAGGGTGCGATCAGGGTGGCTAAGATAGAACACGAAAGGCACATAGTGGAGGAGAGTAAGAAAAATCCCAAGAGATTCTTTAAGTATATAAATAGTAAGAAAGGGAGGTCAGATCATATTGGTCCCATAAAGAATGATGAAGGGAATCTGGTTACTAAGGATGGAGTGATGGCGAAGGTATTGAATTTATTCTTCTCTTCAGTCTTCATGAGGGAATCAAGGGGCTTCAGTAACCAAAACTGCAATGTTTATCCTCATGACACATCACAGGAAGCACCCTCATGGCTAACAGAGGACAGAATTAGAAATAGACTTGAAAAACGTAACATTAATAAGTCACCGGGACCAGATGGCTTGGACCCGAGGGTCCTTAAGGAACTAAGTCAAGTAATTGCCAGACCATTCTTCCTGATTTTTACGTACAGTCTACTGGCTGGAATGGTACCAGCTGATTGGAGAAAAGCCAATGTAGCACCAATATTTAAAAAAGGGCCAAGTGAAGTCAGGCTCTGAATTTTGATAGCTACTAGACATGTTTACACTGAAATATTTTGTTTCGGAATTTTGTTTTCCTCCGAAAAATACATTTATTTATTTACTTCTGAAATTCGTTTTTACTTATTTTATTTCGTTAAAAATGCATTCGTACGAAAATCAGAATTATGTCAAATCTGTCAATTTAAGGCTTATGGTGTCTGTCGGATATTCTAAGGAGATTTGATGAAGCAGCTAAACTGCACAACACTGCAATCGTATATTTCCGGTCGAATGCTCTGCCCACAAGCTGTAGTAGAATTCTAATGTTTGACTAGTAATAATTATAATTATTATTACTAGTCAAACAACATTAGAATTCTTCTATAGCCTATGGGAGGAGCATTTGATCGTATGTTTTTAGCTGCTTTGTCAAATCTTGGCTGTGTAATGTCAAATCTTTTCTCTCTATGTGGAATAATCTTGGACTAATAGAGTTAGGTTAGGCACATTCGACAGCAGGTTCGAAAAACACATATCGCTATTGTCACCGTCATGTTGAATCTTCTATCTATCTAAAACGAACTGTTGTGGCAAGGATACAAAAATATAATGGATACAAAATGAAAGCATTTTTTAATTTTGGATCTTTCGGATTCTGCACGTTCATTATCGTTTTGTGAAAACGAACACGAAAATCCCCAAAATTCGGACGAAAATGCATTCGGACGATAACAAATGCACATGTCTAATAGCTACTTTTGCTCTCCAGAGTTTGGGATGCCAAATGCTGTGATTATACCTTGTACACAGTGTTCGTATTCGTCCCTCCCCCACCTCCCCCTTTCTCTCCTGCCTCTTTTCCCCCTTCTACACCCCCCCACAACTGATTGTTCTTGTGTTGTGTATTACTACCCATGATCCAAAGTGACATGGATATCAAAGTATGTTATTGAAAACTGTTTCGCGCACATATACAAATGTATGCAATATTTTGTACACATTGGGGTAAACGACCCCCCCCCGCCCCTCTTTTTCTTCTTTCTGTACCTTTCTGTATATTTGAAAATCAATAAAACATATTCAATCTTAAAGGGCCAAGATACATCCCTGGGAATTACAGACCAGTTAGCCTAACGTCAATTGTATGCAAGCTTTTGGAGGGTATGATAAGGGACTATATACAAGATTTTAGCAATGACAACTGTATCATTAGCAGTAATCAGCATGGATTCATGAAGAATTTTTCTTGCCAAACCAATCTATTAACCTTCTATGAGGAGGTGAGCTGCCATCTAGATAAAGGAAGGCCCGTAGACGTGGTGTATCTGGATTTTGCAAAAGTATTTGATACAGTTCCCCATAAATGTTTACTGTACAAAGTAAGATCAGTTGGCAAGGACCGTAGGGTGAGTACATGGACTGAAAACTGGCTACAGGGGGTGAGTTCAGAGGGTAGTGATAAATGGAGAGTACTCGGAATGGGCAGGGGTGGAAAGTGGGGGTCCCCCAGGGTTCTGTCCTGGGACCAATCCTATTTAATTTATTCATAAACGACCCGGAGAATGGATAAACAGTTCAATCTCTGTATTTGCGGACAATACTAAGCTAAGCAGGGCAATAACTTCTCCACAGAAACCTTGCAAGAAGATCTGAACAAATTATCGGGGTAGGCAACTACATGGCAAATGAGTTTTAATGTGGAAAAATGTAAAGTATTGCATTTGGGTGGCAAAAATATGAATGCAATCTACTTACTGGAGGGAGAACCTCTGGGGAATCTAGGATGGAAAACAACCTGGGGGTCCTAGTAGATGACAGGCTCAGCAATGGCATGCAATGCCAAGCTGCTGCAAGCAAAGCAAACAGAATATTGGCATGCATTAAAAAGGGGATTAACTCCAGAGATAAAACGATAATTCTCCCACTCTACAAGACTGTGGTCTGCTGTACAGTTCTGGGCACTAGTCCTCAGGAAGGGTGTGCTGGAACTGGAGAGAGTCCAGAGAAGGGCAACAAAACTAATAAAGGGTCTGGAGGACATTAGTTATGAGGAAAGGTTACGAGCACTGAGCTTGTTCTCTTTGGTGAAGAAACGCTTGAGAGGGTATATTATTTCAATGTACAAATATCGTACTGGTGACCCCCCCAATAGGGATAAAACTTTTCAGAGTAAGGGAATTTAATAAGACACGTGGCCAATCACTAAAATTAGAAGAAAAGCGGTTTAACTTTAAACGACGTAGAGGGCTCTTTACTGTAAGAGCTTTTAGATTGTGGAATTCCCTTCCACAGGCAGTGGTTTCCGCAGGGAGCATCGATAATTTAAAAAAAATATTAGATAAGCACCTGAGCGACCACAACATGCAGGGATATACAATGTAATATTGACATAAAATCATACACATAGGTTGGACTTGATGGACTTGTGACTTTTTTCAATCTCGCCTACTATGTAACTATGTAATGGCCAGGCTGAATGTACCAAAATGATCGATTAATCAACTTGGGTACAACCAGCCTGCCAGATTCTCTTACAATTATTGATAGCGGCTGCTATAGCCGCTAACGATAATCACTGTCTTCTCCCGGTAGGAATGGCTTCCCCCGCCCGCTCCCGCCCTCCCGCTGGGAGAAGACAATTGCTCGGCAGGAGGGATTCCCCTGTCAGCATTGTTTTTGTTGATGAGGGAAACGTGCAAATTTCTTTCCTGCAACTCATGGTTGCAAGAAAGAAATTTGCACCATGTAAGGCCTGACTACAACAACCATGTAAAAATATTTTGGATGGCAAAACTAGAGGTAGTCCCCCAAGATGACAGAGGAGGGAACTTTGATCAGACAGTTTTGCAACATGAGGCCAGGTGGATATGGGAGCTTCAGGCTACAAAAACACCTGGCCTGAACGATAGCCTCTGTTTCGTCCCATTTCTCTATAATAGATCCATCCATGAGTTGTCCATTATCCCCTTCCTGCAGCTGCAGGCATCATTCCGGTACCATGTTGTAGAGCGGGCGATCGGCTATCCATGTATAACAACCGATGCGGCTAAAAGCCGCTCGGCTGTTATACCGGAGGAGCGGGAGGGGACAACCCCCCTCCCGCCGCTCTTACCGGGCCTCCCGATCTACCGGGAGGCCCGATCGATGATCCGCCGCCTCCGGCGGCTGCTGACCGTCTGGAACAAAGCATGCATGGCTTCGTTCCAGCCTACTAATTGTAAACGCGGAAGCGACGTCATGACGTCACTTCCTGTTTACTCGGCTGCCAATGGCGCCGGTTGTAAAAAAGTATACAGTGTTCAGAATCACCGTTTTTGACAATCTGAATACTGTGAAGTGCAAAGGAGGGATCGGGGGTCTTTTAGACCCCCGATCCCTCCATAAAGAGTACCTATCACCACCTATTACTGTCACAAGGGATGTTTACATTCTGAGTGACAGCAATAAAAGTGATCAAAATTTTTTTTTTTAAAAAAACACAATTTCTAAAAATAAATAAAATAAATAAGAAAAAAAAAAATTTTTTAAAGCGCCCCCGTCCCCGCGAGCTCGCGCAGCAAAGAAAACACATACGGAAGTCGCGCCCACAAATGTAAATGGTATTCAAATCACACATGTGAGGTATCGCCGCTATCGTCAGAGCGAGAGCAATAATTCTAGCCCTAGACTTCCTCTGTAACTCTAACCTGGTAACCGTAAAAAAAATATAAAGCGTCGCCTATGGAGATTGTTAAGTACCGTAGTTTGTCGCCATTCCACGAGTGCATGCAATTATAAAGCGTGGTATGTTTGGTATCTATTTACTCAGTGTAACATCATCTTTCACATTATACAAAAAAATTGAGCTAACTTTGCTGTTTGGTTTTTTTAAAATTCATGAAAGTGTCCCTTTTCCCAAAAATTTGCGTTTATAACACCGCTGCACAAATACCGTGTGATAAAAAATATTGCAACAATCGCCATTTTTTTCTCTAGATTGTCTGCTAAAAAAATATATATAATGTTTGGGGGCTCTAAGTAATTTTCTTGCAAAAAATATGGATTTTAACTTGTAAACACCAAATGTCAAAAATAGGCATGAAAGGGTTATTCATGGCATCTTGATCCAAGTTTGGTCATAAGTGAGGAGGTGAAGTGAAGGTATAGAACCATAATCATAACCATATAAAACATAATCTTTAGTTCATTTGTTTTTTTTGGTGGCACATTTTCAATTTTTAAAATGTTTTTCCTCACATTGGTTATTTAGTTTAAGCAGTTTATTATTTTTCAACTTGCTGAAACATTGGAAGAACACTGAATAGAGATACAAAGTTTAGAAAATGTTGCATTTATTTCTTTACAAAGTATATTACATAGTACAGGGGTGGGATGTTCTGTCACCATGTGTAAGAAAGTAATTTACGTTCATATATACGCATTCATCCTTTATAGCAAGATTGATTAATCCATACTTGGCGCCATATTCTTTTCCCCTTTTTTTTTTTAGACATTATTTTTTTAAAAATGGTAGTCACCGCGGGCTGACGTCACCACGTCATGCGCAATGACGCTGCGCCATATGCGTGATGACGTCGTCTTATGTACAAAAGCGTTGGCGCATGCGTATACGCATTGGCACCGGTGCATGCGCCGAGTGTGAGAGCATGCCTTGGCAGGTCATTTCAAATAAGGAGACACATAGGGACACACCCTAGCCCCTGAATAGCCTCTGAAGCAGCTGGCAGAGGTCCGGCGAAACCGGTCAGGCTATGGTTCTATACCTTCACTTCACCTCTTCACTTATGACCAAACTTGGATCAGGATGCCATGAATAATGGACAACTCATGGATGGATCTATTATAGAGACTGCCTTGGAGAAGTGGATCTAATAAGTATATATATGTTGAACCTATAAGGACTGTCTTGTTGCATCAGTGGGGACACAAATTGAGCACCCATAAGCAGTAGTGGCCCGTCCATTAGGGGCGCAGGGGCGCTGCCCCCCTAATTCATGCGCCAGCCCCCAATCTAAATGAAGGGTGCCGGATGCATGGATTCCAATTTTTTTTTCTAGAAGCACATAGAGCCACAACCAATGGTAAATAAAAACAAAGATATGTGAAATAGAACTAATTTATCAAATACTGTTGTAAAGATCTGGTGCCTTCTACTGTTGGTAAGTAACTGTGCTACCTGATGTTCACAGAGTTGTTTATGTACATGATTTCCTGTCTCTGGTGTCTGGATTGAAAACCCCAGAGAAAAGAAGTAAATAGAGTCTATTACTAGAAGTCCTGCTATGGTGAAGCTGCTGTTAACCTAGGCCAGAGCCAAAGGTTATTAGGCAAGGGTTCCTGTGTTTAATAGTTTGTTTTTGTTGCCCATAGCATCTCGGTGTATATGTTTAAAGACTGGTGACAGAAGTTAATGTGCTGGTTTGTAAGCGCATGGTGTAGGGAACGTCACTAAGGAAGGGGATATGAAGATTGAAACACACAATCAATAGGAATTATGCTAATCACCTAGGGTTTTTTTTTGGGGGGGTTTTTTTTATAGATGTTATATTTAATATGGCCGTTAGTGGCCTCTTACACAATAGGGGGTAACACATGAAGGTATTTTAGGATTAATTGGATCACTTTAAATAAATTACTTAATAGAAATGAGGAACTAGGCCATGATTGGCCAATAAATATAATTATGGGATAACAATAACCACAGGGTATTTACGGGTGTGTTGTTCTTTTTTTTTTTTTTTTTTTTTAGAAGTGAGGAACAATTATGGAATAACAATAATAAACAAGGGGAATGTATGGACGGGGCCGGGGGTTTTCCCTTTTTTTTTTTTTTTTTTTAGGCTTGTTTAATGTGTTGGTTTGTAGGTGGTGGGAGTGTCAATGTGGAATTGGATACACAGACTGATATGCACAAATATTGGGAATCTCATCAATCACAGGATATATTTGGTTGTTGAACATATGTCGGGGGAGGGAGGGGGTTGAGACAGGCAGCGGTTTTTTCATTCCCCCTTTTTTTTTTTTTGGGAGGGGATAGGGTTAGTTGTAAGAGAACGACGTTACCAATTGGTCTCTTATTAATGTTTAATATGTTAATCCTGCGTAATTATTGTAAAATATGAAATTAAGGATGTTTAATTGTGAATTGTGAAAAGTATAACAGAAAATAAAAAAATTTTGATTATAATAGTTTGTTTTTGTTGCCCATAGCATCTCGGTGTATATGTTTAAGGACTGGTGACAGAAGTTTATCTGTCACCTTGTTGTTATCTCACATGCACAGTACAGATAAATATGTCTCTACTACTGTAGATGTGTAGAGGTTACCTTCAAGTATATTAGTAAGTGAATCTGTTTATTGTAATAGAATTTATATACAGCTCCTGTTATCTTAGTTAACACTGACCCTTCTGGTCTGGGATTTTTTAGCTAGTTTTAGGTTAGAGCTCAATAACCAGCCTAGGCTAAAGCCAGGTTAGGCATCCGACAGCCACTTTTTGTAGTTACAAGTCTGGTTGCATGTCAGATTAGAAACTACTAGGGATTAAGTCTCAGAGTAGATACTGAGTTCCAGTGCCACACCACAGCTTCTGTCCTGGGCGGGGGCACTACTAACTTTATTATCAAACCCACTCTTCCACTTAGCGCAAACCCCCCAAAAGAGGTCTAAACTGATATATGAATTAACATCATGCAGTTATCGGAATATTTTTTTTTTTTTGTGACAATGGTCCTTACAAGGCTATCTGAACTGTTACTATGTAGGATAACAGACATTCAGGCAACCACTTATGGTTCTAGCAATGGTTTTAGTGAGAAACCTAGTAAGAGTTTACTTTTATTGACTTACGATCTTGGTTAAATGGGGAGTGTGGCCTGGGCTTTTATGCCTCGGGCTGCTTCTCAAATATACATATGTTTGATTTTGAATATGAAGCTCACTGTTCTTTTAGTCTGTACAAATGTATTACACTATTACATTTGCAGTTAATTGTTTACCTATATAAAATTGTGTCCTTAAAGCTTTTGAATTGCTATCAAAACAACTGACATTTTAGTATTGGTGCAATATTTTGCAAAGTGTGTTTCCTAACAGAAATCTGATGTTATGTTTTTTCCAATGTAATTTACAGTTTTATAAAAAGTGATGTAGCTGTTAAATACAAACAGTTATATTGATGGTTCACAGACAGGTGGCCCTGAAATGTTCCCTGCATCAAATCATTGTTTAGGAAAGCAATAAGAAAATTATAGCTTGCCTCAAAACAGCCGTTCTTAGCAAATACCTTTTTAACGGCTTCAACAAAAATTACACAATTAGTATCTATTTTATGCAGAAAAGCAGGATTGAATTATTTCTGTATAGCCAAAATTGGCAGGTGGCCTAGGGTGACATGGCTGTTATGGGTGGCACATAGCCACCCACAAATATTACACATGACTATAAGTAACACGTTCCCATGTATGATATCAACAGAAAGTTGGGTGCTTTATAGGGTTTCTGGCTACAGGGGGTCCCCGACTTACGAACATCCGACTTACGAACGACCCCTACTTACGAACGGGGCCCGAATGACGTCACTGCTGGCCGAATCTTCCTCTCCTGAGCCTTTCCTCCGTTCCTGTCTTGGCTGCGGGTCCCCTTCGTCCTCCTGCCTGCCCATCCACAGGCCTGGTATGGTCCGGTGGCTTGCCAGGCCGCTGAAACTGCCCGTCGTGGCCGAGGCCTTGTGCGGCCTACGAAGCCTCCACGATCCCCGGTCTTTCCTACGCCGCTGCCCCGCGATGGTGCACCGCGGCCGGCCGCCCGGCCGGCCGGCCTGCCTGGCCTCTGATGGCTGCTTTCACCATCCATCTCCCTGCTGTGCCATACAGTGTACCTCTCTGCAGTCTCCTGTTGCTGCTGCCATGAAAATAGTGAGAGGGGAGAGCTGTGCTCAGCTGCGATCCTGGACTCCTGTTTTGGAAGTGACAGGGTCAATAAAGAGAACCTGTCACCTCCAATTGCTATCACACAGGGAATTGTTTCCTCCTGTGTGATAGCAATAAAGTTAAGTGAAAAAAAAATTGATAAAAAAAATAAAAATAAGAAATACAGTAATAATTAAATTAATAAAATAAAAAAAAAATTAAAAAATGTAAAGAATAAGAAAAATAATATTAAAAATAAGAAAATTATACAAAAATAAAAAAAAGTAAACGACAAGCTACAAATAAATACAAATAAAAAAAAGTGATTAAAAAGTAAAAAAATAAAAGAAACAAAACATATTTGAACTAACCATGCCACCCCAGCCATCCGGTTGCCTTTCTCTGTTGATTTGGGTTTACATCCTGTCTCTGAGACTAGATTTGCACTTAAAAAAGGTACTGTTCCGACTTACAAACAAATTCGACTTAAGAACAAACCTACAGTCCCTATCCTGTTTGTAACCCGGGGACCCCCTGTAATCAACAGGTATTTTGTTGTACTTGCAGAAGATTTAAAGGGATAAAACATTGGGAAATGTACATGTTTTGTAGAAATGTACTGAATATTTTTTTTTTTATATGTTGCCCAGGCATTAAAGTGATTGTAAACAATCACCTTGTAAAACAACCCATTCAGTTAAACATAGAAATAACATACAAAACATTTTTGTATAGATATGAAAAAAACATTATAAATATTTTTTTTCTCTTTTTTATAAGTTGTCACATTCCCTCTGTTCTCAGCTGCATAAGAGCTGGGGGGGGAGGAGAAGCAGCAGCACTGGCAGGAAAACCAGGGATTTCACATAAAGGAAGCAATACATATAGAACAGGATACTTTCTCATACAAGTACATGGCACAGCAGGCACATATCAGGAATATGAAGTGTTGGGGTAACAAATGCTTTAAGATTGATACATACCAACACCGTCTTAAATAAGATTTACAGAGTTTATTCTTCAGTAAAAAACAAAAAGTTTTTAGCTACTTCTGCTGTTCCTGTGATTCCAAAGTCCATTTTCCTCTACTCTATTTTCTATTTTTTTATCTAATGAAGACTACAAACAGGAGGTCAATGAGGACTTCGCAGCATAGAATGAACATCACTGCAAACGCAATGTGGGGATTTGTGAATTGTCATTACTAAGTAGCAGGGACATGCAGTCAGGGGAGGCAGGTGAGGCATTAACCACTTCAGCCCCGGAAGGATTTGCCCCCTTCCAGACCAGGCCATTTTTTGCAATTCGGCACTGCGTCTCTTTAAATGACAATTGCGCAGTAGTGTGACATTGTACCCAAACAAAATTGATGTCCTTTTTTCCACACACATAGAGCCTTCTTTTGGTGGTATTTGATCACCTCTGTGGTTCTTATTTTTTGCGCTATGAACAAAAAAAAGCTACAATTTTGTAAAAAAAACACAATATTTTGTAGTTTTTGCTATAATAAATATCCCCAAATTTAAAAAACAAAAACCAATTTTTTTCCTCAGTTTAGGCAATATGTATTCTTCTACATAATTTTGGTAAAAAAATTGCAATAAGCGTATATTGATTGGTTTGCGCAAAAGTTATAGCGTCTACAAAATAGGGGATAGATTTGTCATTTTTATTATAATTTTTTTTTTTTACTAGTAATGGCAGCAATCTGTGATTTTTATCGGGACTGCGATATTGCAGCAGTCAGATCGGACACTTTTGACACTATTTTGAGACCACTGACAATTATACAGCGATCAGAGCTAAAAATAGCCATTGATTACTGTATAAATGTCATTGTCAAGGAAGGGGTTAACACTAGGGGGCGATCAAGGGGTTAACTGTGTTCCCTGGGTGTGTTCTAACTGTAGGGGGATGGGACTGACTAGGGGAGGAGAGAGATCGGTGTTCATACTTAGTATGAACACACAAACTCTCTCCTCTTCCCTGAGAGGACAGGGATTTGTGTGTTTACACACACAGATCCCGGTTCTCGCTCTGTCACAAGCGATCGCAGGTGCCCAGCGGTCTTTGCGCCCGCCGGGCAAGTGCATCGGTAAAAAAAAAAACCTATGGTTCCAGAGATATGGGGCTCCTTGCACAGCCTGTCAGAAGCTAAATACAGAGCAGCCACTTTAAATACAAGCTGGCACACTCTGTTTGCAGCAGACTGAGAGGATGAGCTCACAGTGCCTCTCCTCACTTCTTGTCAGAGGCACTGAGCTCAATAAACAGGTTGGAGTCTTGGATCAATAGTAAAGTACCATTGGTCCCAGCTGTCCAATAAAAATGCTGCAGTAGAGGCACGCCTCTCACTGCAGTGTCATAGAAGGGGCATGTGTCTAAAAGACAAATACTTCCTTCCAGCCCAGCCCTATCTACAAGGAAAAAACATGGGTTTATGTGTATAAGATTTACCCATAATCCCATGTTTTTCTCACACAGTTAAGAGGGAGAATGAGAATCTGCTGCTGCTGAAAAGGTACAAGCTAAATCCTATATTATTATGCTATATGTTATAAGATAATAATTTATTATTTATCTATTTACTGTGACATTACTGGTTAGAAATTATAACTTCAAATTTCAGTAATTTGTCCGTTAAGCCACCTGCTTGAGTATAGATTTTGAAAATATACTAAATTACCTTAAAAACAATATATAATAATTATTTGTATATTACGTATGGTAATTAACCCCTTGGCACCCAGGCCAATTCTGACACTTCTCCCCTACGTGTAAAAATCATAATTTTTTTTGCTAGAAAATTACTCCAAACCCCCAAACATTCTATATATTGTTTTAGCAGACACCCTAGGGAATAAAATCGTGGTCATTGCAACTTTTTATGTCACATGGTATTTGCGCAGACATTTTTTTAAACGTGTTTTTTTTTTTTTTTTTTTTTAAACTGTCTCCTGAATAAATAAAACAACACCAACGTTAGTCCGATTTTTTTTTTATAATGCAAAAGATGATGTTACGTTGAGTAAATAGATACCTAACCTGTCACACTTTAAAATTGCGCACACTTGTGGAATGGCGCCAAACTTCAGTACTTATAAATCTCTATAGAAGACGCTTTAAAAAGTTTTACAGGTTACATGTTTAGAGTTACAGAGGAGGTCTAGTGCTAGAATTATTGCTCTTGCTATAACGATTGTGGCGTACATAACCTATGTGTATCTGGCTCTGATACTAGCCAGTGCCTCACCAGCCACTGACCTCACTGCACATCCCTGTTGAGTAGTATTAATATGTTTCAGTAATGTTTATTTTTATTTTAACAAAGAAGACACTGTGGCTGGATTCAAAACAAATGCCATGTTTGGGTGGGCATCTTTAACGTGTATGACGCTGCTCTTTTCTGTATTTTAGTGCTTGTTAGATCACATTTACTTGTTTAATCTGCAATTTGCCGCATTAAAAATGCAGCAATAAGTTTACAAATTCAGTAGAGCACAGTAAAGTCAATAAAAAGCATTAACCAGTTGCCGACCACCGCACGACGATGTACGTGGGCAGAATGGCACGGGCAGGCAAAAGGACTTACAGGTACGTCCTTGCCTGCCCCCGGTGCCTGCGGCGGTCGGCAAATCTTCCCCGGCGATCGGAGGTGAGGGGGAGGCCATCTATTCGTGGCCCCCCACTCGCTATCGCTCCCAGCCAATGGGATCATTTCCCTGCCTCTGTATTGTACACAGAGGCAGAGGAAATTATGTCATCTCTCCTCGGCTCGGCATTTTCCGTTCCGGCGCCGAGGAGAGAAGACTGTAATGTGAGTGCACAACACACACACACATACAGTAGAACATGCCAGGCACACATTACACCCCCGATCCCCCCCCCGATCACCCCTCCCCCCCCCCCTGTCACACTGACACCAAGCAGTTTTTTTTCTTTTTCTGATTACTGCATGGTGTCAGTTTGTGACAGTTAGTGTGGTAGGGCAGTTAGTGTTAGCCCCCTTTAGGTCTAGGATACCCCCCTAACCCCCCCAATAAAGTTTTAACCCCTTGATCACCCCCCGTCACCAGTGTCGCTAAGCGATAATTTTTCTGATCGCTGTATTAGTGTCACTGGTGACGCCAGTTAGGGAGGTAAATATTTAGGTTCGCCGTCAGCATTTTATAGCGACAGGGACCTCCATATACTATCTAATAAATGTTTTAACCCCTTGATTGCCCCCTAGTTAACCCTTTCACCACTGATTACCGTATAACTGTTACGGGTGACGCTGGTCAGTTCGTTTATTTTTTATAGTGTCAGGGAACCTGCCGTTTATTACCGAATAAAGGTTTAGCCCCCTGATCGCCCGGCGGTGATATGCGTCGCCCCAGGCAGCGTCAGATTAGCGCCAGTACCGCTAACACCCACGCACGCAGCATACGCCTCCCTTAGTGGTATAGTATCTGAACGGATCAATATCTGATCAGATCTATAGTAGCATCCCCAGCCGTTTAGGGTTCCCAAAAACGCAGTGTTAGCGGGATCAGCCCAGATACCTGCTAGCACCTGCGTTTTTCCCCTCCGCCCAGCCCAGCCCACCCAAGTGCAGTATCGATCAATCACTATCACTTACAAAACACTAAACACATAACTGCAGCGTTCGCAGAGTCAGGCCTGATCCCTGCGATCGCTAACAGTTTTTTTGGTAGCGTTTTGGTGAACTGGCAAGCACCAGCGGTCTAGTACACCCCGGTCGTAGTCAAACCAGCACTGCAGTAACACTTGGTGACGTGGCAAGTCCCATAAGTGCAGTTCAAGCTGGCGAGGTGGCAAGTACAAGTAGTGTCCCGCTGCCACCAAGAAGACAAAGACAGGCCCGTCGTGCCCATAATGCCCTTCCTGCTGCATTCACCAATCCTAATAATTGGGAACCCACCACTTCTGCAGCGCCCGTACTTTCCCCATTCACATCCCCAACCAAATGCAGTCGGCTGCATGAGAGGCATTTTCTTTATGTCCTCCCAAGTACCCCTACCCAACGAACCCCCCCCAAAAAAGATGTTGTGTCTGCAGCAAGCGCGGATATAGGCGTGACACCCGCTATTATTGTCCCTCCTGTCCTGACAATCCTGGTCTTTGCATTGGTGAATGTTTTGAACGCTACCATGCACTAGTTGAGTATTAGCGTAGGGTACAACATTGCACAGACTAGGCACACTTCCACAGGGTCTCCCAAGATGCCATCGCATTTTGAGAGACCCGAACCTGGAACCGGTTACAGTTATAAAAGTTAGTTACAAAAAAAGGTGTAAAAAAAAAAAAAAATATATAAAAAAAAAAAAATTGTTGTCATTTTATTGTTCTCTCTCTCTCTATTCTCTCTCTATTGTTCTGCTCTTTTTTTACTGTATTCTATTCTGCAATGTTTTATTGTTATTATGTTTTATCATGTTTGCTTTACAGGTATACAATTTTTTATACTTTACCGTTTACTGTGTTTTATTGTTAACCATTTTTTTGTCTTCAGGTACGCCATTCACGACTTTGAGTGGTTATACCAGAATGATGCCTGCAGGTTTAGGTATCATCTTGGTATCATTCTTTTCAGCCAGCGGTCGGCTTTCATGTAAAAGCAATCCTAGCGGCTAATTAGCCTCTAGACTGCTTTTACAAGCCAGTGATTCTGCCAGCTGACCATAGAGCTGATCAGAGACCAGAGTGGCTCCAAACATCTCTATGGCCTAAGAAACCGGAAGCTACGAGCATTTCATGACTTAGATTTCGCCGGATGTAAACAGCGCCATTGGGAAATTGGGGAAGCATTTTATCACACCGATCTTGGTGTGGTCAGATGCTTTGAGGGCAGAGGAAAGATCTAAGGTCTAATAGACTCCAATTTTTTCAAAAAAGAGTACCTGTCACTACCTATTGCTATCATAGGTGATATTACATTCCCTGAGATATCAATACAAATGATTAAAAAAAAAAAAAATGAAAGGAATTGTTTAAAAATAAGATAAAAAAGCAAAAAAAAAAAAAAAAAAGCACCCCTGTCCCCCCCTGCTCTCGCGCTAAGGTGAACACAAGCGTTGGTTTGGCGTCAAATGTAAACAGCAATTGCACCATGCATGTGAGGTATCACCGCAAAGGTCAGATCGAGGGCAGTAATTTTAGCAGTAGACCTCCTCTGTAAATCTAAAGTGGTGACCTGTAAAGGCTTTTAAAGGCTTTTAAAATGTATTTAATTTGTTGCCGCTGCACGTTTGTGCGCAATTTTAAAGCATGTCATGTTTGGTATCCATGTACTCGGCCTAAGATCATCTTTTTTATTTCATCAAACATTTTGGCAATATAGTGTGTTTTTTCCCCAAAAAATGCATTTGAAAAATCGCTGCGCAAATACTGTGTGAAAAAAAAATGCCACACCCACCATTTTAATCTGTAGGGCATTTGCTTTAAAAAAATATATAATGTTTGGGGGTTCAAAGTAATTTTCTTGCAAAAAAAAATAATTTTTTCATGTAAACAAAAAGGGTGATGTGTGACATAAGCTTCTAAATGTTGTGCATAAAATGCCAGGACAGTTCAAAACCCCCCCAAATGACCTAATTTTGGAAAGTAGACACCCCAAGCTATTTGCTGAGAGGCATGTCGAGTCCATGGAATATTTTATATTGTGATACAAGTTGCGGGAAAGAGACAAATTTTTTTTTTTTTGCACAAAGTTGTCACTAAATGATATATTGCTCAAACATGCCATGGGAATATGTGAAATTACACCCCAAAATACATTCTGTTGCTTCTCCTGAGTACGGGGATAACACATGTGTGAGACTTTTTGGGAGCCTAGGATCAGGCTCCCAAAAAGTCGGGACCCCGAAAACCAAGCACCGCCTTCAGGCTTTCTAAGTACGTAAATTTTTGATTTCACTGCCTATCACAGTTTCGGAGGCAATGGAATGCCCAGGTGGCACAAACCCCCCCCCCCAAATGACCCTATTTTGGAAAGTAGACACCCCCAGCTATTTGCTGAGAGGTATAGTGAATATTTTGCAAACCTCACTTTTTGTCACAAAGTTTTGAAAATTGAAAAAAGAAAAAAAAAAAGTTTTTTTGTTGACTTTCTTCATTTTCAAAAACAAATGAGAGCTGCAAAATACTCACCATGCTTCTCAGCAAATAGCGTGGGGTGTCTACTTTCCAAAATGGGGTCATTTGGGGGGGTTTGTGCCACCTGGGCATTCCATGGCCTCAGAAACTGTGATAGGCAGTGAAGAGTGAAATCAAAAATTTACACCCTTACAAATCCTGAAGGCAGAGATTGGTTTTCGGGGCCCCGTACGCGGCTAGGCTCCCAAAAAGTCCCACACATGTGGTATCCCCGTACTCAGGAGAAGCAGCTAAATGTATTTTGGGGTGCAATTCCACATATGCCCATGGCCTGTGTGAGCAATATATCATTTAGTGACAACTTTGTGCAAAAAAAAAAAAAAATGTGTCACTTTCCCGCAACTTGTGTCAAAATATAAAATATTCCATGGATTCAACATGCCTCTCAGCAAATAGCTTGGGGTGTCTACTTTCCAAAATGGGGTCATTTGGGAGGGGGGTTGTGCCATCTGGGCATTTTATGGCCTTCAAAACTGTGATAGGTAGTGAGGAGTGAAATCAAAAATTTACGCCCTTAGAAATCCTGAAGGCGGTGATTGGTTTTCGGGGCCCCGTACGCGGCTAGGCTCCCAAAAAGTCCCACACATGTGGTATCCCCGTACTCAGGAAAAGCAGCTGAATGTATTTTGGGGTGCAATTCCACATATGCCCATGACCTGTGTGAGCAATATATCATTTAGTGACAACTTTGTGCAAAAAAAAAAAAATGTGTCACTTTCCCGCAACTTGTGTCAAAATATAAAATATTCCATGGACTCAACATGCCTCTCAGCAAATAGCTTGGGGTGTCTACTTTCCAAAATGGGGTCATTTGGGAGGGGGGTTGTGCCATCTGGGCATTTTATGGCCTTCAAAACTGTGATAGGTAGTGAGGAGTGAAATCAAAAATTTACGCCCTTAGAAATCCTGAAGGCGGTGATTGGTTTTCGGGGCCCCGTACGCGGCTAGGCTCCCAAAAAGTCCCACACATGTGGTATCCCCGTACTCAGGAAAAGCAGCTGAATGTATTTTGGGGTGCAATTCCACATATGCCCATGACCTGTGTGAGCAATATATTATTTAGTGACAACTTTTTGTAATTTTTTTTTGTCATTATTCTATCACTTAGGACAAAAAAAAATAATATTCAATGGGCTCAACATGCCTCTCAGCAATTTCCTTGGGGTGTCTACTTTCCAAAATGGGGTCATTTGGGGGGAGTTGTACTGCCCTGCCATTTTAGCACCTCAAGAAATGACATAGGCAGTCATAAACTAAAAGCTGTGTAAATTCCAGAAAATGTACCCTAGCTTGTAGACGCTATAACTTTTGCGCAAACCAATAAATATACACTTATTGACATTTTTTTACCAATACATTTGGCCGAATACATTTTAGCCTAAATGTATGACTAAAATTGAGTTTATTGGATTTTTTTTATAACAAAAAGTAGAAAATATCATTTTTTTTCAAAATTTTCGGTCTTTTTCCGTTTATAGCGCAAAAAATAAAAATGGCAGAGGTGATCAAATACCATCAAAAGAAAGCTCTATTTGTGGGAAGAAAAGGACGCAAATTTCGTTTGGGTACAGCATTGCATGACCGCGCAATTAGCAGTTAAAGCGACGCAGTGCCAAATTGTAAAAAGTGCTCTGGTCAGGAAGGGGGTAAATCCTTCCGGGGCTGAAGTGGTTAAAGTAGTTGTAAACCTCAGACATGAAAAGTGATCAAAGCACATCCCATTATACCATGTACTAGCCTGAATCCAAAGCACCGAGTCTGGTTCTTTTATGATCTCTCCTCTGTCTCTGCTGTCTGCATGACTCACTTCTAATAGATTAAGCCAACACCTCCTCAGCCTCCCAGGAAAAGGGCCTGTCCCCCTCCCAGCACACAGCAGATTACTCATACCCTCAGTCCTATGTTTCTCTGTAGAGGAGAGACAGATGCAGATAAACAGGTACAAAGTTATGTAGGGGAATTTTTTTCATCTCTGTGTATCACCTGATACCAGTCACTTTACTGGGTGTGTGTAAGGTTAAACCACTTCATAGAAGTGGGCTAAAATGTATAATTTTATTAACATTATAACTATGATGTTACAGTTGTCACTGGAACAAGAGGTGAGAGAAAAACTTCCAATGGGGACACCTGTACTAGTGTCATCTGTATAGGAGGGGATTTTTACTTTGGCAAGATTTCCTTCCATTTTCTGTTGTGTCTCCTGTACAGGATGAAATAAATCTGCTCAATAGGTGACACATAGCAAGAAAAAAAAAAAAAACTGGACTTATAACCATTCCCTTCCTTGTTCAGAATTAAACAATAACTTTTTGGCTTTAGATGCCCAGTTGCATCAACATTTCACTGTGCTGATGTGTAAGTGTTCTGTTTCTAGGCACGCTTTAGAATAAAATACTTTTCTTTTCTCTCTAGCCTGCTTGCTTACTCTTCGTAACCAGACTAGTCCGAGTTGAGCTGATTATACTAAGTCAAACCGACATTTGTAAAACACATGAGATATGATTTCAGTAAATATAGGTTGGTAGTTATCTGGGATATAAACAAGAAACAAGAAAGGGTCCTAATAAATTATCAGCTGTATTATATGCCCATATATCACTCACCAAATCAGGGGTTGTCGCCGTAACCAAACACATGTATAAAAGACAAAAGCCCTGGTAATAGATCACCTGGGGAGCAAGGCTTTTGTGGATCTGAGTGATCCTGTGAAGCTGCAAATCATTTTGCTCTTAGTATTAAATATTGAATATAAATTCAAATAAATTTCAAATAAATATTGTACCTTTTCTGTAAACCCTATTATGACCTTTTGTCACTAAAGTAACCTCTTTGCTCCCCAGGTGATCTATTACCAGGGCTTTTTATTTTATTTTATTTTTTTTTTAGTTATATGGGATAGCAGATCTTTTTCATATTGGGTAGACAGGAGAACTTTTAAATATAACCATAAGATGGGAGATAAAATTAGGAAATCATTTAGGTAAGCATTACATAGTACATATTAATTTCTTGGAATTTGTTGGAATCGGTTGGTTAAGATTACCTGTCTTGGTTGTGTGGCTTCTTTTTTGTTTACTAATGAAGATATATTTCATGTTAGAAAATTCAAATAAATCTGAAATAAAGTTCAATTTAATATGGAGGCAGACTAGCTCAACTGTAAGTTCTGGTATGTGAGGATGATAAATGAATGCTCCACTTATTAGTGGGAGCTGTGCTTGTGTCCATCAAAAACTATAAGGGATGATGGATTTTATGAAACTAAAATGTTGATTAAAGATTCTAAAAACGCCAACATGTTTTGGGGATAAGTGCTTCCTTCATCATGGCTAACAAATAGATTCAATTGGTATCAAATCATTTCATTGAAAAGGTTCTATAGACATACTTTTACATATTAAAAAATCTGTTGCTCAATAAGACAGGACAACAATAATATAAAGAATTCTGCTGTGCTACTAATGAAATATATAGTTTATTGTTTTCAAATAATGTGTGCTAACCTCGTCAGTAGTGATATAATAACCAATAAAACATTCAGAGAGGAAAACAATAAATGCTTTCATGCTAATATAAACGTATTGTTCCTAAAAATGAATTTGCACTGACAGGCCGGTTGGCAACCCTATGTTATAAACAGGAATGTGTCACTAACAGTCGGCTACACATGTGGGTGAACAAATGCCCTCCTTGGCAGCCATGCTGCCCTTAGTTCAGCTATGTAGAAGTCCAGCCCTGTGGGTAAAGTCTATGCATAGTACCAGCCAAGATTTGTTCAAACCATTTGTGAAAGAAAGCATTGAGGAAGAATAAGCATTCAGTGTTTCTGTGTATTCAATCTCTTTATTGTGATTTACTAATTCAAATTTCATTACATTTTAACATGAAGCTCCACCTGTTTTGTAAGTTTAATGCAAAATCTCAAACACCTTTAAAAAAAAACCCATAAAGCTCATAGTTACTTATATCAAATATACAATTTACAATCAAATCTTTAATGCAAATGCAACATTATAAGTTATACATGTTAAAGATTTTGTTTAATTTAATTTTGCTTTTCCTTCTGCTGTACCTAGAGCAATATTTACTGCAGCCTTTGCAAATGCAATTGAATTTGTATAATCTGTTTTACTCTTCTCATTTGATTTTCATATCATGTTATCAATATTAATCCCTGCCCTAAACACATTAGACAGCATTTTTCATAATAAGAAAAAAAAGCATTTCTAATATGCTAAAGCAATGACCCTACATTTTGAGAAATATGTCTTGTAAAATGGTAATTAGAGACAAGCTGTGCATAATGGCACAGTTTAGCTTCTGCTTTATGATTATTTAATGCATTATATATGATTAGCATTTGCATATTCATTAAGAACTGTAAATAAAATCTTTGCCCAGCCCTTAGTTTTGCAGAAAAATGTTTTATGACTTCATTTTATTTATATCATTCTAAAACTTGCAGAATGCACACCAGAAACGTGTGATTTACGGAATGGCATTAATTAATTATTTATCAATTCATGTACTGTGCGTTTTTAAGATTTATATTATACCTTTCTAGGGTGTTTGCATTTGCACAAGCGGCAATTGTTATTTAAAATACAATATGCTACAAGTCATATTTATGAAAATTTAAAAACTTTAAAATATGCACGATTTGTTGCTAACATACAGAAAAGCCTCTGGGGCTTAAAAAATTATGATAAATTGTCTACGGCAGCATTGCCGCTGTTGTTCTTCAGATGTTATAGAATTAAAAATGATTTTGTGGAAAATCCTGTACTATATGTATAGCAAGGCATGCTGGGACCTGCATTTGCAAATCTGCTGGTGAGAAACAAGCTGGAGATGGCTACTCAAAAGCACCCCAGCCTTATATTGGCCATATAGCACCAGGATAAAAGATAGATGAGACTCTGTATTGTGTGTTTAACTCCTGCTCCAAAAGCAGAAGTTGCAACTTTAACAAGATTTCTTCTGTGTTGTAAAACGACTATTTTTCACTAAAATACCTGTTTAGTTTTTCAAGTCAAGTGTGACTTATTCCATTTCACTATAAGAGCCCATTCATACCAGATGCAGTTGGATGCGTTTTTGAATGCATTCCCGCTGCATAGACAGTCAAAACAACAGGTTATTCTATGAGCATAGTTTACACCATCACAGTGTAGAGCAGTGAAAAAAGTAAGGCAAGCCACATTTTTTAGCACAGCAAATGGTCAAATGCATGTAAATGCACAAAAACCAGAACTTAGTGCAGTGCACATAAAAGCCCAAAAAAATAAGACAGAAGTGACTCAAATGAAACGAAAGCTTTGAAAAACTGCGCCACTAACACATTAAAACGCACAATAAAATGCGAATCAAATGTGCGTCAACGCACATGCAAAAATGCTTAGTTTCTGCTCTGAAAAAAAAGTCCTGTGTGCAGAGCTATTCAAGCATGTACGTCTCTTTAAGTAGTGTGAGGTTCTATGAGGTATCCCCTAAAACTAAGGGCCTATTGATAGCATGCCTTGCATTTTTTGGAATAGCCAGGGCACCTTTACACAAAATTTTGACATGTCCGTTTTTTTTAGTTCAGAGCACCTTAATGCAGGACATATGCATTATGGTGTGCTGTAATGTTGTGGTGTGTTGCCTGCTAGTGTAATAGTTTACTGAGGTGCTATTTTAAATGAACAACACCATAACACACCAAAGCTTGGTGCACGCATTACAGCAATGTGCAGTAACAAGTACACCATGCTGTGGGGCAATGCAGTTACTCAACTAAGCACACTGCTTCAATGTAGACCTGGGGAAAAAAGATGCACTGCTGCATCAGTCATCCTGATCTATAACACTTTAAATTTTATGCATGAGTGCTCTTTTTGGGGTCTGCACCTTGTGATCCGTTGATTTCAGAAATCTGCTCTACAAGTATTTTTTTCTTAAATTCACTAGGTCCATTAGGATTGGGGCTTTGCTCTAAAGAGGACCTGTCCCTTGAAAACAGTCAGCTAGCATGTCTGATGGATATCAGGGTCGTACGAGTTTACAATTAAGGACCACCTTGCCACTTGGGTTTATGTACAATGTTGGTTAGCTTATGACTTTTTACTACTTGAATTATTTGGCCTCAACACCAAACAATATGTCTGGCAGAAATTCAATACAGTTCCCCATCCAAATAACACCATTCCCACAGTAAAACTTGGAGGTGGTAATATCCTGTTTTGGGTGTGTTTCTCTGCAGCAGGGACTGGATCAATTGTCAGTGTAGAATAAATGGATGGGGCAAAATTCCATCAAATTCTTGAGGAAAATCTGCTGCCTTCTGCCAGAAAGTTGTCAATGGGAAGAGGGTTTCCCTTCCAACATGACAATGACCCAAAGCACACAGCAACAAGGACCACACAGTGGTTAAAGGAGAAAAAGGTGAATGTTCTTGCATAGCTTAGTCAGAACCCAGATTGAAACCCCATTGAAAATCTGTGGAATGACTTGAAGACTGCAGTCCACAAATGGTCACTATCAAATTTAACTGAACTTGAGCATTTCTGCAAAGAAGAGTGGGCAAATATTGCAAAGTCTAGATGTGCAAAGTTAGTTGACATATCCCAACAAACTAAAGGCTGTAATTAAAGCAAACGGTGTTTTAACAAAATACTGACATGTTGGTGTTATATCTTCCACTTGGATGTTATAAGTTGCACTAGTAAATACAGCTGGATAAAACACAAACTGTGTCTATCTTCACTTCAGGCTGCAAAGCAAGAAAATGTGATTATTGTAAAGGGGGTGATTCTTTTCTATACCCACTGTATGTGAAGCTGTGTTTGTGCTGAGAGCGCGCTGCACAGCACACTCCCAGAACAGAGACCAAGCCCTCACCAAAAGCTCTGGGTCTGGTACTAATAAACAGGAACCTGGAGGTTTGTTCATGATCACCTGATAGTTGTGATAGCCTTTGATTGTCTATCAAAGTGATCAAACACTGTAGAACCCACCCTTGTGTTGTTTTTCTCCTCTTGAATGGAGAAAAGGATGCATTGGGGTTGATTTACTAAAATTGAAGAGTGGAAAATCTGGTGAAGGTCTGCATAGAAACCAGGTTTCTAGGTTTTTTGTCAAAGCTTGAGATCAGGTTCACACTGATCCGAAGTGGATGCTGGGAAACCGCATGACAGGAGACTGTGACTTGCTCTCAATGGAGTTCACACAGCTCTGTGGTGGCCACAAAGTGGATTGCACAAGGGTCCTGTGCGTCTTTGGCTTAGTTTTAGGTCAGAATTCAGGCAAAAATTCAGACCTGATTCGTCCCTGAAAGGGAGAACAGGGACACACCGGACCCCTTGCTGTGTAGTTTTCAATGAACTACCAGGTTGCTGTTGAGCGCTGTAGGTATGTCATTGTCTCTTCCTGTCAGTGTGTAATTGCCTTCTTGTACGAGATACGAGCAGACAGATACACTGATAAGTCTGCAGGATTCCAGAACGGCACCCGCAATCAGCAATGCTTTCCAGGCTCCTAGTAAAAAAAAAAAAAAAAATGCAAAAATATGGGCATTTACTTGGAGTGCGTGGTCTTGATGTCTGATGTCACACTCCGCCGGCTATTCACAGCTATAATTAGCAACAGGACGGTGGGTCAGTCCAAGAAAAGGCCATACAAGCAGGGTGAGCGGCGCGCCCCCCCTCCTCTGGGTAGATGGTGCCTACCAAGAGAGAAAAACACACAAGGCGCCCTGGGTCCTTCCCAGCCTCAGTCTCCCCAGACAGCAGAGGGGGTCGCCGACAACCGCAGAGCGGGACCCTTTCTCCTCCCAGTCCCCGGGCAATCTGGATGCAGAACAGTAGAGTGAGTCATATTCCCTACCTCCATCTCCTGGGATTCCCCTGCACACGAGCATACATGAGCCTGCTGGCTTCCCTACCTCCTCTATGGACAGAAACATGGCTGAATTGACTGAGATGGCCTTTAGCCAGCCAAGTTACATTACTATAGAATCAAAGAAAAATTGATGTTTGCGGTCAGAAATAAACAGGATTTATCTCTCTATGGAGCATCAATCCAATTGTTTGCAGACCTCGCCCCAGTCACGGTTCAAAAACGTCGGAATCTAAAGCCACTGTTACAGCAGCTGCTAAATTGACAGATCAAATACCGTTGGTCCTTCCCCTTCAGGCTCTCCTTTACCCATAGGGGTAAATCCCACTCATTCAGGACCTTCTAGGAGGGAGAGAATCTTCTGCTAGAGCTGGGCATTATTTCCAGGGAACCATCGGCCAATTTGCCTCCACAACATGCAAACCGTCCTGTATCACCGATATGGTCGAATCAACGGTCTTCGGCTGCCAGGAGATCCCCGCAAGTCACCTGAAGGGCAAGATGCCTTCCCAATCAGGGGATAGCTGCTCTTCACTCCTTCGTGATACCAACTTCCAGTTGGTAGCAGTTTTGACCATTTTTAGATTTGTTTCGTTTTTTGTGTTTTTTCTTCTTTTCACAAAACTGTTCTGGGTTAAGATTTGACCATACATATTTTACCACAGCAACATGATGGTTAATTTTTGTCAGCAATTGCATGTTAGTAAAAGCCACATCGCTACCCTTTTTACAACCATGGAACTGCTCAGTAGCCCAGCATCCAAATTGTGCCCCAGAAACCATGGGGTATGATGTTTAGCTAATCAGTACAAACCAATGTGCCTAAGCCACAATCATTAACGTGTTTGTTACTGTTCATTGCCGATTGCCTTACCTTTTGTTCCATTTTATTGCCACTGGAATAGGATGGGGTGGACCCACATGCCACTCTTGTGACCTTGCCTCTATTGTGTGAGATGGAGGCAACCTCACAATTAATACCCTGGGTTTGGATCCTGGGGTGGGTTTTAACCCACTGGAATATGTATTGTTTGTTACAATATGTACCTGTTGGACTAGACCTGTGGCCTTATGATATGTCTTTGCACCAACTTACCTCTCTTCCTTTTTTATATCTTCTATCTCCCCTGGGCTCTAAATTTCTACTTCGATCCAGAATGAAGGGTTGGTTTTGGGTGTCAAGTCCATGGCTCCTGGAGTTGGTAATGCCATTAAATTGTGAGGAGTTTGCTCTGTCCCTCTATGACGTCTAAGGTATATTCTACTAAGTATTCTATCATCACCCACAATGTGCAAGGTTTTAATTCCCCCTGCCAAATGCACTAAAGCTTTCCAGTATTTAAGCAGAGGGCGGATAATTTACTATTGCAGGAAACTCACTTTTCCAAAACCTCGGCCCCCAAGTATCTTAGCGCTAGGTTTCCTCAATACTATTTATCTTCAGGACCTGAGAAAAAGCGGGGAGTAGAGATCTGTTACTCGCGAAAGGTCCCTTTCACCCCAACCACTATCTTAAAAGACAAAGATGGCAGATATATAATGGTGGTGAGAAAAATGAATGATCAATTGGTCACTCTAATTTCTTATTATGCCCCAAACTCGGGACAGGTTGATTTTTTTTTTTACAAAAATGTTGGCACTTCTGTTGCCCAAGGCAAATTGGCAGGTGATCTTATGGGATGATAGTAATATTCCCCTAGATCAGATTTTGGACAAATCTGATCCTGCCAAGACAGTTTTTAAAAATGTTGCAGAATGGCACAGGAAATAGTTGCAGAATGGAACTCAGAAATTCCAGAGAATACACGCTTTGTACATAAAAAATCATGCAGGGAAGTCAGCTGGCTCCTGGAAATGGCTTGGTTCGCACAACCTTGCATAGATTCCACCGCTAGCTGGACGTGGCGTCAGTAAGGATCCGGAATCTACGTTGATGCGTTTTGCCTTTCTCGTGTTATCCAAGACGCTCACCAGTTTAAGCCTGATAGACCCACATGTAGTATTGCTAAGGGGTCCATATTATGTGGTGTATAAAAGCACAATGGGGTTGTGTGGAGCACAGTTCACTGTTTGACCGTTTTGGAGCACTACAGCACTTTAGGATTTCCTGCACACCAGCACTTTGGAAGAAAGCACTTTTGGGGACTTTTTTCCTTTTGGGACTTTAGAAATATATGTTTGCAATTTCTTATTTGTCAGATTAAATATGTTGTATATGCACAGTTGTGGCACTTTAGTTGGTTTGTTGTAAGCACATTGATATTTTTATTGTTTGCACTGTGGTTTGGTGTATACTATTTGACTAGAAAATGAACAGCAGCAACAATAGCAGTGTATAGGCACAGGCATTTTTTTAGCGCGGGTTTGATTGTATTTATGTAAATTCATTTTTGGATCAGTATGTTCACCCTGACAAAACGGGATTTGTTCCTTTAATTGAACAAGCTGAAGTTAGAAGCTGATTGGCTTCAATGCACAGCTGCACCAGATTTTGCAATCAACAGTTTTAGTAAATCAACCCCATTGCATCTTTTTCACCTTGCTAGAGGAGAAAAGTGTAAACAAAGAAAAATGCGTGTAAAAATAATCATAAAAAAAGATAAAATAACTAGATCAGAGTTTGATCCAAGTCAGTGTTAGGGTCAAGCTTAGAAACAAAGGTCATGGCCAGAGTCAAAGATCAAGGTCAGTGGATTTTAGGTAGGATTGAAAGACATTGTTTAATCTAGTATCAGTGTGTGTAACTCTGACTCTGCCCAACATATTTTGTCACTAAAGAATGTCTTCAGGGGCTAGTGCATTGCACTGCACTGGCCCCTGAAGACAATCTTTAGTGACAAAACATGTTGGGCAGAGTCTGAGTGGCATTTAATTGATACATGCTGAATTTTGTTTTTCTCAAGTGAGTATCAAATGGTACCTTTTATAATAAAACTATGTGACAGTATTTGCACTATGAGTCTGTCTCTTTTCCTTTCTCTATGGTCCATTTATGATGTTTTGAGGAGTTGTGATGCCTGCCTAAGGGGGTTCATCTGACAGTTGCTCTGGATAGTCTTTATGCATTTATCACCTTTTTTTGTTAGAGGTCTGATGTCTCTGGCAAGAGGATGTGTTTAGAATTGGCGCACAAGAGTGTTCACATGTGATTTAAAATCAGCACTTCTTCACCTGTGGATGGACTTTGTTTTATCGTGGAGTTTTTCATTTACAGGATATTAATAATAGGATTTTTATAACCGCTTACCTGTAAAATCGTTTTCTTGGAGTACATCACGGGACACAGAGCCACAGTAATTACTGTCTGGATTATATGGCACATTTAGGTGATGGACACTGGCACGCCCCAACCAGGAAGTTCAATTCCCCATATAACCCCTCCCCTTACCGGAAATATCTCAGTTTTGTAGCAAAGCAATACAGAAAGAGGGGAGGGACCTCTGTGTCCCATGAGAAAAGGATTTTTTTTATAGGTTGGCTGTTATAAAAATCCTATTTTCTTTATCATACATCAGGGGACACAGAGCCACAGTAATTACTGTCTGGGATGTCCCAGAGCAATGCCACCTGAGGGGAGGGGACACAACAAAAGTAGGGTGCAATCAGACCTGAGGACCTATACTGCAGCCTGCAGCACACTGCGCCCAAAGGTGACATCCTCATGCCTTCTTACATCCACCTGATAGAATCTGGTGAATGTATGGACTGAAGACCGGGTTGCGGCCCTGCAGATTTAAGCCATGGAGGCTTGGTGATGCACTGCCCACGAAGCACTAACAGCCCTGGTGGAGTGCGCTTTGATCTGAAAAGGTGGAACCTTCCTCTTAAAGCCATAAGCTTGAATATTACCTGCCGAATCCATTTGGCAATAGTGGATTTTGATGCTGCCTGTCCTTTCCTAGGACCTTAAGGCAACATGAACAAAACATCTGTTTTCCGAATCTGAGCAGTCGCCTTCAAATAGATCTTGACCGCTCTCACTACATCCAAAGAGTGTAGTGACTTTTCTCCCTTAGAACAGGGTTCTGGAAAAAATGAAGGTAACCACCAACCACCCCTCATCTATTTTAAAATAGAACGATTACCCGCGCGAGTGGGCTCCGATCCTGCCCAGACCGCATGGAGGAGGGCTGGGGGAGGAGTAGAGAAGGAGAGCTGCTGAAGGGGGACCGCTGTAATGGCGGTGAGAGCGGTGCGGCACACCGCCGTCTAGCGCAATGGAGGAAGCTATCCATGTGGGGGGACATTCCCGGGAGGAGAAAACCCCCCTTTCCCATGACTTTACCTGGAGCTTTGGGCTGGAGAAGCGTGCAGCCTGAGACACAGAGGCGAGACTGACAAGCATGGAACAGGTATGTGCTCTTGACAGCCCCCGGTGGTGACTTTAGGCATAACAACATTTACTTTAAAGGCGAAAACCCACAATAATTAGAAAAATTCCTTAGGAATCTCCCTTACCTTATCCAGCTGCAGGGTTATGTGGTAACAGACCCAATCTTCACCTCTCACAGTGGGCTCCATTAGAAAACCTTCAGGGACTGGGGCCCCCTTTTTATCGGGGGATCTACAGCCCTGGGCCTGTAAAAAGCACCCCACCAGGAATATGGCTGAAAAAAACAAATACTGGATCCCGGGGTACAGCTCTCTAAAAAGAGAAGCATTACAGGTAAAACCTTGTTTCTTCGGACACGAGGCCCGGGTACCATTCAATTCGGCCTGGAAAAGACACTTTGAATGGATCCGGTTGCGTGGCTTGCCCCAGTAAGGAATATTTCAGCGGAGCTCAGCACACCACAGCACATCTTTAGTCGTGACCAACACCTAAGACACTGGTGAAAAAACTGAGGTACTCCTGGTAAGGGGAGGGGTTATATGGGGAATTGAACTTCCTGTTTAGGTTGTGCCAGTGACCATCACCTAAGGTACCATATAACCCATACAGTTATTACTGTGGTTCTGTGTCCCAGACGAAAAAGAAATATTTGTTTGCGACTGTGTGACATTATTTTATATGAATTAATTTTTATTCACTGACTTGTTCACCAGTGTGTGTATATACAGTGGGGACGGAACGTATTCAGACCCCCTTAAATTTTTCACTCTTTGTTATATTGCAGCCATTTGCTAAAATCATTTAAGTTCATTTTTTTCCTCATTAATGTACACACAGCACCCCATATTGACAGAAAAACACTGAATTGTTGACATTTTTGCAGATTTATTAAAAAAGAAAAACTGAAATATCACATGGTCCTAAGTATTCAGACCCTTTACTGTGACACTCATATATTTAACAGGCACTGTCCATTTCTTCTGATCATGCTTGAGATGGTTCTACACCTTTATTTGAGTCCAGCTGTGTTTGATTATACTGATTGGACTTGATTAGGAAAGCCACACATCTGTCTATATAAGACCTTACAGCTCACAGTGCATGTCAGAGCAAATGAGAATCATAAGGTCAAAGGAACTGCCTGAAGAGCTCAGAGATAGAATTTTGGCAAGGCACAGATCTGGCCAAGGTTACAAAAAAATTTCTGCTGCACTTAAGGTTCCTAAGAGCACAGTGGCCTCCATAATCCTTAAATGGAAGACGTTTGGGACGACCAGAACCCTTCCTAGAGCTGGCCGTCTGGCCAAACTGAGCTATCAGGGGAGAAGAGCCTTGGTGAGAGAGGTAAAGAAAAACCCAAGGATCACTGTTGCTGAGCTCCAGAGATGCAGTCGGGAGATGGGAGAAAGTTGTAGGAAATCAACCATCACTGCAGCCTTCCACCAGTTGGAGCTTTATGGCAGAGTGGCCCGACGGAAGCCTCTCCTCAGTTTTTAACCCCCCGCTAGCGGCCAAAAAGGGGTTAAATCCGCCCACAAAAAGCCGACGGAGCAGCGTTTTGCCGGCAGTATCGCAGCACTGCCCCATTGATTTCAATGGGGAGCAGCGGTGGAGGAGCGGCGAGTTCACCACTCCAAAGAAGCTGCTGGCAGGACTTTTTGTGACGCCCTGCCAGCGCACTGCTCCAGTGTGAATGGAGCCGCTTTTTTCAGGCGCTTTTTTTTAGCACTGCAGCGCCTGAAAAACGCTGGCAGTGTGAAAAGGGTCTTATAAGAGAGCTTAAGCAAATGATGAAGGTTGGAAGTTTGTGACCCAGGCATCCAAAATTTTGTGGAACTTGGGTAGGTTGTTTTGTATAGCAGTCAATCTTTCATACGACATGCAAAGGCACATTCGTGATTTAAAGGCTTCAACAGAGAGGGTCAGTGATTTCCAGGGCTTTAGCCAAGGTTTGTGCAGCTGTGTGAAACCATGAGTAGGTAGGTGGTATTTAATTCTAGTGCAAGGGTGTGGAGGTTTGTTTAAAAAAGCTTTTCACTGGTCCACGTTTAGCTAGAGGCCCAAGAGAGTAGAGATTATAGAACAGATATCTTGCCAAAATTGGTTGCTGATTGGACAGAACAACCATGTATTCACCCTGAACAGGGCAATACCTAAAACACCAGGGAGAAGTGCTAGGGAATTCCTTGGCTATAGGGGTGAGTATAAAATTCCAGCAAATCAATAATTTGTGATTTGTTTCTGAGGCAAACGTATTAATCAAAGACTTTGAATATTATTCATAGCCAGCCAGATATTTTCCCAGTCAGTTGGTAATACGGGTTGGCCTATATCCTGCTCCAATTACTTTAAATAAGGAGGGGGTGATGAAAGGGCCAAAGAGGTAATGGAAAGATACAGGGTGGTAATATTTTTGGGTGAATGGGGGTTATTCTCGCAGATGGATTCAAAGGGAGTAATTCTATGTGGAGCTTTTGTATGATGTAAGGGAGAAAGGAGAAGCAAGCATCAGAAATTTTTGAAGGATGGAATACTGTATTCTGCAGAGATTCAAAAGGCTTAAAGCAATATTCAACACACACTGTTTCATTTACATTGTCCCTTCTATTTCTGTATGTGGATGATAGCACTGTAATTATTTTAATAAAAAAAAAAAAACTTTTTCCTAATCAATATATAGCTGTTACATGACCCAGCTCTTTCCTAGCCTGTCTGCAGGGCAACAAAAGCAGGAGAAGCTTCTAGTCCTTTGCTGCTGGTCACAGGTTCAAAAAAGAAAAAGAAAAAAAAAAAAAAACAGCCTTTGGAATACAAAGTAAAAATGTATACTATCAAGATCAGATCTGTCAGGAATCCAGGAACTGGGACGACTCAGTATGTTCAAGACATCCAGTATGTGTGGTTGCAGTGATGCATTGGGGTAGTAAATGTTTCTTTAGCCTCTGGATATAGAGGGTTGCTTTTGCTTGCTTATCCAAGACATCATCTTGGATAAAGCAGCTGCACAATTGCTGGCTTTGAAAAACAGAAAAAAGGCAGTGCCGCTCTAAGGTCCGAGGTTTGACCTACTCCTCCTCACCAAGGTGGTGAGGAGGAGTAGGTGATTGCACCTGTCGTGGTTAGGGCCGTCTTTAATTTTGATTGGGCCCTGGGCAAAATTTTCTTGGGGCCCCCCCTCCATTCTGAGATATACAAAAAATAGCAGGTAGACTCAAAATCAGTTTACTGCAGCAGATCACGCAGCGATTGCAATTGTTTGCCAGATGTTACAGCCTATCATTACTGCTCAATGGCTGGTTTCTAGAGGTTACAACACATAATTTTTGCTTGCCGATTGGTTGCTAGAGGTTAATGTACATTATTAGCGCTCACTAATTGGTTGCTAGGGGTTACAGCACATCATTAGCACTTACTGATTGGTTGCTAGTAGGGTTGTCCCGATACCACTTTTTTAGGACCGAGTACAAGTACCGATACTTTTTTTCAAGTACTCGCCGATACCGATTACCGATACTTTTTTTTTAATGTCACGTGACAGTTTTTTTGTTTTTGTTTTTTTTTTTTTTTTTTTAACAGTGCTTGCTTTTTTTTGGGGGGAGGGGGTGAACGTTGTATGTGTGTGTTATTTTTTTTTTTTTACAATTTTTTTTTTTTACAATAATATTTTTTTTATTCTTTATTGTTTTTTTTTTTTTTTTTTTTTTAATCAGCCCTTTTGGGGGGCTTTGGTGAGATATCAGGGGTCTTAACAGACCTCTGATATCTCCCCCTTGAGACAGAGAAAGAGACCGAGGATAGAGATTCCCCAGTCCCTTTCTCTGCAGCGTCAGCTGCACTGAGAATGAATGGAGAGAAGACAGCGGCTCCTCTCCATTCATAAACTGACACATCGTAATCACAGGTGATTACAATGTTTCAGTTATGTGAATGGACAGAGTCAGCTGACTCTCTCCATAAACAAAGGAAGGAGGAGGAGGACGGGGGAACGGAGGGGGAGAACGGAGGGGACAGATAAGAAGAGCAGAACGGAGGGGACAGCTGAGAGGGACAGATAAGGAGAGAGGAATGCAGGGGACAGCGGAGAGGCACAGAGGAAAGGAGGGGGCACGGAGGAAGATGCAGTGACAGTCAGCTGTGAGCGATCACTGCTGTATGTCACTAAAGCAGCTGAAAGCCGCTGGGGGAGAATCTTTGTAACTCCCCCACGCGCCGATCACAGCTGACTTCCAGGTATCGGTGGAAGCATCGGGAGCATTTGCCCGAGTACAAGTACTTGGGCAAATGCTCGGTATCGGTGCCGATACCGATACTAGTATCGGTATCGGGACATCCCTAGTTGCTAGAGATTAAAGCAGATCACTACTGTTTGCTGATTGGTTGCTAGAGGTTCATGCACATCATTACCTCTCACTGAGCAGTGGAGCAATCCCAAATAATTGAGCAAGTAAAGGGGCACATTAATACACATACTACAGGAGAGGTTCAGAGACTGCGGACATACTGCAGGAGACAATCCGAGACTGCGGACATACTGCAGGAGATTACCAGAGACTGCGGACATACAGCAGGAGATAATCAGAGACTGCGGACATACTGCAGGAGACAATCAGAGACTGCGGACATACTTCAGGAGATTACCAGAGACTGCGGACATACTGCAGGAGACAATCAGAGACTGCGGACATACTGCAGGAGACAATCAGAGACTGCGGACATACTGCAGGAGATTACCAGAGACTGCGGACATACTGCAGGAGATTACCAGAGACTGCGAACATACTGCAGGAGACAATCAGAGACTGCGGACATACTGCAGGAGACACTCAGAGACTGCGGACATACTGCAGGAGATTACCAGAGACTGCGGACATACTGCAGGAGACAATCAGAGACTGCGGAAATACTTCAGGAGATTACCAGAGACTGCGGACATACTGCAGGAGATTACCAGATACTGCGGACATACTGCAGGAGATTACCAGAGACTGCGGACATACTGCAGGAGACAATCAGAGACTGCGGACATACTGCAGGAGATTACCAGAGACTGCGGACATACTGCAGGAGACAATCAGAGACTGCGGACATACTGCAGGAGACAATCAGAGACTGCAGACATTATACAGGGGATGGTTAGAGAACTTTCAGCAATGCACAGCTTTACAGTTAAATAACACAGCTCAGGGTTTAAACAGTCAGGCATTTTATGGTTGTAAGGACATACCTGACCAGCCAAACTCACTACATACATTCAGGACTGTGGGCGGGGCTTCCACTCTCTGTTGTCACTAAAGCAGATGGGAGCTCCACTGATGCTTTGTTGGGGGGCCCACATCACCCGTGAATTGTCGCCCCGATGACAGCTTTGCAGAGCGCACAGAGGACATGGGAGGATGTATTCCGCGCTAGCCAGCTGAGAGGGGCGGGGCCGGGAGCTCCACTGACGTTCTGACCCCGCCCACGCGCAGCCTGTGTACTGGGAATAGAGCGCCTGTAGTGAGAGCCAGTGATCGGAGTGGGAGTGTCATTGGAGCTCCCGGCCCCGCCCCCCGGACCTCTGTATTCACCAGCCAGTATAGAGGGGGCGGGGCCGGAAGCTCCACTGACACTCCCATTCCGATCACTGGCTCTCACTACAGAAGCTCTTTTCCGAGTACACAGGCTGCACGTGGGCGGGGTCAGAGCATCAGTGGAGCTCCCGGCCCCGCCCCTCTCAGCTGGCTAGCGCGGAATACATCCTCCCATGTCCTCTGTGCGCTCTGCAAAGCTGTCATCGGGGCCCTAATTCATGGCTAGCGCGGGCCCCCCAACAAAGATTGGGCCCAGGGCAAGTGCCCCGTTTGCCCTGCGCTAAAGACGGCCCTGGTCGTGGTGAGCTGAGAACCTGGCGGAGGCTGCTAAAAGATTTGATAAGGACTCTCAAAACTCTGGGACGAAGACCCGTCTACAAAACTTCACGCCCCCCGCTCTCCAACATCTGACGTCATTCACCAACGTACCTGCTGACGCGCTGACTGAGGGAATCCCAAACCTCGGAGCTACGGACGCCACCAGAAGCAGCCGGGGTCTGACCCCACCACAGCCCAGCAGAAACCGGATGAGACTTTATGATGTTCAGGAGAACTATTCCATGCTTGTTTTTACTACTCAAATGTGAGTGCAAATTTTAACATGTATTAAAGCCTTGTTTTATCCAATTTACTACCCTTAGAGCGGCGCTGCCTTTTTTCTGTTTTTCTCTCCCATGTCATAGAGTCCCTTCTGCTCTGAGAAGCTGGCTGCCGCTTGTCATATATACCGGAACCTAGTTATTTAGGTCTGGACCGTTTTAACTGTTACCCCCTGGAGATTCCCTATTGCCTCCTCCCCTGATCCACGCCACTGCCCCATATCTCTTCATAAGCAGCACCTGTCAGTGCTCCATTCCTCCTCTTTTTCTGTACAATTGCTGGCTTCCTCTACTGGCTCTTCTCCTTTTATAATCTTTCATGAGTAAGGATGTTTAAAGTGGAAGTCCACCCTAAGGCCTCATGCACACTGGACGTTTTTTGACATTTTTACAGCAGCTGTTTTTGGCTGTAGACGTTTTTTTCTACAGTCATTAAACTCTCCATCATGTTATCTTATATGTCCATGCACACCTAGGCTGTTATCAGCAGTTTTGGGCAGTGGCATTTTTGAGCAGTAAAAAAAACCCCCAAAACTAGTGGGTTCTGAGAGACGTTTTTCAGCTGTAAAAATGCTCTAATGCTGATAAACGCTCAAAAACGTCGCCCACCGGCGATTTTTAACATTTTGGATCAATTGAAAAAAAAAAAAAAAAAAAAAAAGGCTAAAGCGGAAAAATGCTAAAAAAACGCTATTGCAAAAACATTTTAAAAAGTTACTGAGGTTGTCCCTGAATAACAGGAAGAAGCTGATTGGCTTTGATTACACTGGCTAAGCTTGGCAATCAGCTATACAGAAAATGAAAAATGTCAAAGATAAAGATATTTTACATATAATTAATAGAAACAGTGTAATTCTTGACTGGACTTCCACTTTAATTCCTTGCAGGTCTGGATACATGTGGTCTAATTGACTCATCAAGCCATTGCCCCTTGAACCACTTCCTGGCTATTGGGTTATCTGGAAACATCCCGGTGTATGCATATGTTTGATTTCCAACCGACATATTCTATTCATTGCATTCTTCCTGAAAAAGACTCAGTGAGTTGAAAACATATAGGGGTCCCCTTTTGGGTTCCAATGCTTTCTTGATGAATGGAGATCCTTTTATTCTTGCCAATTACACAGAATATGTATCTATTGTTTGGATGAATTTTCATTCAGATATTTTTTTGTTTTTAACTGAATGTGCAATAAACTTTTATATGTTTTATTATATTGTTTGTATTGGTACCTCCAAAGTCCCCTCCATAGTTTTGTCCTTCTACATTATCAATAAAATGGTTTAAATTGCCATACAAATATATTATTTTCGGCAATAACCAGATGTGGGCGGATTTCTGCCAGTCACAGGCTGTGTCATGGCCCTCCAGCTAGGTGTCTTAGAATAGGAGGGAGGTGAAGCCCCCCCCCATCAATCTACATGTAATATTCAACCCCCATTGTGTTTAGCTGGTTAGTGGGCATGGAGGAGGAGGGAGTGGGCCCACATGTGTGACTCTGGACTTGGACAGAAACGGAGATAGAGAACAGCGGGATCAACAATTTTGTTTTCTGTATTCTGCAAAAAAAAAAAAAAAAAAATTAATAAATCTCATAGCGAGTATGAACTGCATATACTACACCATTTAGGAGTTTCAAAATAGAAGGCGGCTTACCCCCATAGGATAGAAAGCTGAAGATGGGGGGGATAAAAGTTTTCAGGAGAACTTGTTGTCCCACATCCATAATTATTATATAGTGATGAAATTAATATGTCTAAAAGGGGGGGGGGGGGTGCAAGGGTTCCAGCTTTGTTGACTGGCGCAGCACACTTACCCATAGGGGGATGTTAATGTACTTGTGGAAAAAAAAAAATTGTGCAATTTGGGCAGTAAAGTATTTACTATTAAAGTGGCTGTAAACCCTTACAATCCACTTTTTACTACAGGCACGCTTATAATAAGGCTTACCAGTAGCTACCCCGGATACCTCCTAAACCTGCATGATTTAGGAGATATCCCCTGTATTGGCACATGCGCACTGAAGCAATGGCTCATTCGTGCCATTGCTTCAGCTAGTGTGCCCTTACTGTGTGCATGCGTGGGAGTGAAGTCATCGCAGCTCCAGCCAATCACAGCGCCGGAGCTTGTGATACCCGGCAGTAACTCCAGGAGCGCTGCGTGGGCTTCGATATAAGGCAAGTATTTCATAATGAGCTAGTATGTATGCCTTTGTCTTGCAGGCTGTTGTGTTTTTTTTTTTTAGTGGGTTTATAACCACTATAACTGTGGAACATTCAGGCCCAGTTGAGCTTGATCCAAGTACACCAGGGCAAAAAAAAAAAAAAAAAAAATCTGCCGATATTGGTCGGTTTGGCAGTTAGCAGCCGACTGTAGGCCCATGTGTAGAGTTCCTCATCCAACAGAAGCCAGTTTCATGACTGGGTTCTGTCAAAAAAGAATGCTAGAAAACCAAAATCCAATCAGCACTTGTAACCATTGGGCAAGGCCCCTGTCATAACACAATAGCTCAGCAGGGAGATTGGTGCACCAACATTGGAGGTTTTAGTATGGCGATCTGTAAGTTATTTCTCCCCCCCCATTCAGCACATGTACCCAGCATTAGTTTTGTTTACAATAGAAGGGGCTATTCCGGGTTTACAGACAGCCCACATTTGAACCTCTGGTCACCAACTGCACACATAGATGGTGCCTAACTAAAGTGGTTGTTCTTCTGTGACGGTGCATATATGTGGACATGGGTCTCATATTAAAGACTGGAAACTGGGAAGGCATGGTCCCCGTCCCTGTAATAGCCTCTGATTGGATATCACAGTGATTAGTCACTGTTCAGCCCTCCTTTTTTTTCCCTCTAAGAGAAAGCTACATTTACATTTGTGTGTGTGTGTGTGTGTATACACACACACACACACATAGTATATACTCGAGTATAAGTCGTTCCGAGTATAAGTCGAGGCCCCTGATTTACCACAAAAAAAACTGGGAAAAATTTATTGACCCAAGTATAAGACGAGGGTGAGAAATGCAGAAGGTCAACAATGCCCATCTGCAGCTGCCTGCCTCCCTGTGTCCTGTGCAGCCTACCTGTTCCCTGTGCATGTGTCCTGTGTATGTGTCCTGTGTATGTGTCCTGTGTATGTGTGTCCTGTACATGTGTGTCCTGTGTCCCTGTGTGCATGTGCAGCCTACCTATAGCGATCTCCATCCTCCCTGTGGCGATCTCCATCCTCAAACGGCGGCTGGCGTGTGAGGATAGTGTTCGGCGGCCATTCCACAGTTCAAAAGCCGCGCCTCTAGCCTGTGATAGGCTGACCGCTGACTGCCTATCACGGACATTCTCTCATTCTCATACCACGGACAAGGATGAGAGAATGTCCGTGATAGGCTGTACACTTACAGCTGTTCAGCCTATCACAGACGAGCAGGAGGCACGGCTTTTGAATGCTGGAATAGCCGCCGAACACTATCATCACACGCCGGCCGCCGTCTGCCTGCATGACACGCTGATCATGCAGACAGACGGTGGTGACTCGAGTATAAGTCGAAGGGGACGCTTTCAGCCCAAAAAAAAGGGCTGAAAAATTCGACTTATACTCGAGTATATACGGTACATAATATATTTTATTTACTAAATGAATTTTTTTTTTTTTCTTTAAATCCTAACTAAAATATACTGACTCCGATCTAGCTACATTTTCTGTCTATTTTTTTTTTATCCTACCTAAAACACACTGACAAAAAAAAAAAAAAAAAAGGATTTTTTAAATCTTGTCAGTGTGTTCTAGGTAGGATATTAAAAAAAAAAAAAAAAACAAAAAAAACAAACAAAACAAATAAACTGTGCACTATTGTTTGTGGGCCCTACTGTGGGTACAAGCAACAAATGATATACACATATGTGATATTGCTGCTATCAGGAGAATTTATTTTGGGATGTTCTTTGATGGCAGGTTCTAATAGCAAAAAACATACAACTGATATATAATATATATATATATATAATATCTCTCTCTCTCGCTCCAGCTCTCTCTATATATCTATCTATATCTATAATATATATATATATATTTTTTTTTTTTTACTATTAAGGGCCAATTTGACTTTTTTTTTTTTTTTTTAATTGACAAAGTAAAATTGAAAATTGGCCCTTAATAGTAAAAAAAAAAAAAAAAAAAAAAAAAAAAAACCACACAACACACACAGGGAGATGTTCATTGCCATTTAAAACCAAAAAAAGCCAAATCTATCCTGGAAAAAACAAAAAACAAAACAAAGAAAACAAAACAAAGAAAACAAAACAAAAAAAAACAAAAAAAAAAAAAACACAAGGTATAAATCCCCCGAGTACTTTAGTTGTGATATGTAGTGTTTTATTAAACACATATCAAAGTTGCAAAACATTGACATTCAAGCAGATTATCTGAATTTGACCTGGTATCTGCTTCTTGCAGTGCCTGTATAGCAGAGCTGGAGTATGAGAGAAATAAGTTGAACAAGGAGAATGCTGATAGAAATTGGAAGCAGAGTGAGCGGAAGATGAGCATGCAAGCAGAGCTCAGAGGAAGGCGGTTAAATGATGCTGGCCATCAGACTGAAAACATTTAGCAACACCAAATTACTACAGCAAAATCTATGAATTTAAAGGTGAACATTGCAGCAAAACTGGTTTTATTTTATCTTTAAGGCTAGGTTTCCATTGTTGCGACCCCAAAGTCACAGAATTTACAGTGCAACTTTGGGTGCGATGTCATGCGACTGTGAGAACGAGTCGCATTAAAGTCGGCACAAAGTAGTGCAAAAACCTTGTTTGGAGTCACTGCGACTTGAGTCACACTAATTAGAACAGGGATCATTGAAATACATGAGTTTTGACTCGTCATGCGACTTTACATGTCAAGTCGCACAACTCACAGTAATGGGAACAGAGCCTTACTGGCGATTATCTTGTTATTTTTGGTTGGAGTTCTGATTAAGCAATTTAACCCCATGAGCAGGTCATGCAAATATTGCACATAAAAAAAATGAAGATATGTTTCTTATCATTGAAAGTCATGATCTGCCTATTTCATGGTTTAGTATGATAGACCATTAAATGCTCAAGGAGGAACTAATGCAGCGCAACAAGCAATCTTTGGTACCTAATATGCAGAACCTTCGGAAAGTATTTTTGACCTCTGCAGACTTACAGTCCCTTGAGTTAATGACCGCCTTTTCTTTCTCTGGATTTTTGAGCACTTTAGAGACTGGAGTGAAATTTCTGACTACTTTTGGCATTTTTCTCTCAATGGGTAGAAAAAAAAAAAAAAAAAAGCAGAACAAGTTATCCTATAATTGATAATTCACTTGTACATTTACAGGAGGACTAATAAAAACAAACACAGTACACAAGTTTTAATATTTTATTTTCCAGAATCTTATTTTGTCATGGTATAAAATAAAATGTGCCTTTAATACATATATTTTCTAATATATTCACACAATTCCAGAGTTGCTTTATGTTAGATATTTTGCTATAGCTTAGCACAAAGTTCATTTTATTTCAAGACCTTTCATTAATATTCAATCAGCAGCCTCTCCTAACTGTGCGTACAGACACATACAAGTACAGATCAAAACATATTAAAGAACAGGGTTTCCCTGAAACTTCATACTGCATTTGTGCTGGTTCATGATCAGTGCAAGCTGCTTTATGGCACAGTTTGACACATACACACAAAGGTCAGCTATCTACAGACTGAATGTAACTCACATGACACACACTATGAATGATGCACACCAGACAAAAATAGATGTTAAGCCAACTATATTATTAAAATGCTGCATCCAGTGACTATACTATATCAAAAGTTCCCGTGGATATGACAAAAATAACTACCACAAAGATATATGGGGCTTTAGGTGTAGATCTAAATATGTAATTTAGAGCGGATGTTCTTAGATTGACATATGCTAAAAATTATTAAAATGATAAAAAGGAAGATTCTTACTAGAAAAATACTTCTAGTAAGGCTAGGTCCTTTTGCACTGCAACCTAATGCACAGACTAGTGCATATCATAAAAGATCTTACTACTCTAAAACAGGGTGCATCACTAGCTACATACATTATATCAGTGGTCTCCAAACTGCGGCGGGGGGAGGGGGGGGGGGGGCAAATGTGGCCTTTTGCTTGCCTTTATCTGGCCCTTGGGGCACTACTCCACCAACTGACAGCAATGATGAGGCACCATTCCCCCTACGGACACCATCAGTGGGGCACTATTCTTCCAATTGATACCAACGATGGGACGCTTTCTCCCATTAAAACCAATGATAGGGCACAGATACTGTTGTCCCACTAAAGCCTGAAGGACAGTAAACTGGCCCTTTGCTTAGAAAGTTTGGAAACCCCTGCATTATATGTACTTTGGGTTACAAGTACATATGCATGTATGCAATATATGATGACTAACCAAGGCATAGAAATGAGAAACATTCAAAATGAAGCAGAGGAGGGATAAACCATGTACAAATGGAGGGTTTTATTATGAGAAATTAGAAAAAAAAATAGCAGCATTTCAAATAGAAATCAAGTTCCAAATTTAACATGAGGATGGAAGACAGCCTCCAAATATTTGTACAATGGCAGCATCAGTGTAACCTTTTGTTGGGTAACTTTCATACACTGAACATTTAAACATGCTCAACAAAATGATAAAAAGGAACAGTGCTAGTTAAGAACAGGCAGCATTAGCTTCTGTCCCCCTAGCACTGCTGTCAGATAGTGTTTTTTAGGCACTATGATGAGAACAGTTCACTTTAAGTACTCTAAATCTGTTAAGTGCTACACATGGTTCCTGTAAAAATCTTTCTTAAATCACAAATGAAATGTATTCTTGAAATGTCATAACAAAATAACATTTTTAAAATATATTTAAAATTGGAAGGGTGCATCATCAATTGACAAAGGATCTACCAAAATAACATCTACATATATCTGCATATAAACTGTGCAAGAGTCAAAGCCCCAGGGATTACTCAGAAACGGATATGTAATACACTTGAATATGTCTCACAATGATTAAAACATAACTGCTTGTAACATTTGGTTCCCGTCACCTTAAGAGCATCAGTTAAATTCAATATATTCATCTTTGTGGCAGACATTAAAGCAGAAGCCATGGCTTCTTTACATAAACTGGTATGTAGGGCAGAAGTAGCACCTTTCCAATTGTTAAAGATTTCTTTAGAAACTCGCCTCAAAGAATCTAATAGTTTTCTGGCAGTTACGTGACCACAGTCTTACTCTATGCTCACGGATAAGGATGTGAGTGGGGAGATGCGCTGCCAGAACATTGCTTCTGGTTTCTGCGCTCCATCACTTCTGTCAGTCAGCAGTGACAGGCAGGACTGACTGAGACTGCTGGGTACAGAAATAGCAAACCTTGACCCCAATGACCATGTTGAGCTACTGGGAAAAGGCCGCGTCACAAAATACAGGCATTCTGAATATGTAATAATGCTGTAGATATAGGCGGATTGAGTGTGGTCACCCATACGTAGATCGCCACTCAGGATTGCCATTTCTAGCAGGATAATGAGACAAAAAAAACTAGACAAAGCAGGATATGATGAACGGTAATGGACTCGGTAAAGGTATACACTTTCCAAAGTAACATAGCCAAATTCATGCTCTTGAGTTAAACTTACTCTGACAAACTAGATCTTTCTGAGAATGTTTTGAGAATCTGCTGGTATGTGGGAAAGCAGCTATACAGCCACTGGGCATATGAATGAAGCATTCTTGCAGCCCTATGGAAAAGGAGGGGCACGAGAGAGGTAAAGGACACATAATAGCTGGTATAGTCTAAGTAACAATCATATGAGGAGGCAGGTCTCAGTAACAAATAACAGGTTATCCAAACTCTGATTTTCACACTAATGATTGGACCATAGCTGGATATGTTGGAGTAAGGCTGAGCCATTTAAGGCATTTAAAAAGGAATGAGTTTATTCACTCTTTAAGGCAGTAAACTAAACAGATGATATCTTATATTTTCCCTTTTTAATCAATGTGTTAGTCTGGTTTTGCAGCAGAGGAGCATTTGGAGTAAAATACTGAAAGGATTTTTTTCACTGAGCAATTATGCTGCTTAGCAAGCGCACTTATTTTATTTGATTCAAAAAAAAAAAAAAAAAAAAAAGTTAAAAAGGAAACTACAATCAAGTCACATCATCCAAACTTTAAAATTAAATAATGTACTTTTTAATCTGGGCCCATTATAACAACAGCTATAGTCTGGCATTAATTAGTATTAAAAAACTAACAATTTTTGCTACAGCTAAGTGCACTGTAAAAAGATTTAATTTTGTTCATTATAATCACCTACTTCCTTGGATTTTTGTTTTAACTAGCCAATTCAGAGGTCCATTTGTTGGGATAGCAAATCACAAAATGGTAATTAGGGAGACAGTATGCATATAGCGGCATTGAGATGGCAATCAAGGAACAACTTGTACCTATTTCAATAGACAACATGCTTGGGACTTCAGTGTCAGTTACTGGCTTTAGAGTGGACTAGTTAACAAAAAAGGCAACTAGGCCTAGATAATTGAATCAAATTTCAAGCCAGCTATTCTCTGACTTTCCACTAAACACGTTTTTTTTCCACATATTACAACCAAATGCAATACCTAATCTATGAAGATCTGAAAAAAAAAAAAGATTAAAAAACAAAATCATTCCAAAGCTTGTAGTGCCTCTCCACACGTAATCGTATTAATTTGGCCTCATGACAACACTACTTGACTTGTTTTAAAGACTTGGGGCAAGATGAATGAAGTTATGACACACAAGTAACTCATCATCTCTAATAATGCAAGTCCCTACTTTCTTTGGTACTCTCCTATACTTCTCAAAAAATTTGGGAAATGCACCTATGAAAATATGCTTATATATTTACAATGACAAACTGCTATACATATAAATCTAGTAAATGGATGCATTTTCTTTTTTCTTTACAATTTGTGATCTTATGTGAGTTTTTCCAGTATTTCTAGCACATAATCCATCATATACCTACATCTGTGTATAAAACTTAAATATACCTCCCGTACCTCGCTTATCACTTACAGTATTTTATCAAGTAGACATGGGAATCTTTGATATTCCATATTACTGAATATAAAAAAAAAAACAAAAAAACAAAAAAACACACAACTCACAAAAATACATTATGTACAGCTCTTATCTAGATATAAAAGGCTATGCGATTATTCCCATCCCAAACGGTGATACTCTGGTAGTGTTACCTACTATATGCATTCAAAATAAATATATATATATATTTTTTTTATATATATTTATTTTTTAAATATTAATGAGCCACATCTCACCATGTCACCAATATGACATACATTATATACAGCAGGATAGTCACATCAAGATGATGATGCATTGATAAGTATTAGGGCCTGTTATTGTCCACGCTGCTGGTGGAATAGCGGTCTAAAATATTGCTGTAGCTCTGATTTCCAGTATGCATTAAAACTGAAAATGGATCTTTGTTTTGAAGTCAGAGGTTACATGATCAGACGTAGGGAAGGATGCCATACTGGAAGATTGCCATGACACCCGCGCTGAAAAGACCAGCTACAGGTACAGTCACAAACCAAGCCAGAAAGATGTTCCTAAACAAACGCCAATCAACAGCTTTTCTTGAACGGATCCAACCAACAGCCACCACCGATCCAACCTTGTGGGAGGGAGGAACATAAATTAAAGTAAATAAGTACCCCATAATGAAAATAAGACAAAATCAAATGTGTTATATGAATGCCAATTGTTATATCTGTTCTAGATTTTTTTTTTTTTTTTATTCCCATAGTTATCTAAAAGGTACACTACAGCTTAATGGATTTGCAAATGAAAATAGATTCTGTAATACAGTATTAAGTGAACTAATAACTAAGTGAACTAATAACTAATGATCAGGTAGATAAAATGGAGAGCAGCGGTATCAACTAGAACTAAACTTTGCTCCTAAAAGAAATTTTGCATATTTAAAAGAGCACTTCATTGTTAAATATTAGTCATGGAAAGGGAAAAGAAGCAGTTATGGAATATAAGTAGATTAGAATAGTTTGTAGGTATATAATACAACAAAAGACAGTTGGCTAATCATTGCAGAATTTTGCCTTTAATAAATCAACACTTGCAACAACCAAACATTTCACTGTATGTGCATAGACAGAACACATACATATACAGTGGTGAAAATTAATTATTTGATCCTCCGCAGATCTTATAAGTTTGCCCACTTACAAAGAAATTAAGGGTCTATCTTTTTTTAATCATAGGTGTATTTTAAAATGAGAGAGACAGAATATCAACCAAAAAAAACACACAATGCAAATGTTATAAATTGAGTTGCAGGTCAGTGAGTAAAATAAGTATTTGATCCCCTACCAGGCAATGATAATTTTGGCTGCCACAGACTGGCTACAGTATATGTGCATGTGGTACACAGATTAGTCCTGTCAATTTAAGGATTTGCTCCTAATGATAACAACTCGTTACGTGTATGAAAGACACCCGTCCACAGAATCTTTCTTCCATTCAAAGCTCACCATCATGGACAAGACCAAAGAGCTGCCAAAGGACGTCAGGGACAAGATTGTAGACCTGCACAACACTGGAATGGGCTACAAGACCATTAGCAAGAAGCTTGGTGAAAAGGAGACAACTGTTGGAGCAATTATTCACAAATAGAAGAAATACAAAATAACCATCAATCTCCCCCGGTCTGGAGCTCCATGCAAGATTTCATCTCATGGGGCAAGGGCGATCATGAGAAAAAGGAGGGATCAGCCCAGAACCACACAGAAGGAGCTTTTGAATGATCAATGCAGTTGGGACCAGTCACCAAACAAAACATTGGTAACAATACACTGCCATAGATTGAAATCCTGAAGCGCCAGCAAGGTCCCCCTCCTCAAGGCACATGTACAGGCCCATCTGAAGTTTGCCAATGAACATCTAAAGGATTCAGAGAAGGATTGGGATAAAGTGCCATGTTCAGATGAGACCAAAATTAAGCTCTTTGGCATTAACTTGACTCGCTGTGTTTGGAGGAAGAAAAATGCGGAGGTGGAAACATTATGCTTTGGGGCGGTTTCTCTGCTAAAGGTACAGGCCGACTTTGCCGCATTGAGGAACCAATGGACGGGGCCATGCATTGTAAAATCTTGGATGAGAACCTTACTCCCACAGCATAAGAATGACGCAAAACATACCACCAAGGCAACAAAGGAGTTGCTCAAGAAGCACATTAAAAGTGATTGTAAACTGTTTTTAATTTTATTTAAATAACATACATATCATACTTACCTCCACTGTGCATTTTGTTTTGCACAGTGTGGCCCCGAACCTAGTCTTCTGGGGTCCTCCGGCGGCGCTTGTGGCTCCTCCTCACATCGGTAAACCTTGCGGGTGCGCTCCAGAGTCCAGTATTTGCGTGCAGACACAGAATGCCGGACTCAGCCCCGCTCCCCGACACCCGCGTAATTGGATTTGATTGACAGCAACGGGAGCCAATGGCTGCACTGCTATCAATCTATACAATCAAGACCCGAGAACCCCGGGCAGAGGGGTACAGCGAGTCTCCGAAGGGAATGAACAGGCTCAGGTGAGTAAAACTGAGGGGCTAGGGAGGCCGGTCAGTGTCAGAAGTTTTTTCACCTTAATGCATAGGATGCATTAAGGTGAAAAAACACGAGGGTTTACAACCCCTTTAAGGTCATGGAGTGGCCTAGCCAGTCTCCAGATCTTAATCCAATAGAAAATTTATGGAGAGAGCTGAAAACATCAAGTTGCCAAAAACCTTAAGGCTTTAGAGAAGATCTGTAAAGAATGGAACAAAATACCTCCCAAGATGTATGTAGTAACCAACTACAAGAAACGTCTTACCTCTAAGCTTGCCAACAAAGGTTTCTACACCAAGTACCAAGTCATGTTTTGCTTGGGGATCAAATACTTATTTTGCTCACTGAACTGCAACTCAATTTGTGTCATGTGTTTTTTCTGGATTTTTAGTCAATATTCTGTCTCTATCATTTAACCACTTCTGCCCTGGAAGGATTTACCCATTTCCTGACCAGGCCCTTTTTGCGATACGGCACTGCGTCACTTTAAAATGACAATTGCGTGGTCGTAAGATGTTGTACCCAAATAAAATGTATGTCTTTTTTTTATCCACAAATAGAGCTTTCTTTTGGTGGTATTTGATCACCTCTGCATATTTTTGGCACTATAAAACAAAACAAAAAAGTCAATTTTGAAGAAAAAAAAAAATAGCAGCCTGTGGATAGAGTCAGCAGGACCCGCTGATTAGATCCCCCGCTGGCCAATGGGCGGCACGTACGAGCCCAATGTACACCTACGACGATTTGCGCAGCCAACCTGCCGCAGTATAACTGCGGTGGCTGGTCGGCAAGCGGTTAAAATACACCTATGATAAAATTATAAACCCTTTATTTCTTTGTAAGTGGGCAAAGTGGGTGATTTTTTTAAGGTATGGACTTCCCCACATTTATGATTTTTTTTTGCCCTGTTGACATGTTTCCTACTGTAGACAAACACGTAGCCTGGGAGGGGGCAGTAAAATTTAGAGTCAGAAAGTAGCAAAAGCCAGCCCATTGAAACCATTCTCTAGAGACAAACTGCACTGCAATTGACTGGTGGGTTCTTAAAGTATAAATGAATTCAGGCAATGGAGAAGCAGTAGCAGGTGTCCAATTTGAATATTGTATATTTTCCAAAGTAAATGTTAGTAAGGCGAACCTATGTTTACTTTGCTTACCCAATCATGATCATGTGTACAGCATCCACCACACTGACCCCTGCCGCACTGCTCTGCAGCCGAAATCGCTCTGCTGGCAGCAGTGGTTTGGGCTACAGATCAGTGTGAATGGGCACTAAATCTAACATCCTGCTACTGAAGTATATTCACAACACAGGAAATTCAACCTATTCAGTAGTTAAAAAAAAAAAAAAAAAAAAAAGCCTTCAATGAACCTTAGGTAATGACTTCAAAAGTGGCACCTATGAAATATGCAATGTTTAATATGTACTCAACTAAAAACTTTTTTTATTTTTTTTTAATTCACAACAGGCCCAAATGTTATTGATACATTTTAAAACGAGCAAACACCCTTACAGTTGCCATCCCCAGCCCCCATAGGAGGACTAAATGCTTTTTAAATCTAGGGGGTTACAAAAGAAGCGGTGTTTCTTTACCTTCTATTCACTCTAGCAAGCTACTTTGATTTGTTTGACCAGTGCACCGCAGCCACCTCTGTAAGCCACTGCCAGCTGTGGTCGCATTCCTGCCTCTACCTCGTACAATGTAGGGTTCGTAACCCTGCACTGTATGTGATGATACAAAGGCTCCATCCACGGCCAGCTTCAGAGAAAGAACAGTGCCAGCACTTGCTGAGACGGGGATTCAAGTAATACAGCCTCCTCTGCAACCTCTTAGACTTAATGAACATTTAACCCCTGCAATGCGGAGGCCCATTGCAAAGGTTTTTTTTTGTGTGTTTGTGGCTGGAATTGGGCTTTAACATATGAAGGCAAATGCAATGACTAGCCATCTGTTTAATTTTCAGCATCAACAGCAAAATATACTGTCCATTACCACTGCAAACCCAATACCTTGCAATGAGTGGAGCTTATGGGTATGCCCACATTAGAGGATACTAGTACAGTTAGCGCACACATAACTTCAATGCAAAATCCACTGTAGAGGGAACAAAATTACAAAAAAATAGTCTGAAGAGTGAAAGACAAGCAGGAACCACATGCCATGCATCAACTGAGACTAGTAAATGTGACAACAGGAGAGCATGCAGTTCTCAGTGACTGGCTGTAGATCAAATGTTTAGTAGCACAAGTGGAATACTTATTGCCCTTTAACCGGATTATACTGATGTAAAAAACTTTATAAGTATGTTGTGTTTATGGCTAAAGGTAAGCCAGTATTGCTAGCGTCTTACCAAATATCAATCTCTTATTTACTCATTTATACCCATGTGTTAACTTAGGCAATAGAAGCAGGCATGAAAATATTCAGGACAGTTCTTTACTGGATAGCCTTGTGCCACTAAACACTGATCTTAACCACAGAAGGGGAAATTGGATAGTTGAACTACTCCAGCAGCAGTCACGTGACAAAGGCATACCTTGCAGTGTGTGGTACTGATAGGGAGTCCAATATTTGAAGCTACCACAACTGTGAACGCCGAAGCCAACTCAATAGTGAAACCACTGCAGGAAGCATAAGAAAACACTTAAAAGTCACATTTTGCTTGCAACTGTCAACCTGCTCTGCAGGTCTTTAACACATTTCCTTACCGGAATAGTTGTCTTCAGAGAACGTTGTACAGCAGACAATCAGCTCATAGACAAAGATGCATATCTATATTTCTATGAATAAATCCAGGACTAGAAGAATACAGAGTTGACAGAAATACACAAGAATTTTGTGGAATGTGAAATAATTCCATAGGAAAATTCATATAACTGGAACATCTGTTTTGTTGACAACTGTCAAAAGGCGGGACTTTACTCCCTTAAAGAATACACAGTGCCTTGAAACAGTATTTATAACCCTTGAATTTTCCACATTTTGTTATGTTACAACCAAAAACATAAAAGTGGCACATAATTGTGAATTGGAAGGAAAAATGATAAAATGCTTTTCAAAATGGTTTTACAAATATTTGAAAAGTGTGGAGTACATTTGTATTCAGCCCCCCTGAGTCAATACTTTGTAGAACCACCTTTTTCTGCAATTACAGCTGCAAGTCTTTTTGGGGATGTCTTTGCACAATCAGAGTGCCATTTTTGCAAAATAGCTCAACCTCTGTTAGATTGGATGGAGAGTGTCTATGAACAGCAATTTTCAAGTCTTGCCACAGATTCTCAATTGGATTCAGTGTGGACTTTGACTGGTCCATGAATATGCTTTGATCTAAAACATTCAATTGTAGCTCTGGCTGAAAGTTTAGGGTTGTTGTCCTGCTGGAAGGTGAACCTCCATCCCAGTCTCGAATCTTTTGCAGACTAACAAGTTTTCTAAGATTGCCCTGTATTTGGTTCCATCCATCTTCCCATCAACTCTGACCAGCTTCCCTGTCCATGCTGAAGAAAAGCATCCCCACAACATGATGCTGCCACCACCATGTTTCACGGTGGGAATGGTGTGTTCAGGGTGATGTGCAGTTAGTTTTCCACCAGACAGTTTTGCTTTTAGGCCAAAAAGTTACATTTTGGTCTCATCTGTCAAAAGCACCTTCTTCTACGTTTGTTGTGTCCCCCACATGGCTTTGCGCAAACCGTAAATGGGACTTCTTATGGCTTTCTTGCCACTTCCATAAAGGCCAGATTTGTGGAGTGCACAAATAAGGCTACTTTCACACCAGGGCCTTTACAGGCGTTACAGCACTAAAAATAGCGCCTCTCCTGTGTCTCCAATGTGAAAGCCTGAGTGCTTTCACACGGGAGCGGTGCACTTGCAGGACGGTCGAAAAAGTCCTGCAAGCCGCATCTTTGCAGCGCTATAGGAGCAGTGTATTCACTGCTCCTAAAGCGCGCCTTACCATTGAAGACAATGGGGCAGCGCCGCAAACCCGCAACAAAGCGCCACTGCAGCGGCGGTTTTAACCCTTTTTTGGCCACTGGCGGGGGTTAAAACCACCCTCTAGTGGCCAAATAGCGACGCTATGACGACGGTAAAGCGGCGCTAAAAACCTAAAAAAGCTTTACCACCAGCACCTGCCCGCCCCAGTGTGAAAGTAGCCTAATAGTTGTCCTTGGGACAGATTCTCCCACCTGAGCTGTGGATCTTTGCAGCTCCTAAAGAGTTACCATGGACCTCTTGGCTGTTTCTCTGATTAACGCCCTCCTTACCCAGCCTGCCAGTTTAGGTGGACGGCCATGTCTTAGTAGGTTTTCAGTTGTGCCAAAATTTCCATTTTCCAATGGATTGAACAGTGCTCCGTGAGATGAACAAAGCTTGGGATATTGTTTTTTATAACCTAACCCTGCTTTAAACTTGTCCACAACTTTATCCCTGACCTGTCTGGTGTGTTCCTTGGCCTTCATGATGCTGTTTGTTCACCAATGTTCTCTAACAAACCTCAGAGGGCTTCACATAACAGCTGTATTTATACTGAGATTAAATTACACACAGCTGGACTATTTACTAATTAGGTAACTTCTAAAGGGAATTGGTTGCACTAGATTTTAGTTAGGGGTATCAGAGCAAAGAGGGCTGAATACAAATGCACGCCACACTTTTCAGATAGAGAGATTATATATATATATATATATATATATATATATATATATATATATATAAAATTTATCATGTTACTTCCACTTCACAATTATGTGCCACATTGTGTTGGTCTATCACATAAAATAGATTTACATTTTTGGTTGTAACATGACAGAAAGTGGAAAGGGGGTATGAATACTTATTTATAAGCTAAATAAGGTACACATTTCTTGGCCTTAACAGTGAACTCTAGTTAAAGCGTTGACTAACATGAAGAGGTCTAACTACCAAGTTCACTGTTGGTATTTGACATTAGAAAAAAAAAAAAAAAAGGAAAAAAGGTAGGAGGAGAAAAGATGGAAGCAAAACCTGCTCAAGTAATAAGTATGACATTTTCAATATACCCCTACTAACTATACAGAAATGCAGGTGTTTTTTAAAATATTGGCACACATTGTAAAAGGTCATTTACATTTAGAGCGGTTCTTCACATAGAGCAGTGGTTCTCAACTCCAGTCCTCAGGACCCACCAAGAGGCCAGATTTTAATTACCACCTTGAGGAGATGCAGACTAGAATACTGCAATCACTGAGCAGCAAATGATATCACCTGTGATGTATTTCAGTTATCTTGTAAACCTGGCCTGTTAGTGGGCCCTGAGGACAGGAGTTGAGAACCACTGACATAGAGCTATAAAGATTAAAAAGGCTATAAGTCATCTTTAGAGCATTCAGATTATTATTGTGGATCTTGCTTTTAAAATGCATTAAAGTGTCAGTAATCCCAAGTACTAAGTTTGCGGTTCTCTTTTAAAAATCTTTTATTGGCTTGAAATTACCTGGTAATACTGCCAGCTCAACAGGGTGCCCTATTCAGAGTGGCATTGCTATTGCAGCCAATACCCAATTGCCTCCTTGCCTCTCTGTGCATGCTCCCAAAACTATATCAGGAAGCTGTGAACTTCATTCCTCACAACTATATACCCTACACGGCTCTGCTGTAGTTTAGAGGGGGGGAAAAAAAAAGTGCTCCCTAATTAAAACACTTAATCACCTGGGCTTAATTTTTTTTCTGTGTCCCATTGGGAAGAAGTCCCTTCACTTTCTGTCCCAGAGAAATAGCTGGAAGTAAACAAAGATTTCTCTAAAGTAAGGAGGATAGTTACCTCTTAGACAGCCGTCATCAGATTTCCTCATTGGATGATTTCCACTCATCTCCTGTTATTATAAGAACATTTTCGACTTTCTGTACTAGACACACAGCTCACCAGGACCAACAGTGAGGGGCAATCTCCCCAGCAGGGACACAGAGCGCATTAAAAACCTGACAGAGGTTCTAACCATCCCACCATTAAAGATCTTGGCTTCACAAACGCTTTACGGTTTGCAACTGCATCCCACAATTTCTTTCAACAAGTGTGTACATAAAGCAGAACTACAATATCTGACCAAACCAAAAAACGCTTTTTAAATTTTTTTTGTTAATATTTAAAGCAAACACCCCCATCCACCCATGTCTCAATGCTTTATTTTGCTGAGAAATCCCCATGAAAAACACTCCCCTGGCAGTGGCCAGCTTGAGTAAGGGCATACGATTCACGTAGAATTTACTTCCTGGAATCCATCTGCCCTTAGCTTAGGCATGAAGGCAGGAGGGTGTGCTTATCTGAGAAAAAGCCCTCTTCCCCTCCAGAAGACTTCTGGGATGTATGACATCATTTGCCTAGGCATGGAGATTAGGAAGTAACTAATGAAATGTAAAAAGCAGTCTAAAACAAGTAAATCTGATGTACTTTCCTATCTATTTACTAAAACTAGCAGCATAAGGATTAAAAATAGTCAATGTTGATTGATAGAGTGAAGATCCACTTTAACATTGACTTTATACATTAAATATGCCTTAGCGAGCAAAGCCATACAAAGAAACTTATGTGTATTACCCTCTGAGCTTATGGATTACTTAATTTATTAGCTTATTAAAACAAACTTTATTAAATTACTTAAAGTTATGTCATTCTACATGTTTCAAAAGCAACACTTGAAACATGTCAGAAGTCACCACATTTTATGAGAAATGCAATGTGTGTGTTGTAAACAGCCCTTGCAGAAAAAAAAAAAAAAAAAAAAAAGCGCAACTAGATATAGGACAGCCGTTCTCAACCTTTTCAACATGGAGGAACCTTTGAAATAACTTTCCGGTCTCAGGGAGCTCCTGCTAAAAGTTACTACATCTACAATTCATGATACATTATTGTGATGGTCAGTGGGAAGAATGCTTCTTACACTTGCAGACATTGGGAAGAATCCCCCCCCCCCTTTACAGATAGCTAAAAAGATCAATGGTGTCTGTGTGGACTTATCTGAGAGAAAGAAATTGCTCAAGGGACCCCGAGCAACCTCTGGTGGAACCCCAATCGTGATAGGTCTGGGCGTGTTCAGTTCGAACCCGCCAGTAATCCATCACTGCACATCGCCAATCATAAGCAGTGAGGCTTTTCCCGACCATCAGCTGCACATACACACGCTGCCTATGATTGGCGGTGCAGTGCCTCTTCCTAGCGGGTTTCGATCCAATCATGCCCGGGCCCATTCCTAAACCCTAGTTGAGAAACCCTGATATAAGCTCATATAGACAGAGGCTTTAATCCTTTGCCTCAGTCTGTATGAGAAAGACACATTTGCTCTGTATGATCAAATAGACTAGCTCGTTTCCTAAAGTACAATTGTTTTAGCCATAAGTTACCCACATACAATCATATAGGACTTCAATGGATAACACATAAAAGATTGCTTATGGTCTAAGATTTTGATCATATGAGTAAACTTTTTTTTTTTTTTTTTTTTTTTAAGGAGTGCGAAAACCTAGACACACTAACAAAATTCAATTGACTATTAGTTTCACTTCCTAAAGCTTTAACTTCGAATAAAGATTTTTATTTCCAACCGAGTAACTGGTTTACAAACCTCATTGAATTCAGTTGAAATAAATCATATTAAGGCTCTATTCACACTAGTGCAATTTCAGATGTGACTTGAGTCGCACAAAATCACGTCAATAGAAAATCGCATTGTTTTCAAAAGTGGCTGTTCACATCAAAACCGCTTAGCGCAGCGTGATTTTGGAAAAGGATCCTGTACTACCTTGGTGCGATTCCAACATGATTATGGCCCCATAGAATATACAAACCACATCTAATACTAACAAAAAGTCCATTGCGTTGCTTTTTGCCACTTTTTAAGCCAACTATTCGGAAAAAACCAAGCTATAGATTTTTATATTTTATAGTTTGTAAAAGAAGCCTAGCATCAGTTCCACCCTTTTTTTAATCAACTGTTGCATTAGAATATAAAGAAAAGACATAATATATTAAACGCTATTATATTGAATCAATCATTTACTGATTTACTCTTAAGGCCCGTACACACAAGCCGAACGTCGAGTGGCATCGGCCGGTTTTTACTGACACTCGGCCTATGTGTACTGCAGCTGGTTCGGTCAGCTTCTGTCGAAGGGGCATGAACGAAAAAGTTCTGCCGAACGGCTCCCGAACAGAGCTCTCAGACAATGGCTGAGAGCTCTAAACTGAGTGTTTGCCCCTGTCAGAACACAATAGAATAGCAGAGGAGATTGCTGTACTAACATTAGATAGTTAGTACAGTGGCTCTGACCTGAGCTGTCAGTTTTTTTTTTTTTGTTCAGCCTGCTGTGATGAACGAAAAAAAAAAAAAAATAATAGTAGTGTGTACGGGGCTTAAGCCCCCTATCTTAGTCCACAATTCTTAAAATGGGAAAGGAAAACCACATAACTACAAAAAAGCCAGAATAGCATGTACAATATTTACCTTGATGGTGTTATTGGGGTAAGATCTTTACCCATCGTCTGGATGACTCGCCGACCCCATACCCAGAGACCAGCACAAATACCCACGCCCCCATACAGGAGCAGCCATACAGGTGTAGAGGCGTTTTGCAATACTCCTCCCTGTTGGTATATTAACCACAAAGCAACTAGGGGCCCAATAGCATTGCTGTAATGGGGAAAAAAAAAAAAAAGAGTTTAGTTCAAATATCAAGCCAGATGAGCATTTACACACATTTAGAAAACCAAGTGAAAAAAGAAAAAAAGATTAGGTTTCCAAGATAATTATATGGAATACAACACTATTTATCTCAGTTGTATGACAAACCCTGGAGATTTAATAGCTCTCAGGAGTATCACTATGTAAGTGATCATGTGGATTCCTTCCACATTTCCCATGGCCTCTCTAGGACAGGTAGTAAAACAACCTTAGCGAGAGACCGAAGGAAAAAAAAAAAAAAAAATATCACCCAATAGGAGTTTAAACCCTTACCCTATACAAGACTTTTGGTTATAGATCCAGTTCAAATTAAATCTGTCCTACAAGAAATGTGGGGTTCGACATTGCTAAACCATCCCAGACTACAGTTGCTTGACCATATGTACACCTCACTCCCAGTTTACTTCCAGCAAGATAATGCACCATCACCAAGCACTCATCTCCAACTGGTTCCAAAAAAGTTATAATGGCTGCAAAATACTCAAGTACACTGCACAGTCCTTAAACTGGTAGCACCTCTGGCATTAGATGGAGCTCCTCATAATAAAATGTGTGGCCACCAAACAAAGGCAGTGCATGATGCCAATATGTATGCATTGACTGAAATCTCAAAGTATTCTCCATGCAACCTGTTGCAAACAATTCACGCTGTTCTGAAAGAACCAAGGGATCTCTCAAGAGAAACTGCCACGACTTCCAGTTAAACAGGGTAGGTATATGATAAAGAAGCATCTTCACATTACAAAGAAGGAAAAGTCTACAGTAGTGCTCCATTTAAAACAATTCTAATATAAACACTGACGTAGAACATACTTTGTTGCTTGCAAGTTCTACCCCGGGGCCAGAGTTATAATGAACTACACCCATCTTGCAACCAAATGGTATTTATAATTTCGCTGTTGTGGACAAAACATCTAGACAACATGATGAAAACACCACTATCGATCTACAGCTGTAGTATTATAAACAAATGCTGTAGATGTCTGAAGGGAAAATTCACAACTAGAGAGTGTAACCTTAAAGTGGTTATAAACCCTTACATATAACCCAATGAAGGGAATGGCCTCAAGTGACTCACAGAGATTAAACAAATCCTCCTACTTAAGTTGTACCTGTTTATCTGCCAATTTGCCTTCTATGCAGCCGTTCAAAGTCCAGAATTTATATAGCATGCCTGAGCTTTAAAAAAAAAAAAAAAAAAAAAAAAAAAAACACAGGGGGGGGGGGGGGGGGGGGCTGAAGTTACACTCTGCAGAGCTTAGTGAGGAGAGCTCCGAGGGCTGATTAGAGGGAAGGGACACAGGAACAGAGTTGAGAAGGTCAATCTGCTGGAGGTGCCTCCCCTGTACCCTTTTTTCTCTTGGTGTCCGGAAAACTTGTCAGGCGTGATTCATGCTGATAGCAGAGCCCAGTGAGAGCTGATTGGAGAGAAGGGACACGCGCCCCTTCACACAGCACACAGAAACAGAGCTAAGGCCGTCAATCACAGGCTGTGTGCTAGGGCTTCCTTCCCTGTCGCCTTTTGGTGTAAAAAAAAATAAAAATAAACTTAAGGTGAACGGTATTGGACATAACACTTGGTGTTGAGGCCAAATAATTAAAATTGTAGTCTGATCTGACCACCTTAAAAACACACATTGAAGATTCTGAGGCCACATGGAAAAAGGTGTTATGGTCAGATGAGACTAAAATTTTTGGCCTCAACACCAAACTATGTCTGGCGGAAATCCAATACAGCTCACCATCCCTAGAGTAAAGCAGGGAGGTGGTAATATCCAGTTATGGGAGTGTTTCTCTGCAGCAGGGAATGGAGCACTTGTCAGGATAGAAGAAAAATGAATGGGGCAAAATACCATCAAATTCTTGAGGAAAATCTGCTGCCTTCTGCCAGAAAGTTGTCAATGGGAAGGTTTACCTTCCAACACGACAATGACCCAAAGCAAAGCAAAAAAAGGACCACGCAGTGGTTGAAGGAGAAACTCGTAAATACAGCAGGATAAAACAAAAACTGATTCTTTTCTATAACCACCATATGTCTTATTGGGGAGATTTTTCTTCATTTCCTGTCCTAAAGACTCAGCATAGGGAAATCTCATCTTAGAAAGTTCTAAAATTGATCTACACTGGATGATATACTGTACACTCAATTGCTCCCATTACAAATCTAAAAATGTTGGATTTACCCACTAATGTTTTGTCTAAGTAACAATGGTTACCAGGACAAACATAGGGGTGAATCTTCATAATGGTGACACATACAAATAAAAACTTGACAGAGGTTACATGCCTTTACAAAACGAAAAAAAAAAAAAAAAATTACCTTTTTATAAAAAGGTTATATTATATATGCATTTGCCACATGGCAGTTCAACTACTTCTCACCTGACATCATTTCCTCCATGAGCAAAAGATCCAAAGCACGCTGTCAAAATCTGCAGAAAGTGGAAAAGGAGGTAAACTTGTGACTTGTCTTTCTCCTCTTTCTCCTCTTCTAATGAATCATCTTGAACTGGATTTTGGTCAGTTAATTCTGTAGCAAGCTTCATCTCTACTCCACCCTCTTCCGCTTCAATCTCTGCTTCTGCCACCGCGTTGCAGTAGCTAGAATAGCTGTCATAGCGGATACGTTTCTTAGAAAAAGACACAGTGTCTGTGACCAACTTTTCACTATCTTCTGAAGTTGCAGCATCTGAAGATTTGAATGTTGAATGAACAGGCATACCACAGATAGCAGCAGTGTAACATGTATAACTATTGTTGCGCCTCAAAACTCTGTAGTTGTTTTCATGCGCAGGGCGATCATCAGTTACTCTGTCCAGATGTATTTTGTGTAACAAGTCCTTGTACAGCCCTGAGTCCTTGTGTACAGTGTGGTACACATGAACATCACTTTTAACGTTGTGACCGTCAAAATTAAATGTACCATTGGAGATTGGAGATCTAACCGAGCCATTTGTCATAGAAGCAGCCCTCCCTGGTAATAAAGAAAAAGGCACAATCAAAACATAACCTTCTACACTAATATAAAACAATACTTTAAAGTCAACCTATTGCAAAAAAAAAAAAAAAAAAAAAAAAAACAGTCCAGAGCACAGAGACTCCAATCTTGTAGAGCTACTTTCTCCAAAGCTACAGGGTGGCATTAAAAAGGAACCACCTTGTATGTGAAAGTTTATGAAGTTCACGGCAACAAACTTACTTCAAGCTACATTTCAGTTAGTCATTCTGTACTTAAGCCTAAGCTGCTGTAAGGGAGCTTACTTCCAACCACAAATGAAATATTAAAAAAATATTCCATTATTGTGCTAGAGCTGTGTGGACTTAAAACCCTACCCCCCTTCACCTTCTGTCTTATGTAAAAAGCAACACCACTACAAACAGTAACTATTAACTGGAAGTTTTGCCCACAGGAGAGGGATAGATGAAGAACAGAACAGGTCATAAGCATATGCTCAAAATTATATTAAAGGCTCATTTTTTTTTTTTTTTTTTTTAACAAACATGCTATACTTACCTGTTTTGTGCAGTGGTTTTGCACAGAGCAGCCCTGATCCACCTCTTCTCGGGTCCCCTGCTGCCATGTGCTCCCATAGCAAGCCACTTTCTGTGGGGGCACACATGCGTGCTCACGCCTGAGCCCTGTGCTCTTAGTCACCATAATACACACAATGCACAGCCCCCCCCCTCACTGCCTGTGATTGACAGCAGCGGGAGCCATTGTGTCTCAGCCAATGAGGATGGAGAGACCCGGGAGAGCCGCTGCCCTCGTGCATATCACTGGATCGAGATGGGGTTTGGGAGAGAGGATACTGCAGGTGTCTTTTTTTAAACCTTTACAACCACTTTATTGTAGGTATGCATATTCTCAAAATTTTAATGCAAGATGAGCAGAAATTGGCTTACAGTGAAATGAGAGCTCATGGAAGCGAAGCCTTGGTTCACACTAGTGCAGGATGATTCGATTTTCAGTGCAATTTTGTAGTGCAACCTCGTACGTTGATGCGTTTTAATGCTTTTTTTTTTTTTTGGAGAAGGAGCCTGGATTTTATACCCAAAACTTTGCCAAAAATGCACTAAAACTGCATGTACATGCATTTTGGTGCAATTCCATTGAAGTCTACAGGGACAAAACTGCACTATACCTGCAGCAAAGTAACACCTGTACTATTTCCAAAAAATGCGCTACAACTGCACTGCATTGATGTGAATGGGCACCTTAGAAAATAATGTGATTTCCATTGTCAAACGTTGCTGCACGACAGCAGCTGCATCAGAAATCATACTAGTGTGAACGGGAGCCAACAGGTCAGGAGTCAAACTAAATGTTACAGTTACAGCAATCAGAAAGCTGAATCCAAGGTTGGAGGAACAATCTTGAAATTAGCTGAACAGAGCATGATCTAGCAGTGAGATCAGCCTCCACAGAATGGTCTCTCTCTAGTGAGATACAACCCCCAGCACACAAATTAGCCTCTCCCTAGTGAGATTCCAGAACACTGACACTGGCCTTTTCCTTGCATCTCTAACCAAGCACACACAGTCTTCAGTTTCTCCTCCTTGCTCTGTACTTCCACATAAACTGCATAGTGACTGGTGTCCTTTCCCATAAACATTGTACACTGACCCCCGACACAGCGAAGCTCAATTAAGCAGCAGTCTCTGTATACACCCCCCCCCCCCATACACACACGTTCTGCTTCTCTGTAACTGGTATAATGTGTGTACACTGAATGTACTCACATTGGCCTTCCTGTGGGCTCTGTCAGCAGAGAGATGGCTCTGCTAGGCAAGACCATAATATATATGTGAACCACATATGGCAAGACCTGTCCTAATGATTTCTCTCAGTATAAATCAGTTCAGCGGTTCTGAACTCAAAAAAGATAAATATATATATATACATATATATATATATATATATATATATATATATATATATATATATATATATATATATATATATATATATATATATATACATATATACACACATACATATACATACACACACACACATATACATATACACACACCGCATTAAATGTAAAAAAAAAAAACAACTTTTACCGGTTCTTCCCATTCCTGAACACTTACCTGAGTCTGAGTCACCTGAGTCACGCTCCGGCGATAGCCTGGCTGCTCTCTTCCTGGTCTCATAGGAGACTCAGAGCAATGGGAGCCATTGGCTCTTGCTGCTGTCAGTTAAATTCTGTGAGGGAGCGAGGGGCATGGCCAAGCTGTGATGTGTATATGTGGTGTACGGGTGTCCCCTTATCACACGGCTTGCTGAGGGGCACCCGGAGATGGAAGAAACGGACACTGCCAGTGGGGGAACCCCAGAAGAGGAGATAAAGAAGGGGCCGCTCTGTGCAATATCTCTGTCCAGAGTAGGTAAGCAGAACATTTTTTTTTTTTTTTTGCTAAAACAAACACCACACTTAATATCACTTTAATCAGACATAAATGTAGCCTCCGTACCACTTACATCTGAACACAGGAAGTCTAAGTAAATAAATAAATAAAAAGCGAAATGCAATATGTATTAGCACAAGACAACCAATCACAAAAATAGATTTTAGGCAACATAAAACTGATAGCACACTGGTTATTTTGTGAATAGCACATATTGCATAAATCCCCAAACTAGTAATTCAATTCAAAGCTAAAAAATGTGGTTATTTTCCAGACATGTAAATGATAGCTTATCAAAATTATCTGCATAATACACTAAAAAGTCATACCATATGGTATTCTGGTGTTTCCATTTGCAAATGTGTCAGATCCATTAGCACCTTCAGTGGTGGCACTAGTAAGAGGCACCACACTTTCATCATTGCCCTTTGCACCAGGCAACTCTTTAAAGACAGCAGCATCTTCATCTGGGATTTTATCAAGGCTTTCCTCTGATATACGGGACAGTGCATCTTTCTTTAAGCGACCTGCACAAACATCAAGTAACGGAAACGTATTTATATTACAAAAGGAAACTACACAAGCTCAAAAAGTACTTCCTGAACAAATATGATATGAGATAACTATACACAGAAAATAGTAATGGCAATGATCTTACTATACAGACACATGGTACATTATTTTAGTAAAAAGGAGTGCTAGAAAAAAAAAAGGAATTTTGACTTGCCTGTAAATTCCATATCGAAGTACAAAACACAAACAGAGCATTCATAAACCATGGGTTATGTGTGTATACCTTCCAGTGATTGGACACTGGAAAGCTTTAGGAGGACATAACCCTATAGCCCTACCCTACTCTGATTCATCAGTTTTCTAGCAAGCAATATGGAGTAAACCAAAAAAAAAAAAAAAAGGAAGATATGGAATTTACAGGCAAGTCAAAATTCTTCCTTACCTCAATCATACTGTACAGGACACAGGCAGAGTACTCATACACCATGGCACATACCCAGGAAATGAACAGGAAGGGTGGTCAACAATGTGGCAAACAGTACTATGCTAACAGGAACAAGGGTGAGAGCCGCTTCAAGAATCTTGCGGCAAAAGCTGCATCAGCAGATGACTGGACGTCCACCTGGTAAAACTCTGAAAAAGTATGAACAGAAGACCAGGTGGCAGCCATACACAACTGGTAGACTTTGAAGCAGAGTGTTAATTGCAAGGTCAAGAGACCATCACAAACCGGGAATCCATCCGTCTGACTGGAGCAGTAGCCTTGAGGCATACTCTAATGGCTCTGACCACATCCAAGCAATGTAGAGCAATGTCCTTTAGATGCCAAGGAGCAGGACATAAGGATGGGAAGACAATGCCTTTGTTGAGGTAGAATGCTGAGACCACCTTTAGAGGAAAAGGATGGCCTTGGGCATAAGACAACTTTGTCATTGTGAAGTATAAGGAAAGCTCTTCACAGGAAGGGGTTGCCATTCCACAAACACACCTAGCAAGGCTACTTTGCATAAGAGATCCTCTAGGCCTAGGGAATACCACAGATAGGTTCAAAGGTGGGGTTCTGCAGAGCAGAGAGAACTCAAGTTCAATTTTGCATTTGTCTTTCACTTGGTCTCCGCCATAGTTACAAGTGAGGGTATTCCCCTGTGAGGTACTCACATAAAAGGGTGCAGAGTAGAAGGTAACCTTGGTGAAGGCCAATCCTGTAACAAATCCTCACGACCAAAGGGTGGAAGGAAAACGCTTGAGTACCTTAGAAGGGCTCTAGGCCGGAAGTGGCATAAGAGTGTGTGGCCAGTGGTGCGATGTAACTCTTGGCGATCAACTTAAAACTGAGCTCCAAGTGGTTGAATTTTCAAACGCAAGTTTGAAAAGTTTATACTGCAAAGTAAAAACAATCTAAACATAGGCCCATTTTAACAGTAACTGTCATAAATACAGTGTGACCCTGCCTTACCTGTATTTACAGTCACTGTCATGAAGTCCAGGCTTTGCGTGTCCCAATAAGCATGTCCCCAATGAGATATGCAGAGAGTGGGTTTCATTGCAATGGACCATGGCCCTGTATAGCACCCTGTGCTCTGCTCAATACATTGCACAAAGTGTCAAGTCGAGGGCCTATGCAGGAGCCAGTGTCTGAAGCAACCATACAGGCCATCCCTACAGCATGGGGTCTGGGTATAGCACCCAAGCTTTTACCAACATTGTGCCAATCCATATCCACTTCTTCTGTGCTGCCATAAGAAAGTGAGGGCTTCAATGAAGAATTGGAAAAAAAAAAAAAAAAAAAGAATAAATCTAGTTAAGCTAATGAAGATTTTCTACATTAAAAAGGAGAACATGTTCATCACCTTTAGACACTAGCACAAAACTGTTAGTGGGGTAGGTCTTTAAAAGAGGCACCCAGGGGATGTGTCCTCTAAAGCTTTACCAGTGTCAAATTGCCTGAAGGAACACGCCTATAACCCATGGTGTAAGAGTACTCTGCCTGTGTCCTTTACTATACAATTAGGAGAAAGGGAGACAGAGAGAGATAGACAGACAATCTGTTTTTTTCCTTCTTGCTAAAACCAGGTTATCAGGACAAAACAGTTTGTTCCAGCTGTGGGTTGGACTTCAGAACTTCCGTACAGGTCAGTTTAAAGAACTCCTTACTTCAACTTCTAATTTAAAGATTTCTGTTTTCAGACCTACAACTGATGCTTGGACAGCTTGAGACTAAAATATGTAAGAAAATCAAAACCAAAAGAACACCCCAGGCAATCAATTCAACCCGATACTTTTTTTTCCCCCACAGGCCCTGGATGTAGGCGATGAAAAGTAGCAGTCTTGAAAATATCACATTACTGTACAGTAAGGCTCGGTTCACACTAGGGGCGGCACGACTTGCAGGTCGCCTCACCGAGGCGACCTGCACACGACTGCCTGGGCGACTTGCAAAACCACTTCTGTATAGAAGTCTATGCAAGTCGCCCCCAAAGTAGTACAGGGACCTTTTTCTAAGTCGGAGCGACTTGCGTCGCTCCCCTTAGAACGGTTCCATTGTACAGAACAGGACGCTACTTGTCAGGCGACTAGGTCACCTGACAAGTCGTCCTAGTGTGAACCGAGCCTCAATTACAAATGCCTATGAAAAATGTAACCATAAAAGACAATTCTACCATGATAAGCTACTGGAATCAGTAGGAATTACATAGTGGGTTGATTTACAAAAGGTGACGCTCTGCTAGCTTACATCATCCAATCATGTGTAAGCAGATTTTTTTTTTCCCCCTTGCAGGTGATTGGGTATTCTTTGCAAAGTGAAGTTTCACCACATTTACTAAACTCTGGGTACCCTTAGAGTGCAACCTCTCTTGCAAAGTGAACAGTGCACTGTAATTTATCTTTAATGAATCAACTCCACTCCATAGTTTGTACTTACTACCACCAAACATGAGCTCGTAGTTTGCCTGATTCTTCCAGAATACATGTTATAATTGTTATGAGTATAGAATTCCATAATTAGGCGATTTTACACCTAAAAGGTTACTTTCTTACAGTTAAATGTGATATTATGTAGTTAGTTTGTGATTTTAGGGTCACATAGTATTTGAGAGTTAAACGTACTAAAACTACCTTGGAACTGGGCTAAGCACATACAAAAAAAATGTAAGGAATCTAGGGATAGGCATTTCATAGCAGGAATAATATTATTTTTTTATAAAAAAAAACAGGACCATAAAAAAAAAAAAAAAAAAAAAAAAGAAAAAAAGAAGAAGAGCGTACTTGCTATTTTCTTTTTCAGCCATGGGCAAACAAAAAACCAGACTACTAAAGCAAATAAGATGGCAACGCCTACAGATAACAGAGCGGTGGCCCACACTGGAAAGGTGTGCATTCCCAGTACTGCAAAAAGAGAAAACAAAAATACATTTTTATTTTACAACTCTGTTGTGTACAAAAATAAAGCTTGGCATATGCACATATATATTTGAACACTCATAACAGAATAAGGCACTGAAATCAGAAGGAGTACAGTTCTATCCAATGTATACAATCAAATGCACCACACCACCTCCAATGTGAGCAGTAAATGATATGACAAATTAGGGTATAAACATAAAGGAATGCTTTAAATCAGTGCTTTTTTTCAGCTGAAATGTGGAAAAACAGAGTTCTGCCACTGGCCCTGAGCCCACCAATATCGACTGTCCTTGGAAACACAGCTGACAGTGCAGCTTAGCTCTGCCAATGGCCCCCACACAAACCTTGCTGCCCTCAGGGCCGGGACATAAGGGACAGCACTCACGTTGATGCCCTCTGAGCTGCAGCTGTGTCTGGCACTTGCAGCTTTAGATTAAAGAATATCATCTGTGGATCTCTGCACTGCACCCACACTCTTGAAGGGCATGTGGGCCACTAGCACTGCGGAGTGGGGCGAATGTGCAAAGGTGAGCATTGTGAAAGAGGGGTATTGGTTCAGAGGTGAGCATTGGTAAAAAAATGGGTAGGGGGTGAACAGTGATTAAAGAGTAGTATTGGAGGGGGGGGGTAGAGACACAAGAGCAAACATTGGGGAAAGGGTACAGAGCACATTGACTTTAATATTTATTCTCGCTCAAAAGTAAAACGCTATTTTTGTTGTGGGTGGTGCAGTGCAGGGATGAGATTTAGACAGGAGTTCAGAGATGTGCTTTGAACAAGAAGCAGAGGTGATGCTTTGATGCTTTGGATGGGGGTGTAAAAAAGTGAACTATGGATATGGAGGGGGGAGGGTTGCAGAAGTGAGCTTTGGAGGGGGGGGGGGCATTGTGCTGTGGGCGTTTATGTGCATAGGTGAGTTTGTGTGGCTAGACACCCCAGGTTTTAATTTAACAATGCCCCTTTAAGAACCTTCCACTGTTTCAGTTAGTCACCACACTCGCCTTATTAAGCAATGCTCACAGCACGCCGACCCCAGGGAGGGAGTGGGGGTGAGAGTTGGTTGGGAGGGGTCTGAGTTCCTGCACCTATTCTCTGACACAAAAGCCCTGCTTTAAAGGCTTTAATACTCCCGTGTTAAAAATGAAAGCTTCCACTGCTGCAAAGCAAAGGACAGAATGTGTGTGCAGGAAGCGCTGCTGATACTTTGCTCAATCAGGAGGCAGCCAATATGTTGCATTGCGTGCAAACCCCTGACCTGAAAATTGGCAGCTATAATTCTGTTATGAAACCATTCAGAAAAGGCACTTCTCTTTGCTTAGACTATTTTTTGCATCTTTTTTATGTCTTGTATACAGCCATGGGCAAAAATTTTGAGAATGGACACAAAATGTATTTTCACAAGTTTAAAGTCTGCTGCTTAAGTGTTTTTAGATCTGTCAGATGTTACTATGGTATACTGAAGTATAATTACAAGTATTTCATAAGTGTCAAAGGCTTTTATTGACAATCACATTATGTTTATGCAAAGAGTCAATATTTGCAGTGTTGACCCTTCTTTTTCAAGATCTCTGCAGCTTGCCCTGGCATGTTGTCAATCAACTTCTGAGCCACATCCTGGCTGAGGGAAGCCCATTGCTGCACAATCAATGGTTGGAGTTTGTTAGAATTTGTGGGGTTTTTTTTGTTCACCCGCCTCTTGAGAATTGACCACAAGTTCGCAATGGGATTAAGGTCTGGGGAGTTTCCTTGGCATGGACCCAAAATGTTGATGTTTTGTTCCCCAGGTGCTCCATCATGCTGGAAAAGGCATTGTTCATCACCAAACTGTTCTTGGATGGTTCTTCGTCATTGCTGTGTTCTTAGGCAAAATTGTTAGTGAGCCCACTCCCTTGGCTGAGAAGCAACCCCACACATGAATTGTCTCAGGATGCTTTACTGCTGGCATGACACAGGACTGATGCGCACCTTTTCTTCTCCAGATCAGGTTTTTCTTCTGGATGCCCCAAACAATCGGAAAGGGGATTCAGCAGAGAAAAGCAATACCCCAGTCCCAAGCAGGCCAATCCCTGTACCTTTTGCAGAAGATCAATCTGTCCCTGAAGTGGTTTCTTTGCTACCCTTCATGACACAAGGCCATCCTCAAAAAGTCTTTACTTCACTGTGCATGCAGATGCACTCACGCCTGCCTGCTGCCATTCCTGAGCAAGCGCTACACTGGTTGCGCCCCAATCCCGTAGCTGAATCAACTGTAGGAGATGGTCCTGGCACTTGCTGGACTTTCTTGAGCACCCTGAATCCTTCTTCACAACAATTGAACCTCTCTCCTTGAAGTTCTGGATAATCCGATAAATGGTTGATTTAGGTGCAATCTTAGTAGCAGCAATATCCTTGCCTGCGAGTCCTTTTTGCATAAACCAATGATGACTGCATGTTTCCTTGCAGGTAACCATGGTGAACAGAGGAAGAACATAGATTTCAAGCAGCACCCTCCTTTTAAAGTTTCCAGTCTGTTATTCTAACTCAATCAGCATTACAGAGTGATTTTCAGCCTTTTCCTTGTCAACACTGACATCTGTGTTAACGAGAGAAACGCTGACAATATGTCAGCGGGTCCTTTTTTTGGCAGGGCTGAAATGCAGTGGAAAGGGTTTTTTGGTATTGAGTTCATTTTCATGGCAAAGAGGGACATCCCAATTACTCTGATCACTCTTCATAACATTCTGGAGTCCAGTATATGCAAATTGCCATCATAAAAACTGAGGCAGCAGACTTTGTGAAAATTAATATTTTTGTGTCATTCTCAAAACTTTTGGCCACGACTGTACATATACTGTATGTCACATTGGGGTCACTCTACCAATTAATATAGAATTGGAATGCCCAAAACAAAAGATGATGGAACCTATATGCTATGTGTTATATCTAAGTGGAGTTAGAATGCCAAGGTCTTTAGAAGCCAAACATTAAAAAGAGTAGCTCCACTTTTGTTGAGGGGAGAAAAAAAATAAAAAAGAAACCACACACCAGTCCCTCTGGGTGATTAAAGGTGTATACATTGCAAGGATGTTAACAAAACAGACCAATCAGTTTCTGTTCTTACCAAAAAGCTGTATGTTGCACTGTTTTGGAATACTGATTCTATAATACTGAGACTATAATCAGCTGATGCACTTACAGTGTTCTAATGAGTAAAGTTGCAGTGTTTGCATTCCTTTAGAAGCAATTAACCTTTAGGGAGTATCTTAATAAAAAAAAAATAGTGCCTATTGCAGAGGATGCCTAAAACTTTACTTGCATCATATTGCAGAATCAGTGAGCCAATCTCACACAAGGAGGAAAGGACATTTCTGAGGAAGTTATGAACATCAACTGTGTACAGTCTCCAGGCAGCCATATTGCATTACTACAAAAGAATACAGCGCCTACAGACTGAAAAAAGGTAATTTTTAATAACATTAAATTACAAAATATGGCTTGTGTAGCAGTTGTTTATGTTATATTCTTTATTTACTATATTATTCACAAAAGTGGAGTTACCCTTTAAGTCTTTGAAATTAAATTACTTACATGGTGCCCCTGTAAATAAAATAGAAAATACATTAATTCCTATTGTAGCAGCATAAAATACTGGGAGTGCTCGCAGCCCATTAGGCACTGGATCCTCCTGAAATAAACAAAAACAAAAAAGAAGGTATTTCAGATCCAGTCATAGAAAAGTTAAAACCAAGATATATGGCAAGTTAAATCAATGGAAAGAGCTTAAAATATTGACAGTGGTTGTAAACCTCAGACATGATATACAGTACAAAAGATCTTTAGTCTTTACAATGGGCTGTCCAAAAACAGTCCAACTGCGGGATGGGCAGCACAGCAAACATTAACAGGATCACATAACAATGGGTCAAGAACAGGATCAACAAAAAGTTTAAAAAAAAAAAAATTATAGATATCTATAGATATAGATATAGATATCTATATCTATACACATACATACATATACATACACACACAATTTTGGCTCCTACCCATAGAGCGCTGCTTTTTTGTCTTTTGACAAGAACAGGATCAGCCGACTCAGAGCAGCTTGAAGCACCTTACACCTGAAACTGGCATTATATGAGTCCTGTACATGCACCTGGTAAAGCCTAACTAATGTGTGAACAGAAAACCAGGTAACAGCCTTGCTCATCTAAGAAACAGATGCACATAAGCCCATGAAGCACTAAGATTTAGCAGAGTGGAAGGAAAGGAATCCCATCTTTTAGACTATAGGCTAAAATGAGGCCTTGTCTAATTCACCTAGGAATGGGGGAGCTAGAAGCAGGTAGTCCCTAAAGGAACCTTATGGAAGGCAATTGCTGAAAGGAAGCTGTACATGAGAGGTAGACTCTAATAAGATGTACCACGTTGAACCCCTGGAGAGAAATGTTTTGTAACAGAACATAAGGAGGGAAGAACAATGTCCTGTGTAAAGTGGTTGTAAAACTCAGTGATGGAATTTGAACTAAGCACACATCTGCAGTGTTGACTGATCTCTCTCCAAAGTTCTAAGTGTAGTTTCTCTCTGGTGCTTCAGCATGAGTCACTTCTGAGAAGACACATGAGAGAAGAGCTCAAAATGGAACTCGTCTATTCACAACCCAGTTCTTCTGTGCGATCCTTTCCTCCAATCAGCTCTCGCACAGCAACTGCAGTCTCTTTCACCCTCTTCTCTGTGCTGCTCACAGTTGAAGAAAACTTTAACACGATCTGCACTATTAAAGAGTTGTAGAGCGGAGGTCGGCAACCCGTCAATCGCGGTCCACTTGACAGCAGGCAGGTGACAGGCAGACCGTCAATGGGTTCCTGCGCCGCCGACCTCTCTCTCTCTCTCTGAACAGCGAAGACCGGGACGAAGCACAGCTCGGGATGGAGGGTGGGAGGAGCTGACCAAATGAACTTTTTATGTTAAACCGCTGGTGATTAGATGCTAGGACACAGGGTGGTCCTAAGCAACCAATCACCAGCTTGCTAATATGAAAAGTCACTCTGCCAGCTCCCACCCTCTGAAAGGTACTGCCTCCGCTGTGTAGGACACTATGCTATGGGAGGGAAGGGGCAGAGGTGACTGCTATAGGGGAAAGGGGGGGGGGGGGCAGAAGACACACATGTGTGTGATGTGAAGGAGGCAGAGGACACCGTTACTGGCAGGGTCACCCCCATAGCTGTGTCTTCTACCACCCTTTTCTTATCACCCCCTCCCCCCCCCTGAACCCAGCCCACTCCTGAACCCTGCATTCTGAGCGCAGCCCACTCCTGAACCCTGCATTCTGAGCGCAGCCCACTCCTGAACCCTGCATTCTGAGCGCAGCCCACTCCTGAACCAAGCATTCTGAGCGCAGCCCACTCCTGAACCAAGCATTCTGAGCGCAGCCCACTCCTGAACCAAGCATTCTGAGCGCAGCCCACTCCTGAACCAAGCATTCTGAGCGCAGCCCACTCCTGAACCAAGCATTCTGAGCGCAGCCCACTCCTGAACCAAGCATTCTGAGCGCAGCCCACTCCTGAACCAAGCATTCCGAGCGCAGCCCACTCCTGAACCCTGCATTCCGAGCGCAGCCCACTCCTGAACCCTGCATTCTAAGCGCAGCCCACTCCTGAACCCTGCATTCTAAGCGCAGCCCACTCCTGAACCCTGCATTCTAAGCGCAGCCCACTCCTGAACCCTGCATTCTAAGCGCAGCCCACTCCTGAACCCTGCATTCTAAGCGCAGCCCACTCCTGAACCCTGCATTCTAAGCGCAGCCCACTCCTGAACCCTGCATTCTAAGCGCAGCCCACTCCTGAACCCTGCATTCTAAGCGCAGCCCACTCCTGAACCCTGCATTCCAAGCGCAGCCCACTCCTGAACCCTGCATTCTAAGCGCAGCTCACTCCTGAACCCTGCATTCTGAGCGCAGCCCACTCCTGAACCCTGCATTCTGAGCGCAGCCCACTCCTGAACCCTGCATTCTGAGCGCAGCCCAATCCTGAACCCTGCATTCTGAGCGCAGCCCAATCCTGAACCCTGCATTCTGAGCGCAGCCCAATCCTGAACCCTGCATTCTGAGCGCAGCCCACTCCTGAACCCTGCATTCTAAGCGCAGCCCACTCCTGAACCCTGCATTCTAAGCGCAGCCCACTCCTGAACCCTGCATTCTAAGCGCAGCCCACTCCTGAACCCTGCATTCTAAGCGCAGCCCACTCCTGAACCCTGCATTCTAAGCGCAGCCCACTCCTGAACCCTGCATTCTAAGCGCAGCCCACTCCTGAACCCTGCATTCTAAGCGCAGCCCACTCCTGAACCCTGCATTCTAAGCGCAGCCCACTCCTGAACCCTGCATTCTAAGCGCAGCCCACTCCTGAACCCTGCATTCTAAGCGCAGCCCACTCCTGAACCCTGCATTCTAAGCGCAGCCCACTCCTGAACTGTCCATGGATCTTTGTACTGTAGTGTAGGTCCTTGCATGCTATGAGAGAAAAATGGTGTGCACATGTGCAGCAAACTCTGGAGACCAAGACTTACACAAGTGCAATGGTGGCCTCAGGAAAAAAAGTCACAATAAACAGGGAAAATGGTGCCAAATATAATGAAAAGTGGGCCTAAACTGACTCTTCTGCCTATAAAGCTGCAACATACTTTTAAAATGTGGCAACCAGCTTTCTACTAAACCCCAGGGGATTGGAGCACAGCAACTACGTCCAGAAAAGGGCTGCAAGTCCGCACTTACTGCAGCAGATCATCATCTTCACAGGAGCAAAATATGCATGATCCTCATCCTGGCTTTGCCTACCTCAAAAGGCATACCTTCAAAGGTACCTTCAGGTACAGGGCTCCACTAACTAATGGACCATGGCCCTGGACCTGTATAACAGGCTGGGACTAACTCGACACAATGCACTATTTGCAAAGGCGAGTGCCTATTCAGGATCTAGCGCCTGAGGAAACATTGCAGGTCCACCCCACTTTTTCTTCCAGGCTCCCATAGACTCAACAGAGGAGTCAACCAATCCAGAAAGAGAGAGGCAAGTTACTCTCAGAAAGCAGACTTCCATCACCCAAGAACACTAGCAAAAAACTTAGCTTGAAGGGAGTGGGAGGGGTTATATAAGCGATGTCCTGGCAGTGGGGTCAATCAGGGAAGAAGTGGACTAGGTGTGGTCAGTTGCTGATTCACAAGCAACAGGCAACGCTGCTTTGAATTCAGAAAAAGTGCAGATCACCACAGGAAGCTGCACTAGTTGGACCAACAAACTCGATGGGAATGGCATACCCGTGCCGTTTCTTCAGAGCCATGCCACAAACAGCAACTCCCGCGTGAACGCATGTGAGTGGATGTCATCACCGGCGGTGACAGCACGCTGCTGGAGAGCTTCGATTTCAGGTAAGTCTTTCATAATATGCTAGTATGCGATGCAAAACCAAAAATCTTATATTTGGACAGTAGTATTGTCAGTCTGTTGGAAATGTTGGATGAATTAGCAGATTACACTAACAAATTGAAGCCAAACTCCAGCTCTTACTTTTTAGGTAGTTACAGTAAACTGTTTTTTTCTTCATTTTGTGATAAAGATTTAACATAAAATAAAAGCTTTTTAATCACAGGTACCAGTTAGTGGTAAATGGTTTGTCCTAACCCTCTAACTGCTACATCTGCAGGAAAATGTTTTAAATTTGAAAAAAAAACTTACTGGCAGGATCATTTGGTGAAAATAAAAGAACGCTTAAAGAGGAACTGCAGTCTGCTCACATAATTTGTAACAAAAATATCTTTGCCATTCTGAAGCTTCCCTCCAACCACTTTGCACATTTTATATATACTGTAATTCTGTACTTGCCAAAGATGCTGCAGAAATATCCCTCCACTGAGTCTAGCTTCAACCATTTTAACTGTGGGCAGCTGAAGCCGCTGCCTGTTCACTTCCTGGATTTACACAGAGGCACACCTCCAGCTCTGCAGCTCTCATTGGCCCTCTTATGATTCATCCCCCCTCCCTTCCTGGCAATCTCTCCAGAGAGAGCTGCCGTGCATGTCGTCATAAGCCTAGGCTTTTTACCACACAAGAAACAGGAAGTGAGCTGTATAAGGTATTTACTGTCAGAAAATAATATGTTTTACTATACAAATTTAAAACAAGGACAGAAGATTTAATAGACGGAAAGATTGGTAAAATATGGAAATAAGTGCAGCGCTGCACCAAATAGTATTGGAAAAAACAGAAAAAAAACAAAATTATATAGTGTACAATAAGCAGCTAACACACCTCTAGACAACAGGCAAAAGCAACAAATAATACAAATATAGTGTAGCGCTATGTGCACATATAAATAATGTGTCAGCTTTACCTTAACACACAAACAATATTGTAACAATAAGTGATACAGATAACGTAAAAAGTGACTGCAGTGAATAAATAGCGTGAATCAAAAAATATGACAAATATAAAATAAAAAAAAGTGTTTTTTTTTTTTTAAAAAAACATACATGTGTGATGAATCAAATAATATAGTTCATAAAAAATTGACAATTATATTGATGATAAAATAGTGGGATAGAAAACCACCAGTCTATAAATATATAAAGTGCAAAAAACTCCTGGGATTTCTACGTAAACGGAATAGTTCACTTCTGGCAAATGGATATGAAGGAAATCGCAAATGGGTGGAAGATCAAAATAAGTGACAGGACCATCACCGGAGCATCAAAAGAGGCTTACCAGAGTCTGATGACCTGAAAAGACATACGTCTTACAAGTCTCAGAAAGCGTGATGACCACCAGGTCTGGCGAGAAGAAACATCAAATAATCCTCAGCTTCCGAAAGGAGGGAGGGAGGGAGGAAGGGTCTCACCAAGGTTTTGATCGTCCCCAAGATAGTCCAACAGGCCCAGTAGATGTTTTAAAAATCATGCGAGAAGAAAAACTCACATGGCATCATATCGTTTAAAGACGACAATTTATTAAAATGGTAAAAATAAAACACTCACATGGTAGAAGATCAGAAACAGCTTATATAAAATCAGTTGCTGTAATCGTAAGGGGTCCACCCGACATGTTTCGGCGTACAAAGCCTTCATCTGGGGTGAAGGCTTTGTACGCCGAAACATGTCGGGTGGACCCCTTACGATTACCGCAACTGATTTTATATAAGCTGTTTCTGATCTTCTACCATGTGAGTGTTTTATTTTTACCATTTTAATAAATTGTCGTCTTTAAACGATATGATGCCATGTGAGTTTTTCTTCTCGCATGATTTTTAAAACATCTACTGGGCCTGTTGGACTATCTTGGGGACGATCAAAACCTTGGTGAGACCCTTCCTCCCTCCCTCCTTTCGGAAGCTGAGGATTATTTGACGTTTCTTCTCGCCAGACCTGGTGGTCATCACGCTTTCTGAGACTTGTAAGACGTATGTCTTTTCAGGTCATCAGACTCTGGTAAGCCTCTTTTGATGCTCCGGTGATGGTCCTGTCACTTATTTTGATCTTCCACCCATTTGCGATTTCCTTCATATCCATTTGCCAGAAGTGAACTATTCCGTTTACGTAGAAATCCCAGGAGTTTTTTGCACTTTATATATTTATAGACTGTTTGGTGGTGGTTTTCTATCCCACTATTTTATCATCAATATAATTGTCAATTTTTTATGAACTATATTATTTGATTCATCACACATGTATTTTTTTATTTTTATTTTTTTTAAAAACAACTCATTTTTTTGATTTTATATTTGTCATATTTTTTGATTCACGCTATTTATTCACTGCAGTCACTTTTTACGTTATCTGTATCACTTATTGTTACAATATTGTTTGTGTGTTAAGGTAAAGCTGACACATTATTTATATGTGCACATAGCGCTACACTATATTTGTAATAGACGGAAAGGTGAAAAAAAATTACTGAAGTTCCGCCTTAAAAAAAGAAAACAAATGCAGCCATCACATCTAAAACTGGTTAGCTGCAACATAATATTCCTTTTTTGGGTTTAGTACTGCTGTAAGCAGCAAATACAACACTACTCACTTTAGTGCAAGTTTGAAGAATCCACTTGCACTTGGCTGTAAAAATGAATATGTTAAACAAGGATAATAACGTGATTTACCTTATTCAAGATGAAATACTTAATCAACAAAAAGAGAGCACCAGACATCAGGCCGGATAGCAAGGGTGAAATGAACCAGGAAGCAACTGCAATAGAGATTCAACAGTAAAATAAGAAAAAATATATACATTCCATATGTTCAAAATTAAAAACAATGCACAATACTATTTTGTTACCAATGAAAACCATGCATTCAACCCAGCATGCAAAATCATCAGACCACTGTACAAATTGCCCCAGCAAATTCCTTGATTACATGCCATATTATGCAATAGGCCATGTTACAGTCCAAAGTCTATTCTTGTCAAATATTGAAATTTGGTTGCAATGCTCAAAAAGACAAAAAAAGAAAAATAAAATCGAGAGATTGGCATCAGGTATATTCAAGCAATGCTTACTTATCTTCCTATTGATAAATAAGGACAATAAATGCCTAAAGTGGGGTACACTAACAAAATGAGGCTAATGTTCATCCGATTTTTCTTGAGGTTTCACAGCAAAGCAGAACTGATGAAAGAAAATTCGTACGAAAATTCTAACGAATATTCTCGTACGACAAAGGCTTTTTTGTTGTTTATTGTTTCTGATCATACACAGTCTTTTTCTGATTTTTCTTGTACAAAAATTGTACGAAAACGGTACACATTAAAAAGCTGCTCATATTTCAACTCCGTCTTGGCAAAATAAGGTCTTCTCTTTAGAGTTAGGGCACTTTCACACTGGCAGCGCCTAGCCGTTGGCGGTAAAGCGCCGCTATTTTTAGCGGCGCTTTTAACCCCCGCTAGCAGCCGAAAAAGGGTTAAAAGCGCCTCTTTGCCGGCGCTGCCCATTGGGGGCGATTTAGGAGCGGTTTATACACCACTCCTACAGCACCTCAAAGATGCTGCTTGCAGGACTTTGAGAGTCCTGCCAGCACACCGCTCCAGTGTGAAAGTACTCGGGCTTTCACACTGGAGTGACAGGAGAGGCTCTTTACAGGTGCTATTTTTAGTGCTATAGCTCCAATAAAGCGCCTCAGTGTGAAAGGGGTCTTAGGGATACAGATAATCATGTATTTAACATCCCTGCCTTTTATTTCTGTAGCTAGTGGCCCAAGCACGCTGTAGTAGTAAGTCTCAGATATCACAAGACCTTTTTTTACCCCACAATTTCCTGACTTATAACTACTAGTATATTTTTCTTGAATCAGCACAAGTAAGTGTGGGGCTGGTAGGTTGCATCGCTGAAGCTACAAGAGATTCCTGAAAACTTTGATATAATATTTCCAACTAGGGATCAACCGATTATCTGTGCGGCAGATATTTACTTTTTTAGAAGTATCGGTAAAAAAACTGACCGATATTGCTCCAAGGGGTTTTACCATGGCGATGCCTGCAGCTATCACCCCAGTACCGTTCTTTGGACCGGACGGTCGGCTTTATTGTAATAACTGATGCGGCTCGGCTGTTATTACAAGCAGCGGGAGAGGACATACAAACTCCCCCCCAGGCAACCCGCCGGCACTTCCACCGGATGGCCGAAGACCCGAGCGAAGCTAGTAACCCGGAAGCGATGTCATGACATCACTTCCCGGATTACTTACTACCTTAAAAAGGTGCCAGTTTTAAAAAAAATAAAGTACTCAAAAAGGACAAAGGAGGGATTTGGGGTCTTATACCTGTCACTGCCTATTACTGTCACAAGGGATGTTTACATTCCCTGTGACAGCAATAACAGTGATAAAAAAAAAAAAAATTTAAATGTACAAAATATCAGCAAAAAATAGGATTTTTTAAAACAGCTTACCTGTAAAATCCTTTTCTTTCGATGGACATCACGGGACACAGAGCCTCAGTAATTACTGATGGGTTATATAGGTATCACTGGTGATTGGACACTGGTCACACCCTAATCAGGAAGTTCAACCCCCTATATAATCCCTCCCCTTGCAAGGATACCTAAGTTTTGTAGCCAAGCAATATAGTGTATTAGAAGAGGGGCGGGACCTCTGTCTCCCGTGATGTCCATCGAAAGAAAAGGATTTTACAGGTAAGCTGTTTTTAAAAAATCCTAAATTTTCTTTTTCTCGAACATCATGGGACACAGAGCCTCAGTAATTACTGATGGGATGTCCCAGAGCAATGCTACCTGAGGGGAGGGGAACCACAACCAAGTAGGGTGCAATCAGACCTGAGGACCTCGTACTGCTGCCTGCAGCACACTACGCCCAAAGGCGATATCCTCATGCCTTCTCACATCCACCTGATAAAATCTGGTGAATGTATGAACTGAAGACCAGGCTGCGGCCTTGCAGATTTGAGCCATAAAGGGCCAGTGATGCACTGGCCAAGAAGCACCAATAGCCCTTGTGGAATGTGCCCTGATCTGAAACGGAGTAATCTTCTGTTTCAAACCGTAAGCTTGAATGATCAATTGTCGAATCCACTTAGAAATGGTAGCTTTTGATGCTGCTTGTCCTCTACTGGGTCCTTCTGGCAGCACAAACAAAACACCCGTCTTGCGAATCTGAGCAGTTGCTTCCAGATAGGCCTTGACTGCTCTTACTACATCCAAAGAATGTAGTGACCCTTCTTCTGTAGAAGAGGGATCTGGAAAAAAGGAAGGCAGAACAATGTCTTGGTTTAGATGAAAATCAAACCACCTTCGGTAAAAAACTAGGATGAGGGCGCAGTACCACTCTATCCTTGTGAACAATCAAATAAGGCTCTTTACAGGAAAGAGCTGCTAATTCTGAAACTCTTCTAGCAGAAGAGATGGCTACCAGAAAAATTAACTTCCTTGTCAGCAAGACCAAAGGAATCTGACGTATTGGTTCAAAAGGCTGTTTCTGTAACAGACAGAACCAAGTTCAAATCCCAGGGGTTTAGGGGCGTCTTAACCGGAGGATTAAGCCGCGTCACCCCCTGCATAAAGTTTTGGGCCAAAGAATGCGAAGCAAGTGGCCGTTGAAATAATACTGATAAAGCCGAGACCTGGCCCTTGATGGTACTCAAGGCCAGCTTCATCTCTAATCCCAATTGTAGAAAATCACATATTTTCTGGGATGCCAACCCCTGGATTCACACCAGGATATATAAGCTTTCCAGATTCTCTGATAAATCATTCTGGAAGCTGGCTTCCTTGCATTGATCAAGGTAGATACCAGAGGACCTGAAAGTCCACGATTCTTCAGAACGTGGGTCTCAATAGCCAAACCGTCAAATTTAGCATTTGTAAGGCAGGATGGAACACTGGACCTTGAGATTACAGGTCTGGGCGTACCGGTAGGGTCCACGGGGAACCCACCGTCATCCTTACCATTTCTGCATACCAAGTCCTTCTGGGCCAAGCGGGGGCCACCAGAAGTACCGACTTCCTTTCCAGCCTGATCCTGCGAAGGAGTCGTGGCAGTAGCAGAATAGGCGGAAATGCATAAATCAGTGAGAACTGATGCCACGGAATCACCAACGCATCTGTCCCGCATGCAAGAGGATCCCTCTTCCTTGCCACAAATCTGTCTATCTTTTTGTTGCATCCGGATGCAAAGAGATCTGCATCTGGGACCCCCAATCTTTGGCATATGGCCCAAAAGACGTCGGGAAGCAGAGACCATTCCCCTGGGAGTAACTGCTGGCGATAGTCTGCCTGCCAGTTCTCTATCCCTGGAATGAAAAAAACTGCCGATATGCCTGGCACCTGCATCTCTGCTCAGGCTAAGATCTGGATCACCTCCTTTTGAGCAGCTCGGCTCCGGGTGCCTCCCTGATGATTGACATATGCCACTGCTGTGGCATTGTCGGACTGGATCCTGACCGGCCAACCCTGTAGCCTGATAGTCCAGGCTTTTAGGGCTAGATATACCGCACGGATCTCCAGAATGTTGATGGTTAGGGTCCTCTCAGTCTCAGACTATAGCCCCTGGATCGCAGACTGTTCCAGAACTGCTTCCCAACCTGACAGACTGGCATCTGTTGTTACCACCGTCCAGGTAACCGGTAGAAAGGATTTCCCCTTCTGCAGGTTTTCGGGTATGAGCCACCAATTGAGGCTCTGACGCACCGCATGCGACAGGTGCATCGGAAAATCTAATGCCTGAACCTTCTTGTTCCAGGCCGACAGAATACTGTGTTGCAGTAGTCTTGAATGGAACAGAGCATAGGAAACTGCTTCGAATGAAGACCCCATCTTTCCTAGCAGCCTCATACAAAGGCGGACAGAAGGCCCCTTCTTGGTCCTGACTGTCAGAATCAGCTCCCTTAAAGCAGATATCTTTGCCTGAGGTAGAAATACTTTCTCCTGGCTTGTATCTATGATCAGACCTAAATACTCCAGTCTTCTTACTGGGTTTAGGAAAGATTTTCCTGGGTTGAGGATCCAACCTAGATGTTCCAGATACTTGACCGTGGTCCACAAGTTCCCATTCAAGGAAGCTACCGACTGGTCTATCAAGAGCAGGTCGTCTAGGTATGCTATGACAGTCATACCCTGAGCCTTTAATCTGGCCAGAGGAGGAGCCGCGATCCTTGTGAACACTCGAGGTGCAGTGGCTATCCCGAAGGGCAGAGCCACAAACTGGAAATGGCACCCTCCTACTACTTCGAACCGCAGAAACTTCTAATGAGTAGGAAAAATGGGCACATGTAGATATGCATCTCTGATATTAATCGATGCCAATAATTCTCCTCCCTGCAGGATGGAAACTATTGTCCAAATTGATTCCCTGCGGAAGGACTGAATCCTTAAGAATTGATTCAGATGTCTTAAATCCAGAATGGGTCTGACATCCCCATTTGGTTTTTGGACCGTAAAAAGGTTGGAATAGAAACCCAATCCTTGATCCTTTGTGGGAACCACCCTGATGACCTCCTGCGACAAAAGTCGCTCTAACGCTAGAAGGAGCGACTGCTTCTTCTCTGGGTCTCTGGGAACACTTGATCTGAGGAAATGAGGAGAGGGAAATTCTTGGAACTCCAGCTTGTACCCTAAGGTTACCGTGGAGATTACCCATCTGCCCCCGAAGTGCTCCTGCCAGAGCTCTAAGAACTGTAGCAGTCTTCCCCTCATTCGAGCGAGCGGAGGCGCCCCTTCATGAAGAGGCCTTAGTGTCTTGTCTAGAAGACTTCTTCCCCCAGGACTTCTTTTGTCCCTGGGGTTGACTCTTGTTTGTAGCCCCAGACAGAGGCCGTAGCCCCTGGCGCTGGGGAGTGAGTCCGTTTGAAAGAGGGACATTTACTCTTCTTAACAGGTAAGAGTACTTTTCCCACAGGAGATTCTCTTGATATAGTTATCCAAGTCTTCTCCAAACAACCTTGCACCACGAAAAGGGGTGCTTCGGCTGACCAATTTTTCAACCATAAGATTCTACGCATATGCACCAACCCAAGTGAAAGACAAGAGGTTTGCATGATAGAATCTCTGATGGCGTCAACAACCTAACATAAGGCCGCTGGAAGGTTAGCACACCCCTGGGCCTGTTGTTCAGGTAATACTTTGGTGACCTACTTAACCTGGTCTCTTAAGTACTGACAGACTCCAATCGCTGCTGATCCTGCTAAGGAAAAAACATCCTTTAATAAGGATTCCATCTTTTTATCCACAGGATCCCTGAGCATCTGAGCGTTGTCTACAGGACAAGTCAGACTACTATTTACAGAGGGAATGGCCGCATCAATGGCCGGCATTCCCCACATCTTAATAAATTTTTCTTCCATAGGATAAAGTGCTGAAAACTTTTTCGGCGGAAGAAATCGCTTATCTGGGTGCTTCCACTCAGAATAAAAAGGAGCTTTTCAAGTAATTTATGAACAGGAAAAGCATGTGCTGCTTGGAAAGGTTTCAGTGACCCCAAAGCAGAAGAGGATTCTTTAGCAGTTTCAGGTACGGGCAACTTAAATGTGGAGCGGACCAATCCAGTAAGGATCTGCACTAAGACTTTCTCCTCTTGGGAAGTCGCAGAGGATCCCTCTCCACCTGATTCCTCCGAAGAGGAATCATCCGTCCCATCCCGATCCTCTGAAAGGGATTCATCTCCTTTATCCCAGAACTCCTCTTCCTGAGGGTCTTGGGGAACAGAAGAAGGCCTAGTGCGTTTTCTTCTACTGAGTGAAGACGTAATCACTGCCATTAATCATTCCTCTAGACCATTAATGGTTGAGGAAAAAAACCTCTTGTGTAATATATACAGGGGCTGAAGTGCCAGAAGCAGGTGTAGCCCCTGACCCCAACGGCTCTCCCTGGCTAGCCATCCCTGGCCCTTCAGGGGGGGAGGATGCTGCTGACAGGGGGCCCTCAGAACCTGAACGAGATCCCCTAGTGTCTCTGGTTCTTGGGGTGCTTGAACCTCTTCTACCCATAGTGCAAAGCAACAAAGGTGTGAGGTATACAAATGAACACTGCCTGCTGAGCGATGTAGTCTGGCTAAAAGCCTTGCTACCCAATGCTCAGTCTGGTGTTACTTCAGTAAATGCTGCCTAGGAGAATGCCTGTGTCCCACCTTACATGCGACCGTCAGCTCTGTGTCTCTCCAAAGGCTGTGTGCACCTGTACAGAGTGCCTTTAATAGCCTGCAGCTGGCCTGAGTGGGAGTCTAAGCACCTGTGCTGACGTCCCGCCCCCCCTCGAGTTTTGAAAAAAAACGAGCGCTTCCCGCGCTGGGCGACTCTCCTGAAATACTATGGAGGAAGGCTGGGGGAGGGGGAGGAGGCAGAGAAGCTGGTAGTGAAGACCTGCCTAAAAAACGGCAATGGTCGGAAATGGCGGCCGAGGCAGCGGTGCCTGGGCGGTATAACCACTTTCTAGACCCCTGTGGCCTCCCTCTCTGTAGCCTGGGGGGAACATTCAAACATGAGAAATCCCCCCCATCCATCCTACCGTGAGCCGGCCTGAGACCCTGAAACATGTGCAGCATGAACACTGAGACAGACAATCCAGCATGACAAGGTTTGTGCTCTTGGCAGCCCCCGGTGGTCACAATAGGCATAGCATGCATTTACATTAAAGGTGAAACCTACTAGAATTAGAAAATTCTGTGGAATCTCCTCTTACCTTATCCAGCCGCAGGGTTCAGTTTACACAGACCCAATCTTCACCTCTCACGGTGGGCTCCGTTTGAAAAAACCGTCAGAGACTGGGTCCCCCTACGAATAGGGGGATCCTGCAGTTCTGGGCCCGTAAAGCACCCAGCTAGAAATTAGGCTAGAAAACCATTTTCTAATATGCGGGGTCCAGCTCTCTAAAAAGAGAAGTGTTACAGGTAAAAACCTCGTTTCTTCGGACACGAGGCCCGGGTACCATCCAATTCGGCCTAGAAAGGACACTTTGAATGGATCCGGTCTGCCTAGCTTGCCCCAGTATAGGATATAGGATATTCCCTTTGGGGCTTCAGCACAGGACATCTTTACACGTCCATCACCTAAGACACTGGCGTAAAAACTGAGGTATCCCTGCAAGGGGAGGGATTATATAGGAGGTTGAACTTCCTGATTAGGGTGTGACCAGTGTCCAATCACCTAGTGATACCTATATAACCCATCAGTAATTACTGAGGCTCTGTGTCCCGTGATGTTCGAGAAAGAAAATATCATCTATCAGCAGGAGAGGTGGCCGAAATATCGATATCGTATTGGCACCGAAAAAACTATATCGGTCGATCCCCATTTCCAACAACCGTCATGTTTGCACTAACCAGCTGAACATGCGCCCAGAGGGAAACCATATCACAGGAAGTGACCTTTAAAAGAAAAAAAATTATACAGAAAAGCAGAGCCTGATGCATACCAAAATGCATGGAAACATGCTACTGCTTCTGTGAGCTTCAGGTGAAAATGGAAACTAAATTATGAGACACCAACTTCAAAGCAAGCAAAGTTGAAAAATGGTGCTAAAAAAAATAAAAATAAAATGGGATAGTGTTTTAACCCCTTCATGACCACGCTATAGCCAAATGACAGCTACAGTGAGGTTGCACATTGCCAAGAGGGAGTCATATGACGTCCTCCCGTGCTTGAGCATTGGCAGTGATCTGTAATCAGCTGATCACAGATCAGGGTAAAGAGCCAATCACAGCAGCTCTCTACCATGTGACCAACTGTGTTCAATCACAGCTGATCACAGTGTAAACAGCATTTGCCAGTTATCGGCAATCCTCTCCTCGCACTGAAATTGCGTGAGAAGATGAGAGCTAAGCAGCAATCCACACAGGGGACATCTACACTGATCATCAAGGTCCTGATTACCAGTGCAGCCCCATCAGTGCACATTAGTGAAGGAGAAAAATTACTTGTTTACATAATGTTATATCAAAACAGAGAAAATTGTTTTCCCTTTTCAAAATTTTACCAAAATAAAAAACCCAGTGGCAATTAAATACCACCAAAAGAAAACTCTATCAGTGTAAAAAAAAAAATAAAAAAAATTTCATATGGGTACAGCGTTGCATGACGGCACAATTGTCATTCAAAATGCGACAGCTGAAAATAGGCCTTGGCAAGAAGGGGGTGAAATTGTCCAGTAGGCAAGTGGTTGATGAATAAAACAAAAACACACTTAGTTATAAGACTAAGGCTCCATACACACTGGGCTTAAAAAAAAAACCGCTCATATCGGAGTAATTTTTTTGTACAAAGTTTAGATGAGTTTAGGAGAGTTACGTGAACCAGGTGGGGTTTTTTCCTGCCTCTAAACGTTAAGCTCAAAATATGCCTGTAATCGTTCTAATGTGCATGACACATATAATAACATTGAGCTGCTCCTTCTACAGGCAGAACACAAAACTCAAGTAGAAGCAACGTTTAAGCCAGTGTGCATGGAGCCTAATACTTCATCTAACAGACATGCTTTACTTTTTTTTTTTTTTTTTTTTTTTTTTAGACATCCTCTATTTTGTAACAGGAGTTTCATCACATCTGAGGAGGTTGGCTACAGTTAACGGATGCCAAGATATAAATAAACTTCAGCTATCGAGTAGTACATTAAGATGTAAAGGACTCCAAACAAGGGTTTAGTGGCACAGAGGAGATGAAAAGAAAATTCAAATTTACTTGAAGAGGAAATATCATTTGATGTGAAGTAGCCCACAGACAGAAAAAATCCCCAGAGCCATTACAGAGACTTCCCTTGTCCATGTAACTGCTGCGCTTATAAACCTACCACAAAATGTTGTGAGATGGTTTTAAGCAAATCACTATTACACAAAAATTCTGACACATGGCCAAGGCTGCACTCCTTATAGGTGTCTTGCTTCCTACACTAAATCAACCATTGCCTACAAATTTGCTTGTGGATATATGACTTCCCTTTTTATGACAGGCTGGGTCATGCCAAAATAAACAAGCTTCCTGCAGGATGCATCAGAGAGTCCCGCCTGATCAATATCCACTTAGATGCTGAATAGGTGCAAAAGAAAATCTAGTTCCAAAATGAATGCATCTGACCTAAATATATTTACACTTCATCATCCACTAGTTCTGCTCAGTCACCAAATACAAGGATGTATGTACACCCAAAAATCTGGCAACTTGAATATAAATAGGCCAGAGAGACCTGATCACAAAGTAAACACCTAGTTTTTAACCTAAAGTTGCTTTTGTGCTTTAGTACTTTGTATGCCAAAAAAGTGCAATTATATAAAAAGATAGAGAATAAATACAGTACGTTTTTGTGAATAGATTATATTCATTCTTGATACCATATCTCCTACCTACAGCAAGTACATGTGAGTGAATGTTGCGCATTTAGGGAAGATAATTGTAACTGAAAGAAAACCTCTTCTGCACTATATATTGAGACACATACACCATGTTTAGCCCAGATATTTCTTGAAATGTATTCCACATACCCTCACTCAATAAAGGAAATGTCAATTACCAATCTTGACAAGCTGCATCCACTGCACGCTATGTGTACCAATGGCAACCAGGGAGAATCCAATTGTTGCTCCGACAATGCAATGCGTTCCAGAGATAGGAAGCTTCAAGAAAGATGCAATCAACTGCCAAACAGCCGAACCTGCAAAAAAGAATTCGGATATTAGACAAGTAATACATACTGCTGAATTTCCCCATAAGCAACATAACCAGTTTACATTTTCAAATAAAGCTTGCGTTTCCATTACATACCTTGTTTTAGGCCCAAAGACCTCATATCTGGTTCCTTGCGCTTCTATACGCAATGCAAGCAGATTGTGGCTTGTTTGAGGGGCCAGCAGGGTGCTGAACAAAGCTTCCTAAAAACATAGCACCCTGTCTCAGTATTCCTCTCAAGAGCCATCAACCTTGACCAAGCAAGTTCTGCCAATACCAAAATGCCTTGCTTGATGGATGTCAATCAGGGGTGTACATTCCTAGGTAGACTGTATTTGTATTTAGTGTGCCCTAGGTAATGACCACATACGGGCATACATTATCACAGGGGCTGATATCTACCACATGAAAAGGATGGGCAAAGACAGTAAAGGCTGGGGGGAAAGAGTTAGATAATGCTGGACATCCTCCATCCAAAATAAGGCATGCTCTGACACGATACAGCTTTTAATGCACACTTTGAGAAGGTCACATCAGAGCAAGCAATTTCAGAAGCCTGTAGAACACAGGCTGAAGGTGAAGGCTTGAGTTTAAAAATGGGAAAATAATAATTATAGTGAGTTTTGTGGTTTACCAGAAAACACTTTGATATGTTCATTTTTTTACGGTTCCTATTAGGCTGAAAGATTTGAACTCAGCGAGAGGAACGATAAAAACCGATATAGACAGCCACCAAAGCTGGGCAATAGCTTCATGTTCCTCATCTGCTGAGTGCACCATTAAAGTTGTTGTAAAGGCTGAATTTTTTTTACCTTCATGCTTTCTATGTGAAGATAGAAAAAAAAAAAAAAAAAAACACAACAACAACAACACACACCACACTACGTGCTGCTCCCCCCCAATACTCACCCCTCGATCCAGTGATATGCAGCACGGTAGCCTCGGCTGTCCCAGGTCTCTCTCTCCTCATTGGCTGCGATAAAGCAGCGGGAGCCAGTGGCTCACACTACGGTCAATCAAAGCTAGTGAGCCCATGAAGAGAGAGCTTGTGCGGGGCTGAGCCACGGCTCTATGTGTCTTATGGACGTATAGAGCTGTGCTCTGCAACAAGCATACACCAGTGCCCCCATAGCAAGGGGCTTGCTATGGAGCAACTGGTCAAGGGGGAAAAGGCAGGAGTGCAGGCAGGGGACCTAAGAAGAGGATTGGGGCTGCTCTGTGCAAAACCATTGCACAGAGCAGGTAAGTAAAACAGGTTTGAAAAAGAAAAAAAAAAAGAAAAAGAAAAAAAAGAAACACACACACACACACACACACACACTAAAGAAAAGTACAGCTGTGGGTAAACGTTTTGAGAATGGCACAAATATTTTCACAAAGTCTTCTGCCTCAGTGTTTATGATGCCAATTTGCATATACTCCAGAATGTTATGAAGAGTGATCAGATGAAGTCCCTCTTTGCTATGAAAATAAAAACTTAATCCAATAAAAAAACATTTCCACTGCATTTGTGAAGAATGTTTCAAGGCGTCCAAGAAAGTCCAGGACCGTCTCCTACAGTTTATTCAGCTGCAGGATCGGGGCACCACCAGTGCAGAGCTTGCTCAGGATTGGCAGCAGGCTGTTGTGAGTGCATCTGCACACACTTTGAGGTGAAGACTTTTGGAGGATGGCCTGGTGTCATGTAGGGCAGCAAAGAAGGCACTACAGGGACAGACTAATAGTCTGCAAAAAGGTACAGAGATTGGACTGCTGGGGACTGGGGTAGTCCTTTTCTCTGATAAATCCCCTTTCACATTGTTTGGGGGAACTGGAAAAAACCTGATCTGGAGAAGAAAAAGTGAGCACTATCATCAGTCCTGTGTCATGCCAACAGTAAAGCATCCTTAGACAATTCATGTGTGGGGTTGCTTCTCAGCCAAGGGAGTGGGCTCACTCACAATTTTGCCTAAGAACTAGGGCTGAAACAACTAATCGATTGACAACTAATCGATTATGAAAATATGAAATTACTAATCGATTAATCGGCCAGTAACATAATGGGGTTAAAAAACACTAAAATGAGCCCTTTATAGTACAAAAAGAACAAATCGCTACTGTAAATATTACTTTCACAGGTCTACAGTAAAAAAATGAGCAACTTACAGTAGTGATTATCTGTTTTTTTGTACTATAAGGCCCCTTTCACACTGGGGCGGTAGGGGGGCGTCGAGGGTAAAACAGCGCTATTTTTAGCGCTGTTTTACCGCGGTATTCGGCCGCTAGCGGTGCGGTTTTAACCCCCCGCTGGCGGCCGAAAAAGGGTTAAAACCACTCGTATAGCGCAGCTATAGCCGCGGTATTGCCACGGTATAGCCGCGCTGTCCCATTGATTTCAATGGGCAGGAGCGGTTTAGGAGCGGTGAATACACCACTCCTTCACCGCTCCAAAGATGCGGCTGACAGGAGATTTTTTCTTCTCCTGCCAGCGCACCGCTTCAGTGTGAAAGCCCTCGGGAGGCTGGTGGAGGCGGTTTGTAGGCGGTATTTTTAGCGCAATAACGCCTGCAAACCGCCCCAGTGTGAAAGGGGCCTATAGGGCTATTTTTAGTTTTTTTTAACCCAATTATGTTACTAAACGTCTTAGACCTGGTTCACACCTATGTGTTTTTTTGGTGCTTTTTGCAGAAACGCACTACAGTTCATTTACATGGTTTCCTATGGGACAAATTCACATCTATGTTTTTATCAGCCGCTGCGTATTTGGAAAGGGTCGGGACTTTTAACGCAAAACGGTGCTTTTTTTGGTTCAATATACTTCAATGGAGAAGCTGCAGAAAAGCATGTAATGCATTTTTTGCAGAAATTTGTGTTTTTTTAATCTGCCCAACAAATTGCCCAAAAAACAAAACAGCAAAAAGCACTGCAGAAACAGATCAAAAGGCAAACTGCATAGGTGTGTACCGAGCCTTATACTGGACACACCGATTCATTTTCAGACCAGAATATTCAGACGAAAAATCTTTGTACATTCGCTGAATGAAAGAATGTTGTTTGAAATTTTCACTCCTTTTTAAAATCAATGTAATTTCTGAACGAAAACTACATACTCTGAAAATTCTTTTGACCAAGAAGTTTTCTATAATTTCCAAATTTTACCATCACTGTGGTTGAAAACAAATGTCGATTTGACCCCACTAACAATTAGAAAATCAAATGAACGTTCTTAAAATGGCTTTTTTTTTTTTTAAGGAAAACATTGTTTTTTAAATAAAAAAAAGTGATCTCCGAGTCTGATATTTACCAGATTTACCCTTTAATAGTATATACAGAATATCTCTTCTGTCTGTTATTCTCAGAGTGGATTAGATATTTTGCTTCCTAACCATATACTGTAGTTGGTTATTTATATTTACCACTGCATAGAGATATTTAAGAATAAATTGCCTTTTTTTAAACTTTACATATTAACTAAATTATACACCACACTTTTTTTTTTTTATTAACCGATTAATCGAAACAATAAATCGGCCAACTAATTGATTATGAAAATAATCGTTAGTTGCAGCCCTACTAAGAACACAGCCATGAATAAAGAATGGTAAAAAACATCCTCCGAGAGCAACTTCTCCCAACCATCCAAGAACAGTTTGGTGACAAACAATGCCTTTTCCAGCATGATGGAGCACCTTGCCATAAGGCAAAAGTGATAACCAAGTGGCTTGGGGAACAAAAACATGGACATTTTGGGTCCATGGTCAGGAAACTCCTCAGACCTTAAGCACTTGACAACTGGGCACTTAAACCCCCTTCCTAACCAGACCAATTTTCTGCTTTCGGTGCTCTCACATTTTGAATGACAATTACTCAGTCATGAAACACTGTACCCATATGAATTTCTGTCCTTTTTTTCCTACAAAACAGAGCTTTCTTTTGGTGGTATTTAATCACCGCTGGGTTTTTTGTGCTATAAAATAAAAAAATAAAATAAAAAAATGAAAATTCGGTCAAAAAAAAAAAAAAAAAAATTATCTTTGTTTCTGTTAAAATTTATTGGCGAGTATTGGCAGAGTTTTGCACATTATTGCAGAGTTTTGCACATTATTGCAGAGTTTTGCACATTATTGCAGAGTTTTGCACATTATTGCAGAGTTTTGCACATTATTGCAGAGTTCTGCACATTATGGGCACAGAGCAGCACTGTGGGCACAGAGCAGCACTGTGGGCACAGAGCAGCACTGTGGGCACAGAGCAGCACTGTGGGCACAGAGCAGCACTGTGGGCACTACAGATCCAGCCCACAGAGCTGCTAAAAACGATCTCTCCCCCTCTCCCACTGTACAGATCGGTACAGAGAGGGGAAGGAGGAATCATCATCATGACGCCGGTTTGTTTACAAGTGATCGCTCAGTCATTTGATGGAGCGATCACGTGGTAAACAGCCGCTACAAGTGCCCATCTACCACGATCTGTGATGCGGCAGGTCTTCCGGGGGGGGGGGGGGGCACGCAAGAGAAACATTCTGGGAGGACGTCCATGGACGCCCTCCCAGAATAAGCCGACTGCGCTGTAGCCGTCTTTCGGCTATGGCCCGGTCGGCAAGTGGTTAATCCCATTGAGAATTTGCGGTCAATCCTCAAGGAGGAAGGTGAACAAAAAACCTCCAAAATTCTGAGAAACTCCAAGCATTGATTATGCAAGAATGGGCTATCAGTCAGAATGTGGCGCAGACGTTGATTGACAGCATGCCATGGCGAATTGCAGAGGTCTTTAAAAAGAAGAGTCAATACTGCAAATATTGACTCTTTGCATAAACCTGAATGTAATTGTCAATAAAAGCATTTGACACTTACGAAATGCTTGTAATTATACTTCAGTATAGCATAGAACAGGGGTCTTTAAACCACTGCCCTCCAGTTGTTCATGAACTACAATTCCCATCATGTCTAGTCATGTCTGTGAATGTCAGAGTTTTACAATGTCTTATGGGAAGTGTAGTTCTGCAACAGCTGGAGGGCCGTAGTTTGAGGATCCCTGCCATAGAACCATCTGACAAAAAGATCTAAAACACTGAAGCAGCAGACTGTTAAAATGAATATTTGGGTTATTCTCAAAAGTTTTGGCCACGGCTATAGTGCTGCAGCAATTGAATAGCTTTGACTGAAATTTTGATAGCTGGCACTAATTGTATTCTATAGTTTCACTAGCCATTAGGGCCCATTCCCACATGTGGCCAGGCATGGTAAAACAGGGAGTGGTAAAACCATGTCTTAACTGTCTAAGTCCCCTTTTACACAGGGAAGATTTTGTTCCGATTAGCATGTGGTCTGTAAATTTATGGCAGATGACACATCTGTGTCCACAAAACCCGCTCTGCTCTATGGGTGTCCAGGAGGAAATGACGTACCTTGCCACGGCTAAGCTAGGACGGAAGTAAACCTTTGTACTTCAAAAAAGGTAACAAATAATAAAAAAAAAAAAAAAAGGTATATTTAAAAAGGAGGGGTGGTCTTTAGTTTAAGACCAAGTAGTAAAGTTGGGTGGAACTCCACTTAAAAAAAAAAAAAAAAGCCTGGATTTAAAGTTTTTGATAGAGGCGAAGGAGGAGAATCTCTAGGGGGTTTTACAGCTATCCAAGGCTTTGTTGGAAAGATTTACCCTTACTTATTGTGATCATGACCCGTGATCAGTGGATCAGGGGTGCAAGGTCAGGCTTCTGCAAACAAGCCCTGCAGCTTTCAGCCATTCCTCCATACAGGCTTTGAAAGCTGTAGTGCTTGTGAATGAACTCCAAAGGGTGCTCTTTAGCGACCTTTATTCAAAACTACATGGAAACAGTGAATGAATGATGATGCGGAAGTGTGAGCAGAGCCCCACTTTTTCTGAATTGTGACAGATGTGGAATAAAGATCCCTGCCCGCTGTCAAACTGGGGGGGGGGGGGGGGGACATGTGGCGGAAGTTGGAAGATGTTACACTGTAAATAGGGGTGAAACATGTAACCTGTTCCAAAAGGTGAAATTTCCAGCCAGCTGAGTGACTTAAGCGTAACTGCAGCCATATTTATGGCATCCAGGCTGCCTGTATGGAGGCAATAGGAAGGCATGAGTGGTTGTGCATCAGCTGCACAATGTACACTAGATCTCAGACAAAGAAGCAGGCCTTCAAAGATGACATGGGCCGGGACAGCAGCAATGGAGAAAATGCAAAAAAAAAAAAAAAAAAAAAAAAAAAAAACCACACAGGTAATTTATATACAATATTCAGGCTAGTTAAGAGTACATCTTCAAAATAATAATGATTTGTAGGCTACAGCATTATAAAACACATCCAGCATGCAAGGGAACACAAAATATTTATCCTCAGCCTTATAGGGGCCACAAGTCCCATTGAACTTTTCTAGAAAATTAAGGGAAAAGGGATATATTAAAAAATAAATTTAAAAAAAAAACAAAAAAAAAAAAACAAAAAAAAAAAACAAAAAAACAGAACAGAACTCCAAAAGTTCTTTCCCCGAATTTGTTCCTCTATCTCTGTGGTAATTTTCTTATCAGTTCAAATGCTTGTACTATAAAAAAGGCCTAATATTACTCCAATTCTAGACTGCTTTTATTGGCTCTAATGGTCAGTATATTGCATTAGACTTAGTATTTGTGAGCATCCATTCTATAATAATACGACAGTAAAAGATATGCACATTGTTCCCATTTCCTGCACTTACAAGCTACAGAAGTGTTCATTTTAGAACATAAAACACTTTTTTTTTTTTTAACTTCGTACAAAAAATAGAAAATATCCTGCAAAGGAACTTAAGTTAAAAAGATAAACAACCAAAGTGCTGCACTAGAAAAGAATGGTCAGGTTTTGATTTTCTCCAATTTCAAACATTGATAACTAGGGTCTTGTGTGCACAAGAAATATGATTCATCGTTTTCCAGAAAGCAGCCAGTAAAAAAAAACAAAAAAAAAAAAAAAAACGACACTGGCATGAGAATACATAGGATGTTTCTAGCAAACTCAAGAAACACCTTGTCCCATGTAGCTAGGTGCTTCGGGCAGCCCACAGATCAGTCAGGTTTTTTTGTTCAACCAGCAGGATGAATGAAGAAAACTTACCTCGAGTCAATTTCATTATCCACATGTGGATGGAGAAATGACAGCGGGAAGACTTCCCCACCATCAGAATGGGGAAAATCTGACAGGGCCGTTGTACAGAAGTCAATCGGTAGACCAACTTCTGTACAATATCCCTGCACATATATGGATTGAAATTTGGCCAGTAACTGCTCCACCCGACAAATTTAAATTCACGTTTTCCTGGCTTAAGTGCTTAGGTCTAGTTACGAAGGCCGATCCCTGCCCCGCAGAGCATATCTGACAACAACGTGGAGGGAGACAGATCCATGATAACTAACTATAGCTCGACCCAGTCAGAGTACTTTTCCCCAGACAGGAACAATGCAGGGGGAGAAGAGGTGGTGTCAGCCTCCTGTCTCTGCATTTTTCTTGCTACAGTTTCTTTTTTGGAAAAAGTTATCACCCAAGAAAAGGCTCAGTTGCGATAGATCCATCTCTTTCTTAGCTGTTAAATACGCAGTGAAAGTATGGGAGTGGGGGCAAGTTGGATTTTATACCCAGTTTCAGGAAGCACCTAGCTAACCAGGATAAAAGTACTACATGTACATTGAAGAAAAAAACGTATTGGGGGGATATGGGACTTTAAGGGTGTTTGTTAGTATACTTGGAGATCACACAAAATGTAATAAAAATATAATTTGTATTACAGAAAAACAAAACAAAAAAAAAAAAAAAAAAAAAAAGAGTGTCACTTCCTTCATACAGTTTTCCACGCAATCATTCAACATGTTTCGCCTTATGGCTTCTTCAGGAAAATGCATGGACTACTTTATTTATAGAAGCATCCGTGTAGATAGCAAGAGGTTCTAGCCCCAATGTTTTGGGGACTCAGAGCCAGATCTACAGTGGGCAACTGAATTTCTGGACACAAATGGTCCCGCCCACAGGAATCTCCCTGGAAAATTTTAAATGGATAATTGGGAGCCTATAATCTCATGCAGCTGACAGCAATAATAATCTAAGCTGTGTAGATCCAGAGTCAGGTCTCTTCACATGCTATTTGGTCCATGGGTACAAAGACTTCAAAGCAAAACGGAATATGGAAACAACCATAAATGCAGAAAATAAATCTGTTAGCAGCTGCATGAGGTGTAGGGCTTCCAGGGACTCCATAGCGGGGAGCGTGGAAAACTGTATGAAGGAATTGACTTTTTAAAATGTTATTCTTTTCTGTAGAAAAAAAAAAAATTTATATATATATATATATATATCTATATCTATCTCTCTCTATCTCTCAACAATACATTTTATTTTTTTAATTAAATTTAGTGTGATATCCATTTATACTAACAAGCACCCTTAAAGTCCCATATCCCCCCAATATGGTTTTTCTTCTGTGTTCATTTAAGGGATGATAGTGCCTATTGTTTGAGTCTGTGTCTTGATCACTCTCATCCCCTACTTACTACATGTACATTGTCCATTAGGAAGGCAAAACTTCACTATAAAAGGGAGACAATACAGTTATAATACAATAAAATACAAGAGGATTAAGAGGGCCCTGCTCAGAAGAGCTTACAATCTAATAGCAATAGTTCCTCTTCAGGCCTCATGGCCGCGGACGTTTTAAAAAACGAGCTGCAAAGCTAGTACCGATGCCAGGATTTTTTTTGCGTTTTACATTGGCGTCAATACCCGTTTATCCATGCTAGCTTTCAGCCGTGTTTCTGTCTCTATTCAAAATCAATGGTTCCCTATTGATTTGAATAGAAGTCGGATCAAGATGATGCAACTTGTGTGCTGAGAATCTTGAAGGGGAACCCCGACAAAATTTTGCGCGAGGTTCCCCCAAGATTGATACCAGACCATTATCCGAGCACGCAGCCTGGCAGGTCAGGGGGGGGGGGGAGCGAGCTCCCCTCCCCGACCATACCAGGCCACATGCCCTCAAATGGGGGGTGGGTACTTTAGGGCAGAGGGGGCCCCTGCACCCCCCCACCCCAAAGCACCTTGTCCACATGTTGATGAGGACATGGGCCTCTTCCCGAGAACCCTTGCTCGGTGGTTGGCGGGGTCTGCGGGTGGGGACTTATCGTGATCTGGAAGCCCCCTTTAACAAGGGGCCCCCCACCCTAGGTGAATGAGCACGGGGTACATCGTACCCCTACCTATGCACCTAAATAACAAAAAAAGTGTGTCAAAAATAAAACACACTACACAGGTTTTTAAAGTATTTTATTAAAGCAGCTCCGGGTATTCTCTCTCTCCACTATCTTCTGCTCTTTTGCTGGGTCTTCTCCGCTATCTTCTGCTCTCTTGCTGGGTCTTCTCCCTCGGTTGCGCTTCCGATGTGGACTCGACGCGATCTGCCGATGTAATGCTGGGTCCGCCGTGTGCAATGACTTATATTGGCATGGGGCCACCCGATGGTGCAAGTTAGAGGACACGCCCCTTGTGATGTCATTATGGGGTGATGACATCACAAGGGGCGTTACCTCTAACTTACGTCATGACAGCTGACAGACTTTACATCTCCGATCCACTTACAATGCCAGTGGCCATGAGGATGAAAATTACAGGGCAGTTTCCAATATGATCCCGTTTGGACACCGTTCCATCGCACAATACGTGAACATTGCTCTGGTTGGCTATACCCTCGATAAGACATATTTTATTCAAAAATAAGTTGGACACATCCCACTGTAGTTGATACTCTCTAATGACTAAGAGCAAACTTGGGAACACAGACTGATCTATGATATCTGGGTTGGCACTCCCGATCTGACCTGGACGGATACCTTCATCCCAGTAATGTCTTTCTGCTGCTGGTGAAATAGTTTTTATGTTTGGGAATCACAGCATTTGGAGTGTTGAAGGCCGCATGATCCCTGAGGAAGATCCACACTATATATGTGTAATTGAAACGCGTCTGACATCCATGTGCGAGCCTCCTTCCTTCCTCCAGCTGGTTTCCATACTTACCTCCCATACATATGTTTTTACCATTGTCTATATGTTTGTTTTTCATGTTGTAATGTATGTACATTTTGTAATTTTTACACTCATTACTGCCTGACGTCCATTTAAAGTCCCATTTCTAAGGAATCTTTTTGCACCCTCCATGTTGAGGGCATGTGGCCTGGTATGGTCTGTCTCTCTCACCCCCCCACCCCCCCCACCCCCTTTCCTTACCTGCCAGGCTTGGATAAAGGGTCTGGTATCGATCTTGGGGAGGAACCTCACGCAAAATTTTGTCAGGGTTCCCCTTCAAGATTCTCAGCACAAAAGTCGCACCGCAAGTCGGATCATCTTGATCCGACTTCTGGTGAGACTTCTATTCAAATCAACAGGCTCCCATAGGGAACCATTGGATTTTAAATAGAGACAGAGAAATGCGGGACGGTGCACAACGCTGTATATACAGCGTTAAATCGCGTTTCACACCTTTTACCGGCATCTGGCATTTTTACAGCTCTAGCGCTGGAGCCTCAGAATGCACTGGTCCTGGATTTTTTTTGGAGCTTAAAAACGCCTATGCCACTTACAGCTCAAAAACACCATGGTGGGCATGAGGCCATAGGCCAACATGGAGAGGCGATTTTAAACTGCAAAAAACACTCAAAAAAGTGGCTGTAAAAACGTCCGAGGCCTTAAAGTTTAGTAAAATTATAAAACATGCCCTCAGATAGCTGAAATGTTTCACTCACTAGTTCCTTTTTTTTTTCTTTTGACAGTAATAAAAATGTAACAAGAAGCAAGACATAGGAAGTGAATGACAGTACAGTTCTACACTGGACAAGGATTGGATAGTATGCAAACAGTGAATTCTAAGCTCATCTCCACTACACCAGAAAATTTAAGCATATCACACAGAGTTCAAGGATATCTAAAGGTTCGTTTTAACAAAAAAAAAACAAAAAAAAAAAAAAAGTGTCATACTTACCTCCTCTGTGCAGTTAGTTTTGCACAGAGTGGTCCCCCGATCCTCCTCTTCTGGGGTCCCTCGGCAGCGCTCGTGGTTCCTCTTCTCAAGTGCCCCGTTGGAGAGCCGCTCTCGCTTGGGGCACTCATGCGGGTGTGCTCCTGTGTCCTGCTGCTGCGTCCAACAATGGCTGCGCTGCTATCTATCCAATCAAGACACGAGACACCACCTGGAGCTGGTGTGCTCGTCCCCGTCGCTGGAAAGACTGAGTTCAGGTAAGTAAAAGGGGGGCTTTGGGGGGCTGCTGCAGCACAGGAGGTTTTTCACCTTAATGCAAAGAATGCATTAGGGAGAAAAACCAAGGGTTTACAACCCCTTTAAAAAAAAAAAAAAAAAATTTGTTACTAAAAGCATGGAAATATAGGATTCTATTCACATGTCAAAGCCCAGTTAAATAACATTCAGTAATCGAAAGCATTAATATGCACTATTTCTAGCATTTAGAGTACCACTGTTCGAAAGCTTACATGTAATTTTAGTTTGGTATGGAGCCATTTTAACTTGGGGGCACAGAGACCATTTTATAAGCTTACTAAACCAGTGTTAAAGTGGAAACAAACCCCTTTTTTGAACTTGTACCTACAGGTAAGCCTTATTATAGTACAGTGAATATCTTCCAGACCTGCATGGTTTGGGAGACATTCACACTGCATGCAGCCGGTGACGTCACTGGCGCATGCACCCTGAAGGGACAGCTTACCCGTGCCATCTCTTCAGAGCTCGCTGCCGTGATCGGTATATCCCACGCGCATGTGCGGGAAGACCAGGTGAAGATGGAGGCGCCTTCAGCATGCTGCTGGAGGGCTTCATTCTAAGGCAAGTATTTCATAATGTACTAGTATGCGATGCATACTAGCACATTATACCATTTGTCTTACATGGTTAAAAAAAAAAAAAAAAAAAGTGGTTTTCTACCGCTTTAAGTGGGAGGCCGGTCTTAAAATATATAAACACAAGATGCAGCGCTAAAAATGTGAAAAAATTGTGACTAAAGAAAAATAAGGCAGATTCTCATAAGCATATCAGCATGCGATCAATGGTGAAAAATTCATATGAGGCAAAATCTAATGAACAATGATAAAAAGACACATATAAAACTTTACATGTGAAAAATGCAAAAAAGAAAAAGTCCCAAAGTATTAGACCATGAATGAACAAGGGAAAAAAAAACACCCATCCGTGAAGGTGCAAGAAACCAGAAAAAAGGAAAAGGAAATCTTCCGTGTAGTTTCACACCCTAGGCGAGTATTATAATCCGCTTACCAGATGGTGATGTCTGCTGTTACGGCAGTCTCGCCCAGCTCAGGGAAATCGGTCTCCCCAAAACCAAAAGGCACAATACCGGAACAGCAGCTAGCAGTGGATAATTCTCGGGAATATGAAACAAAAAACTTCCATAGTGTAATATGTACAAATAAGGTGATTTATTGAAGTTAAAAAGAAATGCACTTTCAATGTTGCAGTCAATTAAGAGCAGTGGAGTATGGCATAAGAACAAATAGCGGTGTCTGTCTGTTGAATTTCACTTCTTACGTTCGTTTGTTAGCCCATGCGAAAACGTAATGACGTCACCGCCAAAGGCTCCCTCCTATGCGATTCGTCATGTAAGGACGTCATCTGGGGATTGGCCAGGTGACAGTGTCATCACGTTTAGACATTATATACACCGTAGGCCTCATCTTGACTACTGGCAGCCGGATCAATATAATGGGAAAAAAAATGGTTTAGCCATCTTAGTTGCTGGCCATCAAGTAGGACAATAATGAACGTAAGCAGATATAGAACGTGAAGGAAAAGGACGCCATCTTGTGGCGAAAAAGGATATAGATAATTTAAATAGGATTGCATAAACAAACCGGAAAAAGAAGAACAAACAGACGCCAGCACCGCAACTAATCATAGAAAGTGACCATATAATATAATATAATATGGCTATCCAGTCAGCAAATTCCCATTTAAGGGATTGTAAAGTCTCAAGTTTTTCATCTTAATGCATTCTATGCATTAAGGAGAAAAACCTTTGCTGCAGCTGCCCCCCAGAGCCCCCCTTTTTTCTTACCTGAGCCCATCCATTCCAGCGATGTCCTCATTGGATAGATTGATAGCAGGAGCCATTGGCTCCCGCTGCTCTGTCATTTAAATCCAGTGACATGGGAGCAGAGACGAGTCCCGCTGTCAATGGACGCAGCAGCAGGACTTGGGACCGTGTCCGCACGGGTGCCCCTATGGAAAGCAGCCATCTGTGGGGGCACCTGATGAAAAGGAGGAGCCAGGAGCAGCGGCAGGGCCCCCCTAAGAGGAGGATCAGGGCTGCTCTGTGCAAGGGTTTTGCACAGAGCAAGCAAGTATAACACGTTCGTTATTGTTATTTTAAAAAATTTGAACCTTTACAACCCCTTTAACTTCAAAGAAGGAGTGTGGATGTCAGATCAGAGACTGTTTCAACTGCTTTGGGCTGCTGCGTCTATGAAGAAATGCATGTCCTATTGAGGCTGTAAAACTTCAGAGATGGCAGGTTAAATGCACCCTTTACTTGTCAAGCATTATGCTTTCCATTCAAATGCATGCGTCTGAGGAGTGCTGCATTCAAAAAGAAAAAGCTGCAGAGGCAGGAGGCGGAGCCTAGCAGAGCAGACATGCATTGTTAGAGCTCCACACCGCTGAGGAGAGAAGAGAAGGACAAAGCGGAGCCTGCAGGCTCAAAAGGTATCCATTTGAACCTTTTAGCCCCAGGGAACAAACTGTGAAAGTTTGGGCAGGAAATATGGTACTGGGAGGAAACCGTGGCAGAAATAAAAATCACCTCACAAAGAGCTCACAGGCACTCACTGCAGCTGAAGCAGCTCCAGTCACCTCACAAGATACAGCATCAGGGCGCTCTCACAGACAGAAAATGTCACAGCAAGACTCTCCATTTGAGTCAGATACAGAACAAATCCTCTCACAAACTTCTCCACAAGCCTCCTCAGCATCCCCAGTAATATTATTACAATTTGAAAAGATGCTTCATAAGGCTTTAAAACAAACCTCAGACCAAATAACAAAAAGCCTAACCAAAGAAATAAGAGAGCTGGGAAACCGCACCGCAGCCTTAGAAATAAAAATGGATGAAATTGAAATTACAACCCAAGAAAATATAACAGAATTGGAACAATTAAAAAAAGAGAATTTAATACTTCAAACTAAGCTCGAAGATTATGAAAATAGAGCCAGACGTTCAAACTTGCGCATAAGGGGAATACCTGAAACTGTGACAGACCTGCAATCTACTATTACTGCTCTATTACAAGAACTAAAGCCAGATATCCCTATTGAACGTTTAGAACTGGACAGAGTACACAGAGCCCTCACAGCCAAAAAGAAAGATGGACTCCCACGTGATATAATCACAAAATGTCATTATTACAGAACGAAAGAACAAATACTAATTGCTGCAAGAGAAAAAAAAGGAACTTAATTTTCAAGGACACAATTATCAAATTTTTGCTGACCTATCCCAACTTACTATTACTAAAAGACGATCCATGAAACCCCAACTAATGGAACTGCAACGCCACAACATTATGTATCAATGGGGCTTCCCCTTTTCAGTCAGATTTAACTACCAAGGTACAATTTACAGAAGCAGATCAGCAGATGAACTACAACAAACCCTTTTAAAATTAAATCTGACAGAACCCACAAGCAGCAACACTCCCACACGCAGAAGAATGGCATCATCTTCACCTTCAGGCAGCACCCAGAAAATTTCAGAACAAAATGGGAATCATCATTCTCACAAAAGAGGCCGTTATGCCACATCATCCATGGACCAAGAAGATTCAATGGACTGACATCCTAATTCCTGATATCTCTTCATTTATTATACTAAGAGATGGTTCTCTATAAAAAACCTGTATTTATAACTGAATGTAACTGCATTCTGATAGTCACACACTGTGTGGGATCATGTTACATTCCAGTTATATTTCTTATTACTTCTGATTCATATAGCCTTAGAATATATAAGTGAAATAAGGAAATTCTTGTTCAGTTATATATCAGGTAATAACAATAGATTTATTACTTTTTAGGACAAATATGTTCAATAATCCAGAAGTAATGGAAGCTTTTTCTTTCTTTTCCTAAAACAAATATATTATTACCTAACTAGTTCCTAGAATTATGTTTTTGTTTATTCTAATCTGAAGCAATACAACCTCAATTTTATGAGTTAACATATCTAAACAGTTACATATGAATAAAATATGTAATTGTTTACTCTAAAAGGGTTAAAATCCCAAAATAATTCAAACTATCTTCATCAATACCAAAGTTATTAACAGTACCTTTCTAACTGAATTATTTAGCCTAGGGCAAGACTAACCATATACAACCACCCTGGAATAAATACCGTATTTATCGGCATATAACACGCACTTTTTTCCCCTGAAAATCAGGGGAAAATCGTGGGTGCGTGTTATAGGCCGAACCCCCCCCCCCCAATTGTGTGTGATCGGAGCGATCGCGGCAATTGCCGCGATCGCCGCCGACATACACAGCCATGTGGAAATTCAAATATGGCGCCGAGACTGCAGGGACTCGGCGGAGCGGAGCTACACATAGCTGAGAGTCCTCGGGTTTTCTCGGCGCCGCTTACAGTCCCGCCCATAGGGCGGAACTGGGCGGGACTGTAAGCGACGCCGAGAAAACCCGAGGACTCTCGGCTATGTGTATCAGCGCTCCGCCGAGTCCCTGCAGTCTCGGCGCCATATTTAAATTTACACAGGGCTGTGTATGACGGCAGGGATCGCGGCGATCCCACAAAGCTGCACGGGGGGGCAAGGCTGCACTGGGGCAAGGCTGCACGGGGGCAAAGCTGCACGGGGGCAAAGCTGCACGGGGGCAAAGCTGCACGGGGGCAAAGCTGCACTGACAAGGCTGCACTGACAAGGCTGCACTGACAAGGCTGCAATGGACACTGGGGCAAGGCTGCACTGACAATTCTGCACTGGGGCAAAGCTGCACTGACAAGGCTGCACTGACAAGGCTGCAGATGGACACCGATAACGCTGCATTGATGGGCATTTTAATGTAAGTTTTTCTTCCTTAAACTTTACTCCTAAAAGTTTTTTTCCTTAAAATTCCCTCCTTAACTTGGGTGCGTGTTATACGCCGGCGCGTGTTATAAGCCGATAAATACAGTAATTTCAACAAAAACTATATTCTGCACTCCATTTAATGAAACATCATTTTGATGTCTTTTGACATAGCACTTCTCTCCTGTAAGCGGAAGATCCGTGTACCCCCATTAGCCCTCCTCATTCTCCCAACCATATTATGTGGGAGTGTGACGAAGGCACTTATTCCCCTGAGAGAGATATTTATTCTCTTTCATGGGTAAATTGTGATTACTTGCAAAAAATAATTTATACAATGTATCATCTAATCTCATATGTTTTTTGTTTACTCTTTACTCCAGAATTCACTGGTTTCTTTTCTATCTATTCATCTCTTCAGTCCACACAGGTTGATCTGCGCAGTCAGCTCTGCATAACAAAAAGTAAGTCAAAACTATTTGATCTATTGCCATGGCACCACTGAATATACTTTCCCTGAATGTTCAGAGAATAAATGTCCCTCAAAAAAGGACCAAAGCCTTCCGTACTTTCCATAACAAGAAGGCTCACATAGTATGCCTCCAAGAAACACACTTCACCAAAGATTCTACTCCAAAATATATTTCTCCTTTTTATCAACAAATTTACACGGCTTCTGCCTGTACCAAGCAAAGGGGAACTCTAATTGCATTTCACCGATCCACACCATTCACCTTATCAGAAATTAAAGACCCAGAAGGTAGATACCTGATACTCATGGGTTATATAATGGATACAGCAATCACGGTGATTTCCTACTACGCTCCTAACAAACAACCTACACCATTCCTCTCACATATATTACAAGTAATTAATACACACAAAATAGGAACAGTGATAATGTGTGGGGATTCGAACCAGGTCCTCCTCCCATTTCTAGATAAATCACCTTTTACACCATCCAAAATAACCTCTAGATTACCTTTTTCTCAACTTCTTTCCAAATACAATCTGGTAGATTCGTGGAGAGAAAGTAACCCAATGAAAAAGAAATTCACTTATTTCTCGCACCCTCATCAAACCTTCACCAGAATAGATCATATTTTTCTAACAATAGGAATGATACCAGAAATTATTGCATCAGATATAATTCCGATTCCGTGGTCTGACCATAATGCAGTATACACTACTATAGCCTCAGCCATACCAAAAGCGCATGACCCAACGTGGTACTTACCGGACATAATGCTCAAACACCCACTACATCAGATGGCCATTGAACAAGCTTTAAAGGAATACATATCAATTAATAATACAACAGACATCTCCCCAATAACACTGTGGGAAGCTCATAAGCCTGTCTTGCGTGGTACAATACAAAGACAAATGGCACTATTTAAACGGGAACGCAAAAATCTAGCAAAAAAACTAGAACTCAATTTTAATGCAGCCTACATATCATTTCAAGATAATACATCTCAGAGTACAAAATCTCATCTGGAAAAATCTAGATTGGAATACGATCTATTTCTCACTGAGTCAGTTGATAAATCCCTCAAACGCTCCAAACACAATTTCTACATGAATACAAACAAACCAGGTACATATTTGGCTCGGGCATTAAATTCAACTAACAAATCTTTCAAACCAATACGTTTGAAATTATCAAAAAATGTTTACACTTGTAATCCAGTTAAAATAGTCCATAAATTTCACTCACATCTCGCAACTTTATACAAGACAAACAATGAATTTAATCCTACAGAGGCTGAATCCTTCTTCTCAAAAATAACCTTACCTGAGTTATCTCAGAATCAAAAAAGCAGTTTGGATGAGCCTATAACTATAGATGAAGTTGCTAACGCCATAAAAGACCTAAAACTTAACAAAAGACCAGGCCCAGACGGCTACTCGGCTTTATACTATAAAACATTCTCAGAAATACTCTCTCCCATTCTCACTGAAACTTTTAACAAACTTCTAGATGGACATTCTTTTCGGCAAGAAACACTAATGGCAATTGTTTGTATGATCCCAAAACCCCTTTCTGATGATACTTCCTGTGTGAATTATCGGCCTCTCTCTCTGTTAAACCTCGATATTAAATTATTAGCAAAAATAATAGCAAAACGCCTCAATAGCATTATAGGAAAATGAATACATAGAGATCAAGTAGGCTTCATGCCAAATAGACAGGCAGGCGATAATATACGCAGGGCAGTGTTATTGGCACATATTGCTAAAAAACGGAAAATCCCTTTATGTTTTCTATCTCTCGATATTAAGAGGGCATTTGACACAGTATCCTGGCAATATATGCAATATTCATTACAAAAATGGGGTTTTGGACCCCACTTTTTAACATGGATCAAAGCATTATATAATAAACCCAAAGCCTATATAAAATATGCTGGATACAAATCTAAAGCCTTTAATATCGAAAGAGGTACCCGACAGGGTTGCCCATTATCTCCCTTATTATTTGCCCTTATACTCGAACCCATGGCCCAATACATCAGAACAAACCAAACTATAACTGGCATTGAAGTAGGAGGTATTACACACAAATTATGTATATTTGCAGACGATATATTACTTTTTCTATCATCACCACAGGTCTCTGGTCCTAACTTAATACCAGCTCTTGATGGATTTGCAGCCCTATCCGGCCTTATGATTAATCCTAAGAAATGCCCAGTGCTTAATATTTCACTCACAAACATGGAATTGATCCCGGCTAGGGCTGCACTCCCATTCACATGGGCAGAAAAATCAATCCCATATCTTGGAATTCATTTAACAGCATCTCATTCTGACTTATTCTCAACCAATTATCCTCCTGTATTAAGACAGATCACAAATCTAATAAAACAATGGTCGCAACTTCCTTTATCCTGGATAGGGAAGATTAATGCAATCAAAATGACTATTCTACCCAAATTGCTCTATCTATTCAGAGTCCTCCCTATTTCAATTCCTTCCTATTTTTTGAGAATAGTACAAAAAAGAGCAACTTCGTTTATATGGGGCTCTTCTAAACCACGTATACCTATACACACACACTACATCTTCCCAAAAATAAAGGAGGCCTGGGATACCCTAATTTTACTAACTACTACAGAGCAGCACATTTGGCCAGTCTGTCCAAATACCATGCAAAACAGGAAATCCCATTATGGGTATTTATAGAGGCTTCAGAAAATGACCCTCTATTAATATCAAATTTATTATGGCTTGATCCTAAAGACCGCTTTAAAATTCATAATCCCATAACTAAACACTTCTTATCTCTCTGGGATAAACTAAAAACCAAATATCAGTTACAATCTCCACACAATCCTCTCCTTTCTTTTATCAGAAATCCGGCCTTTTATCCGGCATGGATCTACCCAAATTCTTTTAAAGCTTGGACAACATCAGGCATTCAGACACTAAATGACTTCATAGCATCTAAATCATTCCTTTCATTCCCATCGCTTAGAGAAAAATATGATCTACCAAACTCTGAGATATTTAGATATCTCCAAATCAAAAATTTCTATACACCATTCCTAAAGGGGGATACACCATTATCCCAATTATCCATTTTTGAATCAATCTGTACAAAAGATCCATTTGCTAAAGGTACAATTTCATCACTTTATAATCAATTATATGGAGTAGCAAATCTTAATAGACCCTCTTACGTTCAGAGGTGGGAGGAGGACCTGGGACGAACTTTAGAAGACACGGACTGGTCTAACATATGGCTCACATCTAAGTCATCTTCACCCAACATCTTAGCACTGGAGACAAATTATAAAGTCCTAACTCGCTGGTACCTTGTACCCGCTAGAGTGGCAAAATATTCACCTAATACCTCAGCTCTTTGTTTTCGAGGATGCCCAGAAATAGGCACATATTTACACATATGGTGGACATGCCCAGTAATCCAAACCTTCTGGAAGGAAGTCTTCGTGATTGCATCTAAAATATTTAAAAAAATAATACAACCAGATCCATATTTAACTTTACTTAATCTAAAACCGGAATGGTTAACACTCTCTCAATTCAAACTTATGATCCAACTAATAACGGCTGCAAAACAAACAGTGGCCAAGGCATGGAAATCTCCTACATTGGTACTAGCAGAAACAATTCACAGAATTAATAATACAATGTCCCATGCTAAGATGGTAGCCATCGATCAAAATCAAATTCCAAAATTTGAAAAACTTTGGCATCCTTGTATAAAACAACAGTTCCTGTCAAACTTCAATAACTCTGTCCTGTTGCCATGGTAACAGATTAAATGACTTACAGAGACACCCATTCTAAGGCTTCAAAGAGAACTAAAAAGAATAATAAACTGACGTGCGGGACAACCTTGTGGACCATACCTCTACCTTTCAACCCTTTTTCTTCTTTCTCTTTCCTTTTCTCCACCTTACGATTAAAGCTCATTATTAGAATTTATTTGACCTATATACACTCTACTTGTAAACAATATGTATAGTAGGTATAAATCATTTAAATACCTACAAAAGTAACTAAGGAAATTATAGATATCTTTAATTTAGGTTTACGTGAACCCAATGTTTAATATTTGAAATTTCATGATATTTACCTATATAAACCCTACTGTAAAACAATGAGCTTACTTTATAGATCCTTGTAAACTTACTTTATGTATCTTTATAACATTGTATACTCAATAAACTTCTTTTGACAAAGAAAAAGCTGCATTTGATCAGAAGGTCTACATGAGCACTACAATAAAAACTGTATAATATTATAATAATACACATGCAAAGGTTGAAAGTTTCCAAAAGACTATACAGGGCTTGAGTCAGTAACGCAATTACAACAGTAGAGAGATAAGAATTCTAGGAATGCCTGTCCCCAAATGGTACACTCTTGTCACAGAAAATATTTGGGTATTAGGCCAACTCAGTTACTGAAATTTTTGCTGTAAATCAATGTTTTGTGAAGTACAACTGCAGTTTGAAATGAATGTTGTACAGCCAAAACTTTTTTTATCATTTTGGATACAGTAGGGAATGGTTAAATTCCATCAATTTATTTTTGCCTTCCCGTTAGGGAGCTTTCTATTAAATTCCCGTCTCAGAGACTCAACAGAAAATAAGCAAAAATCTCTACAAAGTGAAGGAAATTTCCTTTGTTGTCAGTAGAAAAGGTGTCCCCACTGGATTTACTCCGGTTACCTCTTTCTAGTCACAGCCCGCAAAATGTAGTTTTCTCCTCTGTGACAATGGTCACCCGGACAAACCGAGAATCTGCCTAGTGGGTACACAGACAGCATTAAAGTGTTCTAAAGCCTAAAGATTTTTTTACCATAATGTATTCTCTGCATTAAAGTGGTTGTAAACCCACATGAAAAAAAAAAAAATCATGCAAGACAAAAGGCATAATGAGCTAGTATGCATCGCATACTAGCTCATTATGAAATACTTACCTTAGATCAATGCTGTTGCAGCAGCCCCTGTACACCGCTGTGACCGGCGACATGTCTCCCGGAGTTATTTCCGGGTTCGTGGGCTCTGGTGCAGTGATTGGCCAGAGCCGCGATGACGTCACTCCCACGCAACGAGCGTGGGAGCCACCGGTCACGGCACAGGCCCTTTAGAAACGTCCGTTTCTAAAAGTGCGCATGTGCCGATGGTATCGACGCAAGCGTGTATGGTGAATATCTCCTAAACGGTGCAAGTTTAGGAGATATTCACGGTACCTACAGGCAGTGGTGTATTTTTTTTTTGTAGTTTTGTGCTGCCCTAGGCATGACTAAACTTATGCACCCCCTTATTTTAATATGATCCCCCCTTCCTGTCAAGACCACACCCCTTCCTGTTTAAGACCCACCCTATCTGTAAACCACACCTCTTCCTCTTTAGGCTAATTTGGCACCTTTCAGGGGGGAGGGTACTCGTTTTTGACAGGTACCCTTCCCCACTTCCGGGAGACTGCTTCACCCCTTGGAAATTTGGCCCCCCTCCTCCTTCCTCCACTAGGCCATTCAGAAAGCACAGCGCGCTTCACACATGTGCAGTAGGGAACCGGCCGGCTTCCCTTACCATGAATGGAAAAACCCGAGAGCCAATCCGAAAATCGGCTGAGGTGTAAACATCACAGGAACCATGAACAGATTAATGTCCTAATATTAAAAGTCAGCAGCTACAGTATTTGTAGCTGCTGACTTAATTTTTTTCAAAGGGGGGGGGGGGCAGAACTCCTTTTTAATGAGTTTGCATTGATTTCAGCATGCATGGAGCACTTGGCACATGCCAGTGGCAGCTGGAGCTCAAAATTTTTTTTTTGGGGGGGGGGGGGGTCGGCGCAAACAAATTTGAATTTAGAGAAAAACAAAAAAAACAAAAAAAACAAAACACACAAACACACACAACATCAAATGCCCCCACTGTGCCCCATCAAAAGTTAATACTGTGACCCCCCCCGCCCTTTCACTTACCCTATCTCGGTGGGGTAGCGGGTGACAGCAGCGAGCTGTGGCCTCCATGCGTTTCCTCCCCTCCTCCTGAATGGCTGAAATTACAGGCGCTGTGAATGCCTATCAGGTGACGGGTAACACACCTGCGATTCCTGATTGATGGAGAGGCGGTTCAGTGTTAGAACAGCGAATAAAAAAATTTGTTGTTCTAACACACCTGGGTGAACTGCGAGCGCAATGCTCTGAGCTCGCAGTTAACCTTTTTTGAAGCCTATGGCTCTAATCAGGTGCTTCAAAAATACACCCTCAACATTGTAATTCAGGCGCCCGGTGTCCGAAAAGGGTCCGGACGCCTGAATAGGGGGTGCTATGCATGTATCTATCCATCATTCATATGGGGGGTGGCTAGAGAGGGGGCGGCACCCGTGTGCTCTTAATGGACGCACTGCCGCGTGCTGAAACCAATGCAAACTTATAAAACCAGGGGTCTCAAACTGTCGGCCCTCCAGCTGTTGCAAAACTACAAGTCCCATGAGGCATTGCAAAGCTAACAGTTACAAGCATGACTTCCACAGGTAGAGGCATGGTGGGACTTGTAGTTTCCCAAAAGCTGGAGGGCGCCAGTTTGAGACCCCTGCATTAAACAGTCCACATTCAGTTAAAATTCATGTACTGCAAACTTTGCAGTACATGAACTATTACTAAATGTGGACTGTTTAATGAGTTTGTAGCATGGATCACTTTATTGCAATATAATTTTTATCATAATTCATATTTATTGAAATATCATAATTCATATTAAATCGCTATATCAATTTTTTCATTATGATCTCTGAAAGCCGTGCGGAGGAGGGTAGGCGAAACATAAGGCTCCACCTCCGCCAGTCACCTTACATGCAGCCAGTCACTGGCCACTTATGGAGGTACGAGTCGCCGCCACCTCGGCCAAGCATGCCCATACACATCATACTGTTACCCATATTTGCAAGTGCCGCTACAGCAAGCTAGAGGCAGTGGGCTGCATATGTGCGGGAGGTGGCCGCGGGAGCCAGGACTCGGGAAGAGGGGGGGGGGGGCCTAGGCCAAAACACAGCACTGCCTACAGGCAAGCCTTATTATAGGCTTACCTTTAGGTAAAAGTGGTTGTACAGGGTTTTTTGAGATAATAAACCTGTGTCATAGGATTAGAGGTCGACCGATATATCGGCCGGACGATATATCGGCTGATATTTGGCTTTTTTTTTAATCGGCATCGGCCAATTGTGCTGATAAAAAAAGCCGATTATAACTTCAGCGGGACTTGCAAATGACTTCTGTCATAGAAGTCAATTGCAAGTTGTCTGAAGATTTCTTCTCTCCTCCTCTGGGCAGCCTGCCAAGTCTGATAAGAAGATACATTTGTATCTCTTCGGGTTCTTTTATCAATAGACTGAACTCTGTGTGTAGAAGTTCTCAGTTTAACCATTTAAAGACTAAATCTTTTTTGACATGTGTTGCTTACAAGTAAAAATTCTGTATTTTCTGCTAGAAAATCACTTGGAACCCCCAAACATTATATATATTTTTTTTAGCAGAGACGCTAGGGAATAAAATAGCGGTTGTTGCAATATTTTATGTCACACGGTATTTGCGCAGCGGTCTTTCAAACGCAATTTTTTAACATAAAATACACTAATTAAAAAAAAAAAAAAAAAATGAGTAGTAAAGTTAGCCCATTTTTTTTCGTCCAAAAGTTTTGGTTACCTGTTTTTGTGTATTTAATATTTAAGATATAGTTATTTTTTTTTTTTTTTAATCTAAATTCTACATACAAGTGAACTGATTGGAGGTTTGTTTTGTTCAATAAATGTTTAAATGTAAAAAATTTTCTGTATCACTTATTACTTAAGGTTGCTTTCACACTGGAGCGGGCAGGCGTTGACGGTAAAACGCTGTTAGTTTTAGCAGCGCTTTTCCTATCATTTTAGCGGCGCTATTTGGCTGCTAGCGGGGCGCTTATAACCCAGCTAGCGGCCGAGGAAGGGGTTAAATGCGCCCCTGAAGTGCTGCCGAAACGCTTTGCAGCCGCTTCGGCAGCGGTGCGCATTCATTTCAATGGGCAGGAGTGGTGGAGGAGCGGTATACACCACTCCAAAGACATCCTGCCAGCGCATCGCCTCAGTGTGAAAGCACTCGGGCTTTCACACAGACTGCAGGGGAGCCGTTTTACAGGCACTTTACAGGCGCTATTTTTAGCCCAAAAGCGCCTAAAAAAACGCCCCAGTGTGAAAGGGGTCCAACTGTTAGATTTTATGAGATGAAGGGGGAAAAAAAAAAAAAGAAAAAAAAAGAAGAAAAAAAGAAAAAAAAAAAAAAAAAAAATCGGCCTAATATATCGGCCCAAAAAAATCAGCATCACATATCGGCCATCGGCCACCGCGATTTCTAAATATCGGCATCGGCCAGAGAAAAACCCATATCAGTCGACCTCTACATAGGATCCCCCTCTCACTCCCCTTATACTTGAGCCTGATCTCGATCCAGCACGGTGCATGAGTGCAGCAGCTGTCTCCACTCTCTCCCTTCTCACAGGACAGAAGGGAGAGAGTGGAGACAAATTGATAGCAGCGGGAGCCATTGGCTTCCCCAGCTTTCAATAAAATTCTGTGACAAAAAGGAGCGGGGGACAGGGCCTGAGCCATGCTTGGGGTCAATAGATGCAAACAGGTCAGTTCGGGAGCAAGCCTGCACAAGTGTCCCCATAGAAAATCAACTTTCTATGGAGCACTCATGAGAAAGAGCAAGAAGCACAGGGAATCCCATAAGAGGTTTGGGGCTTCTCTGTGCAAAACCATTGCACAGAGCAGATAAGCATGACATGTTATTTTATTTGACCACTTTTTGCCCAAGGACATCCTGGACTTTGAGTGGGGCATTTGAAAAATTGCTGTGCATATAACGAGTGACGTAAAAAGTTGCAACGACTGCCATTTTATTCCCTAGGGTCTCTGCTAAAAAATCCTTTATAATGTTTGGGAGTTCTGAGTAATTTTCTAGCAATAAAATGATTTTTACATGTAGGAGAGGAGTGCCAGTATAGGCCCGCTATGGAAGAAAGAAGAAAGAAGCCACCACACACATTTAAAAAAAACGGTATAATAATGTGTCCCCTCTGCTGTTGTCTCTGCTCTGATACCACACCACCACACCCCACCCCACCCCACCCCCATTGCTGTAATCTTCTAGTGTGGTAGGGATTAATAGAACCAAGGAAGCTGTGACAGGAACTCATCAAGAGTGCTCAACTATGCCAGCCCTTTCTGCCCACCGCCTTAATTTCTAAAGGCTGTACTATAGCTTCTACGGAAAAAAATAATCTATGAATTGAGGATGGGCGAATGATTGAAAGGTCTGCCTCCTCTATTCATAGATTGTGTTTCATTCATAGAAGCTTCATCACTGGGGCCCCTGAAAATCACCAATGGACCACACATAATATTCAGTGAAGGCTGTGCTAAGAAGAAAAAAAAAAAAAAAAAAAAAACACCACAAACAAAAACACAAAACACACCACGATCTGCAGATATGTAACAGCAAACGAGAATCTGAGGCTGTAGTTGGAGACTGCAGACATGCTTCAAGAAACAGTCAGACTCAAGACTGTACAAAAGGACTGTTAGACATCACTGCTATTACAGCCCCTTTGCAAAGTCAAGGCTTTCAAATTTGTGACCCCTACTACCCACTTAAAAATTCCTAGCCACATTTAGTAATGGATCTTGGAGAGAAATCTCAAAAGATCTGAAGAAACTAACATAAGAGAAAAAGGGATGGGTAGCAAAAAAAAAAAAAAAAAAAAAAAAAAACACAACAACATTTAAAGTGGTTGCAAAGCCGCTTTTTTTTTTTTAGTCACAGATTGGCCCTAAACCTCTTCTACTGTAGTCCCTGGCCAGCAAGGTCTGCTCTTCCTCTCTTGCATGTGCCCCCATAACAAGTAATGTGCTATGGAGCGCACATGTGCAGGCCCACTCCCAAGCCTGGCTGTGTGCAGTGTGACTCAGCCATGCCCTTGGCTCCCTCCTCACAGGATTTGACTGGCTGCTGCTCTTCTCTTCCATCAATGGTTCCTGTACAAGTCTTCTGTGAGACCAAGAAGACGGAAAAGAAGAGCTGCAGCTGGGTATGGCGCTGGATCGAGAGTGGACTCCGACAAGTGTTTTAGGAACAATGGGGTTCCAACAACTAGTAAAATGTTTACCTTAATGTAGGGAACGCATTAAGGTAAAATGTTATAACTTTAGAAACACTAACTACTAAAACCTAGTGGAACTACAGAATATTTCAACTTTGTGTCATTATGTACCTGGGGTCCGAGCAGTGCAGGTTGGGCACCAGCGACCTAGGCACAAAAAGAGTACAGGGCCACACTGCTGCCAAAAATGTTAATCTTTTTGCCAAGAACATTGTACTGGGAACATCCTGTCCTAATCTACTTGAACTGGGTATCCCACACTTCACTCAATTAGCCTATTCCAACTTGCGAATGAAAGCTTAATGGGCCTCCTTTCAGCACCCTCTGCTCACCTTCCGGCTCCTTTTCTAATTCCTGACAGTTTCCTTATAGATTCTCTTCCTATAATCCCAACATCCTTTGATTTCATTAGGGCCCCAAACTTTACTTCTCCCATTTCAAGTCTCTGAAGCCTATTTATTTGCCATTCTGGGCAATACCTACTACACATCGATTACAATATATCCTACAGCAGCTTCTCCAGAGGGAAAAAAAAAAAAAAAAAAAAAAAAAGCAGCTAGAAGAGGATTGACTAAAGCAAATAGGGTTGCAACTAACGATTATTTTCATAATCGATTAGTTGGTTAGTAACCTTAAAAAGTGTGGTGTATAATGTAGTTAATATGTAAAGTTTAAAAAAAGGCAATTTATTCCTAAATATCTTTATACGCAGGGGTAAATATAAATAGCCAACTATATGATTAGGGAGTAAAATCTTTAATCCTCTCTGAGAATGACAGAAGAGATATATTCTATATACTATTAGAGGTTGAATCTAGTAAATGTCATCAGACTCAGATCAAATTTGTTTATTTAAAGAAAAAAAAAATTCTAGACTGTTTAGCAGATTTTCAAACAGAACTGTAATATTACATGCTTTTCTGCAGCTTCTCCATTGACATATATTGAACCAAAAAAAAAGCACCGTTTTGCATTGAAAAAGGTCCTTGACCCTTTCCAAATACACAGCAGCTGAAAAAAGTATAGATGTGAACGCTAAATGAACTGTAGTGCATTTCTGCAAAAAGCACCAAAAAACACATGGGTGGGAACCAGGCCTAAGACATTTAGTAACATAATGCAGTTAAAAAAAAAAAAAAAATTAGCCCTTCGTTTTTTACTGTGCAACAGTGAAAGTAATATTTACAGTAGAGATTGTTTGCTATTTTTGTACTATATAGGGCTAATTTTAGCTTTAACCCCATTATGTTACTGGCCGATTCATCGATTACTATTTTCATAATCGATTAGTTGTTTCGGCCCTAAAAGCAAAGCCTAAAAAGGTAGTATAAAACCTAAAACCAAAAATGTACCATATTGCAGCTTACTAGAGCTGCACGATTGTGGCCAAAATGGGAATCACGATTTTTTTTGCTTAGAATAAAAAGGATCACGATTCTCACAACGTAAAATCTTTCACATTATACAAAAAAATTGGGCTAACCTAACTTTACTGTTTTTTTTTTTAATTCATCAAAGAAATTGCATTTGAAGGACTACAAACAGTGTGACATAAAATATTGCAACAACCACCATTTCATTCCCTAGGGTCTCTACAAAAAAAAAAAAAAAGTGTAATATATATATATATATATATATATATATATATATATATATATATATATATATATATATATATATATATATATATATATATATATATATATATATTCTAATTTTCTAGCAATTAGTAATTTTCTAGCAAAAACAAAATGGATTTTAACGTGAAACCAACAAATGTCAGAAAAAGGTTTAGTGTTTAAGTGGTTAAACTTTCCTCACTTACACACAAAGTCTATTCCTTTGACAAATTGTTACAATGTTTATACTTAAGTTCCACTGCTAAAGAATGTTGTAATTCTTGTCAGACTGCTCAGTTTTTTTTCTTCCTTTCTTGGCTGTGGCTTCAGAGGAGCAGAGAGAATTCTTTGCATAGCAAGAATCGTGAAACACTAGTCAAGATCGCAACGGGAAAAAAAAAAAATGCAGCCACCACATCTAATAATTGCTAAGCTGTAGAGCTGCACAAATAATCGTCAAGAATTGTTATCGCAAAAAATAAATAAATAGCGATAAAAATCCTTGACGATTAATCATGCAGCTCTACAGCTTACCAATTATTAGATGTGGTGGCTGCATTCGTTTTCTTTAGGCTTTTTTCCCCCCAGTTTTCACTGATGATCTGGTCAGTAACACCTCCTGTATAAGGGTGCCTACACATTGGGTGAATGAGCACAGGAGGCAGATTAGACAGCATGTCATTCTGGTGGGAAGGGAGTGTTAGACGCACTAGCAGATTTAAATACACTAATAAAATGAAAGACTGCAGATAACACTATAATCAGTTAAACTTTTTTTTTTAAATCTTTTTGGGATAAAAGGTTTTAGATAAATGAAAGCTGATCAATGTAAGCACCCCTGCCAGCGTTGAATGGTTAGTCCCATTCCTGTAAAATGATACATCTGGAAAAGGGCATCTTTTGAAAAACTGATTTATTGGCTGGATCAGAGGTAAAGAGAAAAACTAAAAAAAGAAAAAAAATGATTGCAGCCATCACATCTAAGAATTGGTAAGTTGCAATATAACAAAAAAGGTTTGCTTTTGGGTTTAGTACTGCTCATTACTAGTGCCATTCAAATTTAATCAAAAAAGGAAAAATTTCATTGCTGTAAATAAAATGTGCCTTCTTGTTTGGACACTATTGTGAAACAAAGAAATGACCAACCATCATTACTGAACAGCGGCAGGTTGGCTCCCGAGTGAATCGCCGTAGCTGTATGGTGGCCGTTTAAGGGGCATAGGCGCGTGCCCGCTGCGTGCTGTGGGAGCTGATGCACGTGGCCGCGATGTCCACCGGCAACCCGCGATCACTCCTGAGAGAGAGAGCGGGGATCTGTTTACATCTGTTCTGTCAGGGAATTAGAGAGATCTGCTGTTTTCTCTATTCCCAGTCAGTACCCTGCCCACACAGTTAGAAACTAGGGAACACTTGACCACTTCCCTAGGGTCTCTGCCAGTGACATTTATACAGTAATCAGTGGCTATTTTTAGCTCTGATCGCTGTAGAAAGGTCAATGGTCAAAAAAATAAATAAATACAATTTATATAGATTTAAAAAATCCCATTAAATCTATTTCCTATTTTGCAGACGCTATAACTTTTGCGCAAACCAAGTTTACGCTTATTGTAATTTTTGACCAAAAATATGTAGAAAATACATATTGGCCTAAGCTGATGAAGAAATTGGTTTTACATTAGTGTGGCCAGTCTAAGTCTGGCTGCAGCCATTTTAACTGTGGGCAGCTGAAGCTGCTGCCTGTTCCCCTGGATTTACACAGACACACACCTCCAAGCTCCGCAGCTTTCATTGGCCCTCTTATGACTCAACACCCCCCCCCCCCCCCCCGCAAACTCACAACAGTGAGAGAAAGCTGTGCATGTCGTCATAAGCCTAGACTTTTTAACCAGACGAGAAACAGGAAGTGGGCTGTATAAAAGGTATTTTACTGGCAGAAAAAAAAAAAAAAAAAAAAATACTATCCAAAGTTAAAACAACAAGGGCTGAAGATTTAATAGATGGAAAGATGAACACTCCATTTTAAGGTTCAGAAGCAATGATTACACAGACAATTAGCGGATATCATAAGGAACAGTCATAACAAACTGAATAATTTGTTTCTGATAATAGAATACCCAGACATACTATTAAACATTTATCCCTCCAGGCATGCCTTTCAGCTCACTGCTCATACAACTTCGCTGCATGTCTACAGAAAACTGTCAGCCAAAACTCCCACATATTACTATTTGTTTTCCCCAGCAGAATTTTCCACATTGACTAGTTTTCAACTTGCTACAAAGAGGGATTTTAACAAGTTAAAACACATTGAAATAACTTAAACCTGGGTTATTTCCTAAAGTCAGTGGTTGTTTACAATAAATGCAGAAAAGCATCAAAAATTACAAATGCTATAAATTGCTTGAGTTTAATACACCAGAATCAAGGAAAAGTCATGCAGATTTCAGTATAACTTTAGATTTAAAACAAACAAAAAAAAAAAAATGCAATGATTTTCAAAATGTTAGCAATTCCACGCTTGTGAGTTGTACCAAATTTGTACCCTTGAAAACACAACTGAATCTTATGTTGAAGTGATAGTTTAACCACTTAACAACTGGCCCATAGCCGAATGATGGCTACAGGGCGGTTTCTTAACTCTGGGAGGGCGTACAGTGATGTCCTCCCAGAATTCCGCTCTCGAGCGCACCCGAGAATCTCCGTGACCGCCGGGTACAGAGGACCGCTGATCGCGGCCGTTTACCATGCGATCATCAATTGACGGAGCAATCACATGTAAACAAACCGGCGTCATGTCATGACACCGGTTCCTCTCTCCCCTCTCTGTACCGATCGGTACAGAGGGGGAGGGATCGGATGGCAGCAGCGCTGTGGGCTGGATGTGTAGTGCCCACAGCGCTGCTCTGACATGTGCAGTCACATCCAGCCATCCATCCATCCTCAGCCATACCCTGTGCCACGCTCGGTCATGCTCAGCCTCTATATGTGGCCAGGCTGTGGAAGTCTCACACATGTGGTATCGCTGTACTCAGGAGTAATAGGAGAATTTATTGTGGGGTGTCATTTTTGGTATGTACATGTTGTGTGTTAGAAATATTGTATAAAATGGACAACTTTTTTTTTTTTTTTTAAACACAAGTGTTTTAACCACTTCCCGCCCGCCGTCATGACATCCTTGACTTTATGCGGGGATATCTGAATGATGTGTGCAGCTACAGGTATCATTTAGACATCAACTTTTTCAGCCAGCGATTCCCTACACCTGAGGAATGATCATAGCGGCTGTTCCACTGCTTGATCGTCTCCCCCCCCCCCCACCACCACCACCACCACCACCACCCTCCGGTGCTTCTACCGACTCACCGCTACGGTCGAAGCCAGGACAGGATCTTTTTTTTTTTTTTGTCTTATTGACCCTATATCTCACTGTAAAGAGGATCTGTCATGTCATATTCCTATTACAAGGGATGTTTACATTCCTTGCAATAGGAATAAAAGTGATCAAAAAATAATTTTTTGGGAAAAAAGTGCTAACTAAAATAAAGTAAAACGAATAAAAAAAAAAATAAATAAATAAAAAAAAATATGAAAACTGTTCAAACCACACATGTGAGGTATCGCTGCGATCGGTAGAGCGAGAACAATAATTTTAGCCCTAGATCTCCTCTGTAACTCAAAACATGTAACCAGTAAAAAAATTTTAAAGCGTCGCCTCTGGGGATTTTTAAGTAGCGAAGTTTGGCGCCATTCCACGAGTGTGTGCAATTTTAAAGGGTGACATGTTAGGTATCTATTTACTCGGCATAACTTCATCTTTCACATTATGAAAAAACATTGGGCCAACTTTACTGCTTTTTTTTAAAGCACAAAACTTTTTTTTTTTTTTTTTTTGCTGCGCAAATACCGTGCGAGATAAAAAGTTGCAATGACCGCCATTGTATTCTCTAGGGTCTTTTTTTTTTTTTTTTTTTTAAGCAAAGACCCTAGAGAATACAATGGCGGTCATTGCAACTTTTTATCTCGCACGGTATTTGCGCAGCAAAAAAAAAAAAAAAAAAAAAAAAAAAAAAAAAAAAAAAAAAAAAACAGGTTTTGGGGTTCTAGGTAATTTTCTAGCAAATGATGATTTTTACATGTAGGAGAGAAATGTCAGAATTGGCCTGAGTGCTCCAGAACACCTGAAGGTGCTCCCTGCATGTTGGGCCTCTGTATATGGCCACGCTGTGTAAAAGTCTCACACATGTGGTATCGCCATACTCAGGAGAAGAAGGAGAATCTATTTTGGGGTGTAATTTGTGGTATGCATATGCGGTGTGTGAGAAATAACCTGCTAATATGACAATTTTTTTTTTTTTCCCTCAAAAAGAAAAAATAAATAAATCTTGATTTTGCAAAGAATTGTGGGAAAAAAATGACAATTTTAAAAAACTCATCATGCATCTTTGTAAATACCTTGGAATGTCTTCTTTCCAAAAGGGGGTAATTTGGGGGGTATTTGTACTTTTCTGGCATGCTAGGGTCTCAAGAAATTAGATAGGCCGTCAGTAATTCAGGTGTGATCAATTTTCAGATATTGGCACCATAGCTTTTGGACTCTAACTTTCACAAAGACCAAATAATATACACCAATTTGTACTTATTTTTTACCAAAGATATGTAGCCGTATAAATTTTCACCAAAATTTATGAAGAAAAATATGACTATATTTGCTAAATTTTATAACCGAAACAAAGAAAATTTTTTTTTTACTGAATTTTCAGTCTCTTATAGCGCAAAAAATAAAAAAACCTGCGATGATTAAATACCACCAAAAGAAAGCTCTATTTGTGTGAAAAAAGGACAAAAATTTCATATAGGTACAGTGTTGCATGACTGAGTAATTGTCATTCAAAATGTGAGCACCAAAAGCTGAAAATTTGTCTGGTTATTAAGAGGGTTTAACCACTTCCATACAGGGCATTTTCACCCCCTTCCTGCCCAAGCCAATTTTCAGCTTTCAGCGCTGTCGCACTTTGAATAACAATTGCACAGTCATGCAACACTACCCAAATGAAATTTTTATCATTTTTTCCCCCACTAATAGAGCTTTCTTTTGGTGGTATTTGATCACCCCTGCGGTTTTTATCTCTTGCGCTATAAACAAAACAAGAGTGACAAGTTTGGGGAAAAAAAAAAAAAAAAAAAAACCCCACACAATATGTTTTACTTTTTGCTATAATAAATATCCAAATTTTTAATTTTTTTTTTTTTAAACAATTTTTTTTCCTCAGTTTAGGCCGATACGTATTCTTCTACATATTTTTGGTAAAAAATATAAATCGCAATAAGCTTATATTTATTGGTTTGCGCAAAAGTTATAGCGTCTACAAAAAAAAGGGGATAGATTTATAGCATTTTAATTTTTTTTTACTACTAATGGCGGCGACCTGCGATTTTTATCGTGACTGCGATATTGCTGCGGACACATTTTTGGGACCATTCACATTTATACAGCGATCCATGCTATAAAAATGCATTGATTACTGTATAAATGTGACTGGCAACGAAGGGGTTAACCAGGAGGGGGCGCTGTAGGGTTTAATTATGTTGCTAAGGAGTGATTCTAACTGTGGGGGGAGGGGACTCATAAGGGGAGGAGACCGATCGGTGTTCCTCTGTACAAGAAACACACCATCGGTCTCCTCTCCTCTGACAGGATGTGGATCTGTGGGTTTACACCCACAGATCCACAGTCCTGTTCAGTTACTGGGCAATTGCGGGTGCCCGGCGGACATCACAGCTGCCGAGCACGCACACCGGGACTCGGGTGACGCGGCGGGCGCGCGCCTCCTGGGGGGCCTGGAAGGCCGTCACGTCATATGACGGTGGCCCAGGATAACAGCTGCACCGTCCCGCTGTCATATGACGGTGGGCGGGCAGCAAGTGGTTAAGTGCCCAGTGGTCCAAAAAAAAAAAAAAAAAACCCTTTTACAAACGTCACACTTAGTGCCTTGAACTATTCATACCCTTTGAAAATTTTCCACATTGTCATGTTACAACCTAAAACAAATTTATTTTATTGGGATTTTAATGTGATAGACCAACACAAAGTGGCACATAATTGTGAAGTGGAAGGAAAACAATATGGCCCCTGTCACACTACTGCGACTTCAAAGTCACGCAATTTTGCCACAATTTTACAGCGATTTCAGGGAGACTTGAGGTCTATGAACCTGAACTTGCATCAAAGTCGGACCAAAGTAGTGCAGGTACTACTTTGAAGTTGTACTAATATGAATGGTTGTCATTGGAAATCATGGGGAAAGACTTGTTATGCAACTTTGCAGTCCCAAGTCGTACAAGTGTGAAAGGGGCCTAAATGGTTTAACAGTTTTACCAATAAATATGTGAAGTGTGGCATGCATTTGTATTCAGCTCCCCCTGAGTCAATACTTTGTAGAACCACCTTTCTCTGCAATTACAGCTGCGAGTCTTTTTGGGGATGTCTCTACCAGCTTTGCACATCCAGAGTGCTATTTTTGCCCATTTTTCTTGGCAAAATAGCTCAAGCTCTGTCAGATTGGACGGGGAGCGTCTAAACAGCAATTTTCAAGTCTTACCACAGATTGTCAATTGGATTTAGGTCTGGACATTGACTGGGCCATTCTAACACATGAATATGCTTGGATCTAAACCATTCCATTGTAGCTCTGACTGTATGTTTAGGGTCGTTGTGCTGCTGGAAGGTGAACCTCCGCCCCAGTCTCAAGGCTTTTGCAGACTAACAGGTTTTCTTCTAAGATTGTCCTGTATTTGGCTCCATCCATCTTCCCATCAACTCTGACCAGCTTACCTGTCCCTGCTGAAGAAAACCATCCCCATAACATGATGCTGCCACCACGTTTCACAGTGGGGATGGTGTGTTCAGGGTGATGTGCAGCATTAGTTTCTGCCACAGAGTTTTGCTTTTAGGCCAAAAAGTTAAATTTTGGTCTCATCTGACCAGAGCACCTTTTTCCACATGTTTGCTGTGTCCCCCACATGGCTTCACACAAACTGCAAACAGGACGTCTTATAGCTTTCTTAAAACAATGGCTTTCTTCTTGCCACTCTTCCATAAAGGCCAGATTTGTGGAGAACACGACTAATAGTTGTCCTGTGAACAGATTCTCCCACCTGAGCTGTGGATCTTTGCAGTTCCTTCAGAGTTACCATGGGCCTCTTGGCTGCTTCTCCGAGTAATGTTCTCCTTGCCCTGCCTGTCAGTTTAGGTGGAAGGTCATGTCTTGGTAGGTTTGCAGCTGTGCCATACTCTTTTTTTCCATTTTCGGATGATAAATTGAACAGTGCTCTGAGATGTTCAAAGCTTGGGATATTTTTTTTATACCCTAACCCCCCTTTAAACTTCTCCACGTTATCCCTGACCTGTCTGGTGTGTTCCTTGGCCTACATGATTCTGTTCGTTCAAGAACTTCAACAAACCTCTGAGGACCTCATAGAACAGCTGTAGTCATACTGAGATTAAATTACACACAGGTGGACTCCATTTACTAAGTAGGTGACTTCTGAAGGCAAATAAGGAAATTTGCAAAGGGTATGAATACTTTTTCAAGGCACTGTACCTGTTCTGTGCAGTGTTTTGCACAGAACAGCCCTGATCCTCCTCTTCTGGGATACTCAGTCAGCGTTCCTGGCTTCTCCTCTTCTTGGGGGAGAGAGGGAGAAGAGGGGGGACAGGGAGAAGAGGGAGAGAGTAGGGCACTCTGAATAGCACGACTAGGCAGATAATTGTCTATGATGAAAGGTGAAACCAGTTCAAACAGCGTGGACTCTTCATACACTTTTGGCAGCACAAAAGAGGAAAGCAGTCTCTAGTAAACAAGAAAAACAAAAAAAAAGAGGCACCTCTAAGTGCAGCATTAAAAACACTTACAAGATGGATAAAAAGAGCTTGTCAGCAAGTCCCGGAGATTACGTCAGCGGGAGGAGGCCAGCAACCAGCGTGGACCGCAAACCAGAAGTGAGGTGATCAAAATGGGAACTGTTTCAGAACAACTAATTGGTTCCTTCCTTCATGCCAATAACTAGAGGCTAGAAGTCCTAGCTTCTTATAGTCTAGGGAAAGGCTGTTAGCAGGACACATGGGAGAGGGTGGCTACTCCATTGACGTTTCCAGAGCTGCAGGCTTCCCTCTGCTGCCAACTGAACCACCCCTTGGACTCTTGGATATGCAGTGGGACTACCCTGATGCAAGACCACCTTTCTTACCATACTCATGACAAGCTCTTTTTATCCATCAACTTCTAAGTGCAGCATTAACCACTTGCCGCCCGCCCTATTACAAAATGACGGCGGCAAAGTGGTTTGATATTCCTGACGTCATATGACGCGATCAGGATATCGAGCCGCTGTGCGCCCCCGGGGCGCGCATCGCGGCGATCGTTGTTGTGGGGTGTCAGTCTGACACCCTGCAACACCGATCTAGGTAAAGAGTCTGACGGAGACTCTTTACCACGTGATCAGCCATGTCCAATCATGGCTGATCACGATGTAAATAGGACGAGCCGGTGATCGGCCTTTCCTCACTCGCGTCTGACAGACGTGAGTAGAGGAGAACCGATCGGCTGCTCTCCTGACAGGGGGGGGGGGGGTCTGTGCTGATTGTTTATCAGCACATCCCCCCCCTCGGATCCTACCCAGGACCACCAGGATGGCCACCACACTGGACCACTAGATATGCCCCCTAGACCCCCAGGGAAATACCAATATGTGCCCAGGCAGCTGCCAATCAGTGCCCACTCCAATGCCTACCACTGCCAGTGCCACCAGGGATGCCTATCAGTGCCGCATACCAGGGATGCCTATCAGTGCCCCCTATCAGTGACGCCTTTCAGTGCCCCCTATCAGTGACGCCTTTCAGTGCCCATCAGTGACGCCTTTCAGTGCCCACCAGTGCCACCCATGAGTGCCGCCTATCAATGCCCATCAGTGCTGCATATCAGTGCCACCCATCAGTGCCGTTTCCAGTGCCACCTCATCGGTGCCACCGTATCAGTGTCCATCAGTGAAAAAAAAAAAAATGTAAATAAGTTTTTCTCTAACAGAAACAAAAGCAAAACTTTTATTTTTTTCAAAATTTTCAGTCTTTATTTGTTTAGCAAAAAATAAAAAAACTGCAGAGGTGATCGAATACTACCAAAAGAAAGCTCTATTTGTGGGAACAAAATTATAAAAATTTAGTGTGGGTACAGTGTAGCATGACCGCTAAATTGTCATTCAAACTGCGACAGCACTGAAAGCTGAAAATTGGTCTGGGCAGGAGGGTGTCTAAGTGCCCTGTATTGAAGTGGTTAAACACACTTACGAGGAACCTCTTTTTGTTTTTCCCACCATAAAAAGCCACTTCCCATGTTGGCACACCTGCTGGCTCGATCCCGAGCCACGCTGCCTATGTTCGTAGACACAGATGCGCAGGGTTTGCCCCTGCACATCCTCCCCGTACTTCCTTGTCACAGGATGTGACATAAGTTTTACATGTGTATCTGCTGTCTTCAGCTTTATATACTGTTTAGAAAGTGCACATCGTGTTAGAATTTTCTCTGATTCACCTGTGGGTGTGGATTCTTGCAATACACAGACAGCTGATTAGAGGAAGGGCACACACCCCTACTCCATAGGCAGAGACTTGCAGAGCTGTGCTGTGAATGGACCAGTGCTCTGCTAATCTATTTATAGCACCCACCCTGACACAAAACTCAGGCTGATTTTATCACAGTTGACAGAGAACTTGTCAGAAGCTATCATGCTAACAGAAGAACAAAGCAGGAGAAAGCACTTGGGGCTTTGAAGAGAGATGAGGAAAAAAACAAAACAAAAAACACTGCAGATATATGTGCTCAGCTCAAATTTCATGAATTGGGCTTACATCCACTTTAAGGCTTAGTTCAACATAGGGCAATTACCTCCGTGCCCTATACCATAAAACGAAAAGAGGGCACACCAACCTTGCATTAGCCAAGTGGTGCTTATTGAAAGAAAAAAAAAAAAAAAAAAAAAAAAGGAAACCTACTTACAAACAAGTGGATAATAAAAGCATACCAAAGTCCACAATGGACACAGAGCAACCAGGCCTCCTAGACCGTGTGCAGCATGCCAGAGAACCTTCCAGATGATGCATTTTGAGGGGTGAGCCCCTCTTCTTCAAATTCAGGCGGGGGCTCTGAGGAAGAGGGGATCCCCCCCCCTCGAAACACGTCAACCACTTGGACGGTTCTCCAGTGTGCTGGACATGGTCCTGAAGGCCTGGTTGCTCTGTGTCCATTGTGGACTTGCTTTGGATATGCTTTTATTATCCACTTTTTGGGAGTAGGTTTTGTTTTTGATTTCAACAAACACCACTTGAGTAATGGGCAAGGTTGGTGCACCCTCTTTTCCAGCGTTTCCATTGGGTGTCCCCTGACCCTTGGAGGGCAGCAAGGCTTGTGCATCTACCAGAAGCCATAAAAATTCTAGGCTATTTCCATTGCCATCGCACCACTTTTGAGAACAGGATATTTTGTTTGACTATTCATTTTTACAGGCATGGCACGATGCACAAGTGTTTTTATTTTATTTATATTGATTACAGGAACTTATAGCGCTGTCAATTTACACAGCGCTTCACATATATATTTACACAATAAATCCCAAACCCTAAATGAAAGGTCATATGGGCACTTTCAGAAGCAGATCTACTTAAATAAGCTGTGCTGTTACGCCACACTGTTACTCATCTTCATTACAATTCTATACATGCTAGCAGGTAAGCAAGTTAGCACATGATGCATTTATCTAAACTTGACGGAATGTTTTTGAGCTACATCCTTTGTTGCATTAGTGAAGGAGCAGCTCTAAAGCCAACCATACACTGTACAAAACATTATATAAGGACTACAGCCCTTGCAGATTTTCAAACATCTCATTGTATTTAATCTTATTTTATTGATTTTTCAGAAAGACACATAAAACGGCGTGTAAATACCAGGTACATTGGATTTAGTATCAAGTTCAATCACACTATTGCAATGTGATGCGATTTTCACAGGATTATCAGTGCAAATGCACCAAAGTAGCACAAGAACCTTTTCCAAAATTGCAACTCATGGAGTTGCATTGATGTGAAGGAACCCAATGAAAAATAATGCGATTTCCCTTGTCATGCGATTCTGTACAACTCACATCTGAAATTGCACTAATGTGAACCAGGCCTAAGACAAAGACAACTTGGCATAGAGAAGGTCATAGACATATAAAGACTACCAATCTTGCTGGGAACATTAGATATTTAATTTCTGCGCCCTTCAAAATTGTTGTAAAGGCTTAAAAAAAAAAAAAGAAGAAGGAAGAAGATAGAGAAAATAATATATATATATATATATATATATATATATATATATATATATATATATATATATATATATATATATATATATATATATATATATATATATATATATACACACACATATACGTTATACTTCCCTGCTCTGCGCAATGGTATTGCAAAGAGCAGCCTGAAACCTCTTATTCTGAGGTCCCCAGGCAGCGCTCCCAGTTCTTCCCCCTTCTGCGTGTCCCCCCCCCCCCCCCCCCCATAGCAAGCTGCTTGCAATGGGGACACACCAGCAGGCTTGCTCCCAAGCTGGGCTGCATGCATCCACAGACACAGCAGCCAATGCTTCCTCTGTGTTCTGTGAGGAGAGGAACGCAGACCAGCACCAGATCAAGATGGTGCTTAGGTAGGTATATAGGGAGGTGGGTGATAAAATTACAGGGACATTTTTTTACCTTAAACCCTTCGTGCCTAAGGATAAAACAAATGTTAATGCCCAAGCACAATTTTGCAACTTTGATATGGGTTAGCAAAACCGTACATATCACAACTAGTTTGTGCATCCAGGTGGATTATACCGCCTTTTTTTTTTTTTTTTCAGGACAAATTGGGCTTTCATTTGGTGGTAAATGGTAATGGATACTTCCCGTTTTATTATCCCTTTAAAAAAAAAAAGGCTGTACATTTCTTGCTACTACCATAACCTTCCACCAAAGAACAACCCAAAATAAAATTCTTCTGCTCCTGACAACCACAGCGATGCCACATATGCATGCGTTAGCTGGCTGCACCTGCAGTACAGCCCAGAAACAATAGTCTGCTTTTTGTTTTTTGTTAATTCTACCTACAACACACTGATACAAATAAAACAAATAACATAAAAAAAATAAATAAAAAAACTGACCCTGGCACTGACCTAGATCAGACCTTGATCTAGGTATTTTATCAAGATTTTATTTTTCACACTATTTTTTACCGTTCTGCAAGGAGAAGGATACGGTTTTTCTCTCTTTCATTCAGGGAAAAAACAAAAAAAAAAAAACCACAAACAAAAACACACGGGGCAGGCTTTACAGTGACAGTTTGCATAGGGCCCTTGTTGAGACCCCAAGTCTGTGCAGCACAAAATAAGACATGCAAATATGCAGCCCCATGGAAAAAAGCCCAGTCCATTGAGGCTGCATATTTGTGTACGTTCGGCGTCAAGGTATTAATGCAGGGGATGCATGAAGGTGAAAAAAATGTGTTGCCTTTAGAACCACATTAACGTGTATTACAACATGTAAATACCACACCTCCATTAGGTTTAAATGATTTTGTACACTTCCAGGTATACGAGTCTAGTACATTTGTCATATCTGCATTCTGCAAACCCAAAGGACAAAATCAGAATACAAAAAACAATGGCATATACCAGCTTATATTCAAAAGGCAAAGATGGATATCAGGCAGACTGGCCATTTTTCACTATGGCTGGAGTCTTCATAGGCTTGGCATACAGTATATGCTGCATTCTCAAATCTGCAAGCAGTATAAACACTGCCCTATTTAGTGAATAGGACCATGTATATGTAAGGGAGGTGTGATGTTTAATCCACCAAACTAATCCAGAGGACAAGAAGATTCATGCCTCTGCTTGATTCTGTCAGTTCCCTCATACAATAGAGCTGTTGACACTTCTTTAGCTTTGTTTCTTAAAAGTGGTTGTAAATCATTGCATATTACTCACTCAACGAGATGAAACAAATCCTCCTACATAACAACTTGTACCTGTTTATCTGTAGCCCTGGCTTCTCTACAGACGTCTAATACACACCGAACAAAGGTTATTGCCCAGCTTCAGCAGTGTAATTGAGACCTATAGTGTCTCATAGGGAAACATGCACAGCCGAGGCTGGTAATTACCTTCTGTGAGGGGAGGGAGGGAGAGGGGGAGAGGGAGGGGGAGAGGGAGGGGGAGAGGGAGAGGGAGAGAGAGAATGACCTGTCTGAAGAAGTGACTTGTGAAGATAGAGAGAAGAGACAGAAATCACACTTGGTGCTTCGGATTGAGGTTAGTACACACTTTAGAGGGGGATATGCTCGATTTCATTTCGGAGGTTTATTCCTGAAACCTAAGCATGCCTAGCAACCCATTAAAAATAACAGAGTTTCAGTTGCAGCAACTATAACAATCACTGCAACTCTCACACAACTCATGAATAGGTTTAGCGCTATAAACTGCCATGTACAGTCCTCCATTAGTGGCATGCCTCTTGGCTTGGGGGTTCCATTTTAAAACAACTCAACCAAATGCTACCGCCAAGGGGGCCAACAGTCATACGATACTGTAACAATTTTCTTGCAGTAATAAGGTGCAATATTGTATTTTCAGAAAGCAGTAGTCTACAGTTGTGCAATTTGACATCCAGAAATATGACAGACTAACAATTCTGTATTTAGAAGTAAAACAAGCATGTTACTTACCAACCATCGCGCTGACTTCCCCAGCCATCAGTAAATCCACAGAGTTGTTGTAAAGGTTCACATCGACGATACCCTTTCGGATCGTTTCTCCAACCTTTGCTCCCAGCAGCACCGAACCAGTTGTTTCAAAGATCGATGCCAATATGCAAGCTTGCTTTAACGTAACAACTCCAGAACCCACAGCTGTGCCAAATGAATTAGCCACATCATTGGCACCCACAGAAAATGCCAAGATAAAGGCTATGATAAAGCCAACAATAACCATCCACAAGTACTCATCAAGAACCATTTTGGCGATTTGTTTTTTCCTTTCGGTGACAAATGTAATAAAATAGTAAACTATAGGAGATTAGAAGAACTTGGTTCCAGGAGTATGAAAACCTGCCGAGCAAAACTATGTAAACAAAGATCAGCTCGATCTGGAAACTGCTAGTGTTCAAGAGAATGAACCAACTGCTAACTGAGGATTTTAAAAGTACTGTCAATAAAGTTTCTTTGGGTGTGCTCAGTCAACAGTAAAATGCATTCCATATTTTTCTCCCAAAATGAGTTAGCTTGGTTTTCTTTGTTCCTGAAAAATAAAAGAAATTAAAGTATTACTTCAAAATGAAAGCAAAAATGTTCTTGTGTAAAAAAAAAAAAAAAAAACACTGGGAAATAATCTGCAGCATGTGACATTTCAAATGTAAAAAGAGCAGAAATAAGATTATTGTAAGACCCAAGCTTTGTTACATAAGTGTTTGAAATCCAGTATTTTTTGGCCCAAAACAGAAAACTGCAAGATTAGGAAGGAAAGGTAAAGAAAAAAAAAAATCACTTTAACTAAATGCAAAGCAAAAAACTGTCTGCTGCATCAAGGTTATCCTCATTACATAAAACGTCTAGGTAAAGAAGGATTCAATCAGAGCTATGGTACAAAATTTACATTATGCAACAAAGACACAAAAAAGAGAAGGGCGAGTCAGTCACCTAGTTTTATTAGTACATGAATATAGTTGCAAAACTTGCTGATGGCATCAGTTACAGAAGGATTTCCAAACTTCTGAATGTAGGATAGATGGATGGATAGATACGGCAAAAAAGGTATTGAACGCCTCCATTTTTCTCTGTAAATATATTTCTAAAAAGGCGCTATTGATATGAAATTTTCACCACATGTCGGTAACAACCCATGAAATCCATACATACAAAGACACCAAAAAAAAAAAAATTAGTTCAGAAATTAACCGGTTCAATACAGAGCATTTTCACCCCCTTCCTTCCCAGACCAATTTTTAGTTTTCAGCGCTGTTGCACTTTAAATGACAATTGCGCGGTCCTGCGATGTTGTACCCAAACAAAATTGACGTCCTTTTTTCCCCACAAATAGAGCTTTCTTTTGGTGGTATTTGATCACCTCTGCGGTTTTTATTTTTTGCGCTATAAACAAAAGAAGAGCGACAATTTTGAAAAACACAATATTTTTTTACTTGTTGCTATAATAAAATATCCCAATTTAAAAAAAAAAAAAAAAATTTTCCTCAGTTTCGGCCGATACGTATTCTTCTACATATTTTTGGAAAAAAAAAAAAAAAAAAAAAAAAAAAAAAAAAAATCGCAATAAGCGTATATTGATTGGTTTGCACAAAAGTTATAGCGTCTACAAAATACGGGATAGATTTATTGCATTTTTTAAAAACAATTATTTATTTTTTTTTTACTAGTAATAGCGGCAATCGCAATTTTTTTTCGCGACTGCGACATTATGGCGGACACATCGGACACTTGACACAGTTTTTGGGACCATTCACATTTATACAGCGATCAGTGCTATAAAATTGCATCGATTACTGTATAAATGTGACTGGCAGTAAAGGGGTTAACCACTAGGGGGACACAAGGGGTTAAATATGTTTCCTAAGGGAGTGATTCTAACTGTAGGGGGCGGGGAAGTACAAGGTGAGGAGACCGATCAGTGTTCCACTGTACTGGGAACACAGATCGGTCTCCTCTCAACTGACAGGACGTGGATTTGTGTGTTTACACACAGATCCATGGTCTGGCCCGGTTAACGGGCAATCGCAGGTGCCCGGCGGACATTGCGGCCGCCGGGCACATGCACCGGGTCCCAAGCAACGCGGCGCGCGCGCCCCCTAGGCGGCCGGGAAGCCCAGGCTGTCATATGACGTCCACCAGGATGAGAGATCCCATCTGTGAACGTCATATTACTATGGCCGGGTAGGGAACTGGTTAAGTTACATGTAATAAAATGGAATGACACAGGAAAAAGTATTGAACATGCCATCTGAAAATGTAATACTTGGTACAAAATCCTTTGTTGGTAATGACAGCTTCAAAACACCTCTTGTATGGAGAAACACAGCACATGCATTGCTCAGGTGTGATTTGGGCCCATTCGTCCACAATCTTCAGATCTTGAAGGTTCCATGGGCCTCTTCTATGAACTCTAATCTTTAGTTCTTTCCATAGATTTCTATTAGATTCAAGTCAGGCGATTGGCTGGGCCATTCTAGCAGCTTTATTTTCTCTCCTTGAAACCAATTGAGTTTCCTTGGCTTTGTGTTTGAGATTGTCTTGCTGAAAAGTCCTCCCTCTTTTCATCTCCATCCTCCTGGTAGATGGCAGCAGATTTTTATCGAGAATGTATTGGTACATTTTTCCATTCATCCATCCTTCAACGATATGAAGTTTGCCAGTACCCTATTCTATAAAACAGCCCCACACCATGATGTTCCCACCTCCAAACTTCACTGTTGTGATGGGGGTGTTTTTGGGGTGATGTGCAGTGCTATTTGACCTCCAAACATGGTGTGTATTATGGCATCCAAAGAGTTCAATTTTGGTCTCATCTGACCAGACTATATTCTCCCGCTGCATTTCACAGGCTTGTCTAAATGTTGTGCAGCAAACTTTAAACAAGCTTAAACATGCTTTTTCTTCAGCAATGGAGTCTTGCGTGGTGACCGTGCGTACAGGCCATGGCAGTTGACTGCATTACTTATTTTCTTTGAAACAATTGTACCTGCTAATTCAAGGTCTTTCCGAAGCTCTCTACAAGTGGTCTTTGGCTCTTTGATAATTATTTTCACTCCTCTGTCAGAAATCTTGCGAGGAGCACCTGGCCGTGGCCGGTTTATGGTGAAAGAATGTTCTTTCCACTTCCGGATTATGGACCCAATAGTGCTTACTGGAACATTGAGAAGTTTGGAATCCTTCCCTAACCAATGCCATCAGCAAGTTTTGCAACAAGGTTGCAAAGGTCTTGAGAGCACTCTTTGATTTTACCCATTATGAGAGGTTTGTGTGACAACTTGGTAATAAGACACCTTTCTATAGGACAGTGTTTCAACTCCAAACCTCAAGGCACCCCAACAGGTTATGTCCATTATTTTGCACAGGTGATTTGACCAGTTTCACTGCCTTAGTAATTACCACAACTGTTTCATCTGAGGGAAATTTGAAAACATGACTTGTTGGGGCACCTTGAGGACTGGAGTTGAGAAACACTGCTATAGGCCATCAGTTGAGCCTAAACCAGCCAATATTAGTTTGTACTGACAAGGGGCAGGATTGAGTTCTAATTACTGATAGATTTCAGCTGCTGTTTGGCTTTCCATGCCTTTTTGCACCTCTCTTTCTTTGTGTGTTCAATACATTTTCCCCGTGTCATACCATTTTATTACACAACAATTTCTGCACGTATTTGTTCTGGTTTCTTTGCATGTATGGATTGCATGGGTTGTTACTGACATGTGGCGAAAATGTCATGTCAAAAGCACCTTTAGAAATATATTTACCTAGAAAAAAAAAAAAAAAAAAAAAAACAGTGAAGTGTTCAATACTTATTTTACCCGAGTATAATAATTAAAAAAAAAAAAAAAAAAAAAAAAAATATTATATTATAATATAAAATGTTATCTATCTTTTTATTGTTAAAAGTACAGGGTGACCGTGTTTTAGCTGCTAGAGTGTTGGTAATGATTTAAAAAGGAAAACTGATCAACCATGCAGTGCAATGAGATCTACTGATTGTTTAAAGTTGATGCAATATTAAAAAGTCTCTTTATTTAAAAATAACGTTATACTTACCTTCTCTGTGTCGTGGTTTTGCACAGAGCAGGCCAGATACTCCTTCTCGGGTCCCTCACCGACTCTCCTGGCCCCTCCCTCCTGCCGAGTGCCCCCACAGCAAACAGCTTACTATGTCAGCACATTCTGACACGAGCTGCAGCTCGGCTCCGCCCTCTCTCCTGAATGGCTCGCTGACTGACAGCAGCCAATGACACCCACTGCTGTGTCTCAGTCAATCAGGAGGGAGAGTCCCAGGCAGCCAAGGTTCTTGTGCAACTTCCCTAGATCAAGATGGGCTCAGGCAAGTATTAGGGGGCTGCTGCACACAGGTTTTTGCATTCTATGCATAAAGATAAAACAAAACAAAAAAAAAAAAAAAAGCCTTCTGCCTTTAGAACCACTTTAAGCAGAATGTAATTAACCTACTAGTAGTCTTTAGAGTGTTGGGAAAAAACGGTGTACCTGGAGGAAACCAAACACAGGGAGAACATGCAAGCTCCACGCAGATAGGAACTCCAAGCAGGCATTCTGCAACCACAATGTACTTGAAATCATGCTAGTTGTTAAACTTTTTTTTTTTTTTTTTTTTTTTAAGCTGCAAGGAAAATAAGTTAAAAAAAGGGCACATTTAGCCTAAGTAAAAATGTAATAAGAGAAATGTAAACATAGTAGATGTCGACCGATATTGGGTTTTTCTCTGGCCGATGCCGATATTTAGAAATTGCAGCGGCCGATGGCCAATATGTGATGCCAGTTTTTTTGGGCTGATATGTTAAGCCGATTTTTTTTTCCCCCCCTTCTTTTTTTTCCCCCCCTTCATCTCATAAAATCTAACAGTTAGACCCCTTTCACAATGGGGCTTTTTTCAGGTGCTTTTGGGCTAAAAATAGTGCCAGTAAAGTGCCTGCAAAAAGGCTCCTCTGCAGTCTGTGTGAAAGCCCGAGTGCTTTCACACTGAGGCGATGTGCTTGCAGGATGTTAAAAAAGTCCTGCAAGCAGCATCTTTGGAGAGATGTATACCGCTCCTCCACCACTCCTGCCCACTGAAATGGGCACCGCTGCCGACAAAGCGATTCGGCAGCGGCGCTTCACGGGTGCATTTAACCCCTTCCTTGGGCGCTATCTGGGTTATAAGCGCCCCGCTAGCAGCCGAATAGCGCCGTTAAAATGACAGTAAAGTGCCGCTAAAACTAGCAGCGTTTTACCGTCAACGCCTGCCAGCTCCAGTGTGGAAGCAACCTTAAGTAATAAGTGATCCAGAAAATTTCTTACATTTAAAAACATTTATTAAACAAAACAAACCTCCAATCAGTTCACTTTTATGTATAATTTAGATTTAAAAAAAAAAAAAAAAAAAAAAAAAAAAAGTTACCAGGTACCTAACTATTTTCTCGAATCGTCTTCCCAGGCAGCATCTGAGAGGATGTACCAAGCAATACTTACTAGGGTGGGGATAGAGACTGGAGCACCTTGCGACCAAGTGCCTGGTCTTGGTCAGACAGCTGGTCTATGCGGTAGTGCCTTGCAAAGGCACTGTGGCTCGACCATATCGCTGCCCTGCAGGTCTGCTCCGGAGTTGCCCCTGCTTCCTCTGCGACCGAGGTAGCACAGGCTCTGTTTGTGCGTGCTCTGATCCCGCTTGGCGGAGTGAGGTTTTGTGCCTCATAGGTCGTCTGTATGGCCATTCTTATCCATCTGCTGATGGTATTCTTGGAAGCCCGATTCCCTTTGTTGTCTCTTTCGCTATACATTTTTTGGAAGCAAAAGGGTTGGGTTCTATGGAATATTGAGGGGACCTTGGATAGAAAGGCCGGGTCTGGAGAGAGAATTATTTTGTCTAAATGTATTAGACAGTATGGTTCCATTATAGACAGTGCTTGGATTTCGCTCACTCTTCTGGCTGATACTAGGGCCACAAGAAGTACAGTCTTTAAGGTGAGGTTTTTTTTGTCTGAGCTATCTTCCATCGGTTCAAATAGAGGGGAACGAAATCCTCTAAGTACTGTGAGCATGTCCCAAGTTGGAGTTCTATTCATTTTGGCTGGTCTAGCTCTTTTGGGTGACATCAGGAATCGCTTTATCAGCGGGACCTCTGCTAGTCGTGTCCATGAACGAGGAAAGTGCTGCAACCTGTACCTTCAGCGTACTTGGGGACATATTTTTGTCTGCTCCATCTTGTAGAAAATCCAGGATTGTTGGGATTATTCCTCTTTTTGAATACGGTTTGTTTCTGTTCCAGGAGAACAGAAACACTTTCACTTTCTCGTAGATTGCCCTAGTTACAGGCTTCCAGCTGATTAGGATGGTATTGATCTCATTGTCTGACAATCCTTTGTTCTGATGTCTCACCCCTTCAGTACCCAGGCCGAAAGCTTCAGGATTCTGTGGTTCGGGTGGTTGACTGGGCCCTGTGATAGGAGATCTGGCCGGTCCATCCGTGTCAGCTGAGGCTGGATGCTGAAGTTTTTCAAGTGGCTGAACCATGCCCTTTGTGGCCAGTGCGGTACTATTAGTATCACCATTGCTCTCTCTGCCTTTATTTTTTTGAATCACCCTTGGTATTGTGGCAGTTGGAGGGTATGCATAGCATAGTTGCCATCCCCAGCTCTGGTTGAAGGCGTCTGGACCCCACAAATGGCAACAGCGGAGTAGAGAGAAGAATGTTGGTGATTTTGCATTCGCTTTGGAGGCGAATAGATCTACCTCGGGTACTCCCCACTTTTGAGTGATTTGTGCGAAGGTCGCTTGGTTGAGAGACCACTCCGTCTGTTTTATGGTCTTCCGGATCAGGAAGTTTGCCAGCGCATTGTCTGTTCCTTTCAGATAGATACCTGATATTGACTTTGTTTGATTCTGCCCATAGTAGGATTTTCTCCGTCAGCTTCATCAAGCTTCGGGACTTTGTCCCACCTTGCCTGTTTAGGTATACTACAGTCATGACGTTGTCCAATTGTAACTTTACGTTTCTCCCCTGTATTGCTGGTTTGAACGCTTTTAATGCTTCCCCCACAGCTTTTAGCTCTCTCATGCTTGAGGAGGCTTGGGACCATTTGGAGGTTCATTTTCCCTGTGAGCAGAGGCCCTCTAAGTGTGCCCCCCAGCTTAGGGCATTGGCATCGGTGGTGATCCAGATTGGCTCGGATTGGGCCCATTTGCGTCCTTCGATGTATCGAAGTAGATTGAGCCACCATTGTGGTGTTAGTTTGACTGTGGTTGGAACAGGAATGGGCCTGCCTAGGGATGAGTGGCTGCCATCCCACTGGGACAGAATGTAGTTCTGTAGAGATCTCATGTGAATCTGTGCCCAGGTGATAGCTGGAATAGAAGACGTCATCAATCCTAGTACAGCCATACCTTGTCTGATTGTTATGGCGTTTGTCCTTATTAGGAAGATAAATGCCTGTGTGATTTTTTCATTCTTTTCTTCCATTATGAAGGTTTTCTTTAGTCTGGAGTCCAGTATATAGCTCAAATATACCACTCACTGGCTTGGGGTCATCTGACTTTTCTGCATTTATTATCCATCCCCGTTTTGCAGATAGGACATACTTGTGCACAGGTTGTTCTCTAGGGCCTCTGCTGTGTCCGCAAAGAACAGTAAATCGTCTAAATATGGTATTATGCCAATACCTTGTTGTCTTAGACCTTTTAACGCTTCTGCCATTATCTTTGAGAAGATTTTTGGTGCAGAGGAGATGCCGAAAAGGAGAGCTGTGTATTGTGGGTGCAGCCTAGTTGCTGGCCCTTGTACTGCGAACCTCAGGAATTTTCGATGACCCTCCTTTATGGGGACATGTAGGTAGGCATCCTGTAGGTCTATTGTCGCCATAAATGTCTCCCATGGAGGGATGTTCCCTAGGTGTGTCACTCTCCAGAAGTTCCTGAAGCTGGGTTAGCCAGGTTGATAAAGTCCAGGCTGTGCAGGTGGAAGCTATTGCCGGATTTCCATGGGGTCGTTTAAGGTACCCGTGTCGTCAAAGGCAAAGTCAGATTTATTTGTGACTTTTGCCAGAGAAGCATCCACTTTGGGGCATTTAGCCCAGGTTTTGGTGTCTGTCTCTGCAAAGGGGTCTGCGTTTGACTGTGGCTGGCATGAAGGAGTTTTTCTCTGGGTCTTCCCACTCTTTTTTTTTTTTTAAAGATATCTTTAAGAGTTTGGTGTACAGGGAATGTTCTAGGCTTCCTGGGTTGCAGCCATTTATACATCTTGTCATGTATTGTGAGTTCTGCGGATTTATGTTCTTTAATACCTAGCGTGTCCAATATGGCTTTTAGAAGGCTATTCGTATCCTCTGATAGAAATAAAGTTGCCCTCTGAAACCGCATCTTCCTCGTCGGAGTCTGAGCAAAGTTAATTCTCCGATTCGGATTCATCCGAATCCTCTTGTTCTGTCTGTTCCCTGTTACCTGAAGGAACACATATCCGGTGGTAGACGGGGTATTGGTCTGACTGACGCTTGATGGCACTTCTAACTTTTTAATAGCTGAGCGTAGAGGTGCCATGGTGCTCTGTATTTCTTTCTTGAAAGAGCTGAGCAGATCTTTCAGATACCCTTGCGATTCTTTGGCCACCATTTTGTCTATACATTTTTGATATAGGGGTTTTTTCCCCTTCTGGGGAAAACCGGTGGCTGCATGAAGCATATGTTTTGTTGCTTTCCACTTCCCTTTCCTCAGGGGTCTTCGCCTGAAATCAAGCGCAAAAAAAGGTCCCCGTGAGGTAGGCGGGTAAAGGCTGCCTGTAGGCAGGCAGTTTTACGGCAAGGTTAAGACAGAGGTGACTCTGGAGTATTCTTGGAGCTCTCCTGGCTTGCAGGATCTGCAGGGCAGGGTGGAGAAGTGTCAGCCACCAGGATCCTCTGCTTACAGGGGCCTTTTTAACTGCTTCCTGCTTAAGCTCCGGCCCCGCCCCCAGGCTGACCCCGTGCAGGTTGGTGAATATACCTGCACATGCCGCTGCAATTGGTATCCTCCCTCCAATAGGGAGGGGGACTCTGCTGCAGTATGCATTTATATTGATATATTTGCCATCGTTAAAAATCTTTTTTTTTTTTTTTTTTTTTTTTAAATTCCCGCCCCCGGAAGTAAGTAACCGTAGCCCATTCTGAATCCCTGGAAACAGGCTCCAGGAAAATGGCCGCTAGCCCAGAAGTGTCTCCGGCGCCATCTTGGTACACCCTACCGAGCCTCCATGAGAAGAGGCTCGTTCTGCAGTGTGTACAGGACGCCAATCGCGGCGAAAACACCGGCGATCAAGCGGGCGGTGGGTGCGGCGGCGCGGCAGTAATCAGGAGGTGAGGCATCCATGCACCCACACCACTGTACGCTCTTCATGTCTGGGAGTATGTTTCCAGAATTTGCACATGGAGTTCCCTGGTGAAAAACTGCGGCAGGTCCCTTGAGCAGCGGCATGGGGGAAATGTCAGCGCATTATTGCAGTTTGGGGGGGGATGATTGCAGACCCCTCTGTAGGGGTGAAATCTCAGGCAGAGCAATACTGCTCAAATATGCAGCCCCTGCTCGCCCTCCCAAGGCCGCAGGGCTGGATGGGATGCTGGCAGGGAGTCTCCTGCAACTAGCACTGAGACTGAAGTAAAATAACAAACGTTTCTTTTGCAGCTCCTGTGGGTCCGGAGGAAACACAAACAACTGAGGCACGCAGGAAAGACTGTGAAATTTATAATGGTGGACTAATGTGTTTCCTGTTTCAGGGAGGAGGAGCCTCTCAGATGCTGCCCTGGAAGAAGATTCGAGAAAAAAAAAAAAAAAAATAGATATCTATCTCTCTATAGATATATATATAATTTTTGGGGGTTCTAAGTGATTTTCTAGCAGAAGATACAGGATTTTTACTTGTAGGCAACAAATGGTCAGAAAATATTTAGTCTTTAAATGGTTAAAACTGAGAAATCCTACACACATAGTTCAGTTCATTGATATGTAGAAACATTGTATCTTTTTAGCTTCTTTTATCAGACTTGGCAGGCTGCCCAGAGAGGAGAGAAGTCACTCCACCAAAGACTTCAGGCAACTTGCATTGACTTCTATTACAGAAGTCATTTGCAAGTCACGCTGAAGTTGTAATCGGCCTTTTTTTTAATCAGCACAATCAGCCGATGCTGATTAAAAAACGCCAAATATCGGGCGATATATCGGTTGATCTCTAATATACAGGCTGTCAGAAAGTGTTGTCTGCAGCCACATAACTAGTACTTTTTAGTAAAAAGGAGTCAGCAATGGCAACCTGCATATTTAACCGCTTGCCGTCATACTGCGTCAGGTCGGCACGTTCCCGCGAACCATCGCAGCTGTAAGTCGGTCCCTTTAAGCTGGGATAGCAGGCACTGCACTGCAGGGGTGGCAGTCACGATGACCACCGGCCACACACACACACACGATTGCGGGCACAAGAGCCAGAACAGGGACGTACGCGTGTGTGTGTGTGTGTAAAACACACAAATCCCTATTCTGCGAGGAGAGACAGATCGTGTGTTTCTTATAGCTAGGAACAACGATCCGTCATCTCCTCTAGTCAGTCCCCTCCCCCTACAGTTAGAACATACACTAGGGAACACAGTTAACCCCTTGATCGCCCCCTAGTGTTAACCCCTTCCCAGCTGGTGTCATTTACACAGTAATCAGTGCATCTTTATAGCACTGATCGCTGTATAATTGTCAAGGGTCCCAAAAAATGTGTCAAGTGTCTGATAATGTCGCAGTCCCGATAAAATAAAAATTATAATAAAAATGCCATAACTCTTTCCCCTATTTTGTAGACGCTATAAATTTTGTCCAAACCAATTAGTATACGCTTATTGCGATTTTTATTACCAAAAATATGCAGAAGAATACATATCGGCCTAAACTGAGGAAAAAAAAAAATTAGCTTTTTTTTTTAAAAAAAAGAAATTGGGGATATTTCATAGCAAAAAGTACAAAATATTGTGTAATAATTGTTTCACTTTGTTATAGCGCAAAAAAAAAACAAAAAAAACAAAAACAAAAAAAAAGCAGAGGTGATCAAATACCACCAAAAGAAATCTCCATTTGTGGGGGGAAAAAAAAAGGGGGGGGGGACACCAATCTTGTTTGGGTACAATGTCGCACGACCGCGCAATTGTCAGTTAAAATGACACAGTGTCGAATCGCACAAAATGGCCTGGTCCTTAAGAGGGCAAACCCTTCTGGGGCTGGAGTGTAGGGCTGCAACTAACGATTATTTTCATAATCGATTAGTTGGCCAATTGTGGTTTCGATCAATTAATAACCTAAAAAAAAAAAAAAAAAAAAAAAAAGTGTGGTGTATAATTTAGTTAATATGTAAAGTAAAAAAAAAAAGGCAATTTATTCCTTAATATCTCTATACGCAGGGGTAAATATAAATAACCAACTATATGATTAGGGAGTAAAATCTTTAATCCACCGAGGACAGACAGAAGAGATATACTGTACATACTATTAGGCCCCTTTCACACTGGGGCAGTGGGGGCGTCGGCGGTACAACAGCGCTATTTTTAGCGCTGCTGTATCGTCGTTCTTGTAGCTGTATTCGGACGCTAGCGGTGCGGTTTTAACCCCCGCTGGCGGACGAAAAAGGGTTAAAATCCCTCGTACAGCGCGGCTATAGCCCCGGTATAGCCGCACTGTCCCATTGATTTCAATGGGCAGGAGCGGTGAATACACCGCTCCTTCACCGCTCCAAAAAAGCGGTTTGCAGAACTTTTTTCACCGCCCTGCCTGCGCACCGCTTCAGTGTGAAAGCCCTCGGGTTTTTACACTGAACAAACAGCGGAGGCTGTTTAGGGGCGGTTTGCAGGCGGTATTTTTAGCGCAATACCGCCTGCAAACCGCCCCAGTGTGAAAGGGGTCTTAGTGGTTGAATCTGGTAAATATCAGACGCCGATCAATTTTTTTTTTTTTTTTTAATAAAAAAATGTTAGACTGTTTTGCAGATTTTCAAAACAGAACTGTAATATTATATGTTGGCCATACAAAAACAATGTCTTCCTTTGTTCGATTTTCTGATGGTGGGGTCAAATCGACGTTTGTTTTCAACCACAGCGACGGAATATTTGGGAATCGAAAACTTCTTGGTCAAAAGGGATTTTCAGACAGTGAGTGAGTGAGTGAGTGAGTGTGTGTGTTTCGTTCAGAAATGACATTCATTTTAAAACAGAATGTTAAAAGCAAGTGAACATTTCAAACATTCTTTCATTTAGCGAATGTACAAAGATTTTTCACATGAATATTCTCGTCTGAACATTGATCCGTGTGGCCAGCATAAGGCTTGGTACACACCTATGCAGTTTGCTTTTGATCAGTTTATGCAGTGCATGTTGATTTTTGCGCACATGATTTTGCTGCGATTTGCATTTTGGCTTTTTTTTTATGCCTTTTTTTGGCCAATTTGTTGTTGGGCAGATTTAAAAAAAAAACAAAAAAAAAAAACAAAAAAAAACACAAATTGCTGCAAAAATGCACTACATGCTTTTCTGCAGCTTCTCCGTTGAAGTATATTGAATCAAAAAAAAAAAACACTGTTTTGCATCAAAAAAGGTCCTTGACCCCTTCCAAATACGCAGCAGCTGAAAAAAAGCATAGATGTGAACGTTAAATGAACTGTAGTGCGTTTCTGCAAAAAGCACCAAAAAAAAAAAAAACCACACATGGGTGGGAACCAGGCCTAAAGACATTTAGTAACATAATGGGGTTACAAAAAAAATAAAAAATTAGCCCTTCATAGTACAAAAAGAGCAAATAATCGCTACTGTAAGGGGTTTGTTTTTTTACTGTGCAACAGTGAAAGTAATATTTACAGTAACGATTTGCTTTTTTTGTACTATAAAAGGACTAATTTTAGTTTTTTTAATGCCATTATGTTACTGGGCGATCAATGACATTAATCAATTACTATTTTCATAGTCGATGAATCGATTAGTTGTTTCAACCCTACTGGAGTGGTTAAAGAAAACAGTTTAACCACTTCAGCCCCAGAAGATTTGGCTGCTCAATTACCAGGCCATTTTGTGCAATATGGCACTGTTGTTTTAACTGAATTGCGCAGTCGTGCAACGTTGTACCCAAACAAAATTTACATCATTTTTTCCCACAAAAATAGAGCTTTCTTTTGGTGGTATTTGATCACCTCTGCAGTTTTTATGCTATAAACAAAGAGCGACAATTTAAAAAAAAATTATTAAATACACACAAAACAAAAAATTATAATATATACCACCGATTACTGTGTAAAAGGTCACTAGCAAGGAAAGGGGTTAACACTAGGGGGCGATCAAGGGGTTGTGTTCCCTCATGTGTGTTCTAACTGTAGGGGGGGGGCTGCCAGGAACATGGGATCCCGATCACTGGGAACAGTAGATCTGTCATGTCTCCTGTCAGAATGGAGAAATCACCTTGTTTACAAAGGCAGTTCCCCCATTCTGCCTCTGTAATAGGTGATCTGGGGGTCGCCGGCAGACAAAGTCCGCTCGACCCATGAGCACGCTCCCGCAGCGGGCGGAAGCACGCGAGCCGCCATACAGGTACGGCAATTTGCACAGAAGAGCCAGCGGCTGGTCGGCAAGTGGTTAAAGTGATTGTAAAAGTTTTGTTATATAAATAACAAAACAGGTTATACTCAAGTCGCTCTGACTTAGAAAATGGTTCCTGCACTACTTGGGGCGACTTCAAAGCAACTCGCATTGACTTCTGTTAAAGAAGTCATTTCAAGTCGTGATTAAGTTGTGCTGTGCGGCTTCTATGTCCGGCGAATTTGAAGCTGTGGTAGTGTGAACCGAGACTTACAAGGAATAAAAATAATCATGTTAATTGGGAGAGCGAAGTTCCACTTTAAGCCTAAGATTTACATCCTGCCAGACAGCATTGCTAGGTTCTATTTTTTCAAGGACTCACAATACTACTGGGCAATTTACACAAGTTACACTAAAAAGAATACATTTGAACCACAAATTCCCACAAAAGACAATTTGTTTTGAAAAGTACTGCAAGTAAAATAAAGTCCTCCACTTAGGACCATGTCACACTAGCAACTTTGTAGCAAAGATGTGTACAAATGATTGTTTCTTTTCTCTGGTGAATTGTAGCTAGTTACCGAGTTTGTGTACCTGAACGTTATGCTTACCTAAAGTAGCTACAAATTGCTGGTGAGCCATGGTCATCGGGAGCTGTATTTGATAATATGAGTAGTTACTAAAGCTGGCGATTCTGTTGCAAATGCCAAATTTTGCACAAAGTCAATTGCTTAGCAACTGAACTACAAATCACTTGGAATTTTAAAGGACACAAACCTTTCATTGACTGCCATTCATATTTTCCTAGCAACAAAACACCAAGGAGAGCTATTCTGTAACTGCCACATGATCCCCCAGCGTGACATGGACCTTTGTACAGGTTTTCAGTCCCAATCTGTGCACATCCTGCAGGCTCTATGTGCAGACTTCCTGTGAATGCTCCAGCAGCAGCCAATTGTCAAAGCTTTATTTTGGGGACTACAGCAGGATGTGCCAATGCACTATACATGGGGATGACTGCTTTCAGTCTAACTCAGGAGTACCACAAAACCATAATAATGCTGCAGCTTAAAGTGGTTGTAAACCCTTTACAACCACTTTTTGTTACAGGTAAGCCTATAATAAGGCTTACCTGTAGCTACCCCGGATATCTTCTAAACCTGCATGGTTTAGGAGATATTCCTTGTATCGGCATGTGTCAATGTCATCGGCACATGCACACAAACCACGGCACGTCCGTGGCTTCAGCTAGTATGCTGTTACCGGCGGCTCCCGCGAGCATGCACGGGAGTGACGTTATCGCGGCTCCGGCCAATCACAGCGCCAGAGCCCGTGATATCCGGAAGTAACACCAGGAGCGATGTCGCTGGCTGGAGCGCTGTGAGAGGACTGCTGTGGGGGCTTCGATCTAAGGTAAGTAATTCATAATGAGCATGTATGCTATTCAAACTAGCTCATTATGCCTTTGTCTTGCAGTTTGTTTATGTGGGTTTATAACCACTTTAAACTAGGAAGGAAACATCCATACATCTTACCAACACAATTTAGTGGAAAGCAGGGAAAAAAAAAAAAAAGGGAAGCACCAAGTTTCGTAAATGCAAGGGTTTTTGAAACCCTAGTTAGTGTGAATGCAGCCTGAAACTCCAAAAGCTACCTTTGATGCATGTCTGGGCTCTATAGGACTAGTGATCCGCCGATATATCAGCCAAATAGCCAAATATAGGGTTAACAGCATTTTGCCAATAGGAGGAAAAAGAAAAATGTGTGGATAATGATATGCTGCATCCCACTGATTCCAATGCAAAAACACCAGCCACATTATTTTTTTTTTTAACTGCCCATTTCAGTTTTCAGCCAAATGCATCCAGATTTTTCAGTGAAGAATTTTCATTTTGGTGTACCACAACTATAGACTTCAACGGGAGTGCCTGAAAACATATCAAGTGGTGTATTTTAAGTCATTTTGATGCTGTAAAATCTTCCCCTAGTGCTTTTCACTGCCTAAAGCAAAAACGCCTGAAGCTTAAAACAAACATGTAAAATGTTCATAAAATGCTTCTAAAAAACTCCCAACTAAAAACACCAGAAAATTGCTCTGCTGAGGTGTGAATGCAGGTCATTGTGTTCAGGTACACTTGAATGATTTTCTAATAACTGGAGAATTTTTATTAAATAGTGTTTATATTGCCTTTAGGGCCAGTTCACACTACAATTTTTGCATTACAGATGCATTTCTGCATGTGTGTGTGTACACGCATCTCAATTCCGGATATATGCCTCTTTGATGTGCCCCCCGCCCTTTTTTCATCCAAATTTAGGATATGAGCATTTTTTATTCGCTCCCCCAACTATCTCAACTCAGGATATGCTTGTTTCTGGTGCATTTTTAATGTATCCCTCTCCTTTTTTCCCACCCCATCTCAACTGAGGATATGCATGTTGCTAATGCTTTGCTCTGTTCCAGATACATGCCATACAAAGAGAAAATTAAAAAAAAAAAAAAAAAAAAAAAAAAAACCCGCAACATGTTCTACTTTTATTAACTTTACTGGAATACACTGCATTGTTGTGAACTAGGACCACCGAAATACTTTTAATACGCTGATTAAAAAACACACACACACGGCATCTACAGTGAACCAGCCCTTGGCCAGCTGTCAAAATCCAGGGCCGATATCAATGGTGTGCCGACACATGCAAATCCCTGACAAAACTGTCATCTTAGCTGCTATTGGTTGGCCTTTTTAACGGAATGCATGGAACCATCTAAAACCAATACATATAAACAGGAAAGGCAGAGAAAAAAATAGGACACACACACACACATATATATATATATATATACACACACACATACACATACACACACACACACACACACACACAATAATGCTCATAATATAATAATATTAAGAGATATATCTCTCATATAATAATAGAAAAAAAAATTATATATATTTTTTTTTCTCTCTATTATTATATGAGAGATATATCTCTTAATATTATTATTCGCACAAACATATGCACAAACACACAAAGCAAATCATAAAAAAAAAAAAAAAAAAAAAAAAAAAAAAATTATATACACACACATATACACACACACGGTAAATAGATTGTGAGATGTGATAGGTCTGACCATGGATCCAGAAGTAGAGATCTATCCAAGCTGATATATAGTATGGATCCTGGGAAGATGTTAAAGGCGGACTCTGTATCCAGGATGTCTAGTAGCAGTGAGCCCAGAGAAGCTCCATCCAGAATGGTGGAGTAATGTGTGAGTACAATGATCAGACACACAGGAAGAGTTAGTGAAGCATTGTTGGAAAGCAGAGTAGAGCCCAGCCAGAATCCTATGATGTGTACAGCTCGGTATCAGTCTCCTCTCATGTGGCACGTTGATAAGGATGTGTCGCTGCGCTCCGGTCCCCGTGCAGCATGGTTGTACTCCCCGGCTACATGTGATTGCTGTGTATATCTTCTCCTCCGTCCATTTCCTGTCACACTTCTTTCTCCTCGTATTACCAAACACAGAGAAGCCGCCGCTGCTCCCCTCCCGCGCTGCGGGCTGTCACTCGGGTGTAGCAGTGACAACTGGGAGCTGACAGACACCGGATACCACCAATGGGAGACGCCGAGCGCAACACGCTGTGCTCCCTCCTGACACACAAGGATTCTCTCTCACACCTGCACTATAACCCCGAGCACAGCTCCTGTTATTACCTACAAGGCGCTGCCGTACAGCCCCTCACTTACCTAGCTTTACCAATGACAGAACACGGCGCTGCTCCTCCACGGCCACCGCTCAATCCCGACTATTCCAGCGGGAGCTCGGAGAAGGGGCTGAGCACCGCGCTAGGCTCCGCCCGCCGTACGGACCGACGTTGTACCGCGCAACCACTTGCGTCGCACGCAGGATGGATAGTTGGAGTCAGGGAGGAGGTTGGGGCTAGGAAGAATGTTCCCGGTGCAGCTAGGTGTGAGGAGGAGGAGGAGGGGGGAATGGTGTGATGTACCATTAAAGCCCTGTTGTGTGGGGAGGAAGCCGCCCGCCGTGTCACATGTTTCTCTGTGTAGGCGGGTGGACGTACATGGGAACTACTTGTAGGGGTGTACTGAGCGAGTAGTGAGGAAATGTGATATCTGAGGAGATGTCCTCTGCGTGAGGAGAAATAAGATACTCACCTAGGGTTGCCGCCTCATCCCTTTACACCCGAGCGCATATTATATCATATGTGCTCAGAGGTAAAAGGGATGAGGTGGTACAGGTTCTGAAGCTAATTTAATGCAGATAAGGCACCAAGTGAGTTTAATTACCACCTTAATCAGCCACAGAACCTGTGTAATTAATATGTGTTCGGGTTTGAGGTGGTAACCCTACACTCACCTGGGGCCACCACCACCACCACGTGCTGTGTACTGGAGTGCATAGGGATGGTGCAAGGATTTTTGACACCCTAGGACAGTGATGGCAAATCTTGGCACCCCAGATATTTTGGAACTATATTTCCCATGATGCTCAACTACACTGCAGAATGCATGAGCATCATGGGAAATGTAGTTCCAAAACATCTGGGGTGCCAAGCTTCGTCATCACTGATCTAGGCAAAACATAATTTTGCTGCCTTCTCCGGCTCCACCTCCTTTGCCCTGCCCATGTATACCCCTCCTTTTTTATTATTGCCTGTTACTATTTTGCAGGCAACACTTTGCTAGACCCATCAATGCAGCTTCACCAGTGCCGTCAATGCAGCCTCACCAGTGCCGTCAATGCAACCTCACCAGTGCCGTCAATGCAGCCTCACCAGTGCCGTCAATGCAGCCTCACCAGTGCCATCAATGCAGCCTCTCCAGTGCCGTCAATGCAACCTCACCAGTGCCATCAATGCAACGTCACCAGTGCTGTCAATGCAACCTCACCAGTGCCGTCAATGCAGCCTCACCTGTGCCGTCAATGCAGCCTCACCTGTGCCGTCAATGCAGCCTCACCTGTGCCGTCAATGCATCCTGATCAGGGATGGACCCTTACATCCAGGCCATGTACTCGCTACACAGACACACATCAGTGTGATCAGTCTATATACAGTAATACAATGTGAGTGACAGTGTTTCACTCACCGGGTCCAGGACTCTGCTCTGCATCCGACGAAGTGACCCTGCCAGTGCAAGGAACAATTTCAAACCCTGCCTCGGTGCCTCCTCCAGCTGTCACCAAGCCCAGAGCGCCCACTACTCCAATCCGATAGTCGCTACAGCATGTGAGTGATGCTGCCGCTGCTGTTCAGGTCAGGCAGAACACCGGGAAGGAAAGTGGCCTCTACTACGGGGGGGTGGGGGGTGGGTGGAGGGGTCAGATGCCACAATATAAGGATAATGTATCGTATGGGCAGAGAGGCAGAGCTGACTGTACTAGGACGGACAACAATCACTGGGAGAATGGTGAGACAGGCATGTCACTGATCATAGAGGCGAGCAGGGGATGTTTGCTTCTGTTCCGGCATCAGGACACAGTCCTCCGCCGCCGTGCCTCTGACACTACGGATGGACGGAGCAGGTGCCGGCTGAGAGTTAGTTACATGCCAAAGAGTCAGAGGAGAATAGGAACACTAGTGGCCGGGCACGCCAGGCGGCAGTGCACCCTGCCTAGTTTGCCAAGTGGTAGCGCCAGCCATGGGAGTGTACAATGTGCAGCACACAGGGCCATGCTGTAGACTAGAGCCGCCCATTCAGGCTCCTTGAGCAATTTCTACCACTCATATGAGTAACCGCTGGCTCACCACACATGGTACAATCTCCTTTAGTGGCCAGTTTGACTGGAAGCATATGAATTAGGCGGGTCCTCATATTGCATAGTTTTGGTAAATTTAAAGTTAAAGAGGAGCTCCACCCAAAAGGGGAAGCTCTGCTTGTTTTCTTCCTCCCCCCTTCCCTCCGCTGCCAGGTTTGGCACCTTTTGAGAAGGTGGGGGGGAGCAGGTATCTGTTTTTCACAGGAATGCGCCCCCACTTTTGGGAGACCTCGACGTGGCAAGGTCCCCCAGGAGAGTGCAACACCCCACCATCCCTCTTTCACCGCCACTGGGCCATTCAAAAAGCACAGCGTGCTTTGTGCATGTACAGTAGGAAACAAGCTGTGAAGCTGCAAGGCTTCCACTGGGACCATTATCCCACTGACACCAATGATTTGGGGGACTGTTCTCTCACTGGGGGACACTTTATCTTTCTGTCTGTTCATAGTCAATCTTTACCCATAGCAACTTGATAAAAAAATAATGCTCTTTAGCAAGGAACATACATATTCAACAAGAATAATTACAGTATTCTACCAAAATTAGTGCGTGTTCTAAATTGCCACCAGCATTGTTACTGATTTTTCTTGCTGGAGGCTGCCATTTTGCTGAAGCCCAGATCACCTGAGCAACAGTAAATCATAAAGGGGAACTAAACCCATTGATTTAATGGTTTCAAAAACAGTTACATTTCTGGAATACTGGGATTGTTAACTGTCACATCTGCTTGCATTCTCAACCAAACTGTCAAATCATCAAATGGCTGGTGTCATAACTGATCACATGTACAGCACCATGGCAGTTCCAAATCAAACAGAAGCAACATCGTTGTCTGTAAAGGATAGGAGGGTTTAATTCCACTTTCAGGCTGTGCATAGCAGGGTGAGACAGTGTATTACTGGATTTTAAACAGTATAGGCACGTATTTTTAATGCTTTGCAACTATACCTGCAAAAGGGGCCAGCCTGAAGTGATCTAGAAAGACTAAGGCCCCTTTCACACTGGGGCGGATTGCAGGGGCTATTGCGCTAAAAATAGTGCCTGCAAACCGACCTGAAACTGCAGCTGCTGTGTCTCCAGTGTGAAAGCCTGAGGGCTTTTACACTGGAGCGCTGCGCTGGCAGGAGGGGAAAAAACTCCTGCAAACAGCATCTTTGGAGCGGGGCAGCGCGGCTATACCGCCGGCATACCACCGCTAAAACGACGGTAAAGCGCCGCTAAAAATAGCTAAAAAAAGGTGTTGTAAACCCCCGTGCTTTTTTTTACTTTAATGCATGCTATGCATTAAGGTGAAAAAACTTCTGTCAATAACCAGGCGACCGCCCCCCCCCCCCCGTTTTACTCACCTGACCCCGTTCGTTCCCATGGCGGAGACACGCTCTACCTCTCTGTCCGTTGTCCCGGCTTTTGATTGGATAGATTGATAGCAGCGCAGCCATTGGCTCCCGCTGCTGTCAATCTAATCTAATGACGCAGGGCCGAGTCTGCCATTCTGTGTCTATGATTGCAAATGCTGGACTCAGGAGCACGCCCGCAAGGTAATCCCCTGGGAGAGCGCTTCTTCTAGGGGTTTTCCCGATGCGGGGAGGAGCCGCGAGTGTCATTGGGGGACCCCAGAAAACGAGGATCGGGGCCACTCTGTGCAAAACGAACTGCACAGTGGAAGTAAGTATGATATGTTTGTTATTTAAAAAAGAAAAAAAAAAAAAAAAAAACGAGGGTTTACAACCCCTTTAATTTTCTGACTAAAGTTCCCCTTTAAGTTACAGTAACATATTTTAACAGATTACTCCCTTTTAATACATTTTAAACACATATTTTTTACTGTATGAATAAAAACTTTTTTTGCTATTATTACTGTTGGGGCATGGTAGGACTTGGAAGAATTTCCATTACCGTGTCTCATTAAGGTTGAGGAACACTGATATAGAATATACAGGGTAGTGTATAGTATACAGTTCTTTAATTGTGTAAAGAACTTACAGAGCAGTGTACTGTGGGAATTATAGAAAATACAAGAAGAAGCCATGTGGAGTATAAAAAGTACCGCATGGTATAGGGAGTGGCATAGTGAGCACTCTAAAACATACAGTGCAGCAGGAAATGCAACATTGTATAAAAACAGAAACAGTGTTGCAGTGATTAGTGTTCTGGGATAACCTTTTCACAGACAACTGTCCTTGGAAACGATGGACAATTGCCAAATATGAGTGTTTCATACACAAGTGGCAAACCCAAAGAATTATAGTTCCCATAAAAGGACTCCTATGCTAAAGCACCCTCACCCTACCTTGTATCCCTTTCTTACTTTTCTTACTTGAACACTGATTCTAACCCCTAAAATGAGTACTTAGCAATTAAGGTTTATTCACACTCTGCCATTTTGTGTATTAAGCCTAGTACACACACGGGCCGAACGCTGGGCGACATCAGCTGGTTCAATAACCGTCTGACATTCGGTCCGTGTGTATGGGAGTGGTTTGGCTGGCTTCTGTCAGACGAGCATGCTGGACAACCAGCAGCCGACCGGCTCCTGATCCGCACTATTAGCCAATGGCGCTGACCAGAGTGTTCTGGAAGGGGCCGTCCCCCTGTTAGAACACAATAGCTTAGCAGGGGAGATTGCTGTACTAACGTCTGATCATTAGTACAACGGCTCCGATCTAAGCTGTCAGTTTTTTTTTCCTTCAACCCGCTGGGTTGTGTACTAGGCTTTAGTGTGCTTTGTGGGACTAGATTATCAAGGATTCATCCCTTGGGGGTGTTGCCCACCAGACCTGGACTCAATAATATTGTAGTATTGTTGCACAATTTGTATTTACATAAGAATATGACCTATTTTAATATTGGCAGTGTAGATTATACCGTATAATCCTCCGGACATACACTTAAAGTGTAACTCCACATTTGTTGAGAAAAAAAACATTCCCCTCTGCGTGATCTATGTATATCAAAAAGAAGAACCCACTCCAGGTGTCTACTTCCTAATACTCTCTCCCCTCTCCAGTTCGTGGGTGCAGCTCAATATGCAAACATATGCAAAAATTTAACAAAAAGCTCTGGATGGCCATACTCCAATGAAAACTATTTCTTTATTGTTATAATAAATCCATGCAGCAAGGATAAAACCACTGACGCGCTTCACACCATTACAGCAGGGGCTTATTCACACGTTTCATACCATTACAGCAGGGGCTTATTCATAGCTATGAATAAGCCCCTGCTGTAACGGTGTGAAACGCGTCAGTGGTTTTATCCTTGCTGCGTGGATTTATTATAACAATAAAGAAATTATTTTCATTGGAGTGCGGCCATCTGGACCTTTTTGTTCAATTTTTGATCTATGTATATCACAAGGATTTTAACAAATTTTTTTGCAGATTCCTACCTTTTGTTATTCTGAAGAAATCCCTGTCTGTTTGTCTGTGCCCATGTGTTCAGTGAATCTAATGGGATTGGTTTCATAATTATAAACCAGCTGCTGCAACTGTAGAGCTCTAATAAGGAAAATTGCAGGATCTGCGTCCCTTTGAACGTGATTTCCTACTGGAAATATCTTACTAAAAATGACATTTTTGTTGCAGGGGATGCCTTAAATCTGACTTGTATCTTAGAGCAGACTTCTGGGAAAATCAGTGAGCCAATCAAACAAGCAGAAAATTATGTTTCTGGGGGACGATCTGTACATATTCTGTGTACAGAACACCTCCAGGTTGCCATATTGCATTGCATTTACAGAAAATTACAGCGGCTGCAGATTAAAAGGGAAAGGTAATTTTTGATAACATTCAATTACAATATGACATGTGGTGCAATTGTATATGCAATATGTATATGTATATATATCTATATTTTAATTTGCAATTTTTTTTCCATGAAAGTGGAGTTAAAGGAGTCTAAAGAAGAAGTCCAGCCTGAGCTCGTTTGGCTGGGCTTCTCTATGGGTGTCTCCTGTGACCTGTTTTCAGCAGAAGTCTGCTCTCTGCTGACATCACTGGAATCAGTCCAGGTACAATTAATAAACAATAAAGTCTGGATCCGCCAGGTGCCTGGACTGATGCCTATCTCAGCCTCTCAGCAAGCTGCTGAGAGGCTGAGATGGCCGCTCCCTGCCTCTCCACAGCTCAGCGCTCCAGTGAGCATGGGGGGGGGGGTGGAGCAGAGCAGCAGAGAGCCCGTGACTGACAGACAGCAGCTCTCTGCTCGGGGAGCTGAGAGAACTGAGCCATGTTCAATGCCCCAGTTCTCAGTACAGAGGTGCCGGGGGACAGCTGCAGCATTGGTCTGATGCTGCATCCACCTAGGTAAGTATGATGGAGGAAAAACCCCCAAACCCATACTTCACTTTTAACTGCCACTTTTGCAGCAGTTATGAGTGCACCCAAAACTAAAGAATTAGTTCACACAGAGCAGGGATTTCCCGCTGTGACACAGCATGTATTTCAATTTATTACCTGACTGCCGATGTCATACGAAGTCCCGCCTCCTGGACCGGCTCCTACGGTCGCCAGCTAATGAATTTAAATCCATGCTGTGTCACAGCGGGAGATCCCCGCTCTGTGTGATCCGGCGGCACTGGTAAGGCTTCATTGATGGTCACTGATGAGGCTGCATTGATGTGCACTGGTGAGGCTGCGTGATGGGCACTGGTGAGGCTGCTTTGATGGGCACTAATGAGGATGATCTGATGGGCATTGATGGGCCCTGGTGAGGCTGCATTGATGGGCACTGATCAGGCTGCTTTGATGGGCATTGGTGAGGCTGCATTGATTGGCACTGATCAGGCTGCATTGATGGGCACTAGTGAGGCTGAGCTGATGGGCACTGATGAGACTGCATTGATGGGCACTGATGAGGCTCAGCTGATGGGCATTGGTGAGGCTGCATTGATGGGCATTGGTGAGGCTGCATTGATGGGCACTGATCAGGCTGCATTGATAAACACTGGTGAGGCTGCATTGATGGACAATGATCAGGCTGCATTAATGTGCACTGGTGAGGCTGCATTGATGGACACTGATCAGACTGCATTAATGGGCACTGATGAGGCTGCATTGATGGGCACTGGTGAGGCTGCATTGATGGGCACTGGTGAGGCTGCATTGATGGGCACTGGTGAGGCTACATTGATGGACACTGAGCAGGCTGCATTGATGGGCAATAGTGAGGCTGCATTGATGGGCACTAGTGAGGCTGCATTAATGGACACTGGTGAGGCTGCATTGATGGGCAGTGATGAGGCTGCATTGATGGGCAGTGATGAGGCTGAGCTGATGGTCACTGGTGAGGTTGCATTGATGCGCACTGGTGAGGCTGCATTGATGGACACTGATCAGGCTGCATTGATGGGCACTAGTGAGGCTGCATTGATGGGCACTGATAAGGGCTGGCATTGATGGACAAGATTGGTGAGGCTACACTGATGGACATCGTTGGTGAGGCTGCACTGATGGGGGCTCTTTCTAACATAGACTCTCAAATGGATACAGAGAGGACCTCTGTTAGAGAGAGAACCCCCGCCCCAGGATCTATTAGACCCCATTGTAGTCTCTAATGGGGCTGGGTGGGGACTCTAACAGACTCTCTAATGTACACCAAGAGGACCTCTGTTAGAGAGACCCCCCTCCAGGTCCCATTAGACTCCATTGTAGTCTCTAATGGAGCCTGGTGGGGGCTCTTAATAACAGACTCTCTAACAAAGGCCCTCTCTTTGTCCATTAGGGAAACCCTCCTCCAGGTCCCATTAGAGTACTCTGCTTCTCTTCCTGTATTTTGTTTATTGTTAAAAGATCGTGGGAGGATCCCAGGGTAATGAAGACACTTTGAGGGAGGGGAGGAGTTATTAAGATGACCACGCCCCTGTGGGGCCGCCAGAAATCTTTCTGCACCCAGGCGTCTGTGACCCTAGGATCGCCCCTGGTTATGACCGCCCAGCCCCAGTGTTGCCAACCGCCCATTAATTTATGGGCAGCATGTAAATTTCAGCCTATTTTAGGGCTGCCCATAAATGCCCATTAAGGACTGCGGCACCCTTAAGAAATATGGCTGCGGGCCGACGTGTCAACTGCGCATGCGCCGTTCCAAAGCTAGCTGGGCTCGGGAAAGCCCGGAACATGCTTGGCCATTTTCAGGCAGGCAGGTGCATGTGCAGCGCCATTTTTAAACGTAAGGCACTCGTCTCGGTTTTGGCAGTGGCGCCTCCCCGGGTAAGATCAGACACCTCCGCAGCCTCTGACCACCTCCTGTTACTCTCCTATACCATGTCTGCACAGCCTATGACCACCTCCTGTTACTCTCCTGTACCATGTCTGCACAGCCTATGACCATCTCCTGTACCATGTCTGCACAGCCTATGACCACCTCCTGTACCATGTCTGCACAGCCTATGACCACCTCCTGTACCATGTCCGCACAGCCTATGACCACCTATTGTACCATGTTCGTAACCTCTAACCAACTCTTGTATCATGTCCGCAACCTCTGACCATCTCTTGTCTTATATCATGTCTGCAGTCTCAAGAGTGGGAGTGCTGCCAGTATGGGGTTCATGGAAGAAGTCAGACGTGTGTGACCTGTGGAGAGGAAAATATAGGATAAAACCAGAGCCACCAAGCTGGACCAGACTGACTGAGCCCTGCAAGGTGCATAGAATGCATTAAGATAAAAAACCTTCTGTCTTTACAACCACCACATGATGTCTAGCCAACACCTTTCATCGAACTGGTAGTTTTGATGGGGAAGATGTGCCCTTATGGTGGTAGTGACTAATTATTATTGCGGTGAAGACTTCTGTACACTCTTGCTTTATTGTTTTAATTTTTTTTTGTTCATCATGGCCTATTTATACTCACACAGGGGGAGATTTACTAAAACTGATGAACACTGAATCAAGTGCAGCTGTGCATAGTAACCAGTCAGCTTCTAACTTCAGCTTGGTAAATTAAGCTCTGACAATAAAACCTAGAAGATGATTGGTTACTATGCAGAGCTGCACCAGATTCTATGCCCTATGTGTGCACCATTTTCAGTAAACCCCCCTCTAAATGGTCTTGTCATGTTGTGTTATTTTGACGCATACCAATAAATAATTGAAAGAAAAAAAACAGCTAAAGTCTTATGTTACATTCTACATGCATTGTTAAATATCTTACTGTCCATTATTAATGTTTTTACCACCACTAACAGCAGCATAAAAACTTGTAACCGAGGCAGGCTGTAGAGAGAACCGATGCGCTCTTCGGGTCCTGGTCCCCCAGGACACACAGACTCTGGGGACCCTGGATTTGCCATATTAGAAATAGTGGCTGATTCATAATGCTGGGACAGATGCTGTTAGGAGATGCTGATGTAAATTCCAGCCACCTGTCTGTTGCCTGCTAGAATGTGTATTGTAAATAAGTCTCTAGTATGGGATCTAAGAGTCATTAGATCCTCATTGTTGTTTGTGTTAATTAACTCTGCTATTGTGATAATTTTGATTGGTTTTTCTGAGCCACAAGACAGCCAGTCTGGCCTAAAGGTCATGTCTGAGTCATCTAGGCTGTCTAAAGGGATTAGTTAATTAGCCCATGTTAATTAGGTTAATTAAGTTACAGGTGTATTGTTAGAGTAATATGAGCAGGCGGTATGCACCTCCTCTTTTACTGTATAAAAGAGACTGTATTCCTGTCAATAAAGGAAGATTCCTGGTTGAACTTACATACAGCCTGCCTGGTGTCTGTTCTGAGCCACACAACTGGATTAGAAAGGCACATAGCTGTAGTTTTAGTCCCGGAGCATCGGATGACCGAACCATCAGATGTTGCGTTCTGCAGTCTGATTCTATAGCCGCAGAGGAATGTCGGGAGAGTGGAACCGAGCGAGCAGGGGCTCGTTACACCCCCTCTAAATGGTCTTGTCATGTTGTGTTATTTTGACGCATACCAATAAATAAAGAATTGAAAGAAAAAAAAAACTGCTAAAGTCTTATGTTACATTCTACATGCATTGTTAAATATCTTACTGTCCATTATTAATGTTTTTACCACCACTAACAGCAGCATAAAAACTTGTAACCTCTGAGGCAGGCTGCAGAGAGAACCGATGCGCTCTTTGTGTGAGCTGCATTCTCTCTTTAGCGGTGTGATAAGCACCCTGATAAGAGCAATGAACAATGAGTATGGGTCTTGCTGATTGCACATCGTTAGCTGTGACTCAGCGGGGATGTGTCAGACTTCTTCAGAGAGACCGCTGCTCACCCACAGATAGCTGCACTGTTCTCTGCAGTCTGCCTCGGGAGTCTGAAGGTTTGTATGCTGCTGTTACAAGTGAAAACATTACAAAAGAACAATTAGGCCCCATGCACACAGGGTCTTATAAAAAACCAGCTGCAAAGCCACTACCGGCTGTAAAAACGTGCTTTTAGTAGCTTTTTGCATTGGCGTTAATGCACGTTTAGCCACGCTAGCTTTTAGCAGTGTTTCCCTGCCTTTATTCAAAACCAATGGTTCCATATGAGAGACCATTAATTTGAATAGAAGTCGCACCACAAGTCAGATCTTGATGATCCGACTTGCGGTGCCACTTGTGCACTGAGGATCTTGAAGAGGAACCCTCACCAAAATGGAAAAAAAAACAGGATTTTTTTTTTCTTTTGCGTGGGGAGTACCCCTTACAATCCATACCAGACCCTTATCTGAGCAAGCAGGCCAGGAAAGGGGGGGACGAGCAAGCGCCCCCCCCCTCCTGGACCATACCAGGCCACATGCCCTCAACATGGGGGGGGTGGGTGCTTTGGGGCATGGGGGCCCCCAGATCCTGGCCCCCCACCCTATGTGAATGAGTATGTAGTACACTGTACAGTACACAGTTTTTTGACAAAGTAATTTATTAAAGCATTTCAGCGTCTCTTCCGATTTCTTCTCCCTCCTTTTTCATCCTCCGGTTCTTCTCCTCTCTTTGTTGATGTCTTTTCCCGTTGCCAGTTCTCCTCTCTCCGCTGTCTTCTCCCGCTGACGGGTCTCCTCTCTCCGCTGTCTTCTCCCTCTGTCAGTTCTCATCTCTCCGCTGTCTTCTCCCTCTGCCGGTTCTCATCTCTCAGCTGTCTTCTCCCACTACCAGTTCTCCTCTCTCTGCTGTCTTCTCCCTCTGTTCTTCCTCCGATGTTTTCCCGACACTCTCTCCCGGTGTAATGCTAGGGCCGCTGTGTGCCATTACTTATATAGCCATGGGGCTGGGCCACCTGATGAGGTCATCCAGAGGCACCGCCCTTGTGACATGACCACCCCATCATGCCCCTGGCGTGCACATCACAAGAGGCTGGGGCCTCCGGATGACAAGCCTTGTTAAAGGGGCTTCCAGATTCTGATAACCCCCCCGCCCGCTGACCCCGACAACCACCGGCCAGGGTTGTCGGGAAGAGGCCCTTGTCCCAATCAACATGGGGACAAGGTGCATTGGGGTGGGGGGCGCAGGGCCCCCCTGCCCCAAAGCACCCACCCCCCTATGTTGAGGGCATGTGGCCTGGTATGGTCAAGGAGGGGGGGTGCTTGCTCACCCCCCCTTTCCTGGCCTGCCAGGCTGCATGCTCGGATAAGGGTTTGGTATGGATTTTGTTAAATGAAGAGGAAGTGGTCTGTGTATAAGAAAATTGGTCTGTCCTCTCCACTATTAGTATTGTAGGAAAAAGAAAAACACCCGGTGCATATAGCACAGTAAACCCCTCATGGATTTAACAGGCAGACCAATACATAAGTAAAAAAATTTAATTTTATTATACATACAGTGGGGACGGAAAGTATTCAGACCCCCTTAAATTTTTCACTCTTTGTTATATTGCAGCCATTTGCTAAAATCATTTAAGTTAATTTTTTTTCCTCATTAATGTACACACAGCACCCCATATTGACAGAAAAACACAGAATTGTTGACATTTTCGCAGATTTATTAAAAAAGAAAAACTGAAATATCACATGGTCCTAAGTATTCAGACCCTTTGCTCAGTATTTAGTAGAAGCACCCTTTTGATCTAATACAGCCATGAGTCTTTTTGGGAAAGATGCAACAAGTTTTTCACACCTGGATTTGGGGATCCTCTGCCATTCCTCCTTGCAGATCCTCTCCAGCTCTGTCAGGTTGGATGGTAAACGTTGGTGGACAGCCATTTTTAGGTCTCTCCAGAGATGCTCAATTGGGTTTAAGTCAGGGCTCTGGCTGGGTCATTCAAGAATAGTTACTGAGTTGTGAAGCAACTCCTTCGTTATTTTAGCTGTGTGCTTAGGGTTATTGTCTTGTTGGAAGGTAAATTTTCGGCCCAGTCTGAGGTCCTGAGCACTCTGGAGAAGGTTTTCGTCCAGGATATCCCTGTACTTGGCCACATTCATCTTTCCCTCGATTGCAACCAGTCGTCCTGTCCCTGCAACTGAAAAACACCCCTACAGCATGATGCTGCCACCACCACCATGCTTCACTGTTGGGACTGTATTGGACAGGTGATGAGCAGTGCCTGGTTTTCTCCACACATACCGCTTAGAATTAGGGCCAAAAAGTTCTATCTTGGTCTCATCAGACTAGAGAATCTTATTTCTCACCATCTTGGAGTCCTTCAGGTGTTTTTTTAGCAAACTCCATGTGGGCTTTCATGTTGCTTGCACTGAGGAGAGGCTTCCGTCGGGCCACTCTGCCATAAAGCCCCGACTGGTGGAGGGCTGCAGTGATGGTTGACTTTCTACAACTTTCTCCCATCTCCCGACTGCATCTCTGAAGCTCAGCCACAGTGATCTTTGGGTTCTGCTTTACCACTCTCACCAAGGCTCTTCTCCCCCGATAGCTCAGTTTGGCCAGACGGCCAGCTCTAGGAAGGGTTCTGGTCATCCCAAACATCTTCCATTTAAGGATTATGGAGGCTACTGTGCTCTTAGGAACCTCAAGTGCAGCAGAAATTTTTTTCTAACCTTGGCCAGATCTGTGCCTTGCCACAATTCTGTCTCTGAGCTCTTCGGGCAGTTCTTTTGACCTCATGATTCTCATTTGCTCTGACATGCAATGTGAGCTGTAAGGTCTTATATAGACAGGTGTGTGGCTTTCCTAATCAAGTCCAATCAGTATAATCAAACACAGCTGGACTCAAATGAATGTGTAGAACCATCTCAAGGATGATCAGAAGAAATGCACAGCATCTAAGTTAAATATATGAGTGTCACAGCAAAGGGTCTGAATACTTAGGACCATGTGATATTTCAGTTTTTCTTCTTTAATAAATCTGCAAAAATGTCAATAATTCTGTGTTTTTCTGTCAATATGGGGTGCTGTCTGTACATCAATGAGGAAAAAATGAACTTAAATGATTTTAGCAAATGGCTGCAATATAACAAAGAGTGAAAAATTTAAGGGGGTCTGAATACTTTCCTTCCCCACTGTAGATTAAAAAATATATATGTAGAAAAAAATAGCAATTGTGATAAGTTTAAAGACATAAATTCACAGGTTCATAACATATAATACCCTAGACAGCGCATGATGCATAACGACAAAGACTGCCCATGAGATTCTGGTAGGCTAGTTGTCGTGCATATGGGCGTGGACACGTAATGGTCCTTCTTTTTGTCATATGGGTAGTAATAATTCTAGAATACAGATATTGTGACGGGAGGGCCCGTGGAACCCAGAATCCCTTGGAAACCCTTGTTTCAGCTCCCCATGCACCTCTCATGTCTAAGTCACCCTGTGCTATCCTGGCACAGGGTGACTGAGAAAATATATCTTGGATTACTTAAAATGGGACAGTAATATTTATCCACAGTATCTCCCAGGATATATGTAAAGACTATTCTTGGTTTGTTTGATTCTGAACTCAACATGTTAGTTGAGAGAGCTGATCACATTGGCCTCTGTACAATGTAGGAGAAGGGCCGACTCCTGCTGGAGCTCCTGCTATTGTGAGAAGGTGTCCTGTGTTTATACTTATGATAATGTATAATCTACTGTGTGAAGCTTGGTGACAACAAGTCTGACCTGTAGTGAAATCCTGATTAATCATAACAATGCTCAGGAGGGCACGGATTCACATCGGCTGCTTTAAGGGATTAGTTAATTAGGTTTCTGGTTACAGATGTATTGTTAGAGTAATATGAGCAGGAGGGGGAACCTCCTCTTCAACTGTATATAAGGCTTGTATTTTGGTTCTAATAAACAGTCTATGTTCAGCAACTAAACAAGTATCGTCTTCATTTGTGCTTGTGAGCGGTTGGAATATCTGATATCTATATTCAGACTGGGAGGAAATGGTATATGACGAAAGCACTTAAGTGGAGTGTGGGACGTTTTGTTACAGATATGTATATTAAAAATAGAGTAACATCATTTTAACCACTTCGCGCCCGCCTGCCGTCAAATGATGGCTGGGGGGCGTGGATCTCGTTCTGGGTGGACGTCATATGACGCATTGCAGCAATCGCTGGTGTGGTGTGTCAGTCTGACACACCGCTACACCAATCTCAGTAAAGATCCTCTGACGGAGGCTCTTTACCACATGATCAGCCATGTCCAATCACGGCTGATTACAATGTAAACAGGAATAGCCTTTGATCAGCTTTTCCTCACTCACGTCTGACAGATGCGAGTAGAGGAGCCGATCAGCTGCTCTCCTGATGGGGGGGTCTGTGCTGATTGTTTATCAGCGCAGCCCCCCCTCAGATGCCCACCCAGGACCACCAGCATGCCGCCAGATCACCAGGGATGGCCACCACACTGGACCACCAGGTATGCCACCCTAGACCATCAGGGAAATGCCAATCAATGCCCAGGGAGCTGACAATCAGTGCCCATCCTCAATGTCTGCCAGTGCCAGTGTCCCCAGTGATGCCTAACAATGCCATCTATCAGTGCCACATATCAGTGCTCATTAGTGCCCAGCAGTGCCGTCTATCAGTGCCCAGCAGTGCCGCCTATCAGTGCCACCCATAAGTACCCATCAGTGCAGCCTTTCAGTGCCCATCAGTGTCACCTATCAGTGCCCAACAGTGCCACCCATGAATGCCCATCAGTGCCGCCTATCAATGCTGCATATCAGTGCCACCCATCAGTGCCGCCTACCAGTGCCCATCAGTGCCACCTATCAGTTCCCATCGTCAGTGCCCGTCAGTACCACCTCATCAGTGCCACCTTATCAGTACCCATCAGTGCCGCCTAATCAGTGCCCATAAGAGAAAGCTTACTTATTTACAAAATTTTATAACAGAAACAAAAGAAAACCTTTTTTTTTTCTGAAATTTTAGGTCTTTTATTATTTGTTTAGCAAAAAATAAAAAACGCAAAGGTGAATTTTTTGTATGAATTATGTCTGGAAATCTATCCAAATTCATGTCACCAAAGTAACAACAAGCTATGTTAGTTTGTAACTGAAAAAATGTAACAATTTTGCAAATATACGTTCTATTTAATTCTTAAATAAATCAAATGCAAACCACATTATTTTAAGTTTCTTTGTGATGTAGATGAATTATGACCTTACAACAAAAATTCAACCACCTCATCTTATCTCAGTTAGCACCTGCTGACTTGTAGGCAGTGTGTACCTGTTTTTCATATGTTTGTTTGGCTTATGTAAAATAACTGAATGTGCAAGAACCATTAGACTGGCAGCAAACCTATGGGAACTGCTTTCATACAGCCGTATAAAATGTGCAATTGTAAGATGTTTTCTAACCAGGACTAAACTAAAGCAGTTGTTTCCAGGTTGGTGAATGCAAAATGAATAAAGAAAAGCTTGCTTTGCAACAATTTTCAGCGCTTGCATGTTTCTGCTTTAGTATAATTTATTCTCAGCTCCGCTATTTTGATTATTGCTGTAAAGCTTATCACTAGACATGAAATTAAATTAAAATTCAGGTGGTTGTAAATGGAGCTAGCCGAGCAATACAATTTGGCAATACTCCTAATAAAAGCAGAAAATATAATCAGTGTTCCATAAAGTGAAGTTGCGTATGTTTGTTTTCTTGAGGGTTGTGCTATAAGTCTCCTTTTCTACATAAATACCTTTTACTGCTTTCTGCCTGAAATCTGTGAATCCATGTCTTCCTGCACAATGCCATGTCGAGAAAACATTAAAGTGTAACATTACTTAACCACTTACGGACCGCCCGTCATTTTACGTCGCTAATTTGAAGAGGAATGGTATTGTTATAGCAGCAGCTAGCTACCATAACCCCGGTATCCTCTTCTTCAGCAGGTGGTCTGGTTTCAGATAAAAGTGGTCTCTGCAGCGGATTCGCCGAGAGATCACTTTCATCAGCGACAGGTGAGGGGACCCCCCTCCTGTCACACTCCAGTGCCCTCCGCCGCTTACTGGAGCCGTCGGTAGCAGCGGAGGTGATCGGGTTCTTCTCCCTGTTAGGCATGGAGATGAGTGAGGAGAAGATGGCCCCCACCAGTCTCCATATCATTGCAGGGTGGAAGCGACACATCAAAATGTCACTTCTGCCCATAGCTCTTAAAGGGACATTTTTTTTCTACAAATTATATTTAATTATTTTTTTTATTTGCATTTTAGTGTAAATATGAAATCTGAGGTCTTTTTGACCTCAGATCTCATATTTAAGAGGTCATGTCGTGCCTTTTTTCTATTACAAGGGATGTTTACATTCCTTGTAATAGGAATAAAAGTGACACAATTTTTTTTTAAAAAAAGAACAGTGTAAAAATAAAAAATGAAAGGTAAAATAAATAAGAAAAATAAAAGTTAAACGTGTCCCGTCAAATTATGCAACCTTTAGAATTTTTTAAACATTGCTTATGGAAATTTTTAAGGGCAAAAGTTTGTCGCCATTCCACGAGCGGGCGCCATTTTGAAGCGTGACGTGTTGGGTATCAATTTACTTGGCATAACATTAGCTTTCACAGTATTAAAAAAAAAAAAATAGGCTAACTTTACTTCTGTTTTAGTTTTCAATTCAAAAAAGTGTATTTTTTCCAAAAAAAGTGCGCTTGTAAGACCACTGCACAAATACGGTGTGACAGAAAGTATTGCAACGACCGCCATTTTATTCACTAGGGTGTTAGAAAAAAAAATATATAATAATGTTTGGGGGTTTTAAGTAATTTTCTAGCAAAAAAAAAGGTTTTTAACTTGTAAACACCAAATCTCAGAAAGAGGCTCAGTCCTTAATTGGACAACAAAAAAATTGCTAACAGGCAGAATTTTTAATGCAGAAGAGACATGCTATGTCTCTTCTGCGTTAAAGTTACTTACCTGCCTGTCTGCACTGTACACTGAGCTGTGCACATGCAGCTTAGTGTAAGAATTTCAGCAATGCCAAGATGACTAAACTCCTACACTTGCGCCGGAGTGATGTCATCTCGTCCCAGCCAATAGAAACGGCTGGAGACCGATACCCGGAAGCCACCAGGCTGAAGATTTTAGCAGCCGGCAGGGGCCCTGGGGGATCACAGCTCTGGAGAACAGGTGAGTATTGTTCTGCTTCAATTTACCCTCTAACTCTGTGTGTGGCTGCAAACTGTTAATTCTAGTTACAAACAATGACCTAGTAATCACACGAAGGATGAAAATGTCATTTCAGAAAAAGCTTTCATATTGCAGATACCAGTGTGCATCTGTTTAATACTGAAATTGCCAGATACAATTACAATATTAAAAAAAATTGTAAATTATTTTTTTACTGCTCAAATCCAGGCAACTGCTGTCATTAACCCCAAACTTCCCCCGCCTCCTTTATATAATCACCCATTTTTTACATCTCTTTTTGCTCACCATGTCTCTGCACTTAGTTATCCTTTCTTCTTAGTCACTTTCATGTGCTGAAGGACTGGGATTAAGAAACTGCATCCTACTACATTTCCTACATATATAGGCTACCTTGCAAAGCTATGTTTTCCACCAGAACTGTGCCAACAGACTGGGTATGTGGGCATTTCTTTGGGCATATGTGTAGGCAGAGACAGGATAGTGGACAACTTTCCTGCCTTCCCTGGAGGCACAAACCCACAGATCAGTCAAATGTTGGCATTTTTAGACCAAAAGGAGTACATCCTTTCTCAGATTGTAGACAGCTCCTGTGTGGCCAAGCTTCTCCAGTCTGTGTAACAGCCCTCTCTGTTTTATGTGAATAGAGTTGTAGTATTGCACAGCACAGATAATGTAAACAGACTGCACAGAGGTGGGAGAAGGGAAAGAATAAAATTGTCAGTGCTGTGCAGCCTGGTTCCTCCACCTCCTGTTAAGTCATAGGTCCAGTTCACGCATGTGGACTGTTTGTCCGTTTTTCATCCATCCATTGATGGATGAAAAACTGAATTTTAATGCATTTCTATGGAAAAAAAGGATGTAAATGGACATTCATTTACATCCGCATCCCTCAACATCCATTTTTTTGGAATGGATCAAAGTCCTATTTTTCTTCCATTAAAAAAACAGATTGGGGGGGCGCATGCACTGCGGCTCCTAAGATGGCTGCGTAGACCGGGAGCTCCGCTCTGCTCCGACGGATCGGCGCTTGCACTAACCAGCAGCACACCTGAAAACCCGCACGGACAGCGGACTAGGATTGGGGAACAGCGGCAGCACACCCCCATGTCAGTGGGACCCGTCCGCAGGTCCCTAGAAGCACATATATCCTGAGCAGGGACCACGCCACAGAACACCAAGATGGCGGCCACGACCAGACCTCAGACATAGGAACTACAGGGGACTCAGGTGAGCAGCCCAGTCTCGAACCCTCTTCTCTTCAGCCCTCTATCTGGGGCCCCTGTGAGCATCCAACAAGCTGAGGCTGCATCACCAGCATCCACAGAATCCCTCATAGGTCACGCCATGGATGACTACCTATTGTCCCCTATGGAGGAAGGTTCCTCTCAGTCACAGGGGAGGGAGTCCCACCTTATCCACCACCCTAACCTGCCCACTAACATAGCGGACATGTTCTCCAGATTCGCTGACATGCTCAGCATTGGTTTATTCAAAACTGCAGCAAAAATCACAGGGGACATTAAAGCGGAACTCCAGAATTAAGGTTCACGCATAGAAACAATTGAATCACACCTAGACATTACTATCTCCAGAACAAACCAAAACACGGAGCTCATACAAGATCTTCAAGACCAGCTTGAAACGGCTATATCTAAGATCGATGACCTAGGGAATAGGTCTCGCAAGTATAACTTCAGTATTAGGGGGCTCCCGGAGACTGTAATGGATGTCCATGCAGCGGTACGTTCTCTCATCCAAGATCTCATACCTGAAATACCCACCCACAGATTGGAATTGGACAGAGCTCATAGGGCACTGGGCTCCCCCGATCAGAGAGATTACCAAGAGATATTGTGGTGAAACCCCATCACTATGCGGTCAAGGAAGAGGTAATGCAGCGGGCCCACTGGACCGCAAAATTAAAAATCCAGGATCATCCCATTCAAGTGTTTGCGGAACTCTCCCTATCAACTATCCAAAAAAGGAGCACACTTAAACCGCTCCTCTCAGTGCTTTCACAAAAGGACATAAAATACTGGTGGCTATTCCCCTTTAATCTTAAATTCACCTACAAGAACAAATCTTACACGTTCTCCAAATTTATAGAAGGAGAGAAGCTTCTCCTCCACCTGGGGCTCATCACTCAGAATCCATCTTCTCAACACTCTGGAACCAACGCAGGATCCTCCAAACGACAGATGCCCACTAGCCCGCTTACTCCAGTCTGGCAGAAACCCAAGCCTAAGAGGTCCAGGGAATCTGAACCTACCTGAAAGGACTGTGCCTACACAGGAATACATTAGCTCAAAGAGCACACAGGACTGGAAGTTTCGTTAATGACTATCCCTTATTGGTTTACTTTGATGTTCATTCTCTAAACTGGGTGTATAATATCTCCATTGAGAGGGTGGGTCCAGTCCACCTTAGACGATACTTGCCACGCACTGGACACTCCTCAGAGCCTCCAGATCAGTACTTCTCTAGTTCCAGGCTCCGGGGCTTGGGCATGCTGTCACTAGGATTAACAACCCCTTAGGAAGTTTCCCAGGAGGGGGGGTAATGGGGGTTGTAACATTAACGGAGATGTCGAGCCTGACTAATCCAGGCAACCAAGCACTCATTGGAACCTACACAACCCTTTTAAGGAACCAATGCTGATTTTACTCAGCCCATATTGATTACCACCCTGTTATTTCCATTTCCCCAACCCATTTCCCTCTTCAGACTACCCTTTTCTTGGTCCCCCCCCCCCCCACAAAGTCTATGGGCCCCAGTATTTGCCCAATCAGGTTATGCCTTCATCAGGCAGTTGATGTTAGGGTATATTGGTTGTGCTATATTCTACTCTTTTTATATTAAATTGTGATACAAGAGTACTGCAGTCGGAGAAGCTCAGTTGTGGCTTCATCTGACCAGGAGACATGGTTCGCCCCATGCCCCTGGACAGGAGTGCTTCTTCTCTGGCAGAAGAAGACCCAACTAAAGTGACAGAGGGATTACTGGGACACAGTCCCACCTCCCCTCTAGAGATGGCTATATCTCTTTTCCATTGTCCTTTTACTCCTCTTGCTTACTCTTTTCTTTTTTCTAGATGTTCTACTGGAAGCTCTCACATTCTCATCCTACCTGACCAGAAACCCAGGCAACCGGGTACTTCATTTGTATCTCTCTACAGAGGCTAGAAGGTAAGTGACGATATATCGCTTGTGCCCTCCCTCTATTTGCTCCATGGCTGATGTTGAAAGACCACCTCCCCCTCTACGAATAGTTTTCCACAACACGCAGGGACTAAATTCTCAGATTAAGAGACGAAAATGTTTCCAATATTACCATAACCAAAAGATAGATGTGATCCTGCTCCAGGAAACATACTTTCCTAGCACGTACAACCCTAAGTTCATCCACCCTAAATATCCAACCTTTTTCCTAGCTAACACAGAGGATACAACAAAAGGGGTGGCAATACTTTTCTCACACCAGAGCAAATTCACACTTAAGTCAGAACAAGGACCCAGATGGTAGGTGCATCCTAGTCAGGGGAATGTTGGACGACCAACTCTACACCTTTGTAGCTTATTACGCACCTAATCAAGGCCAGGCAAAATTCTTTGATAGCATGTTCCAGAAATTGGGGCCACTGATCGAGGGCACTGCCATAATTGGGGGAGACTGCAATGTAGCCTTTGACTCAGGACTTGACAAAAAGCACCCGTCGGGCGCCCAAACAACTCGTCCTCCCAAACAAAGCCTCCGCTTAGCTAGGACCACAAATCAATATGGCCTAACAGATACATGGAGAGAACTCAATCCCCAAATAAGGGGTTTTACTCACTTTTCCCACCCGCATCAATCCTTCGCTAGAACTGATCACATTTTTATATCATTGACACACATACGCTTGGCACACAAATCTTTCAAAAGAGACTCCTTATGGTCAGACCACGCTCTAGTATTTCTTCTATTACAAAGACCTCAAGGCCAAAAAGGAAACAGGCATTGGAGGCTTAATGAATCAATCCTTAGTGACCTAGTGCGGACTATTGAAATTGAGAGAGCCATCAATGAATATTTCCCTCTTAACGACATAGAAGGTGTAACTCCAGAAACTCTATGGGCAGCTCATAAGGCTACCATCAGAGGAAAACTCATTTAGATCTCTTCTCAAATCCACTGAGCTCAAAGAATGGACATAGATAGAATAGGACAGGAGTTTCTAACTATTAGCAAGCAACATAAGAAAGATCCTAAATCTATACCAGCGACTAAATTAGATGAGGCCAGATTAGCATTAAATCTCGCTCTTACCTCAAGGGCAGAAAAGAGTTTGAGATGGAGTGGGGCCCGATTTTATCAAATGAGAGACAAGATGGACTCAATGTTAGCATCGGGTCTAACTCCCAGACTCTGCTTTCATACGTTACCAAACATACGTCTCCCAAACGGCTCGGGGACACATAATCCTCAGAAAATGATGGGTGCCTTCCACAAATTTTATAAAAACCTCTATAAAGGAGGTACACATGAAGACCGACCTGGCCTTGACTCCTTCTTAAACTTTCTGCCCATTCCCAAATTGGAAGACTGACGTATAAATAAACTAGAATCCCCAATAACTGTAGAGGAGGTGACCTTAGCATTAAAAACCTGAAACGTGGTTCGGCCCCTGGACCAGGCGGCTTCTCAAATCCTTCTCGAACAAATTTTATGTTCTTTTTTTTCCCACAAATAGAGCTTTCTTGGTGTTATTTGATCACCACTGGGATTTTTATTTTTTGCTATATAAACGAAAAAGACCAAAACTTTTGAGAAAAAATCATATTTTCTACTTTTTCTTATAAAAAATATCCAATAATCTAAATTTGTGTCATACATTTAGGCCAACATGTATTTAGCTACATGTCTTTGGTAAAAAAAAAATCTCAATAAGCATATGTGTATTTGTTTGGGCAAAATTTATAGCGTCTACAAACTATGGTATATACTGTATACTGGAATTTACACAGCTTTTACTTTCTGACTGCCTATCTCATTTCTTGAAGTGCTAAAATGGCAGGGCAGTACAACCCCCCCCCCAAATTACCCCTTTTTGGAAAGTAGAAACCCAAGGAATTTGCTGGGAGGAATGCTGAGTCCATTGAATATAAAAATTTTTTGTCACAAGTGTTTGAAAAATGACAACAATTTTTTTTTTTTTTTTTTACACACAGTTTTCATTGAAATGATATATTGCTCACACATGCCATGGGTATATGTGGTATTACTGCCTATCTCATTTCTTGAAGTGCTAAATGGCAGGGCAGTACAACCCCCCCCCCAAATTACCCCTTTTTGGAAAGTAGAAACCCAAGGAATTTGCTGGGAGGAATGCTGAGTCCATTGAATATTAAAATTTTTTGTCACAAGTGTTTGAAAAATGACAATAATTTTTTTTTTTTTTTTTACACACAGTTTTCATTGAAATGATATATTGCTCACACATGCCATGGGTATATGTGGTATTACACCCCAAAATACATTCTGCTGCTTCTCCTGAGTACAGGGATACCACACGTGTGAGACTTTTTGGGAGCCTAGCCGCATACAGGACCCCGAAACCAATCACCGCCTTATGGATTTCAAAGGGTATAAATTTCTCATTTCACTCCCTCGCTACCTCTATCACAGTTTTGGAGGCCCTGAAATGCCAAGATAGCACAACCCCCCCCCCCCAAAAAAAAAGGCCTTTTTGGAAAGTAGACACCCCGAGTTATTTGCTGAGAGGCATGTTGAGTCCATGGAATATTTTATGTTTTGCCACAAATTTCTGGAAAATTACACATTTTTTTTTTATACACAAAGTTTTCACTAAATGATATATAAATCTGCGGCAGGCAGTTGGCAGCTAGTTAAAGGATGTTTAAAAATAACAGACTTACTATCTGGATTGTCAGGTGAAAATAAAAAGATAAAAAAGCCTAAAAAATGAAAGCTAATGCATCTACCACATTTAGGGGTTGGTAAACTGATATATATAACATTTTTGTTTTATAGGTGTAGCACCCTGATGTTTAGGTAGGGTTGCTCTTAAATTTACTTGCAAGGTATAGTTGCCTTGGCTAATTGTTAGGGATCAATTGATTTCACCCTAAGTCTGGAATTGCTGCACTTCTCTCTTCTGTCGCTAGGCGGCCGGGTACCTGGCGACATTAGATAAGACAAGGGCAATGCAAGGACAGATTAGGAGTAAATGGGGTAACTCAGCCAATGGGCAGGAGTTTCTTAAGTCCCTTGGCCTGCTGGGAGAACCTATATATTTGGGTGGAGTCAGGTGATCGGGATTCTGTGCCACCTGGACGGCTGTTTGGGTGGACGTGTGTTTTGCTGCCCCAGGCTGCTAGGCCAGAGTCTGAGGCCTATCCCGGGGACATGTGGCTGCTAGGCTGTCTGAGGGCCTATCCAGAAGAAAGAGAGCAGCGAAGGGTTGGGACTGTGGCTTGCAGTCCAACCAGAAGTGACGGTTCTGCAGGCCGGAGAACCTGTCATGGTTGGAGGTAGAGGGGAAGCTGTCGCCACTAAGGGACCGACCACCTTATTACCAGGGACAACAGTGAGTAGCTGAAGCAAGTAACAGAGCAGTATTCTCACCAACCGGGGAAGGTGAAGAATTGGGAAACTTCAGCAGGTGTCAAGCCAGGGACCCAGCCAGCGGAGGTGACACTTGCAGAGCAGCCTTGTGTGCCAAGCCAGGGACCGAGCAGGCCAGTGGGGTGACACTTGAGGAGTATCTGCGAGTGCCAAGCTAGGGACCCAGCAGGGAAGCGGAGGTGACACTTGAGAAAGGTACTCAGTGAGAAGGTTGGAGGAGCTTGGGAGATCCAGTGGCAGTGGATCAGTAAGTCTAGTGAGAGAGACTGGGAGCTCAGTGGAGTGAAGATCTACAAGAAGTGATTGTAGAGGAAGTACAGAAGTTTGTTACAACTCGTGTTTGAAACTGTTATAAGACTGTGCCATAGGAGACAGCGATCCTACACATGTAGTTGTGGTGTCCTGCTGGATGTTTTTTTCCCTGCATGGCTGTCTACCTATAGAAGTTTCGAAGTCTGTTAATTAACATTGCAACTACTAAAGGGTGTCCTGGCCCTAACCCTCTCTCCCAAAATTCTGTTCAAAAGATAAGACATCTCTTTGCATTCAAGAAGTGTCTGGCGCCCATGAAGCTACCTTGCTTTACACCCACCATGCCTTGTAACCCATGCTACACAGAAGAATTTCAGCTGTCCCTAACTCTGGGGGTTCTCATTAGACCAAAGGAGACCCGGGACCTTGCTACATAGGTTTAATAATTGAGCAGTCTTCTGGCCTGTCACTTGATGTCCTGAGGTCCTCTTCCACTTTTCAATATGGCGTCAGTGAGTGGTCTTCAAAGTAACCCCAGGCTAAATGATGATTCACCCTCAGGTGTTGTGTCCTTTACAGCCCAGGCTCACCTGAAGTGGGTGAAATGACGCTGACAGCAATTTAATCCGATAGAGAACATGAAAACCTCAGAGCAGTGAGTCCTTTTTTTTGTAACATGCTGAACTATTTTTTTTTTACTTTTTTTTTTTTTAACTGGAGTTCCACTTTAGAGCAAAAAGATCAGCCTTAAAGCCAACGGCTAGTATTTTCACAAGGAGAATAATGGTAGCCTGCATGTTTCCATGACAAATGATGACAGTCTTGTTTAATTTAATTTCTTTACAGTACAAATTTAGTCATGCAAACTATTTTTGTGTATGATTAATTAAAAATGATTGTGTTTGCTGTTAGTTTTACGCTGTAAGAAAAACAAATCACTTTTTTTTTAATGGCCTTAAAGTCTTCTACTTTCATCCAGGCAAGTAGAAAAGAACCAGGACTTTATGTAACAGAAAAGCGCTCTCTCTCCTATGCCAAACAATTATGGCACACAAGTGAAGTGTTTCTTTGTGCAAGCTTGAGTGTTTTAGATGCTGAACTTCAGATAACCCAGTGGAGTCTTGAAGCACAAGCAGGTTGCAGTATTCTACTGTCCTATTTATACTGTTGTCTCTTCTAAAGATTACTGATTACTGTCGCCACTCATCTTAATTTAGGCAGAAGGTCATGGTTCAGCACAGCATTTGAAGCTCTGCCAAGCTCTTTTTTTAATAGCTTGCAACGTTCTATTTTAGTTGCAGAGTGAGCAGGCGAGAACCCGAAAATATATGAAGATCCAAGGATATAAAAATTGTTCTAGGAAATCTCACATTGCACAAATTTCTGCTTTTCAATAACATCAGAAAGAAAATGTTTATATTGTCATATATATAATATAGGAAGTTCAGTTTAAAATGGTTGTAAACCCTTACAGACCACTTTTTGCTACAGGTAAGCCTATAATAAGGCTTACTTGTAGCTACCCAGGATATCTCCTAAACCTGCACGGTTTAGGAGATATCCCCTGTTTTTGCTTGTGCCTACGTCAAAGGCACATGCGCACTGAAGCAATGGCACGTACGTGCCGCTTGCTTCAGTGAGTGTGCCGTTACTAGCGGCTCCCGTGCGCATGCGCAGGAGTGACGTCATTGCGGCTCCGGCCAATCACAGCGCCGGAGCCGTGATACCCGGAAGTAACCCCCGGGAGTGATGTCGGCCACCAGAGCGGTGTACGGGCACTGGAGTGAGGGCTTCGATCTCAGGTAAGTATTACATAATGAGCTAGTATGCAATGCATACTAGCTCATTATGCCTTTGTCTTGCAGGTGTTAGTTTGAAAAAAAAAGTGGGTTTACAACCACTTTAAGTGATACTGCATTAATGAATGGCTAACACAGTACGACATTGACAAATATAACTAAATCTTCACAGCAAAATCTATGTATTCCTAGGGCACAACATAAATGAAAACAAGTGCAGTGCTACTTTTAACTAAACTACCACCAACCCAGTCCCAGACTCGTCTTAAATTCAAATGCACCAATATCACCCCCCTTCCCCAATAGCTACCTCAGCCTACTCGTCCTTGATAGCAAAATTCCCATTAGCGCTGGTCATGCCAGCACATTGAGTTCTCACTGAACTGAATGGGATTGTATATTGAGATACAACTCTATTTAGGTTAAGGTTAAGGAATCATTTAAGCCAATGAGGACAAGCACAGCCAGTACGGAAAAAAAGAGTGGGTAAATAAGCAACTCTGGGGGGAAGGGGAGAGTATTTTAGCTTAAGATCATACACTGATTGAAATTCCAATTTCGTTCAGTGTATGAGCTCCCCATAAAAACTGATCATGCTAGGTATGAGAGCACAGGGTGGTCAGTTTTCTAGCTGTGCTGTGAGCTAATCCAATGATCCGGCTTGTGCTGACATGCCCCCCCCGCACAGCCATTCACTGTCAAGGTCAGTGTTCTGCTGTTTCTTCTCCTCCAGCCCCTTGAAAGTGATACAACTGTGCTTTTGAGAATGTTCACACATATGCGATGCGTGAACCAGCACCAGGTACCGCATTGCATCACTCCCGCAGCCAGTTCACACCGCCCTCTGCAAACTGTCAATACAATGTTAATGGCACCCCCAGATCGGTTCACAGATCGCAGTGCGAACTGTGAACTCACAGAGCAATCAGATCGTATGGGTGAGAACACCCATGCGATCCGATTCCAGTGCAGGGAAAAAAAGTCCCTGCACTATTTTCCTGCGAATTCAAAGCGACTGTAAGGCGACTGTAAGGCTGAACTCACATTGCACAGACATCGCATGTGATCGGCACCACAGTGTGGGTGCAAATTACATGCGATGTCTGTGTTTGCACAAGTGTGAACCCAGGCTCAAAGTGGTAGTAAACCGCAAAAAACAAAAAAAGAAAGTTCCCCTTGCAAGTTAAGGGCACAATGTGCTAGTATGCAATGCATACCTTAAAACAAAGCCCTCCAGCAGCGTGCTGTCACCGCTGACAGGGCTTCCATCTTCACCTGGTCTTCCTTCTGGGTTTGCGGGCTTCGGTTATTTGAACGGCCAAGCCATAATGACGTCATGGCCACAGCACACTCTCTCAATGAACGGCATGCTGTCCATTGAGAGCGCAGTGCTACTAAAGTAGATATCTCCTAAACGGTGCACATTTAAGAGCTATTTACTGTACCTACAGGCAAACCTTACTATATATAATAATATATTATAATAAAAAAGTAGACTTTACTACCCCTTTAAATGACACCTATACCTAGTGAAATATGAAGGCTGCCATTACTTACATCCTTCTGAAAAGCGATCATTGCCTAATTGTGTCTGACTTCAGTACTTTCTATATTACCTATCCAGAGCATAGAAATTAGAAAGTCAGAGTGAACTCAGAGCTCATATTTGCATACTTGTTTCATATCAATGACTCAAAAAGTATTGAAGCCTCTGGATCGACGCAATATCTACTATCTTAGGGAGGTCGGTAATAGCAGCCTCCATACTCCACTAAATGTTTCATTATATATATACAGTAGTTGGAATAGATCTTGTTGCTGTTAAAGGAAGGTACTTTAAAGAAAAAAAAAGTACTATTTTGAAAGGAAGATGATAGGGGATGATGCATAATATTACATCAAGCCCAATGTTTAGATCCAGCACTGTGTGTTACCTTTGAATCCCAGCAATTTCCTTCCTTCAGTGAAAACTATTACTGTGTGTACTGTCTGTCAGGTGTTGTGTCTTTTCCTACTGAAGTCAGTAGACCTGACACTTAATGCTGACAAGCTGAAACAACACAGGCAATTAGATCACTGTGGGGACTTCACTGTGGTAGAACTAGATTGCAAAAGCACAAAGCATGTATAAAATTACACTCCGGCTGGGTCATTAGCTTTCATGTGAAAAAAAAATGTCTTTGCAGGTTTCCCTACATTTGTGTTTATTACCCACCCCTTTTCCCTGAAAAATGATTGCTCCATGCTTCAACTAGAATGGCAGGGTATCTACAATTACCGCAGAGGAAAATATTCAATTTATCTCTTATGCCGCGTACACACGAGCGGATTTTATGGCAGACTTGGTCCAGCGTATTGGATTTCGACGGACAATTCGATCGTGTGTGGGCTCCAGCGGACTTTGTTTTCTCAAAAGTTGGACGGACTTAGATTTGAAACATGTTTTAAATCAATCCGTCGAAATCAAGTCCGGTCGAAAAGTCCGCTCGTCTGTATGCTAGTTCGACGGACAAAAAGCCACGCTAGGGCAGCTATTGGCTACTGGCTATGAACTTCCTTGTTTTAGTCCGGTCGTACGTCATCACGTACGAATTCGACGGACTTTGGTGGATTGTGTGTAGGCAAGTCTGTTCATTCAGAAAGTACGTTGAAAAGTCCGCCGGGCAAAGTCTGCCGTAAAGTCCGCTCGTGTGTACGTGGCATTAGAGGTATAAGACCTCATACTGATACCAATGCTGTTTAAAACAGGTAAGCAGTGGCAAAGGGAAGAATTAATATATCACATTTATAAGGAATAATTATTATTATTACTATAGAAATACACACACTTGCATGTGTTATCTTTTAAACTGGAATGGAAATGCAGCAACAATTAATTGTTTTTCCAAATTAGCTAGAAGGCTAGCTGGTAATTGATAGCAGCATCATGCATCCACATTTAGTCAACTAATCCTGGTTCATAGTGTCTTTAAAGAGGAACTCCAGGCAAGCAGCAAAATATACTGTTTTACTTGACAAAGGGTATGTAATTCTGGCCTATCAATTTTGCTGTTCCTAACCCATGCTACACTACAGGGCAATGAATTGGCATTATTATTTCTGTCCAATGAATAGGGAGGTGACTCAGGAAGCTGGAAATTTGAATTGGGAAATAGCAGCATGTCCTTTTCTGGTTGTATAGTATGGTGTGTGTGAACCACTACATTGGCCAAGCAGAATTAGCAATTCTTTGACAGGCAAAAGAGTTCACATATATAAAATTCATTTGTGGATTAATCTGTTTGGTAGGAGCTTATGTACACTAGTAAAATAATATGGGCCTAAAAAAAAAAAAAATAGTCCAGAATTAGTGGTCAGTGGGAGTAAAACATGCCCCACCATCTGTTTCTGTAGGGGTAACAAATTCCCCATCATTGGTGTCAGTGGGAGAAAAAAATGCCCTATCATTTGTGGCAGTAGGAACAAAAATATCCCATTATAGGTGTTCGCACCAGACAGTGCATATGACACCTTGGCACAAGAGTTCCGCTGCCACTCTTCTACACTCCAAAGCCCTACATGCAGGACTTTCTCATTGCAGGGGCCAGTTTACAGGAACCAGTGGCCTTAATTTCAGAACTGCTGCTCTAGAGCCCTCCACACTGAGACCCAAGATTTAGAGTGGTTTTGTCACTGTTGGGTTCAGAGATGAACTATGTGGGTGTACCATTCTGCTACTTGAAACAACAGCATTATGATGTCACCACTTGGACTGCAAGGGATATGTTCATGACAGCCATGTCAGAGAGGAAGGGTCTTGGTGGCAATGGTTGTCACACAGCTCAGAAGTAAGTGGGCTGGCCCAGATTCCCTCTGAAGGTCAGATGCATAAATTAGCTAGCTGTAGCAAGCTCTCAAGGCAGGACAACGGAATTAAGCTCCTTAACAACATCCACTATAATGGTAATGGAAAAAAAATGTGTGAGGAGTTTGGTTCTAGAAGGGGATCTGATAGAGATAAAAATGATTTGTGTCTCAGAGAGGTGTCTGGATTTCCCTTTACTCAACCAAAAATCTTCTCCATAAATGTATGAAAACTATACAGAAAGGAGTTTAGACTTTCTCTAATTAGTGTGTAAAAAGCTGAACTGACTCTTACATTGCTCAGAAAGAGTAGTTAATGAGTACAAAAATATTGATTAGCTAAACACTGTTCAGGTCACGCTGCTCTTTTTCCTGTTTACAATAAAATGGCTTAAGCTGTTTTCACCAATGCATTTTTATAAAGCTGACACAGAAATAAATTGCACTTGAGCATTAAAGAAGAATTCTGTGTTAGGATCTCTAGAAGGGGGTAAGTTATGTGCATTATACTTACCTCCATTGCTCTGATCCAGAAAGCTTCATGTATAATGTTTAGCAGCTGGCATTACACTTTTGGGTGTCTGAGTATCTACTTGGGAGCAAGGCCGATTAAGAGTGGTGGTCCCAGTCGGTGCCAGCTTACCAGGCTGATGGTTGGGTTTCCATGGTTGCGGCAGGGGAAAGTGAAGCTCCATGTGGGGATGAGGTAACTTATGCACAGAGCTCAAGAGGGGATCAGCTTCCTGTCTAGAAGGAGGTGCAATGGAGAGCAGAAGAAGGAAGTACAGGATTGCTGCTGGGAGGAGACAGGTCAGGTAGGTTTAGCAGGGCCAGGCACCTGACTAGCACTGACATGTCAGCGCTGGGAGTTTTGGAGTGGGCCCTAGGTTTTAAGGGACATCGGCTGAGGCCATTCATCAAGTTATTGTTTGAAGAAGATGCTAGGTAGAATTAAAAGGAGAAAGAAAACAGCGCCAACCTAAGTGAAGTATTAAAACATACACATTTATTAAAAGTAGAAATGCACTCACTCAGAGTAGGATATATACAGGCACATCAGAATTTGAAATGAGAAAAAGATGAAGGATGTTGCGGTGCGGTGGGGCTCCCCATCTGCAATCGTCTTTCACACTGGCAGTAATGACCTGGGTAATAGAAAGTATCTACAGGGCTTTGGTGCTGTGGCTAGGCATGAAGATATTCCGATCCAGAATTGTTAGCAGAAGATTATGGGGAGGAGCAACATCACATGCAGCTATTGAGAGGACTAGGAAGAAAAGGGTGCTATAGGTCATTTCATCAGATGACTCGATGGAGTCATAATAGATCATGAACTTATTGTATGGAAATGTTAAAGCCTCTACAAACAGGATAGTGTGCACCTTTCCAATGCCGCCCTGGATATTTTCAATAACAAAATATAGGAGGAGCTCAAGAGATGGCTGACATATTGTGGATGAGTTGGGTAAACAGAGTTGGGGTCAGTAAAGGTTAAATGGAGGTCTGGAGCCCTACTTTGTTTGCAGTAGCGAATTGGGGCACTTTGCAAGGTGGATTTGGCACCCTTTCAAGACAGCAAGTGAGAAGGAGCTCTGGCTATGTGTGGGAGTTCTTGTATTGATTGCAGAAAATGGGGAAGGTAAGTAGAGACTGTGCAGGCACGAGCATTATTCTCACAAGCAGCTGATTACAAGTGGGGCTCAGCTGCATGGCTAACTGACTGATGTTTTTTACAGTATGCCTTATTGTATACATTAGTTAAACAAGCTTTTTGTGCTTTTTTTTGCAACTACCGTTTTTCTGCCACCTGGTTTCATGAGGCACTGGTGATGTATCCCTGGCTTCACAGCTGCATCTTGAGAAGGCTACATCACAAGTGCCCTCCCTCCCCCCTCAGTTGATGTGCACAGACATATGTTCCAGAGTTCCACGAAGTAAAGGAAAATGGATTAATCTGTCCTGTGTGAATGGCTTCTGTGATAAGAATGAGGAGGAAAAGAAACATAAGGTATGCAAAGAATAAAAAGCCTGCAGTTATTTATAAATATCGGTTTGTAGATTGCTGTTAATAAAGATTTCTAAAGGTTCCTTTGTTCTAATTTTTAAAATAAGGGTGAAGTTCCTCTTTAGGTTGTAGTCACCTTAGTTAGAAGTAATTTTGATTAGTGCTCTATATTAAGTAATAAAGTCAGAACTGGATTTACCATTAGGTGCAGTAGACCTGTAGCTTCAGGTGGAGGTAAAGAGGCTGAAAAAAATACTTTTTAACAGTTAGTCCCACTTTCTTATGATAGATACAAGAAATACAGTCAGTATTTTATTTCAAGCAAAAGTTTTTCATATCCAGTGTCAAACATGAGGGTTACACAATGTACGAGCAGCATCAACATAGAGAATGGAAAACCGTATTTGCACAGCTACTTATTAACTACAATGACAATAAGTCCATATTGGAGAATAGGTTGGAGAATGGGCCTCTAAATGCTAAATTACTGAGAGTGGCATAAGAGCCCAGAAGAGCCATTTTCAGAGTCACCGCAGGGTTATGAGCAAAATGGGAAAATCACCATTGGACTCTTACCAAAGCGGCCACTCAATAGTACAATAAGAAATTGGAGCAGGCAAAAATACAGTCAAGTGTAATTGTATATTGGAGTGAGCAAAGCTGGGGGTTTTCCAGCCCACACAAAAGAAAGAACAAGTCTGTCCAAGTGGGTAAAAAAAATGATCTACAGTATCCCACAAAAGTCCCACCCCTCACATTTTTGTAAATATTTTATTATATATTTTCATGTGACAACACTGAAGAAAAAACACTTAGCTACAATGTAAAGTAGTGAGTGTACAGCTTGTATACAGTGTAAATTTGCTGTCCCCTCAAAATAACTCAACACACAGCCATTAATGTCTAAACCGTTGGCAACAAAACTAAGTCCACCCCCAATTAGCCATTTTCTCTCCCTGGTGTCATGTGACTTGTTAGTGTTACAAGGTCTCAGGTGTGAAAGGGGAGCAGGTGTGTTAAATTTGGTGTTATCGCTCTCACGTTCTCATACTGGTCACTGGAAGTTCAACATGGCACCTCATGGCAAAGAACTCTCTAAACGATCTGAAAAAAAGAATTGTTGCTCTACATAAAGATGACCTAGGCTATAAGAAGATTACCATGACCCTGAAACTGAGCTGCAGCACGGTGGCCAAGACCATACAGTGGTTTAACAGGACAGGTTGCACTCAGAGCAGGCCTCGCCATGGTCAACCAAAGTAGTTGAGTGCACGTGCGTCATATCCAGAGGTTGTCTTTGGGAAATAGACGTATGAGTGCTGCCAGCATTGCTGTAGAGGTTGAAGGGGTGGGGGGTCAGTCTGTTAGTGCTCAGACCAGGCACCGCACACTGCATAAAATTGGTCTGCATGGCTGTCATCCCAGAAGGAAGCCTCTTCTAAAGATGATGCACAAGAAAGTCCGCAAACAGTTTGCTGAAGACAAGCAGACTAAGGACATGGATTACTGGAACCATGTCCTATGGTCTGATGAGACCAAGATAAACTTATTTAGTTCAGATGGTGTCAAGCGTGTGTGGCGGCAATCAGGTGAGGAGTACAAAGACAAGTGTGTCTTGCCTACAGTCAAGCATGGTGGTGGAAGTGTCATGATCTGGGGTTGCACGAGTGCTGCTGACACTGGGGAGCTACAGTTCATTGAGGGAACCATGAATGCCAACATGTACTGTGACATACTGAATCAGTTTCAGGAATGGTGTCATTACTTGGTTCACCTGCCGGTGGAACTGTTACGTTCAGCACCAAAGGGTGTGTTCTGGTGGCCACCAGCGGGTGTCTCCCTGCCAAGATTACTAACCAACTATCAAGTTACACCTGATGTGGGTCTGCTGGACTATATAAGCCTGCCTTTAACCAAGGCTCAGGGCTTCAGAATTCCCCCTGCAAGCCCTGTCCCTGCCTGAACCTGATCTGTTTCCTGCCTTGTCCTGGACTTCGTTTTGTGTATCCTGTCCCTGTGACCTGTCCCCTGTTACCTGCTCCCAGCTCCCACTTGCTGACCACTCTTAGTACTTGGTCTTCTGTTCCCCTTTTCTCTCGTCTCTGCCTTGGTTATTTATGTGTGTTTCCTTTACTTGTGTATATACAGTTGTGCTCATAAGTTTACATACCCTGGCAGAATTGATGATTTATTGGCCATTTTTCAAAAGTTTACATACTCTGGTGATTTTGGCCTGATAACATGCACAAGTTGATAACAAGTTGAAACAAAGGGGTTTGAATGGCTATTAAAGGTAACCATCCTCACCTGATCTGTTTGCTTGTAATTAGTGTGTGTGTATAAAAGTTCAATTCGTTTTTGGACTCCTAACAGACCCTTGCATCTTTCATCCAGTGCTGCACTGACGTTTCTGGATTCTGAGTCATGAGGAAAGCAAAAGAATTGTTAAAGGATCTGCGGGAAAAGGTAGTTGAACTGTATAAAACAGGAAAAGGATATAAAAAGATATCCAAGGAATTGAGAATGCCAATCAGCAGTGTTCAAACTCTAATCAAGAAGTGGAAAATGAGGGTTTCTGTTGAAACCAAACCACAGTCAGGTAGACCAACTACAATTTCAGCCACAACTGCCAGGAAAATTGTTCGGGATGCAAAGAAAAACCCACAAATGACTTCAAGTGAAATACAAGACTCTCTGAAAAGATGTGGTGTGGCTGTTTCAAGTTGCACAATAAGGAGGCACTTGAAGAAAAATGGGCTGCATGGTCGAGTCGCTAGAAGAAAGCCATTACTACGCAAATACCACAAAGTATCCCGCTTACAATACGCCAAACAGCACAGAGACAAGCCTCAAACCTTCTGGCACAAAGTCATTTGGAGTGATAAGACCAAAATTGAGCTTTTTGGCCACAACCATAAATGCTACATTTGGAGAGGAGTCAACAAGGCCTATGATGAAAGGTACACCATTCCTAGTGTGAAAAATGGAGGTGGATCGCTGATGTTTTGGAGATGTGTGAGCTACAAAGGCACATGAAATTTGGTCAAAACTAATGGCAAGATGAATGCAGTATGTTATCAAAAAATACTGTAGAAACATTTGCATTCATCAGCCAGGAAGCTGCACATGGGACTTACTTGGACATTCCAACATGATAATGATCCAAAACACAAGGCCAAGTCGACCTGTCATTGGCTACAGCAGAATAAAGTGAAGGTTCTGGAGTGGCCATCTCAGTCTCCTCAGTCTCAATATCATTGAGCCACTCTGGGGAGATCTCAAATGTGCAGCTCTTGCAAGACAGCCCAAGAATTTACAGGAACTGGAGGCTTTTTGCCAAGAGGAATGGGCAGATTTACCATCTGAGAAGAAAAAGAGCCTCATCCACAAATACCACAAAAGACTTCAAGCTGTCATTGGTGTTAAAGGGGGCAATACACGGTATTAAGAACTGGGGTATGTAAACTTTTGATCAGGGTAATTTGGGTAGTTTCTGTTAACATTATGATTTAAAAAGAGTAAACACAGTTGATTGATAATAAATGGCTTCAGCCAAACATTAATCATGAGTGAAAGAAAAGTTTTTCTGTTTTCATTCATATTCTCTGAAAAATTGACAAGAAATCATAAATTCTGCCAGGGTATGTAAACTTATGAGCACAACTGTATATTAGTTAGATAGATTTTTTTTGGGTTTTGCTATGTTTCATTACTTGTTTATGGTTTGCTGGGGTTGCACGTGTGTCGTTACCTTAATAAATACACCTTTTTTCACTTACACTTGTTCCTGATTCCTTAAGTGCAGCCCAACGATCTGATCACCCAGTGCTGGATGCCCTTGTATGGCATCCCTGACACAGAGCATGATCCCCTCCCTTCAGAGACTGGGCCGCAGGGCAGTATTCCAACATGATAAGACCCCAAACATACCTCCAAGATGACCACTGCCTTGCTAAAGAAGCTGAGGATAAAGGTGATGGACTGGCCAAGCATGTCTCCAGACCTAAACCCTATTTAGCATTTGTGGGGCATCCTCAAACAGAAGGTGGAGGAGCGCAAGGCAGTGCTGGAAAATAATGGTGGCCACACAAAATATTGACATTTTGGGACGAATTTGGGCATTTTCACTTAGGGGTGTACTCACTTTCGTTGCAAGTGGTTTTGACATTAATGGCTGTGTGTTGAGTTATTTTGAGGGGACAGAAAATTTACACTGTTATACAAGCTGTACACTCACTACTTTACAGTGCAGCAAAGTGTCATTTCTTCAGTGTTGTCACATGAAAAGATATAATAAAATATTTACAGAAATGTGAAAGGTGTACTCACTTTTGTGAGATGCTGTAGGTAGTGGGAAAGGAGTACTTCTAAAGAGATATAGGAACTTTTGCAAATAAACTTTTTTAGTAATAGTAACGTAAGGAGGAGAGATTAAGATCTATAAACTTGGAGATGTCCCTATCCACTTTAACTCCTAGGTATTTGAACTCCACCAACAAAGGCGTGTGTTGGTGTTATTCCTTGGGCGCAAGGGGTTAAGCAGGAATAAGAGGGATTTGTCCCAATTTATATGGATCCCAGAGAATGAAAGCATCTGTAATCTCTAGAGCAGGGATATGCAATTAGCGGACCTCCAGCTGTTGCAAACCTACAAGTCCCATCATGTCTCTGCCTCTCGTGTCATGCTTGTGGTTGTCAGAGTCTTGCTATGCCTCATGGGAATTGTAGTTCTGCAACATCTGGAGGTCCACTAATTGCATACCCCTGCTCTAGAGCAACCTGCAGGATAGAAGCCATGTCAATGAGATATAAAAGTATTGTCCAGGACAGCTTTTCCTTCCAAGGGGCCACAGTGATGCCCTTCACTGTGCATGCTTCTCTAATCAAAGGCTCTAAGGAAAAGCAAACAAACCCAGTGACAGAGGACATCCTTGCAGCATCTCCCTATAAAGAGAGAGCAAGTTATAGAGGAAACCACTACCCCTGTGTGTCCGAGTTGGTAAGGGACATGTGTGTAAACAAGCAACGGATGTTAATGTCCACTCCAGCAGGCATGAATCCAGACTGATTCATGTGCACTAAAGCTGAAATGAAAATGTTTAAATCATTAGCTAAGATTTTAGCAAGAATGTTGGCATAGACATTTTAACAGGGATCTAGATCAACATAAAGAGCAGAGGTTTAAAAGCTTGCCTGGTTTAAGAAGTACCACCACTGCATCTCTTATTGACTCTGGTAGCATGCCTTCATTTAGAGAGTGTAATAACATTGAGTGGAATCTTGGAGCTAAGTCTCCAGAGTATTGTTTGAAAAAATCTACAAGGAGACCTAGGTAGAGTGAGTACATGGAAGTCTACAGAAGCCATCTAAGTCTTTAGTGCATCAGCTGAGTAGGAGACTCTGGAGCTACAAAGGGCTTGATAATATAAAGCAAACAGGATCAATACAAGGGCATGTGAGTATATCACCATCAACATCCGCTATTTGAGGTACACTCACTGAGAGTGACTGTTGTCTGGTTAGCCACGCACGCCAACAACAAATTATTCCTCTCCCATTTGTTAAAAATTAAGTCTAATAAAGGCTATGTTTTTTAGTAAATACAGTATGAAGAAGTAAAACCTTGTTTTGCGCATCTTGTAGATGAGTATAAATGGATGGGTCTTGCAACTGTGTATATATAATACTTCAAGAGCAGCTGCCCTTTCCAAGTCAGCCCTTACAGCACATCTGGGCTTACCCATGAGAGTTTGATACTGACCTTTGGTATGTGCTTTAAAGGCATCCCATAAGATAGCTAGATGTGCTGAATTACCATTAGGGTTCCAAAAGTCTAGCAAAGCCCCTATTATCCCATTCCATCCTCTTATCTGAAACCCAACACCTAGAGAGTCTCCACAGTCTGCTGGGGCCACCAACACAGAAAGCTGCATGGCACAAGATCCAGCAGTCAAAATGTAAGAGATTTTCTATACCTGGATAATCACACCCCATGAGCAGTTGTAATAGGTGAAATGATAATGATACCCTACCTAGGACCAGTGTTAATTTTATCAACAAAAACGTTTTAGTCAAAGATTTCGTCAGTAGCATTTTTACAGTGACGAAAAGGAAACAAAAAGTACAGCACATTTTCGTCCACTGACAAAAACTATGACGAAAATCAAATCCATTTTCATTAAGGAACGAAAATTGAACGAAAATGGCAAGGAGGGACATTTACCCTCATGAACTACCTTTTTTATCGGCGTATAACACAGTGCGTGCGTGTTATATCCCGATATTTGTTCTTACCAACGGGGGGGGGGGGATCAGGCGGTCCGGCCCGGATGCCACACATTGGGGGGTGTCAGGCCGGCTGCCCACCCTGCCTCTCCTGGCCCTTGGACAGAGCTGCCAGCATAGTCTAAAGTTAGTAAAAAATCACTGCCACCCCCTTCTCCTACACTGCTTCTCCTGTGTCACTCTCATTGTAAAATGAAGCTTCTAAATACCTCAATAGCTCCGTTCTTGTCAGACGCTTTCCTCCTCCCGCTCCTCCTCTGTGTGTTGCTTTACATTGGAGGAGGAGAGCAGTTACATGGCCATCCATGAAACGTTAGAGGAGAGCAGTCATGTGACCGGGTCAATGAAAAAACGGAACTATTGAGGTATTTAGAGACTTTGATTTACAATGACACTGACACAGGAGGAGTAGTGTATGAGAAAGGCATGGCAGTGATTTATTCTTAACTTTAGAGTACGCTGGCAGTGCTATCCCAGGAGACTAGGGATCTCCTGGGAGTGTAGGGGGGCTGTGTATTGTGGGGGCTGTGTATTGTGCAGAGGGTGGGGAGCTGTGTACTGTGCAGAGGGTGGAGGGTTTTGTCATTTTAGTCAACTAAAATATGATGACTAAAATGGGACTAAAACTAAAATGCCATTTTAGTCCTAAGACTAAAACTACATCGAAATTTGCTGCCAAAATTAACACTGCCTAAGACCTTTTGAGGCAAAGGACTTTACTACCCATAAGTGTGTCTCCTGGAAAAGACAAATATGCAAAGAATAATCATTGAGGAATTGAAAAACCAGACTGCGCTTAATCAGAGGAACCTGGTGTTCCAGGACACTATATTAAAAGAAGACATAAAGGGCATAAAAGATTAATTTAGGAACTGCTGGTAGCCAGCGAGACCTGGAAGTGCTAGAATAATATAAACACTGGACATTATCCATATCAAGTAATCGGATCACAAAGTCAAGGCAATGGGGGTTATTTACCAAATGTAAATCCACTTTGCACTACAAGTGCACTGCAAGTACACTTGGAAGTGCAGTCATCGTAGATCTGAGGGGGATATGCAAGGAAATAAAAAACATCATTTTTGTTTGAACATGATTGGACGATAAAATCAGCAGAGCTTCACCTCATTTCAGAGCTTCCCCTCAGATCTACAGAGATCTACAGCGACTGCACTTACAAGTCCACTTCCAAGTGCACTTTCAGTGCACTTGTAGTGCAAAGTGGATTTACCTTTAGTAAATCAACCCTAACGAGTTTTAGTAATGCTGCAAAGAAAAACAAACATAATGAAAAATACCCTTAGTAAACAAAACTGTAAACAAAACCCAAGTTCCCCTCCCCGGCAACCTAAAACAATTACCTTAAAGAGGAACTGCAGTCTGCTCACATAATTTGTAATAAAAACATCTTTTCCATTCTGAAGCTTCCCTCCAACCACTTTTCATATTATTTTATATATACTGTGATTCTGTACTTTCCAAATATGCTGCAGAAATCTACCCCCACTAACTATGGCTGCATCCATTTTAACTGTGGGCAGCTGAAGCTGCTACCTGTTCACTTCCTGGATTTACACTGAAACACAGAGGCACCTCTCATTGGCCCTCTTAAGACTTACCCCCCTCCCTTCCTGGCAAGCTCTCATGAGAGTGAGAGAGAGAGAGCAGTGCATGATGTCATAAGCCTAGGCTAATGACCAGACAAGAAACAGGAAGTGGGCTATATAAGCTATTTACTGATAGAAAAAAAAAGTTTTACTATTCAAAGTTAAAATAACAAGGGCTGAAGATTTAATAAATGGAAAGATGGAAAAAATGACTGGTCCGCTTTAAGTAATGCAAATCATTATAACAGCATAAAACTGATTTACAAAAGAGAAAAAACTGTGGTCACTTGCTCACAGGCCAGAATCATGAGAACAGGCACATGATGCACTGGAGTCACCAACATCCAGAAGGGTCTGGGGCGGACTAGGAAATACTCAAGGCTCCTGAAAGGCATATCAGGGTAAACTATAGCTGCAGACAACAACAAGAGAACCAGGTAAGAAATCAGAGCTAACAAAGTGTATCCAGCCACTTAGCAGTCTCCTCAGAAGACATGAAGAAATGCTCAGTCTCACAATCCTGCACTGAGAGCTGGACCTGTGCCAGGTCCAGAGCCTCTGTTTTGGGTGGCCATATTGGAGCATGCAACACTGGCTTCCCGCCAAGTCTGGAGAATGGAAGACAGTGGGCCGCTCAGGAGAACTGTTGCTTTCTCTCACCCAGCACGCTGGAGAATGTTTTAGCCCCTTAATCAGAGCCCAGCTGTGTCCAGGGAGGAAGAAATAATGCCAGGGCAGGTGACAGCGGTTCCCTGAACCAATGAAGTCCCAGATAAGTGAGGTCAGACAGCGGAGACAGTCGGGCGTCTTCACTCAGCACCATCTTGGACATGGCCCCTTGATAAACCTGTTTACATGTTTTCCCAGTATACTAAGCCAAGCTAAGACCATCAACAAAAGTAAATACTCTATGTAAATGACAGGATTTCACAAAGGAGTGTTGCTTGTGGCAACAAAAGTTGTGAGTCTACAGGCTAGAGTGGTGGAGATCCATCTCTTTGTGAAACTGTAAAGCTATATAAGCTGAAATATCAAATGTCAAAAGCCTTAGATCTGCCCGCTGCCTTACGTTAGCCTTACTAAGTTTACATATAAGCAGAAGCAGTCACAGTGCATGTGGCTTTGAGGTCATCAGTCCACAGTAAAGAACTCTTTGGAACTGAGCAGTCAAATGGGATGGGTTGATATCATCAAGAAATACATACATTGTAGTCTTTGATCATTTTGACATTATGCTTGTGTGCATTAGCCTGCACTGAGGGTGGGGGAGCCCGCTGAAGGAATTTAACATTTGTCTTGTCAAGAGGGAATAGAGTAAATTCACATGTAAAGTAGAGCACATTGGTCTCTGGCTTTCAGAAAATTCCTTTTTTAATTGGATAATTACATCCACTGTTCATATCTGTTTAGAAAACTCTTTGGGCATAGATTAGTTTGGTTGCCTTATCGCTTCACATATTAGAAAGCAATATAACGTTAAACGGTAATGATAAACGTTGCAACTTTTTAGTGTATGTTTAGATGACTGCAGGTACCCTATTGCGACTCATTTCCTTCCACATATAACCAGATTGTTCTAACATTGTGCTGCTATAACATTGCACAATACCAAGAAAGAGACGAAGGGTGGCAATTATACAGAATTAACCTCCGCAGGCAATTTTACATGACTGATCACATTTTTCACATCAAATAGACTTTCGTAACCTCGCATATTAAATCCAAAATACTGAGCATCACAGTTTAACTCATACTGTTGTAAAATGCTGCAATGTAACTGTATAGTGTAATCTTTTTTGTACTTAATCAGCTCCATTGACTCGATTAGGGAATGTGACCAATTGCAATTTCTTCCTTTTTTTAAGCATTGCTCTGCAAGTGGACCAATGGGATTAGTTGCAAAGCAACAACCCAGCAGTTTAGTACAGTTTAAAGTATGTACACAATCTTGACAATTTTGCATACTGAAAATCACCCCTATAGTTCATTCTCATTCAATACATTTTTATGCCTTTTATTGCATTGGAACAGTACATTAATTTTGTATTTTTTACACTGATAAACAGAAATAGACTTTTTATTACCAAGGACAAACTTATATCAGTGTCTCCACACCAATTTTCAAATATATTTATGATAATCTGTCATGCCAAAGAGTTGTAAACAACTATTAACATTTCTGTATAAGATATATTTTTTTAAATGTCATACCCAATAGTGTGTGCTTTTATAGTGTAAATTATCCATATATTTCACATCAAAATAGTTAATTCCCAAAGTATAAGAACTTCTTAATATTTGATAATACATCATTTGAAAAAGCCACTTAAAATGTTGTTATTAGGCAATTAATCCTGTATAGCCAATATAATCGGGACACTAATATATGTATACTGTATATCCAATATAATTAGGTACATACATGTAAAGTTAAACCTTCCTTTAGCTTTTGGATAAAGTAAGGCTAAAGTAGGAATCTTTTTTGCTGTCTGTGTCCTGTCAGGGAGATTTCCTTTCGGTTTTTGTGCTAGAGACAGAACAGGAAATATGAGGAAATCACTACAAAGTAAAGGGAAGATTTTCACTTTCCTTCTGTTCCTGTGGCAGCTCTAAAATTTTGGATTCACCCTCACTTTTTGTAGCAAAGACAATGGTCACTCGCAAAAGTGGGACAAAGGTTATAATTCTTTCCTAGTCTATCCAAAACCAAAAAAATACTTTTTATACACTTCAAGCAATGTGAAGGAAGGTCTAAAACTGAAAAATGCATGCTGGGATGGATGTTTTTCATGGATAGCCACACTTTATCACTTAGATCAAACTGTGGAGCAGGCATGAGTTTTTATAAGCTGATTTCTTATAGCAAGAAAGAAGAGCCTTAGAAGTGTCTGCCAGATCTTCCAATACTTACTCTACTGAGAAGAAAACTTCAGAAGTATCAGCCAAGTCTCTTCCCATACTGCAAATTATCAGGAAATGTATTGGCAGATGTTACATCCAAAGTGATGTGGACAAGTAGAAGGTTAGGTAGAAGTCTATAAACAAAATATAGCGATGATCTTCAGATTATGGATCTCCAAAAACAAGAAGTAACCTGTAAACCCTGATTAGAGATAATACGAGAATGCAGACTATGAAGTTCAAAAAGATTTGTGTAAGGAAAAAAACTATTGGGATTTTTTAAAGCGGACCTTCAGTCATTTTTTTCAACTTTCCATCTATTAAATCTTCAGCCCTTGTTGTTTTCATTTTGGATAGTAAAACATTTTTTTCCTGCCAGTAAATACCTTATACAGCCCGCTTCCTGTTTCTTGTCTGGTCATTAGCCTAAGCTTATGAATTATACTGTAATTAAAATAAAATAAGGACTTTATTGATGATGTGAGTTGGACAGACTCCTAATCCTTGGGTTTAAAGAAAAAACAAATGCCTTGGTATATAATAAAAGATAAAGAACATATAAAAATAGGCAACAAACAGGCAGAACAGAATCCTGGGGGTTTGGCAGGGATTTGAACTTAGGTTTGAACATACAGGAGACTTTTTGTGGTCTGTATAAATAATCACCCCTCAAGGGCAAACTTGACAGAAGATAATATGCAATCACTGATTTCATAATTCATTTTTTTCAGGAGTGAATTTTTTTGCATAAACAATCAAGAGGCATGTTGCTTTTCTGTAATATTGCTCTTGATTAAGACTTCTCTTACTCTGATGGCTCAAGTAAGAAAGAAGGCATTGGATTAGGTTAATAACCCTTGGAAGCTGCTTAAACATTGTGATAGTGGGGTATAGTCCTTTAAAAAAAAGTTTTGACATATTAGACAAAGCTTAAAATTGTTCAAAAGCTTTTCCTTTTCAAAATCTTAGGGACCTTGCAAGGTCCCTCCAAGGTTTTGGGCAAGCACATAATAATTGTACAATATTTTCTAAAACAGAAGTTTTCAATTTGTATGTAGTGCATTCTATTAAAGTATGATCTTGCTATGGAGCTGATGGGAATCTGAGTTGAATGAGAGATTCAGAATGTCACTCATGATATGATAACACATGATAAGCAGATCCTGGAAGACATTGTTCATAAAATGAATGATGATAGGTTCATTACAAGTCATGACTTAAAGTATAACTAAAGACAAAACTTGTTTTAGTTTTGGATAGAGTGCAGGGAGATTAGAACATAGTTACATAGTTAGTCAGGTTGAAAAAAGACTCAAGTCCATCTAGTTCAACCCAAAAAAAAAAAAAAAATCATACAATCCCATATAAACAATCCTTTACCCCAATGGCGTAACTAGAACCTTCAGGGCCCCGATGCAAGAAACCATGAAGGGCCCCCCTGACCCCCGGACAGGGCCCTTTCCCCTGAGCCCAGTGGCGGAACAACAGGGTCTGGTCGCAAGTGGGTGGCTGCATATAAAGAAACCGATTTCTCCATTTCTCTCTGCTTCTCCTCCTCTCCCTCCCACAGGCATTCTGCGGCTGCAGGAGGAAAATGGAAAGGTTGGTTCCTCTATGCTAGTGGAAAGGACTTTGAATTTAATGTGTGCTTTCTCAGGGTGACATTGTGAGTGCACAAGTAGCAGTGTGCCAACGTCCCAATAATGGAAATATAGAAACTAAAAACTACAGAAAGTGTACAGGCACACAGGTAGGCCATGTAAAAGTAATTAGGTATATTTATTGGTATAGAAATTTAATCAGAGAAAGTTATTACATATAAATGCATATAAAATACATAAAACTCGTATTGTGTACCCCGCACATATACTCTGACACCACTTAATAAAATAAAGAAAATATAGTAATACATCCAGCAGGGCAATAATTGCAATTCCCGTAGTGTTATCCACATACAGATGTATATATAGAGTATTGTGGGTCGGGATGTGGGTCCGGGCACAACTTATTCACTTATTCGCTCCACATGTTGCGTGTAAAGGTACGCTTCTTCAGGGTCATAAAATTCATATAGTCATCAGACACAAAAATAGTAGTGTGATGTATTGCTGGTAAGCAAAATTATGCGAACATATCCAAGGAGAAGTAGGCGCTAGCACAGGGTTAAAGATGCACAGCAGCTGGTAATAAAGACCGGTATGTGTGTGTTTAAAGGGCCTGTTTAAACATTGTGGGGAAACAGGCTATAGGCTCATAGATGCTAGCACCTCAGAAACCCAAAGCCATGCCATGCAATGTAGATCAATCTCCTATTGTTCAAACAGCGCTGTTTGAAGTCTATTCCACATTTTCACAGCTCTTTGGAGATATATATTTGGAGATGAAATCTTTTTTCCTCTAGACATAAAGAGTGCCCCCTTGTCCTCTGTGGTGACCTTAAAGTGAATAACTCAACACCAAGTTCATTATTTGGACCACTTATGTATTTGTACATGTTGATCATATCCCCTGTTAATCTCCTTTTCTCAAGTGAGAATAAATTCAGTTCCTCTAATCTTTCTCATAGCTGAGCTCCTCCATGTCTCTTATCAGTTTGGTTGCCCTTATCTGAATTTTCTCCAGTTCCCCCGATATCCTTTTTGAGAACTGGTGCCCAAAACTGAACTACATATTCCAGATGATGTCTTATTAATGATTTGAACAGGGACAAAAGTCTCTCTCTCTCTCATACTTCTCTTAATACAAAAATGAAGGCCTCTTGAGCCCCTCGGGAAAGAGAGCCCTGACTGATGGGGGCATGGCCAGGGAGGAGTTAAAGTAAATTTGGCTATCTCAGGATTGGCATAGAGGGGACAAAGGGTTGGGCCTGAGCTCAGGAGTTCGTCACCCCAGGGGATTATGGTCCTTTTCGGACGGAAGCATGGAAGAGCTCGGACCTGACCCTGCGGCTCCAGCCATGGACACGGACCACCTTCTGGCTAAGGTCCGTGAGCTGGCTCTCAGAGGTCAGGCTGACTGGCTCTTTGCCCTCTTATCCCCTGGGGTGCCTTCTCCTGCACCTTCCACGGCCCCTTCCCCTGTCCCCCCCCTGAGATAGCGGGACACAGGGCCCGCAGACATGCCCGCCCGCCTTCCCGCCTCAGTCCCAGTCCTTCTGCTGCCTCTTACTGCCCCCCTCCTTCTCTCCCCTCCCCTCGTCCCCAGCTCCAGCTGCTGGGTCTTCCCTGTTGAGGAAGCGGGGGTCGGCCGCCCGTTCTCGGCGTGCCCCCCCTCGGCTTTCTCCCTCCCCTCGTCGGTCGGACGCGCGCCCCCCCCCTCGGTGTCCCAGATCGCGCAGTCCCCGCTCGGTGAACTGGCCACAGATGTGTCACACTGTGAATGTGACTTGTACCCCCCTGCGCCCGTGTGGGTGGGGGGTAATGATGCTGCCAATGACCCCAGGGAATTAAGGAGACATGGGTGGTATCCCCCTGCGCCCGCCTGGGCGGGGTATCAGCTGGCCCACGGTTTTTCTAGCCAGGGGGATCCACAGCATTTGATCCCCTCAGCACCCGGCTGGGTGGGGGGTAATGCCTCCTCCGATGCTGTTGGGCCGCTTCAAGATCCCTCTGTGCACTCCTGGCCGGGGTCTCCACTGGCCCCTGGGCACTCTGGAGTAGGTTTTTTGCGGTCTAGGACCCCCTCTGCGCCCGACCGGGCGGGGGACAGGCTCCATTCCCAGGCTGGGCCACGCCACACCGCTTCCCGGATAAGGGGTGCCCCCTCTGCGCCCAACAGGGCGGGTGTGGGCTTACCGCCCTTCACGGATTCCATTCCCCCTCCACCCCGTGCCTACTGCCACCCTCCTGCGCCCAGACGGGCGGAGGGTGTGCGAGTGACTCCCCCCACATCACAGGGGCTTACCCCCCCCACGGGTTAAATCAGGCAGGTCGCGCCAGTCTCCCAGTGCCCGGCTGGGCGGGCGACTCGAGCTCCGGACCCGGGCTGGCGGCAGCTTCGGCCCCGGGTCATCCGGCCAGAGTTCACAGACGCTCCTGCACCTGCACAGTCGCTGCCCCCGGCCAAGGGGACTCTTCCGAGTTGGTGACGGGACCTCCGCCCTTGGATCTCTCTGTAGGCCGGGACGGCCCAAACATACACGGCCACGTGGATCCTCACGATGCTGGCCGCATCAGTCTTCAGTCCTCCAGAGGCGTGCCGGATAACGAGGTCGATCGATCATCGATGATGCCTCCCAGGATCAGTGAGTATGATTGTGAATTGATTTGGGGTAGGTCGGCTGATGATTCCGTATCAGGTCCCGAAGACCGCATAGCGTCGGTTGTCAAATCGGTCCTATCCAGCATGGGTGTTTCGGGCGCGTCGCCATATCATACCTCCCCTCCAGGAGGGCCCTTGTGGGCAGTAGCGCCCACTGGTACCCATATACCGGAGGAGACGAAGGAGAGGATTTGGCGTCGTGAATTTGTCGATTTCCTGGCGCTAGTGCCACCGGATAGGGAAACGATTGACAAATCTCGGTGGGTAGACGTTGCGGCGCAGGGCGATAAAGTAAAACAGCTTCCTAGGACTTTCGGGAACTGGCTGCAGGGTTTCTGTGCCTATGCGGGAGTGCTCTGCGAGCGTTTCCCGGAATTGGCGACTTCATTATTCTGTTATCTGGACCTTATTTGGGGGGCGTATAAAGTTTACGGGGGGCAGTGTTGGTTCCAGTATGACACCCAATTTCGGGAGAAAATGGCGGCGCGAAAGGAGCTTCGCTTTGACTGTCAGGATGGTAGCCTGTGGTTGCTGCTTATGTGCCCTCACAGGCCTTCGTCCTTTCAGTCCCCGGTCGGCGCTCCTCATTCCGGAGCGTCGACCACGTCCAAAAAGGGTGTCTGCTGGCTATTCAACGAAATCCACTGTAAATGGTACTCCGCCTGTCGCTTCAGGCACGAGTGCTCCAGCTGCGGGGGTGCTCACCCCGCCAGCCGATGTTTTAGGAAGGGAAAGCAGACGCTTCCCAGAGCGGGGACCAAGACTGACCTTTCTAAGCCAGAGGACGCCAGTGAACGTCTCAGGGATGCTTCCCTGGCTAGACCGGTACCCCCTTCATAGGGAGGCCCTGATCCTGAAGGATGGCCTTGATAGAGGTTTTTGGATCCCCTTTTCCCCGTCGGATGCCCCCACCATGTCCTCCAATTTGAAATCGGCTGTAGAGTTCGAGTCGGTAGTGGCCGACAAGCTCAGGAAGGAGCTGGAACTGGGGCGCATGGCGGGGCCCTTTGATCTCCCCCCATTTCACAACCTGCGGGTGTCCCCACTCGGGGTGGTCCCAAAAAAGGCGAGTGGTAAATTTCGTTTAATTCATCACTTATCCTACCCTTCTGGCTCCTCGGTTAACGACGGAATTGATTGCGAGGAATCTCGGGTACACTACGCGTCGTTCGACAAGGCTCTTCTCCTCGTTAGGGCAGCAGGGCGGTCCGCTCTGCTGGCAAAAGCGGACATTGAGTCCGCTTTTCGCCTTCTTCCGGTCCACCCGGACTGTTTCCATCTCCTGGGTTGCTACTTTCAAGGAAGCTATTTCTTCGATATGTGCCTGCCTATGGGCTGCGCCATTTCGTGTTATTTCTTTGAGTTGTTCATTAGCTTCCTTGAATGGGTGGTCACCCAGGAGGCTGGGTTTCAGACCCTGCTGCACTACTTGGACGATTTCCTTTTCATGGGCCTTTTCAGTGCGCAGTGTCAATGCCTGCTTTCTGTTTTTCAGGAGGTGTGTCGGCGTTTTGCCGTCCCACTGTCCGCGGAAAAAACCTAGGGTCCGGTTACGGTATTGTCTTTTCTGGGAATCGAGATTGATACAGGGGCCATGGTCTTTCGTCTGCCGAGGGAGAAGCTGACCAAGCTTCTATCCTTGGTCCGTTTGGGAAAAAGGGTCAAAGAAACTGCAGCTGAAGCGGCTACAATCTTTGTTGGGACACCTGGTATTCGCCTGTAGGGTCATACGTATGGGGAGAGCTTTTTGCAGGCGCCTATCCTGGGCCACAAAGGGGGTTATGGCTCCTCACCACTACATTCGGATCACCAAGCCCATGCGGGCTGATTTGGGTATTTGGCTAACTTTTTTGCAGTCGTACAATGGACAGGCTTGTTGGTTGCGGGAGGAGGTACCGAACTCACAGCTGGAGCTGTACACTGATGCGGCAGGCTCCTGTGGTTTCGGTGCTTTCTTTCGGGGGGAGTGGTCTGCGGAATGTTGGCCGGCCTTATGGGCCCGCATGGACTTGTTGCGCAATCTCACCCTTTTGGAGCTCTTTCCGATCATTGTAGCGGTGGAGCTTTGGGGTGAACAGTTGCGTAATCATCAGGTGATCTTCTGGTCGGACAATATGAGTGTAGTGCAGGTAGTGAACAAGCAATCGGCCAGTTCCCCTCCGGTGGTTTCACTGTTGCGTTTTTTAGTTTTAAGATGTTTGCATTTTAATATTTATATTAAGGCAAAACACGTTCCGGGAGTTTCTAACGATATTGCCGTTCCTCGTTTTCGCTCCTTGGCTCCGTCGGCTTCGCTGGAGGGCCTCCCTTGTCCGGCCCACTTATGGAACCTCGTTTCCGGGGATTGCTAGAGCTGCTTCGGTCGTCGCTTTCTCCGCGGACGTGGGCGTCTTATTGTCGGGTCTGGCACGAGTGGTTCCAGGCGTCGGGCGGTGAGTTCTCTGTTTTTTCTCCGGATGATAGACGTCTGGTCTTATTTGCTTACCTGGTCCAGTTACAAGAAAAGGGTGTGTCAGGTTCCACCGTATCTTCTGCCATGTCAGCCCTATCCTTTTGGTTCCAACTCCTGGGGTGGGAAGATGTCACAAAAGCTTTTCCGATACGTCGGATATTGCGAGGCTGGAAACGCATCACACACCTTCCCGATTCCAGGCGCCCGACATATATTATCCAAAATTTTGGCTATGTTGCCGGAGGTGTGCTCATCCGAGTTCGAGACCTTGCTTTTTCGGGTTGCCTTTTCGTGGGCGTTTTTTGGGGCCTTTCGTATCGGGGAATTAGTTTCAAAATCCAGGTCGTCCCCCGGGGGTATCAGGTCGGAGGACGTTTCTTTGGCTGAGCGCAGCGTCACGGTTTTGTTGCGCTCATCCAAGACCGACAGTTTTGGCAGGGGCCGCCGAGTGGTGCTGCACCACTGTGGCAGTCCGTTTTGCCCAGTATCCCTGGCTTTTCCGTTTGTTTCTGCGCACCCCCCATCCCCCACGTTTTTTGTGCATGCCGACTCATCCTCGTTGAGCCGGTTTCAATTTTTGAGGGTTTTCTCGTTTTTGCCTAAAGGCCTTAGGCTTACCGGCGGGCGACTTCTCTACTCATTCGTTTCGCATAGGCGCTGCTACCGTCGCTTCTGGTTTGGGGTTTTCTGATACGGAACTTCAGCGACTGGGGAGATGGGAGTCGTCTCGTTTCTCGCTGTATGTTCGTCCTCACCTTTTGTGTTGAATTTCAGGTTTTATCCCCGGCTCAAATATGGATACTGGGTGATTCCTTCATCTTCTGGGCTGCCCGTCGTGCTGAGATTCGCAGTTATGGAAAAAATCTGGGATTTTCATCCGACGTGGCAAGAATCCGCTGGCTTGGCCTGTGCGGGTTGCGTTGGCATCAGGTCCTGACGGAATGTTGGCAGCTCCGTGCCCGTGTGTCCGATCACGTAATCCTCGTTGTTCACGCCGGCGGAAATGATGTTGGTTACACCCGGTCCGTGGATCTAATTGCCACAATAAAGGGCGATATTGCAATGTTCACCAGCCTGACTTTGGTCTGGTCAGAAATTGTCCCTTGCTCAATTTGGGCAAGGGAAGTCCCTGGCCCCTGTTTGGAGAATTTCCGCAGAAAGGTCAATGCTCAAGTGTCCAAATTTGTCCGGAGAATCGGGGGGGTCGTGGTCCGTCACCGAGATCTGGAAGGGAACAACACTGACTTGCTGAGGAGGGATGGTGTTCATCTCAACGAGATTGGTATGGACATTTTTAACCTGGGACTTCAGAGGGGGGTGGAACAAGCGCTGGCTGCGGTGGGGCGCCTGTCAGTAGTTCACTGACTGGCTGGTGGCGGTTTTGGTGACCTTGCCAGCAAATATGCAACCTTTTTTATGCCCTGTTGGTAATTGGGAGATTAACGGCCGGTCCGGCACTCATGGTAAGGACAGGCCCCTCCTTCATCTCCCTTTTACTTTTGGAATTTTGAGTGCTCACAGTGCAACTGTGACTGGCACGGTTTAAATATCTATTGTATGTTTGAGTTAAAATAAAGCTGTGGCCTTGCCCTTTCCAACGTTAATGGTTGTATGTGGTTTTTTATTGGATGGGAAGAAGGGGTAAGGTATGTTAAGTGGTCATGTAAGTCGGATGGGACCTGGGCTTATTGCACCTCAGCAGTCAAGGGCTTTGCTCACTTTGGAAACCGCAGCTTGGCATTGCATGCTATTATTGAGCATATGATCTACCAAACCCCTGTCAGTTTTTATTGCTGTCTGTGCCCCCATTAACCACTTGCCAACCAGCCGCCGTCATTATACTGCGGCGGGTCAGCACGGTCCCGCGAACCGTCGCAGCTGTAGGCTCCTTTAAGCGAGATAGCAGGCCGGCAGCCACCAGAACCAGAACAGGGACGTTAAACACACAAATCCCTGTTCTGTGAGGGGAGGAGAGGCAGATTGTGAGTTCCTACTAGCTAGGAACAACGTTCTGTCATCTCCTATAGTCAGCCCCACCCCCCCCTACAGTTAGAACACACAGTAGGGAACACAGTTAACCCCTTGATCGCCCCCTAGTGTTAACCCCTTCCCCGCCAGTGACATTTACACAGTAATCAGTGCATTTTATAGCACTGATTGCTGTGTAATTGTCAGTGGTCCCAAAAATGTGTCAAAAGTGTCCGATCTGTCCGCCATAATGTCGCAGTCCCGATAAAAATCACAGATCGCCGCCATTACTAGTAAAAATGCCATAAATCTTTCCCCTATTTTGTAGACGCTATAACTGTTGCGCAAACCAATCAATATATGCTTATTGCGATTTTTATTACCAAAAATATGTAGAAGAATACATATCGGCCTAAACTGAGGAAAAAAATTAGCTTTTTTTAAAAAAAATTGGGGATATTTATTATAGAAAAAAGTACAAAATATTGTGTTTTTTTCAAAAAAAAAAAAAAACGCAGAGATGATCAAATACCACCAAAAGAAAGCTCTATTTGTGGGGAAAGAAAACGTCAATTTTGTTTAGGTAAAGCATCACACGACTGCGCAATTGTCAGTTAAAGCGGAAAAAAAAAAATCCCAAATTTTGGGTTGTCCCCAGAAAAGTAATAGATTTAAAATCTTCCAATAGGCACTTTGGTTCTGGTGAGCTGGGGGTCCCCAAGGAATTCTCTTTGCAGGGATTTCCTCTCACTTCCTGTCTGGCTATGGGATAGGAAGTGAAGGGAAATCTCCCCAATGGAACACAAATAGCAAAAATAAAATCTGACAGAGGTTATAACCCTCCCTTGCTCTGTCCAAAATGAAAAAAAAGTTTTGCCTATAGTTCTACTTTAAAGTGACACAAGTGGTATTCTTATTTTAACCACTTGCCGACCGCCGCACGACTATATACGTCGACAGAGCGGCACGGGCAGGCAAAAGGACGTGTATGTACGTCCTTGCCTGCCCGCGGGTGGGGGGTCCGATCGGACCCCCCCCCGGTGCCTGCGGCGGTCGGCATATCTCCCCCGGCGATCGGAGGTGAGGGGGAGGCCATCCATTCGTGGCCCCTCCCTCGCGATCGCTCTCAGCCAATGGGATCATTTCCCTGCCTCTGTATTGTACACAGAGGCACAGGAAATGATGTCATCTCTCCTCGGCTCGGTATTTTCCGTTCCGGGCCGAGGAGAGAAGACTGCAATGTAAGTGCACCAACACACTACACACAGTAGAACATGCCAGGCACACTAAACACCCCGATCCCCCCCCCGATCGCCCCCCGATCCCCCCCCAATCACCCCCCCCCCGTCACAAACTGACACCAAGCAGGTTTTTTTTTTTTTTTTTTTTTTTTTTTCTGATTACTGCATTGGTGTCAGTTTGTGACAGTTACAGTGTCAGGGCAGTGAGTGTTAGGCCCCCTGTAGGTCTAGGGTACCCCCCTAACCCCCCCTAATAAAGTTTTAACCCCTTGATCACCCCCTGTCACCAGTGTCGCTAAGCGATCATTTTTCTGATCGCTGTATTAGTGTCGCTGGTGATGCTAGTTAGGGACGTAAATATTTAGGTTCGCCGTCAGAGTTTTATAGCGACAGGGACCCCCATATACTATCTAATAAATGTTTTAACCCCTTGATTGCCCCCTAGTTAACCCTTTCACCACTGATCACTGTATAACCGTTACGGGTGACGCTGGTTAGTTTGTTTATTTTTTATAGTGTCAGGGCACCCGCCGTTTATTACCGAATAAAGATTTAGCCCCCTGATCGCCCGGCGGTGATATGCGTCGCCCCAGGCAGCGTCAGATAAGCGCCAGTACCGCTAACACCCACGCACGCAGCATACGCCTCCCTTAGTGGTATAGTATCTGTACAGATCAATATCTGATCCGATCAGATCTATACTAGCGTCCCCAGCAGTTTAGGGTTCCCAAAAACACAGTGTTAGCGGGATCAGCCCAGATACCTGCTAGCACCTGCGTTTTGCCCCTCCGCCCAGCTCGGCCCAGCCCACCCAAGTGCAGTATCGATCGATCACTGTCACTTACAAAACACTAAACGCATAACTGCAGCGTTCGCAGAGTCAGGCCTGATCCCTGCGATCGCTAACAGTTTTTTTGGTAGCATTTTGGTGAAATGGCAAGCACCAGCCCCAGGCAGCGTCAGGTTAGTGCCAGTACCGCTAACACCCACGCACCGTACACCTCCCTTAGTGGTATAGTATCTGAACGCATCAATATCTGATCCGATCAGATCTATACTAGCGTCCCCAGCAGTTTAGGGTTCCCAAAAACGCAGTGTTAGCGGGATCAACCCAGATACCTGCTAGCAACTGCGTTTTACCCCTCCGCCCGGCCCAGCCCAGCCCACCCAAGTGCAGTATCGATCGATCACTGTCACTTACAAAACACTAAACGCATAACTGCAGCGTTCGCAGAGTCAGGCCTGATCCCTGCGATCGCTAACAGTTTTTTTTGTAGCGTTTTGGTGAACTGGCAAGCACCAGCCCCAGGCAGCGTCAGGTTAGTGCCAGTAGCGCTAACACCCACGCACGCACTGTACACCTCCCTTAGTGGTATAGTATCTGAACTGATCAATATCTGATCCGATCAGATCTATACTGGCGTCCCCAGCAGTTTAGGGTTCCCAAAAACGCAGTGTTAGCGGGATCAGCCCAGATACCTGCTAGCACCTGCGTTTTGCCCCTCCGCCCGGCCCAGCCCAGCCCACCCAAGTGCAGTATCGATCGATCACTGTCATTTACAAAACACTAAATGCATAACTGCAGCGTTCGCAGAGTCAGGCCTGATCCCTGCGATCGTTAACAGTTTTTTTGGTAGCGTTTTGGTGAACTGGCAAGCGCCAGCGGCCTAGTACACCCCGGTCGTAGTCAAACCAGCACTGCAGTAACACTTGGTGACGTGGCGAGTCCCATAAGTGCAGTTCAAGCTGGTGAGGTGGCAAGCACAAATAGTGTCCCGCTGCCACCAAGAAGACAAACACAGGCCCGTCATGCCCATAGTGCCCTTCCTGCTGCATTCGCCAATCCTAATTGGGAACCCACCACTTCTGCAGCGCCCGTACTTCCCCTATTCACATCCCCAACCAAATGCAGTCGGCTGCATGAGAGGCATTTTTATGTCCTCCCGAGTACCCCTACCCAACGAACCCCCCCAAAAAAGATGTTGTGTCTGCAGCAAGCGCGGATATAGGCGTGACACCCGCTATTATTGTCCCCCCTGTCCTGACAATCCTGGTCTTTGCATTGGTGAATGTTTTGAACGCTACCATTCACTAGCTGAGTATTAGCGTAGGGTACAGCATTGCACAGACTAGGCACACTTTCACAGGGTCTCCCAAGATGCCATCGCATTTTGAGAGACCCGAACCTGGAACCGGTTACAGTTATAAAAGTTACAGTTACAAAAAAAGTGTAAAAAAAAAAAAAAAAAAAAAACAAACAAAAATATAAAATAAAAAATAATAGTTGTCGTTTTATTGTTCTCTCTCTATTCTCTCTTTCTCTATTCTCTCTATTGTTCTGCTCTTTTTTACTGTATTCTATTCTGCAATGTTTTATTGTTATTATGTTTTATCATGTTTGCTTTTCAGGTCTGCAATTTTTTATACTTTACCGTTTACTGTGCTTTATTGTTAACCATATTTTTGTCTTCAGGTACAGCATTCACGACTTTGAGTGGTTATACCAGAATGATGCTTGCAGGTTTAGGTATCATCTTGGTATCATTCTTTTCAGCCAGCGGTCGGCTTTCATGTAGAAGCAATCCTAGCAGCTAATTAGCCTCTAGACTGCTTTTACAAGCAGTGGGAGAGAATGCCCCCCCCCCCCACCGTCTTCCGTGTTTTTCTCTGGCTCTCCTGTCTCAACAGGGAACCTGAGAATGCAGCCGGTGATTCAGCCAGCTGACCATAGAGCTGATCAGAGACCAGAGTGGCTCCAAACATCTCTATGGCCTAAGAAACCGGAAGCTACGAGCATTTTATGACTTAGATTTCGCCGGATGTAAATAGCGCCATTGGGAAATTGGGAAAGCATTTTATCATACCTATCTTGGTGTGGTCAGATGCTTTGAGGGCAGAGGAGAAATCTAGGGTCTAATAGACCCCAATTTTTTCAAAAAAGAGTACCTGTCACTACCTATTGCTATCATAGGGGATATTTACATTCCCTGAGATAACAATAAAAATGATTAAAAAAAAAAAAAAATGAAAGGAACAGTTTTAAAATAAGATAAAAAAGCAAAAAAATAATAAAGAAAAAAAAAAAAAAAAAAAAAAGCACCCCTGTCCCCCCTGCTCTCGCGCTAAGGCGAACGCAAGCGTCGGTCTGGCGTCAAATGTAAACAGCAATTGCACCATGCATGTGAGGTATCACCGCGACGGTCAGATCGAGGGCAGTAATTTTAGCAGTAGACCTCCTCTGTAAATCTAAAGTGGTAACCTGTAAAGGCTTTTAAAGGCTTTTAAAAATGTATTTATTTTGTTGTCACTGCACGTTTGTGCGCAATTGTAAAGCATGTCATGTTTGGTATCCATGTACTCGGCCTAAGATCATCTTTTTTATTTCATCAAACATTTGGGCAATATAGTGTGTTTTAGTGCATTAAAATGTAAAAAAGTGTGTTTTTTCCCCAAAAAATGCGTTTGAAAAATCGCTGCGCAAATACTGTGTGAAAAAAAAAAATTAAACACCCACCATTTTAATCTGTAGGGCATTTGCTTTAAAAAAATATATAATGTGTGGGGGTTCAAAGTAATTTTCTTGCAAAAAAAAATAATTTTTTCATGTAATCAAAAAGTGTCAGAAAGGGCTTTGTCTTCAAGTGGTTAGAAGAGTGGGTGATGTGTGACATAAGCTTCTAAATGTTGTGCATAAAATGCCAGGACAGTTCAAACCCCCCCAAATGACCCCATTTTGGAAAGTAGACACCCCAAGCTATTTGCTGAGAGGCATGTCGAGTCCATGGAATATTTTATATTGTGACACAAGTTGCGGGAAAGAGACAAATTATTTTTTTTTTTTTTTTTTTTTGCACAAAGTTGTCACTAAATGATATATTGCTCAAACATGCCATGGGAATATGTGAAATTACACCCCAAAATACATTCTGTTGCTTCTCCTGAGTACGGGGATACCACATGTGTGAGACTTTTTGGGAGCCTAGCCACGTATGGGACCCCGAAAACCAAGCACCGCCTTCAGGCTTTCTAAGGGCGTAAATTTTTGATTTCACTCTTCACTGCCTATCACAGTCTCGGAGGCCATGGAATGCCCAGGTGGCACAAACCCCCCCCCAAATGACCCCATTTTGGAAAGTAGACACCCCAAGCTATTTGCTGAGAGGTATAGTGAGTATTTTGCAGACCTCACTTTTTGTCACAAAGTTTTGAAAATTAAAAAAAGAAAAAAAAAATTTTTTTTTTTGTCTTTCTTCATTTTCAAAAACAAATGAGAGCTGCAAAATACTCACCATGCCTCTCAGCAAATAGCTTGGGGTGTCTACTTTCCAAAATGGGGTCATTTGGGGGGGGTTTGTGCCACCTGGGCATTCCATGGCCTCCGAAACTGTGATAGGCAGTGAAGAGTGAAATCAAAAATGTACACCCTTAGAAATCCTGAAGGCGGTGATTGGTTTTCGGGGTCCCGTACGCGGCTAGGCTCCTAAAAAGTCCCACACATGTGGTATCCCCGTACTCAAGAGAAGCAGCAGAATGTATTTTGGGGTGCAATTCCACATATGCCCATGACCTGTGTGAGCAATATATCATTTAGTGACAACTTTGTGCAAAAAAAAAAAAAAAAAAAAAAATAAATTGTCACTTTCCCGCAACTTGTGTCAAAATATAAAATATTCCATGGACTCAACATGCCTCTCAGCAAATAGCTTGGGGTGTCTACTTTCCAAAATGGGGTCATTTGGGGGGGGTTTGTGCCATCTGGGCATTTTATGGCCTTCAAAACTGTGATAGGTAGTGAGGAGTAAAATCAAAAATGTACGCCCTTAGAAATCCTGAAGGCAGTGATTGGTTTTCGGGGCCCCGTATGCGGCTAGGCTCCCAAAAAGTCCCACACATGTGGTATCCCCATACTCAGGAGAAGCAGCTAAATGTATTTTGGGGTGCAATTCCACATATGCCCATGGCCTGTGTGAGCAATATATCATTTAGTGACAACTTTTTGTAATTTTTTTTTTTTTTTTTTTTTTTTTTTTCATTATTCAATCACTTGGGACAAAAAAAATGAATATTCAATGGGCTCAACATGCCTCTCAGCAATTTCCTTGGGGTGTCTACTTTCCAAAATGGGGTCATTTGTGGGGGTTTTGTACTGCCCTGTCATTTTAGCACCTCAAGAAATGACATAGGCAGTCATAAATTAAAGACTGTGTAAATTCCAGAAAATGTACCCTAGTTTGTAGGCGCTATAACTTTTGCGCAAACCAATAAATATACACTTATTGACATTTTTTTTACCAAAGACATGTGGCCAAATACATTTTGGCCTAAATGTATGACTAAAATTGAGTTTATTGGATTTTTTTTAGAACAAAAAGTAGAAAATATCATTTTTTTTCAAAATTTTCGGTCTTTTTCCGTGTATAGCGCAAAAAATAAAAACGGCAGAGGTGATCAAATACCATCAAAAGAAAGCTCTATGTGTGGGAAGAAAAGGACGCAAATTTCGTTTGGTTACAGCATTGCATGACCGCGCAATTAGCAGTTAAAGCGACGCAGTGCCAAATTGTAAAAAGTGCTCTGGTCAGGAAGGGGGTAAATCCTTCCGGGGCTGAAGTGGTTAAAAGCCCAATCTGAATTCCTTTTTCTTGCTACTAGGATCTGACCTCCTATTAGAGAGTGGCGATGTTCGTTTTCTGTGGTCCCACTGTATGTAGGAACTTAGCCACTCTCTCTTACTCGTTTCTGAGATGAGCTAGGGATAAAGGGATTAGTAATGCACATGACTGCAGCTAACAAGAACTGCCTGTTCCAAACAAAAGAGAAGTAAGGTGGAAAAGGGGAAGTTTGGGATGTTACACGGAAGCAGAAGAACAGTAGGAAACAATTTGATGAAAAATAGATTACAGGGTTATTACATTGATTGTAAGTGATCACCTTGTAAAACAACCCATTCAGTTTAAAAAAAGGAAAGGAAAAAAATCTGTGTATAGATATAAAAAACATTATAAATACAATTTTTTTCAGTTTTTTTTATAAGTGATTAGGTAATCTCTGTTCTCAGCTGCATAAGAGCTGAGGGGAGGAGAAGCAAACTGAGCTTCCCAGTGAAAGGCTGTGCAAGTGGGTGTGTCAGGACAAGTCTGATCATTGGAGAAAAGCAGGCTGAGATCCCAGCACATCACATGGTGTGTTCTCATGCCTAGTGTGGTCAGTTTTTAATAGGAAAGCAGAGGGACTGGCAGGCACACCAAGGATTTCACGCAAAGGAAGCAATACAAAGAGAACAGGATTTATTTTCATACATTTTCATACAAGTACATGGTACAGCAGGCACATATCAGATATGTGAACTGTTGAGTTTACATACACTTTACAGAGGAGGGCCACTAAAAAAAAAAAATTAAAAGTCAGCAGTTACAAATACTGCAGCTGCTGACTTTTAATTGGACACTTACCTGTCCCTGGGTCCAGCGATGCAGGGGATCGAAGCCCCGCTCGTCTCCCCCTCCGTTCGGCGGTGCCGGCATTGCAATTGTGGGCGCCAGGCTGTGGCTTCACAGCCTGGCACCCACTGCGCATGCGCGAGCTGTGCCGAGCGCCGTGATTGGCCGTTCAGTCACCTGGGACCTGTAATGGGTCCCAGATGATTGACAGGAGGGAGGGAGCAGAGCTGAGCCCTTCCTGTACCGAGGGGGAAGTGATGTCACCAGCCCAGGCACTGAAAGAGGCAGTTTACGAGGGACCCCGTAGCAACAGGCATTAAGAGGTGAGTAAAAAAAAATATATCCAAATGTTTTTTTGTATTTTTTTTTAGGATTTTTCATGTAGTTTTTTTTTTTGGGGTGGAACACCACTTTAAGTAGTGGATGTGTGTGGCTTTTTGGAGAATAAAAATATCACTTATCATCAATTTAATATTGGCTGTGCCTATCCTGAGCATTGAACCCTGTCTTTCAGTCATCTCTAACTCACAGTCACAGTAGACAATACAGAGGATAACAGCAATCTTTCCTCTTCATAAATAAACCACCACACGCTGATAAATTGGCTTTACTTATAGTGTCCTGAAAAAGTGTTAGGCAACAGTTTGATAGAACAGTCATAGCGCTGGTGAGGTGGAGGTCAGACAGTCACCGTATACATCAGAAAGTTACGATATACAAGGATGACTAAGGTATGGGCAGTCAGAGCAACTGATAGGTGTCAATCATGCATATGGCAGATTAAAAAGAAGTATATGCACTGCTGATGACAGGCAGGTCCCCTTACCAACTAAGGAATTGACGGATGGGGGGGGGGGGTTGCATCAATCTTTCGAGTTGCATCCGGGCAGCCAAGGCAACCTGTGACCATCCAAGGCAACCTATGACCAGCCAAGGCAACCTATGACCAGCCAAGGCACCCTGTGCTGGCTATCCAATTTGTTTATGTTTATCCTCACACTGCAAGATTTTTTGAATGCATCTTCTGCATTTTTGTGCTTTGTTATGAGGCTATACCTGGGCCACAGCATTGTTTGCTTCCAAACTTGAGGTCCACTTAAGAATATCCTCTCAAACTGACTCTGGCTATGAAAGGTCTGGTGCTAAGAGATTTGATTGTGTGAATGAGCCAGACTTCAGGACTGCATAATGGGCAACAAATGCAGACATATGAAGATTATCAGCTCTGGGAGCAGATTAAAGCGGTTCTAAACTGCTTATTTTTACCTACAGCTAAGCCTATAATAAGGCTTAGTTGTAGGTGAAATAAATATCTCCTAAACGTGCACAGTTTAAGAGATATTCACCCTGCATGCAGCCACTGACATGCGCTCTTAAGGTCAGGCATACCGTGCCGGAACTTCAGAGCTTCTTGCCGGAACCGAGGGCTCCCGCACACATGCACAGAAGTGATGTCTTTGCGGCTCCGGCCACTCGCAGAAGAGCCGCAATCCTGGAAGAAAGGATGGGAGAAGATGTCAGCCCTCTCATCGGCGAGCGGGTGCTGCTGGAAGGGCTTCATACTAAGGTGAGAATTTCGAAATGTGCTAGTATGCAATGCATACTAGCACATTGTACCATTGTCTTGCAGGGTTTTTTTTTTTTTTTTTTTTTTTTTTAGTGGCATTCACACATGTGGTCAAATAAGGTCCGCTTTTCAGTTTTATCAGGCGGACCTGATTGGAAGTTCCATCTAAGTCTATGGGCAGGCAGATCTAAATTCCTGAATCCGTCCAGGTGTGAAAAAAAATGGAAATTGTCTCCGTCCTTTTCCATTTTTACAGACCTAAACGTGGTGGATTGGAGGTAGCCTGATCTAAATGGAAGCAAGTACACAGGATCCCACATAAAATGATGTGCCCATGTGCATGCGCCATGTTAATTCGTATGTGAATGAGACGTGTCACACAAAAACTTCTTTTGGTTGGTGGGGAGGGGTTTTTGATCAAGCTGCAATTTTAGAGTAAATCTCATAATAAGTCTTACTGCTCAGTGTTTTGCAATGTCTTGCTGTGTGGCAAAGTTCATCTATCGCTCCCACAAAATTCTGAGATCAGGTGGTAATTGTTATGGTAAGCTTTGGAATGTAGCAATCTGCTGTACAGACAGAGTACAATAGTTTTTTTGTTTCAGAAGGGAGGAAATTGCTTTTCACATGACCGTAATTATTTTAATGATTAATCTCACCCGTGCAGCCGCAGTGATAATGTGAACAAATTTTAACTGACTGGCAACCTGCTTTGGTTCATTACATTCAAAATACAAAGATTATACCATTTGTGAGCCACCAATCAAGTTTCAATTTACAGTAGAAAAAAAGGTTCCGACTGATTGATTTGTCAATATGTGCATTGCCTTATTAGCTAGAAAAAAAGGGAAAGTCTGAGAGCTGCTCCCTAACATGAGACACCTCCATCCCTAAATTGCATACAGAAACAGAAAAGTTTGCCCGTGGGACTTTAAATGAAGTGTCCATGGTGATCCCATATAAATAGAGAGAATATAGAAATAACAAAATTTATTGAAATAAATCTCATCCAGTACAGGTCATAAGCATAGGTGACAATTACATAGGAACAGTAACATGATAAAATGGTCCTAAAAACATAACCATCATGACATAATATCAAAGTAAAAAAAGTACAGATATACATGTTACATCTCTAACCCGACGCGTTTCGCGAGCTCTCCTCGCTTCATCAGGGGCTGATGTGTATATCTGATATCTGTAATAACAAGTAAAACTGTATTGAAGTATAGCTTGTAATTGGACAACAACATGAAGCCTGAAGCTAGTAATCCGATACCTACTTGACGAGGCACTAGACCCCAACGAGGGCGGCCCCAGGCAGGGGGCGGCGGAAATACATCTCCCCCGGGAGCTGAGGGGGAGGAGACCACGGAGTGGAGGTCCAGAATCAGGCGTAGGGCAGGCATGGCAAAATGAAATGAAAAAGAATGGACCCGATTGTCACCCACAATGGTTACAGGGCTTGCTCACTGTAATAAAATATGACAAAAATATATGTATCTAAGATAATGATAGTAACCATATCCAAAAGAGTTTGTAGTAATAAGATTGAGTATGGTGGGTGCAGGGTGTCCAGCAGAGCATGAAAATGAGAGTGAAAGCAGAGCAGAATACAGAAAAAAGTAAAAAAGATGTGAGCCCAGGTGTTATCCATGAATCTAGCAGGGCTTGGTCTCTGTAATGAAATATATAGATGTATATGTATATATAAAAGTGATGGATAGTATGATCTTTTAAGTAACCCAAAAGTCCTACATGGCATGTATGCCATGATAAGGTATATGAATATATGTATTACGTAACTTGAATGATTCGTATCACAATGTAATGGAAATATAAGGTATTGGGCTAAAGTACAGGAAATATAAGAGCATCCTGCAGAGCATGGAGGGGGGGGGGGTTGTGTGTGAAACACTTCCCCTTTTTTTCACACACAACCCCCCCCCCCCCCTCCATGCTCTGCAGGATGCTCTTATATTTCCTGTACTTTAGCCCAATACCTTATATTTCCATTACATTGTGATACGAATCATTCAAGTTACGTAATACATATATTCATATACCTTATCATGGCATACATGCCATGTAGGACTTTTGGGTTACTTAAAAGATCATACTATCCATCACTTTTATATATACATATACATCTATATATTTCATTACAGAGACCAAGCCCTGCTAGATTCATGGATAACACCTGGGCTCACATCTTTTTTACTTTTTTCTGTATTCTGCTCTGCTTTCACTCTCATTTTCATGCTCTGCTGGACACCCTGCACCCACCATACTCAATCTTATTACTACAAACTCTTTTGGATATGGTTACTATCATTATCTTAGATACATATATTTTTGTCATATTTTATTACAGTGAGCAAGCCCTGTAACCATTGTGGGTGACAATCGGGTCCATTCTTTTTCATTTCATTTTGCCATGCCTGCCCTACGCCTGATTCTGGACCTCCACTCCGTGGTCTCCTCCCCCTCAGCTCCCGGGGGAGATGTATTTCCGCCGCCCCCTGCCTGGGGCCGCCCTCGTTGGGGTCTAGTGCCTCGTCAAGTAGGTATCGGATTACTAGCTTCAGGCTTCATGTTGTTGTCCAATTACAAGCTATACTTCAATACAGTTTTACTTGTTATTACAGATATCAGATATACACATCAGCCCCTGATGAAGCGAGGAGAGCTCGCGAAACGCGTCGGGTTAGAGATGTAACATGTATATCTGTACTTTTTTTACTTTGATATTATGTCATGATGGTTATGTTTTTAGGACCATTTTATCATGTTACTGTTCCTATGTAATTGTCACCTATGCTTATGACCTGTACTGGATGAGATTTATTTCAATAAATTTTGTTATTTCTATATTCTCTCTATTTATATGGGATCACCATGGACACTTCATTTAAAGTCCCACGGGCAAACTTTTCTGTTTCTGATTGCCTTATTAGCTAAATCTATACCAGTAAAAACAAAATTTCTTATGTAGTTAAAGGAAACATTTATAGAGAAAAGTTTGAGTGCTGCTGTTACTGATCTAATGAAATTGTTGGTTGCATGGCTGTTTCTTTGAAACACTGGGGTTTACTTAAAGTAGACCCTCACTTTTTTTTGTAGATGGTATATTCTGGACTCACCCTTTAGCACATTTGGAAACTATTTTTTTGAGGGGGGGGGGTAAGCAAGCACTTTCTTTATAGGGTACCTATTCTGACTTCCTTATTTCTCACCTAGGCGAGAATGACATTTGCTGGAGTGAAGACTGACGATAGGACTGAAAATTTCAGATTGTACTGAGACAACTAATCATGTGCAAGCAAAAATCTTTTTTTGATCTGCTGTGTAAAACACAATCAATGTTCTTGTAATTAATAAACCTAAAGCCCTGTGCACACGGGTGGACTTTTCAGCATCAAACGTCTGGCGGTCTTTCCGGCGGATTTTCGATGGAGTTACGGTGGACTTTCGGACGACCGGACTTGCCCACACATAAACAGATTAAAGTCCATTCGAAAGTCCATTGGTATGAACGTGATGACGTACGAAGGGACTAGAATAAGGAAGTTCATAGCCAGTAGCCAATAGCTGCCCTTGTGTCCTTTTTTGTCCGTCGGACTAGCATACAGACGAACGGATTCTTCGACCAGACTCAAGTCCGTCGGAAAGATTTGAAACATGTTCCAAATCTAAAGTCCGTCTGATTTTCGACAGAAAAAGTCCGCTGAAGGTCCGATAAAGCCCACACACGGTTGGATTGTCCGACGGATTCGTTCCGTCGGACTAGTCCAGACGAAAAGGCCGCCCGTGTGTACACGGCATTAGTGCACTAAAGTGTGTTATCCTGATGCTATTATCTTCTATTGTGATACACTATAAATAGGGTAACACCTCCTAAAGAGGTCATGTGACGAAACGTACGGGGCGGGGATACAGGAAGCTAACTGTGCTGGACAAGAGCCTGACACCTGGGAGTGGTGAGATATTGAGAACGGTTTGTGCTAGCACTGAGAGATAGTGGAGTCAGACGGTAATACAAGAGTGATTCAACCCGGGTGCAAGGGAATGCACGATATAATGTGAGCACATATATTAATGGTTTTGAGAATATATTTAAATGTTTTTAATTTAATTAAAAATGTTTTACACTATTATGCCCCGTACACACGGTCGGACTTTGTTCGGACATTCCAACAACAAAATCCATGGATTTTTTCCGACGGATGTTGGCTCAAACTTGTCTTGCATACACACAGTCACACAAAGTTGTCGGAAAATCCGATCGTTCTAAACGCAGTGACGTAAAACACATGTGTCGGGACTATAAACGGGGCAGTGGCCAATAGCTTTTATCTCTTTATTTATTCTGAGCATGCATGGCACTTTGTGTGTCGGATTTGTGTACACACGATCGGAATTTCCGACAACGGATTTTGTTGTCGGAAAATTTTATATCCTGCTCTCAAACTTTGTGTGTCGGAAATTCCGATGGAAAATGTGTGATGGAGCCTACACACGGTCGGAATTTCTGACAACAAGGTCCTATCACACATTTTCCGTCGGAAAATCCGACCGCTTGTATGGGGCATTAGAGTTCTCTCTCTTCTGTGTTATGGCAACAATTACCCTGGAGTGAAAAAGCTGCCCATTAGCATTTATTAACCCCTTGGGGGGAAAAGTGCATTTGACATACTCTTTCCAGTGAGGTCATGGTCATCTGGGAAGTGTGGTGGTGAAGCACGGTAGAGCATAAGAAACACAGAAGAAAATATATGTATATAATTCTTTTGCACTTTGAGCACAGAGCACTTTGTAAAGAGACATCATAGATTGATTTACAGAGGAACAGCATTGGAAAGCAATTGGACACTTTGTATATGGACTATTATGTTAAGCCTCGTACACACGATCGGATTTTCAGCAGGGAATTGTGTGATGACAGACTGCCTAAAATCCGACTGTTAGTATGCTCCATCAGACAATTGTTGGCCAACTTTCCGCCAACAAATGCTGGATGGCAGGCTAGTAAATTTTCGGCAGACAACGGTCTGTTGTCAGATTTTCCTATCGTGTGTACACAAGTCTGTCACACAAAAGTCCAAAGTACAAACACACATGCTTGGAATCAATGCTCACCAAACACAACATTAGCTGAAGGTGCCCAAAGGGTGGCACTCAAGAGCTGAAATTCCACCTAGTACGTCACTACGTTCGTGTTTGTTGCCGACAATTGTGTACCGTTTGTATGCAAGACAAGTTCCTGGCACACGCCCTTCAGACAAAAGTCTGATGCTTTGTCTGCGGAAAATCCAATCATGTGTACGAGGCTATAGAGTTCACTAATGAAATAGAAATGGCGAATTCTTGTATTTTTGATGTTTGAAATTATTTATGCACAGAAGCACTTTATGTGAATGATGAATATATATGTTTTTCACGGTTAAATTATGGGTGATATTTATAGTGTATCACAATAGAAGATAATAGCATCAGGATAGAGGAAAAAAAGTGTAGCGCTATATTATAATTATAAACATCAGTGTAAACATTAGTGCCAACCACCCGTATGTACACCTATAATCAGTGCTGCCGATCAAGCAGAAAAAAGACACAAAAGTCTTATGATAATACCATATATGCAAAATCTGATGGTAATCAAATAAAAAATTTAAACCACCATTCTAAATAATAAACCTTGATGTGAACTGTGCGATTACACCAAAATGATCCCATAAACTTAAAAAAAAAAACGTATACAATAAAACTTTAGGTGAGATAGGAAGCAAGTCTCTGGGATATTGAACAGTTCATACAATCAGACAGATGATTCTTATGCCCCGTACACACGGTCGGACTTTGTTCGGACATTCCGACAACAAAATCCTAGGATTTTTTCCGACGGATGTTGGCTCAAACTTGTCTTGCAAACACACGGTCACACAAAGTTGTCGGAAAATCTGATCGTTTTAAACGTGGTGACGTAAAACATGTACGTCGGGACTATAAACGGGGCAGTGGCCAATAGCTTTCATCTCTTTATTTATTCTGAGCATGCGTGGCACTTTGTCCGTCGGATTTGTGTACACACAATCGGAATTTCCGACAACGGATTTTGTTGTCGGAAAATTTTATCTCCTGCTCTCCAACTTTGTGTGTCGGAAAATCCGATGGAAAATGTCCGATGAAGCCCACACACGGTCGGAATTTCCGACAACACGCTCCGATCGGACATTTTCCATCGGAAAATCCGACCGTGTGTACGGGGCATTAGAGGATGGATATGGATCTCGCAGTGGTATCTATTCACATCCAAAGTGATCTTTCATATGTTCAGCAAGGTAGGACGTAAAATGAAATGCCCTTACCAGAAATGGTGGACTCACAGGCCGTTGGCGGTGAGTCGTATAGGCTTTCACCGTTTATACGGTAAGGTTACAGCTGTCCTCGATCCATAGTGGAAGGTCCTGAATGACTCCACGACCTGCAATCTTTATCGATGAAATCGGGTTCACCCGAAAGAAGGGGCAAAGATCTTGAGCAGTACCATAGGGTCCTCTTCCAGTGATCACTTAATCTTACTCGTATGCAAACGAAAAAAGGGAAAAAAGGCTCCACATAGCATAAAATCCGGATAACCAGGGAATTTTATTGTAATGGTTAAAAAATTCCAATAAAAATCAGGTTAAAATCAAAGTTCATATGAACAGAAAAGCAAAGCAAAATTAGTGCAGTAATATCAGATGGCTGTGGTAGCGTCACACACTTGACGCGTTTTGTCTACCAAGACTTCAACTGGGGTAAAGCTAACCTGTCATCTACTGCGCTATTTATCTAATACTGCTAGAAATTACATTGGGGACACCTGTGCGGCGTGACTTCCGGGTTTTCCATGTCATGTGATGACTTCCCCTGTCAGCTGACCAACATTGAGCCCATCATAGGAGAAAAGGTCACCAAAAAACCAAGCCTCATTTTAGCGATCCCATCCCGCCAGTGGTAGCCGGGTATTGTGATCTCGTGGTTAGCGCGTCATCACGTCCAAGCGCGATGACGCAATCTCATAATCACACCTTCTCAATGGTAGCTGGGTATCTCCTGGTTAGCGCGTCATCACGTCCAAGCTTGTCATCGTGATGACGCGATGTAGCGACGTGATGACGCGCTAACCAGGAGATACCCAGCTACCATTGAGAAGGTGTGGTTATGAGATTGCGTCATCGCGCTTGGACGTGATGACGCGCTAACCACGAGATCACAATACCTGGATACCACTGGCGGGATGGGATCGCCTTTTCTCTTATGATGGGCTCAATGTTGGTCAGCTGACAGGGGAAGTCATCACATGACATGGAAAACCCAGAAGTCACGCCGCACAGGTGTCCCCAATGTAATTTCTAGCAGTATTAGATAAATAGCGCAGTAGATAACAGGTTAGCTTTACCCCAGTTGAAGTCTTGGTAGACGAAACGCGTCGGGTGTGTGACGCTACCACAGCCATCTGAAATTACTGCGCTAATTTTGCTTTGCTTTTCTGTTCATATGGACTTTGATTTTAACCTGATTTTTATTGGAATTTTTTTACCATTACAATAAAATTCCCTGGTTACCCAGATTTTATGCTATGTGGAGCCTTTTTTCCCTTTTTTCGTTTACATACAAGTAAGATTAAGTGATCACTGGAAGAGGACCCAATGGTACTGCTCAAGATCTTTGCCCCTTCTTTCGGGTGAACCCGATTTCATCGATAAAGATCGCAGGTCGTGGAGTCATTCAGGACCTTCCACTATGGATCGAGGACAGCTGTAACCTTACCGTATAAACGGTGAAAGCCTATACGACTCACCGCCAACGGCCTGTGAGTCCACCATTTCTGGTAAGGGCATTTCATTTTACTTCCTACCTTGCTGAACATATGAAAGATCACTTTGGATGTGAATAGATACCACTGCGAGATCCATATCCATCCTCTAAGAATAATCTGTCTGATTGTATAAACTATTCAATATCCCAGAGACTTGCTTCCTATCTCACCTAAAGTTTTATTGTATACGTTTTTTTTTAAGTTTTTGGGATCATTTTGGTGTAATCACACAGTTCACATCAAGGTCTATTATTTAGAATGGTGGTTTAAATTTTTTATTTGATTACCATCAGATTTTGCATATATGGTGTTATCATAAGACTTTTGTGTCTTTTTCTGCTTGATCGGCAGCACTGATTATAGGTGTACATACGGGTGGTTGGCACTAATGTTTACACTGATGTTTATAATTATAATATAGCGCTACACTTTTTTTCCTTTATTTGCATATACAATTAGTCTAATTGGTAGTGTTGGCAGCTTAACACATATTGAGTTGGCGCAGCAGTTTTTCTCTTTTTATTTAATAGCATCAGGATAACACAATAGAACTGCATACTTATTTCTTGATGGCTCCATGTAAGCACAGCTGGGTATAGGCTCCACCCGCCCATGCCTCCAGGACTTAACTCATAAATTTGAGCCCACCTACAGCCTCGGCGTTCTTCTTTTTTCCTCCTGTGTGCAGGACCTAGGTGTGCTCATCTACCTGGCTGGTCTAAAGGGCTGGCCCTCCGTCCATGTATGTGGATTAGGCTGGACGCAGTCCCTGGTGTCTTGGCTAAATGACCCATAATCCAGGGAGCCCCGCTGCTGGCCCTCGGGGTGGCTTTTATCATGGCTAACAGCCTTATGTGGGGTCTGCTGGGTCCATATAAAGTGGGCAGTGGTGTTGGCAGAGTCTCCCCTATGTACCCGCGCTGTGCCGGTGTTTACGGTTGGATGACGGAGGTTGGGTGAGCTAAATTTGAAAAATGCTTTGTATCCAAATGAATGCTGCATTTCTGGGTATTGTTGTGTCTTGCTCCCTGCAGCCACTATGCATAACCTGAGCTCTTCCACAGGGAGTACTCTGCATAACAGGTGCACAAAGTAATGCTTTGTCTGTCCAGACATGGCAATAACCTGTTGGTGGCTTCTCATGTTTGCTTTACTATTGTGTCATTGTGCCAACCCCCTCAAAGGACCAGCATTTCCAGAGACGGTAGAGGAGTCACCTGTGGATGACTACTGGTGCCAGCTATGGCCTGTTGAGATATGGGATATCCTTTTATATTTCTATGTGCTCTCCAGTTTTTCACAAAAAAAAGGGGGGAGAAGCATGTTTATGATGTCTACAATTCCCTTGGTTTGTGTACATTGAAGAATATTATTGTAATTCTGTTGTAAATTCCTACCTTTTTGTTGCTGTTCTGAACAAACTTTTTCATTATGTCCTGATTCCTGGCAGGGCAAGGTTTAGCGCATTAACCACCTGGTGAATCAGGGCTGTAGATGGAGGCTTCAGTCTCCCTCTAGCAGTGGTTAACCCTTTAGGGTTTGTTACTAAGCAAACTATACTTTACTGCATTTAATTATTTTTATGGGCTGGTTTGTTAAATGGCACGCAAAACCCTGTGGAAAGGTTATCTATTGGTAATTACCAGTCTCAGAGCAAAACAGCCCTCTTCAGGCTCTTCAATAAAGAAGATGTGGATGATCATGGCTGTATGAGTCTTGCTTTTATATGGTTATATGTTCTGGCAATGACCAGTCTAATAGCCTTCCCAGGCAAATCAGCCTCTTCAGACTTTCCAAAGGGGAAGATGTGGAGGAACATGACTGTGTAAATCTTGCTTTGATTAAGCAACCTGAGATGAGGATGATGATGCCTAACTGGTTGTCTTATTTATTAAAAAAGTGGCCACTACACTCAAAGGAGTATTTCCCACTTACCCTGTGAAAGGGTTAAATTCTCTGGCAAGGAGCAGTCTCATAGCTTTCCCAAGCAAAACATCCCTCTTCAGACTCTATAAGAATACATGGATGGGCATGACAGTATGAATCCCACTGGCTCAAGCAGCCAGGGATAAGGATGACACCTAATAGAATGTCAAATTCAATAAACACATTGTCAATACACTCTAAAGGAGTGGTTTCTGCTCACCCTTTGAAAGGGTTATCTGCTCTGGCAATGAGAAGCTTCCTAGCCATACCAGGTGAAACAGCCCATTTTCCAAATTTCCGGATGGACATGACTGCTTAAATTTTGCTTTGTTCAAGCAGCCAAGGATAAAGATGATGACAATTAACAGGTTGTCACATTCATTAAGCCTGTGAAAGGGTTACCGAGCAGTCTCCCAGCCTTCCCAGGCAAACAATCTGCTTCAGATTCTTCCAAAGAGAAGACAGACAAACATGACTGCAAGAATGTTGCCTTGTTCAAGCAACCAAGGATAAAGATGATGACGACACCTAACGGCTTCTCACATTCATTAAGCATGTGGTCAATGCACTCTAAAGAAGGCATTTCCACTCACTCTGTGAAGGGGTCATATATGGTGCCAATGAGTAGTCTCAGAACCTCCTCAGGCAAATTAACCCTTGTCAGCTTCTTCCCAAGTAGAGGTGAATGAACATGTGATTCCTATTTTATTCAGGCAGGCTGTGATTAAGATGATGGTGACCAAGTTGTCACAATTAAGCATATGGTCAAGACACTCTAAAGGAATTGCTGAATCTATCTTCTGCAAGGGCCACCTATTCTGGTAATGTCCAGTCTTCTATTCAGGGCCTTCTCAAGCCAATCAATCCTCTTCAGTCTCTTCTGAACAGGATGATGAGGATGACCTTGTCCAGATTGGTAAGGTTGGTGAAATGCCTTTAAAAAGAAGTGAAGCTTTGGAAGTATTTTAGGTGCCTCCAGAGGACAGCTTGACAATTGCCTTATGTTGGATGGATCCCGGTGCTTGTTCTACATGATTGGAGTATGTTGTCACAGTTATGCCCTTTTGAACTGAAAGATGTCCAGGGGTTGGGATCACCCCTCTGGTCAGTGTGTGTCTCTTGTGGGATTGGCTAGATACATCACCTTACCATCAGAAGATGTGGTGGCCTTCAAGGACAAATGCAATCACTGCTTTTTCCTTGATCGTAGAAGGTCAAGCCTAAATTAATTAGTGGTCGGTTTGGCTTCCTGCCTCAAGATGAATGTCTGCTGAGTTAAAGGAGACCAAAAAGCTCAAGAGTCATTTTCCACACTCACTCTCACTCCAGAGAGGTTAGCTTCTGCATTTCTGGCTGGGAGTCCAGGAAAAACTGGGAAGCCAACGCATAAGCCAAGAAGTCAGTAAAGAGTTCCATGTCAGGATGCTTTCTGGTATTTTGGGATTGTGCCACCCATACATGCCTTATGGGCACTTTGTGGCTCCTCTGTGGACATAGGTATGGCTTTGGTGATCGAAAGGTGGTCCCTTAAGGCAAGTATTTTAGGCCATATTTGGAGATCTTTCATCCTTCACGTCTCAGATTGAGCCATAGAAATCGCCTTGCTCCAGAAGCTCAGGTAGGCTCAGTTTAACTCTCGCTCCCTTTCAAGTCGGGTTTCTGGACCAGTGGCCTAAACTTGTGGTTGAAGAAACTAAATCGTCTGCAATGTCATTCCCTTCTGACGACCTAGTGGCTGGTGGTGCAGTCAGACACCAGCAAAGTAGTAAGGACAGGAGCCCTACTTCAAGAGCAATGGGCTCAGGGCCAATGGGTCCAAGATGGTGTCCAACGTCCTGGAGTTGAAAGCAGCATTTCAGGCTCTTAGCCTTCAGTCACCTCATCCTGTCCTGGTGAAGTTGGACAGTGCAACAACTGTGGTCTACATCTGGAAACATGGCTCAGTCTCTCCCTCCTAAAGGAGGTTTCCCTGATTCTAGAATCTACCCAAGTCAATCTTCTGCAGCTATCTGCCGCCTATGTGCCTGGTCATAAGAATCTTCAGGCAAACTATTTGCCCAGGACAAGTCTGGACGACAAAGAATAGTCCAGACTTCTGCAAGTCTTTTCGAGAACTAACAGAGCTTGGTATTTTTCTTCCAGAGGTAGACCGGCTCACATTCCCAGTCAACACTAAGTTGCTGAAGTTCTATTACAGGGCCCAGAATCATCAAACAATCAGGGTGAGGGTGCTGACCACAGAGTGGATCTGCAAGACAGCTTATGCCTTTCTGCTGCTCCCTCTGATTCTCAGCTTCCAGCTGAGGCTGTGGTGGGGGAAGGTGACAGTTCTGGTTATAATCCCAGATTGGCCGAAGGGGCCTTGGCCTTGGCCTCTGCTCATCCTTATGAGTGTCAAGGATTGACTCCCTCTGCCTGTAAGATCAAATCTTCTCAAAAGTCCCATTCATCCAGCATCCGACAGGCTCAGTTTGATGGCCTGGGTCTGGAGAGGCTAATGGATTTTGAACGCTCTGTGAAGATTGTGAATACTCTTACGATAACAAGAAAAGACAGCGCTAACCGTGCCTATAGTAGAATATGGCATAAATTCCCAGCATTATTGCTGATTAAGATTTTACTGCCTTCACCGGCATACAGTGGGCATCCAACACTTAATTATACTGTTTTTCAAGATGCAATTTGGTTGAAACCTCAAATTGTTGTTTCCGAAATGGGATCTCCCATTGCTGTTGGACGTTATTGCATCAGATGCCTTCAATCACCCTGTGGTACCTCTCACTGAAAACTGCTTTACTGGTGGCAATATCATCAGCCAGAAGAGAGTCAGCATTGATGGCCTTGGGGTTTAAAGAACCCATACTTGCATACTTCCCAGACAGGGTGTTACTCATGCCAATGCTTGAATTTTGTGCCTGAACTGACCTTCAGAGTCCATATCACACACAAGGTTGTCCTCCTACGTTCCTTTTGGGGGGCTGTAGGTGGGCTCAAATTTGTATGAGTTAAGTCCTGGAGGCATGGTGGGGGGCAGAGACTATACCCAGCTGTGCTGCCATGGAGCTCGTCAGGAAAGGAAAATTACGGTAAGTATTTGAATTCAATTTTCAGTTTTTGGGTTAGTGACTCAGAAAGTAATAAAGACACTGGGTTATCATGTCAATCAGGCAAATAGAATTTTCAGCAGAAAGCATCAACAATAGCGGCCTCTCTGTTAACTAAGCTTAGTTTTCCTTTTAAATAGTAGAAATACGGTAATTATATTAAAAAGAGGATAGAATGCGTCAAAAGCACAATTTTCACAAAGACATCCTCACTCAACTCATCTTTAGTTTGGGTTTATGTCAACCTGACACTATAAAGCTCAATGCCAGTTATATAGCACTTTAATGACTATGTTATTAACCAGCGCCACAAAAACTTGTAAGCCTTCTGGTTCTTCAAAAAGCAGCTAGTTTGTTCATGAGTTAGGGTCATCTTTTAAAAGTCCTGGTTTGACAGGTAACATTGTTTCATTTGGGGAGGCTGAAGTGTCAGGGCAAAATTAGTATATATAAAAAAAAAAAATATGCAGTACATCACATAATTCCCATGTTATATCCTTTTCAAGTACAGAAAAAAACTGTTGATCTTCCTGAAAAATCACTCAAGCATTTTTGTGGACTGAGTGGTGACAGCCCTGTCCAATCTTTTGCGAAACTACTCAAACCCTACCCTTGTCTTCAGTGGCATCACTGGGGTTGGTGTCACCTGGTGCGGTAAAATATGGTGTCACCCCCCCCGAGTCACTGAGCAATCCGGGGCAATGGGCAGGCTAGCGCATCAGCACAGCTCTCCCCCTAGCGAGCTACAGTGCTCTGTCCTGCTGCTGTGGAGTGACAGCAGGAGCAGAACAGAGCAGTAGACACTGGGCAGGCTAGTGCATCGGGCTCTCTTCTGTCTAGCCTGTCATAGTGCTCTGCAGGCCGCTGGGCAGGCTAGTTTTGAGGCAGCATCACACAATTGCGGTGTGCACCCCAAACCGGCCCCTGTAAATGTTGTGGTTTATACCAGTGCGCCAATCCATGCACGGTCATGGATGGGGGTGACACCATCACGATTGGATATCACTTCCTTCTTAATGCTGTCACCCAGGCATTTTAGACTGAGCAGCCCAGTGTAATCCTTCCATTGTAACAGTGTAATTCCCCCTCCTACATGTAAATCCTCCCAGTTTAATCTCCCATAGTGTAAATTCCCCCAGTGTAAATCCCCACACTATTGTACTCCCCCGTGTAAATCCCCGCAGTATAAAACCCCAGCAGTGTATTCCCCCCAGTGTATCCCCCCTCTGTGTAAATATCCTCCAGTGTAATCCCTTAATGTAAACCCCGTGTTATCCCTCCAATGTGATCCCCCCGTTTAATCCCCCTAAAGTAACCCCCCATATAATCCCCCTAATGTAACCCCCATGTAATCCCCCCAATGTAACCCCCCATGTACCCCCCCGTGTAATCCCTCCAATGTGACCCCCGTGTAATCCCTCCAATGTAACTTCCCCGTATAATCCCCCTAATCCAACCCCAGTGTAATGTCTCCAATGTAACTCCCCTGTGTAATCCCCCTAATGTAAACCCCCCTTGTAATCTCCCTAATGTACACCCCCCGTGTAATCCCTCCAATGTAATCCCCCTAATGTAACCCCCCCATGTAATCCCTCCAATATAACCCCCCATGTAATCCCCCTAATGTAACCCCCTGTGTAACCCCCATAATGTAATCCCCCCAATGCAACCCCCCTGTAATCCCTCCAATGTAACCCCTCCCATGTAATCCCTTCAATGTTACCCCCCCGTGTAATCCCTCCAATATAACCCCCCCGTGTAATCCCCCCCAACATAACCCCCCCGTGTAATCCCCCTAATGTAACCCCCCTGTAATCCCCCCATATAACCGCCCTATATAATGTAAATCCCTCCCTACATTTACAGACCTTAGAACAGCGTGGCTCTGTCCACACGGATGTCCCTCCTCCTAGGCTCCTTCTCCTGTTGTGGATGTACTTACTGTCAGTGTGGAGGAGGAACCTAGGCTCCGTCGGCTGTGGGGAGTGTAATTGTGATAGGCAGCCGACACCTCTCCCCGCCTGCCTGTCACAATAATATAAGATTACACTGACTGTTCCCATCCCAGAGGACATGCAGGCGCTGGGCTATAAGACTCCAGAGCTGTCTGCCTCGCAATTCCTTCTTCTCCTCCCTCCCCAAACTTTGCGGGGCGCTAAGGAGACACAGCAACCGGAGTGCCCAGGGGAAGGAGGAAGAGGAGGGGTCCGCGGCACCTCTCTCAATCCAGCACCAGGTCGGGTTTCACCCCTCTGGCGGATGTCAACCGGGTGCGGCCCGCACCCCCCCGCTCCCCCTAGTGACGCCACTGCTTGTCTTATTGTTCACAACATTAATTAGGCTGAAGTCCAAGATAAAAACTGAAGGGGAGCTTATTAGACCCCTTGAGATAACACAGCAATTGTGCAGAAGACACAGGAAAGCTCTGAATTTTTGACGTGATCAGTAGGTATTATTTTGCACTTATTGTACAGATATAGGGGTTTATTTACTAAAGGCAAATCCACTTTGCACTACAAGTGCACTTGGAAGTGCAGTCACTGTAGATCTGAGGGTTAGATCTGAAATGAGGGGAAGCTCTGCTGATTTTATCATCCAATCAAGTACAAGCAAAAATGCTGTTTTTTATTTCCCTTGTATGTCCCCCTCAGATCTACAGTGACTGCACTTCCAAGTGCACTTGTAGTGCAAAGTGGATTTGCCTTTAGTAAATAAACCCCATAGTGTATATTTAACAAGCCAAAAGGTAGCAAATAAGAGAGATTCATTGCAAGGGTTTACATAAACTTTAAACTCAAAGTATTTAGTTTTACTGCACCCCAGAAAGAATATATCCACATGCCCCCTTCAGTATTATGTCAAACACCTGCAAAATGTAGCACATTTTTTGCTGCTCAAATCCCAAATCTGTCTGTCCTACCTGGAAATCATGGGTATACTTTGGGTAACTATTCCAAAAATGTAGACATCTTGTTTTTACCCACTGCATATTTGTGTGACTTCCCTGTCAGATTTAAATAGAACCATTGTCAAATCCAAAAATATCAATTGGTTTCCCCTTGTGAAAGGTTGCTGAAAATCATTTTTGTTTGCTGTCTTTTAATTCATCTACATACGAATATGAATACATTTTATCATGCATCACTTTGGGGGTTGATTTACCAAAGGCAAATAGACTGTGCACTTTACAAGTGCAGCTGCACTCTGCAAGGGCATTTGCGCCAGAGTTTAGTAAATGAGGTAAAGCTTTATTTTGAAAAGAATACCCAATCACGTGCAAGGAAATATTAAAAAAAAAACAACAGTATTTTTGCCTGCACGTGATTGGATGATGGAAGTCAGCAGAACTTTCTCTCATTTACTAAGCCCTGGAGCAAATGCCCATGCAGAGTGCAGCTGGACTTCAAAATGCACAGTCTATTTGCTTTTAGTAAATCAACCCCTTTATATTAAGGTCTGCCCTGAATATATAACACCTTTACAAGTATGAATACAACTTTTTATTTATTTTATATCGTTAAAATATATACTCATTCCTAAGCAGTGGAATTGATTTACTAAAGGCAAATAGGCTATTTATTTTGCAAAAAGAATATGCATTTAGCTTAGTGAATGTGGTGAAAATTTACTTGCAATGCAACAAAAATCCAATCACATGCAAGGAAGACTCAAAACAATATTTTTGATTCTCCTCATTTACTAGGCTAAGTGAAAAATTCCCTTGCAAAGTGAACAATCTATTTGCCTTTAGTAAATCAACGTCAGTGTCCTGCATGCTAGTAAGTGCAGGCAAACTGCAAATCCATTAAGACAATGCAAATGTTTATTTCCTGGAATACAGACAGAACATGCTAACTACAAATGCACAGATAATCTAGGCAAATACTGAAGCTATGATTAGTTTTATCCATCCAGCAAACTGTACCCTTATTTGTACAGAGATTCAGCAATGCAATATGATGGCCTGGTTATGATTCGAAGGAGACACATAAACACTACTTGATACAGACATCTCGCTAACTGCCAGGAAACAAAAGCATGCTAGACAGCAGCACAATATAAACATACATTTTCATTTTTTATCCATTTACTATATTCTTTTATAAAGGTAAGCAGAAGAAGACAAAATTTGGATTTTAGTGCAAATAAAAAAAGTATCATGGACAGTACTCAATTGTCTTTGTTTGCAAGTTCACTAATACGGCTACAACCACTACAAGCATAAAGGCGAGCAGAATGTTTGCATAAAAACACTTTTTGTAAAATAAAGGGATTCCACAGGCAACTGCAGAACAATTCTAAAACAAAAACCATAATTACCTGCATGACACTTGCGTGAAAGACTTCAAATGGTGTAGCTGCAAAGTCACACACTAGTTCTTACCGGTTACACTTGCAGCAGCTGCTATAATTCCATGCTAAGGCATCCCAGAAAGAACCATAAATAACATGATCGCATGGGGGTGGGACCCAAAGGCAGATCGGTGTGACAGTTACCCTTCCTAAGTTTCTCTTAGGGAAAAAAAAAGTTTTTCTCCACACCCTCTGCTGTCACTCAAAACCCAACCATTTTCTTTAACCTGGAGTACAAAGCTGCAAACCAAATCCTTAGCAGACTACAACACACTGCGTAGATGCAAGGAGGTTATGGCATTATCATTTTTTATTAGTCTAGCTCCTTAGCTGCAACACTGCATCCTAAAAATAAACTGCTCTCACAGGACTTCTCATAGTCTCCCATGGGTCTGGACAGCGCTACATAAAAACAGAAGTAAGAAGACTGAGGCCGGAATAGAAATTATTTTTTAATAAGGGTATTATTCCAACTTATTTTATTACATGTATAAAAAAAGAAAGATGTTGCCTTTGATACTCGTCGATAACTTGACGCTTAGCTCCTTAGCTAGTCAGCTGTATTCAGTTCAGACACAGGTTTTCTGGTGCTGATTTCTTGGCATATGGTGTGTCAAACTTTAAGGCTCGATTCACACCTATGCATGTTGCTTTTGAGCGTTTTTGGAGTTTTTTTTTTTATGCTTGCCACGTTTTTGAGCAGCGTTTTTGTAGCGTTTTTGTAGCGTTTTTTTTTTTTTTTTTACAGTTTTTTTTACAGTCTAAAAAAAAAAAAATAAAAAAAAAAAAACAAAACGGCAAAAACGCATCAAAAACGCATCAAAAGCGCTGTAAAAACGCTGCAAAAACTGTGCACTTGCGTTTTTGATGCCTGTCCATTGAATTCTATTACATGCAAAACGCTGCATTTTGCATGAAAAAAAGTCCCTGACCCTTTCCAAAAATGCAGAGATACAAAAAGGCATTGATGTGAACATGTCCCATAGGAACCCATGTTAAAAAATTCCCATGCATTTCTGCAAAATGCATCAAAAAACGCGCTAGTGTGAATGGAGCCTTAAGTGATATTAAACCCTCTGCTCACTTTCAGCAGCTGATATAATCACTTCCTGCGTATGCAGCTTCTTTTTTCGAATCCTTGCCTATGTTCCAGTTTAATCTGGTGCCATGGTTAGGGATGGGTCGAATGGACCCCTGTTCAGAACTTTCGAACACAGCGAAAGGTCGGACCCGAATAACGAACCCCATTAAAGTCAATGGGACCCGAACGTCAAAAGTGCCCATTTTGAAGGCTTATATGCAAGTAAATAGGCATACAATGGTTATAGGGGTCCGGGTCTTGCCCTGGGGGACATGTATCAATAAAAAAAAAAGTTTGTTAAAAACGTCATTTTTAAATGAGCAGTGATTTTTTTATTTTTAAAGTGAAAGCATAAAAATGAAAAATTCCTTCCAATATAGTTTTCGGGGGTGGGGGGGGGGTGGGGGTGGGGGGCTTAGTCTACCTGTAAAGTGGCAGATCTCTACCATGTCTAGAATCTGCTGCGGCAATAATTGCATTTATAAAGGGTGACACAGTGGTGTAGTGGGTAGCACTCTTGCCTAGCAGTAAAAAGGGTTACTGGTTTGAATCCCAACCACAACACTATCTGCCTGGAGTTTGCATGTTCTCCCTGTGCCTGCGTGGGTTTCCTCCGGGTACTCCGGTTTCCTCCCACACTCCAAAGACATGCTGGTAGGTTAATTGGCCCTAGTATATGAATGTGAGTTAGGAACCTTAGATTGTAAGCTCCTTGAGGGTAGGGACTGATGTGAATATACAATGTATATGTAAAGCGCTGTGTAAATTGACAGTGCTATATAAGTACCTTAAATAATAATAATAAAGCCAAAAAAAATGACCTTTTCCCTGCAGGGTTCTTTTATTTTGCTCAGCAATAGCTGGGGAGCCAGTGTGTATGATGAGGCCACAATGTAGTGCACTGGGAACAAGATTAGAGATTTTTTGGATACATTCTGGTGTCACTTTGACTTTGGATAGAAGTAATGGGTGCATAAAAATTGGTCTTTGGGTGTTGGTGGCGCCTTCCCACCGTAACCCTATAGAGGTAATCTTGATTAAAGCAAGAATTGGCCTTGCTGTAAAAAATTGCAATGATGTGCACCTGTCAAACAGGTGCAGAAAAATTGGTTGTTGGGTGTCGATAGCGCCTTCCCACCATAAACCTATAGAGGTACTCTTGAGGTCAAACAGGTGCTGAAAAATTGGTCTTTGGGTGTTAATTGTGCCCCTGAAACCTATACCAAAAACATTCTTCCAGATGAAATGATTGAACACCCTCAAAGCTAGGCAGCCCTGAAGTCCTGCAGAGATTCCACATGCCAAAAAGACTTAAGCCGCGTACACACAGATTTTCCGACGGAAAATATGTGATGACAGGCTGTTGGCGGAAAATCTGACCGTTTGTACACTCCGTCGGACAATTGTCGGATTTTCCGCGGACAAATGTTGTATGGCAGGCTTTAAAATTTTCTGCGGACAAATGTCTGTTGTCGGATTTTCCGAGCGTGTGTACACAAGTCTGTCGGACAAAAGTCCAAAGTACAAACACGCATGCTCGGAAGCAAGGACGAGTCAGAAGCGGTCGGTCCTGTAAACTAACATTTGTAATGCAGAATTAACATTCGTGACGTGGCAAATTATGAAATCTCGAAGTGCACTGCACATTCTCTTCTTCTTTAATGGGATAATAAAGAAGCTACTTTGCTGGTGATACTGATGGAGTTATTGCAAACAAATTTTCAAAGGCTTTTTTTTTCTAGTGATATCAAGAATAATATTATTATGCTTGTTATTTTTTTATTTTTTTTTTTTTGGTGCAAGTTACCACAACACCATTATCCTGTAGTTTTTAAGATCAAAGATACAACTTGTTGGTGTCCCTTGTTAATTTTACATTGTATTTTTTAAAATGTAACTGCCTACTCCCAAACTGTCATTTGAAGAAAAACACATAGCCAAGTATTATTCTCCACAATTTTTTTATTGTGTATTAGAAAAAGAAAACAAATAAAATTAGACATGCTATCTGCCAATAGAACTTAAACCAAAAAAGCGCATTGTATGCATCCAAAAGTATAGAAAATATACCAAATAAAATCATTATTCAACCAAAAAATAAAATAAAAGCCTCATGCATGTGTCCTGTTTTTTTATTATGGGGGTCAACAATGCTAAGAGTTGGTGAAGGCAGGGGTCCGTCATCCGGAGATAATTCTGAAAAACATCTGGATTATTCTCCTCGAGCATAATCCTGCAAAGGCATATGACATAATTGATCACGATTAATAAAGCAACCAATTTTTGGTCCAAGAAATCTTCCTCCTCCTGTTCCTGGACTCAACTTGGGTCAAAGCAATAACTACAAGGCCAATAATAAATAACACGTTATCTCCTCCGATTCTGCAACATGGCTGGTTGATGAACGGCCATTCAGAAATGAACTGAAAAGCGTGAAATGAAAAGTGTGAATCAACACTCACCAGACTTTTTCTAACACGAAATTAGCAGAAGGAACACAAGGGTGGCGCCTGACAATTGAACTTCCTCTTTTTCGGCTCGTAGTACGTCTAGTACATCACTACGTTTGTGTTTGTTGGCCGACAATTGTGTACCGTTTGTATGCAAGACAAAATCCAGGGACACACCTTCGGTCAAAAGTCAGAGGTTTTGTCTTTGGAAAATCTGATTGTGTGTACGAGGCTTTAATCAGTGACATCGGCATCAGGGGCTTCATAGCTGGTAATCCAAGACTGATTTAATTTTCTAAAAGTCAAACAGTCCATGGAGTCTGTGGACAGATGCATTCTATGATCAGTAACGAAACCTCCTGCAGCACTGAATGCCCGTTCTGAATAAATGCTGGATGCAGGGCAGACCACAACTCAATAGCATACTGGGCAAGTTCTGGCCAGTGGTCTAGTCTCCTGATCCAGTAAGTCAGTGGATCATCAGCTGGAAAGTTCTCCATCTCTGTTTTAGCCCAGAGGTAATTGTCCACCATGTGATGCAGACGCTGACGATGGGATGTGGAAGCTGACAGCCCTGGGCGGCGAGGTCTAAAAAAATTCCTAAATGCCTCACTTAGGCGGACGCCTTCTACAACGCTCCTCTTTTGACCAACAGAAGACTCAAAACTACGTTTTTCATGACACTGTGACCTACTGGAGTCAGGAAAAATGTTCAATAAAATCCTCTTTAACATGTCCTCAAGAGATTTTATCTTCTGCAGTCTGTGGGGATGGGATGAGTTCTCAGACCTTCCCCTTATAACGGTGGTCAAGGAGGGTTGCCAACCAGTAATCATCCTTCTCCTTTATGCCACGTATTATTGGGTCCTTGGGTCGCAGGCTTTGAAGCATGAGGTTGCTCATGCGCCTCAAATTTGCCGAGGCTTGAGAAGCAGACTCCTCTGGGTCACTCAGGTTGACAGCATCTGGAACTTCCTCCTCCCAGCCACGTACTACTCCCAAGGGCCCTGGGGTTGGAAAGACATCGCTTACAGATTGACACATGTCCTCCTCTTCTTCAAAGGAAAGTGGTAGAATCCACCTCCTCATCCTCCTCCCCTTTTTCCTCCTGTGTGTTCTGTGACATATGAATGATGGTGTCTGGATAAAGTGGGCCTTGAGAGGAAAAGAAATCCTCTTCCTCCTGCTGCTCTGCCTCCAGTGCCCTGTCCATAATGCCACACAGAGTCTGCTCCAGCAGGAACACGACAGGGATTGTGTCACTGATGCATGCACTGTCACTGCTCACCATCCTTGTGGCCTCCTCAAATGGTGACAATGCAGTGCATGCATCCTTAATGATCAGCCATTGGCATGGGAAAAAAAAAAGCCGAGGCGGCCTGAGCCTGCCGTCGTGTCATACTGGCACAGGTACTCGTTGACGGCCCTCTGTTGCATGTATAGCCGCTGCAAGTTGAGTTCCACCTGGTGGGCATGTCACAAATTAGGCGGTTTACGGGCAGGTGGAATTACCATTGAATTCAGCCAACTGAGCACTGGCTCTGTATGACCGCCTGAAATGGCTACAGACTCTTCTGGCCTGCTTTAGTGCATCTTGCGGGGGGTACACATTTGCAACTTGGCTCTTTCTCAAAGTGGCGATTTCTATAAGTGGAATGCACTTCTGACTCTGCACTTCAGCGAATGCACAAAGCGAAGGGACACAAGATAAACACTTTGAAAACCACCACACAGACATCAGGTGACCTTGTTTACTCCTTTAGCTCTTTCTCCATGTAACATGCATTCTCTACCACTCCTTTTGACAACTCTGTCCTCTATCCTAAAACTATCTCTCCTTCACCCCTTTTCTCCCCCCAACAGCATATATATGTCACCCTCACTTCTGTTCTCTCCTTATTACTGCACCCACCAGCTCCTGCTAATTCTAAACCCACACACACGAAAAATCTCCAAGACCCTGGGGCATGTCCCTTCATATAAACCCCACCCCCATATTACCTCCCTCACCCTCTTGCTTCTCCTAACCTCTGGAGATATATCCCCAAACCCTGGGCCTCCATCATTTAACTGTACCCCATGCACCCATCACCCTGCACCCTCTGGCAGCAGCCGCAATCAACACAATTTAGTTCCCATTTCTATTCTTGCCAATAAAACAAAAAAATACTGTGCTACCTATAGAAATTATCCCCCCAAAAAGCAGCAGTTAAACAGTGAGATATGCACTAAAATAACTAATAAAAAAGAAATAACCGCGCTAATTCTTCCCAATACCAGACGGCCTTTCTCTTGTGCCCTTTGGAACTCCCGCGCTGTCTGCAACAAACTCACCTCTCTCCATGACCTTTTTATGGCCAACTCATTTAACCTACTCGCCATTACCGAAACCTGGCTCCACAAATCCGACACTGCGTCTTCTGCTGCCCTATCCCATGGTGGTCTTCTCTGGACTCACTCCCCCAGATCCAGTGGACGTAAGGGAGGAGGTGTCAGAATCCTCCTAGCCCCACATAGCACCTTTCAGGTACTTCAGCCACCTCCCTCTCTGTCACTCTCCTCTTTCGAAGCACATTGTATTCGTCTTTTCACTCCAATCTCTTTAATAATAGCCGTGATCTACAGGGCCCCTGGACCAGTATCAACCTTTCTTGATGACTTCTCTGCCTGGCTACCCTACTTTCTTTCTTCTGAAATCCCCACAATCATTCTCGGGGACTTCAACATCCCTATTAATACTAAGACTCCTGCCACTTCCAAACTTCTCAGCCTAACATCCTCTTTTGACCTGAAGCAGTGGATACATGCTCCTACTCACTCAGAAGGCAATATCCTTGACCTCATTTTCTCTCACCTTTACACTCCATGCAACCTCTCTAACTATCCATTGCCTCTCTCTGATCACCACCTTATTAGTTTCACTCTCTCCCTTTCCTTCACCTCGTCTCCCTCCAACCGCCTTAAAGTTACCCGCAGAAACCTACGTCATCTCAACCCTTCTCTTCTCTACTCTGCTATCAACAACCTCTATGACAAAATCTCACCCCTATCCTGCACCAACCTAGCCACTTCTGTCTACAACGCTTCACTTCTAGCCTCACTGGACTCACTGGCCCCCCTCACTACACACAGAATCAAGCCCTGACCCTTTCAACCTTGGCAAACAGATGATACTAGAAGTCTGAAAAAACGTAGTCGTGCTTTTGAGCGCCTGTGGCGTAAGACTAAGTCTCAGAGAGATTTCAACCAATATAAATCGGCCCTCCAAAAATATAATTCCAGCCTCCTCTCTGCCAAGCAGACCTATTTTACCACTCTCATTAGCAACTTATCATCCCGTCCCCATCAACTCTTCTCCACCTTCAACTCTCTACTTCGTCCTCCACCGCCTCCACCCGCTAACTCACTCACTGCCCAGGAGATTGCCAATAACTTCAAACAGAAGATTGATACAATTCGCGTAGAGATCTCTACTGTTCCGATACCCTCCACGCTTTACACTTCATGCCCACAGGCACAATCATTACTTCCCTCTTTCAATCCCACCACTACAGACGAAGTTGCTAAACTACTTGCTGATGTCCACCTTACCACCTGCCCTCTGGATCCCGTTCCCTCACAAATGCTACGTTCACCCTCTGGCCCTATGCTACACTCTCTAATCCACATCTTCAGTCTCTCCCTCTCTTCTGGCATCTTCCCCAACTCTCTAAAACATGCACCTGTCAGATCCATACTTAAAAAGCCCTCACCGGACCCATCTAATCTTAACAACCTATGCCCCATCTCCTTGCTCCCCTTCTTATCCAAACTCCTCGAACATCTGGTCTACAACCGACTGAGCATCCACCTTGCTGATAACCTTCTTGATCCCCTTCAGTCTGGATTTGGTCCTCAACATTACACAGAAACTGCTCTCCTAAAACTAACAAACGATCTAACGGCCAAAACCAATCGACACTATTCTGTACTCCTACTCCTGGACCTCTCTGCTGCCTTTGATACGGTTGACCACTCCCTCCTCCTCAAAAAACTACACGCCTTTGGTCTCCGTGACTGTACACTTCACTGGTTCTCTTCCTACTTATCCAATCGCACCTTTAGTGTTTCTTACAACTCTACTTCCTCCTCTCCTCTTCCTTTCTCTGTTGGGGTCCCCCAGGGTTCTGTTCTTGGACCTCTCCTATTTTCAATCTACACCGCCTCCCTGGGTCAACTGATAGCCTCCCATGGCTTCCAATACCACCTCTACGCTGACGACACCCAAATCTATTTCTCTACCCCTCAGCTCACTCCCTCTGTTTCCTCACGTATCACTAATTTACTATCAGATATATCAATCTGGATGTCACACCACTTCCTCAAACTCAATCTATCCAAAACCAAACTTATAATTTTTCCTCCCCCATAGGCCTCTTCCCCTGATCTCTCTGTCAAAATCGATGGCACAACTATAAGCCCATCCCCACATGCCAAGGTTCTAGGTGTAGTGCTAGACTCTGAACTCTCCTTCAAGCAACACATCCAATCACTGTCCAAATCCTGCCGCCTCAACCTCCACAACATCCCCAAAATACGCCCCTTTCTAACCAATGACACAACAAAGCTCTTAATTCACTCGCTGGTCATCTCTCGCCTCGACTACTGCAACTCCCTTCTCATTGGCTTACCTCTACATAGTCTATCACCTCTTCAATCCATCATGAATGCAGCTGCCAGACTCATCCACCTTACCAATCGCTCTGTGTCTGCCACTCCTCTCTGTCAATCCCTCCACTGGCTTCCGCTCGGCCAAAGAATTAAATTCAAAATTCTAACAACTACGTACAAAGCCATCCACAATTTCGCCCCCAGCTACATCACTAGCTTAGTCTCTAAATACCAACCTACTCGTTCTCTTCGTTCCTCTCAAGACCTCCTGCTCTCTAGCTCCCTCGTCACCTCCTCCCATGCTCACCTCCAGGACTTTTCCAAAGCCTCTCCAATCCTATGGAATGCCCTTCCCCAATCTGTCCGCTTATCTCCTACTCTCTTATCTTTTAGATGATCCCTGAAAACCCTTCTTTTCAGAGAAGCCTATCTTACCCACACTTAACAACAACTGTATTTTAATTTTTTCCATCAGCTCATCCCCCACAGTTATTACCTTTTGTTTCCACTTGACCCTCCCTTCTATATTGTAAGCTCTAACGAGCAGGGCCCTCTGATCCCTCCTGTATTGATTTGTATTGTAAGTGTACTGTCCGCCCTCATGTTGTAAAGCACTGTGCAAACTGTTGGTGCTATATAAATCCTGTATAATAATAATAATAATAATCTTGCAACCCTGGGTACGTACTTAGGAAACGATGCACCACCAAATTGAGGACATGTGCCAGGCATGGCACATTTGTCAACTTTCCCTGTCTAAGGGCGGACAGGAGGTTTGAGCCATTATCGGACACCAGCTGGTGTGGTGTGAACCACCTCTGGGCCTGCCCCTGCAGAGCTGCAAGAATCTCTTCTCCGGTGTGGCATCATCACCACCAGCTGTATGGAGATGTGGGGGCACAACAAGCTGCAGCACCGAGCCCTGTCCTGCATCCTTTTGAGTTGCAAGCATCTTTACCCAGTGTGCTGTGAATGAAATATATCGTCCCTGCCCATGCTTGCTGGACCGCGTGTCAGCAGTAAGGTGCATTTTACGGCTGACTGCCTTGCCCAAGGATGCCAGAACATTCCCTTCCACCTGATGGTAGGGAGATGGAATGGCCTTACATGAAAAGTAGTAGCGACTGGGAACCTGCCATTGTGGTACAGCACATTGTGCGAATTCACGGAAGGGGGCAGAATCCACCAGGTTGAAAGGCAGAAGTTGGAGAGCCAACAGCTTTGACAAGCTTGCATTCAGACGCTGGGCATGTGGGTGGCAGGGACTGTATTTTTTTTCTGCTGCAGCAGATGGGGCAGAGCAATTTGCCGGCTACAGTCTACAGCTGGTGGTGTGCTGCTGGCAGATGTGCTGCTAGGACCTCGGACACCCTGTGCTATACCATCATCCCTGTCAATGGAGGCTGCTGAGAGGTAATGACTCGGTATCACAGGGGCAGACTGAAGTGGGTAAGGAGGAGGAGGAGGGACAGATTTGTGCCCCTTTTGTCTGACTTTTAGGTGCTCTTGCCAACGGGCTGAGTGGTTGGACGTTAAATGCCTTGTTAAGCATGTGGTACCCAAATGGTTGGTGTCTCTACTCTTTCTTGATGTCAGCCTCCTTGGGGTTGTGCCGCCTCACCTTCAGTTTCCTCCTCTGCTCTATCTGGCACCCAAGTCGCATCAGTGACCTCATCATTCATCATCGTCATCATCATCTCCATCTCCTCCATCTTCATCATTACCACTGGAGACAACTTGGCAATACGCTGCGGCTTGAATGCCAATTTGTCTACCAGTGTTCCTCCCTCTCTCTAGGCTCATATTCCTGTCATCCTCAACCTCAGAACCAACATCTGAATCCAATAATGACTGGGCATCATCAAGGAGCAAGTGGCTGACGCTGTGGTCAAATAACTCAGCTGACTCCTCAATGGCTGATGTTGGGGCTATGGCAGGAATAGATGTGGACAAGGAGGCAGGTTTATCCACTCTGGCAACTGCAGGGGACTGCACACTTGTCTCTGCTTGCGTGACAGAGGATGAGGAGGATGAGGAAGGTTTAGTAAGCCACCTCCTCTGCATGCTGTGGCTGGATAGCACGGGCAAACTCACTAAACTGGAGGAAATGATGACCTGCCTGAGGACTGACTACCACGTCCACCTTTGCCTGTGGACACATTTGTTTCTGACCCCCTTACAGTGCCAAGGGAACATCTGCCTCTCCTTGTTGTCCTCCCAGACATTATTGGGAGTGAGGGGGCGGTGCTTGTAAGCAAATGTAAAGAAGACGTTGAAATCTGTACGTAGATGCACTTTCATTTAATGTAAAGAGGTGTATGGCGTTAAACTGGCAGTAACGCACACATAACTATATGGCGTTAAACTGGCAGTAATGCACACAGAACTATATGGCGTTAAACTAGCAGTAACACACGCAAAACTATATGACGTTAAACTGGCAGTAACGCATAAAGAACTTTATGGCATTAAACTGGCAGTAATGCAAGCAAAACTATATGACGTTAAACTGGCAGTAACGCACACAAAACGATATGGCATTAAACTGGCAGTAACGCACATAGAAGTAAATTACGTTAAACTGGCAGTAACGCACACAGAACTATATGGCGTTAAACTGTCAGTAACTCGTGCAAAACGATATGGCATTAAAATGGCAGTAACGCACACAGAAGTAAATTACTTTAAACTGGCAGTAACGCACACAGAACTATATGGCGTTAAACTGTCAGTAACTCGTGCAAAACGATATAGCGTTAAACTGGCAGTAACGCACACACAGAAGTGAATGGCGTTAAACTGGCATGAATGCAATCAAATAGACGGTGTTCAACCGTCACACTGTAAATGTAATGTAAAGATTACTGACACAGTCTCCCTACACTACACTGAAACTATATGAGCTGTTCCTACTCCACACTAATGTATGTATGAATGACACGGTCTCGTTACACTACAGTGAAACTATCTGAGCTGTCCCTACTCTAGCTGCACACTTTGCAAAGCTGAATGATGGTCCTCCTCACTACACTCACACTATCCCCAGACTGACACTAAACTAATATTCTACACTGACAATTGAAGCAAAATAGCACAGTAAAGCACACTAACTAACTAATAGCACTGAACAGAGCCCTGTTCTATCTCTCTCCATGCCGAAATCACACTGAAAATGGCTGCCATTGAAAGAATACTTTTATACTGTGGGGCGGGAATGAGCCATGATTGGATAAAGTCATGATGACAGTGCTCTGTGCCCTGATTGGCTGAAGCTTTCACTGCTTCAGCCAATCAGGGCTTGCAATGCACTGTTCAGTGCCGCAATGCATTGTGGTTGGTTTGGGGGGCTGAACAAACGTTTCGAACGACCCGTTTGTTCGGCTGTTCGCCGAACGACTGAACAATGAAAGTTTGGCCCAAACTTATGCTCGGGCCGAACCGTTCGCCCATCCCTAGCCATGATCACTGCCTAGGGTGTCTGGCTTCAGAGAGGCTCCTTTCTCTTTTACTGTCCTAAGGAGCAACCCTTGTATACAGGGACTAGAGTTTTGTCTTCCTACACCATGTTCATCAATAGAAACACACAGCCCAATAGCCTAGGATGCAAAGACATTTCCATACTCCTCCCTCCTCCTACATTTAAAAAATTTACAGACTGACTCCAGACTGCACTGTCCACTGTTAACGCTTTATCATAAAGACCAGAGGTTCAAGAAAGCAGCACACCAGCACTGATAGAGCTAGCAGCATTTACGTTTTAAACTGCAGGTGCAGGGAGAAGTAGTTTAGTTGGGAAGGTTTATTTTATTGTGCTCAATGTGTTAAACTAAAACACAGGGGGTGTATTACCAATGTATAATTAGAAGGTTAGGATGAATTTAGGGTTTAACCACTTCCTGCCCGGCCTATAGTAGAATGACGGCTGGGCGGTGGTTGCATTATCCTGACTGGGCGTCATATGACATCCAGCAGGATAAGCCGCTAGGGCATGCCCACAGGGGGGGGGGGCGCAGCGCGGTGATAGGGGACGGCGCATGTCCCTCTGACATAACCCATCCCCGATCACGGTAAACAGCCAATGAAATTGGCTGTTTACCACGTGATCGGCGGTGTCCAATCACAGCCAGTCACATTTGTCAATAGAGAGGCGGTGCGCCCCCAATAAAGAGAACCTGTCACCATAGTACTGTCACAGCCCATCTGGAACTGTCACAGTCCATCTGGATCTGTCACACAGCCCAGCTGTCACACAGCCCATCTGGATCTGTCACACAGGCCCGCCACCAGTACCGCCCTCGGTACCGCCATTGGTACCGCCACACAGGCCCACCATCAGGGACCTGCCAGTAGTACCAGCAGTGCCGTCACACAGGCCCGCCATCAGTACAGTCACCCAGGCCTGCCATCAGTGACCTGTCAGTCCCATCAGCAGTACTGTCACACAGGACTGCCATCAGTACTGCCATCAATATCGTCACACAGGCCCACCATCAGTGACCTGTTAGTACCACCAGCAGTACAGTCACACAGGCCCACCATCAGTACTGCCATCAGTACTGTCACACAGGCCCGCCATCAGTACCATCATCATGGCCAAAAGAGTTTACACACCTGAGGCATATACCATGCTTACCATGTCGGATGATGAGAGCAGCAGGGAGCTCCCATCATCCGATTCTGTTTTGGAATACGAGCCAGTAGAAGGTAGTGGATCAGAGTCCGAGTCAGCGGAGGAAACCATCCCTCCTAAAAGCATAAGGAGATCAGGACAAAGATCAGAAGACCTGCCTACCACCAGCAGTGCCAGTACTGGAATTACACATCCAACCGAAAGAATTCGGGCCCAGTCCTACCTTCCCGATGCCCTGGCAAACCCCTTATGGTTGCCTTCCAGCTCAGGATGCGCTATAATCCTCCCTTTCACTGCACAGCACTACAAAATTTTCACAAGCAAAGCCTGAATGTGTCCACGACTATAATCTGTTCATGGAGGGGGTGGATTTAAATGATCAGATGCTACAACCATATTTGTCAACCCAAAAGTCCAGTTACTGGTATAAGAAAGTTGCATTTCATCTATTTCATATGGGCATGTTTAATTTGTTTGTCTGCTACCAAAAATCAACCGAAAACCAACCCATCACCTACCTCAAATATATTGAAGACATTGTCACTGCACTGATTTACCAGCAGGGACCCGCCCCAGGAAGCATTCCCTCTGATAATGTGAGTGGACTTCATGAGCAACATTTTCCCTATAACATTCCCCCCCCCACAGATTTAGGAAGAAGACGCCAAAATAAATGTGTATGCAGTAGAGGAGGAGTTAGAAGAGATACCAGTTATTATTGCCCCCAATGTTCCTCCCGACCTGGCTCGTGCATCGGTGATTGCTTTAGAAGTTATCACACATCCATTAGATATTAGATCCCCTTTGTCATGGTTATGCAATAGAGTTTCTCTGTCAGCTTAACTGTCTCCATGTATTCATCTCTAAAGACCAGCTGCCTCTCACCTGACTGGTTTTATAACCTCTCCTCTAAGCATGGCCCCACCCCAGGCCCTATCAGGGAACCCTATATTAACCTGTGCACTGCAAGCCAGCAGTGCTGATCAACCATTGTGTGTTAGCCTCCGTGTGTACTTGCTGTGTTTCCTACATCTGATTCCTGTTACCGACTTTGGCCTGTTCTCGATTCTCCCTGTCTGCTTGTTACCCTGACCTTTGGAGTGTTATGTTTAACCTTGTCTGCTAGTCGCCCTGACCTTTGGCTTACCCCTTACTTCCCTGTCGTTCCAGTCTGCTGCCTCCTTCCTCTTCTCCTGTAGTCTACATGACCTGTGAGACGCTGGGGGGCCGCGACCTGGAGCCAGACTGCAGCGCAGTCCATCCTCACCACTAGAGGCTCTGGTGAACACCCGCTGGCTCTTAGACTCCGCTCCCTGGGGAATCTATGCTCTAGCTCCCACTGGGATCCATGTTAGTTATCCTGTAGACCTGCTTCCTGAACCTTCCAGGGTTCAATCCGCAGCAGTCAGTCCTAGGGTCCACTACCTTAGCGGTTCACTTCCGACTCCTACAGAGTGCATCTGTCACCTGGTCCCAGGTGACCTGACACCATTATTTTTAACAGACTGCCATTTCCCCGTTTCAAATACCTGTGTGGATCATATGCCTGATACCATGTTTCTACCTTCCATGTTGACTGGCCCTGGCCTGTTTACCTACGATGTCTTTGCCTGCCGTTTTAAACCACGTTTCTGACTTCCATGTGCACCGACCTCGGCCTGTTAATTGACCATGTTTTTGCCTGCCACTTGGACTGATCTTTTGCCCTTTTTTTTTAGTACACAGGGGTCTCATATATGTGAGGGGCTTCAGAATAGCATCTGAGTAGAGAAAAACAGTTTTTGGTTTTCTGTGTTCCCAGAACAGGGTCTGGTTGTCCGGAGGCTTCAAAGAGATTTGGGTGGGAGAAGTCTCTACCCCTGTCCCCCTGGCCCTAAGCTCAATGGTCCTTCCTGCTGCCTGGACCAAAACTTTGGCTGTGCTGACCATATCACTGACTGTAATGACCCAGGACTTTATGAACCATGTTTCTTCCTGCTGCCTGGACCAATACTTTGGCTGTGTTGACCATATCTCTTCCTGTTGCCTCTACTGACTATGGACAGTATTTCTGCCTGGACATCTCTGCTGCTACCTGCTTTGACTGTGCTGACAGTATCTCTGCCTGCACTAACTATGGACAGTATTCCTGCCTGCTGCCTGGACGATTGCTTTTGCTGTCGCTGACCACATCCCTGCCTGCTGCCTGGACCGATGCTCTCCTCTGTGGACCACTGCACTACTAAAATTACAGGTAATCTTTTGTTATTTGGTATGTACATGCTATGTGTTAGAAATATGAAGGGCCTTCAAAAATGTGATCGGTAGTCAGAAATTTATAGGTGTAATTTATGCTCCTAGAACGCCTGGAGGTGCTACTTGGATGTTGGGCCTCTGTATATGGCCAGGCTGTGTAAAAGTCTCAAATATGTGGTATGACTATACTTAGGAAGAGCAGCAGAATGTATTTTGGGGTGTCATTTTTGCTATGGGAATATAAAAAATACTGCGCTAAAGAGTAAGAATAAGGTGAGCTGCAACTAAAAAGTGTTATACGACACTGTACAAATATACAAAGATAAAAAGTCACGCTGAATGGTGGGAAAATCAATAATATATGTTGCCCAAATTAAGTGCAAAAAATTAATATGTGAGTGACACAATAATCAAGATGAAAATGCAAAATTAAATGCATCAACTAAAAAAATTACATATTGAAGTGCATAAAAATCAATACAATCAAGTGTTATCAAAAAAGAAAAAAGAAAAAAAAGAAAAAAAAACATTTTTTGCAAAATAAAACTAAAAATATCCACTGACTGAAGTGAAAATACAAAAAAAGAGATTGAAAAAACCCCCAAAAGTTAATCAATAATAATAATAATAAAGAATGAATCCATATAGTGAAAACAAAAAAAGTCCAGTAAACATGTTGATCCAAAAAGTGATGTTTTGGTGAAATTCCACACTCAAGTGACTAAGTGAATAGTTATATCCTGCACCACAGAAACAGCTGCCGGTTACTAGAAGGCAGTGGTCCCTTATTATAGGGGACCACACTGAGTGAGTGGCTGTAACCCCAGCCCGGGATCCCAATGACAGGCACCAAACTCCTCAGTGTCAGCAGGGATGGTCAGTGGAGGTCAGTGGAGGGGTCAGTGGAAGAATCGATGGATAGGCAGTATTGTCACCAAAAAATATAAGGCTCCACATAGTGTAAATCCTTTACATTTATTATAATATAAAAAGACAAATGAACACTTACAGCATTAGAGATGTAAATAGGCAGATAAAAGACTAAGCCGGTCAGTGCAGCACTGGATGAAAGATGCAAGGGTCCGACCCCTTTTTAGTTGATGCATTTAATTTTGCATTTTCATCTTGATTATTGTGTCACTCACATATTAATTTTTTGCACTTAATTTGGGCAACATATATTATTGAATTTCCCACCATTCAGCGCGACTTTTTATCTTTGTATTTTTGCTATGTACATGCTATGTGTTAGAAATATCTTATAAATCGACAACTATGTGTAAAAAAAAATATGTTTTCATTTTCTTTCCACATTTTCCGAAAACTTGTGGAAAAAAATGAACCATTCAAAAGACTCATAATACCTCATAGAATATACATTGGGGTGTTTGCTTTCCAAAATGGGATCATTTTGTGGGTGTTTCAAAAGTGTGATGGGTCATCATGAAATTATATGTGTAATTTATGCTCCTAGAAAGCCTGATGGTGCTCCCTGCATGTTGGGCCTCTGTATGTGGCCAGACTGTATAAAAGTCTCACACATGTGGTATCGCCATACTCAGGAGGAGTAGCAGAATGTATTTTGGGGTGTAGTTGCAAGTTTGCATATGCTGTGTCTGAGAAATAACCTGTTAATATGTCAAGTTTGTGTAAAAAAAAAAAAATCCTTCATTTTCCCAAGCATTGTGGGAAAAAATTATAACTTCAAAAAACTCACCATGCCTCTTACTAAATACCTTGCACTGTCTACTTTCCAAAAAGGGGTCATTTGGGGGGTATTTGTTCTTTCCTGGCTTGTTAGTGTCTCAAGAAATGAGATGGGCCATCAGTACATCAATTGTGGTGTGATCGATTTTCAGTGATTGGCACCATAGGTTGTAGACTCTATAACTTTCACGCAGACTAAATAATATCCCCTAATTTCAGTTATTTTTGCTAAAGATATGTAGCAGTATACATTTTGGCCCAAATTTATGAGGAAAAATGACTCATTGGCAAAATTTTACAATAAAAACTAAAAAAAGAAGTGTGTTTTTTTTCAAAATTTTCGCTCTTTTTTCGATCATATCGCAAAAAATAAAAAACCGAGTGGTGATTAAATACCACCAAAAGAAAGCTCTATTTGTGAGAAAAAAATGATAAAAAAATCGTTTGGATACAGTGTAGCATGACTGAGTCATTGTCATTCAAATTGTGAGAGCACTGAAAGCTGAAAATTGGTTTGGGCAGGAAGGGGATGTAAGTACCCTGTATTGAAGTGGTTAAAGTAGATGTGAACCCTAATTGGACAAAATTTAGTTCGCTAAGCACTGTGCGGTTGATTTACTAAAACTGGGGAGTTCAAAATCTGGCGCAGCTGTGCATGGTAGCCAATCAAGTTCTAACTTCAGCTTATTCAATTAAGCTTTGACAAAAAAAAAAATACTGGAAGCTGATTGGTTTCTATGCAGAGCAGCACCAGATTCTGCACTCTCTAAGGGCTCTTTCACACGGGGCAGATCAGTGATGATCCGCCCCGTGAACACCCGCTTGCTCAGCAGGGATCGCTCCGCCGATCCCCGCTGAGCAGGAAAATGACAGGTCAGTCGCTGCACACGGACCTGTCAGAGCGCCGCTCTCCCCTATGGGGTATCGGATGATGACGGACCGTAGAGTCCGTCATCACTCGATCCGATCCGAAAACGGATGGAAAAGTAGGGTTTTCCTCCGTTACACTTTTCGGATCGGAGCGGGTCGGATGTCAGCGGACATGTCACCGCTGACATCCGACGCTCCATAGGGATACATGTATGTCCGTTTTTCATCCGAAAACGGAAGGATGAGAAACGGACATACGGATCCTCCGTGTGAAAGAGCCCTAAGTATAGTAAATCAACCACTGTGTATCATAAACAATTGCCATATTTGTTTCCCATAAATTACTACTTTCACCTTTTTTCACATTTGTTGCATATCAGTGCTTTTGTGCTCCCTATGCCTCTTTCAGCCATTTCCTATCTACATGCATGCTGTCATGAATCACCAGTAATACCTTCATGCCCTCTGTCAGCTTACCTCTGGTCTGTGTATCAGCCTTGGGTCTACACTCTCACACCTGCATGGTTAAGTAATCTTCCCTCAGCGTGGCTCCACCCTAGCCTCTACAGGATACACTATTTTACACTGTGATGTCCAAGCCTGCCTTGCCCCAGCAATATTGTGTGTTTGGTTTCCTGTCTCCTGCTTGCCGTGTGCTCTATGTCTGTTTCTGTTACTGGTCTTGGCTTGTTCTTTGACTATCCCTGCCTGCTTGTTACCCTGATCTTTGGCATGTTCTTTGTCTATCCTTGTCTACTAGTTGCCCCGACCTTTGGCTTATCTCCTGACTATTCCTTGTTGTCCTGGGCTGCTGCTTCCTCTGTATTCTCCTGTAGCCTACCATGAGTGTAAGCTGGGAGACCCTGGGGGCCGTGACCTGGAGCCAGCGCAGTCCATCCTCACCATTAGAGTCTCTGGTGAACACCTGCTGGCTCTTAGACTCCACCCCCTGGGGATCTTATGCTTTAGCTCCCAGTGGGATCCATGTTGGTGCTCCAGTGGACCTGCTTTCCTGAACCACCCAGAGTTCCATCCGCAGCAGTCAGTCATAGGGTCCCCTTACCTTAGCGGTGCACTCCTGACCCCAATGGTGTGCATCTGTCACCTGGCCTCAGGAGTTTGCTCGGGCCATGAACCCAGCTGATGTGCCGCTGCCTGCCATTGACCATCTGCAGAGCGTAGTCCACAGACTCGAGACACAAGAGTCTAATCAGACCCAAGTGATGCAATTCCTGCAAGGTTTGGCCTCCCGCTTTGAACAGCTTCAGGTCTCCTTTGGATCCCAGGTTCAACAACCTCAATCGCAGCTGGCAGTTGTACCTACTCCGCTTATGGTCCCTACCACAAATTTGTTGCATCTACCAGCTACTTCTCTTTTCTCTGGTGACTACAAGGCCTGCAGGGGGTTCCTTAGTCAGTGCACCATCCATTTTGAGCTCCAGCCTCAAAACTTTTCCTCTAATCGAGCAAGAGTTGCCCATATTATCTCCCTCCTTACCAATGAGGCTTTAGCCTGGGCTGCCCTGCTGTGGGAGAGGAATTATCCAGTTGTCTCCAGCTTGTCTAACTTCCTGAAACTCTTCCAGAATATTTTCGAGGAACCAGGCCGTGTCTCTTCCGCGGCCAGTGCCCTTTTACGTCTCTGTCAAGAGTCTTCTTCAGTAGGACAGTATGCCCTTCACTTTTCACATTTTAACTGCTGAGGAATAATGAGGCCTTAGTTGCAACCTTTTTACAAGGCCTCTCTGACAGAGTGAAGGATGAGTTGGCAGGAAGAACCATTCCCTCAAGTCTGGATGATATCATCTCCCTCTGCAATCAGATCAATATTCGCTTCCAGGAGAGGACCCTAGAGAAAAGGTGTCAGTACTCCATGGTTCTTAGCCAGCCCGAGCTCCCCTCTCCTCGATGCATGGGGCATCCCTCGCCAGCTGTGGAACCTATGCAACTGGACTGGACTAGGTTACCTCCTGTAGAGCGTGTTAGGCGCAGAACTCTGGGCTTGTGTTTCTACTGTGGGGGCAAAAGTCATTTTTGGGACACCTGCTCTCTCTCTGTCTGAGAAACGCAGGTCTAATAGATCTGGAAGGTAGCATATTGGACCCAGGAAAATCACCCTTATCATCCCTTCTCCTCCTTTCTGTGCTCCTCCACGTCAACGCTTCCCCTCATGCAGTCGCAGCCTACCTGGATTCCAGAGCCGCTGGAAATTTCATGGACTGGGGAACTGCGTCTTCCATGAAAATTCCTCTTTCACCTCTCACAACTCCACTGGTGGTCTCGGCGATTGATGGTACTAATCTTCCTTGGGGGGCCCATCCGCTTCCAGACTCTCCCTGTAAAGATATAGGAGTACTCCACCAAGAGTGGATATACTTTCTAGTGCTACCTAAAGCCTCAACCCCCATTGTATTGGGCCTTCCTTGGTTACAGCTCCATTCTCCACACATTGATTGGACTATTGGGCAGATCCTGGCTTGGGGTCCCTGGACCTTTGTTGAGGCGACCTAACCCTGGGGATCCATTTTTTATTGAAGTTGACGCTTCCTCGACTGGGGTGGGAGCTGTGCTTCGTCAATCCTTTGAGCGCAAACATCAACCATGTGCGTTTTTCTCCAAAAAAAATTCTCAGGCAGAGAAAAATTATGCTATTGGTGATCGGGAACTTTTTGCTATTAAATTGGCATTGGAGGAGTGGCATCATCTCTTGGAGGGTTCCCCGCACTCCATAACAATTTTCACTGACCATAAAAATCTGCAGTACTTAAAGAATGCCAAACGACTGAATCCCAGACAGGCCAGGTGGAGTCTTTTATTTTCCCGTTTCAATTTTTGTATTACGTACAAACCTGGTTCCTGCAACAGTCGGGCTGATGCACTCTCTAGGTCTTTTGACATTCAGGATGAGGAGCCCACCTCCGAACGATCATTCATACCCAATGTTTTCTTGCCCATTCTACCGTGGACTCAAAAATTCCTCCTGGCAAGACCTTTGTTCCAACCAAGTTAAGAACTAAGATCTTTCCTTGGGGTCATGATTCCAAGGTGGCAGGTCATGCCGGGGCCCTCCGATCTTTCTTCCTCATCAGCCGCCACTACTAGCACTCTTTGTTCTGATGTTAAAGACTACATTAAGGCTTGTCATGTCTGTGCCCAGTCTAAGTCCTCCACACAAGCTCCTGCTGGTCTTCTCATGCCTTTGCCCATTCCTAAAGAGCGTTGGTCTCACATTGCCATGAATTTCATCACCGATCCTCCACCTTCTGAGAAGAATATGGTCATTTGGGTGTTAATTGATTGATTTTCCAAGATGGCCCATTTTGTTCCTCTTCTGGTCTCCCTTCTGCTACTGCCTTGGTTCCCATTTTTGTTCAAGAAATTTTTTCAACCTTCATGGAGCCCCTTCCCATGTTGTTTCGGACAGGGGTGTTCAGTTTACTTCTCGCTTTTGGAGAGCCTTTTGCAAATCCCTCAACATTACCTTGGATTTTACTGCTTTTTAACATCCTCAATCCAATGGTCAGACTGAGAGGGATAATCAGGAGTTAGAGGTCTTGGGTCATCATGATGATTGGGCATCACTACTCCCGTGGGCAGAGTTCTCTCGCAATAATCATGTAAACGTCAGTTCTCAGAAGACACTCTTTGTCACTATTTATGGAAGACATCCTCAGCTCCCTCTTCCTAGGACCTGTTCTTCTGACATCCCAGCTTTGGCTACCGTTCAAGAATCATTCAATTCCATGTGGGTTGACGTTCATGATTCCCTCCAGACAGCTACCAACAAATTCAAGGGTTTTGCTGACTGTCGCAGGCGTAAGTCGCCTCCTCTACAGCCAGGAGACAAAGTCTGGCTTTCCACCAGAAACATCAGACTCCGGGTTCCTTGTCTGAAATTTGCCCCCTAGATTCATTGGTCCTTACAATATAATTTCAAAGCTGAATCCTGTTTGTTTTAAACTCAAGATCCCTAAAAGCCTCAGGATCTCAAATTCCTTTCATGTTCATGTGCGAGAGATCCAAGATGGCCGCATGAGCCTGGACCTCTGCACCTCCCCAGACCAACGGCTCCCACAGCACCTTACCGCACGCCTCATAACCACTCGCAATGAGGGGATCGTTCCCCCTAACAGCCAGAGAACACCCCCGGATGAACAATTCGGCGGTTCTGGCGAGACCTAGGGCCGCATTTCAAAGCCTCCACCCGGGCCGGGTGCACCAAGATGACCGCCGCGGCCGCCTGCTGGAACTCAGCCTCATGGTCCCAGCATGGAAGGAGCCCCAGAACACAGGCAAGTGCTCACCCCAGCCACTTTGATCTACACCCCAGTCACTCATGGGAGCTGCCAGCAGGCTATGACACCCTCTCCCACTTCCATGGAATCCCTCATTGGCCGTACACTAAGTGACCAGGCTTTCTCCCCTGCGGGGCCTAATGTGCCTTACTACACTGACTTTACCACCCCAGGCCTTCCTCCCCAGGATCACAGCTTTAATGCAGTGGATCTCTATCACAAATTGTCAGCCCTCCTGAAAAGGGGATTGGCGACTACAGCAGCCAAAATTACAGGGGACATAAAATCAGATCTGCAAAACATAGGATCCCGGATGGAAGCAATTGAAAATAAACTGTAACAAACTGCAGCAGTTTCTAACCAAAACTCAGATCTGATCCAAACCCTCCATGATCAACTAGACACAGCCTTATCGCGCATAGATGACCTTGAAAACAGATCCAGATGGTACAACTTCAGGATCAGGGGCCTACCAGAGACAATTACGGATGTCACAGCGGCAACCCAAGACCTAATAAAAACCCTGATTCCGAACACTCAGCAACATCGTCTAGAGCTAGATAGGGCCCACAGAGCCCTGGGACCCCCCAGAAAGGATGGCTTCCCCAGAGACAAGTCAAACCCCACTACTATGCAGTAAAAGAAGCGGTCATGAAGCAAGCCTGCGCCATGCCCCAGGTAACCTGCCAAGGCCACTCAGTACAGATTTTCGCTGATTTATCACCTTCCACAGTCCAACGCAGGTGTGCCCTGAAGCCTTTACTGTCTGCTCTGGCCCAGAAGGGCATCAAATACAAGTGGTCATTCCCTTTTGCAGTGAAGTTCTCCTACAAAGGCCAAAACCAGGCCTTCTCCAACTTCCCAGCAGGAGATAAACTCCTATTAAGCCTGAAAAAAAATCCCAAGAATCAGACATGGAAACGTCTGCCTCCTTCTCAGGATCCACCCTTCGACCTCCCCCTCCTGAACAAGGTGAAGGCATGAAGATCTGCGAACAATGGCCACCCCTGAACACCCTCCCCCCGTAAACTCCTGGATCTTCTACCTTTTCTAACCTAATGTTAGATCATTTGACACTTGAGTTTGGTTAATCCCCCAGTTTGGGGTTCTTGACCCCTTTACCCCTTCTATGGTCCTAAATATGTTGGCCAGTTCATCGTGTGCTTCCCACAGCTGGTATCTTCATAGCCAACTCTTTGAAAATTGAAGGGCAGAATCACCTTGCAGAACTGATTGTTGTTCACACTGTTGACTTATTGTCCAGCTTCCTGATATACCTGGACCACACTCCCCCCCTCCCTCCCTTATCTTCCCTCTTCCTTCCACTCACCCCCTCCTATCCTTTTCCCTCCCCACCTCCCCCCCTTTCATTTACCTAACTCCATACCATCTCCCCCTCCCCTCCATCTTTACATTTATATATGTGTCAAGGGTAGGGAGAATCCCTTCGGGGATAAGCCTCAGGGTCAATATACTTCCTATTACTTTACTCTTATGAGAAGTTGCTGTTATTGGTATGGCTTCTGCCTTTTTGTGGTTATTTTTTGACACAGCTATAATGTTGTTTTTTGAATGGGCGCCCTGGTCTGGGGTGGTACCCATGTGCCTCCTCCTATTCCTTGGATTCCCTCAGGTCTACGGTGGATAGGAAATCCAAGACTATCTAGCTCGGATGTCCTACCTTTTTTTTGTGTGAGATGGCTCCCAGGGATCTCTTCTCCCCCTGGGGACAATTACCTGCCTAGGGAGAAGCCACCCCCTCCTACTTTCCTTTTTTCTGTGTCTCTCTTTCCCTCTCCTGTCTATCATGCATCTTCTAATTAGATTGTCTCCTGCAGATAGTCATTGCACCTGGCTCGCTATTTGCGCTGGACTCCAAATGCTCCGACTGACAACTCCATACGCATATACTGGAGAAGACTCCATACGGTAAGTGACGATGGATACATCCGCACCCCTCACCTCTGTTCCCATGGCTAACGCCACACAGAACACCCTAAGGGTCACCTCCCACAACGTGCAGTGGATAATCTCCCCTCTCAAACGTAGGAAAGTTTTTGACTCCTATAAATCTAATAACCTGGATATAATTATGCTCCAGGAGACTCCTTTTCCGGTTTGGTACAGTCCTACATTTCTACATGCACACTTCCCTAGATTTTTCCTAGCAAATGCAGAAAATAAAACCAAAGGGGTAGCCATCATCTTTTCAAAATCATGCAAGTTTAACTGGATCTCAGAAACTAAAGACCCAGACGGTAGGTTCCTTTTAGTTAAGGGAACGATTGAAGGACAAATGTATTCCCTGGTGTCCTATTATACCCCTAACAAGGGACAGGTGGCATTCTTCTCACGTCTCTTTGACACCCTTAACCCCATGTTGGAAGGCACAGTCATCTGAGGGGGTGACTCCAATGTCGCCTTTGATCAGGGAGTAGATAAATCTAAGCCACTCAGAGCCCAGCTGACCCACCCACCCAAAGTAAGCCACAAAATAGGGAAACTAATACACACACAGGGACTAGCTGACGTCTGGAGAGAACTAAATCCCTCAACAAGAGACTTCACGCACTACTCTTCCCCACACAACACATATGCCAGGATTGACCATATTCTGATTCCCTCACATGCTATCCCACATGACTTAAACTCCCACATTAGAGACACGGTCCTGTCGGACCACTTACTAGTGATAATGACCATTCGCCTTCTCTCTCCAAAGCCTGGACAGAGGCACTGGAAACTGAATGAGTCCCCCCTCTCTAATCCAATCAGTCACCATGATTGAGAACTCACTACAGGAATACTTTAAATTTAACAATATTGAGGAAACCTCGGCGGAGACCTTGTGGGCAGCCCACAAGGTCTTCATCAGGGGGAAGATCATTCGAATGACCGCTCAAATTAAATGGAAGAGAATAGCGGAAATTGAGAAATTAGAAAGAGAATATACATCACTACGAGCCCAACACAAAAAGAAACCCTCAGCTACTACAATAGTCCAACTTGATAAAGCCCGGCTAGAACTTAACTTGGCTTTCATAGCATGAGCAGAAAAATACTTTCACTGGAATAAAAACAAATTTTATTCACAGAAAGACAAGATAGGCCCCATGCTAGCGTACAAATTGTCTCCCTGATTACAGCTCCATGTAATGCCAAAGATCAGAATTCCCAGACACGGACCCATGGCTAACCCCACAAAAATTTTAGAGGCATTTCAGGATTTTTATGCCAAACTGTATAGGGCCCATCCCTCAAATAATAACCAAGCCATTAATCGGTTCCTGGATAATCTGCCCATGCCTGCCTTATCCCCCGAACATAAAGATATTCTGGAAGCTCCCTTTACCGAGGAGGAGGTACTAGGTGTCATTGGAGACCTTAAAAGCCCGGGCCGCACGGCCCATCCAATCCATACTATAAAGCATTCCCTAACATCTTAGCTCCCCATCTAGCAAAATTTCTTAATGCCAAGACTCGGGGCGATCCATTGGACACACAACTTAATACAGCATACATTGCTGTAATACTCAAGCCGGATAAAAATCTAGAGGAAGTCAGCAACTATTGCCCGCTATCCCTTATCAATAGTGATCTGAAAATACTGACCAAAATCCTAGCCAACCGATTCTCATCCTTCATTAACACCTACATTCACAAAGATCAAGTTGGTTTCATCCCAGGCAGCCAGGGCCCAGACCAAATTAGGAAAGCTATTTATATAGTATCCATACTCCAGACTAATTGGGAAGGGGACCCTAAGCAATCAGACATGCGTCTTTCTTTAGACCTAAAAAAAGCCTTTGATTCGGTTTCCTAGCCTTATATCTTTAACCTCCTAGAGCGATGGGGCTTTGGCGACCGGATCATGAGCTTGATTCGAGCTCTCTATTCTCAACCACAGGCACGTGTTCGCCTCCAGGGATACTATTCTAAACCAATACATATTGCAAGAGGCACCAGGCAAGGATGCCCACTCTCACCGCAAATGTTCGCCTTGGCAATTGAAACCCTCACCATTGCAATTCGTCAAAACCCAAACATAAAAAGGGGTGTCATGTGGCTCCCAAACTCATAAATGCGGTCTTTATGCGGATGCGAATGACATCCTACTATTCCCCACCTCCCCTATCACATTGCTTCCTAACTTATGCCAGACATTAGATGAATTCTACGACATATCCGGCCTCCGGGTTAACTATTCCAAGTCCCAATCGTTGAACGTATCCCTACAGCTAGACACAGTTACCCTCTTGCAGCAATCCTTCAAATTTGAATGGAGTGGGTCTTCCAAATACCTTGGAATTAACTTAATACCTAAGACGGAGTCCCTCTATGTCAGTAATTACCCTATTATGTTCCGTAAATTTGAATTAGATCTTAAGGCTTGGTCCAAACATAACCTATCCTGGATAGGACGGATAAACTCCATAAAGATGACACTACTCCCCAAACTGATATGTAAACAGAAAAGAAAAAACTCTAACACTGCGCTTACCCAACGACTCAGTAGCTCACACAACAAATAAAGGATTTTGTTTAAAATTACAGGTGCACAAACTTTTTATATTTTTTATTTTTTATTTTATTTTTTATTTATTTTTTATTTTATATTTTTTATATTTTTATTTATTTTATTTATTATTCTTTATTTTTTATTTTATTTATTTATTTAATTTTTATTTTTTATTTTTTATTTTTATTTTATTTTATTTCATTTAATTTATTTTATTTTGCTTTATTTATTTATTTTTTGTTTTTTATTTATTTATTTGTTATTTTTTATTTTTTTATTTTTTATTTAATTTTTTATTTTTCTATTTTATTTTATTTTATTTTTCTTTAGCAATCCTCTAATAGCACTATGTGTTCACTATTACACTATCGCGATACAGTTTCTCTTTATTCATTCTTTATTCATTTATTTTTCCCTTTTTATTTCTTATTGCACTTGCATCTTATAGCGGAGATATGCAGGGAGAATTGACACTGATACACCACTGAACATTTTACTATCTGTGGTTTTATTAGTTGTCTATTTACATTTGGGTCTCAACATCGTAATTGGACTACCCCCATGTTGCGCCGTTACGTCAGATCGTAGCTGATGTCATCGCGCACAGTGGATCGCCACACGGAGGCTTGGGACGCATGCCCGAGACCTCGTCTGTGTTTAGCGCTCCAGGAGATGGGAAGTAACGTGCGCTCATCCTAAAGACGCGGTGACGTCGGGTCACGTGGTTCCTATTCTCAAATGTAGGCTCCATACTATGAGGAATTCAGAATCCATCGAGATTACATCAGTCCATTCCCTTTGTTTATTGTTAGTTTCTTTTTCATTCAGTGGCAGTTAGAAGTGGTTAACACATAAGATTGCATTTATTAGACATTTATATGAAATTTAGCAAATAGAAGTAGGATGTTGGAACGCACATGGATACACCATAATGAGGCTTGGAACACACGCGGGTCCGCCATTTTGGCCGAACCCGGAAGTGCAGGATAATTGTTGATACGAGCTGGATTCTCATCAAGGGGGCCACAGTATCTATATTAAGGGGTATGGCAGCAGTGGGTGAGTACCCCAGATGAAGTCTTGTAAGACGAAACGCATCGGGAGACTCCACTGTCTGCCATAATTTTATATGAAGCGCTTTTTTACTACAGAAATGTAAGTTGTTTACCTATTTTTAAATAAATTTGTTTTACAAACGGTATTATGCTATGTGGCCCCTTTTTATTTCATATGGGCTATTCCCCTGAGACGGTCCATTGGACGGTTGCCATCCATTATAAAGAGGGTTCTCTTACGGTTCTGGACAAGTTTGGAGTTCTACTGTCATCCTGTTGAGAGGTCCCCTCCTTTTATTACCTGTTGGTGATACAAGCCTGGTTGACTCATTGAGCATATGTTCCTATGAGTCCAACCCCTCTGGTAAGCCTTCAATTTTTCCGTGTGGAGGGTTCATCACACTCACTTCTTCGCATGAGTTATCCACGTGGTGATTAGGAAGTTGCATGCAACCATTGGATTATGAATAATTTTCCGCATTTAAAGTGACATCTGAAGATTACCAGAGACTGTGTTTTTGTGCACTAAGAATTGATTAAGACTTTTTTCTTTCCTTTTCAAACTCTTGTTATGTATATGTAATATCATAAGCTTGCACTACTCCCCAAACTGCTCTACCTGTTTCGCTCCCTTCCCATCCAAATCAAAAGGGACCACATTCGATCCTTTCAAAGCATGTTACTGAAATTCACCTGGGGAAAGGGCGGATACAGAATTCCGCAATGCACCCTGTATTGTCATAGGAAAAGGGGGGGCTTAGGCCTACCCCAATGATACCAATACTATTTAGCAGCCAAGCTTGCCCAACTTTCAATAATATATTCCAAATTTGAAAAACCGGACTGGGTTCAAATAAAAAGACAAGCAGTTTCCCACCACACCTTGGACTTTTTTCTATGGTGTCCCCCAAAAACCCACCCTCCAATAATGGCTCCGACCTTATCTCACTCCTTAGCCCTGTGGGACACTTTACGCAAGTCGACGGCCCTGACCTCAATGAGCAAGCCGCTGTCCCATTTATTTAATAACCCTGACTTCCCTCCAGGCATGAACATATTAGCATTTAAATGGTGGCTAGACAATGGACTGTACCAAATCGGACATTTCTACACCTCCACGGGTCCTCTTTCCGTCAATCCTTGTGTCAATAAGTTGGACCTACCCACCTCAGAACACTTCAGATTCTGACAAATTTCACACTTTTTACGCTCAGTCTGAACGAATAAACCACTTCCACCTAGGTTCACTGCGTATGAACGCTGGCGTGGACAGGGCATGGAACAGAGGGGAGGGATCTCAATCATCTACTCGTCATTTGTTCTCCCTACCTTCAAATCCCCTTTCATGACTTCCTGGGAGTCGGATCTCCGATTCCACTGGGACCTGGAGAGCTGGCAGACAGCTTGTTTTAAATCCTTCAAGGGCATTCTAAATACATCCCTCACAGAAGCCAGTCTGAAATTAATTTCTAGATGGCATTACACACCCTTCAGATTTGCCTTTATGTAACCCTCGGCAGACCCTCTATGCTTTAGAGGTTTCCAATTTTCGGGAACGATGGCCCAAGATGGAGGAAAATTTTCAACATTGCCGACAAGCTCGCTGGTTGCCAGATCCCCAGGACCTCGATGGTGGCCCCCCTCAATGCCGTGATTCCAAAGATCCCTGCTTCTACTCGAAGGCTAATCCACTTTTTTCTAGTAGGAGCTAAACTTACAGTGACCAAGGCATGGAAACAACCAAAACTCTGGGTAAAGGCTGCACACAGGAAAATCTCCTGGATAATGTCTCAGGAAAAGTTATTCAGTATATTATCAGACACAATCCACAAATTTAAAGCCACCTGGGAGCCCTGGGCTCAGCACGTATGCATCTCCCTTCTCCCTAGTGCTAAGCCAGACTGAACTGTACCTGAACCCTGCTGATAGACAAATTCAAATCTCTCTACTTTCTCTTTCTCTTCTTCTTCCTTTCCTCCTATTACCTATTCTATCCCATTCACCCCATATCATAACACCCAAACGGTTTGGGTTATAGAGGTTGTTACAAAAACCAAAGTTACAGTTATTTTCTACCTATGAGAGAAGCCATTATATTAAATATTTACTACTGTTCTGTGGTGGGATGGGGGTTAGAGTTGGGGGTTAGAGACTCCCCTTCCGGCACAGCTTGATCCCCATGGGGGTGCTGGGTGCAGAGGGGGTCTCCCCCAGACCGACCCGATCTTTCTACAAAGTATGTTTTGACGTAACTCAGAGGCCCCAAACAGCCCACAGGTCGTTGCCAGCTAGTTTATAGGGCTTCATTATTTATTTTGTTGCTATGCTTTTTGATGATCATTTCTCTGAAACGTTCTTCATATGGCTCTCTGATTTCACACTAGCTCCATCGGAGCTACGTACTTATTGTGTCATATTGTATCTCTTCTATTTCCCTTATGCCCTTCTTGTATATGACTTTTACACCTCAAAATAAAACATTTTGAAGTAAAAGAAAAAACTCCTTTCATGTATCACTTCTGAAACCTCTAGTTCTCAATAAGTTCTCTCGTCCTCTCCCTACCTTGGCTCCATTCTCTGAGGAGGATCAGGAGTTCAGGGTTAGTACGGGGTTAGTCAAATTTTGGATTCTCGCTTCTGTAAAGGTGTTCTTCAATATCTGAGGAGAGTTCTTGGATTCCTGCATCTGAAATCTTCGCAGCTAGTTTTCTGAGGAAGTTGCATTTGAAGTTCCCCTCCAAGACTGGTCCCAGGGGGAGGGGGAGGCCTCGTAAGAGGGGGGTACTGTCATGAATCGCAAGTAATACCTTCATGCCCTGCTTTCCTGAATCACCCAGAGTTCCATCCGCAGCAGTCAGCCATAGGGTCCACTACCTTAGCGGTGCACTCCTGACCCCAATGGTGTGCATCTATCACCCGGCCTCAGGTGATCTGACACATGCACTGCAGTATCAGCTGCTCATCTTTGTTTGGGAACAATAATGGCCTTTGCCTTTGCAATGTGTGTTGCCATGGTCACTAGTGATGAGCAAGCTGAACATAGTTTGGTTTGCTGTGATTCTGCTAAACAATTAGAAAAATCTGCAAACCCTGAACAGAACACCCAACCCAACTGAAGTCTATAGAGGCCAAATCTTGTATTTCAGTCACCAACAGCTCCAGATCTCATACTAACAATCAGGAACTGGGAAGATCTGCTCCCGATCACATGATGACTGTGATTACCTGTAATAAAAATAATGATAATAAACACAATATAAAACAGCTAGATCAGGGCTTAATCTAGATTAGGGTTAATCTAGGCATCAAGGTCAGGGTAGGTGTCAAAGGTCATGGTCAGTATGTTTAAGTTTTTTTTTTTGCAATTACTTAATAACCAGCATGGCATGTTAACGCCGTTCCTGTCCAGGTCATTTTCCAGGTCATGCAAAACTATCCTAATGAAGCATGTACCAGGTGTGCCCAGAACTGCTTGGTTAGCTACAGAGGAACACCAAACACATGTAAGTGAAAATATAATAATCTATTAAAGTAAGTGAACAATATAAGTACAACCACCTCCAATATGACACAGTGCAATAACCAACCAACAGACAGAGACCCACAAATAACAACAGACAGATAAGTACAATAAATGGGATATACCAGAATCAAACAATGGCCAGGCCAGGGTCATACACAGCAGATCAGCAGATGGACAGGGGATGTTCCAGAAACGTAAACATAAGCCAGGCCAAGGTCATACAAAGGGAGATCAGCAGATGGGGTAAGGAACACAGGATAGGGAGAGGATGGACGGATCAGACTGCAGGGCAGGGATGCAAGGTAACAGGTAGGACAGGATAGGGATCAGGACAGGGAGACAGGATCAGATACACGGGTCACAGGTTCAGGACACAGGAACAGGTTCAGAATCAGGATCAGATAACAAGCTAGCAGGTCAGGGCGCAAAGACGAAACCAAGGCAAACATGTGAGTGCTTGCCTTGGATTTATATGCTTGTAATTGGCCTCAAGTGACACCTGATTGTAGGAAATACTGTCTGCTCCACACTGCCAGGATCCATCTGCTGGTGGACACCAGTACTGCGGCCCAAAGATGACATAACATAAGCAGGAAAAAGCTCTCCTGACAGTTCCAAACTGCCAGGAGACACCTGCTGGTGGACCTCAGTACTGCACGCCAAATGACAGATATTAATAGCGGATGGAACTTTTCCTGACAGAAGCTTTCTTTTGGTGATATTTATTTTGTTGGTGGCCATACTTACAATAATACCCCACTTCTGCCCTGGCATTCAATGCTACATGCTCTACAACCAGACCTAAGATTTTCCATCTGCAATGCCTGGCGGTCTGGGAGTTGCTACTGGGCAGCTTTTGTGTGGGTCAGCCTCGGTGTGGGAGTGCATGGGTGCCCCCTCCATCTGGCAAAAGTGAAACTGGTTTTTAAATGTTGCACACCTGTAACAATTATTGATCATCATGTATGAAACAAAAAGTATGTGACCCTCTCCCACTATACCCTTGAAGAAAAGATTGATCTCTTCCTGAAAGGTGTCGGGATGGAGAGGAGATATGTCAATAAATTTATGTACAAGTTTCATGCAACTCCAGCCGTTTATGTATCGTTGATGTTAACCATTTGTATGATCTACCAATTTTAATGTGTAATATAATATATTTTTTTATATATTCTACTTGTTTTCTAAGTTGCCTTAAAAGTCCCATTCATTTTTTGGGGGGTTAGCATTTTCTTTATATATAATTGGGGATGCTGGCAACTACTATACGGCCCTCTCTCGTGGCTCTTTTTATTTATAATAATACCCCAAAACACATTCTTCTACTCCTCCCAAGTATTTGGATATCACATATATACTACATGTACCACATGTGTTAGACTTTTTACACTGCCTAGATGCATAGAGGGGCCCAAAATCCAATCAGCACCCTCATGCTTCAGACTTCTTGACTGCCTGTAATAATTCTTGAATCCCTGAAGTGCCAGGACAGGAGAAACACCCACAAATGACAACATTTTGCAAAGTAGGCCTTTAATTAGAGGCATGGCGAATCTTTTAAAGAACACATTTTTTTGCCACAAGTTTTTGGAAAATAAGGAAATAAAATGAATTTTTTTTTTTTTTTACACACTGTCAATTAATAAGATATTTCTCACACAATGAATGGGCATATTTAGAATTACACCCCAAAACACTCTTTGCTATTCCTCTCGACTGTGGGCCCAAAATCCAAGGATTACTTTTAGGCTTTCAAGGGGCATAAATTACACATCTAATTTCCTAACTAATTTACTACCACATTGTGGAGGATCTGGAGCATAAACCGCCTAGGTTATTTTTATGAAGCATGAAGAGTCTTGAAGATTTACGTTTTCTGCCACAAATTTTTGGAAAATGCAGAAAGAAAATATAAATTAGTTTTTTTACACAACGTTATAAATGAATAAGATATTTATACCACACAAAATGGGCATACTTATAATACATAGAATTACACCCTAAAACACATTCTGGTACTCCTGTCAAGTATGAAGCTACCACATATGTGCGTTTAGCTGCATGGAGGCACCCAAAATCCAAGGAGCACCTTCAGTCTTGCAAGGGGCATAAATTACGCATCTAATTTCCTGACTAACCCTCACATTTTGGAGGCCCTGGAGTACCATCCACAAAATGACAGATTTTGGAGACTAAAGGCCCCAAGGTATTTTTTAAGAGGCTTGGTGAGTCTTTTGAAGATTTCATTTTTTTGCCACAAGTTTTTGGAAAATGTGTAAGGAAAATGTCTTTTTAACACAAAGTTGTGAATTTTAAGATTTTTCTCACACAGCATGTGCATACTCAGAATTTCACCTCAAAACTCATTTTGATACTCCTCCCAAGTATGGGGATACTACATGTGTGAGACTTTTGCAAAGTATGGACTGATTATGTACTGGATATTTTATAATTGTATCCTAAAATTCAACTAACATCTAACTAAAAATGTTCCGTAATGCTCGCCGCTGTACTAGTGGTCAGGGAATAAAGCTTAGTGTAGCATCACCTATAGCAGTCCTCTTTCTTATGAGCCAAGCAAACCTAGCCTACTTGTACATGGCTACCCCCCAGGAATTCCACATTCGCTGGCCAGGAAGTACAGGAGGCTGGACAAAGGGTGAACAAAATAGTTCCTGTGGTTCCACAAGTGCAGTTGTCCACAAAAGGTCAGCTGAGACTGGTGTCTTACAGGAAATTAGTCATTGGGATGTGCAGATGGGCAGCATGCAAAGGCATGGTCAGTAAACAGGAAAAGGATTGGACCAGGCAGCAGGCAGAAACGTGGTCAATAAACAGGCAAAGACAACACTGTTCTGATGTGGCAGTGATCAGGAACACTGATGCTGATGTGATGGTGATCAGGAACAGTGCTGCTGGCTGCACTGGTCTGGTCACATGGTCTCTGGCGTGGCAGCAGTTGGGAGCACTGTTGATGGCTTACACTGGTTTGTTAACACTGTGATTGGTGTGACGGTGATCAGCAACACTGTTGCTTACTTACACTGGTCTAGTGACACTGGGACTGGTGTGGCAGTGATCAGGAACAGTGTTGCTGGCTGCACTACTCTGGTGTCACTGGCACTGGTGTGGCTGCGATCAGGAACACTGTTGCTGGTTTACACTGGCCTGGCAACCCAGGAACTGGCATGGTAGCAATCAGGGACACTGTTGCTGGCTTACACTGGTCTCGTGATACTACGACTGGTGTGACAGCGATCAGAAACACTGTTGCTGGCTTGCACTAGTTTTGGTCCCTAGCATTGGTGTTGCGGTAATCGGGAATGCTGTTGTTGACTGCTAGTGTGGTAGCAATCAGGAACACTGTCGATGGTTTACACTGGTCTGGTGACACTGGGACTTCTGTGGTGGAGATCAGAAACATTGTTAATGGCTTACACTGGTCTTGTGACACTGTTTTGATGCAGCAGGTATCAGGAACCTGGTTGCTGTCTTGAACTTGTCTGGGGACACTGGAACTGGTGTGGCAGCGATCAGAAACTCTGCGGCTGGCTTACATTGGTCTTGTGACACTGTACTGATGCAGCAGTAATCAGGAACACTGTTGGTTTCTTGCACTGGCCTGGGGACATTGGGACTGGTGTGGCAGTGATCAGGAACCCTGTTGATGGCTTACAGAGGTCTGGTGACACTGGGACTGGTATGGTGGTAATCAGGAACACTGTTGCTGGCTGCATGGTCTGGCGACAGTGTGACTGGTGTGACAGTGATCAGGGACACTGGTGGTCTGGTGTGGTGGTGATTAGGAACACTGTGGTTTGCTGTACTTGTATGTTGAAACCATAGTGGTATGGCTAGTGATCATGGATGCTGACTGGCTGAACTGGCATATAGTGTCACCAAAACAGTATGCCAATGTCTCTGGTCACTAGTCACCCCAGTACAGTGTCACCATACCAGTGTAGCCAGTCACAGTTTCATAAAGCCTAAACCACACATAGCATAATACAACTTCACAATATCTTAATGAATAAAAATAAAATATACTCACATCAAACTAGTGTACACATGCACTATATGATAGAGCATGTAATTAGCAGGAATCCACTCTTCGCTTTCCCTGCAGCTTGCTGCTATCCCAATTTACTTCCATTCCTCAGCGTGGGTCAGTTTATCTCTCTATGTCTGTAGCCACACAGGATCCTGAATGTGATCCATAGGGCAGAGTCTGGCAACACGTCTAGGACTTAGTGTGGGATAGAGCCGAGCTGCAGGGAAAGGGGAGAGTGGATTCCTGCTAATTATATGCTATGTCTTATAGTGCTTGTGTGCACTAGTTTGAAGTGAGTGCCTTTTTATTTTATGCAATAACATATTGTGAAGTTTTATTACACTGTGATTTTGTTTTATTTTTGGATGGCATGTGAGTAATATGCTAATGGCAGTGTTGTCACAAGTTCATTATGAGGATTTTATGTTCCCAGGATTGAAATCTAACATTAGAAGATTCCTAACAAAAAATCACAGTTGTCTGATAGAGGCAAAAGAGAGGGTGAGTGATATTACAATCCAATAGGTGGAGGTATTCACGTATGTTAATTGGAGGATAAATAAAAGGTTTATGATTTGAAAGAGGAGTAATGGTTACTACTGGAAGCTTTTCACTGTTATGAAGAAGGTTTTTCTCTATGCTTTTAGAATGTATATTCTGTTAAAATCTTTGTTGCAATTTGGGAGTTTGATATATTTTTACTACACTGTATTCATCTTTTTTTTGTGTTCACGGTTAATTATGTACAGACACTGGTCAAACGCTGCATCAGCAACAAAGGAAATAGCCTGCCCTATTCACACAGAACAAATGGTTATGTACTTACACTGGGCTTATTTCTATGCAAATTTTATATAAATACACCTCAAAGTAGTTGCATTGATGTGTATACCTTGAGGGAAAAAAGTATTTGATCCCCTGCTGATTTTGTACGTTTCCCCACTGACAAAGAAATGATCAGTCTATATTTTTAAGGGTAGGTTTATTTTAACAGTGAAAGACAGAATAACAACAAAAATATCCAGAAGAACACATTTCAAAAAAGTTATAAATTCATTTGCATTTGGTGCCTTCTATACAGGTAATGAGCTGAGATTAGGAGCACTCTCTGAAAGAGCAAGACCATCGCCACGCAGCTTGGTGAGAGGGTGACAACAGTTGGTGCAATTATTCGCAATTGGAAGAAACACAAAATAACTGTCAATCTCCCTCGGTCTGGGGCTCCATGCAAGATCTCACCTCGTGGAGTTTCAACGAGCATGAGAACAGTGAGGAATCAGCCCAGATCTACACGGAGAATCTTCCCAATGATCTCAAGGCAGCTGGGACCATAGGCACCAAGAAAACAATTGGTAACAAACTACGCCGTCAAGGACTGAAATCCTGCAGTGCCCACAAGGTCCCCCTGCTCAAGAAAGCACATGTACAGGCCCTTCTGAAGTTTGCTAATGAACATCTGAATGATTCAGAGGAGAACTGGGTGAAAGTGTTATGGTCAGATGAGACCAAAATCTAGCTCTTTGGCATCAACTCAACTCGCCATGTTTGGAGAAGGAATGCTGTCTATAACCCCAAGAACACCATCCCCACTGTCAAACATGGAGGTGGAAACATTATGCTTTGGGGGTGTTTTTCTGCTAAGGGGACAGGATAACCTCACTGCATCAAAGGGACGATGGATGGGGCCGTGTACCATCAAATCTTGGATGAGAACCTCCTTCCCTCAGCCAGGGCATTTAAAATGGGTCACGGTGGATGGATATTCCAGAATGACAATGACCCAAAACACACGGCCAAGGCAACAAAGTAGTGGCTCAGGAAGAAGCACATTAAGGTCCTGGAGTGGCTTAGCCAGTCTCCGGACCTTAATCCCATAGAAAATATGTGGAGGGAGCTGAAGGTTCGAGCTACCAAACATAAGCCTAGAAACCTTAATGACTTGGAGAAGATCTGCAAAGAGAGTGGGACAAGATCCCTCCTGACATGTGTGCAAACCTGGTGGCCAACTACAAGAAATGTCTGACCAACAAGGGTTTTGCCACCAAGTACTGAGTCATGTTTTGCGAAGGGGTCAATTACTTATTTCACTCATTAAAATGCAATTGAATTCATTTGATTGGGGATCAAATACTTATTTCACTCATTACAATACAAATCAATTTATAACTTTTTTGAAATGCGTTTTTCTGGATACTTTTGTTGTTATTCTGTCTCTGACTGTTAAAATAAACCTACCATTAAAATTATAGACTGATTATTTCTTTTTCAGTGGGCAAATTTACTAAATCAGTAGGGGATCAAAATTGAAGATTGAAGGGGAATTCCATGCAAAGTACAAACAAAATTGTATGGGAGTGCAGAGCTGACATTAGACCCCTGATTATTCCTCATAGAAAATCAATTACACTATACTATCAAATAGGGGGCTTATCAGCCCCCCCTGTGATAGCAATAGAGTTATGTAAATAAGAAAATAGAAAACATTTTAAAAAATAAAGTTTAATGCATTTAAAAAAAAATGAAATCTCCTCCCCTCACATACATGCACATATGAACACAATTGCATGCGCTGAGTATACCTGCATATGAAAACTATGGTTGCGCCACACATATTATGCATCACCATATTGGCCAAAATTAGAGCAATAGTTCTAGGGCCATCATTTACTGTTATACTCGAAATTAATGAGCTGTAAAAGCTTTTAAAGTATAATTTATGGATAATTTCGGGTAATGTAAAAAGGCAATTAAACAAACTTGGCCTAATAAATTTGAGTCCTTCAAGTAACATAGGTTCAAATCCCTCTTATTGGCATTACGGGGAACTACAATTTATGATTTACACTGCAGCGTCAACTAATATAGCCAACACTTACCTTTTGCAACCAATTGCAATTTAGTTTAATAGAGTCAGAAAATAACATGATGGAGCATCAAGCCTTTTTTTGCATAAGTCAAAAAATAGCAGAGTGAAAACATGCATTAAAAAGATTTCTTCTATGGAAACAACCTCAGGGGCTTTTAACAATTTGGGAGATATTGTTAAAGCTGAAGAACACTTTATACAATCACTGCCACCTGCAACTGCAGTCATACATCTACAAGTTATTGCATGTATTGCTTGAGTATATGAACTCCTAGAAAATCTGTGCAGATTTACAACTGTGATGTAAACCCTAATATGATAAACACAGTGTAGGAGAGTGTGATCTAACATAGAAAGTACCATGCTTCCCACAATACTCTACCGGTAGTTGCTTTTATTATGATTTATAAATGTATTGATAACTGTGTTAGCTCTGTGGCTTTGAGACCCCAATATTATGACCATCCAATTCATGGAGTTTATATGATTCCTTCCCGATAATCTATTTTTTCCACTTTGTAAAACATTCTTGTGCAACAGTGGAATGTACTGCAGATTAATGTATGCTTGGTTAAATAGAATGCGGTATAATGCTATGTAAGGGCCATGTCAAACTACCAACATAGTAGCAGAGATTTGTAGCAGCTACAATCTCTGCATGTTTTCTTTAGGGATTTGTAGCAAATTAGGCTTTGCTTGCACTTGCATTTTTACCACCCCACCCACTCCCCCTGAAGCTGCAAAGGCAGCAAACGGTGTTGTAAACATGCTGTGGTGCTTTCCAATAAGTTGAGGCATAAATGATGCTCCCTTTCCTGTTGCGTTCGGTGGACAGTACTGCCCGTCGAATGGAACCTGTTCACCTGAATGGAGCCACACCGCAACTGCACCACAACCATATGCAATATATCCAGCTGCAGTGCAGCTGTACAGGTTTTTTAAGATTTAAAAGTGATGAGGAGGTGACATAATGCCTCCTTATCACCTGTCAAATGCCCTTGGATGAGAAATCCACCAGGAAATGCTTGTCAGCTGGCACTGTAGTGTAAACTAACCCTTACAGCATTGCTCATATAGCTGACTAGGTGTTGCCACCAATAGCTGCTACAAAATCACTAATATAGCCTAAATTTAAGAATATCTAAAGATTAAAAAAATAACATATGGCATCTTACCAGTCCTTGGATGTAGTGTCTGCATTAGTTTTCAGTTGTCATGCTTTTTTCCCAATATATTTATTTGGTGATTTTGCCAGCAACACACTTCCTGTCCTTCGGTGACAACATTCACTTACTGTAGTGTATCAATGGAGGAGTGGCTTTGTCATCCTGGGGCAGAAAATGTTTTAGGACCACAGAATCCTTCCTACTCACTTCATCTTTATAACAAAGGAGGATATCTTCTGTAGTCCACAGAGACAGCTACGAACAATGCAATTTATAAGACAGCAATACAAGCAGGGCGTACAAAAAATTATCAGCTGAAAAGATTTATGGCAGGATCAATAGATATTTGTTTGCACTTATCAAACAGATATATTAAATCTCCTTCAATTATACATTTAACAGATCAAAAGGAGGAAATAAAAAAAATATATATAATTATGCTAAATCGCTCGTCCAAAAGTCAGAACAAACTTCTGTTGCGCTAAGTTTTGTGAATTAAAATTTGTGTGGGTGTTTGTTTACAAATGATTTATTGTTTTAAATACACTAAGTCTATATTAATAGATGATGATGGCATGTCCACATTAAACTAATGCAAGCCACGGGATAATTCAAGTTATATACAGATACAGTGCATCTACTAAAAATGGTCATGGAAACTAGGCAATGTGCCTATTTTAACTAACAGATGTTCTTACAAGCTGCTCAATGAGCAGATGCAAGTGTATAAAAATGATGTTAGCCTTATGAAAATGGTGTTAGAGGCATTTTTCTTTTTATAGAATATTTCCTTGAGTACAACAGTCTCCTTTTTAGTAAAAGTTGCTGTTTTCACTGATCTTTAATAGGATTTTCTGGAACCTTGGGACCATGGCACCAAAAAGCCAGAGAAGCATTAAACAGATTTACGTTCCAAAAGTACTGAAAATAAATTTAAAGCAAACATATCACCATGCAAATCTGTTTTCCCTATATAATTACACTGCAAATACATAAAATAACATTAGCTATATGAAATTATTATCTTTTAAATGAAATTAGGTTTTATTCTTTTTACTTTTAATGTGCCATATCTTAGGTCACACAGCCTGCCAATTATTTCTGGCATAAGAAGGTTATTAGCCATCCAATAAGCAGGTGCATTTTGAAATGTCTCCACTCTCTATCCAGTTAATGTAGGACACCATGGATTTTAACAAGCTAAAGAAATAATCTGTTGGTGCCAGAGGTTGCAGGATAGTGTTTGATTAGCCCTGCCCTGTTACAAGATGGCCACTGAGCATATTGGAAATCCCAGTGACATCACTGCACTTTCATTGTAATATACAATGCTGGACTTATAGTACCCTTGTGGTGCATACCATAGCTGTATTGGAGGCCCAGAAGCTGATAAATTTATCTTCTGTGTCTAGCGAACACCATATAAATACAGAAAGGAGCCCCAGACCAAAGCTGGATGAAAAAGTTAAAGATAATTTTAATTGTTGGTAAAACAGTCATAGAAAAAAAAAAAAAGGGTGACGCGTTTCAGGAGCAACACCACTCTCCCTTTATCACAGGATAAAAACTTGGATGGACTCCACTGCTGTCCAGCAATTGCTGTCAAGTTGTTATTCCATAACAAGAGTTCAATACTGGCTCTAATATAGATCTGTGATGTTCATACAAGTTTTATCCTGTGTTAAGCCCTGATGAAGGTGGGTAGTGTTGCCCTCAAAACTTGTTTTATTTATTGACAGCAAAAAAAACGATCTTTCACTCCTTTGATTTTAGACTGGCGCTCCTTTCTGTATTTCCATGGTTTGAGCTACTCTTGGGTGCCAAACAAGGGAAGCCTTACTGAATGGGAGCTGCCTCACCAGAGCCATTGAGCATTTTTGAAGTTTCATTTGTCTGCTGTGGCGCTGGAGGATTTTGGGGTGGCACGGGCGGCCCTCTCCAGGTCTCCACTCACCTACGGTGGAGCTCCCCTGAACTGTCCATCGCCGCACCTTCTGTCTTCACTGGTGCTGTAGGATTTTGGGGGGGCACGGGTGGTCCTCTCCAGGTCTGCACTCACCCTACGGTGGCGCTCCCCTGGACTGTCCATTGCCGCAGCTTCTGTCTTCACTGGACTGTCCATTGCTGCAGCTTCTGTGTTCACCTGGCCTTCTTTCTGGGTTCTGAATGTCCGGTGAGTTCGCTGGCATAGCAGGGTGGGAGGGCTTGGGGCGGACTGCTCTGCGCCCCAAGGACAATATAAAACTGGCCAATTAGGGCCTCAGGATGTGGTCCCATGCCTGGGAGGGGGTGACGAACCTGGAAGAAACCTTTTGGTCCGGCACTCTGCACAGTGCATGGCCACACAGATGGTGCGACTTGGTGGGCGGTGCCGTACACCCCTTGTGGACTGGCCTCAACTGTTTGTCTGACTATACATGCAAGTCTAAAAGTTCCCTGTTCTAAAAACAAACTATCTACTGCACATGCTTACACCAAGCACTGTTTTAACTGGTGCTGGAAGAGTGAAATTGTAATGCGGGACAATAGGGAAAAATATTGAAATAAAAAAAATTAATAAAATGATAAAAGATCACATCTCCTATGCTGAACTTCCAAGGAGGTAAAGCATGATAAAATGGGATCAATAAAAAAAACTGCTACAAAAACACAAGACATTACTTAAAATGTGGTTCCCATGGATAGCATACTCCCAACCTAACCCTGGAGCCTTTGCAACCCCAGGGAAGGGGGGATTTTCGCTTGCCCTCCACATCTCCCCCCCCCCCCCCCTTTTCTCGCAAATTCTTTCTTTCTCTCTCCTTCTGTTCTCTCATACATATTTGTACTTGTTAAAATGTAATTAAAAAGTATTGAACAAGAAAAAAATTCTAAAAGATGAACAAACCCTTGAATAAAGTTACAAAATTACCAGTTCAGCCTCTGCAGTTAATATCTATGTTTAGTTGTACCATGAAGAAAGGACACTTTATACATAGGGTAGAGGTAAAGGTTAGGCAGAAGAGGTGGCACCTTGGGCTTTTCAGCAGGAGAGGATGTTAAAAAAGGCAGTTCCTGAAGCCTATACTGCTGAAGTAGTTCAAAGCTCTTGGGTGGTGCACTTTGACCTTTTCTGCTTAAGCCCTAAAGGACCCTGTCCCTGCATTGTTTATTCCCTGGACTGAAGCAATTTTTATCATTAATACATCTGTCAACCTGAAGACAGAAAATGTGCAGATAGGCCCTTCATTTCTGTGGCCAACCCCAGCCTGTGCTCAACTTATGCACAGAAACGTAAAAGGGTGTACATGCACCTCTCATGCAACAAAAAAACATGACTTGCATACAAACAACATCAAAAGTAACAAAACAGTAGAAGTAAAGAATCCATGAAGCTCACTGTGCTATACACAACAAGGGAAATTTGTAAAGAGTGTCTGCAACACTCTTTAGAATTCCAGCATGCCTTCATGCCAATGTCAGTGTGGGTGACAGATTCATGTACATGTACATGAATTCTGGACAGTGTCCATATGAACACTCCATCTTCAATGTAGTTGAGCATCCTCCCTGCCACTGCAGCCGTTACACAAATAACACAGAGTCAAGGACTTTTGAAGTTGGGTAGACAGAGCGTGAAGGTGATTCAGGGACACTAATTCTCCATCAGGTCCACTCCCATTGTGATTGACAGCAGGCAAGGGGTGGATTCATAGCCAATATACCGCCTGCTAATGACTATAAAATTTGCCCACTACCTGCTGTCAATGACAAGGAGAGAGTGGATCTGAAGGATAGATAGTGTCTCAACTTCCCCTTCAGGGAATGGGGTTCTTCTCTCTCCCTGCTAGCTGTCACAATTTAAAATCAAACGTGGCCAAGCAGAGCTCCGCTCACCCGGCCGCATCACTAATTGACAGGGCTCTGGGCATGGAAAACTACAAGGTCCTTTTGGCTGGCTGTTGGCTGGTAGTTTTCAATGAACTACCACGGCACTCCACAGGGGGGCCACCTGGCGACATCACTTGGTGGAACTACCCCCTTGTGACGCCACCAACCCAGCATGCATCGGAAAATAATGTGACAAGGGGCGGTGCCACTAGGTGACATTGCCAGGTGGCTCCGCCCCTTTCCTATATAAGAGCTGCCAAACAGCAAGCCAGGCAAACTAAAGTTTGCCTTAGTTGACAGCGGAGCGGTTTTATTTTAATTTTTTCGGATCTGGCGGTGGCGCCAGCGTCGTGATTGTCAATGGATTTATGGGGGACACTGTTTTTTATTTTAATAAAGGAATTTTCAAAAACTGCCTCCTGTTTTTATTCACTTTTACACTTTTTTGGTGATTGGGTAGGCATACCCATTCACATGGGGGAGCAGGATCTGGGGACCCCTTTATTAAAGGGGGCTTACAGATTCCAATAAGCCCCCTGACCGCAGACCCCCACAACCACTGACCAGGTTTGTGGGGATGAGGCCCTCGTCCCCATCGACATGGGGACAGGGTGCTTTGGGGTGGGGTCCCCGTGCCCAAAGCATCCATTTTTTAAAATTTTGGCGTGGGATTGGGATCCCCACGCCATTTTTTTTCACTTTTAATGCCGCAATGTTTTTTTTAAATTTTCTATTCAGCTGTTAGTGGGGAAGCCCATTGACAGTTGATGACTCATCAGTTGTTAAGGACATGGTTTTTTAACAACCAGCTATTCGCTGCACCCTGATTGGGCAAAGATTTGCCCAGTCAGGGTTTAGAATGCACTGTGCAGCGAACACCCGCTGAATGCCCTGCAAATTTGGATGTTCACTGAATGGTTGAATAGGTGATGTTCAGGCCGAACTTTTGCTCAGCCCCAACCCGTTTGCCCAACTCTAGTGAATCTGTGTTCACATCAATCATCCAATCACATGCAAAAAAATCCTGCTTCTCGTAGTTTCTCTAAGACTTGATTGGGTATTTGAAGTTAATAAGGTTTAACCTTTCCTTTAGCCTAGAGTCACACTAGCATAGCTCCCAACTGTCCCTGATTTCGAGGGACTGTCCCTGATATGGAGTGTGACAGAGCTAGCTGGGAGAGAGACTTTTGGAGGGGACTGAATGCTAGCCTCTTGCCGATCGATCGTGGGCCCTGGCATTTGGGGGAACAGTGCTCTTTGTGAGCTGTATGCCTGGGGACCCTTGAGGTGGTATTACTGTGGATTTGGGTCCTGGTCCCCCAGGACACACAGATTCTGGGGACCCTGGATTTGCCATATTAGAAATACTGGCTGATTCATAATGCTGGGATAAATACTGTTAGGAGATGCTGATGTCAATTCCAGCCACCTGTCTGTCTGTTGCCTGCTAGAATGTGTATTGTAAATAAGTCTAGTATGGGATCTAAGAGTCATTAGATCCCCATTGTTGTTTGTGTTAATTAACTCTGCTATTGTGTTGATTTGTGATAATGTTGATTGGGTTTTCTGAGCTACAAGACGGCCAGTCTGGCCTAAAAGTCATGTCTGAGTCATCTAGGCTGTCTAAAGGGATTAGTTAATTAGCCCATGTTAATTAGGTTTCTGGTCACAGGTGTATGTTCAGAGTAATATGAGCAGGAGGTATACACCTCCTCTTTTACCGTATAAAAGAGCCTGTATTCCTTGCAATAAAGGAGATTCCTGTTTGAACTTACATACAGCCTGCCTGGTGTTTGTTCTGAGCTACACAACTGGATTAGAACGGCACATAGCTGTAGTTTTAGTCCCGGAGCATCGGATGACCGAACCATCAGATGTTGTGATCTGCAATCTGTTTCTATAGCCGCAGAGGAGTGTCAGGAGAGTGGAACCGAGCGAGCAGGGGCTCGTTACATTGGTTGGCAGCCGTGGGATTTGCTCTCCAGTTACTGGGACACTCCAAACCAGCCTGCAGGAGAGCCACGCTAAAAGACTTACTTGAGAGCCGTGGAGGGAATGGTGGGATCGTGCTTCCTTGCCGTGAACCCATAGAAAACAATCACCTGGATCCAAAGTCCAGATAGCAGGAGAGGAGAGGTACAGATATCAGCCACCATGGAAGAGGAATTCAGAAGGAGGTTGCGAGAGATGCAGATACAGCACAGAGGACCAGTATCAGAGCAGGTCCTGCTAGGATGGTTTGATTCTATCCGCTGCGAACTCTGGAAGGAAGCGCTAGCTGGAGCAGAGGATGCGGAGTCCCCAGCAGAAGTGCTGGCAATAGGGCAATCTGCCCAGCACCGGCAACAACTACAGATTTTCAGGGAAGCGGGGCAGTCGGCCTCCCTCCCCAACAGTTAGCCGGAGCAGATGGTGTGGGGTTTCCAGCAGAAGGGCTGGCAACAGGGCCGAGTACTGCTGGACTCTGCCCTCAACTAACAGAGGATGGATTTCTTGTGAAGGTGGATGGGACTTCAGTCTCCGCCTGTATACCCCAGGGATGCTGGGCAGTCGGCTCAGATCCCCAACAGCATGACGGAGTGAGCCCAGACACCCTGTCTTCTCTCCAGCGGCAGAAAGGACTCCAGGGAGAAGGGCCAGTCCAGGCCTCTCCCCAGCGGCAGATATGTTCTCTGAGAGAGGCAGAGGTTGGCTGGGTGAGTAATGCTTTGTTTGGAACAATTTGTTTGGGGTACTGTGTGGGTACAGGCATTAGAGGACTGGAACTACTGACTAACTTCGGAGTCAACCCGTCTGGGGTCTCCTCCTGTGTTAGTCTCCTGCCAAAAGGGGAGAAATGTGACAGACCTAGCCGGGAGAGAGACTTTTGGAGGGGACTGAATGCTAGCCTCTTGCAGATCGATCGTGGGCCCTGGCATTTGGGGGAACGGTGCTCTTTGTGAGCTGTATGCCTGGGGACCCTTGAGGTGGTATTACTGTGGATTTGGGGCCTGGTCCCCCAGGACACACAGACTCTGGGGACCCTGGATTTGCCATATTAGAAATACTGGCTGATTCATAATGCTGGGACAAATATTGTTAGGAGATGCTGATGTCAATTCCAGCCACCTGTCTGTCTGTTGACTGCTAGAATGTGTATTGTAAATAAGTCTAGTATGGGATCTAAGAGTCATTAGATCCCCATTGTTGTTTGTGTTAATTAACTCTGCTATTGTGTTGATTTGTGATAATGTTGATTGGGTTTTCTGAGCTACAAGACGGCCAGTCTGGCCTAAAAGTCATGTCTGAGTCATCTAGGCTGTCTAAAGGGATTAATTAATTAGCCCATGATAATTACTTTTCTGGTCACAGGTGTATGTTCAGAGTAATATGAGCAGGAGGTATACACCTCCTCTTTTACTGTATAAAAGAGCCTGTATTCCTTGCAATAAAGGAGATTCCTGTTTGAACTTACATACAGCCTGCCTGGTGTTTGTTCTGAGCTACACAACTGGATTAGAACGGCACATAGCTGTAGTTCTAGTCCCGGAGCATCGGATGACCGAACCATCAGATGTTGCGATCTGCAATCTGATTCTATAGCCGCAGAGGAGTGTCGGGAGAATGGAACCGAGCGAGCAGGGGCTCGTTACATGGAGCAATGTCCCTCTGTCTCTCATTCCTCCTCATTTGTCCCTCATTTTAGTCTGATCTATAAAGATGTATATAAAAAGCACTTTTTATCTTTCAAAAAGTGTTTCCTAGTGCTAAACCTTCCATTCAATTTCTAAATTGCTGCATTTGTTAGTTTTTGCAAAGCCAATATACAGGAATAGTAGTGGTAAGAAAAAGTCCTTGTGCATTTAATTAACCTTTTTTTGGTTAATTCTCCTTTAAGGGGGTGTGTCAGGGGGCACATACGTTTGCCTACATACGTTTGAAAGTAGGTGTCCCTCACTCCCATCTCAAAATGTTGGGAGGTATGCACTAATGCTGCTGCATAATCACTTTTACACACATTTTTGATGCTTTTTTATGTGTCATATGTATTTTTGTAGGAGGAGGAGACTGGTTGGTTGGTAAACACAAAACCCTGCCAAATGCACCAGAAATGCATATATCTACAGTTTTCTTGTGCTTTTCATGCAGTTACATTAAAGTCTATGGGCCAAAAACCCCCTATGCTATGCCAAAACAAAAAGCACCTGTGCCTATTCAAAAATCACTCTGCACTATGTTGCGTTGATTTGAATTGGGCACCATAGAGAATAAAGTGATTTCCATTGTCATGCTTTGCGTGTGACAGCAGACACGGGAGAAATCACATTAGTGTGAAAGGGGCCGTCGTAAGGGCTCATCCATATCATCAGCGCTAGGTCATGTTACTCAATGCACTTACATGTAAGTTCAGGCAAAGGCTATTGTTTTAAACAGGCCATTTCACACCATGTGTGCTGAAAAAATTGGACAGGTTGCATTTTGTTACAGTCAAACCATTTTATTGAAGTCAATAAATAAAAAAAGTTAGAAAGCATTTCAGCACAGACAAAATATCTTGTAAAACTGCACACTAACTTGCATGTAGACCCTTTATCTTTTTATATTAAGGATACTGTGACATTGTTTAACAATTCATGCCTAGATTTGCTTTGCTTTCCTTTAGGCAAGAATCATTTATTACTGGCAGGGCAGTGCCCCATATCAGTTCTGCAGCTTTTTTGTGGGGGGGGGGGGGGGGGGGATCTAACTACAAGTCCCAGATATAAGAAATATAAGAAATCTGAAGACAAAGCAAAAATCCAGAGCTGTCATCCGCAGGTGTGCAAAATGACAAAATGCTCACTATATGCAAAGTCTGCTTGGCCTACATATTCCAGCAGGTGCTGTTAACCCTTTCACCCCACCTGTGCTACTAGGAAATCTGTAATTGAGGTTCACATTTCCTTTTCATAATAAGTACTCTCTCTTCTCTTTCCTCAGATCAGCAACATAGGGTCACTAGGGTGTTCTCTATAAAAGCATCATGTTTGCAGGAGTAACGCACAGACATGAGTCATATACGAAAAGTATGTCACTGAATCCTTAAAGCTGAAATCCACAATAAAAAAGGCAATATTACCTTTATTCCATGTATGGTAAATTGATTTCTCCCTTAGTAGAAATTAGCCTTGATTTACTCACTGAAATGAATGCCTCCCCCTCTTCTTTCTGTTCTGCAGACCACCAGTACTTCCTGAGTATCCAGACCATACCATGGCAATCTCAAAAAATGACCATTGGCCCTCTAGAATTGAAGGAAGCATCTGCATTTCTTTTGTGTATTACTTGCACACTATCTTTATCCACCAACAAATGTCCCTTACCCTTGACTGACAAGACTGCTGCAGTCAAGGAGTGCTGTGACACCATGACGCGTGAACAGGATGCATTAAGACCACTACTTCCACAAAGACACCACAAAGAGAGCAAAGCTAGTGTAAGGTTAACCCAATTACTAACATCAGAAAGCCATTGCAGATTCGTGTTCGTGCTCATGCTTGTGCACATTGCACACATGCTCATTTTTACGAGTGAAGGACCAATGTTAATATTCGTGTGTGAGCGCACACACATGCGCGAGCATGTGCGCATACCAATCAGCATACCAATTATCTCAGTGGTCTATTTAAACTGGTCTATCACTATGCGCAGCTGCTGAATGGTCTTCAGCTTGTTCCTGTGTTCCCAAGACCTGCTCTGCTGTACCTGCTTCCCGTGTATGACCCGGCTTGCCTTTGGACTTCGCTTCTGCTCTTGCTCTGTTACCTAACTTCTCCAACCTAGGCATGTTTACTGGACCTGACCTGCATGCTGACTCTGTACCACTTTGCCCGGTTGTTAGCCTTGCTTCTGGATTTACTTTGCCTGCTGATTTGGTTCCTCACTGCCTGGTTGTTGTTGACTGATAATTATCTCCCGCTTCTGCTTCCATCTCTCACTCTGGTGCCAAGCTGCTTCTGCGTCCTGTTCCTAGGATTGCGACTACCAGCTCTACCCACCTACAGAGTGGACATCACCAGCCAGCTACTACGGCACTCGTGCCACTCCTTGCTCTTACACTCTGTCGCCACCTTCAGGAGTGTTGAGTGGGAGGCGCAAGAGAGGCCTCCACAACGTTTCAGTCTTCACCAGGTACGTGATAGCTAAGTAAACTAAAGGCCCCAGTTAAAGCCCAACTGAACTTTTAATTTAAATGAGCTAAATACATTCCAGATGCATCAAAATAAAAAGTGTGCAACACCTTAGTGTTTGTTCTCTTTAAAAATCAGCCATACCCTGAATAGAAAAGCCTGTTTTCTGCCAGCATGCTGCGCAGTGGAGCTTTGCTCTTTGTGAGGAAGCAGTGATCTCTTTTCAGAGGCCTGACCCCCCCCCCCTCTTCAATTAGCAGGGAGTATGAGCTTTGCTGATTGCAGAGCGATTGGTCTATCTCAGTAGTAGGGATGAGCCGAACAGACCCCTGTTCAGTTTGCACCAGAACTTCCGAAAACCGCAAAAGTTCAGACCCGAATAACGAACCTCTTTAAAGTCAATGGGACCCGAATGTCAAAAATCAAAAGTGCACATTTGGAAGACTTATATGCAAGTAATTGGGCATACAATGGTTATAGGGGCCCGGGTCCTGCCCTGGGGGACATGTATCAATAAAAAAAAGTTTGTAAAAAACATAATTTTTAAATGAGCAGTATTGTCTAGAATCTGCTGCTGCAATAATCGCCTATATAATGCCAAAAAAAAAAAAAATTACATTTTCAATGCAAGCTGCCTTTATTTTGCTCAGCAACAGCTGGGGAGCCAGTGTGAATGAGGAGGCCACAATGTAGTGCACTGGGAACAAGATTAGAGATTTTTTTGGATACATTCTGGTGTCACTTTGACTTTGGATAGAAATAACGGGTGTGTAAAAATTGGTCTTTGGGTGTTGGCGGCGCCTTCCCACCGTAACCCTATAGAGGTAATCTTGATGAAAGCAAGAATTTGCCTTGCTGTAAAAAATTGCAATGATATGCACCTGTCAAACATGTGCTGAAAAATTGGTCTTTGGGTGTTAATTGTGCCCATGAAACCTATACCAAAAACATTCTTCCAATGAAATAATTTGAACACCCTTAAAGCTAGGTAGCCTCGAAGTCCTGCAGAGATTCCACATCCCAAAAAGACTTAATGAGTGACATTGGCATCAGGGGCTTCATAGCTGGCAATCCAGGACTGATTCATTTTTGTAAAAGTCAAACTGTCCAAGGAGTCTGTGGACAGACGCGTTCTATGATCAGTAATGAAACTTCCTGCAGTACTGAATGCCCGTTCTGAAAACACACTGGATGCAGGGCAGCCCAACAGCTCAATAACATACTGGGGAAGTTCTGGCCGTGGTCTATTCTCATGACCCAGTAAGTCAGTGGATCATCAGCTGCAAAGCTCTCCATCTCTGTTTTGGCCCCGAGGTAATTGTCCACCATGTGATGCATACGTTGCCGATGGGATGTGGAAGCTGACAGCCCTGGGCGGCGGGACTAAAAAAGTTCCGAAATGCCTCACTTAGGTGAACGCCTTCTCCAACGCTCCTCTCTTGACCAACAGAAGACTCAAAATGACGTTTTCCACCACACTGTAACCTACTGGAGTCAGGAAAACTAGTAATCATCCTTCTCCTTTATGCCAAGTATTCTTGGGTCCTTTCGCAGGCTTTGAAGCATGAGGTTGCCCATGCACCTCAAATTTGCTGAGGCTTGAGAAGCAGACTCCTCGGGGGCACTCAGGATGAGAGCATCTGAAACTTCCTCCTCCCAGCCACGTACTACTCCCAAGAGTCCTGGGGTTGGAAAGCCATCGCTTATAGATTGACGCATGTCTTCCTCTTCTTCAAAGCTTATGAAAGTGCCAGAATCCTCCTCCTCATCCTTCTCCCCTCTCTCCTCCTGTGTGTTCTGTGACATAGGAATGATGGTGTCTGGATAAAGTGGGCCTTGAGAGGAAAGGAAGCCCTCCTCTTCCTCCTGCTGCTCTGCCTCCAGTGCCCTGTCCATAATGCCAGCAGGAAGACAACAGGGATTGTGTCACTGATGCATGCACTGTCACTGCTCACCATCCTTGTGGCCTCCTCAAATGGTGACAATACAGTGCATGCATCCTTAATAATCAGCCATTGGCGTGGGGAAAAAAAGCCGAGGCGGCCTGAGCCGTCGTCATGCCGTACTGACACAGGTACTCGTTGACGGCCCTCTGCTGCATGTATAGCTGCTGCAGCATTGCCAAAGTCGAGTTCCACCTAGTGGGCATGTCACAAATCAGGCGGTTTACAGGCAGATGGAATTCCTGCTGAATTTCTGCCAACCGAGCACTGGCTGTGTATGACCGCTTGAAATGGCTACAGACTCTTCTGGCCTGCTTTAGTACATCTTGCAACCCTGGGTACGTACTTAGGAAATGCTGCACCACCAAATTGTGGACATGTGCCAGGCATGGCACATGTGTCAACTTTCCCTCAGGGCTGACAGGAGGTTTGAGCCATTATCAGACACCACCATTCTTGGCTCCAGCTAGCGTGGTGTGAACCACCTCTGGGCCTGTCCCTGCAGAGCTGCAAGAATCTCTGCTCTGGTGTGGTTCCTGTCCCCTAAACACACCAGCTGAAGCACCGCATGGCACCTTTTAGCCTGGCTCATGGAATAGCCCTTTGAATGCTTAGGGGGTACCTGATGTTCATAGGACAATTCTGCAGAGGAGGGCATGGAGGTGGCGGAGGAGGAGGAGGGGGTAGAGCTCACAGGTCTGGCATCATCACCACCAGCTGTATGGAGACGTGGGGGCAAAACAAGCTGCAGCACCGAGCCCTGTCCTGCATCCTTTCGAGTTGCAAGCAGCGTTACCTAGTGTTCTGAGAACGAAATATATCGCCTCTGCCCATGCTTGCTGGACCATGTGTCAGCAGTAAGGTGGATTTTATGGCTGACTGCCTTGCCCAACAATGCTAGAACATTCCCTTCCATGTGATGGTTGAGAGACGGAACGGCCTTACGTGAAAAGTAGTAGTGACTAGGAACCTGCCATTGTGGTACAGCACATTGTGCAAATTCACGGAAGGGGCAGAATGCATCAGGCTGAAAGGCAGAAGTTGGAGAGCCAACAGCTTTGACAAGCTTGCATTTAGATGCTGGGCATGTGGGTGGCAGGGACCGTACTTTTTTTCCACTGCAGCAGATGGGGTAGAGAAATTTGCCGGCTACAGTCTACAGCTGGTGGTGTGCTGCTGCCAGATGTGCTGCTGGGACCTGGGACACCCTGTGCTTTACCATCATTCCTGTGAGTGGAGGCTGCTAAGAGGTAATGACTCAGTATAGCAGGGGCAGACTGAAGTGGGTAAGGAGGAGGAGGAGGGACAGATTTGTGCCCCTTTTGTGTGGCTTTTAGGTGCTCTTGCCAATGGGATGAGTGGTTGGACGTTAAATGCCTTGTTAAGCACGTGGTACCCAAATAGTTGGTGTTTTTGCCGCGTTTGATGTGCCTGAGACACAGTTTGCAGATAGCAACAGTGCGATCTGCTGCAGATGTGCTGAAAAAGGCCCAGACAGCTGAGCTTTGGGGAGTGGGCCAGGAGATAACAGCTGCAGAATGTGATTGAATAGGGTGGCTGTTCTCTACTCTTTCCTGATGTCGGCCTCCTTGGGGTTGTACCGCCTCACCTTCAATTTCCTCCTCTGCTCTATCTGGCACCCAAGTCGCATCAGTGACCTCATCATTATCATCATCATCTCCATCTCCTCCATCTTCATCATTACCACTGGAGACAACTTGGTAATACGCTGCGGCTTGGGGAACATGAATGCCAATTTGCCTACCAGTGTTTCTCCCTCTCTCTAGGCTCATGTTCCTGTCATCCTCAACCTCAGAACCAACATCTGAATACAGTAATGGCTGGGCATCATCAAGGGGCAAGTGGCTGACGCTGTGGTCAAATAACTCAGCTGATTCCTCAATGACTGATGTTGGGGCTATGGCAGGAATAGATGTGGACAAGGAGGCAGGTTTATCCACTCTGGCAACTGCAGGGGGCTGCACACTTGTCTCTGCTTGCGTGACAGAGGATGAGGAGGATAAGGAAGGTTTAGTAAGCGAGTCCACCACCTCCTCTGCATGCTGTGGCTGGATAGCATGGGCAAACTCACTAAACAGAGGAAATGATGCCCTGCCTGAGGACTGACCACCACGTCCACCTTTGCCTGTGGATACATTTGTTGCTGGCCCCCTTACAGTGCCAAGGGAACGTCTGCCTCTCCTTGTTGTCCTCCCAGACATTATTGGGATGTAGGGGGTGGTGCTTATAAGCAAATGTAGAGAAGAAGTTGAAATCTGTACGTAGATGCACTTTAATCAATGTAAAGAGGTGTTTGGTGCACTTTAATTTGAGTACTCAAGCTACACAGGCACACTCCACAGATACAATAATATACTGCAATATAATGCGCCAAACGTACAGTGACGCACAGAAACTAGTATACAAGAAAAAGAACCGCTGCTCCAGGTGTATAAAGATAAGGCTAATTTGAGTATCTTGCAGAATGCTAGCCCTGGCCCGCCTCCGTGGGAAACTTGGAAAGAAGAAAGAAATGGCTGCACATCCAGAACTTCCAATTGCCTTTTTATTTTGCTTCATTACTAAGTAATGATTAAGCACAAGATGTATGTGTGAAACGCATCTATGTGACCACAGTTTGGTGTCTCTGGTGTTATCTTTGTGAAGAAAAATAAAAGGCAATCGGAAGTTCTGGATGTGCAGCCATTTCTTTCTTCTTTCCGACACACAGAACTATATGGCGTTAAACTGGCAGTAACACATGCAAAACAACATGGCGTTAAACTGGCAGTAACGCACACAAAACGATATGGCATTAAACTTTCAGTAACGCACGCAAAACTATATGGCGTTAAACTGGCAGTAATGCACACAGAAGTAAATGGCATTAAAATGGCAGTAACGCACAAAACTATATGGCGTTAAACTGGTAGTAATGCACACAAAACGATATGGCGTTAAACTGGCAGTAACACACATGCAACGATATGGCGTTAAACTGGCAGTAACGCACACAGAAGTAAATGGCGTTAAATTGACAGTAACACACACAGAAGTAAATGGCGTAAAACTGTCAGTAACGCAATCAAATAGATGTGTTCAACTACACTGACGCTATCTGAACTGTCCCTACTCTATACCTATACACTAAAGTCAAGATTACTGACACGGTCTCAGTACACTACACTGAAACTATATGAGCTGTCCCTACTCCACACTAATGTATGTATGAATGACACGGTCTCACTACACTACAGTGAAACTATCTGAGCTGTCCCTACTCTAGCTGTACACTATGCAAAGCTGAATGATGGTCCTCCTCACTACACTCACACTATCCCTAGACTGACACTAAACTAATATTCTACACTGACATTTGAAGCAAAATAGCACAGTATAGCACACAAACTGATAGCACTGAACAGAGCCCTGTTCTATCTCTCTCCACGCCAAAATCACACTGAAAATGGCTACCATTGAAAGAATACTTTTATACTGTGGGGCAGGAATGAGCCATGACTGGATAAAGTCATGATGACAGTGTCCAACAGTGACAGTGCTCTGTGCCCAAATTGGCTGAAGCTTTCACTGCTTCAGCACCGCAATTCATTGTGGTCGGTTCGGGGGGCCAACAAACGGTCAAACTACCCGTTTGGAAGAAAGTCAGATGTGGGTGTGGCGCTATTCTGGTATTAGGCAAGGTACTATACCTCTGTGCTTATCACCTGCTAATAGACCAGTGTGAGGTTTTTGGGATGACTTGAATCCCCGAAACAATTATGAAAATGTCAATATAGCATGAAAGATCTGAATTTGAACTACTCGTTTATTCGGCTGTTCGTCGAATGTCCGAACAGCTAAAGTTCGGCCTGAACCTATGCTCGGGCTGAACTATTCACCCATCCCTACTCAGTAGGACCTCTGCATTAAGACCACTACATCCACAAAGAGCAAGGGCCCCACTCTGCAACTGCTTGCAGAGGACAGTTTTTTCTAATATGGCTGTTTTAGAAAAAAAAATGACATTGAACACCTTAATTTAGAAGAATGAACTGCCCAACCCAGAGAGAATGCAAAGAGGACCCTGTGGTGTCACCAGTGCCGGACTTACCATTGGGCTTGACTAGGCTCAAGCCCATGGGCCCCGCCCAATAGGGGGCCCTGCCCAATAGGGGGCCCCTCGCGTTTACGTTTTAAATATGTTCATATATCTTCAGCTAGATCGGCTGAAACAGCGGTGACTCACACTGGTCCTCACTTGGCTGTAGCGCTGCTCTGCACGAGTCTCTATCTGTCTCATCAGCCGATCAGCAGCGCAGAGAGAGAGACTCTAATGTGTAATTACGCAGGACGGACCAGGAGGAGCCTGGAGGTGGGTGGAGCTGCGCCGTTGGCTTGGCAACCCTGCACTCGTTGCTAGCGCCTGGGCCGCCTGGCGTGTGTGGCAGAGGCCAGCAATCTTCCTCCTCCATGCCGCCCATGAGTGTATTGGCCCTCCCACCGGCAGCACCTCCTCCATCTTGTCCATACAGTCACTCACACTGACTGCAGGACTCCGCCCCTGGTGAGCGTTGGCTCCACCCACCTCCTCCCTCCATCTTGTCCACCTTGCAGTCTGCAGAGCGGCGTGGATACAAGAAGTAGAAGGCTGTGGACACTGACAGTGAAATTACTGGACCCAACCAACTGGACTCCATTGCTCCTGCATGGGAGCCCCTCCCCCCACTAGAGCACCGAATTAATTGACTACAAAAAGTGAGTAAAAAAAACAAAAAACAAAAAGAATTTATGTGTCAAGTCAAAAAAGCAAAATACATGTGTGCCATTATGTATGAACAAAAAAAAATGCCCCTTTATTCTTGACTTGTTCAATCTTAACCCCTTCAGCTCCGGAACCTTTTACCCCCCCTTATGACCAGGCCATTTTTTTGCGATACTGCGCTGCGTTGCTTTAACTGACTGACAATTGCGTGGTCGTGCGACATTGTAAAACAAGTAAAATTGACGTCCCTCTTTTCCCACTCACTTACGTACTACACACACACAGTTTATCTTGCACTTTGTTCAATTAGTTATTTTGCTATATTCTTGCAATTGATTTGTTATGATTGCAACCTTACAAGGTATTTGTTTGTTTTTCAATATGTTTTCCGGGCAAATAAGTGTTTTATTCTTATTCTAACCAAGACTTTTGTGCTTTGCAATAAAAACACTCACTTTGAACTTTTTTAATCATTATTCATTTATTGGAAAAAAAAGTTTTTCAAGCTTCAATCAGTGGTCATATAAATAAATTATTATGTTTTTTTAACATGTAACACTGTCTATAGTACCATTCAACATTTTGTTCCATTTACAGTAATGTATAGAAGGTAGGGCCCGAAAGTGACTCAAGCCCAGGGGCCCCCACCACCCTAAGTCCTGCCCTGGGTGTCACATATCTGATATGATGACTTTGGAATAGATAAGACGTCATTTCTGATGAAATGAACCAGACGGAGCTACATGCCCTCAACAGATTCCTGGAAGTGTCCCTGGAAGAGTGTTCCAGTTATCCAAGATTGCTTTATAGACAGCTTTCTCACATTTTATGCACTTGTAAGTGCATTTAAGTTGTTTTAATAAAAAGAAGTTTGTTGGATTTCACATTATGTGTAGTGCTTGGTTCTTTTTTTTAACATGCATGCACGCATTGTGAGATGACTGGAGATGATTGTTTGAAGTGCTGTTTCCTCCCGGGTGTCAATCTAGTGGAAGGAACCTGGAAGTCTTGTGTAACAGTAGTCGCAGCTATATTGTGCATTATAAGACTTCTCTATAATTTGAGAGTCATATATTTTTGGTAAGCAAATCACATGGTGGTGGAGACGTATTTGGCGTGGAACTCACAACTTCTCTCTTTGGATTTTTTGATATAAGTGTAATTCTATGAACTATTGCAAACTTTTGGAATCACCATTATTTTGTTCATTTCACTTTGTCTATTTTATTTTGTCTATTTTTTGTTATAGTATAGGTGTGCCTTTTTTTTAGTGCAGCACAGTTGATTTATTAATATTGGTGCTATGTTAAATATATTATAACGTGTTAGCAGCTTCTTATTTTATAACATGTATTATCCCACAAGAGTTTTTTTTTTTTTTTAATACATCACTAGTGCAGAAAGTGTCAATGGCATCGCTATTTCAGTTCCACTCTACATCAGTGAAAACTACCCAACATGGAAAAAATTGAAGAGGACCCTGCAGCATCACGTATCCAATCTTATGACTTTGCAACACCTAAGTTTAACCCTTTCATGACTAAGCCTATTTTTGAAATTTGGTGTTTACAAGTTAAAATCCGTATTTTTTGCTAGAAAATTACTTAGAACACCCAAACATTATATATATATATATATATATATATATATATATATATATATATATATATATATATATATATATATATACACACACATACACACACACACACACATTTTTTAGCAGAGAATCTAGAGAATAAAATGGCGATTGTTGCAATATTTTATGTCACACGGTACTTGTGCAGCGGTGTTTTAAACGCAAATTTTTGGGAAAAGGGACATTTTCATGAATTTAGAAAAAACAAACAGTAAAGTTACCCCAATTTTTTTGTATAATGTAAAGGATGATGTTACGCTGAGTAAATAGATATCAAACATGTCACGCTTTATAACTGCACGCACTCGTGGAATGGCGACAAACTACGGTACCTAAGAATTTCCTTAGGCGACGCTTTACATTTTTTTTAGGTTACCAGGTTAGAGTTACAGAGGAGGTCTGGTGCTAGAATTATTGCTCTCGCTCTGACGATCGTGGCGATACCTCACATGTGTGATTTGAACACCGTTTAATTTTTGCGGGCACGTCTTGCGTATGCATTTTCTTTGCTGCGCGAGCTCGCGGGGACGGGGGCGCTTTAAAACATTTTTTTCCTTATTTATTTTATTTATTTTTATATTTATAAATTGTCTTAAAAAAACATTTTTTTCTTGATGACTTTTATTGCTGTTACTAAGAATGTAAACATCCCTTGTGACAGTAATAGGTGGTGACAGGTACTCTTTATGGAGGGATCGGGGGTCTAAAAGACCCCCGATCCCTCCTTTGCACTTCAAAGTATTCAGATCGCCGAAAACGGCGATTCTGAATACTGTGTATTTTTTTTAAAAACCGGCGCCATTGGCAGCTGAGTAAACGGGAAGTGACATCATGACGTTGCTTCTGTGTTTACGATTAGGAGGCTGGAATGAAGGCGCCCACAGCTTCGTCCCAGCCAGCCCCCAGAGGCAGCCAATTGGTCACCCGGCCTCCCGATGGAACGGGAGGCCCGGTAAGAGCGGCAGGAGGCAGGGCGTCCCCTCCCGCTCCTCCGGTATAACAGCCGAGCAGCTTTTAGCCGCATCGGTTGTTATACCAGGAAAGCTGATTGCCCGCTGGAAAAAACGGTACCGGAATGATGCCTGCAGCTGCGGGCATCATCCCGTTATAACCCCGGAAAGCCGAGTACGCGCATCTGCGTACGCTCGGCGGGAAGGGGATAATGAAAATATTAGCATAAAAACATGCTGCTGGACCTTCAGGAGAGGAAGGGAGTTATGGCCCTGGAGGAGCATTTTCAGGTCACCTAGAGGCTGGGTGACAGATGCATACCGTTGGGATCAGGAGTGCACCGCAAGGTAGTGGACCCTACAGCTGACTGCTGCGGACTGAACCCTGGGAGGTCCAGGAAGCAGGTCTACTGGATCACTGACACAGATCCCACTGGGAGCTAGAGCATAGATTCCCAGGGCGCGGAGTCTAAGAGCCAGCAGGTGTTCACCAGAGCCTTTAATGGTAAGGATGGACTGCGCTGAAGTCTGGCTCCAGGTCGTGGCCCCCAGGGTCTCACAGCTCACGGTAAACTACAGGAGAAGAGGAAGGAGGCAGCAGGCTGGAACAACAAGGAAAGTAAGGGACAAGCCAAGGTCGGGGCCACAAGCAGACAAGGACAGCAGAGTACACGCCAAGGTTCAGGGTCACAGGCAAACAGGGATGGTTGGGAACACGCCAAAGGTCAGGGTCACGAGCAGACAGGAATAGTTACGAACAGGCCAAAGTCGGTAACAGGAATCAGCTGTAGAAACCACAGCAAGTACACACAGAGGCTAACACACAATGATTGATCAGCACTGCTGGCTTGCAGTGCCCAGGTTAATATAGGGTTCCCTGATAGGGCCTGGAGTGGGGCCCTGCTTAGAGGAGAGGTTACAAAAGCAGTCAGGTGAGGGTCAGCTGGTCTCTAGAGATGAACACATGGAGACAGGTATGCTGATCGACAAGCTCTATTGCATAACCATGACAAGCATGCAGTTTAGAGTTGGGCTTTAAGTAACAAATGTTAGGGTGGTGTGAAGCTTCCTTCTGACATCCAATCATATGAAGGAGCAATTTAAATTGAGGAACTTCAACACCTGATTGGAGGAAATGTTTACAAACAAGGAAAATAGAAATACATTAGCTTGATTCAAACACATGCTGTAGATTCCCTTTTTTAAACCTAGTGTTGAGCAATAAAACATTAATATGTACGTGCTTGTCGGTAATATGAAAATATTATTTGTTTCCATAGCTTTTTTATAGCGATCATCTGAGTCATATATCATGAGCGGCGAAGAGACTGTTCTCCCTTAGGCACTTCCACTCCCTTCTGGAATGTACCTAAACCAGCAATAGTTTTACCTGTGACTTAATCCTCATGTTCTGTAGACATGTGGTTAGTGCTTGTAGAGGACACCACAATGAGTCACAGGACACCACAATGATTTAATCTGACATCTTTTAATATGTGATAAGGCTAACCATGTTTTAAAAGCTTAAAAGCTCAAGTGGAAAAATTGTGTTTCCAAGCATTTTTAGTACACTATTTTCTTCAAAAACTAAAAAAGTGTGAAATTGTTTTACTCACATAGAATTCACATTCTTTTAACCCTTTAGCTGTTAAAATGATTGTAAAGGTAATTTTTATTGTAAATAACAAACATGTCTATACTTACCTTCTCTGTGCAATGTGATTGCACAGAGCAGCCACGAACCTCCTCTTTTCGGGTCCCCCGCCAGCGCTCCTGGTCCCTCCCATCTGTCCAGTGCTCCTGTGGATAGCCGCTTCCCAGGGGGGCACTCGTGCGCTCCCTCACCACTGGCTTTGATTGACAGCACTGGGAGCCAATGGCTCCTGGTGCCCCAGCAAAGTCAGTGAGACCTGGAAGTGAGGGGGGAGAAGAGCTGCAGATGTGCACAGCACTGGATCAAATGAGGGCTAAGTAAGGTAAGTAAAAGGGGGGGGAGGGGGGATGCTGACAACTAAACATTTTTTACCTTAATGCAAGGAAAAAATGTTTAGGCTTTACAGCCACTTTAAATAATAACATAGTGGGGTTGACTTAGTAAAGGAATAAAGGGAGGCTGTTTCACTTTGCAACATTAATATTAGTAAATATGTTGTTCACTTTGAGTACTTAAACATCTTGTTTTTTTTTTTGTTTTTTTTTTATAAATAACAAACATGTTATACTTACCTGCTCCATGCAGTCGATATGCACAGAGCAAACCGGATTCTCCTCTTCTCAGGTCCCCTGCCAGCGCTCTGGTCCCCTCCCTCTTGTCAAGGGAACGCAAGCAGGCTCGCTCCCGAGCTGCATCTCTGCTTGTCCATTTACACAGACAGCCACGGCCTGGCCCCACCCCCTTCATCTCCTGATTGGTTCACTGGCAGTGGTCATTGTCTCCCGCTGCTGCCAATGAGGAGTAATGCCCCGTACATACGGTCGGACTTTGTTCGGACATTCCGACAACAAAATCCTAGGATTTTTTCTGACGGATGTTGGCTCAAACTTGTCTTGCATACACACGGTCACACAAAGTTGTCGGAAAATCTGATCGTTTTAAACGCGGTGACGTAAAACATGTACGTCGGGACTATAAACGGGGCAGTGGCCAATAGCTTTCATCTCTTTATTTATTCTGAGCATGCGTGGCACTTTGTCCGTCGGATTTGTGTACACACGATCGGAATTTCCGACAACGGATTTTGTTGTCGGAAAATTTTATCTCCTGCTCTCCAACTTTGTGTGTCGGAAAATCCGATGGAAAATGTCCGATGGAGCCCACACACGGTCGGAATTTCCGACAACACGCTCCGATCGGACATTTTCCATCGGAAAATCCGACCGTGTGTACGGGGCATAAGAGTTCCCGGAGAGCCAAGGCTCTTATGCACATCGCTGGTTTGAGATGGGGCTCAGGTAAGTATGGGGGGGTGGGGGTTTGCTGCACACAGAAGGTTTTTTACCTATATGCATTCTATGACCTTGAAAAACCTTGAGCCTTTAACCACCTCAAAATAGGGGATAGATTTATAGCATTTTTTTTTTTTTATTTTATTTTTTTTTTTTTACTAGTAATGACGGCGATCTGCGATTTTTATCGTGACTGCGATATTGCGGCGGACATATCGGACACTTTTGACACATTTTTGGGGCCATTCACATTTATACAGCGATCTGTGCTATAAAAATGCATTAATTGCTATATAAATGTGACTGGCAGGGAAGGGGTTAACACTAGGGGGTGATCGAGGGGTTAATTATGTTCCTAGGGAGTGATTCTAACTATAGGGGGAGGGGACTCACAAGGGGAGGAGACCGATCGGTGTTCCTCTGTACTGAGAACACACCATCGTTCTCCTCTCACCTGACAGGACGTGGATCTGTGTGTTTAACACATAGATCCAAGGGCACGCGCATTGGGTCCCCAGTGACACGGCAGGCGCGCGATTGCCGCCGGTGGCACGGGCACCCCCTAGTGGGCCGGGAAGGCAAGGGCGTCATATGACGCCCTCCCGCAATGAGAGCTGCGCTGCCTGGCCGTCATATGACAGGCGGCGGTCGGCAAGCAGTTAAATTTAACCTCTGACCTTTAATGGAATAAAGTCTTATCTGAGCCTCTTAGCAGTGGTGTGGCACTTTAATTTCAACTCTTTTTACATTGTATTTTACATCACGGCAGCCAATCACAAGTCAGCATGGAACTAACAAGGCTTAACTGCTAAATCCTTATGCCCTGTACACACGATCGGATTTTCCAACGGAAAATGTGTGATGGGACCTTGTTTTCAGAAATTCCGACCGTGTGTGGGCTCCATCACACATTTTCCATCGGAATTTTCGACACACAAAGTGCTTGCTATAAAATTTTCCGACAACAAAATCCGTTGTCGGAAATTCCGATCGTGTGTACACAAATCCGACGCACAAAGTGCCACGCATGCTCAGAATAAATTAAGAGATTAAAGCTATTGGCTACTGCCCCGTTTATAGTCCCGACGTACGTGTTTTACGTCACCGCGTTTAGAACGATCGGATTTTCCGACAACTTTGTGTGACCATGTGTATGCAAGACAAGTTTGAGCCAACATCCGTCTGAAAAAATCCCTGGATTTTGTTGTCGGAATGTCCAATCAATGTCCGATAGTGTGTACAGGGCATTATTGTTTCTAGGGATTAAACCCCCACTCTGGGAAATCTTCCCCCTGCTCATAGAAGGCTAGGAGTGCGTAGAAGTTCTTCTATCTACTTGATCCTCTGCTCCCAGGGGAGATGGCGCTCCCCCGCTATCCCTTAGCCACCCTACATTCAATTCAGAGCTATGGAGCATGTATCAGTCTTGATGACGTCAGGTCCTTAAACCTCAGGGCCATGTAGGAAAATAGGATGCAGAGACCAGTCTAGCAGTGCAGAGTGGTGGAGTATCAGGCAAGTAAATCTACTTTTCCATGTCCCCAGGGTGAACATGCAGTTTACCCTTGACGTGTGGCTCACTCATTCTTAAAGGGACCCTAAAACTGAGATAAACATTAGAAAAGAGGGTTACCTTTTATAGAAGAGACATTATATTTGCTTCCTACCCATGCTGCCAATCCTCACTCTATTCAAAGGATACAGTTCCAGAAGAATCCTCTTCATCTGGCACACTTCCACAAGTGTCAGATTCCTGTTCCACCACCAAGCACAGTGGTTCCTTCTGCCACCCCCAAGGTCATTGCAGGACATTTAGAACGGTATGAAGTGAAGAGAAGTCTCTGGGCTCCATAGCTCTTAAATAGAGCAAGGTGGGGAGACAGGTCAGTATAAATTCTCTTCTTTACAGGCAACTTTGTTTTCTGTTTTATTTTGCAATAGGGGTACTTTAATAAAAGCGCAGAAAGCAGTTAGGTGCATTCATCTAAAATAAAACTGTTTAGTGCTAATCTGTAAATGGCTGCCATAAATAATAGTACATTAGTGAATGTTCTTTACTTGCTTACCTAACTGCTTAAGGACCACCCCATAGCAGATATACTGCTACAGGACGGCCTTCTTGTGCAGAATCACGTATATACATACGTGATTCTGCATTTCCGCCTAAGCTGATTTGCGGGTGCCAGGCAATGGATGTCTGCCGGGAATCGCTGATTATCAGGCAGAGACACAGAATGGAGCAAGGCAGGTCTCCATTCTAACGGGGGGGGGGGGGGGGATGGATTTTGTGTCCCTCAATCCATCACTTCCCTGAGTAAAAGCACCACACATAGTACAGTAAAACACAGGCTAGGCACACAGTTAACCATTTAATCACCCCAGATGTTTAACCTATTCCCAGCCAGTGTCATTAGTACAGTGACTAATATAGTATTTTTAAGTTATAACATTTATATAAAATTAATAGTTCTGCCGCTAAATAAAATCCAGTCTTTGCTGAATCATGGCTTGGATCATTTTTGTACCTCGTATGACCAGTCTCACACCTATTCTAGGAAATACATATTTTTTTCACGCCTCTATAGAATTATGTTGGAAAGTTTATTAAGTTAATTAAAGATCTTGGAATATACTACTTTCCAAAATCCAAAAGGTAATCTGCACTAACCCCTCCTCTTCAGATGTGTGCTTGCTTTAGTTCCGCAGATGTGGGTCCACCAGGGTTTCCAGCCTGCACACTGACCTAAAAGTGGCTATATACTGAGGCTCTCCAGTCTCAGCATACAGTCCCAATCAAGATGATCAGGCCATAGTGGCAGGTGCATCCAGAACTAAAGAGCTTTTCATCCCACAAACTGGAAACATCAGGGGAGGACGTGGCTCAGAAATTAAAGTAAGTAGCTGGGAAAGGGGGAGTTAGTGCAGTTTTTTTTTTTTTAATTGGGGGTGGATTTAGCATTATTAGTAGCAAAGGTACACCCATCCTTTATCTTTTAGCAACACGATTCTACATTATATGAAAAAAAATGCCTTCTGAACAGCATATAATGTATCTACTACATCATATAATGTAATCTGCTGTTCAGGGCAGAATAACGGTATTTCTGGAAAGCACATATTCCCCCACCAGCCAAATACATCTACCGATCCTTGATCCTTTGCTGCCTCCCTAGTGCAGGAGCCCACCTGGAGTAATTGTCAGATATTGTCAGAGCTTACCTGCAAGGATGACATGTTCCTTCACACCCAGAAGCCCAGCTCCATTACAGCAATAGAGAGGTGTTCTATGGAGCAGGGAGGTGGACAGATAACACAGATGGGTGAGTATAGCTTGGGTATGTGGGCTATCAGGAGGTTGTGGGATTTATTAACTAAAGGCAAATAGACCATTACATTTGCAAGGGAATTTTCTCCAGAGCTTAGCGAATGAGGTACTGACTTCTATTATCTAATCATGTGCAAAAAAAATGCAATATTTTTTTCTTGCATGTGATTGGGTATTCTTTGCAAAGTGAAGCGCACCACATTCACTAAGCTCTAGGGAAGTTTCTCTTACAGATTGCAACTTGACTTGCAATGTTAACAGTATATTTGTCTTTAGTAAATCAATTCAGCACCAATCTTTTCTTTTTGAATGCTTGATGTGGAGGCATTGTTATTTGATTGCCTTTAATAGGCTAATGCCCCATACACACCATACGAAAATCGTACGCCAGATCGTTCGACTTATTGCTTGCTAGTCGCAAGTAGAAATTTAATAGGTTACTAAAGTCACAAAAATTCTCGTATGACAGAAAAATAATTCAGAAGTGATGTATGTGTTCTAGCGTATTTGTATTGTATTTACGGATTACAACTGTACTGAATAAGCAAAAATCGTAATATACAAATTTTCGTGCTTGCACCATTGGATAATATCGGATGAACTGTCCTGATCGGCTATCGAAAGCTGTGTACTGACAACCAGCTGCAGGAACAGTATAGGTTTCATGCAGAAATTACTGCTTTATATCAGAACTTTGCATCCTCATGAAGGAGTCTAAGCGATGTTGGTAATCCAGGAGTCTGCTTGTGGATATCTGCAAGTCTTCAATCCTCCTTCCAGCTCACTTGTGAATGTAATTGAAAACACTATAAATCCAGGAGCCATAAGTAACATTATGGCTGCCACAGGAAACTTTACATATACTGTACCTATTACTTCAATAACTGTTGTAGGCATTCCCTAATGTCTTAGGAGCAGCAGTGAATAGTTAACAGGTAAGCCTATTACTGTACAAATTTAAATGCCAAATTTTGTGCGCACAACAAAAAAAAACAGCTATTGCATATTGTGTGCTTCATGACTGTCCACAAGAGATAAGAAAAAGCCTTTCTGCTATTTTCTCAAGACTATGAATAGGAATTGCTGGTTTGTACTCAGTTAAGTGCTCTGGAACTATGGCTCTCATAGATTGTGCTTTTACCTGGTCACCTGAGTAGTTCTGTGGATAAAAGTAGAAACCTCAAATCTGTTTGGCAGTACAATGTGCGCATTAGCTGTATTTTTAAACTGGTTTACTAAAGTAGAACCACAGGCAAGATTAAAAAAAAAAAATCACAAGGAACATGGAGCATTCGTTGTTGGGCAACTTTTCCTAAAGAGGTAAGAGCAGTCATGTAAACTGATCCTGGGTCGGATTTACTAAACAGAAAATGCATAAAAGTGAATCCGTGTTCACGTCAAACATCCAGTTGGGGTCAGAAAAAGACCCTTTTTAACCACTTGCCGACAAGCCGCCGTTCCCTTGAATCGCCGTAGCTGTGCGTCGGCCCTTAAACAGCTATAGCAGGCACGTCCACTGGCCACCCACGATCGCTCCACAGAGAGGCAGGACGGGGAACTGTCAATGTAAACATTCAGATCCCTGTTCTGTCAGGGGATTATAGAATTATCATCCTATTGATTAGGAACAGCGATCTCTCTCCTCCTCCAGTCAGTACACTGCCCCCACAGTTAGAAACACCTCCCAGGGAACACATTTAACCCTTTGATTGCCACTAGTGTTAAACCCTTCCCTGCCAGTGACATTTATATAGTAATCAGTGCATTTTTATAGCACTGATTGCTGTATAAATGTCAATGGTCCCAAAAAAATGTCAAAAGTGTCTGATCTGTCCACCGCAAAGTCGCAGTCCTGCTAAAAATCGCTGATCGCCGCCATTACTAGTAAAAAAAATGTAAAAATGCCATAAATCTATTCCCTATTTTGTAGACGCTATAACTTTTGTGCAAACCAATCAATATATGTTTATTGCGATTTTTTTTCTTACCAAAAATATGTAGAAGAATACATATTGGCCTAAACTGATAAAGAAATTCTTTTTTTTTTAATTTGGTATATTTATTATAGCAAAAAGTAAAAAATATAGTTTTCTTGTTCATACATCATGGGACACATTGAGACTTGATATTTAATTAGTGGGTTAGATAGTCACCATCAGGTGATTGGACACTGGCAAGCCTAATTACAAGGCAAGTTCCTCCCCTATATAACCCCTCCCATATGGAGAGTACCTCAGTTTTTTCGCCAGTGTCTAAGGTGGTTGGTCACGCTAGAAGATGTGCTAAGAAGAAAGCTCCGCTTGATGGTCTCTGTGGGGGCCTAGGAGCTACACAACCGGATCCATACCTCTGGCCAATATATACACCTGAGATGGATGGTAGCCGGGCCTCGTGTGTGAAGAAACGAGGTATTGCCTGTATTGTCTCTCTTTGAGCACTGGGCTCTGGGATCCAGTGCTTTGGTGCACAAATTAAGTTGCGGAAAAGTTTGGCAGAGTCTTCTATAGGTCCAGGGAAGAGGATCCTGTGAGTAGGAACCCAGAACCCTGAACCCGTACATTACTTTAAATTTGCTCCGTGAGTTGGGTCGCGGGTCCCGCGAACTCGTTCGCCGCGGATATACCTGCGGTCGCCTCACGAGAGGACGAACGGGGAGATGCTGATGTAAACAGCATCTCCCCGTTCTGCTTAGTGACAGTGTCACTGATCTCTGCTCCCTGTCATCGGGAGCAGAGATCAGTGACGTGTCACACACAGCCCATCCCCCCTACAGTTAGAACACATCCCTAGTGCTGACTTAACCCCTCCCCGCCCCCTAGTGGTTAACCCCTTCACTGCCAGTGTCATTTACACAGGAATCAGTGCATTTTTATAGCACTGATTGCTGTATAAATGTCAATGGTCCCAAAAATCGCTGATCGCCGCCATTACTAGTAAAAAAAAAAAATATTAATAAAAATGCCATAAAACTATCCCCCTTTTTGTGAACGCTATAACTTTTGCACAAACCAATCAATAAACGCTTATTGCGATTTTTTTTTAACCAAAAATATGTAGAAGAATACGTATCGGCCTAAACTGAGGAAAAAAAGTTTTTTTTATATATTTTTTGGGGATATTTATTATAGCAAAATGTAAAAAATGATGCGTTTTTTTTAAAATTGTCGCTCTTATTTTGTTTATAGCGCAAAAAATAAAAATTGCAGAGATCAAATACCACCAAAAGAAAGCTCTATTTGTGGGGAAAAAAGGACATCAATTTTGTTTCGGAGCCACGTCGCACGACCGCGCAATTGTCAGTTAAAGTGATGCAGTGCCGAATCGCAAAAAGTGCTCTGGTCAGGAAGGGGGTAAATCCTTCTGGGGCTGAAGTGGTTAATAAAAACCTTTGATTGTGAAAAAAACATAATATAGACCCACGCTGTCCGGGGGTCCCGCGCAGTTCTCAGGGAATCTCCTTTCTCCCCCCTCACCCCCGGCCGCCGCCATGTCAGTCCTACCTGCGTGCGCAGGGGGCGCGCTTCTACAGTGATTTTCGGCAGTGAAGGAGGGGGCGTTGTTGCAGTGTCGTGCACGTGCGGCGTGCACAGCGTACCAGTGTGCAGGCGCGAAACGGCTATGTTTAAAGCCCAGTACACCAGAGCTCCTGTAAGCAGTGGGACACAGAGCTGTGGGCAGTAAGCATCTCAGTGGATTCGGATCTAAAAATACCTAAGACATACCTCCCAACCGTCCCGGATTGCCCGTGAAAGTTACGCTGTGGGAGGTCTGTCCCGCGTCCCGGGCACCTTCATTCCGGGACAATACAATGTCCCGGAATTGCCCCACTGGCCGATCTGATGCCCCCCTAAAAATTGCCGCCGCATTGCCGCTGTCCCTCACTGCCCGCTGACCGCTTCATTTCACCCCCAGACGCTGCCTGGCTCACTGCCAAAACAACTGGTTGCTAGGCATGGCCCGCCTGGCGTCTAACAACCAGTGACGTCACGACAAGGAGGAGAGTGGAGCCCCAGCATTTAGCCAAAGGAGGAGTCCTCTTTGCGCCTAAGCTCCGCCCCCGGCACCGCCCCTGACTCCGGGTCTTCCCTGAGTGGAGCCCCAGCATTTTGCCAAAGGAGGATCCCTCTCTGCGCCTAAGCTCCGCCCCCGGCTCCACCCCTGACTCCGACTCCGGGTCTTCCCCGAAGGCTGTTCCTGCGCTGGAATAAAGGTAGGAGAAATGCTCCCTGCACTGTCCTGACTCTGAGTACACTCATGGTCACTCTGCTCCCTCCCATACACTGCCCCTCTCCAGTCATGCTGTACAGTCCCCCCATACTGCCCTCCACTACCCCCCCCATTATACTGCCCCCCTCCCATTTTACTGCCCTCCACTACCCCCCCAATATACTGCCCTCTACTACCACCCCTCCCATCATACTGCCCCAATCCCATCATACTGCCCCCCTCCTATTATACTGCCCTCCACTGCCACCCCTCCTATTATACTGCCCTCCACTAACCCCCCCATTATACTGCCTTTCCCTGCCACCCCCACCCATCATACTGCCCCCCTCCAATTATACTGCCCTCCACTGCCACCCCTCCTATTATACTGCCCTCCACTACCACCCCTCCCATCATACTGCCCTCCACTACCACCCCTCCCATCATACTGCCCTCCACTACCACCCCTCCCATCATACTGCCCTCCACTACCACCCCTCCCATCATACTGCCCTCCACTACCACCCCTCCCATCATACTGCCCTCCACTACCACCCTTCCCATCATACTGCTCTCCCTCCCATCATACTGCCCTCCACTACCACCCCTCCCATAATACTGCCCTCCACTAAACCCCCTCCCATTATATTGCCCTCCACTACCATCCCTCCCATCATACTGCCCTGCACTAACCCCCCCTCCCATGATACTGCCCTCCCTACCGCCTCCTCCCATCATACTGCCCTCTACTACCTCCTCTCCCATCATACTGCCCTCCACCCCATCATACTGCCCTCCACTGCCACCCCTCCTATTATACTGCCCTCCACTAACCCCCCTCCCATTATACTGCCCTCCACTGCCACCCCTCCTATTATACTGCCCTCCACTAACCCCCCTCCCATTATACTGCCCTCCACTACCACCCCTCCCATCATACTGTCCTCCACTACCACCCTCCCCATCATACTGCTCTCCCTCCCATCATACTGCCCTATACTACCACCCCTCCCATAATACTGCCCTCCACTAAACCCCCTCCCATTATATTGCCCTCCACTACCATCCCTCCCATCATACTGCCCTCCACCCCATCATACTGCCCTCCGCTGCCTCCCCTCCCATCATAATGCCTTCCACTGCCTCCGCCCCCAACATACTGCCTTCCACTGCCACCCCTCCCATCATACTGCCCTCCACTGACACCCCCTCCCATCATACTGCCCTCCACCCCATCATACTGCCCTCCACTGACACCCCCTCCCATCATACTGCCCTCCACCCCATCATACTGCCCTCCACTACCACCAACTCCCATCAAAAACTGTAAAAAAAACTCTAAAAAATAAAATGGATAAAATATAATGGTAAATAAGAATAACAAAAATAAAATAACAACAATAAAAAAAAACTACTGATCCTGTCCACTGCCCTACTGATTATGTCTACTGCCCTACTGACCACGTCCACTGCTCTACTGACCATGTCCACTGCCCTACTGACCATGTCCACTGCCCTACTGACCATGTCCACTGCCCTACTGACCATGTCCAGTACCTTACTGACCACTTTCTCTGCCATACTGACCACTTCCACTGCTCTACTGACCATGTCCACTGCCCTACTGACTGACACCATTCACAGTCCACACTGACACCACTGGCGGAACTACCAGCAAAGGTTGCACTTGCAACTGGGCCCTGGCCTTCTGCCACCATGGCCGGGTCCAATCTGCTGTGGGACCATGAAGGGTGATGGGATCAGTGGGAAGGGCTCTGGGCTCGAAGGGAATGGCCCAGGCTGGAGGTCGGGGGGCCCTTCATGGTTTCTTGCACCAGGGCCCCTGAAGGTTCTAATTACGCCTCTGCTGCACCCTGTATATAGCTCATCCAGTACCCTGTGCCCTGTATATAGCTCGTCTCAGAACCCTGCACCCTGTATATAGCTCATCCCGGAACCCTGCACCCTGTATATAGCTCATCCCAGCACCCTGCACCCTGTATATAGCTCATCCAAGAACCCTGCACCCTGTATATATCTCATCCCAGAACCCTACACCCTGTATATAGCTCATCCCAGAACCCTGTATATAGCTCATCTCAGATCCCTGGACCCTGTATATAGCTCATCCCAGAACCATGCACTCTGTGCATAGCTCATCTCAGAACCCTGCACTCTGTACATAGCTCACCCCAGAACCCTGCACTCTGTACATAGCTCACCCCAGAACCCTGCACTCTGCACATAGCTCATTCCAGAACCCTGCACTCTGCACATAGCGCATCCCAGAACCCTGCACTCTGCACATAGCTCATTCCAGAACCCTGCACTAGGCACATAGCTCATTCCAGAACCCTGCACTCTGCACATAGCTCATTCCAGAACCCTGCACTCTTTAGATAGCTCATCCCAGAACCCTGCACTCTGTACATAGCTCATCCCAGAACCCTGCACTCTGTACATAGCTCATCTCAGAACCCTGCACTCTGTACATAGCTCATCTCAGAACCCTGCACTCTGTACATAGCTCACCCCAGAACCCTGCTCTCTGTACATAGCTCATCCCAGAACCCTGCACTCTGTACATAGCTCACTCCAGAACCCTGCACTCTGCATGCAGCTCACTCCAGAACCCTGCACTCTGAATGCAGCTCACCCCAGAACCCTGCACTCTGTACGCAGCTCATGCCAGAACCCTGCACTCTGTACGCAGCTCATGCCAGAACCCTGCACTCTGTACACAGCTCATTCCAGAACCCTGCACTCTGCACATAGCTCATTCCAGAACCCTGCACTCTGCACATAGCTCATTCCAGAACCCTGCACTCTGCACATTGCTCATTCCAGAACCCTGCACTCTGCACATTGCTCATTCCAGAACCCTGCACTCTGCACATTGCTCATTCCAGAACCCTGCACTCTGCACATAGCGCATCCCAGAACCCTGCACTCTGCACATAGCTCATTCCAGAACCCTGCACTGTTTACATAGCTCATTCCAGAACCCTGCACTCTTTAGATAGTTCATCCCAGAACCCTGCACTCTGTACATAGCTCATCCCAGAACCCTGCACTCTGTACATAGCTCAACCCAGAACCCTGCACTCTGTACATAGCTCAACCCAGAACCCTGCACTCTGCATGCAGCTCACTCCAGAACCCTGCACTCTGCATGCAGCTCACTCCAGAACCCTGCACTCTGCATGCAGCTCACTCCAGAACCCTGCACTCTGAATGCAGCTCACCCCAGAACCCTGCACTCTGAATGCAGCTCACCCCAGAACCCTGCACTCTGAATGCAGCTCACCCCAGAACCCTGCACTCTGAATGCAGCTCACCCCAGAACCCTGCACTCTGAATGCAGCTCACCCCAGAACCCTGCACTCTGTACACAGCTCATGCCAGAACCCTGCACTCTGTACACAGCTCATGCCAGAACCCTGCATTCTGTACATAGCTCATCCCGGAACCCTGCACCCTGTATATAGCTCATCCCAGCACCCTGCACCCTGTATATAGCTCATCCAAGAACCCTGCACCCTGTATATATCTCATCCCAGAACCCTACACCCTGTATATAGCTCATCCCAGAACCCTGTATATAGCTCATCTCAGATCCCTGGACCCTGTATATAGCTCATCCCAGAACCATGCACCCTGTATATATGCTCATCCCAGAACCCTGCACTCTGTGCATAGCTCATCTCAGAACCCTGCACTCTGTACATAGCTCACCCCAGAACCCCGCACTCTGCACATAGCTCATTCCAGAACCCTGCACTCTGCACATAGCGCATCCCAGAACCCTGCACTCTGCACATAGCTCATTCCAGAACCCTGCACTCTGCACATAGCTCATTCCAGAATCCTGCACTCTTTAGATAGCTCATCCCAGAACCCTGCACTCTGTACATAGCTCATCCCAGAACCCTGCACTCTGTACATAGCTCATCTCAGAACCCTGCACTCTGTACATAGCTCATCTCAGAACCCTGCACTCTGTACATAGCTCATCTCAGAACCCTGCACTCTGTACATAGCTCACCCCAGAACCCTGCTCTCTGTACATAGCTCATCCCAGAACCCTGCACTCTGTACATAGCTCAACCCAGAACCCTGCACTCTGCATGCAGCTCACTCCAGAACCCTGCACTCTGAATGCAGCTCACCCCAGAACCCTGCACTCTGTACGCAGCTCATGCCAGAACCCTGCACTCTGTACGCAGCTCATGCCAGAACCCTGTACTCTGTACGCAGCTCATGCCAGAACCCTGCACTCTGTACGCAGCTCATGCCAGAACCCTGCACTCTGTACGCAGCTCATGCCAGAACCCTGCACTCTGTACGCAGCTCATGCCAGAACCCTGCACTCTGTACGCAGCTCATGCCAGAACCCTGCACTCTGTACGCAGCTCATTCCAGAACCCTGCACTCTGCACATAGCTCATTCCAGAACCCTGCACTCTGCACATAGCTCATTCCAGAACCCTGCACTCTGCACATAGCTCATTCCAGAACCCTGCACTCTGCACATAGCTCATTCCAGAACCCTGCACTCTGCACATAGCTCATTCCAGAACCCTGCACTCTGCACATAGCTCATTCCAGAACCCTGCACTCTGCACATTGCTCATTCCAGAACCCTGCACTCTGCACATAGCTCATTCCAGAACCCTGCACTCTGCACATTGCTCATTCCAGAACCCTGCACTCTGCACATTGCTCATTCCAGAACCCTGCACTCTGCACATAGCGCATCCCAGAACCCTGCACTCTGCACATAGCTCATTCCAGAACCCTGCACTGTTTACATAGCTCATTCCAGAACCCTGCACTCTTTAGATAGTTCATCCCAGAACCCTGCACTCTGTACATAGCTCAACCCAGAACCCTGCACTCTGTACATAGCTCAACCCAAAACCCTGCACTCTGCATGCAGCTCACTCCAGAACCCTGCACTCTGCATGCAGCTCACTCCAGAACCCTGCACTCTGCATGCAGCTCACTCCAGAACCCTGCACTCTGAATGCAGCTCACCCCAGAACCGTGCACTCTGAATGCAGCTCACCCCAGAACCCTGCACTCTGAATGCAACTCACCCAAGAACCCTGCATTCTGTATGCAGCTCATGCCAGAACCCTGCACTCTGTACACAGCTCATGCCAGAACCCTGCACTCTGTACACAGCTCATGCCAGAACCCTGCACTCTGTACACAGCTCATGCCAGAACCCTGCACTCTGTACACAGCTCATGCCAGAACCCTGCACTCTGTACACAGCTCATGCCAGAACCCTGCACTCTGTACACAGCTCATGCCAGAACCCTGCACTCTGTACATAGCTCATCCCAGAACCCTGCTCTCTGTACATAGCTCAACCCAGAACCCTGCACTCTGTACATAGCTCAACCCAGAACCCTGCACTCTGTACATAGCTCAACCCCTCAACCCAGAACCCTGCACTCTGTACATAGCTCAACCCAGAACCCTGCACTCTGCATGCAGCTCACTCCAGAACCCTGCACTCTGCATGCAGCTCACTCCAGAACCCTGCACTCTGAATGCAGCTCACCCCAGAACCCTGCACTCTGTACACAGCTCATGCCAGAACCCTGCACTCTGTACACAGCTCATGCCAGAACCCTGCACTCTGTACACAGCTCATGCCAGAACCCTGCACTCTGTACACAGCTCATGCCAGAACCCTGCACTCTGTACACAGCTCATGCCAGAACTCTGCACTCTGTACACAGCTCATGCCAGAACCCTGCACTCTGTACATAGCTCATCCTACAACCCTGCACTCTGTATATAGCTCATGCCAGAACCCTGCACTCTGTATATAGCTCATCCTACAACCCTGCACTTTGTACGTAATGCACTCCAAACACTGCATTCTTTTATCCTTTTTTTAAATGAATGTGCTGGGGTATGTATGTATCCATGAGACTCTTGCTTGTGGAACAATAATAAAAGCATATTTTATAGATACAAGGAAGCCCAAGTTTTGTTTAATGATGCCCATTAAGCTCCTCCCACTGTCAAAAGTTTGACCACGCCCACATTTGCCGCAGCGCGCTATGCAAGGTTACTTCCTTCCTCAAGTGTCCCTCATTCTGAAGTTCAAAAGTTGGGAGGTATGCCTAAGACACCTACTCGGCATCAGGTTGTACAGACTGAGCTAATGTTTATATTGTAAGACCATGGCACAGCAGTGATTGCATTTGTACTAGTACCTCTGTTTTGCAGCTTAGGACTATGTCTCCTCGTTAGAGGGCTTCAGGGGGAGGTAAAAGAGGCACTAAAAGATCACCGCCTACTTCTAGGGGTTCTGGGCATGCCTGCAGGATTCCATCCCCCCCTGAAAGACTAGAGGCAGCCTCACAGGATGAGTCTGTGCCCCTGTCAGGCTTTGCAGCCTCTCCCAATGTTACAGTCCCTGTATATGTCACTGAAGACAATATGAAGGCTGCATTGGATGGTTTGGAAGGAATTATTACTACTTTTATCACAGCTTCCTTAAAAAGTTGCAGAAAAAGGGGTAGATCCCCTCCCTCTGCTTCAGGTTTCCTATCGGAGGAGCATTCTGATGATGAAATATCCCTATCTGGGGATGGGGATTGTGAGCAGTCGGATGATTCAGGGGAAGAGGAGAAGCTCTCTTCTGCCTCCCAGGCCCTCAAAGTACAGGTGCAATACTTTACTGAGTTGGTGCGTACCACATATAGATTGCCCTCTGCTGAGGTTGCCAAAATCTGTTTCCTCCCTGGGATCCCGGAAATCCCCACAGGCTGCATATACCTTCCCAATTCATCCCTTATTGTAGAAGTTGTTGTATGATGACTGAGGTCACCCAAATAAACTATTTTCTCCTCCTAAGAGGTTTTATTTGCTTTATTCGGTGGAGGGAAAAATTCACCAAAAAATGGGAGGTGCCAGCAATAGATGCGGCTATTTCTTGTGTGAATAAAAGCCTGACCTGTGGACAATTCTCAGGGGTTCAAGGATCCAACTGATAAGAAGCTGGAAACTTTGTTTAAAGCCTTCTTTTCTATGGCTGGTGCTGTGGTCCAGCCTATGGTTGCAGCAATCGGCATGTGCCAGTTCCTCAAGGAACAAAGGAAGCAGGTACTTAACCTCCTCCCCACTGAGGAGGGTGAGGTTTATGCAGACCTTCCTAAGGCCTTATATTTTGCTGTTGATGCCATTATGGATTCTGTTCAGCAAGCATCCCGCCTTTCCCTCCTGCTCGTACACATGCGCAGGGCCCTTTGGCTTAACCATTGGGCAGCTGAAGCTTTGTGCAAAAGATATTTGACTGCGTTCCCGTTTTATGGGAAACACCTGTTTGGGGATGACCTGGACAAATACATCCAGAAGATTACTGGGGGTAAAGCCACGTTGTTACCGGTCAAAAGATAGAGTAAATGTCCCATGTTTAGACGTTCTCTGTCCCCAGCCCCTGGAGCCTCGTCCTCCAGGCAGTGGCGACAGCCTCCCCGATCCAATACTAGGGGAAAAGGTCCAAGGCCAAGCCCAAGGGCAAAAGAAGTCTTGGGGTTCGAGATCTGTTAAGCAGAACCCCAAAACCTCCCTGTGAAGGGGCGCCCCGGCTCGGCCGAGTGGGGGGAAGACTGCTGCAGTTTGCAGGTGCCTGGCGGGAAGAGATTCAGGACAGATGGGTAACCTCCACGGTGTCTCTGGGCTACAAGCTGGAGTTCCGGGAGTTTCCGGCCTTCTCGTTTCCCAAGGTGAAGAGTCTCCAAGGATCCAGAAAAAAGAAGACTCTTGTTTCTGGCCTTAGAACGTCTACTATACCAAGGGGTGATTATAGAGGTGACCCCAGAGGAGCAAGGCTCAGGGTTCTACTCAAATCTCTTTACGGTTCCAAAAACAAACGGGGGTGTCAGACCTATTCTAGCTCTAAAAGACCTGAATCAGTTTTTAGACATTCGTTCTTTCCGCATGGAATCTATCTGCTTGGTAGTTTCCATCCTTCAGGGGGGAGAATTCTTGGCAACAATAGACATCAAAGATGCATATTTACATGTGCCAATATTTCCCGCTCACCAAAGATTTCTGAGGTTTGCGGTGGATCAGCGCCACTTCCAATTTGTGGCCCTACCTTTCGGTCTTGCCAGAGCACCTCGAGTGTTCACAAAAATTCTAGCCCCAGCAAAACTAAGGGCTCGGGGCATAACAGTGACAGCTTTTTCGAATGATTTGCTTCTTGTAGAACAGTCCATAGTATGCTTCGACCGCACAGTAGAGTACTTACAGTACCTAGGCTGGGTCCTCAGTCTTCCTTAAAGCCCCCCAAAAAAAGGCTGGAGTATCTGGGCATGGTCATAGACACAGTCCAAAGCAGAGTATTTTTACCTGGGTCAAAGGCCAAATCCATAAAAGATTTTGTCTGGGTAGTCATGGCAAGGAAGAATCCCTCCATTCGGCTATGTATGAGACTATTAGAGAAGATGGTGGCCTCTTTCGAGGCTGTTCCTTACGTTCACTCAAGGCCTTTGCAGAGCAGCATCCTCTCTGCCTGGAGCAAAAGGGTACAAAGGGTACAAGCCTTGGATGTCCCAATGTGCCTGTCTCCTTGGGTACGCCAGAGCCTCAATTTGTAGCTGCTGACGAAGAATCTGCTAAAAGGAAAATCTTTTGTGAATCACATTTTTTTATGGGCAGAGACATGTTCCTTGACTGCCTGCGGTCTTCATCCCAGGGGTAGAAAATTGGCAGGCGGATTTCCTAAGTTGCCAGTAGCTGTGCCCAGGAGAATGGTCTCTACACCCCAACATATTTCAGGCCATATGTTAAAAATGGGTTACCCCGGATGTGGACCTGTTGGCCTCCAGGTTCAACAAGAAACTGGACAACTTTGTGTCAAGAACAAAGGATCAGCTAGCACAAGATGCCTTAACGATTCTATGGGATCAATACTCTCTGATCTATGCATTCCTTCCAGTTCCACTTCTCCCACTATTCCTTCAGAGGATCAAAAGGGAAGGAAAGCCGGTAATTCTGGTGGCTCTGGCTTGGCCCAGGTGACCTTGGTATGCAGGGATCATAAAGATGGCAGAGGGAAGACCTTGGGTTCTTCTGCTCCGCCCAGAATTACTCTCACAGGGTCCAGTGTTCCATCCTACCTTACAAAGTCTAAATTTGACGGTTTGGCGGTTGAGACCCACATTTTAAAAAGGTTGTGGCCTTTTGGGGCCAGTCCTGTCCACCCTGGTTAATGCTAGGAAACCGGCTTCCAGGCTCATCTACTACAGAATCTGGAAGGCATATGTTTCCTGGTGTGAATCCAGAGGGTGGCATCCTAGAAAGTATGCCATTAGCCTTTCTCCAATTAGGCGTAGAAATGAAGCTGGCCTTGAGTACTATCAAGGGCCAAATCTCAGCCTTGTCAGTATTCTTTCAAAGACCACTTGCCTATCATTCCATCGTACGGGCCTTTGTTCTGGGAGCACTACACTTGAATCCGCCGGTTAAGCCTCCTGTGTGCCATATGGGATCTGAATTTGGTTTTGTCTGTTTTACAGGAACAACCTTTTGAACCATTGCACCAAGCTTCTTTAAATCTTTTAACAAAGAAGTTGGTATTTCTGGTAGCCATATCCTCGGCTAGAAGGGTATCAGAATTAGCAGTTCTTTCTTGTAAAGAGCCATATTTGATTATTCACAAAGACAGGGTGGTGTTGCGCCCTCACCCGACTTTTCTACCTAAAGTGGTTTCAGGATTCCATCTGAATCAAGATGTGGTCCTACCACCCTTTTTTTCAGATGCGCAGTCCGCAGAAGAAGAGTTGTTACTCTTTAGATGTTGTGAGAGCAGTCAGTATCTGCAGGCAACCGCTCAGATACGAAAGACTGATTGTCTCTTTATTTTGCCAGAGAGCACCAAAAAGGGCCAGGCAGCATCGAAATCCACTATCTCTAGTTGGATTTGACAGGTTATTATTCAGGCTTATGGTGGAAAGAAGAAAGTTCCTCCATTTCAGGTTAAAGCGCACTCTACTAGAGCAGTTAGTGCTTCATGGGCAGTGCATCACCAGGCCTCCATGGCTCAGATCAAGACTGCAACTTGGTCTTCAGTCCATACATTCACTAGATTCTATCAGGTGGATGTAAGAGGGCATAAGGATGCCGCCTTCGGGCGCAGTGTGCTGCAGGCAGCAGTATAGTTCCTCTAGTCCGTTGGAGGTCTGTTTTTTCAGATCTGTGTCTCCCTCCACTCAATTTGGGCATTGCTATAGGGCATCCCACTAAGCAATTATCAAGTCTCTGTGTCCCGTGATGTATGAACAATAAAATAGGATTTTTTAAATACAGCTTACCTGTAAAATCCTTTTCTTGGGAATACATCACGGGACACAGAGCTCCTGCCCCTCTTCGGGATTATATGTTGGGACACTTATTGCTTTGCTACAAAACTGAGGTACTCTCTATATGGGAGGGGTTATATAGGGGAGGAACTTGCCTTGTAATTAGGCTTGCCAATGTCCAATCACCTGATGGTGACTATCTAACCCACTAAGTAATTATCAAGTCTCTGTGTCCCGTGATGTATTCCCAAGAAAAGGATTTTACAGGTAAGCTTTATTTAAAGAACACTTTTCTTTTTTTTCAAAATTGTCAGTCTTTTTTTGTTTATAGCGCAAATAATAAAAATCACAGAGGTGATTAATAGCCACCTAAAGAAAGCTCTATTTGTGGGGAAAAAAAGGACGTCAACTTTGTTTGGGTACAGTGTTGCACGACCACGCAATTGTCAATTAAAGCAACGCAGTGCCATATCGCAACAAATGGCCTGGTCATTAAGGGGGAAAATATTCCGGTCCTTAAAGTGGGGTTCCACCCAAAAAACAAAAATACCTGGAAAAATTCTAAAAAAAAAAAAAACAAAAAAAATTTGGATATTTTTTTTTTTTCACTTACCTCTAAAATGCCTGTTGCTAGGTGGTCCCTCGTAGTCTGCCTGTTCCTTTGCCTGAGCTGGTGACATCACTTCCCCCCAGGCACATAAAGGGCTCCGCTCTGCTCCCTCCCTCCTGTCAATCATGTGGGACCCATTACAGGTCCCAGGTGATTGAGCGGCCAATCACGGCACACGGCGCCGCTCGCGCATGCGCAGTGGGTGCCAGGCTGTGAAGCCACAGCCCGGCGCCCACAGTTGAAATGCCGGCGCCGACGAGCGGAGGGGGGGGGGATGAGCGGGGCTTCGATCCCCCGCATCGCTGGACCCAGGGACAGGTAAGTGTCCAATTAAAAGTCAGCAGCTGCAGTATTTGTAGCTGCTGACTTTTAATTTTTTTTTTTTTTGACGGCCCCCCTGGGTGGAACTCCTCTTTAAGTGGTTAAATTAACCTACATCTAGGTAGATGTTAAAGGCACAAACCCATTTTAGTTAATTTTACAGGTCAGGACCCAAGATCATGTCCCTTCACTGAATCTCATCAATACTTCCATTGATTAAGGTGTATGTAAGGCCAAAACATTTTTTAGTTTTGTATAAAGTAGGAAATGGTAAAACACTTGCCACCTTTTATTTTGCTGTCGGTGTCCCATCAGGTAAATTTACCCTCACTTCCTGAACCAGAGCCACAGCAGGAAGTAAGAAGAGCCATCTCCAAAACAGAGGGATATCCCCTCTTAGACACCAGAATAGATTTTCCTTACTGTATGATTTACCCTTACCTTCTAATCCTGTTCCTAACAACTCAAACTATTTGGATTTACCATCACTTTCTGTAAAGGAGACAATGCTCACTTGGAAAAACAAAGGGGGTAAATGTTCCCAGCAGGGACAAAGACAGCAATAAAAAGCAAAAGTTCTAACACTCCCACTTTCTAACTAAAACTAAAAAAGTTTTGCTTTACATACATTTTAAATAGAGATGAGCCAACCCCCCCCCCCCCCCCCCCCGGTTCGATTTGCAGCAGAACATGTGAACAGGCAAATAATTTCTGCCCTATATGCTCTGCAGAAAATTGGGCCTTAGGTGTTGGTGGCACCAGAACACTGTAAGGCCTCAGTTACTCTGTTAGATGCAAGAACTGGCCCTGCTGGGAAATATTATATCAAAAATTGTAATTACATGCCCCTGTAAAACAGGGGCAGAAAAATTGGGCCTTTGGTTTTGGTGGCACCAGAACACTGTAAGCCCTCAGTTACTTTTGTTGGGCGCAGGAACGGGCCCTGCTATGAAGTATTATATCAAAAATTGTAATTACATGCCCCTGTTAAACAGGGCAGAAAAATTGGTCATTGGGTGGTGGTGGTGTCACAACCCTGTAACCCCTCACAGATGCTCTTGTTGGGCACAGGAACGGGCCCTGCTGTGAAATATTATATTAAGAATTATAATGACATGCCCCTGTTAAACAGGGGCAGAAAAATTGGGCCTTGAGTGGTGGTGCCCTAAACCAAAAATATTGTTGAAAGCTAGCATCATCAAGATTGAGGAGGAATAGGATAGTCAGCATAGGCAGTCTTCAAGGGATCCCACATCCATAGCAAATTCAATCAGTTACATCAGCATCAGGTGCTTGATAGCTGCTGATCCAAGACTGATCGATTTTTATAAAGTGCAGAAAAAGGGGAATAGTTAATGCGCTACCCAAAAAGAAAATAACAAGTGAGCTGCTACAAACATGTGACAAAAATGTGAGCTAAAATTAAAAGAAATTGTAGCGCTAATAAACTCATATGCAAATAGTCTCTGTGCACATGGACATAATGTCCCAATGGTAACGTGTTGTTGAAACAACAAAAACAGTCCACAGTGAATATGTATGATCCGTGTGGCAGTTCCTTCAGCTTCTCAACGGTCAGCTCAGGTATCAACAAGATAAACGAATAGATGGAATACGCTTACCGGACAAGTTGGATTCTACTGCCATGAGCATAGAATCAATGAGGCTTTGTGCCACCAAGGGCAAAGGTGTGGAGTGATGGAGGCAAGGGTAGAGCCTCTGCCAGACCTGGACGTCCCTCTCGGTCCACCGGAACAGGATCAAAACAGTTCCCAAAGGAGAGTGATTTCTCGATTCACCAGGGCATGTGGAAAAAAGAGGGATGCTTCCACATAGTGTGACTCAGGTAGTTTTATTGTTAAAAAACCACAATGCATAAAACAAAACGTGATCACGGAATAAAAAGCAGTGTATGGGGTATAAAAACGCCCTACGCGTTTCGATCAAAGGATCTTCAACAGGGGCATATAAGACCCCCATAGCACTGCCAATATTTATAAAATAGCATATGTAATCAAACATAATACAAGACCAATCAGCTATCAACATTTGAACAATAGTGGATCCTATTGGGCAGAGGAGGGGGTCATCTGATAGTATAGGACCCACCTTCTCCTCCTGACCAATCACTATGTCTATAACAAAATAAACATCCAGCCTTCAGCAACTGAGAACAGGCACTTCCCACCTACATCTATTGTGATTGGTGGGATTATCAATAGGCATTTGCATGCTGGGAGCCCGGGAGCTGGGCGGGACTTCCGTATGTAATGCCAAAACCGGGAAGTGTACAGGACGCATGTGGAGGTTGCCTAGCAACCATACACGTTGCATCCAGAAAGCCCGCGAACACGGAACAACGTGTTCACGCGGCCGTCATGTGATGCCGCGACCCGGGGGTATACGGACGCACGTGGAGGTTGCCTGGCAACCCTACACGCTACGTCGGGAAAGCCCGTGAACACAAACTACGTGTTCGCGCGGCCGTCACGTGACCCCAGTGACCGTCCCTTATGACGTACAACGTCATTCTCAATTGGGCGGTACACACAGGTCTCCCGGCAACGCTGACGCAGTGTCGGAGAGGCCCACACAACGTGGGCGTGTCCGCACTGCAATCACCTGACTCCCTGCGGATGTCAAACCTGGCCATGGGTATACAATAACACATCTAGGTGTTAAGGAAAACAAAAAATAATGTACACACTGGAAAACTGCAAAAGTATATAATGTGAAGTGAGTGAATGAGGCAAATATTACAGCCTGATGTGTTGTACCACATCCGGACTGGAATAAATGCTCTAAATTCTAAATGGAAACAGATGTTGTAGAAATATTAATAATGTGCTAAAAATAAATAACTATGGTGACAAACATAGGATTTGTCAAATGAGGTGATGTGGAAATGAAATGTGAAATGAATTCTGATTAAAATGGTGAAATCAGAGAGAAAAAAAAAAACAAAAAACAAAAAACAAACAAAAAAATAAATAAATAAATAAAAAAATAAAAAAATTTGTAGAATAAATAGTGCGAGATATTATGAAAGATTGATAAATGAATTCAAATCCCACTCTACATTGAGCCCGAAGGGAAAATATGATCTAAGCTCATGTATCCAGTAAGTTTCTAACTTGGATACCCCCCGTAAGCGCGATTCCCCCCGCCAATGAGGGACAAACTTATCAATCACCTGAAATGTACTTCCCCTAGGGTCCCTATTATGATGGAGTAAATAGTGTCGGGGTACTGTATGCTTATCTTTGCCACCTTTAATGCCTGCAATATGCTCATTGACACGTGTGGTGAATGTTCTAATGGTCCTACCCACATATTGTTTCTTGCAAGGGCAAGTAATCAAGTATACTACGTATTGAGTGGCACAGGTGGCAAACTCTTTCATGCGATAAATCTATGAAGTAATGGTAGAACTAAAGATGTCAATTTTACGTCCTATTAGGGTATTATGTGCGCATACATTACATCTACGGCATTGATAAAAACCTTGGCACTGTTGAAAAAAAGAAATTTTCTTTGGAGGGTCTATAATGTTGGGGGCAATTTGTCCTTGTATAGAGCGAGCCCCTCTAAAAATAACTCCCGCATTTTCAGGTAGTTCAGGGCCCAGAAATCGGTCACTCTTGAGCACTTTCCAGTGTTTTTTAAAAATGGCCTTTATTTCCCTAAACTGAGTAGAATATGTGGTAAAAAAGGACCATTTGGCTCTGGAGTCTGAAAGGTTGGTGGGCGTTCTACAAGGGTAGAATTCCTGTCGATCTGTGAAACTCTATTAATCTCTACATCTAGATCTCCCACATTATAGCCTTTAGCCACAAATCCACTATTGTTCAAATGCTGATAGCTGATTGGTCTTGTATTATGTTTGATTACATATACTATTTTATAAATATTGGCAGTGCTATGGGGGTCTTATATGCCCCTGTTGAAGATCCTTTGATCGAAACGCGTAGGACGTTTTTATACCCCATACACTGCTTTTTATTCCGTGATCACGTTTTGTTTTATGCATTGTGGTTTTTTAACAATAAAACTACCTGAGTCACACTATGTGGAAGCATCCCTCTTTTTTCCACATGCCCTGGTGAATCGAGAAATCACTCTCCTTTGGGAACTGTTTTGATCCTGTTCCGGTGGACCGAGAGGGACGTCCAGGTCTGGCAGAGGCTCTACCCTTGCCTCCATCACTCCACACCTTTGCCCTTGGTGGCACAAAGCCTCATTGATTCTATGCTCATGGCAGTAGAATCCAACTTGTCCGGTAAGCGTATTCCATCTATTCGTTTATCTTGTTGATACCTGAGCTGACCGTTGAGAAGCTGAAGGAACTGCCACACGGATCATACATATTCACTGTGGACTGTTTTTGTTTCAACAACACGTCACCATTGGGACATTATGTCCATGTGCACAGAGACTATTTGCATATGAGTTTATTAGCGCTACAATTTCTTTTAATTTTGATCGATTTTTATGAATGTGAGCCTATCAACGGAGTCTATGGACAGGCGCACTCTTTGATCCGTTACAAACCCTTCAGCAGCACTGAATGTGCTTTCAGAAAGCATGCTGGATGCAAGACAGGCCAGTAGTTTAATTGCATATTGAGCAAGTTCTGGCCAGTGGTCCATCATCCCCAGTAACCCAGTGGATGCTCTGTTGGAAAGGTCTCAAGTCTGCTCTTGCCCCTAGATATTCCTGCACCATATAATGCAGATGCTGGCAATGGTTGCTTGAACCGATCAGACCTTGGCGCTGAGGACTGAAAAATTGTTTAAAGGCATCGGTCAGACAGCCACCTTCTTCATAGCTCTTCCTCTGACTGAACAAAGCCTCAGCAACACGTTGTCCAGCACCAGGATGTTGTCCAGCACTGGTGATGTTTCATCCTCTGCTCCCTCTGTGAAGGCAGGATGAGTTCTGCAACCTTACCCTTGTAACATGGATCAAGAAGGGTTGCCAGCAAGTAATGATCGCTCTCCTTGATACCATGAATCCTAGGGTCCTTTCGCAAGCTTTGCAGAACTAGGGAGGCCATGCAGCGTAAGTCGGCAGAGGCATTCAATTCTAAGTCCTCTGGGTCACTAAGGATCACATGATCTGTAACTACCTCCTCCAAGCCACGTACAATTCCTTAGGTTTCTGGGGACTGAAAACCATCCCTTGAAGACTGCTGCTGAGTGTCATCCTCTACATCCATGCTGACACAATCCTCCTCCTCCTCCTCCTTTTCTTCCTGTGTGTTTGGCGGGCCTGCAGTAATGATATCTGGATAAAGGGGGCCTTGAGAGGAAAGGAAGTCTTTCTCTTCCTCCCGCTGTTCTGCCTCAAGGTGCCCTGTCTGATTCCACGGAGCATGTGCTCCAGCAGGAAGACTAGAGGTACGGTGTCACTGATGCATGCATTGTCGCTGCTCACCATCCTTGTGGTCTCCTGAAATGGTGACTGGAGAGTGCATGCATCCTTGATCAGTAGCCACTGGTGTGGTGAAAAGAAGCCAAGCTCCCCTGAACCCTTAACTGGTGCCATACTCGCACAGGTACTCATTGATGGCCCTCGCTGTGTGTGCAGCTGCTGCAGCATTGCCAACGTTGAGTTCCACCTGGTGAGCATGTCACAAATGAGGCGGCTGGTGAGCATGTTGTATTCCCTTTGAATGTCAGCCAGCCGGGCACTGGCATTGAATGACTGGCGGAAATGACCATACTTTTCTGGCCTGCCTCAGGAGATCCTGTAAGCCTGGGTACCTGTTCAAGAACCGCTGCATCACCAAATTCAGGACGTGTGCCAAACATGGAACATGGGTCAAGTGTCCCTGTCGGAGGGCGGAGCAATGGTTGGTGCCATTGTCGCATACAACCATTCCTGGCTGATGCTGGCATGGCGTCAACCACCTCTGAGCCTGCCCCTGCAGAGCTGACAGAATCTCTGCCCCAGTGTGGCTCCTGTCCCCTAGCCAGACCAACTCAAGCACTGCATGGCATCTTTTAGCCTGACTGCTTGCGTAGCCCCTTGAACGCTTACGGAGCACCGCTGGTTCAGAGGAAAAATCTGCAGAAGAGACCATAGAGGAAGAAGAAGAGGAAGGGGTGGAGGAGAGAGCTGTGGCAGAATCACCACTAGCATTTTGGAGGAGTGGTGGCAGGGTGGCAGAACAAGCTTCAACAACACTGAACCCTGTCCTGCATCCTTCCCAGCTGCCAGCAGAGTTACCCAGTGCGCCGTGAAGGAAAGGTAATGTCACTGCCCATGCCTGCTGGACCATGAGTCAGCAGTAATATGAACCTTACTGCTGAATGCCCTGTCCAATGAGGCCAAAACATTGTCTTCCACATGCTGGTAGAGAGCCGGAATGGCCTTTCGTGAAAAGAAATGGCATTTTGGAACCTGCCACTGAGGTATAGCACATTCCACAAATTCAAGAAAGGGGCCAGAGTCCACCAGCTGAAAAAGCAGCAGTTGCAGTGCCAGCAATTTGGCCAGGCTAGCATTTAGACGCTGGGCATGTGGATGGCTGGGACTGAATTTCTTTTTACGGTTCAGCAACTGGGTAGGGAAATTTGCCAGCTAAAATCAATTGGTGGTGTACTGCTAGCAGATTGGCTGCAAGTACTTGGGACACCTATTGCTATACCTTCATTCCTCTCAGTGCAGGTTTTTGAGAGGACTGGAGGTATAGCAGAGTCGGAAATCCCAGATTAGGAGCAAGGAGAAGTCCACCTTTTTCTTTTATGTGGGTCTTTCGAGTGCTGTTGCCAACAGACTGCATGGCAGGTCGTCGTATGTCTGGTCAAGCATGATCTTGATCCGCTTCAGACATAGGTTGCAAACAGCAACAGTGCGATCTCCTCCTCCTCCTCACTTTCTTCCTCCTCTTCTCTCAGGCACCCAAGTACAGTCAGTGACTGACTTGTTTCTTGTCCTTCTATGGCACCCCCCTCTCTAGGCAAACATTACTCCCTTCCTCAACCTGGGAACCAACATCGAAACCTTCAAATCGCTGTGCATCGTCCAGCAGCATGTACCTGACACTGTGGTCGAATAATTCTGGGGACTCCTCCATGCATGGGCTATGGAAGGAGTGACTGTAGACATGGAGCCGGTGGAATAGGCTGCTTTTGTTGGAAGGCAAACTACGCTGAGCCTGGGCGACAGAGGATGAGGAGGATGAGGGCGGCTTTGTTATCCACTCCACCAACGCTTCTGCATGTTGTGTCTCAATAAAACGGCCAGCAGCAGAAAAAAAAAGGACAAGCGTGCCCAGCGGCCACCTGCAGAGTATGCATCATGTACATGACCAGCACTGTTGACTGTGGCCTGTGAGCGTCTGCCTCTCTTTAGTGGCCTTCCGGACATGTTGTATTTTTGTTTTGCAACACCACACTACACTGTATTAGATACTGTGTACACTGCCTGAAGTGTATTAGAAACTGTACACACTGTATTAGAAACTGTGTACACCACCAGAAATGTAGTAGAAACTGTATACACTGTATTAGATACTGTGTACACCGCCTGCACTGTATTAGAAGCTGTACAATGGCTGCACTGTATTGTATAATGTGTACACCACCAGAAGTGTAGTAGAAACTGTACACACTATATTAGATATTGTGTACACCACCAGAAAAGTAGTAGAAACTGTACACACTGTATTAGATACTGTGTACACCACCAGAAAAGTAGTAGAAACTGTACACACTGTATTAGATACTGTGTACAGTGCCTGCACTGTATTATAAACTGTACAACAGCTGCACTGTATTGTATACTGTGTACACCACCAGAAGTGTAGTAGAAACTGTACACACTGTATTAGATACTGTGTACACCGCCTGAAGTGTATTAGAAACAGTACACCACTGTATGCACTGTAGATATAGGCTACACTGGATGCAGAGTATATATATCTATGAGACTGTATATACAGTATCTCACAGAGTGAGTACACCCCTCACATTTTTGTAAATATTTTATTATATCTTTTCATGTGACAACACTGAAGAAATGACACTTTCCTACAATGTAAAGTAGTGAGTGTACAACTTGTATAACAGTGTAAATTTGCTGTCCCCTCAAAATAACTCAACATACAGCCATTATTGTCTAAACCGCTGGCAACAAATGTGAGTACACCCCTAAGTGAAAATGTCCAAATTGGGCCCAAAGTGTCAATATTTTGTGCAGCCACCATTATTTTCCAGCACTGCCTTAACCCTCTTGGACATGGAGTTGACCAGAGCTTCACAGGTTGCCACTGGAGTCTTCTTCCACTCCTCCATGACGACATCACGGAGCTGGTGGATGTTAGAGACCTTGTGCTCCTCCACCTTCTGTTTGTGGATGCCCCACAGATGCTCAATAGGATTTAGGTCTGGAGACATGCTTAGCCAGTCCATCACCTTTACCCTCAGCTTCTTTAGCAAACAGTGGTCGTCTTCTTTGCCCAGTGCTCTGCTTTAGTATGTCACAGTACATATTGGCATTTATGGTTCCCTCTATGAACTGTAGCTCCCCAGTGCAGGCAGCACTCATACAGCCCCTGACCATGACACTCCCACCACCATGCTTGACTGTAGGCAAGACACACTTGTCTTTGTACTCCTCACCTGGTTGCTGCCACACATGCTTGAGACCATCTGAACCAAATACATTTATCTTGGGTTCATCAGACCAAAGGACATGGTTTCAGTAATCCATGTCCTTAGTCTGCTTTTTTTCAGCAAACTGTTTGTGGGCTTTCTTGTGCATCATCTTTAAAAGAGGCTTCCTTCTGGGACGACAGCCATGCAGACCAATTTGATGCAGTGTGCAGCGTATGGTCTGAGCACTGACAGGCTGACCCCCCCACCCCTTCAACCTCTGCAGCAATGCTGGCAGCACTCATACGTCTATTTCCCAAAGACAACCTCTGGCTATGACGCTGAGCACGTGCACTCAACTTCTTTGGTCGACCACGGCGAGGCCTGTTCTGAGTGGAACCTGTCCTGTTAAACTGCTATATGGTCTTGGCCACCATGCTGCACCTTAGTTTCAGGGTCTTGGCAATCTTATAGCCTAGGCCATCTTTATGTAGAACAACAATTATTTTTTTCAGATCCTCAGAGAGTTCTTTGCCATGAGGTGCCATGTTGAACTTCCAGTGACCAGTATGAGAGAGTGAGAGTGATAACACCAAATTTAACACACCTGCTCCCCATACCTGAGACCTTGTACCACTAAAGAGTCACACACCGCCCGGGGCATGATGGGGTAGTGATGTCATAAGGGGCGGGTCATCTGATGACATCACCCGGTGACCACGCTCCATGCCTATATAAGTCGTTGCGCACCGCGCATATGGCATTACAGCGGGAGAGAGCGTCGTGTCAACATCGAAAGAAGAGTGGAGGGAAGAAGAGAATGGAGAAGACCGGGCCAACGCTAGCAAAAGAGCCGGCAAAAGAGAAGAAGATGATAGCGGAGGAGCCCGGCAGCAGATACTGGAGAGCGGGAGAAGAACTGGAGAGCACGGAGAAGAGGCCGGAGAGTGTGGAGAAGGAAGAGACCCCCGAAGTCGGAAGAAGACACCCGGAGCTGACTAATAAAATTAGTTTAAAAACCTGTCTAGTGTGTTTTTTTTATTGACACTTTTTTTCCTAGGTGAATGGGTAGGGGTGCGATGTACCCCATACTCATTCACATAGGGTGGGGGGCCGGGATCTGGGGGCCCCCTTATTAAAGGGGGCTCCCGGATTTCGGTAAGCCCCCCGCCTGCAGACCCCGACAACCAAGGTTGTTGGGAAGAAGTCCTTGTCCTCATCAACATGGGGACAAGGCGCTTTGGGGTGGGGGGGCCGCGGGACACCCCCCTGCCCCAAAGCACCCAGCCCATGTTGAGGGCATGCGGCCTGGTACGGTTCGAGAGGGGGGCGCTCGCTCCTCCCCACCCCTTTTTCTGACCGGCCGGGCTGCGTGCTCGGATAAGGGTCTGGTATGGACTTAGGGGGGACCCCCACGCCGTTTTTTCGGCGTGGGGGGTTCCCCTTAAAATCCATACTAGACCCAAAGGCCTGGTATGCTCTTGGAGGGGGAACCCATGCTGATTTTTTATTTAAAATTTGGCGTGGAGTTCCCCCTCAAGATCATCAGCGCACAAGTCGCATGCCATAGTCGGATCATGCAAGACGGCGATCTGAAGTAGGATCAAAGTCAGGCCAAAGTAGTACAGGGAGCATTTTCAAAGTCGGACCGACATGTGTCGGACCAGTTAAGACGGCTCCCATAGAGAAACATTGGTTTTCACATGTCATGCAACATGAGCTCCCAATGTCGGAGCGTTTGTCGCACTAGTGTAAACCCGGCCTGATACTAACATCACAGGGTATTGCTTAACAGGTGTCTCCCATTATCCCTTTACCACTCAAATTCCAATTAACCCATCACAGACTAAATCTAGTGCATTCTCTACAAAAATACTATGGAAATGATTTAAATCCAAACCCTTAATGGTGCCGTTAATGCAATCAGCATTGTTCCCATTAACATCTAGTACTTCCTCTTCTAATACATGCGGAAGAAAAAATCCTATACATATTTACACTAAAGATTTAGTCAATCATCATGAGAGAAACAAAGAGGCAAAACTGAACAGAAAAAACACAAAGAAATAACAAAAAAGATCAATTATCTGTTTCTCTTTGAACTGTCTATATGACACGATCCATCTCCAAAATGATTCCATAATTCCTACACTGTATAATTCCGTTAATAATAATAACAAAAAAGACCATAGAGTATATTTCACATGAACTTCATAAAAATAGGTATAAATCATAATCCCTATTCATTCCATTAGGGTGCAGGGACTGTAATTTATTTATCCACCATACCTCTTTGTTTTAATTTCAAGATCCTATCATCCCATCTTCGATCCCTCAGTACTTCCTCTAAGATCATAAATCTAAGATCTGAGTCTTTGTGTCCCTGTTCAAGAAAATGTCTAGAAACTGGCAAACCTGGTTGCTTGTGTCTGATGGTACTACGATACTGAGCAATCCTATCCTAAATCATTTGTGTGGTCTCCCCAACGTATATTAAATTGCAAGGGCATTATAGCATGTATACTACATAAGAGGACTGACGTGTGATAACCCTTCACCATAATCTTCTCACTATTATCAGGGTGTACATAATGGTTACCTTTCATAATTAGGCTGCACTGGATACAATTAGGACATGGAAAGCAGCCCTTTCTTTTTCTGCTCATAAATGTCATTTTGGCTTCCTGCTCCCTTGGTTTATATTCTGAAAGAAAAAGAGGGGGACACAGGGAAGGAAAGGGAGTGCTGCTCACCCCTGATGATTGAGACAAAAAGGAACAGATTCCCCAAATGGGGTTTTTAGGCAGCAAAAAAGAGGGTAGAAGGCCAATATGTAAAAATATAAATTTTATTGTACAAAAGTAGCTTCAACACACTGGTTAAAAAGAATGAGCTCCAATAAGGGTATTTACCAATACATGACACTCAGCACATACACTGTAAGCACATGTTCATAACAACATAGCATATGCGTTGACGTATATCAGAATTGTAGAACTGACGCGTTTCGACCTATATATTCCAGGTCTTCTTCAAAGGTCAATCTGCTAAAATTATACCACAAAAATGCATGTGTCAAAAATTGAATATATATATTTGAAAACAGGTATACCACATGTTGATATGGCATATTTACCCAATGATGAGTGTCCTAGAACAGAAAGCTTCTTGTTCTAGGACACTCATCATTGGGTAAATATGCCATATCAACATGTGGTATACCTGTTTTCAAATATATATATTCAATTTTTGACACATGCATTTTTGTGGTATAATTTTAGCAGATTGACCTTTGAAGAAGACCTGGAATATATAGGTCGAAACGCGTCAGTTCTACAATTCTGATATACGTCAACGCATATGCTATGTTGTTATGAACATGTGCTTACAGTGTATGTGCTGAGTGTCATGTATTGGTAAATACCCTTATTGGAGCTCATTCTTTTTAACCAGTGTGTTGAAGCTACTTTTGTACAATAAAATTTATATTTTTACATATTGGCCTTCTACCCTCTTTTTTGCTGCCTAAAAACCCCATTTGGGGAATCTGTTCCTTTTTGGTTTATATTCTGACCGAACTAGTGAATCTCTCAGTGTCTTATTTCTCCTATATGCTTTCATAGGTACATGTTGGGAATCTTCTATCTGCGGGTAAGCTCGTTTGAGTAGTGACCAGTGCTTTTTAATAATTCTAAATATGTCCTTCCTATAGCTGTGAAATTGCATAGAGAAGGGATCTCTTCATCTCCTGTTTTTGTTTCCCTACCGGAGCCTTAATGTCCTCCCATTGTAATTTCCTACATTTCTGTGTGATAATGCTCTCAGGGTATCCCCGTTCTCTGAATTTATGGCACATCTCCTTTAGTCTTACCTTAAAGCCTCATCATTGACTATACGTTTAACCCTAAGCAATTTACTCCTCACAATCTATCTGAATACGTGTGGTGGGTGGAAACTATCAAATAATATTAATTGGTTTCTATCTGTTGGTTTGGTATATAGATCAGATTTTAACTGATTCTGATCTATAAAAATTCTCATATCATAAAACGGAACAGACTTCCCACCAAGATTCATTCTGAATTGTATCCCAGGGCAACACTCATTAAGCATTTGATCAAATCTTTTCAAAGACTCAATGTTGCCCCGCCAGATAGCAAAAATATTGTCGATGAAGCGCCACCAGATGGCGCAATGTTTTTTTAATGAATCATTTGAAAATATATACCTTTGTTCGAATTCATTTATAAAAGCACACGCTAGGGGCGGGGCAACATTAGAGCCCATAGCAACTCCGTTAAGCTGTACATAGAACTGATCTTTGAATAAAAAATGATTATTGGATAAAAATAACCTAAAAAAAGTTTCTCAAACATTAACATCTGTGTTTCAGAATAATTGTTGCTATCTATTATCAATCCCATCGCCGTATCAATCCCAGCTTGATGCGGGATGGATGTGTACAAACTGACGACATCCCAAGTCACCAGCAGATCATCTTCCTGACATAACGAGACATTCTTCAATTTTAGCAAAAAATCGTTAGTGTCTCTAATGTAAGATTTGGTACCCCTCACCAAGGGGAACAGAATCTTATCCAGAAGCTGTGCTGAAGGAAAAAATATAGAGTCTCTCCCTGAGACAATGGGACTTCTGGGAGGAGATTGACTGTTCTTATGAATTTTAGGCAGGGTGTATAGAACCGGAATCTTGGTATGAGGAGGCAACAGAAATTCAAAAAGGTCACAAGTGGAATCCCTTCCTTAAGTGCAGGTTTCAAAATATCTTCAAGCTAGTTCCTTATACCCCAAGTTGGGTCATTAGTCACTTTTTTGTATATTGTTTGGTCATTCAGCTGACAGGAAACCTCATCCTCATATAATTGTAGGTCCATGATGACCACCAATCCCTCTTTGTCAGTGGGCTTCACTATTATGTCCTCCCGTTTAGCGAGTTCTTGCAAAACTATTCTTTTCTTAAATGATAAATCATTGGGTATATGATCTCGATAATCAATTTGAGACACCATTTTTCCAACATCTCAGGTTACTTCTTTAACAAAGGTTTCAACAGGGACATAGGTGGTGGGTGGCACCTACTTAGATTTTACTTTCAAACCAAACGATTTGCAGTCCAATGAGTCACCTAATGACTCCCCAAATATAAACGGTTTATGAATAAAGTGTACTCTCCATCTGTTACGGAACAGTCTATATAAATCTTGGTCTAATTGGAATGTGTCCAAATGACTTTTAGTGCAAATTGAAAGACCACGATTAAACAATCCTACCACAAAGCCTGATGAAGAGCATGGTATGCTCGTAACTGTACAGTAGCATTTCACACTTTATTGTCTTGATGTGAAGATTACTCAAAGATTAAAGAAAATATTGCATTGGAGAACGTGTCCCGTTGTTTTTCTATTGAATATTGGTGGAAGATTGGCAGTCCACCCTGACAGTATACTCCAGAAAGAAATAAAAAAGGAAAGAAAAGGAAGAAACCCACCCTATCTTTGTATGTGTGTGTGTGTGTGTATATATATATATATATATATATATATATATATATATATATATATATATATATATATATATGCTAGACTGACTGTATATGTGTGTATATATATATCAAATACTCTGCCACTAACTGAATAACATGCTTGCTTAATCTAACTCAAGCTATCTCTCTGTCCACGCCAACAACACTACACACAGCCGCTGTGTAAGCAGCCTTATATAGTGTGGGGCGTGGACTTAGTCCCCATGAGCCATGATTGGCCAAAGGCACCCTGCCTTTGGCCAATTATGGCTCTCTCAGCAGAGCGCACTGTGATTGGCCAAAGTATGCAGGTCAGGTGCATGTTTTGGCCAATCATCATACAGCAATGCACTGGGAGATTGCAGTGCATTATGGGGCATTCCCGCAGTGCTCAAATTTCCCGCGAACGCCTCGTAATGTTCGCTGTTCAAGTCAAACTTATGTTCGACCCGAACATCGAGCTCATCCCTAATTTTAAATCATACCCTCAGTGATTTTGTTTTTTGAGCAGTAAATGTAACTGCACTGCAGGTTACATACACAAATTCCCTTCCGCAAAGTGTTTGCACCTAACAGGTGTTGTAAAACCATACTGGTTTTACTTTAAAAGCAACAAGTTCAACTTTATTTCTTACAAAATATGTTGCCTCCAGGCTTGACCCCTTCACAAAAGCCATACAAGTTTTCTTGAGCTCTAAACTCAGTGATTACTTGTTACGGTATATACGCTATATTGACAAAAGTATTGGGGCACCTGCCTTTACATGCACATGAACTTTAGTGGCCTCCCAGTCTTTGTCTGTAGGGTTCAATATTGAGTTGGCCCACTCTTTGCAGCTATAACCACTTCAACTTTTCCGGGACGGCTGTCCACAAGATTTAGGAGTGTGTCTATGGGAATGTTTAGCCATTCTTCCAGAAGTGCATTTGTGAGGTCAGGCACTGATGTTGGACGAGAAAGCCTGGTTTACAGTCTCTGCTAATTCATCCCAAAGGTGTTCTATCAGGTTGAAGTCAGAACTCTGTGCAGACCTGTCAAGTTCCTCCACCCCAAACTCGCTCATGCATGTGTTTATGGACCTGCATAGTCAAATTACAAAAGCTGCACAAACATTGAGTCTTCATAGCAATGTCTATATGATCCTATCAGGGTAACTTGTGGCTGCATAGCATAGTCTCTATAAGACTCTACAACAATAGAGAGTGAAGCAGAGAATCACTACTTCCGTAAAGCAGTTTAGAACATAGCTACTTGCACTTATCCTCATATACAGCATCCCTCACAGTGAAATCCAGGCTAGCTTTGGAACCACAGATGAGCAGCTGGAGGGATCCAAGATCAAAGACCCACACCACTGCAACTGGGGTATTCTGAGGAAGGGACTGCCCATAGTAGCTGGGTCTTCTGGAAAAGCTGCATGCTATTAGGCTCCTGTTAGGCTGCCCAAATGCCATTTCTGATGCTGGAGAGATCTCACGTTGCTGCAGATCACTTGCCCAGCTACCTCTACTTCATTAGGTGTGGCTCTCTGAGCTGCTGAGGGAAAATAGCTGAAGAATTTTATTTCCTGGGCATGTTCAGGAACCCAAGGTGTTGTGGGAAATGTAGTTAAAGGGGGCTGCATGTGTATATGAGCATGGTGAGTAAATGGGTGTTCCACTACAATAGTAACCCCCAGCACTGGTGTCAGTGGGAGCAAAAACAACAACCCCTTCGTTGGTGGTCAGTGGCAGTGCCCCCCCCCCCCCCGTGCTGTTATGCTGTTAGTTCGGTAGTTAGGTAGTCAGTGGTAGTGTTATTAAACCCTTCCCCCCATTGGTGGTCAGTGGAAGTGTTCTTTAACCCCCTTCCCTATTGGTGGCTAGTGGCAGTGTTATTTAAGCCCCTGGTATTGGTGTACAGTGGGTACTTACTTGACCACGTGCTGCCGTGCCTCTTTCTCTGTCCCCATCTTGCCAGGATTATACTTGTATTGTGGGTATCAATCTGCCTGACAGTACCAGCTTTGTTACAGTATTGGGTACTAAAACACAGAGAGCATTGCCCAGATGTGCCCAACAAGTAGTGGACCTTGCCCAGGAAATGGATGACCATGCATAGAGAGCCTGCACATACATACGGCCCACGGCTGCATGCCAAACACAAGGCATTTCCTAAACACTTATTCTTATATTCATGAGTTGTGACATCTATATTATTCTCTTCAGGTCCACCCCTTAGCAGTTTTACTGTGCACCAGATCACATATATATACACATTATCCGGCTCCTCCGAGTAGGGCGCACGCATGCAGGCTGGTGGCGGCTTGCTCCCGTTGTGATCACACACAGCAGGAACCCAGTGGCAACTACTGTGGACTCGATGTTTGCTGGCACCCACCGATTGTTCAGTACACAGGCAAAACTGCAATCTGCCCATGTAAACAAGGCAGATCGCAGTTCTGTCAGTAGGGAAGGCATTGATCATGTGTTGTGTCAGATAGTGTAGTGTCAGTGTCTAAATTGACCGCCCCAATATTGCAACCCCACTATAAGTCACTGATCGCCACCATTACTAGTAAAAAATAAATAAATTAAAATATCCCATAGTTTGTAGATACTATAACTTTTGCACAAACCAATCAAAATACACTCACTTATTGGGATTTTTTTTACCAAAAATATGTAGCAGAATACATATTGACCTAAAAAAAAACCATAAAACGCAGACATCAAATACTACCAAAAGAAAGCTCTATTTGTGAAAAAATAAAACACAGGCATCAAATACCACCAAAAGAATGCTCTACTTGTGAAAAAAGGACATAACATTTTATTTGGGTACGGCGTCGCACGACCCTGCAATTGTCAGTTAAAGTAACGCAGTGCCATATCGCAAAAAATGGCCTGGTCGTAAATCTTCCGGAGGTTAGGTGGTTATATTGTGGAAAAGTGCTCTTTAAAATCATTACTGAGTTTGAGTTTTACATACTTAACAGGAACAGCTCTGTAGCCAGTGCCCATTCGAGATTTTTATTTAAGAAATATTTAGCTCACTTCTCATGAGAAAACAGTATTACATTTAATCATGAAAGGGTAGCTTTTTCCTTTCTGAGTTTAAATCAAACTGCCCCGAAAGTTAAGATAATAAAATCTCTGTGATTTTAGGCAGCTAGTGAGAAAAAAAAGTGTTGTGTTCTATGTGCTTGGAGACTTTTGAAACGCCTCCACTGGCAGATTGTAGTTGTAGGCCTAGCTGGAGGTAACCACAACACCCTCTTTTATGCTCTCACATGGTTACAAGCACAGCAAACATATCTGGGACAGCAGAACAAAGACAATGTTGTACAAGACTTATTGTGACAAAATAAGCTTGTTGAAGTTGTTAGAGCACAAATCTGCATGAGAGAGCAGGAAATTAGATCTCTCATGTTTAATTTAAAGCCAATCGCTAGCAGGGAAAAATGTGCAAAGTAAGCTTGACATTGTTTAACAAGCACCAAAGATGCCTCCCCTAGCACCCAGATCAATCACTGGAGCTATGCCAAAAGATTTATAGGGCAATTTTGCAGAATATTGGGGTGTCAGTGAAGATGGTAGTCAAACAATTATGCCGCGTACACACGATCGGACATTCCGACAACAAAATCCCAGATTTATTTCCAACAGATGTTGGCTCAAACTTGTCTTGCATACACACGGTCACACAAATGTTGTCGGAAATTCCGAACGTCAAGAACGCGGTGACGTACAACACATATGACGAGCTGAGAAAAATTAAGTTCAATAGCCAGTACGGCTCCTCTGCTTGATTCTGAGTAGGCATTGAATTTTGTGCATCGGAGAATTGTTACACACAATCGGAATTTCTGACAACTGATTTTGTTGTCGAAAATTTGAGAACCAGCTCTCAAATTTTTGTTGTTGGAAATTCCGACAAAAAATGTCCGATGGAGCCTACACACAGTCGGAATTTCCGACAACAATCTCCCATCAAACATTTGTTGTCGGAAATTTCGATCGTGTGTACGCAGCATTAGTGTTATTTGCTCACTTATTTTCTTTTGATACATGCTCTTTTATAGCATTTGTATGTAGCGCTGGTAGATTTACAATCTACCGCAGATTAGGTAAATGTAGTAAATTGTGTGTTAGGAAGGTTAAAAGTTCGTCTCTGTTCCAGCTTGGCTGACGTTGTGTGTGCTTCCGTGCTGACCGGTGGGTGTCGCTGTTACCACTGGTCAGTGTTGGAAAGGCAACGTGTCAAAGCGTATAGATGCTCCTCTGTCTCGGAGACAAGCTCGGTGGAGGTGGTCCTCCGAGTTGCATTCTGGGAAGAGGGTATTTATGGGACAGACGCCATGTTCTAGAGTTCGTTTTACAGCCACCTGCTGGCCCTCCTGGCCGACAGGTATGCGTTAAGGAGCTACCTTGTGGTCCTCCGATCGGGGGGCCAACGATACAGCGGCGCAGGGGTGGGTCCAGAGGCTTGTCTGGGGCCTACCACCACGGCCGAGGAATGGTTCTGAGCTGTCGGTCATGTGTGACGAAGCTGAACGGCCGGGGAGATCCCAGGGGAGGACCCATCTTGGAGAGATCATGCAGAGTGCTGGTCTATAGAGGGGCCTGGTGACTCGGTCGAAGGACGTATCCAAAAGAAGTAACTATACAGCATGGTGTTGCTGGTTCGGCTTAAAGGTTCAGGCACTGTGACTGACTTTCACTGCAGAGAAAATCAGATACATCCTGTGGCAGAGGATTGTACGGATTTACCCCCCAAACGAGTCTGTGGCAGAGACTTTTGATTCGTGCTGCGTACTGGCTGCTAGACCGGTGAGAGAGGCCTATCCAGATGAGCAAGGAGTGTGTCCCACAAGGGGAGTGCATTCCACCTAATTATTTGAATTCTACCAGGACATTTGTCGCTAAGATTCTATAAGAATATATTTGAGTTTCTCCTGAAAGTTTCCTTTTCCGCCTCTTTCTTGCTACTTCCTAAAGTTTTTTTGTTCAATAAAGCATTGAAAACGTACTCCAGTGTTAGTGCGTGTGTCGTCCAGAAGTAAACTCAACGGAACCCCTAGACCGGTGCCGGTGAAACCAAGGGAAGCAAGGCGAAGGTAACAGACCTTAGCAGCTCCACCGTGAGTTAGTGCTACATGTAGAAACACTTTTTTTTTAGTTTGGGTAGAATGTGGAAGGTGCGTGTGTCATCCAGAATGTGGAAGGTGCGTGTGTCGTCCAGAAGTAAACTCAACGGAACCCCTAGACCGGTGCCGGTGAAACCAAGGGAAGCAAGGCGAAGGTAACAGACCTTAGCAGCTCCACCGTGAGTTAGTGCTACATGTAGAAACACTTTTTTTTTAGTTTGGGTAGAATGTGGAAGGTCTGTGTCCCTGCTAGAGTGATTCCACCTTTTTACTTGTTCTGCTGACCATTGTGAAAGTGTTTTAAAATTTCAAAATTTTACAGCTGTCAGCAGAACAAGAGGTGAGGGAAAATTTTCCAGTAGAGACACCTGTTCCTGTGAAAATATAATAGGCTAGGCTGGTTATATACTTATATAAGATAAACCAATTCTACATGCGCTGTCTCCTAAAGTGAAAAAGTATTTACAACTCAATACTCATAAAAAAATATATAAATAAATCAGTGCACATAATTAATAAATGATTAATGAATCAATATACACAATTAAAACCCATGATTAATCAAAAAATATTTATCATTAAATCCAACAATTCATATAAACATATAGTCAGTAATAAAGTATGTGCAATGAAAGTGTTCCGTGCTCAAAAGATTCTTTTGCAAAGATGCTCTAGTGCTTCTCAAGCAATAGGGCCTCTTACCAAACAGGAATGATCTTGAATTACAGAGATCAAACGCGCTTTATCTCTCCACAGATGGCCAATGCTCTCACCATCAGACCTCTGGATAGCACTCTATTCAATCCCAGAGGACGTCTATTATGGAGAAACACATCAGGCGGGGCTAGAGTGTGATGTAATCACGTACAGGAGTGTTGGTTGGTCCTGCAGCCGTGCTTTTTGGTCTTTTACACTGCATGTTCCAATCCTTATAAATGTAAGTGTAATGTCATTTTTATTAAAGAAGATTTTACTACACAGTGGCTTCACCCTCTAAATCATTGGATGCAGGTGTTCCACTTACCTCCATGGCCACAGGTGTATAAAATCAAGCACCTAGGCACGCAGACTGCTTCTACAAACAATTGTGAAAGAATGGGTCACTCTCAGGAGCTCAGTGAATTCAAGCATGATACTGTGATAGGTTGCCACCTGTGCAATAAGTCCATCCATTAAATTTTCTTCCTAATATATAATCCACGGTCAACTGTTATGCCCCGTACACACGGTGGGATTTTCTGACGGAAAATGTGCGATCGGAGCGTGTTGTCGGAAATTCCGACCGTGTGTGGGCTCCATCGGACATTTTCCATCGGATTTTCTGACACACAAAGTTTGAGAGCAGGCTATAAAATTTTCCGAGAACAAAATCCGGTCGCGTCAATTCCGACTGTGTGTGGCCAATTCCGACGCACAAAGTGCCACGCATGCTCAGAAGAAATTCCAAGAAGGAACAGCTCGGTCTGGTAAAATTAGCGTTCGGAATGGATACAGCACTTTCGTCACGCTGCAATGTTTTAAATTGTTTAATACAGCGCACTCTCTTCTTCTTTATAATGTGAGAAGAATGAAGTAGTTTTGCTGCTCATATTCACACAGACTTCTCACAAACTTCTTTCTTTATTATTTATCGTGATTCCCTCAATGAATTTTGATTTGACCAAATTTCTTATTTGTTTTATTTTTGTTTTTTGTTTTTTATTCAAGGCTGATTTTTTTTTTTTGGGTTTGTATTTTCTTCAAGGCTGATGTTTTTTTTGTTTTTTTTTGGGGGTTTTACTCCATAATATTTGTGTGTGTTTTGTGTGTCAAGTTACCACAACACCATTGATATCTTGTATTATTTAATCTCAAGGTGGTTGCTTGGTGTTGGTGTCCCTTGTTAATTTCACATTGTATTTTTGAAATGTACCTGCCTCCTCACAAACAAACTGTCCTTTTTGAAGGAAAACACACATAGGCGAGTATAATTGAAACAAAAATTCCTTTATTAAGGGCTCAGAATCAAAGAGGGAGGCAACGCTGGAGAAACCTCAGAAATTGGCGAAGCCTTGGACCCCCAGGGCACACATCAATTCTTTTCCTGCAAAATTGGTGGCCTGTGGAGTCCATATCTAAGAGAGTGCAGTCTGGTCTAGAAGTCCCAGAGATCATGAAAGCAGCAGATGACATCTGTGTCCCCAGGCGGTGGTACTACAAGAGCTTGGATCTTTTGCCAGACCAGACTGAGCCCAGGGCCATCACTCTCTGGTCTTCTTTCCACGCTTCCTTCCCGGCTGTGGCTCTGGTGTTGGAGATGTGGCAGGAGGAGGAGTAGGACCTGGAGGAGGAGGAGTAGGACCTGGAGGAGGAGGAGGACTATGTGTGAGGTCACAAATGTGGGTAGCACATGTTATTTGGCCCCTCAACCCCTTATTGAGAGATTCCAAATTTAAGGACTCACACAGGAGTCATTGGCCCTCCTCCATCTGCATCATTTTGCAGGCAGTTATGCCAGCAAAGTCCTCCTCCATACTGTGGGGGGTTCTCAGGGCCTCTGTAGCCTTCCAAAAGAGGCCTATGGCAGCCTCCTCCAGGTTACTCCTCTTCCTGCCACTTTGTCTTTGAAGGTGGAGGGGAGGGACCTGGATATCAGGCAGCCTGCTTGGCCCGGCCACCTCCTGGCTGAGACTTCCCTGTGTATGAAAAAAGGGACATGGTTTTAGTTTTTGCATCATCAATCACAATCATAAATTAGTACTCAAACTATCATCTAATTAACATCATTGATTGGACAACCATGAAGATTTAGAGGCATGCTATACCTGGCTCAAGCTGGGCTCCTCCACATGTTGCTGCCTGGAAGGGCCAGGTTGGGCGTCAGAAGCCTCAGCTGGGGGGGGAGGAAGCGTGGAAGGAAGAGTGGAGAGTGCTGGCCTGGGTTCAGTCTGACCTGCCAGAAAATGCAGTCTGTCATAGTACCACAGCCTAGGGACATAAAGGTCATCTGCAGCTCCTGATCTCTGGGAATCCTTCTTGTGCTCTCTTAGATAAGTACTCCTCAGGCCACCAATTAGGATCTTCAAATAGGTGATGTCTGCCGTGGGGATCACCGTCTTCACAAATTCCAACAAATTATCCAGCACTTCCTTCCTCTTTGTTTGGTTCTTATATTCCGGGTGGTTTATCTGCCATAGACAGGGCAGCTCCCTGAACATATCAATGAAGATTGGCATAAAGTCCTTATCTTTCAAGATATCCATTTTCACTGCAAGACACAACACAAGACAAACCCTAATGTCAGTCTAAAGTCTTCTAAACTTGTGCAAATACAGGCCTCAATCTAGAAGCAGTATAGGCCCAATGTTAAATCTTACCTTCGCAATCACGATTGGTGCCTCCGTTACTCCTTCCTCCGCTCACAGATCGTACGTACGTACGTACGTGTTACGCTTTATAGACACTGCGCATGCGTGAAACTCCGCCCGCCCCTGACGTTCTTTCTAGTCTATTTCCCGCCCCTTCTCATTCGTCGCAGTGGGGAAGAACACATGGCGGAGACACAGCAGGTGTCAGATAATTACACCAACGAGGAGGAGGAGGAGGAAAGCCCGGAGCCAGAAACTTCCCGATCCAGAAGGAGACGATTTAAGGCATCAAATATGTCCTTTGGGGAGATGTTGGGGATGGTGGACATCCTGAAGAAGTCCGACTATGACGGGAAGTATGCACCTTACCCCAACCCCAATGTCCGAAATGCCAAGATCATGGCGAAAGTGGTCAAGCCTGCACCGGAATTTCGGGGTACGTCGATCGAAAGATCAGCTCAGGAAACGGTGGTCGGAACTCAAATTAAGAGAGCACGAGCAGTACAGAAAGATCCGGAGAGTGCTGCAAAAAAGTAAGTAGTGCTGTGTTCCTATTCTTTTTATGTTTATTACGTTCGTGCTTTTCTTAACTGTTATCCAGTTTAAAATGTCAACTTTCATGTTCATGGGCAGATTATTCGTTCGTATCAAACATTTTTCTTTCGGCCTAGAAAACACCATTGTTTTGGCCATATGCATTTGCCCACATTTTTTAGGGCCTACTTGTCTGAAAATAATTTGGTTGTGTAGATGGGTTTGTTACTAGAATGAAATGCAAACTAGATTCTGTGTAAAGAGAGGACACTCAGCAGCTGTTTACACATCTGGACGCTGGAGCACTAGTGTGGGACACAAGAACACCCTTTTTATTAGGGGGCCCACACAGGTGCTCCAGTGTATACTATAGGGGTGTCTCCATCTGTGAAGCTTGTACAAAACAGGTAAAGTATTGAAGCTTGAAAAAGGACAAGAAAAATGCAACATCTTGGAACTCTGCCAAAACAGACAATTGTACCCCACTTCCAAGCAATGTTTCATATTTATAGTTCTGCCATCAAATATCTGTGTGCTAAGTATACCTATTTTTTTTAACATAGGGGATAAAAGACTCGGAGGACACCCCTCATCCAAGGAGACCAGAGACCCCCCACCTCTGGAAGAAGGAGAAATCCACCCAAGACAAGCAGAGCAGGAGGAGGAAGACGTGGTTGAAATTGGCACCACAACAGGTGAGTGTCTGCAACCACAGGCTCAGGTAAGAGATGGATGCCGGCATATTTATAATACATGGTGTTTTTTGGTTTCTATCTTTTTAGGTGATCGTGATGTTGTGGATCCAGATCCTTTCACCTCGGAAAGTGCACAGATCCTGATCGGGGAGATCATGGGGTATAATAGGGACTTGGAAAACATCCAGAAAAACATCAATGATGTTCAACAAAAAATGAAGAACATCATTAATGTTTTAGGGAGAGTTTAAAACCCCTCCAAATCCCTTTGTTTTTTGTGTGCTAAAAATTGACATTGTGACAAATTTGAGAAAAGCCAAATTTTGAAGATGCACATAGTGTGTCAACATGTGCTATCTGCCATCACAGGAGATCAATGTAGGCATTTTGGGGGTGCAACCCCTTCCTCAATAATAAAGTAGCTGTGAGGAAGGGGTTGCACCCCCAAAACACATCCCTTGATTCCCCCTGATGGCAGGTAGCACATGTTGACATTCGTAAATTTGTGTGCATCTTAAAAATTTGGCTTTTCCTGGGGTGACTTCACCCCATCTGAACGCAATATCAAACACAGTTTGTAAATACTCATGTCTGATATTGCCTTCAAGTTCTACCAAATGTAAACTTTGTAAGTCCAAGATTTGTGTCTTTCTTGTTGGTTTTAAACATGCCTGTTTTTTCTTAAATCGACATTTCTACTTTTTTTATTGTGACCCCAAAAATTGTTATACAACAAACATGTTGATTTGTTTTAAAAACCTTTTCTAAATGCACATGTGATTGTGCTGGTATCAAAAAGATTGTTAATCAATAATATGTGGATTATTGTTTCAACACTCCAGCACTTTTGTGGTGCTCTAATTGGTGTTTTCTGTGACAATGGGTGTTATTTCCTAAGGGCAAATCCACTTTGCACTACAAGTGCAGTTTCAAGTGCACTTGTAGTGCAAGGTGTCTTTGCCTTTAGTAAATAATACCCAACGGTGCTTTGTAAGGTTACACAATCATGCCATTTTCAGGACTCATCACATTTCTGTCAGGGTCAGCTAAAACAAACACAAGCAGTAAATGTCACCAAAGATTTGAGTAGTTATTTGTTATTTTTTATTTGAAAAAGGTTTCAGACATTGTCTGGCATATTGATAGCCCCCCTACCTGCAAAGAATTCAAGGTATCTTACCTGGACATCACGGGCACTCAGGGGGGGCAAGCCAGGACGGCCACTTTCAAGCGCCGTCAGGGTTGTTTCATTTTGAATTCCAGCCTCAGGCCCAACTGAGCCAGCAAAGTTGGCAGAATGTTGCCGTAAAAAGTTGTGTAGAACACAGCACGCCAGGATTATATGATTCAGTTTATACTCCGCCATATGTATGGGTGTAAGAAATAGGCGGAACCGGCTGGCCATGATTCCAAACGTGTTCTCCACCACTCTTCTGGCTCTGGCCAGCCGGTAATTAAAAACCCTCTGGTCCGGGGTGAGGGTCCTCATCGGGAATGGCCGCATAAGATGGTCCCCCAGCGCAAACCCTTCATCCGCAACGAATACGAATGGGAGTCCTTCCACATTGTCTTCTGGAGGTGGCAAGTCCAAGCTGCCATTCTAGAGACGCCTGTAGAACTCCGTCTGGGCGATGACTCCACCATTGGACATCCGGCCATTCTTCCCCACGTCCACATACAGGAACTCATAAGTAGCCGACACCACCGCCAACATCACAATACTATTGAACCCCTTATAATTATAATAGTACGACCCAGAGTTGGGTGGTGGGACGATGTGGACGTGTTTCCCATCAATTGCCCCTCCGCAGTTAGGAAAGTCCCACCGCTGGGCAAAGTGGGAGGCCACAGTCTGCCATTCCTGTGGCGTGGAAGAAAACTGTGGAGTTAAACAAAAAAAAAAATTTAGTAATTTTGCACATAAACAGGGAAAGCTGATTAGACACAAAAATTCTTGGCCAACATCAAGATAACATTTATTTGAGGGAGTTTTTAAAGACCAAAGTATAAGGTACACCTATCAGATTCACCCTCCCCCCCCCCTCATGGGCCATTTCTAACATTATAGGGGGGGGAACTCTTGGACAGGTAACCCTCTCCACTTCATTGAGAGATGAATGCCTAAATAATGGGTATTACTTTGAACAGCCCCTCCTTAGTTACACTATTGGCAGCCCACTGGACAGGTAAGAAGTGTCATAATACAAAGATATAAATACACACTGTACACATTTGAGCACATTTGGACATTCTGCTATTACCGATCAAGATAATAGTATACAGAAACTTGAAACGGTACCAATTAAAAGTATTCAGGCAGGCCCTTGCACTACATGCTTTGGGGAATTCATCCATAAGTCTGACCACAAAAGAGGTGGGTATAGTGTGAATGGGTTTGGCAAAGTCAGCAGATAGATGATTGAGGATAGATAGAGAATTGTTATCAGCTGACTTAGCAGTTGGGGGGAGGGAGGGTTAAAAATGATTTGGGGACCCCCCCAAAAAAAGCCTCTGGCACTCTGCCTGAATTTAAAGCACAAATCACATTTAAAAACATTTTAGGAGGTGTTTGGGGTAAAGCACTACTATGGAGCTGATAAAATACATTGTTAAGTGACTACATGAGGTGAATATAGGGCCAGGAGACCATGCTGGGGAGGTAAGTGAAGGCAAATATGTATGAAGGACAACAAAAATGACATAAAAATCCAGCATGCATGAGGACGAAGGGGACATTCACAACATATTACAATCATGGTAATTAGGGAATGAAGAAAGAAATACAATATATTATCAAACATTAAATACAATAAAATGTGGTGTTAAAGGATAAAAATCTTACCTTAATATACTCCTTCTGCAGGACCTGGATGATGGCAGAACAGGTCTCTGGGATAATGATCCCAGAGCCTGGGGGGAGATGCCTGTCGAGAACTTCAAGTCCTGCAGGCTTCTCCCTGTCACCAAGTACCGCAGGGTGGCGACGAGCCTCTGCTCCGGAGTGATGGCTTGCCTCATGCAGGTATCCTGCCTGCTGATATAGGGGGTCAGCAAAGCCAACAAACGGTGAAATACGGGGTCCGTCATCCGGAGAAATCATCAGGATTATTCTCATGGATCTCACGGAGCAAAGGTATATGACAGAACTGGTCACGCTGAAGCAACCAATTCTTGGTCCATGAACTCCTCCCCACTCTGTCCATGGACTGGACTTGTGTCAAGGTAAGGACCCCAACACCAAGCCCCTGCACAGCACGAACTCTACGAGGAGTACATATATGCAACATGGCTAGAAAACGGTCGCTGCTCAGAACGCACTGAAGAACAGCAATGCCTGTGAAGAGCGACCTGAAAAACAGTAACGAGCGGACAAGATCGCACTTAATAGTACAATACAAACTGACTGCATGCACTGAAGAGTCTGAAAAAGCGCGAATCATCTCTCACCAAACTTTTACTAACACGAGATTAGCAAAAGGAGCCCAAAGGGTGCCGCGCTTGGTTCTGACCTGGCCTTTTCTAGTCTCGTCGTACGTGGTGTGCGTCACCGCGTTCTTGGCGATCGGAAATTCCGCCAACTTTGTGCGACCGTGTGTACGCAAAACAAGTTTGAGCCAACATCCGTTGGAAAAAATTCATGGATTTTGTTGTCAGAATGTCCGATCAATGTCCGATCGTGTGTACGGGCATTAGTGGTATTGTAACAAAGTGGAAGCAACTGGGAACAACAGCAACTCAGCCACAAAGTGGTAGGCTACGTAAAATGACAGAGGGAAGCGCACAGTGCGCAGATGTCGCCAACTGTCTGCATAGGCAATAGCTACAGACCTCCAAACTTCATGTGGCCTTCAAATTAGCACAACAACAGTGTGTAGAGAGATTCATGGAATGAGTTTCCATGGCCGAGCAGCTGCATCCAAGCCTTACATCACCAACTGCAATGCAAAGTGTCGGATTCAGTGGTGTAAAGCACACCGCCACTGTAATCTAGAGCAGTGGAGACGTGCTCTCTGGAGAGATGAATCACGCTTCTCTGTCTGGCAATCCAATGGACATGTCTGAGTTTGGCAGTTGCCAGGGGAACGGTACTTGCCTGACTGCATTGTGCCAAGTATAAAGTTTGGTGGAGGAGGTATTATGGTGTGGGGTTGTTTTTCAGGGGTTGGGCTTGACCTGTTAGTGCCAGTGAAGGGAACACTTAAGGCATCAACATACCGAGACATTTTGGACAATTTCATGCTCCCAACTTTGTGGAAACAGTTTGGGGATGGCCCCTTCCTGTTTTAACATGACTGCGCACCAGTGCAGAAGCGGCTCTCTAATTAGGCAAATTAGTCAGTTGCCTAAAGCCTCACACTCCCAGGGGCCTCGCAGCCGCCTAATTTGCCTAATGTGTGTGTTACAGTGGAAGGGAATGTCCCCCAGTTAGTGTCCTCAGGGCCGTCCTTAACGCGGGGCCTGCAGTGCACGCCACTAGGTTTCCCTGTTAGGGGTGGACTGACCACTTCCACGCTGCCTGAGTTCCCAGGGTCAGTGGGCGGCTCTGAGTGCTCCCCTCCCGTGGCTCCGCCCCTTCTACCGTGCTCCGTGGATCTCTGCCATGTGCAGAACTGGGATAATGCCCGCACCTGTAGCGGCCGAGCAGCTCCCTGATCTACTCTCCACGAAGGACCTGCCAGAGCTGGCGCCGCTGCCTGACAATCTTCGAGGAGCCAGTCTGCCAGCCAGAGCCTCAAGCTACTGCACGATGGTCCTGCAAGGGCGCACCAAAAATCACTGCTGCCTGTGACCTCACACAGCCCTGATGATATTTAAGCCATCTGGCATGTGATATACCACCTACATCATTATCCTCCTCATCCCCCCTGTTCCTGGCATCCCACCACCCTACCTCCTGTCATATTTATCAACCCTTCTGCACCCCTCTGCCAGCTTTTTACCACCCCACTCCCTGTCATCGTCATCTCCATCCTCATCATAATCCCCCTGTGCCCACTCCCTGTCATCGTCATCTCCATCCTCATCATAATCCCCCTGTGCCCACTCCCTGTCATCATCATCTCGCTCGTCATCATAATCCCCCTGTGCCTGGCATCCTACCACGCCACCCCCTTGTCACCTTCACCCCTCCTGCAACCCTCTGCCAGCTTCCAACCACCCCACTCCCAGTCATTGTCATCTCCATCCTCATCATAATCCACCTGTGCCTGGCATCCTACCACCCCACCCCTGTCATCTTCACCCCCCCCCTGCACCCCTCTGCCAACTTCCTACCACCCCACTCCCTGTCATCGTCATCTCCATCTTCATCACAATCCCCCTGTGCCTGGCATCCTACCACCCCAACCCTGTCATTCCCCCCCTGCACCCCTCTGCCAGCTTCCTACCACCCCACACCTTGTCGTCGTCATCTCGCTCCTCATCATAAGCCTTTTGTGCCCACTCCCTGTCATTGTCATCTTGCTCCTCTTCATAATCCCCCTGTGCCTGGCATCCTACCACCCCCACCTCCTGTAATCTTCACCCCTCCTGCCCCCCTCTGCCAGTTTCCTACCACCCCACTCCCTGTCATCGTCATCTCCATCCTCATCATTATCCCCGTGCCTGGCATCCTACCACCCCACCCCCTTGTCATCTTCACCCCTCCTGCCCCCCTCTGCCAGTTTCCTACCACCCCACTCCCTGTCATCGTCATCTCCATCCTCATCATTATCCCCCTGTGCCTGACATCCTATCACCCCGCCCTCTTGTCATCTTCACCCCCACGTATCCCTCTGCCAGCTTCCTACCACCCCACTCTCTGTCATCGTCATCTCCATCCTCATCATAATCCCCCTGTGCCTGGCATCCCACCACCCCACCCCTGTCATTCTACCCCCCTCCTGCACCCCTCTGCCAACTTCCTACCACCCCACTCCTTGTCATCGTCATCTCGCTCCTCATCATAATCCCCCTGTGCCCACTCCCTGCCATCTTCATCTCGCTCCTCTTATAATCCCCCTGTGCCTGGCATCCTACTACCCCACCCCTTGTCATCTTCACCCCCCCCCTGCACCCCTCTGCCAGCTTCCAACCACCCCACTCCCTTTCATTGTCATCTCCATCCTCATCATTATGCCCCTGTGCCTGGCATCCTACCACCCCACTCCCTTGTCATCTTAACCCCTCCTGCACCCCTCTGTCAGCTTCCTACCACCCCACTCCATGTCATTGTCATCTCACGTCTCATCATAATTCCCCTGTGCTTGGCATCCTACCACCCCACCCCCTGTACTCTTCAACCCTCCTGCACTCCTCTGCTAGCTTCCTACCACCCCACTCCCTGTCATCGTCATCTTCGTCATCATTATCCCTCTGTGCAGGCATCCTATCACCCCACCCCCTTGTCATCTTCACCCTTCCTGCACCCCTCTGCCAGCTTCCTACCACCCCACTCCCTGTCATCGTCATCTTCGTCATCATTATCCCTCTGTGCAGGCATCCTATCACCCCACCCCCTTGTCATCTTCACCCCTCCTGCACCCCTCTGCCAGCTTCCTACCACCCCACTCCCTGTCATCGTCATCTCCATCTTCATCATAATCCCCCTGTGCCTGGCATCCTACCACCCCACCCCTGTTATCCCCCCCCCCTGCACCCATCTGCCAGCTTCCTACCACCCCACTCCTTGTCATCGTCATCTTGCTCCTCATAATCCCCCTGTGCCCACTCCCTGCCATCGTCATCTCGCTCCTCTTATAATCCCCCTGTGCCTGGCATTCTACTACCCCACCTCTTGTCATCTTCACCCCCCCCTGCACCCCTCTACCAGCTTCCAACCACCCCACTCCCTGTCATCGTCATCTCCATCCTCATCATTATGCCCCTGTGCCTGGCATCCCACCACCCCACTCCCTGTCATCGTCATCTCGCGTCTCATAATTCCCCTGTGCCTGGCATCCTACCACCCCACCCCCTGTACTCTTCAACCCTCCTGCACCCCTCTGCTAGCTTCCTACCACCCCACTCCCTGTCATCGTCATCCTCATTATTATCCCTCTGTGCAAGCATCCTGCCACCCCACCCCCTTGTTATCTTCACCCCTCCTGCACCCCTCTGCCAGCTTCCTACCACCCCACTCCCTGTTATCATCTTCATCATAATCCCCCTCTGCCTGGCATCCTATCACCCCACCCCTGTCATTCTCCCCCCCTCCTGCACCCCTCTGCCAACTTCCTACCACCCCACTCCTTGTCATCGTCACCTCGCTCCTCATAATCCCCCTGTGCCCGCTCCCTGCCATCGTCATCTTGCTCCTCTTATAATCCCCCTGTGCCTGGCATCCTACTACCCCACCCCCTTGTCATCTTCACCCCCCCCTGCACCCCTCTGCCAGCTTCCAACCACCCCTTTCCCTGTCATCGTCATCCTCATCATTATGCCCCTGTGCCTGGCATCCTACTACCCCACCCCTTGTCATCTTCACCCCCCCCTGCACCCCTCTGCCAGCTTCCAATCACCCCACTCCCTTTCATCGTCATCTCCATCCCCATCATTATGCCCCTGTGCCTGGCATCCTACCACCCCACTCCCTTGTCATCTTCACCCCCCCTGCACCCCTCTGCCAGCTTCCAACCACCCCACTCCCTTTCATCGTCATCTCCATCTTCATCATAATCCCCCTGTGCCTGGCATCCTACCGCCCCACCCCTGTTACCCCCCCCCGCACCCCTCTGCCAGCTTCCTACCACCCCACTCCTTGTCGTCATCTCGCTCCTCATCATAAACCTTTTGTGCCCACTCCCTGTCATCGTCATCTTGCTCCTCTTATAATCCCCCTGTGCCTGGCATCCTACTACCCCACCCCTTGTCATCTTCACCCCCCCTGCACACCTCTCCCAGCTTCCAACCACCCCACTCCCTGTCATCGTCATCTCCATCCTCATCATTATGCCCCTGTGCCTGGCATCCTACCACCCCACTCCCTTGTCATCTTAACCCCTCCTGCACCCCTCTGTCAGTTTCCTACCACCCCACTCCCTGTCATTGTCATCTCGCGTCTCATCATAATTTCCCTGTGCCTGGCATCCTACCACCCCACCCCCTGTACTCTTCAACCCTCCTGCACTCCTCTGCTAGCTTCCTACCACCCCACTCCCTGTCATCATCATCTTCATCCTCATTATCCCTCTGTGCAGGCATCCCCACCCCCTTGTCATCTTCCCCCCATTCCTGCACCCCTCTGCTAGCTTCCAACTACCCCACTCCCTGTCATCGTAATCTCGCGTCTCCTCATAATCCCCCTGTGCCTGGTATCCTACCACCCCACCCCCTGTAATCTTCACCCCTCCTGCACCCCTCTGCCAGCTTCCGCCGGCCGCGGACCTCTACCAAAAAAAATCTGGAAAAGGGTCTAAATCCCGTGAATGTCCCGGGAAATTCGGGACTATTGGCAACTATGCCTGGAGGTCCCAGATTAGAATAGGGGGTGTCTGGAGGCCCTGGACTATAAGAGGGGGATCGTACAGGCCCTCTGGACTAGGAAAGAGGGCGCCTGAAGGACCCTTCAGCTTTAGGGAGAAAGAGCCTCGATCTAAAGCCTGGGGTGAGGAAGAGCCTGCATGGGCCCTGGAGGATGAGTTCACAACATAAAAGGGGACATTTATCAATTGTCGCAAGTAATGCCAAACAGGAGCAGAGAGACAGGTTGTGTGATAGATTTATTAAAGGAGAAGTACAGCCAAAGCCTGTTTGGTTGTACTTCTCCTGTTGATCACAGCAGTGCAGATTGTTTTGCACTCCTGTGACCAATTTTCAGCTGACAGCGGGCTTAAGCCTGCTGTCGGCTGATGTCACAGAGTCGATCCAAGCTAGGGAAAGATCGCAACCATATGGTTGGGATACACTCCCATGCTCAGCATCTCAGCATGAGAGCCTGAGCTAGCCACTCCCGTCCCCTCCACAGCCCAGTGTTTCAGTGAGCACCAGGTGGGGGGAGCAGAGCAGAGCCAGAGACTGACAGCCACTCAGGGAGCACTGAGAACTAAGTGATAGGCTGTTGAATACTCGTTTCTCAGCCTTAGAGTAGGTGGAGGACAGATGCAGCATCTACCTAGGTAAGTATGCAGTGGCGTAGCGTGGGTTGTCAGCGCCCGGGGCAAGGCAAATAATTTGTGCCCCCTAACCTGTAGGCTTTTAGCACTCCCTGAGTCCCTTCTCTTCCTACAATAGCACTGACCAGTCTGATTCCTACACTGACTGCTACACTAACCTACCTGATTCCTACACTGACCTACCTGACCACTGCACTAATCTACCTGATTCCTACACTGACCACTACACTGACCTACCTGATTCCTAAATTGACCACTACACTGACCTACCTGATTCCTACACTGACTTACCTGACCACTACACTAACCTACCTGATTCCTACACTGACCTATCTGACCACTACACTAACCTACCTCCTTCCTATACTGGCCACTACACTGACCTACCTGTCCACTGCACTACCTGTTTTCTACACTGTCCTCTACACTGACCCTTACACTACACTGACCTACCTTACCACTACACTGAACTACACTGACCACTGCTCTCTCCATTACACAACACTGTCCACTACACCACACTGTCCACTACACTGCTCTGTCCACTACACTACACTGACCACTACACTGACCACTGCTCTGTCCACTACACTACACTGACCACTACACTGACCACTGCTCTGTCCACTACACTACACTGACCACTACACTGACCACTGCTCTGTCCACTACACTACACTGACCACTACACTGACCACTGCTCTGTCCACCACATTACACTGAGCACTACACTACACTGACCACTGCTCTGTCCACTACACCACACTCTCCACTATACTACGCTGACCACTACACTGACCACTGCTCTGTCCACTACACTACACTGTCCACTACACTACACTGACCACTACACTACACTGACCACTGCTCTGTCCACTACACTACACTGACCACTACACTGACAACTACACTACACTGACCACTATACTACACTGACCACTGCTCTGTCCACTACACTACACTGACCACTACACCGACCACTGCTCTGTCCACTACACTGACCACTACACTACACTGACCATTGCTCTGTCCACTACACTGACCACTGCTCTGTCCAATACACTACACTGACCACTACACGGACCATTGCTCTGTCCACTACACTACACTGACCACTAAACTGACCACTATACTACACTGACCACTACACTACATTGACCACTGCTCTGTCGACTACACTACATGGTCCACTACACTACACTGACCACTACACTGACCACTGCTCTGCCCACTACACTACACTGTCCACTATACTACACTGACCACTGCTCTGTCCACTACACTGACCTCTACACTACACTGACCACTGCTCTGTCCACTACACTACACTGATCACTACACCGACCACTGCTCAGTCCAGTACACTGACCACTACACTACACTGACCATTGCTCAGACCACTACACTACACTGACCACTACACTACACTGACCACTGCTCTGTCCACTACACTGTCCACTACACTACACTGACCACTGCTCTGTCCACTACACTAACCACTACACTGACCACTGCTCTGTCCACTACACTACAATGATCACTACACTAGTGTTCACTACACTACACTGACCACCGCTCTGTCCACTACACTACACTGACCACTACACTATACTGACCACTGCTCTGTCTACTACACTATACTGACCACTACACTGACCACTACACTACACTGACCACTGCTTTGTCCACTACACTGACCACTACACTACACTGACCACATCTCTGTCCACTACACTACACTGACCACTACACTCCACTGACCACTGCACTACTGTTCACTAATGCAATATTACATATTGGAAATGGCATACTGCTTTATATTCAGCAGAAACCTTTGGAATCTGCAAAAAAGTTGGATGAAATCCCTGCAATATACCTCCATCACCCAGAGGGGAATGTTTTTTTCTCAAAAAAAAAGTGTAGTTAATATTTAAATATTGCTACAGTTTTTCTGTGATCAAGACAGTAACTTCAGTAATCAACAATTTAGAATGAAAACGTGAACAACTGTATGTTATAAATTACAAACAGGAATTATATTCATGGCTCTCCCTTAACTCTATCTGTTTGAATGCTAGCTGTTTGGGCAAACTAAAAGGCCTCCCGTGGCAGTAAACTTGCCCGCCACTTCTCAATGACAGCTTCCCCACTTGGAGCCTTGGTTGCTAGGATGCTGGTGGCTGACAGTGTTCTAACAACCAGTAACACATCCCCAGCCCCATTCACCTATTTGGTCAATGACATCAGCCAGTAACCTCAGCCTCTTTGTTACATTTAGCTGCCGATCAGAGAATTCCTGACCAGGAGTGAATGGGGCTGGGGATGTCTTATCCCATGTGAATGACAGCATTGATGCTTTGCTATCATTTGCAGCGAAAAGATCGACTGGAGAGGATCGCCATGGGACAATATTTTTTGGACTTCATGGGACATTATATTGGACATTGTGGGATAATATTTTTTGGACATTGTGGAATTTTATTTTATTTTTAATATTATGAATATTTTAATAAAGGAGAAGATGCTCTCCCTATGTTGAGGGCAAATGGGGTGGTATGGTTTTGGGGGGAGGCTGCATGCTCAGTGCCCCCACATTTCTGCATGCTCGCTGCCCCCACACTTCATCCAGCCCAGCTGCATGCTCAAATAAGAGTCTAGTATGGATTTTGGCGAGGACCCCACACTTTTTTTTTTCTTGTATTTTTGCATAGGGTTCTCCCTTAAAATCCATAGCAAACCTGTATTTTGTGTGTGGATACATATGTATATCTAATTTTTTTTTTTTTTTTTATCAGCTTGTTGTAATTCTTTGCACAACAGCATTAAGACTGAGAAAATGGGAGAAAAACTGTGTGAGTCAGAGTCTGTTGCATTGCACATTGCTTTGTCAATTTCTAACACAGGAACCATGCCTACAGGAGGGAAGAAGGATCAATGCCTTGCTTCTCCTCCATTGTCCAGTCTGCACATTTAGGCAGGTGATGATGATAACTGAACTGTAGAAGATATACGAGGTGTGTCTAAAAAGTTTGTAAATAGAGATATGTGGCGCTAACTCAAAGTGCATAAATGTGATGAAATAAATATAATCCAATTCTTCAAGTAAAGTGCATATTCGTAAAGGGCAAAATCACATAAATAAAGTGACTAAACATCCATTAACCACTTAAGGACCGCCTCACGCCGATGTACGTCGGCAAGGTGGCACGGGCAGGCAGAATCACGTATATGTACGTGATCTGCCTCCCGTGGGTGGGGGGTCCGATCGGACCCACCCCCCCGGTGCCCGAGGTGGTCACCTTTTGTCCAACGGCGATCGGAGATGAGAGGGAGACCATCCGTTCGTGGCCCCCCCCCCTCGCAATCGCCGCCGGCCAATCAGATCATTCCTATGCTGCTGTATGCTAAACAGCAGCAAAGGAAACTATGACATCTCTCCTCGGCTCGGTATTTTCCGTTCCGGCGCCGAGGAGAGAAGACTGTAATGTGAGTGCACAACACACTACACACACAGTAGAACATGCCAGGCACACAAAACACCCCCCTTTACCCCCCGATCCCCCCCGATCAACCCCTAATCACCCCTCCCCCCCCGTCACACTGACACCAAGCAGTTTTTTTTTTTTTTTCTGATTACTGCATGGTGTTAGTTTGTGACAGTGTGGTAGGACAGTTACTGTTAGCCCCCTTTAGGTCTAGGGTACCCCACTAACCCCCCCTAATAAAGTTTTAACCCCTTGATCACCCCCCGTCGCCAGTGTCGCTAAGCGATCATTTTTCTGATCGCTGTATTAGTGTCGCTGGTGACGTTAGTTAGGGAGGTAAATATTTAGGTTCGCCGTCAGCGTTTTATAGCGACAGGGACCCCCATATACTACCTAATAAATGTTTTAACCCCTTGATTGCCCCCTAGTTAACCCTTTCACCACTGATCACTGTATAACCATTACGGGTGACGCTGGTTAGTTCGTTTATTTTTTATAGTGTCAGGGCACCCGCCGTTTATTACCGAATAAAGGTTTAGCCCCCTGATCGCCCGGCGGTGATATGCGTCGCCCCAGGCAGCGTCAGATTAGCGCCAGTACTGCTAACACCCACGCACGCAGCATATGCCTCCCTTAGTGGTATAGTACCTGTACGAATCAATATCTGATCCGATCAGATCTATACTAGCGTCCCCAGCAGTTTAGGGTTCCCAAAAACGCAGTGTTAGCGGGATCAGCCCAGATACCTGCTAGCATCTGCATTTTGCCCCTCCGCCTGGCCCAGCCCAGCCCACCCAAGTGCAGTATCGATCGATCACTGTCACTTACAAAACACTAAACACATAACTGCAGCGTTCGCAGAGTCAGGCCTGATCCCTGCGATCGCTAACAGTTTTTTTGGTAGCGTTTTGGTGACCTGGCAAGCACCAGCCCCAGGCAGCGTCAGATTAGCGCCAGTACCGCTAACACCCATGCACGCACCGTACACCTCCCTTAGTGGTATAGTATCTGAACGGATCAATATCTGATCCGATCAGATTTATACTAGCGTCCCCAGCAGTTTAGGGTACCCAAAAACGCAGTGTTAGCGGGATCAGCCCAGATACCTGCTAGCACCTGCATTTTGCCCCTCCGCCCGGCCCAGCCCAGCCCACCCCACCCAAGTGCAGTATCGATCGATCACTGACACTTACAAAACACTAAACGCATAACTGCAGCGTTCGCAGAGTCAGGCCTGATCATTGCGATCGCTAACAGTTTTTTTGGTAGCGTTTTGGTGAACTGGCAAGCACCAGCGGCCTAGTACACCCCGGTCGTAGTCAAACCAGCACTGCAGTAACACTTGGTGACGTAGCGAGTCCCATAAGTGCAGTTCAAGCTGGTGAGGTGGCAAGCACAAGTAGTGTCCCGCTGCCACCAAGAAGAAGACAAACAGGCCCGTCGTGTCCATAATGCCCTTCCTGCTGCATTCGCCAATCCTAATAGGGAACCCGCCACTTCTGCAGCACCCGTACTTCCCCCATTCACATCCCCAACCAAATGCAGTCGGCTGCATGAGAGGCATTTTCTTTATGTCCTCCCGAGTACCCCTACCCAGTGAACCCCCCCAAAAAAGATGTTGTGTCTGCAGCAAGCGCGGATATAGGCGTGACACCCGCTATTATTGTCCCTCCTGTCCTGACAATCCTGGTCTTTGCATTGGTGAATGTTTTGAACGCTACCATGCACTAGTTGCGTATTAGCGTAGGGTACAGCATTGCACAGACTAGGCACACTTTCACAGGGTCTCCCAAGATGCCATCACATTTTGAGAGACACGAACCTGGAACCGGTTACAGTTATAAAAGTTGGTTACAAAAAAAAGTGTAAAAAAAAAAAATATTTAAAAAATAGTTGTTGTTTTATTGTTTTCTCTCTCTCTATTCTCTCTCTATTGTTCTGCTCTTTTTTACTGTATTTTATTCTGCAATGTTTTATTGTTATTATGTTTTATCATGTTTGCTTTTCAGGTATGCAATTTTTTATACTTTACCGTTTACTGTGTTTTATTGTTAACCATTTTTTTGTCTTCAGGTACACCATTCACGACTTTGAGTGGTTATACCAGAATGATGCCTGCAGGTTTAGGTATCATCTTGGTATCATTCTTTTCAGCCAGCGGTCAGATTTCATGTAAAAGCAATCCTAGCGGCTAATTAGCCTCTAGACTGCTTTTACAAGTAGTGGGAGGGAATGCCCCCCCCACCATCTTCCGTGTTTTTCTCTGGCTCTCCTGTCTCAACAGGGAACCTGAGAATGCAGCCGGTGATTCAGCCAGCTGACCATAGAGCTGATCAGAGACCAGAGTGGCTCCAAACATCTCTATGGCCTAAGAAACCGGAAGCTACGAGCATTTCATGACTTAGATTTCGCCGGATGTAAACAGCGCCATTGGGAAATTGGGAAAGCATTTTATCACACCGATTTTGGTGTGGTCAGATGCTTTGAGGGCAGGGGAGAGATCTAGGGTCTAATAGACCCCAATTTTTTCAAAAAAGAGTACCTGTCACTACCTATTGGTATCATAGGGGATATTTACATTCCCTGAGATAACAATAAAAATGATTAAAAAAAAAAAATGAAAGGAACAGTTTAAAAATAAAATAAAAAAGCAAAAAAATAATTAAAAAAAAAAAAAAAAACACCCCTGTCCCCCCCCTGCTCTCGCGCAAAGGCGAACGCAAGCGTCGGTCTGGCGTCAAATGTAAACAGCAATTGCACCATGCATGTGAGGTGTCACCGCGAACGTCAGATCGAGGGCAGTAATTTTAGCAGTAGACCTCCTCTGTAAATCTAAAGTGGTAACCTGTAAAGGCTTTTAAAGGCTTTTAAAAATGTATTTAGTTTGTCGCCACTGCACGTTTGTGCGCAATTTTAAAGCATGTCATGTTTGGTATCCAAGATCATCTTTTTTATTTCATCAAACATTTGGGCAATATAGTGTGTTTTAGTGCATTAAAATTTAAAAAAATGTGTTTTTTTCCTCAAAAAATGCGTTTAAAAAATCGCTGCGCAAATACTGTGTGAAAAAAAAAATGACACACCCACCATTTTAATCTGTAGGGCATTTGCTTTAAAAAAATATATAATGTTTGGGGGTTCAAAGTAATTTTCTTGCAAAAAAAAAAAAATTTTTCATGTAAACAAAAAGTGTCAGAAAGGGCTTTGTCTTCAAGTGGTTAGAAGAGTGGGTGATGTGTGACATAAGCTTCTAAATGTTGTGCATAAAATGCCAGGACAGTTCAACCCCCCCCCAATGACCCCATTTTGGAAAGTAGAAACCCCAAGCTATTTGCGGAGAGTCATGTCGAGTCCATGGAATATTTTATATTGTGACACAAGTTGACACATTTTTTATTTTTATTTTTTGCACAAAGTTGTCACTAAATGATATATTGCTCAAACATGCCATGGGAATATGTGAAATTACACCCCAAAATACATTCTGTTGCTTCTCCTGAGTACGGGGATACCACATGTGTGAGACTTTTTGGGAGCCTAGCCGCGTACGGGACCCCGAAAACCAAGCACCGCCTTCAGGCTTTCTAAGGGCGTAAATTTTTGATTTCACTCTTCACTGCCTATCACAGTTTCGGAGGCCATGGAAAGCCCAGGTGGCACAAAACCCCCCCAAATGACCCCATTTTGGAAAGTAAACACCCCAAGCTATTTGCTGAGAGGTATAGTGAGTATTTTGCAGACCTCACTTTTTGTCACAAAGTTTTGAAAAAAGAAAAAAAAAGTTTTTTCTTGTCTTTCTTCATTTTCAAAAACAAATGAGAGCTGCAAAATACTCACCATGCCTCTCAGCATGGGGTGTCTACTTTCCAAAATGGGGTCATTTGGGGGGGGTTTGTGCCACCTGGGCATTCCATGGCCTCCAAAGCTGTGATAGGCAGTGAAGAGTGAAATCAAAAATTTACACCCTTAGAAATCCTGAAGATGGTGATTGGTTTTCGGGGCCCCGTACGCGGCTAGGCTCCCAAAAAGTCCCACACATGTGGTATCTCCATACTCAGGAGAAGCAGCTAAATGTATTTTGGGGTGCAATTCCACATATGCCCATGGCCTGTGTGAGCAATATATCATTTAGTGACAACTTTGTGCAAAAAAAAAAAAATTTGTCACTTTCCCGCAACTTGTGTCAAAATATAAAATATTCCATGGACTCTACATGCCTCTCAGCAAAAAACTTGGGGTGTCTACTTTACAAAATGGGATTATTTGGGGGGGTTTTGTGCCATCTGGGCATTTTATGGCCTTCAAAACTGTGATAGGTAGTGAGGAGTGAAATAAAAAATTTTCGCCCTTAGAAATCCTGAAGGCGGTGATTCCTTTTCGGGGCCTCGTACGCGGCTAGGCTCCAAAAAAGTCCCACACATGTGGTATCCCCGTACTCAAGAGAAGCAGCTGAATGTATTTTGGGGTGCAATTCCACATAGGCCCATGGCCTATCATTTAGTGACAACTTTTTGTAAATATGTTTTTTTGTTTTTTTTTGTCATTATTCAATCACTTGGGACAAAAAAAATAAATATTTAATGGGTTCAACATGCCTATCAGCAATTTCCTTGGGGTGTCTACTTTCCAAAATGGGGTCATTTGGGGGGGGGGTTGTACTGCCCTGCCATTTTAGCACCTCAAGAAATGACATAGGCAGTCATAAACTAAAAGCTGTGTAAATTCCATAAAATGTACCCTAGTTTGTAGACGCTATAACTTTTGCGCAAACCAATAAATATACGCTTATTGACTTTTTTTTTACCAAAGACATGTGGCCGAATACATTTTGGCCTAAATGTATGACTAAAATTGAGTTTATTGGATTTTTTTTATAACAAACAGTAGAAAATATCTTTTTTTTTCTAAATTTTCAGTCTTTTTCCGTTTATAGCGCAAAAAATAAAAACGGCAGAAGTGATCAAATACCATCAAAAGAAAGCTCTATTTGTTGGAAGAAAAGGACGCAAATTTCGTTTGGGTACAGCATTGCATGACCGCGCAATTAGCAGTTAAAGCGACGCAGTGCCAAATTGGAAAAAGTCCTATGGTCCTTAGGCAGCATAATGGTCCGGGGCTGAAGTGGTTAAATTCATAAGAAGTGACATCAGATAAATAACAGTGAAAATTCATGAAATATGACATCAAATAAATAAACAAATCCAAATGAAGGTGAATAAATCCAAAAATAGTCTAAAAGTGCATCAAGATGAAAAAAATCTTCTTTGTGTCTAAAAAGTTTGGTTAATGGTCCGATATCTCAACAGCAACATGGGCCAGGTGCACGCAAATGCACATTCCTATTAGACATGTACAGGATGAAAACATTTGTTTAGATTAGTTTAGTTTTGATTCGTTATTTAACTAAATTTGTTTAGTTAAATTCGTTGCATTCATTACATTGGTTTTCAGGATTTGTCTAGTTTCGTATTTGAATTCAAAAAAATTCGACTGCATTCAAAAAAAATTTGACCGAATTTGAAAAAGTAAACTATATATAACCATTTTGCGAAATTCGAAATTCGTATAGAATGAATAGAAAAGAATATAATATAGAGTATAATCGAAAATACTAGAAAAGGATAGCATAGAAAAACAATAGCACAGAACAGAAAAAATATAATATATATACATATAACATCTTCCAATATTCGAATTTCGTATAGAATGAATTCGAATTTGAATAGGAAAGATTAGAATAGAATAGAGAATAATAGAAAAACAATAGAACAGAATAGAAAAAAAATTATTATATATATAACCATCTTCTGAAATTAGAATTTTGTATAGAATGAATTTGAATAGAAAAGATTTTCGAATAGAATGGAAAATACTAGAAAAGAATAGCATAGAAAAACAATAGAACAGAATAGAATAAAATATTATATATATTATATATAATATATATATATATATATATATATATATATATATATATATATATATATATATATATATATATAAAATATATATATTATATTTTATTCTATTCTGTTCTATTGTTTTTCTATTCTTTTCTATTCAAATCTTTTCTATTCGAATTCAACTTCATTCTATATGAAATTCAAACTTCAGAAGCCATGTTCCGAAATTCGAATTTCGTATAGAATGAATTTGAATTTGAATAGAAAAGACTATTATAGAATGGAAAATAATAGAAAAGAAAAGAGCAAAAAAAAAAAAAGCATAGAAAAACAATAGAACAGAACAAAAAAAATTATATATATATATATATATATATATATATATATATATATATATATATATATATATATTCTATTGCTTTATTATTTATTATTTTATATTCTATTATATTGTATTTTTTAGAAAATCAATTTCTATTTTTTTCTAATTCGATTCAAATTTGTTTTCAAATTCATTTGCTTTTTTCGGATTCATTTAAATTCATTACTTTTGTAATTCGGAAATTCGGATGCATCCGAATTTCCGAATTACAAAAGTAATGAAATTCATCCGAATTTCGATTCAGAATGAAACGAAATGCACATGTCTAATTCCTATCCAGAGATACGTCAAGAAGCGCCACCTAGCGTGGAGTATACCCGACCGTCAAGGTAAACCCACTGCAGGCAGTTGAACTTAGTCATTGTGAGAGGTAGGGTCACAGTGCAATGAAGCATGAGTGAATATCAAGTTCTGCTACAAATTGGGGAAAACGGCAACGTAGATGCGTGAAATGTTGGTATAAGTGTGCGGATGGAAGCAGTGAGCAGAAAATGATTTTTACGCCTGGTTCAAATGCTTTTGCAATGGGAAGGAAATGACAGATATAATCGAGTGAGTGCGACAAATGTTGGCACAAGATCGGCGACTGACTTTTCGATTGATGGTGGAGGAACTGGGCATTAGCAAGGACATTTGGCGAAGATTTGGGTAAGAGGAAGATCCGTTCACTGTTTGTGCCGTACAAGCTGACAGACGAACAGAAAGCAAAACAGATGGAAATCTCTGGAAATTTCCATTCCATGTGTGACCAGGATCCATCCTGTGCACCGTGTGTTCCCTGTGCACCAATTATTGACTCGGCGCGGCCTACCTCGATCTTTCACAGTACTCCCCTGATCTGGTGCCTGCAGATTTCTTTCTGTTTTCCAGCATGAAAGCTGCACGCTTTGTGGACGTGATGGCAATCCAAGAATGTGTGACAGTGGTTCTGAGATCGATTCCTAAAGACGCCTTTAGGAATTCGTTTCCAGAAGCCTTAAGAACATTGCCAAATGTGTGTTGTGAAGGATGGCGATTATTTTGAAGGACAATGAAGATAATTTGTTTGTATCTTCTGTTTTGTTTGTTTTCTGATGCCTTTCCCAAAACTTTTTTTAGACACACCTCGTATGAATACAGTATCTCAAAAATGAGTACATCTCCCACATGTTTGTAAATATTTTATTATATCTTTTCATGTGACAACAGTGAAGAAATTACACTTTGCTACAATGTAAAGTAGTGAGTGTACAGCTTGTATAACAGTTTAAATTTGCTGTCCCCTCAAAATAACTCAACACAGCCATTAATGTCTAAACCACTGGCAACAAAAGTGAGTACACCCCTAAGTGAAAATGTCCAAATTGGGCCCAAAGTGTCATTATTTTGTGTAGCCACCATTATTTTCCAACACTGCCTTAAACCCTCTTGGGCATGGAGTTCACCAGAGTTTCACAGTTTGCCACTGGAGTCCTCTTCCACTCCTCCATGATGACATCACGGAGCTGGTGGATGTTAGAGACCTTGTGCTCCTTCACCTTCCATTTGAGGATGCCCCACAGATGCTCAATAGGGTTTAGGTCTGGAGACATGCTTGGCCAGTCCATCACCTTTACCCACAGCTTCTTTAGCAAGGCACTGGTTATCTTGGAGGTGTGTTTGGGGTTGTTATCATGTTGGAATACTGCCCTGTGGTCCAGTCTCCGAAGGGAGGGGAATATGCTCCGCTTCAGTATGTCACAGTACATGTTGGCATTCATGGTTGCCTCAATGAACTGTAGCTTCCCAGTGCTGGCAGCACTCATGCAGCCCCAGATCATGACACTCCCACCACCATGCTTGACTGTAGGCAAGACACACTTGTCTTTGTACTCCTCACCTGGTTGCCGCCCCACACGCTCATCAGACCACAGGACATGGTTCCAGTAATCCATGTCCTTAGTCTGCTTGTCTTCAGCAAACTGTTTGCATAATCTTTAGAAGAGGCTTCCTTCTGGGATGACAGCCATGCAGACCAGTTTGATGCTGTGTGCCGCGTATGGTCTGAGCACTGACAGGCTGACCCCCCACCCCTTCAACCTCTGCAGCAATGCTGGCAGCACTCATACATCTATTTCCCAAAGACAAACTCTGGATATGAAGCTGAGCACGTGCACTTAACTTCTTTGGTCCACCATGGTGAGGCCTGTCCTGAGTGGAACCTGTCCTGTTAAACTGCTGTATGGTCTTGGCCACCGTACTGCAGCTCAGTTTCAAGATCTTTGCAATCTTCTTATATCAAATAAAACCAAAGAATTTCCAAGCTCAACTTACCAACCAGCCTGCGACCAACCAAATTAACCTGTCTAACAGTATGCGTTAAAAACAGGGGTTTAGTTGCACACATTTGCAAATACATGCATAAGCTGCAGGCCCCAGCAAGGCACCCTATATCCTGCAGACCCTACCTCTAACTTTTAAGAGTTACAAGAAAAACAGAAATGGAAGGTGAGCACACCTAGTGCATTACCAAGGATAATTTAATAATAAAAATGTTTTATATAAAAGTGGGTACTCACAAAATGCAACTGGTAAAATGCCATAAAAACAATGCATGGACATGCACAGAACACGGTGTACAGCTAACGCGTTTCGAGGGTGCACCCACTTCCTCAGAGCTAGACTTTTAAGAGTCTCCACAGTGGGAGCACATGTATTCTGACAGATAGATAAAGGGCAGATGGCTGGAGGGAGCCCACCCCTCCTTAAAGGCGCAGGAGCACACTGAACACCCAGCACATTGCACAATGGCAGCAAAGGTGTCAGTGCGTTGCCTGACCAATAAGTCAACGATAAGCTTGGAAATTCTTTGGTTTTATTTGACATGCATTTCCCCTTCCAGCGCTACTTTGCGTGAAGACCAGTTATAGGTGGGGGCAGTGACCTTTTCTTGGCAATCTTCTTATAGCCTAGGCCAGTGATGGCAAACCTTGGCACCCCAGATGTTTTGGAACTACATTTCCCATGATGCTCAACTACACTGCAAAGTGCATAAGCATCATGGGAAATGTAGTTTCAAAACATCTGGGGTGCCAAGGTTCGCCATCACTGGCCTAGGCCTTCTTTATGTAGAACAAAATTTTTTTTTTTCAGCTCCCCAGGGAGTTCTTTGCCATGAGGTGCCATGACCTTGTAACACTAACGAGTCACATGACACCAGGGAGGGAAAATGGCTAATTGGGCCCAATTTGGACATTTTCACTTAGGGGTGTACTCACTTTTGTTGCCAGCGGTTTAGACATTAATGGCTGTGTGTTGAGTTATTTTGAGGGAACAGCAAATTTACACTGTTATACAAGCTGTACACTCACTACTTTACATTGTAGCAAAGTGTCATTTTTTCAGTGTTGTCACATGAAAAGATAGAATACAATACTTGTAATAAATGTGAGGGGTGTACTCACTTTTGTGAGATACTGTATATATATTTCAGCCGTGTATTTACCTGTGCAGTCACCTTTAAGTATGCCACAATACATTTTGTGCAATGTACACTCAGTCTAGATTTCTTTATGGGTCAGTAAAAAGACAGTCATGTTTGTCATGGCAGAGATTCCACAGACAGATGCGTAGGTGGAAGAGATTACTCAGGACATATCATTTATATATGTATCAAAACCAATTATCTAAATAATTAGATTATGAGCTTGTACTACCCTTGGCTGCAAAACTCAGCATTTTCTAGATTATATAGGCGTATTTAATTTCAGACTGTAACAATCACATAGGCAATTTGTTATTGACAGGATAATTGCAATGATTCAGCTGCTGCACTTTGTACAGAAAGCAATTAAAAATCAACACAGTTATGAGGCACTTATTATTTCCTATGCCACAATAAAGTCCTGCTTTCACCTCATTTTATAATTCATACTGACCTGCAATTGTTGTGCCTGCTACTCATTGATCTGTAGCTCTTTAGAAGTTCAGGTTACTGTGTGCTGGTTCATTCTAATCCCTCCCTTCTTCCCACCAGCATATAAAAAAAAGTTGTGTAACCAAACAGCTATGCCTATGTTTTCCTAAGCAGTATTAATGGGGTTGCTACTCATTTTCACTCCCTATGTGCTTATCTATACTGGAAAGTATAAAAAAAACTTAAATCCTATAAACCCTAATTACATAAGCATGACGGCTTGTAGGAGTTATTTGTAGTGCTGACCAACTCAGAATAAAAGCCATAACTTTAATGCATTCACCCATTGAATTTACTTTGGCTAAATGTAACCTTTAAAGGTCCTGCAAAATACATTTTCACATAATCTACAATGTTAATATAGACTGTACAATGCATTTTTATGCAAGTGCATTGATAATATAAGTACTACTATTTTCTGTATTGCTTTACAAATTACACTGCATGATTGAAGCTTTTCCCTGGCCCATTCTAATGTTCCCGTGGATATAATACACTTTTGGGGCAAAATAAATGGAATTATTTATGGTTTCCCTTGTAGAAGAAAAGCAAGTATAGAACCAGGTAGGCAGTGGTGTCCCAAATAAGTGAAAGGCATACTATAGCTTTGGTGTATTTACCCCTGCCACCCCTAGCATGCAGTTGGGGTAGGGATGAGTGGAAGTGCCAAAATGCATTTCAAAGCATAAGTAGCACTGACTGCATGAGAAAACAGACAATTAATTTGAATACAAATAATTAAAGAACTTTCATTTTGGCTCAGTACGACTCCACCCTTTTAATGGAACTTGTGTGTTTAATCAAACAGTTTGTGAAGGTCTGTAAATATCACAGGAAGAATATTTATCAATGCATGTTTGTGTTCTTAGACTCTGTCATCGCCAACGCTCAATTGGTTGCTTCAACCTACTCAGCATTATTAACAGACCACACACGGGACTATCTCCCCAGGAAGTCCGTATAGGATTATTGTGCCCTTATCCCTTTTCCTTCCTTTGCCTCCTCCTTCTCCTACTTGGCTCGAGCCTTCCCCCGGGGGGTTGATGTCAGCCTAATTTGCCATACTCAGCAATAGCTGGATAGTGCCATTGGCGGTTGGCTGGGCAGACATCAATTTCCTTTGCATCCGGACGACGTTGTCTGTCATTTTTGTTATATGTTGTTTTGTCCCCCAGTCTGTGGTTGTACCGATTGACCCTCACATGCCAGTCGGCAATCTGTATTAAGGGTAGTTGAGCAAATGGTTTATACTCTTTTATCTATGTGTTTTATTTTTTGTACCGCTTCAATACATTTTTGAATATTTATCTATCATGTGTATTACTCCTCAGTAAGCCCCATCTTTTTCTTGGTCCCCCCTCTGTTTGGGACATTTCGTTTTTTGCATGTTTGTGTTCTTAACCAGTTGCAGACCTTAGGTTTACTACATATGTGCCCCCATTACAGTGTGTGTGTGGCATACATAGAATGCCCTGTACCTCTCCCTCTGCCCTGATGCTTTTACTGCTGTCAAAATGACATCTAGGACTTGCTGAATAATACGGCAAGCAGTATTACAGCCACTGCTGTCAAAATATAACATTATTGTTACTTTGGATTTATAATGTTTAATTTATATAAGGCTCAAAAGGGGGGCTTTTAATCTGCAAAGCCAGTTACATCCACCTTACAATGAAAAAATGTCTTTAATTAATAAAATATTTCCTATTTAGCCCCATCTTAACCTATAGTTAACCCCAATCATACCAATAAGTGGAACTTCTGGTCATTTGTCTCCTCTCCCTCTCCGGTGCCACAATTGGCAACCTACAGGGGGGAGGGGGGACAGGATACCTGTCTTTGACAGGTATCCTGTTCCCACTAACGGGAGTCCGGGCCGCGGCCCATTACATCACCACGGGGCTCCCTCCTCCTCTCCCTGTCGCCGGGCCAGTAGGAGAGAGGAGTGGGGCCTCGCGCATGCGCAGTAGGGTTCCCGGCGTGAAGCCGTAAGGCTACACTGCCGGGTACCCTTACCCGCAATGGCAGCGGCAGCGCCCGACAGCTGATGGAAACATCAGCTGCGGTGCCAACATCGCTGGACTCCAGGACAGGTAAGTGTCCTATTGTTAAAAGCCAGGAGCTGCAGTATGTGTAGCTGCTGGCTTTTTTTTTTTTTTGGGCGGAACACCGCTTTAAACTTTTTTACATTTGTATTTATTTTGTCTGTAAATTTGTTTTAGTGTCATATTAAAAAATGCAAAAAACTGAAAAAATACACACCTTTATTTCATTTGTAAATAACTTTGCAATGCTTTATAGCAGAATCGTATTTTTAGGGTCAATATAAATGGTAGCATTTATAGAATCAAACATATACCAGGGACATAACAAAAATGAAGAGGGGCGATTTTGGGACTTTAAATGAGGCATGCAGCCGGGAAGGTAACACAACAAAGTAGTAATGGTGAGAAAATGAATACACCATGCATGCGACCACATCGTATTGCATAAAGACAGGTTATAAACAGTAGATTAAAATAAATCATGGAGACTTTATTTCATAGTGATATACATAGAACAAATATCATAACACAGCATAATAGCATAGCAGCATGTTATAGTCATAGAGGTACCATAATAAGAAATCACCAGACACTTTATTGCATGTGACTGCATCATAGTAACAATAGTGTTTGGTGATTGGACCACATCAATGACCAAATAGCCCGCGTATAATAACATATATACAGAATAGTATAATAAAGCATATGAGTAAAAGTTCCATAAATCTGATCATAATAACATAGTAACATATCAAAATAGCAGCACGATGTGAATCGCAATGGTAAAATAAAAAACTCAAACTTATAGTTGTGTGTCTTCACTGTAACATAGTAACCGTGGGTGGGATCCAAACGGCATAATTCAGTAGAAGTATACATAGGTTATTGGTGTGAATAGCATCTAAAAGCTCGACGCGTTTCATGGATCTTTCCAATCTTTATGGTACCTCTATGACTATAACATGCTGCTATGCTATTATGCTGTGTGATGATATTTGTTCTATGTATATCACTATGAAATAAAGTCTCCATGATTTATTTTAATCTACTGTTTATAACCTGTCTTTATGCAATACGATGTGGTCGCATGCATGGTGTATTCATTTTCTCACCATTACTACTTTGTTGTGTTACCTTCCCGGCTGCATGCCTCATTTAAAGTCCCAAAATCGCCCCTCTTCATTTTTGTTATATACAAATTAGGGATGGAGGTACATTTTTTCTAATGTCCTCTTCTAAAGTCCCACATAGTTAGGTTTCTCTTTTTTCATATACCAGGGACATAACTATAGGGGTCACAGATGCTCCAGGGGGCCCATCTCCTGTACACCTGAATAGGAGGGGTGGTGGGGGGGTGACATATAGAGGAACAGATGCCCTCCATTTTCCTCCTGCAGCTGCTGAAATTCTGCTTCTCCTCCTCTCCTTTCCACAGCCATTTAGCAGCTGCAGGAAGAAAACGGGGGGCATCAGTTCATCTATATGCCACCCGCATAGGCCCTCCTGTTCCTCCTCTTTCTGTTCGTGTCTCCCCTGTTAGGATGGAAAGTGGGAAGGGGCAGGTACATTTTTAGTTTACCAGCCGCTTCCTTTTCTGAATAGTCATAGCGAGTGATCAATACCGATTGCTCCTGTGTCCATTTATAACTAAGCCCTCATGCACACAGGCTGTTAAAATAACGTTATGAAAACGCCAGTATCTTTGCAGTGATTTTTTAAAACTTTTTTCAGCTTTTTTCAGCGTTTTTGCAATAGCGTTTTTGAGCGTTTTTGAGCGTTTTTGAGCATTTTTCCGCGTTAGCGATTTTTAGCGTTTTTTTTTTCTCAAATTTTTTTTTTTTTTTCAATGGACCAAAAACGTTAAAAAACGTTGGTGAATGACGTTTTTGAGCCTTTTTGAGCTTTTTTGAGCGTTTTTCAGCGTTAGAGCGTTTTTACAGCTGAAAAACGTCTCTCAGAACCCACTGGTCCTGGGTTTTTTTTACAGCTTAAAAACGCCTATGCCACTTGCAGCTCAAAAACGCCTAGGTGGGCATGAAGCCATAGACTAACATAGACAGGCCTTTTTAAGCTGCAAAAAAAGCTCAAAAAAGCAGCTGTAAAAACGTCCGTGTGCATGAGGACTAAAGCATAGTAAACTGTGTTTACTATGCGTCAGTTTGTGAATAAATGGGAAGCTCTGTACAGAGCTATTCCTGCCCATTCATTCTGTGCTGCTGAGGCTACAGAGATGGAGATTGAGGGCTGTGTCCTCAATCTCCTTTCTCTGTCTCAAAGGTGAAACATCAGAGGTCTGTTTAGACCCCTAACATTTCACTAAACCCCCCAATGGGGCTCTTAAAAAGTTTAAAAAAAAATAGTAAAAAATAATAAAATAAAATAGCAAAAGTAGAAAAACTACTGACACCAGTGGAAAAACTAGAAAGTTCACAAAGGTCGCAACTGGGTTCTGGCATTCCTCCACTGTTGGGAGGCCCCAAGATGGCAGGAAAGGGGCCCGCTGCAGAACATGTGAAAGGGTCCCGCTGCGGGATCATAATTACGGGCACCGCAATTGGGAGTAAAGTGCCCCAGCATCAGTGGGAAGGTCCCAGGGCCCAGAGGTAAGGGCCCTGGGCTCGGAGGGAGAGGCTTCATGGTTTCCTGCACCAGGGCCCTGAAGGTTCTAGTTATGCCTCTGATACATACATTTTACCTATAGTAGCACATTTATTTTTTTAAAAACTAACACTGATCATTGTCTATATCTTTTTCATTTTAGCATTGCATAGACATGATAATTTTGCAAGGCATTACCACAAAAAAAAGCCTTGTTCCCCTCCACAGCAAAAACAGTTATAATTTCATCATTTATTATCTTAAGGCAGTAATAAACCACTGAAAAACAAAACAACAAAAAAAAAACCCTGCAAGACCGTCACCGCTGAGGGAGCTGACATGTTCCCCCGGCGCTTCTTCTGGGTTCAATGGCTCCAACACTGTGAGTGGCCAGAGCCGCGATGGCATTCTCGATTCCAGCCAGGAGCTCGGCTGCATGCAGGGTGAATATCTCCTAAACCGTATAGGTTTAGGAGATATTCAGTTTACCTACAGGTATTGGTAAGCACCTGCCTCACACCCCCAGAGACCCCCAAAAACAGAATACGGGGCTTCTTCTCCTCCCGTAGCAGCTGTCACTTTTGAAATCAGCGTAGCTGTAGGCGGCTCCACATGCACAGCTGCGTCATTCATTCACAAAAATCTACCGCATGCAATGAGCCTTTTTTTCCTGCAAAAACGTGAATTTATTATTGAATTCACTTTTTTTTCATAAACAAACCTCTGGTACCCCTGTTCCTGTATAAGTATTTTAACTGTTTATTTAAACCACTTGCCTGGAGAACAATTTTAGCTGTAGTGTTGATTTATCTTCTAAATACCTTTATAAAATACAAGTTCTAACTTTAAACAGATACATTTAACACAATACATACAAAAACTGTTTTTTGCCCATCCAGTTGTGAGATTTCGAAAGCTTTGCCACAAAGCACAACCTTGTCTGGCTGAACAGAAGACCTGCTTTTTCTCTCTTGGTGGTGGTATACTAAGGTTTGGATGCTTCTCGGGTAGACTTTCCCATAACTTCATAGGGTGGCTACTAGATTTACCATTAGTGTGATTAATTGGATGGCTATTAGATGTGCTGATCTAGCTACTGTTATATTTTTTGTCCTTAGGTTTTTGGATGTATGTAACTGGGATACGTCTAAGAATTATAGCCCCCTTGAACATACCAAGTGGTCATTCTGCTACTGTGGACAGGATATCCACGATTGTGGCTAAACTTGGATGCTGGCAAAGGAGTGTTACAGGTATTCATGCAGCTTCTGGCTTATTTTGATACTGTTTATGGATTATATGATATGAGTTTTAAATGCAGACCCTTACTTGTTTTCAAGATGGGCAATCATACCAATTGTTGCTATAATTACCTGCCTCCTAATATGGCATAGCACTCGTAAGTAAGTATACTATCTTTATGGCTTAATCCTGCACTTTCAATCCACGGTCAGCTAATTGGGGCTCTTACTTAGTTACCGTTGTTTCCTAGGTGGGGACATATGTTATCCTACTACCCAGTATAATTTATACCTAAATTGACCGTGTATGTTTCCTTGATACCAGACATTTATCACAATCTCTTTGTCACATTTCCCAGGAGATATGTAAGTGGCACAAAGGATGATATATAATGTTATATAATTCTGAAATTGCTATGTACTTATTTTGTGTATGTTTTCTTAGGCTGATTTTCTTGTGGAACTGGCTCTTGGGGATATTGTTCTTCCATCTGGGGTGGTGGCAACTCTGGTAGTGTATGTATGAGTTTCCTGCAGTGGGTTTCACATAGTTGGTGGCATCTATCTGTGTGCCACTGTGGTTGAGTTCTAGATCCAAGAAGGCCAGTTTGTCGGGGTCTGCTATGAAGGTAAAAGAGTCCCAAGTTGTTGTGATTACAATGGGAAACAAACTGCGTGAGGTTCTCCATGGTGCCATCCCAGATGATTATTACATCATCGATGGAACGCCCGAAAAAAATGATGTTGGCAGCAAAGGGATTGTTGTGTGTGATGTGTTGGCGTTCCCAATAACCCATCGTTAGATGTGCGTAGTTTGGGGCGAAGTTTGCCCCCATGACAGTGCCTTGACTTTGTAGATAGAACTGATCTTCAAATTCAAAGTAATTATGCTTGAGGCAAAAAGTTGTTGCCTCATGTATGAAATGGGCTTGTTGTGGCTTGATAAGTGGATCGGTGGATAGGAAGCGTTCTACTGGCATCAGACCTACATCATGGGGAATGGATATGTAAAGGGAGGTGACATCCAGGGATGCCCATATGTACATGGTTTCCCAGAAGTAGAATGATAACATGTCCAGTAAATGTGTACCATCTCTGATGTATTATGGAAGATTCTGTGCCAGAGGTTGTAAAAAGCTATCCACATACATGGAGAAGCCACTCGTGACACTTTCCATTGAAGCAACGATGGGCCATTCTGGTGGGTTATTGATATCTTTATGTATTTTTGGCATGATGTGTAAATTTGTCCAGCATGGACAAAGCAACAGCTGACGTGACATCGCTGTACACAATTGTAGCACATCATGAAGCCTGCTCTGCCATTAAATGGCTCCTTAGGCAACACAGCACTTTATCATGTCGACAATGGAATTATTATTATTATCAAATGCCTTGATTTTTGCCTCAAATGTAATTACTTCTGGCATGACCAAAACTACTACAAACAACTAATAGGGATTGCCATGGGAGCTAAATTCGCACCGGGAGTGGCTAATGCATTCATGGCAGAATGGGAAGAAACGGCGATATACACAAACACTCCGATTGAACTCACCCTGTATAAGAGATTCATAGACGATTTGAAAATAGTCTGGAATGGGAGTACAGAAACTTTGGAGACCTTCCTAATGAGTTTGAATAACAATGAGAAAAATATCAATTTGTGTGGAAGCTAGATGTAAAATCTATAGATTTCCTTGATTTGACTATAAACTTAGAGGAGGACAAACTCATCACTAAAACCTTTTTCAAGAATGTTGATGCTAACAGCTATCTATCTCTAGATAGCTGCCATTTTAAACCGTTGCTATACAATATACCAAAGGGACAACTAACTCGACTTAGACGGAACTGTACAAGGAATGAAGATTTCAAGTTCCAAGCCTTAATAATTGGTGAAAGATTTAAAACCAAGGGATACAAAGACTCATGGATTAAAAATCAGATACAACATATAGAAGAGATGGAGAGATCTGAAATGTTAAGAGATAAACCAAAAAAGAAAATGCAGTTGGAGGCACCATATCTAATATTGGATTTTAATACCCAATATAAAGATGTAGCCAAGATTATCTAGTGTCACTGGTATATCCTCAAAAACGACAAGGACTTGAAAAGGATTCTACCAGAATGCTCCAATATCGTCTATAAAAGAGCCCCAATAATTAAAGACCTTATTGTAAAATCAATAGTAGAACCACCAACAAAACCCACATTCACATTTTTTTATGGGAAAGGATTCTACCCATGCAAATACTGCTATGCCTGTTGTCATGCAAAAAAAACATAACGTGTCCAAACATTTTGCACTCAAACATAACAAAGATCCTTCACAACTACAATTTTGGGGCATAAAAAAATACAAAAAGGCATGGAGAGGCAGTCACAAGATGAGAACAATTAGCCAGAAAGAATCCAAATAGATATACACCATGCGCACACTAACACCTGGGGGAATGAATGTGGAATTTGATATTGTTTTCTTAATAATTTTTAATTGATCTCCAATTTTGTTCTACCTTTTACTTTATTTCAATTCATTTTTACTAGTTCAATATTTATTCTTATTTTTATTTTTATTTTAATTTCATTTTCATTTTCTATGAACATTAAAAAGTTTAATGCCAATTTACAAATCAGTCTTTCAAATAAGTACAACTATTCACTAATAAATCCTTTCATTTATAAGGACTCTAATGCCCCGTACACACGGTCGGACATTGATTGGACTTTCCGACAACAAAATCCATGGATTTTTTCTGACGGATGTTGGCTCAAACTTGTCTTGCATACACACAGTCACACAAAGTTGTCGGAAAATCCGATCGTTCTGAACGTGGTGACGTAAAACACGTACGTCGGTCTATAAACGGGGCAGTAGCGAATAGCTTTCGTCTATTTATTATGAGCATGTGTGGCACTTTGTGCGTCGTATTTGTGTACACACGATCGGAATTTCCGACAACGGATTTTGTTTGTTTTCGGAAAATTTTATAGCCTGCTCTCAAACTTTGTGTGTCGGAAATTCCGATGGAAAATGTGTGATGGAGCCCACACATTTTCCGACAACAAGGTCCCATAACACATTTTAAATCGGAAAATCTGACCGTGTGTACAGGGCATTAATGGTATTTAACCTAGGCCTATTAAACCTACATTGCTGACAATAGACTATAAGAAAATGGCTGACCATGCAATTAGGAATCTAACAACCAGTAGACCATAACACTTCTATACAACAGGTCATAGAAAATGGCCATGGTGTTTATACATTACGGACTTAAAAAAAATGGCCGCTGAATAAATTTCCGGTTATTCACTATTAAAGACAAGGCAGAATAACCAATCCGGTTCCCCAGATGAAGTTGCGAGAGGCAACGTAACGCATAGGAATTGGCCGTGATATCCGTAACTGGAAGTGACGTGAGAGAGTGAGGAACAACGCCTAATTTGTTCCCTGTGATATTTTTAATGCTATGTTGTAAGAGTTTACTTTGCCCAATACAATAAACTTTTTAGCCCTGACATACTGCACAGTTGGAGGCTCTCTATTCTTGTCCCCCATCTCTTACTGAGGTACCCCCTGACCCATTCATTACTGGAGCGAACGGTGACAGCTGTGGAGGGAGCGCAGAGGGCTCCATCTGTCTGTGGAGAGTGGTGGAGGCCGTAGACAGGGGTTATTTGGCACTACAATACTGAGGAACAAATGGTGACAGCTGTGGAGGAAGCGCCGAGGGCTCTATCTATCCGTGGAGCGCAGTGGAGGTCGCAGATAGTGACTGTTTGTTACTACAACATTAAGGTGAGAGTTTTGGGAGACTACACTATCAGAGAAATCACAACAGGAAAACCCATGGACATTCTACTACACCAATCTTGATCATCTTTATAACCTTTATTCATTTATCCAGTTGCAAGAGGACTTGAACATTTAATTATATATTTAGATTCATATACAATTCACTCCAGTCGTGGACTTTTTATCACACTCTTTTACTACACTCTTTTATTCTATTATTTTGTTCATGGAAGCAGCCACATATCATCATCTCTTTTATGTTATTAGTGACTGTTATTTTTGAGTGATTCTATTCCACACAATTTTTTATTGGGACATTTATATATTCCGCTACACGATTTAATATCACTATTTATATTTGCATTGTATAATATTACCATATGCACATTCATTTACTACTACTTATTATTATTAAGGTATATGTATGCACAGATATTTTGCGCGAAATCACTTTATTCATATTTATGGACAAACAAGCTTCTCTACAAAAGGAAAAAACTTACCCTATAAAAGAGTTTCACAATTGCTCCAGTGATAATGTAATATACTGTCTGACCTGTCCTTGTGGCCTCCTATATGTTGGCAGAACCATCCGTCCCCTCCGCCAACAGTTTGGCAAGCACAGGCGGTTCATCGAACAGGGATGTGATGAGCACAGTGTGCCAAGACATTTTTTGACTGAACATCATAAGTCCACCGAAGGTCTGAAGGTGTGGGTCATAGAGGCCATCTCCGGAGGTTTGCCTGCTGCGTTTAAAACATCTCTGCCAGCAGGAGACTTTCTAGATATATTCCCTCAATTGCCTCTTGCCAGGGGGACTCAATTAGGTGTTAGATGCATACACCTTGTTATAACAGATCACACGCCCTTTTCTGGTTTGTTTCCCCCCCTTCCTCCCTCCCCCTTACCCCTGTCTACCCCCCCCCCCCACAGAAAGGTCTGTCTCTGCTCTACCCGTTGGGAGTGGTATAATAAACATATTGTTTTTTTATATATATATATCTCTATATCTACCGTATTTATCAGCCTATAACACGCACTTTTTTCCCCTGAAAATCAGGGGAAAATCGTGGTGTGCGTGTTATAGGCCGATCCCCGCCGATTTCTGTGTCATCGGAGCGATCGTGGCAATTGCCGCGGTCGCCGCCGACATACACAGCCGTGGGTAGATTCAAAAATGGCGCCGAGACTGCAGGGAGCCGAGATACACATACTCGAGTGTTCTCGGCTTTTTCCGGCGCCGCCGTCACGCCCAGTCCCGCCCCTGGACCTGTGTTATGTCCATCATAGGGCGGGACTGGGCGTGACTGTGAGCGGCGCCGAAAAAAGCCGAGAACACTCGGGTATGTGTATCTCGGATCCGACAAGAGCCGAGATACACATACCCGAGTGTTCTCGGCTTTTTTCGGCGCCGCTCACAGTCACGCCCAGTCCCGCCCTATGATGGACATAACACAGGTCCAGGGGCGGGACTGGGCGTGACGGCGGCGCCGGAAAAAGCCGAGAACACTCGAGTATGTGTATCTCGGCTCCCTGCAGTCTCGGCGCCATTTTTTGAATCTACACCGAGTGCACAAAGCTGCACTGACATGGCTGGACTGGGGCAGACCTGCACTAACGAAGCTGCACTGGGGCAAGGCTGCACTGACAAGGCTGCACTGGGGCAAAGCTGCACTGACAAGGCTGCACTGGGGCAAGGCTGCACTGACAAGACTGCACTGGGGCAAGGCTGCACTGACAAGGCTGCACTGACAAAGCTGCACTGACAAGACTGCACTGGGGCAAGGCTGCACTGACACTGAAAAGGCTGCAGATGGACAGATAAGGCTGCATTAATGGGCATTTTAATGTAAGGTTTTTTTTCCTTAAACTTCCCTCCTAAAAATTTTTTTCCCTTAAAATTCTCTCCTAAACTTGGGGTGCGTGTTATACGCCGGCGCGTGTTATACGCCGATAAATACGGTTTATATATATTCAGACATATATACATATTACATGATCCATCATTAGGTGCACCCCACTTGGTATCCACATCATGAGGTGACACACACACACACATATATATCCCTTGTATACCAATTAGGGGGCACGCAGCACCAACTTTATCATTACCGTTCATTATTATTATTAATTCTTTACACTACAACCTGTTCCCCTCCATCACCTCTTCATGTTTACATGCATACTAACCCCCTTTTTTTCTATTTTACTTGCCTGGCCCTTCATACATCATTCACCTCTTCAATAGGCTTCTTTACATATAGAAGATAATTATACTTTAAATATTTCCATGTGTATCAGTTTAAAAACTTTTTTAGTCAATCCAAGGCTGTTAAACCCTGCTTCACCTGCCCCTTGCTATAATGTATTTCTCACTAAATTGTTTACTGATTGGTCTGCTGGAAGTTCTAGTTCCACAACCACACCCACATGCTCTCCATTGTGTATACATAGCTGTTCTCCTCTAGAGGGCAGCAGGTCAATAGAAGGAGCAGTCAGCTCCAAGCGCGTAGCCTTTCACCACTGCAGCCCTGATTGACAAGATCCCAGCCCTGCCTTGGTCCAGATGCTGGTGGCATCACTTCCTGTTCCAGGGTCCATGCTGGTCAGTGTGGAGCTTCCTAGTTCCTTTGCTCCTGGAGAAACACTGTGATCCATTCCAGCCAGCTGCTCAATCCTTTCCAGCTATCCGGAACAGCGGTGGGACCTACAGAGCCATGTGGAATGCCAGGACTGCACTTTACTTTGATGAGCATGCATCTTCTATCATCTTGTAAGTGTTTTTAATCTTATCCTATTAAAGTCATCATTTTAATCCTACACTCAGGTCAGCACCTCCCCCTCCCTGTTTTTTCCTTACACGTCTGGCAGAGTTCTGGACACACTCTGAAGGATGACTGCCTTCCTTATTAACGCTTAAAGTGGATGTAAACCCGAAAATGTATTTATTTTTTTTTTAATGTCATAATGTAGAGTATAAGATTTTCTATCATTTGAGCCCAGTCTTGCCACAAAGAGTTAATCCATCTCTGAGCAATTTTATTGTTCAGTGAGATAAATCTTGACAAGCAGAGAAAAACTTTGTCAAATCCTCCCCCTTGCTGTGAGTGACAGGTGATTTACATATCTCGTACACTAGCCTAAGACACAGGCATTATTTTTTAATTCCCACCCCCGCTCCTTTCTTCTGCTGCTCTGCAAGGATTGGCTGGTCCACACCTCATCATGATTTGGCATGCTGAAGTCATGTGGTTACTTTCCTGTCTTTTCACTGGATGTTAGAGATCAAAGCAGAAGTTCAGTGTAAGAAATATACACAGGAGAAAAATGCATGCTGACAAGGGGAGTGTAGAGGTGGGTGGGGAGTCTACTGACATCACGACTCCACCCACCGAGTTCCAGACAACAGACCCACCCACAGAATCTGCAGTTTTTCGGCTCTCATAACAGACAGAGGGGAGACATTTGACAGGTAAAGATACATGCAGGAGGCATGTATATCCTTATAGATAACCCCTATGGCAGTAGTTTAGAAAGGATGACATTGGGTTTACATCCACTTTAATACCCCTTTCTTTTTCAATTACCCAACCTATGGATACATCTCCATCCAGCTATTACAGCCACAGACTATACCCCTAAGGATTACTCCATCTGGAGCGCCAGATAAACACTGACTGTACTGCTAGAGGAGAGTTCAGGGGCTGCTGAAAAAAATGCCCAACTGCTCTTAAACTTCGGTTTAGCAGCTGTAGTGTACACAAGGCCTTACAGATCTCTTCCCTACCCCTACTCTGTGACTAGACAGTAAGGCTTAAAGTACACGGGACACTTTACAACCTCTCCTGAACAATTTAGCTTGACAGATAGTAACCGACATTTAAAAATGGCTGTTTTGCCGCGTTTACATGCTGCATTTTTTTTGTTTTGTTTTTAAATAGTCAAAAATTATAAATGCCTGTTAACGAAATGCGGCTAAACACGAGTTACCGCGTTTACAAGCTGTTACAGGCATTTGCGGTTTCAAACGCCTCTGAACATCCATCCTGAATGCATTTTTTTACTTCCAAAAAATGCTTCTAAACTCAACTGCCTAGAAACGACTCTGTGTACAGGTACTGATAAGATAACAGAGGAGAGTTTGGGGGCAGCTGAAAAGACGCCCAACTGCGCCTAAATGTCCATTTACCAGCAGCAGTGTACATGAGGCCTAAAAGGAGAAGCAACAGAATGATAATCTCATCTTTGTGCTACTTGCGCTCTCCTATCAGTATACTCTCTGCACTGCGGCACAACCAATTGACTCCTCATACTGCTTTTCTCTCCTACAGTCTAAGATCTGCTGTAAAATGACTGCAAGTCAGCTGAAACCAAGTCACATTCAAGTACTTATGCTGCTTGCATTTGAACATACATTTAATTATGTATTAATAAAAACAAAGCTGCATATATTTGTATCTTTTATATCTGCCTGGTGTTCAGCTGTACTTGAACAATGTTCCTATACAGCAGGGATATGCAATTAGTGGACCTCCAGCTGTTGCAAAACTACAAGTCCCATCATGCTTCTGCCTCTGGGTGTCATGCTTGTGGCTGTCAGAGTCTTGCAATGCCTCATGGGACTTGTAGTTCTGCAACAGCTGGAGGTCCGCTAATTGCTTATCCCTGCTATACAGGATCAATTGAATAGAAGGTGCTGGTAGTGAAAACCACCTGGCTTCATTTGAGAAATGCAAGAGGTGTTTTGCAATTACACTTTACATAGCGATAATTGGAAATGAATAATGTTGCTCACTAAGCTCATGTTCTACTATAATTTGTTGCAATGTCTGCCTAAGCTATCCAATTTCCACTAAATGAAAAACATACCTTTTTATAACAATGGCTTATCCTCCGATAGATAACCAGTTAAATAGTGCAGGCTTAGTTTGTTTGCAGAAAATGTGGGTTTTCTGCATCCATGCATTCGTATAATACATGCCCTGGGGGATGCTGACATATGGGCTCTTGTGAAGCAAATATTAAAAGATAGAACACCATAATTACTTAACTCATCCTCTGCCAAGGTAAGGAGGGTCTTCTACTATTTTCTCATATAAACAATGACTACCAGGGGATTATATTAGGTGCACCGGTGAAGAGTGAAGTACCTAGTGATCTCCTTATAAAAATACTAGTTTACTGGCTGTGTCTGGATCACATAATATGAGTCACAGACCTGGAACAAACATGCTGGAAATGAGCAACAGAAATATATCCTTATGAACAAAGAAAAATTCCTACGAGCCAAAATGAACCTAGTGCTAAAAGTAAGCACTACACAGCCGCATACATGAATCACGCCTTGTAATGTGCGTGAAATATTAAATAAATAAATAAATATGATGCGCTAGAGTGTGCTAACCGTGCCCTAATCCTGGCACACAGAGATACAGTGCATATACAACAGAGTATAAAATAATTTAACCCCAATATGTGCTATATCCCCCAAGATAAACAAACGTAATGTGCACAAATAAACAGTGCAGTGAGCATGTGAAATGGTAATATCAACAAAATGCTCCAAACTGAATCAGTGCAAACCAAGTGCTAAAAGTGCAATAAACAAATAAATAAATAACGTTAATTCATAAATGATTCATATATGCAAACAAAAGCTGAAAAATGACATGTGCCAGCCAAAAAGTGCAGAGTGTCACACAATACATATACTTAATTGTCCATCATAAAATAGACATATATTAAACACAAAAGTCCTTAATGAAAGTGATGACAACTGTGCTTCAGTGATGATGTTTTCAAACGTGCTGCGATTCCATGTGCCACATATCATGCGATGATGAAATGAAAGGTGACCCCCCAAGGTAAAGCGCTCACCTTAGGGAATGTGACTCTGTCGCTAGACAGAGTCAGGAAACGCTTATGAGCCACCCAGGGCTCAGTGTGGATCACAGGAAAACAGGCTCCAGCATAGGCTCAAATCATAGATAAAAAGAGAAAGGAACCATATAGTGTGATAACGTTTAAAAAGTGTTTATTAACAAGGTCAGATAAAAAACTCCCCCAGAAGGGGGTACTCACATTTTGAGGGTGCGTCAGTGCACCACTCAGAAGAGGCACAAAATCTGCATAAAACAATGGGGTAATAGATGTAACAGTGAGCTTATTGAGACCGTCCCAGCACAGACAGCTGCTGCTGCCTAACACTCCATCCTGGCCCCTCCCCTACGCGTCTTCGACACAGGGCATACGTGTCATCATCAGGGGGAATCATCGGGGAACACATTCCCCCTGATGATGACACGTATGCCCTGTGTCGAAGATGCCATTAAGTCATTAAGGACTTTTGTGTTTAATTTATGTCTATTTTATGATGGACAATTAAGTATATGTATTGTGTGACACTCTGCACTTTTTGGCTGGCACATGTCATTTTTCAGCTTTTGTTTGCATATATGAATCATTTATGAATTAATGTTATTTATTATTTATTTGTTTATTGCACTTTTAGCACCTGGTTTGCACTGATTCAGTATGGAGCATTTTGTTGATATTACTATTTCACATGCTCACTGCACTGTTTATTTGTGCACATTAAGTTTGTTTATCTTGGGGGATATAGCACATATTGGGGTTAAATTATTTTATACTCTGTTGTATATGCACTGTATCTCTGTGTGCCAGAATTAGGGCACGGTTAGCACACTCTAGCGCATCATATTTATTTATTTAAGAAATATATCCTTATCTCTAGTCTTTATATAGAAAATAATGGTGCGCTTATTCAATATAAAACATTAGTTGAAAATCCTCAACTAGAATGAATAAAGTGCAAAAAATTGATGTTAAGGTGCAACAAATTAAAAGTACACTATATAAGTCCAAAAAATGCCAGAAAAGTCCAAAAAAAGTGATGATTCTAAAGTGAGCAGATATCCCTCTCACCTATAAGTGTAAATCCAATCTGTGCTTGAACATAGATGTGCAGTCACCACCACCACCTTTAAGTGAATTGGCCGCTCACCTCAAACAAAGACCCACCCGGGTCTAATCAAGCCTTGTTATAAAGTATAAGAAGATCCTAATTAGCCTGAACACCAACTCCAATAGTGAAGGACACACACTCTCTTTTGAGGAATGATTATTCCAACATTGGTCAAAATATATAAGAAAAAATAATTGCGCAATACCATTTAAAACGATTTATTAAAACATAAGAAATGTGCACTCACACTTTCCACATCTTGTATAAATGCAAGTATGTATCCAAACTTCGAGCTCCTCACCTCCTCACAGCTAATTCCTATGCATGAGATACCGGAAATTACGTCACCAGATCCACTCAATGCGTTGTGTGACTTGTCACGTGACTTCTTCAAAGGGATAGGATCCATGCATCCGTACAATACATACCTTCGGGGATGATGACATATGGGCTCTTGTGATGCAAATCTTAAAGATAGAATGTCATAATTACTTAACTCATCCTCTGCCAGGGTAAGGAGGGTCTTCAACTATTTTCTTATATAAACAATGACTACCAGGGGCTTATATTAGGTGCACCGGTAATGAGTGATGTACCAGCATGACCAGTGCTGATGTCCTTATACAAATAGTAGTTTACTGACTGTGTCTGGATTGAATAATATGAGTCACAGACCTGCAACATGCATGCTGGAAATGAGCAACAGAAAAGTATCCTCATCTCTATTCTTGTTCCACAACAGTGACTCAAAAAGCATCAAAGCAAAGCATCAGAATGACAGACAGAAAACTAACTTTCACAAAAGAAAAGGTCAGCAGTGACAGCTAACATCATTCTTTCATGACAGGTGTACTTTAACTTAATGTATAGCAACCAAATAGAAATCACGTGTTACTGATCTGATTACAGAAAACTGAAATCCAATTACCATACTGTGCACTGAAAAAAAAACTGTGCATGGTGCAAAAATACTGCAAATCATTTGCAGAATATTTCTTGCCTGTTTTTGATTTATTATTTTGACTTGCATTATTATGTGGTTTACTGACTGAATCATAGCTTTATTTAATTGTTTATTTATCTAAATCTATCTAACAGTAACTCGATTGTGGTATAAGCAAAGCTTCTCTTTACTCCTGTGTTTTGATTATCTGGTTTGCTGAGTGTTGCGGGCTTGCGGCACACAAACATACTGTACGCTGCCTTACAAAAAAAGAAAATGTGATTGCAATGAAACAAAAGTGCACATGACATCAAGGTGAAAAGGATCAGCATCAATGGCTAAGCTCCCTTTGAACAGGAGAACAAAACTAAACTGAAACCCAGCAGTGACTCAGAATGAAATAATGGGTGATTAGAAAAAGACTGCTCCTTGTTTTCCATTCTTTGTAGGACTATGCTGGTTATCAAAATGACATTGAAAAACAGATGAATTGTAATTTCAGATGATGCTTACAGTGTTTAATGATGCATTATTAATGCTCTTTATTTTTCTAAAAAAAGCTTTAAACATGTAGAATACTTTGAAAGGCTTGCTGTGACCAGGACTTCTAATTGAAATGGTATAGAATGGTCTTAGAATCAAATATGATTTTAACCAAGGCTGTTATGATTATTGGATTTTAAGTACACATTTATATACATTATTATAAAAGGATTATCAGTACCACATCAGTTGATGTTGATTTTCTGTACAATGGCTTTTACTGTGATTGAAAGACTATAAAAGACTATATGAACTATAGAGTGCTTTTATTACCCAGATTGGTTGTAAACTGTGTGCAAGTGCTTTGATAACTTGCATGTCAATATTGCTTTCAAACACATAACTCAAATCGGTTTTATGTGAATAAATTATCTTATAATATTTGTTTAATTTCACAGCTTACATGTGGGACAAATATGCTTAGGACCATATTAAAGCACATATCAATAAAGTTTACAGCTGGCCTCATAAGATACAGCACCACAACCCCATTAGAAGATGGCAGCTGTCCCTAACACCACCTGCCATCTTCTCCTGGTTTTGTTGTACCTTAGGGTTGCCACCTCATCCCTTTAAACCCAAGCACATAAGAATTACACAGGTTCTGAGGCTAATTTTAATGCAGATAAGACACCAAGTAAGTTTAATTACCACCTTAATCAGCCACAGAACCTGTGCAATTTTTATGTGCTTGGGTTTAAAGGGATGTGGTGGCAACCCTATTGTACCTGCTTGGGGAAACCAGTCTCTGATTAGGTCCATAGTGACAGGGCAATTAAAGGAAGGGCTATAAAATTTCCATCCTTACAGAGGGTTTCCACTCTCTGTCTCCAATATGCATGAATACAGGATTTATTTTTAATTTAGTAGGCTAGCGCCTGGTACACACTACTAGTTTTTTTGTGTTCCCCTACTGAGCTATTGTGTTCTGACAGGGTGACGCCCCTCCCCCACCAGAACACTCCGGTCAGCGCTCTCAGTCATTGTCTGAGAGCGCTAAGTAGGAGCTGGTCGGCAGACCTTTTTCGGTCATGAGCCTTTCACAGAAGCTGGCCGGCTGCCATACACAAGGGCCGCATGTCATACACAAGGGCCGCATGTCGGCTGGTTTCTATTGAACTGGCCAATGCCATCTGACATTCGGCCCATGTGTACTAGGCTTAACTTTCATACAACACACCCACTCAAGCGCTATCACAAGACTGCTAAGCTCTGGACTTTTAGTTTCCTGTAACACGTATTGATTGGTGACAGTATGTATTTTTTTTTCTTTTAGTAACATTTGTTTACATACTCTCATCAGAGTAGTTCAGTGTCACCATAGTGACACTGTACACATCTGGGAGGGTGATCGGGGATTTTCTTTACAGTATTATTGCTTATAACAGTGATGATCACTAATGATCGTAGTTTTAGCTGTCACAAATGGCTTTCATTCATGACAGCTTGCTTACTATTGTGATCTGTGATCGACTACAGCTAATTACATGGTACAGGGTGCTGTGATTGACCCAGGTACCATGTGATAGCTGCGGGCCAATCACAATAGTAAGCAAAATAGCCATGAATAGAAACCATTTATGACTGTTTTGTTTACATTGTAATCATGTGATCACTATGATCAATCTTAACGATCACATGATATGCCAGCCGGTCACAATGGCTGGATACCGAGCGCCCTGATCTGCTGTGTCCACTTGATACAGTGGTCATGGGGTCATGCTGCTGCGCACCTTAAGAGGTGTGCCAGTGCGCATGTGCTTAGCAACATACCAGTGCATTGCTGAGCCTGTAGCTGCCGCCCATTCACAGTAAAAGTACTGTGAGCAGATCTGCAAGTGGTTAAAATACTTTACAAATACCTGTATCCTGGTAAGATGAATGGAAGAGACATATGGGGGAAAGTTACATAAAATAGCAAGACTTCTGCACATTAATAATTTGTCTTTAATCCTTTTGTCACCAGAGGTCATTGATCTCTAGATCAGTATTTCTCAACTCCAGTCCTCAAGGCGCCCCAACAGGTCATGTTTTCAGGCTTTCCATTATTTTGCACAGGTGATTTGATCAGTTTCACTGCCTTAGTAATTACCACAACCGTTTCATCTGAGGGAAATCCTGAAACCTTGACCTGTTGGGGACTGGAGTTGAGAAACACTGGTCTAGACAAGCAGAGCAAATTTAGCAGTGTCAGCATAAGTCAGTTAACTTAATATGTCAGGTAACATAATAACAACTCTATGACAAATTTGCATAACTGATTAATTATTTTTATACATATTTTTTAAGGACATATAATGCTTTAATTTGATACACTGTTTGTCTGTCAAAAAAATTTCTGTTGTTGAATTAATGTATTATTTTTAATAGTGCATTTGTTTATGACAGTTGGACTGGTGAATAGATGGCACTGCATAAAAAAATCCTGCGCTATATAAATAATAATGATAATATAGATTATTATTATTATTTTTAGTGTTCTTCTGCAGGCTAAAGGCTTACATTTTTGTGAGTGGAGCCTTCAAGCCTGTATGTGATCACTATGTCATAGCTGACATAATGATCACATGATATGGAACCCCTCTAATTAGGTCCCGATCGTCAGTGGGGTCTTGACTGTCATGGAAAGTTGGGATTGAGAGCCAGCAGTAGTACCAAGTGTCGGTAATGTATGTCAAAAAGATGGGATTTACAGTGTATCCTCACAGGGTGACACTGTGGATGCACTAATAAAGATGTGCCATCATCCCGATATTATTTGAAAAAAACCTAAGCGTTTCAAGAATGGACTTTGTAGGCACACATGTTTAGAATAAAAGTATGACATTTTTAATTGGATAAAGTTAAAAAACGTATGTACAACACATAAAAGAAATAACACATCATACAATTGATTACATAAAATACTTCACCCTAGGGACTCAAATAACACCTCCAATGATATTGGGATTTAACAAATGGTAAGTATAATAACATATAACCAGTAGCTCTATCCACAAAAAGTAAAGTGCATGGAGAGATTGATTCACAATCAGAGGTCACAGGAAGATTTTTTGCTCGACATGTTGCGTGCACACTTGCGCTTCTTCAGGAGCTTACAGATCTAATGAATATGTAGAAAACATAAAATAAGTAGACACATATACATATATATATATATCTCATGTTATCCAGTAAAAAAAAATGATGTAAACAGGAAAATTGTCATTTCGATGGGATCCAGCAGGGAAAAGACCCAAGTCTGGTGACCACCGAGGAAAGAGGAGCAAAGACCTACCATGGGGACACAGCCATATGTTAGAATAAGTTAAAACAAAAGGTAGGAAGAGTTTATGTATTTCTGCAACTGCATAACATATAGGATTTTAGCAACATACATTCGTAGGCATGGATACTCACATAGTATGTAGATTTGTATGATAATAAGTTGTGGGGGTCATGTGTGAAAGAATTCAGACAGGAAGTTCCCACTATTGAAATAGTAGTAAAGTTCTATAAAATAAAAGAAAAAGAAAAAAGGAGGAGTAATGATGGAAAATATATATTAAAATTAATTTATATTTATCCATGTGATATCTAAAAACGATATATATGTATTTTATGCATGTCACGCAGATGACCAATCAGTAAACAGCATAATTAAACACATAATGTGTATCAAAAAAATATATATATATGAAAAGGCTTATCAGTAGCTGAAAGGCCTATAAAAAGCAATGGTTGGTAACCATAGACATCGGGGGGTAATATATATAGATGCACATGGGGGAGAGGGTAGTCTGCCACCACGATCAAAGCTAGCGATTGGAACTGCAGTATTAACCAGTAGGACAAGCTCTCCAGTAGTTGGAAAATAGCTCAAGCAGGTGCTGCCTAGTGAATAGTAAAGATGACAAATATGGAGTGCAATGAGTAGATGAGAAAAAAAGAATCCACAACTGATCTAGTGTAGCAGTCAAAAATGTTCAGAAAACCAAGCTGAATACTATAAATGGGTTAGACAGTGGGTATAGCAGGATTTTTATGACTTTAAGTGTAGTAGATTGGTCAAATTGTTTTAATTACTTTGTCCTTTGCTTAGGCACAAGCCCATCTGATTTATCTGTAAAACTTTGGATATGAAGGGTTGGGGTTATCATAATTTTAGGTTAGTATGCATAAGCAAATTGGCACAAGAGGCAATACATCTTTCCCTGGTTTGGATAATACTGTAATATGGAATATGACCGTTTATCTTGGTAAGGATAGCTGCCAGAATTCTGAAAAACATTTGCAAGAACAGCAGTAAATCTAAAAGGCCCTAGGCTCTTTCCAGCTGTTGGTGGCTGACCATCCTAATGTTAAAATGACAGACAGCGTGTCACTTTACTGAGTTTTATGCACAGTATCTCACAAAAGTGAGTACACCCCTCACATTTTTGTAAATATTTTATTATATCTCTTCATGTGACAACACTGCAGAAATGATACTTTGCTACAATGTAAAGTAGTAAGTGTACATCTTGTATAACAGTGTAAATTTGCTGTCCGCTCAAAATAACTCAACACACAGCCATTAATGTCTAAACCGCTGGCAACAAAAGTGAGTACACCCCTAAGTGAAAAGGTCCAAATTGTGCCCAGTTAGCTATTTTCCCTCCTCGGTGTCATGTGACTTGTTAGTGTTACAAGGTTTCAGGTGTGAATGGGGAGCAGGTGTGTTAAATTTGGTGTTATTGCTCTCACTCTCTCATACTGGTTACTGGAAGTTCAACATGGCACCTCAAGGCAAAGAATTCTCTGAGGATCTGAAAAAAAGAATTGTTGCACTACATAAAGATGGCCTAGGCTATAAGAAGATTGCCAAGACTCTGAAACTGAGCTGCAGCATGGTGACCAAGACCATAGGACAGGCTCCACTCAGAAAAGGCCTCGCCATGGTCGACCAAAGAAGTTGAGTGCACACGCTAAGCGTCTTATCTAGAGGTTGTCTTTGGGAAATAGACATATGAGTGCTGCCAGCATTGCTGCAGAGGTTGAAGGGGTGGGGGTCAGCCTGTCAGTGCTAAGATCATACGTCGCACGCTGCATCAAATTGGTCTGCATGGCTGTCGTCCCAGAAGGAAGCCTCTTCCTTCCAAAGATGATGCACAAGAAAGCCCAAAAACAATTTGCTGAAGACAAGCAGACTAAGGACATAGATTACTGGAACCATGTCCTCTGGTCTGATACGACCAAGACAAACGTATTTGGTTCAGATGGTGTCAAGCGTGTGTGGCGGCAACCAGGTGAGGAGTACAAAGACAATTGTGTCTTGCCTACAGTCAAGCATGGTGGTGGGAGTGTCATGGTCTGGGGCTGCATTAGTGCTGCCAGTACTGGGGAGCTATAGTTCATTGAGGGAACCATGAATGCCAACATGTACTGTGACATACTGAAGCAGAGCATGATCCCCTCCCTTTGAAGACTGGGCCGCAGGGCAGTATTCCAACATGATAACGACCCCAAACACACCTCCAAGACAACCACTGCCTTGCTAAAGAAGCTGAGGGTAAAGATGATGGACTGACCAAGCATGTCTCCAGACCTAAACTCTATTAAGCATCTGTGGGGCATCCTCAAATGAAAGGTGGAGAAGCGCAAGGTCGCTAACATCCACCAGCTTCATGATGTCGTCATGGAGTGGAACGGGAGTCCAGTAGCAACCTGTGAAGCCCTTGTGAACTCAATGCTCAAGAGGGTTAAGGCAGTGCCAATGGCATCCCTAGGGGGGCCAGAGGGGGCCCTGACCCCCCCAACATTATGCTGTGCCCCACCATGTGCCCCCCCAATTTAAAAAAAAAATTTTTTTTTTTTTTACAAAAAATCAATGTCTAAGAGGGAGAGCGTCCCCAGTCAGCTCCTGCAGGTGATTCCTCCCCCCTCCCTCTGCTTGCTGACACTGCATAATGCGAGCGTTCACACAACCACGGCCACCCGATCTGCTCCTTCCCCTGCATCCTCATTGGCAGGGAGAAGAGCGAGTTGCAGGAAGGACTCCACCAGGACTCTCAGTTACTGAAAAAACAGACTGATTTCTCCCATCCTTAGGACAGGAGAACCAGCCTGTAAATTCCAAGAGATGCCAGATCAGAGCAGTCAATAGCAGGGGCAGGACAGCAAGACGAGGCTGGGAAACCCCACATTGGCAGAACACCAGGGCCCGGAGGCAAGACAACCTTTGCAACCCTGATAGTTCTCCCACTGCTTTGGATCCTTTCCTTATATTTTCTCGGTATGCTGGTGACATATATATCTTGTTTTCTGCCACCCTGGGGGACCCCAATACAGTAGGAAGGGAGCTCACTGCAGAACATGTGAAAGGGCCGTTGTGGGGTCGTAGTAAAGGGCCCCAGTATATATTTATATATCTATCTATATATAGATAGATAGATAGATAGATCTATATATGCATTTTATAGTTGCCCCCCTACTTTTGTCGCTGTCCCCCCATGTGCCCCCCCTAATATGAAAGCTGGAGAGTCCACTGGGCAGTGCTGGAAAATTATGGTGGCCACACAAAATATTGACGCTTTGGGCCCAATTTGGACATTTTCACTAAGGGGTGTACTCACTTTTGTTGCCAGTGGTTTAGACATCAATGGCTGTATGTTGAATTATTTTGAGGGGACAGCAAATTTACACTGTTATACAAGCTGTATACTCACTACTTTACATTGTAGCAAAGTGTCATTTCTTCAGTGTTGTCACATGAAAAGATATAATAAAATATTTACAAAAATGTGAGGGGTGCACTCACTTTTGTGAGATACTGTATAATGGTAACTATAGATCCTAACAGTTAAGGTACCCAGGCACATGGTCAGAACCTTAAAAACTGTTTATTTGTTGGACATTTACATCAAATGAATAGTGCACATACAAGACAAGCTACCCATTGAGCAGAAAGTATGGGCTTGGTTTATCTCTGAATAATCAGCTGAGAGCAATAGGAAACAAGCAACTGTTTTGCACCTAATCAGACATCCAGTCAGACATGTATTTGTTTGCTGCAATAATTTTATCTCTATATAATTTTAGATTGTTACACAGTTGTATTATATAACAATTTGCACCTGTCTATGCTTTAGTTCTGCACTGACTACTCCTTCCTCCCTTCCCCAATGTATAGGGAATTCTTTTGTTTCCTTTCTACTTGGACAATGTGTTTATGGAATACTATGCTTCATAAAGTGATTTTCTTAGCACTCTTGTTAATGGAAACTTTTTGTGAAGATGTATTGAGGCTACCATTGCCAGACTTTTTTTCTGAATTTACTCTAAAGCTGGCCATACACTAGTAAAATTTTGTTCAAAAAGCTTAATTTTTAGAATATTGATTTTCTGATCATTAGTGGTGTCAAATTTATGTTTGTTTTCAATGGATTTTATGTCTTTCTGTAATAATTGTGCTTCCCATTGCTCGAATACTGATATTTTTACATAGTTAAATAGTTACATAGTTAGTCAGGTTGAAAAAAGACACGAGTCCATCATGTTCAACCCAAAAAAAAAATACAATCCCATATACACAAACCTACACCCACAATTAATCCAGAGGAAGGCAAAAAACCACAGCAAAGCATGCTCCAATTTGCTACAGCAGGGGTAAAAATTCCTTCCCGATCCCCCAAGAGGCAATCAGATTTTCCCCAGATCAACTTTACCTATAAATGTTAGTACCCAGTTATATTGTGTACATTTAGGAAAGAATCCAGGCCTTTTTAAAGCAATGGACTGAGCTTGCCAGAACCACCTCTGAAGGAAGTCTATTCCACATTTTTTACTGTGGAGAAACCTTTCTGTATATGGAGATTAAATCTTTTTCCCTCTAGACGTAAAGAGTGGCCCCTAGTCCTCTGTGGTGACCTTAAAGTGAATAACTCAACATCAAATTCCCAATATGGACCACTCTTCTCAAGATGGAACAGATTCAGTTCCTCTAATCTTTCCTCATAGTGGAGCTCCTCCGTGCTCTTATTAGTTTGGTTGCCCTTCTCTGCACTTTCTCCAGTTCCCTTATATCCTTTTTGAGAACTGGTGCCCAAAACTGAACTGCATATTTCAGATGAGGTCTTACTAATGATTTGTACAGGGGCAAAATTATATCTCTCTCTGGAGTCCATACCTCTCTTAATACAAGAAAGGACTTTGCTCACTTTGGAAACCACAGCTTGGCATTGCATGCTTTTATTGAGCTTATGATCTACCAAAATCCCCAGAACCTTCTCCACCATTGATTCCCCCAGTTGTACTCCCCCTAGTATGTATGATGCCCCTGAGCGCATTACTTTACATTTATCAACATTAAACCTCATTTGCCACTTAGTTGCCCAATTAGACAGTGTTATCTTATCTTAGTTATCCTATGTTATCCTATGTTACACAATTATATTGGTGGATTATAAGATTTTTTTTTTTTATTTATATGTTTGTATATATAAGTTGATAATGGGACTGTGTAAATAGGTTTTAATATTTTATTTTTATTTAATTGAATACAGAAATAAAATTATAAGCTTCCCTTTTGATTTTCCCTTGTTAGCATGTACTGTACATTTATATATGCATGTGTGATTAATTATTATAATTTAGTATTCATACTTCAGAGCCACTGTAATAATTGTTGCCCAGGTGGGCGCTTTTTATGACAAATATTTATTACAGATAAAACCATTTAGTGAGGACCTTGCTGAAAATATCTCAAGTGATCTGAAAATGAACATGCTGGTTTAAATAGTATTTCTGCACATGACTTCTGTTGCCTGTATGTGTCTGCTGCAAACTGGCTTTTCTGCATCCTTTAAATGCCTTTTTTACTCTTTTTGTGGATTGTTTTTCATTGAACTGTATCCCAGAAAATATTTGAATGCAGTATTATAACAAAGGACGATCAGAGGAGCTTTTTTCTGCTGCAATAAAAGACTGGATTTAGGTAAAATATTTGAAAAAAAATAACTGGTGAAATGCAGAACCCCCTACATGACTCCTTCTATATGGTACACAATATTCTGCTTCAAAACGATCTTTATGAATAATCAATTGGCATTTAAAGGAAACCTGTTGTGAAAGATATATGTAAACGTCTAAAGCTGACCTCTTATGCTGAGCCTCTGGATTAAATATTTTATGAGTCACTTACCCAGAATAAGTATGAGGATCAGGCAAGTTTAACATCTTCATCTTCATGCTTGTTCTGTGTTAGTGACTAAGGGCCTATTCACATTTTGCCATTCTTGTTCATTTTATTATTGAACTTTGTGTCCTGTGTTTATGTATGTTATGGCTGACCTTTTATTTTTAATGAGCTGTCAATGCACCAGAACAGATTAAAAAAATTAACATAGTTACATAGTAGGTGAGGTTGAAAAAAGACACAAGTCCATCAAGTCCAACCTACGTGTGTGATTATGTGTCAGTATTACATTACATATCCCTGTATATTGCGGTCATTCAGGTGATTATCTAATAGTTTCTTGAAGCTATCAATGCTCCCCGCTGAGACCACCGCCTGTGGAAGGGAATTCCACATCCTTGCCGCTCTTACAGTAAAGAACCCTCTACGTAGTTTAAGGTTAAACCTCTTTTCTTCTAATTGTAATGAGTGGCCACGAGTCTTATTAAACTCTCTTCTGCGAAAAAGTTTTATCCCTATTGTGGGGTCACCAGTACAGTATTTGTAAATTGAAATCATATCCCCTCTCAAGCGTCTCTTCTCCAGAGAGAATAAGTTCAGTGCTCGCAACCTTTCCTCATAACTAAGATCCTCCAGACCCTTTATTAGCTTTGCATGCAGCACTTATTCTGACACAGTGCAACACAACACATGACAGCATGGACTACCTTTGCATTATTTGAGCTGCAAGGCATGTTCACTGGCACTGCATTGCCTTATTGAATTTGGGTGCCATTCAAAATGAATGGTATTGGAACAGGCTAACTAGGGATGAGGTTTGGGTTTAGGTCAAGTGTGTAATATAAGATAAATCCAACCCATTTGCTAAAAAAGCCACATCTCTGTGCAATGTTGACACCATAGCAACACACTAACAATAAATGCGCTTGCTGGCCTTTAAACTTGGGTCATGTGGCTTGGAAGTGCCAATATGTGTGTTTTCTTATGTGCCAGCCAATTCACTATGGAAGACTGGGTTCTAAGCAGTCATTTGCCAGTGTGCGTTGGAGTAGAGAGGGATGACAGTTTGCGATCAGGGATAGTTAGATGCTGTGCATACTAGTACATTATAGGAAAAAACAGGGTCAACTTTTAATTTATTTTAGATTTTATTTTTAGATTTAATTCCGCTTTAAGCAAACTCTTCACAAGAGTTCACTAGGGCTACACTGGTGATTAAATATGTTTGCTACACAGAGATCTAACCATTTATTGGCAGTATTTAATCAACATTCTGCTAATGAGATATTGGGCAACAAGTAAAATAATCTATAATTAAATCTTGTGGAGCAGATTTTTGGAAATATAATTGCATAATTATGCAATTATGCAATTACAATATCAACCTAAACAGTTTATGCCAAGCCAAGTTATTTTTTAGCCCACTACTTTTAGCATGAGGGTTAGTAGGGCCCTACTGGTTAAAGTGCTGGGGATGAATTGATGAAGAAGGTAAAAGTTTTTAGGTAGAGACAGGGGTAGTCTTCCCTGATGAGATGAGCTTTCAGGGATCACCTAAAGGTGGACTTAGTATGAGATAGCCAGAGAGATTGGGGTAAGGCCTTCCAGAGGAGGGGAGAGGCTCTAGAAAAGTCTGGGTGGCAAGTGTAGGACGAGGTAACAGGAAGGAAGCTAGGGAGCAGGAGGCCTTTGGAGGAGCGAAGAGGGAATTTTGGGTGATATTTTGAGACAAGGTTAGTGAAGGTGTTCAGGGAAAAGCTGTGGATGGCTTTGTACTGTATGTTGTTTGTAGTATTCTTAATTCTATTCATTATGTGAGCAGAAGCCAGTGGAGGGATTGGCAGAGAAGGGTGGTGGACACTGATCGGTTGATGAGGTAGATAAGTTTGGCAACAGAATTCATGTTAGACTGAAAGGAGATAGTCTGTGTAGAGGTAGGCTAATGAGGAGAAAGTTGCAATAGTCAAGGCAAGGGATAAAAAAAGGAGTGCATAAGTATCTTGGCGGTGTCATTGTTTAAGAAGGGGCATATTTTGGAAATGTTGGAGGTAAAGTGACCATTAGTTTTACCAGTAAGTTAGTGAGATTTAGAAACTCAGTTTCTGTGGAGTGTTGTGGGCCAAAGCCAGACTGTAGGGGGTTTAGAAGGTAGGTTTTTATTGGTCAGGTAGCAGTTCATAATTCTTGAAGTTTTAAGGTAAATGGGAACAGGGAGTAGGAGCTTTTTTTAACCCCTTCCAGCCCAACCCGGTGTCCCTTTAAATGGGATATTATGCCCAAGGACAGAAAAGTCTGCCTGATCATGTGACCATTTTGATGGGCTGTCACAGTGGTCACATGATCGAGAGCTGGTTTCGCCAGCTCCCAATCATTACTAGAGACGGGGAGCTGGCCTTGGCAACTTGGTCTCTGGGCTGGGAGGACCCAGTGAGCACACAGCACAGAAACCTCTGCTGCCTCTACGATTAAGCCCTACACTAGTGAAACATGTTAGAGTGGCTTTCCTGATAGGTGGAGCTTAAGCCACTTTGTGACCATTTGTTTTGTGATTCACTACATTGGTGTGCAGTCCTGGGAAACATTTGTGGCTATGAGGGTGACCAGTGCAGATTTTGGAGAGGAAGATGACCGTAGAGAGGAAGAGATTTGAAGATATGGGTTAGAGAGTATTGAGTATTTGGGAGTGGATGGGGTCCAGGGGTCATGTGGTTAGGTTGAGCGTCAGAGAAAAGTTTGGCCTCTTCTGTAGTAACAGGTTCAAAAGAGGAAAGTATTCAATGTGGTGGCAGACATGGTATGTTATTTGGGGGATATCTGTACAGTAAAATTAGTTTGTTTGGCAGCATAGAGGGAGGAATTATTTAGGAGAGCAGATTAATACAGGGTAAAGACTTGAAAGGAATTTTTAATTTTACTCCACACTTACTCAAGAGCACGGCTATGTCTATTGAGACTTCTGTTGACTTCTGTTTGCAATGGTTATAGCGGTGGGGACTAAGGATGAGCTGAACACCGGTTCAGTTCGCACCAGAACCTGCGGACGGACCCGAAAGTTTGTGCGAACTTTAGAACCCCATTAAAGTCTATGGGACTCGAACCTTCAAAATCAAAAGTGCTAATTTTAAAGGCTAATATGTAAGTTATTGTCCTAAAAAGGGTTTGGGGACACGGGTCCTGCCCCAGTGGACATGCATCAAAAAAAGTTTTAAAAATGGCTGTTTTTTCGGGAGCAGTGATTTTAATGATGCTTAAAGTGAAAAAAAAAAGTGAAATATTCCTTTAAATATCATACCTGGGGGGTGTCTATAGTATGCCTGTAAAGTGGCGCGTGTTTCCCGTGCTTAGAACAGTCCCTGCACGAAATGACATTTTTAAAGGAATAAAAGTCATTTATAACTGCTTGCGGCTTTAATGTAATGTCGGGTCCCGGCAATATGGATGAAAATCAGTGAGACAAATGGCATAGGTACCCCCCCAGTCCATTACCGTGGCCTCCTCAAGGAAAGACGTGGGGCCCCCAGGCCCTATATACTCTGAACAGCAGTATACAGGCGGTGCAAACAAGACAGGGACTGTAGGTTTGTTGTTAAGTAGAATCTGTTTGTAATTTTGAACTGGTACATTTTTAAAGTGTAGCTCCAGCCAAAAAATCTATTTTTAAGCTAGTTGGAAAACATAGGAAAGGGTTATCACCCCTGTAACATTTGTTTTGTTGTCTGTGCACCTCTTCATAAGATTTCACCTCACTTTCTGTCCCAATGACAAATGTTTTTTGAAAATTTGTTTTTTTTTTAGTGAAACAAGGATTGGTGATAAAGCATCAGTGAAAAGGAGACACGTTTTTTCCCATATTAACTCTTATGCCCCGTACACACGGTCGGATTTTCCGATGGACAATTTCCGATCGGAGCGTGTTGTCGGAAATTCCGACCGTGTGTGGGCGCCATCGGACATTTTCCATCGGATTTTCCGACACACAAAGTTGGACAGCAGGAGATAAAATTTTCAGACAACAAAATCCGATCGCGTCAATTCCGACCGTGTGTGGCCTGTTCCGACGCACAAAGTGCCACGCATGCTGAGAAGAAATTCCGACATGGGACAGCTCGTTCTGGTAAACTTAGCGTTCGCAATGGATACAGCACCTTCGTCACGCTGCAATGTAAAAAATGGTTTAATACAGCGCATTCTCTTCTTCTTTATAATGTGACAAGAATGAAGTAGTTTTGCTGCTCATATTCACACACACTTCTCACAAAGTTTTATTTGTGTTTTTTTAGTGGGATTCCCTGAATATATTGTTATTAGTTGTCACATCTGACAGTTTTATATTTTTTATGGTTTTTTTTTTTAGATTTTAAGCCTTTTTTTTAATTTAATGTTTGGATTTTTTCCAAGGCTGATCTTTGTTCAATGTTATTTTTATTTTTACTCCAGAATATTTTTGGGTGTGCTTTGTGTGTCAAGTTACCCCAACACCATTGATATCTTTTATTATTTAATCTCCAGGAGATTGTTTGTTGTTGGTGACCCTTGTTCATTTCACATTTTATATTAGAAATGTACCTGAATCCTCACAAACCAACTGTCATTTTTGAAGTAAAACACATAGGAGAGTATAATTCAAAACAAAAATCCTTTATTAAGGGATCAGAACCAAACAAAGAGGAAGGCAACACTGGATCAACAGCAGAAATTATTGAAGCCTGGGACCCCCACGGCAGACATCAATTCTTAAACATCAAAATTGGTGGCCTGAGGAGTACATATGTAAGGGAGGGCAGTCTGGTCCGGGATTCACAGAGACTCGGATAGCAGCAGATGACATCTGTGTCCGCAGGCTGTGGTACCACAAGAGGCTGCATCTTTTGGCCGACCAGACTGGATCCAGGGCAATCACTCTCTGGTCTTCCTTTCACACTTCCTTCCGGGCTGTGGCTGTGCAGTTGGAGATGTGGCAGGAGGAGGAGTAGGACCTGGAGGAGGAGTAGGACCTGCAGGAGGAGGAGGAGGACCATCCCAAAGCTGTGTGTGAGGTGTAATTTGGCCCCTCATACCTTTCGCCAGAGCCTCAGATATGAGGGCCTCACACATGGCTTTTTGGCCCTCCTCCATCCTCTGCATTTTATATGCTATGAATGCAGCAATGTTCTCCTGCCTGGTGTGTGGTGCTCCCAGGACCTCTGTAGCCCTACAAAAGAATCTGATAGCCGCCTCCTCTAGGGCACTCCTCCTACTGCCACTTTCTCTTTCCAGGGGGGATGGAGGGACCTGCAGATCAGCCAGCCGGCTCGGCCCGGCCACCTCCTGGCTGAGACTTCCCTGTGTATGAAAAAGGGACATAGTTGTAATGTTTTGCATCATCAATCACAATCCTTAATTAGTACTCCCAACTAACATCTAGTTCACATCATTGATTGGACAAGCAGAAATATTTAGAGGAATGCTATACCTGGCTCAATCTGGGCTCCTCCACATGCGGCCTGGAAGGCCCAGGTTGGGCGTCAGAAGCCTCAGCCGGGGGGGGAAGGAAGCGTGGAAGGAAGACTGGAGAGGGATGGCCTGGGTTCAGTCTGGCCTGCCAGAAAGTGCAGCCTGTCGTAGTACAACATCCTGGGGACATAGATGTCACCTGCTGCTCCGGATCTCTGTGAATCCAGGACTTTATTGCGCTCCCTCAGATATGTGCTCCTCAGGCCACCAATGAAAATCTTTAAAAAAGTGATGTCTGCCGTGGGGATCACCTGCTTCACAATTTCACACAATTGCTCCAGTGCTGCCTTCCTCTTTGCTTGGTTCTTGTAATGGGGGTGTTTAATCTCCCACAGACAGGGCAGCTCCCTTAGCATCTGAAGACTGAAGACTGAAATGAAGTCCTTATCTTTCAGTACCATATCCATGTTCACTGCAAGACACAACACAAGACAAAGCCTAATGTCACACCAAACTCTCCTAATCTTGTTACAATATAGGCCTCAATCTAGAAGCAGTATAGGCCCATGTTTGTCTCTTACCTTCGTTCTTACGATCGCCGCGTCCAATGCTCCTTCCTCCGCTCACAGATCAAACGTAATACGCACGCGTGTTACGCTTTATATACACTGCGCATGCGTGTAACTCCGCCCGTTCGGCGCAGTGGGGGAAGAGCATGATGGCGGACATACAGCAGGTGCGGGCTAATTGTAGCAACGAGGAGGAGGAGGAGGAAAGGGCGGATCCAGGCACGTCCCGATCCAGAAGGAGACGTTTTAAGGCCACAAATATGTCGTTTGGGGAGATGTTGGAGATGGTCGACATCATGAGGAAGTCCAACTATGACGGAAAATATGAGCCTTACCCCAGCATCCGAAAGGCCAAGATCATGGTGAAAGTGGTCAGGAGTCTTGAGCGGAATTTCGGGGTACGAAGGTCTAAAGATCAGCTCAGGAAGCGGTGGTTGGACCTGAAGTTGAGAGAGCCAGAGCAGTACCGAAAGATCCGGAGAGTGCTGCAAAAAAGTAAGTAGTTGTGCTGTGTTCCTATTCTTTCTGTCTTTATTACGTTCGTTCTGCTCCATATGCTTTTATTAGTTGTAACGTTTCAAAAGGTCAACTTTAATGTTCATGGGCACATTATTCGTTCGTATCAAACATTTTTCTTTCGGCCTCGAGAACACCATTGTTTAGGCCATATGCATTTTCACACATTTTTGGGGGCCTACTTGGATGCCAAATATTTGTTTGTGTAGATGGGTTTGTTACTAGAATGAAATGCAAACTAGATTGTGTGTAAGGAGAGGACACTGAGCAGCTGTTTTCACATCTGGACACTGGAGCACTAGTGTGGGACACAAGAACACCATTTTTATTAGGGGGGGCCACACAGGTGCTCCAGTGTATACTATAGGGGGGGTTACATCTGTGAAGCTTGTACCAAACAGGTAAAGTATTGCAGCTTGACAAAGGGCAATAAAAAATATACATCTTGGAACTCTGCTAAAATAGACAATTGTACCCCACTTCCGAGCAATGTTTCCTATTTCTATAGTTCTGCCATCAAATATCTGTGTGCTAAGTATACCATTTTTGTTTTACATAGGGGATAAAAGACTCGGAGGACACCCCTCATCCCAGGAGACCAGAGACCCCCCCCCTGGAAGAAGGGGAAATACCCCCAACCCAAGAAGCTGAGCAGGAGGAAGAAGAAGACGTGGTGGAGATTGGCACCACAACAGGTGAGTGTCTGCGACCACAGACTCAGGTAAAAGAGATGGCTGGTGGCAGATTTTTGAGACCTTTTTTTTTTGTTCTTTATCTCTTTTTAGGTGATCGTGATCCAGAACGCTTTACATCTGAAAGTGCCCAGATACTGATCGGGGAGATCATGGGGTGTAATCTCCAATTGCAAAACATCCAGCAACAAATCAGTGATGTTATTAAAAAAAATAATAACATCATTGATGTTTTGGGGCGAATTTAAACCCCACAAAATCACCTGTTTTATCGTACCAAAATTTTTTAAATGTTTAGAAAAGCCAAATTTGGAGGATGCACACAGTGTGCCAACATGTGCTATCTGCCATCACGGGATATCAATGGACGTGTTTTGGGGGTGCAACCCCTTCCTCAATTATAAAGTAGCGTTGAGGAAGGGCTTGCTCCCCCCAAACACGTCCCTTGATCCCCCCTGATGGCAGATAGCACATGTTGACATTCGTAAATTGGTGTGCATCTTCCAAATTTGGCTTTTCCAGGGGTGATTTCCCCCCATCTGAACGCTATATCAAACCCAGTTCCTAAATACTGATGTCTGATATAGCCTTCAGGTTTTACCTAATGTGAACTTTGTAAGTTCAAGTTTTTTGGCTTTCTTGTTGGTTTTACACAGGCCTGTTTTATCTGAAATGGATATTTTGATTTTTCATAATGCTACTGCAAACATTGTTATACAACAAACATGTTGGTTTGTTTTAAAAACCTTTGGAAAAATGCACATGTGATTGTGCACGTATAAAAAAGTGCCTTACTCAAGAATGTGTGGATTATTGTCTCAACACTACAACACTTTTGGGGTGATGTAAGTGCTGTTTTATGCAAAAATGGGGGTTATTTCCTAAGGGCAATTCCTCTTTGCACTACAAGTGCAGGTTCAGTGCAGTTGCAAGTGCACTTGTAGTGAAATGTGTTTTTGCATTTAGGAAGTACCAGCCAACACTGTTTTTTATAAGGTTACCCAATCACGACATTTTCTGCACTCAACACATTTCTGTCAGGGTCAGCTAAAACAAACACAAGCAGTAAATGTCCACCAAGAATTTCTTTTGGTTGTTTTTTATTTGAAAAAGGTGTCACAGATTGTCTGGCATATTGATAGCACCCCTACCCGCAAAGAACTCCAGGTAGCGTAACCGGACATCACGGGCATTCAGGGAGGGCAAGCCAGGACGGCCACTTTCAAGCGCCGTCAGTGTTCATGGATTAGGGATTCCGGCCTCAGGCCCAACTGAGCCAGCATAGTTGGCTGAATGTTTTCTTAAAAAATTATGGAGAACACAGCAGGCAAGTATTATATGGTTCAGTTTATACTCCGCCATATGGATGGGTGTCAGAAATAATCGGAACCGGCTGGCCAGGATTCCAAATGTGTTCTCCACCACTCTTCAGGCTCTGGCCAGCCGGTAATTAAAAACCCTCTGTTCCGGGGTGAGGGTCCTCATCGGGAATGGCCGCATCAGGTGGTCCCCCAGCGCAAATGCTTCATCAGAAACAAACACAAATGGGAGACCTTCAACATTGTCCTCTGGAGGTGGCAAGTCCAAGCTGCCATTCTGGAGACGCCTGTAGAACTCCGTCTGGGTGATCACTCCACCATCGGACATCCGGCCATTCTTCCCCACGTCCACATACAAGAACTCGTAATTAGCCGACACCACCGCCAACATCACTATACTATTAAACCCCTTGTAATTATAATAGTACGACCCCGAGTTGGGTGGTGGGACGATGTGGACGTGTTTCCCATCAATTGCCCCTCTGCAGTTAGGAAAGTCCCACCGCTGGGCAAAGTGGGAGGCCACAGTCTGCCATTCCTGTGGCGTTGAAGGAAACTGTTGAGGAAAAAAAAAAACCTTACTATTTTTTCACAGAAACATGGCAAGCAGATTAGACACAAACATTATGGGGCAACCTCCAGATAGCATTTACTAAGGGGAATTTAACAAGGCCAAAGTATAAGGTACACCTATCATATTCCCCCTCCCCCCCTCTCATGGGCCATTTCTAACATTATAGGGGGGGGGACTCTTGGACAGGTAACCCTCTTCACTTCATTGAGAGATGAATGCCTAAATACAGGGTATTACTTGGAACAGCCCCTCCTTAGTTACACTAGGGGTAGATTTCATCTCACTTCCAGTTGTCTCCTTCCGTTTGCAAGTAGGAGTCGTTTGTAAGTTGGATGTCTGAAAGTAGGGGCCTGCCCTATATACTCTGCAGAAATTGGGGCCTTAGGTGTTGGTGTTGCCACAACACTGTAAGCCCTCACAGTTACTCTTGGAGGGCACAGGAACGGGCCGTGCTGTGAAATATTAGATCAAGAATTGTAATTACATGCCATTGTTGAACAGTGGTAGAAAAATTGGGCCTTTGGTGGTGGTGGTGGTGGTGCTGGTGCCACAACACTGTAAGTCCTCACACTTACTCTTGGTGGGCACTGGAACGGGCCCTGCTGTGAAATATTAGATCAAAAATTGTAATCACATGTCCCTGTTGAACAGGGGCAGAAAAATTGGGCCTTAGGCACTGGTGCCACAACACTGCAACCCCTCACAGATGCTATAGTTGGAGTGCAGGAATGAGCCCTGCTGCAAAGTATTGCATCAAAAATTGTACTTATACGCCCCTGTTAAACAGGGGCTGAAAAATTGGGCCTTGGGTACTGGTGGCGGTGCCCAGAACCAAAAATGTTTTTATAAGCTATCAGCATGAAAATTGAGGAGGAAGAGGATTGTGACTCAGCATAACAGGATAGTCACTCAGCATCAGCATAGACAGTCTTGAAGGGATCTCACATTAAAAAAAAAAATCAATCGGTTACATCAGCATCAGGTGCTTGGTAGCTGGTGATCCAAGACTGATTCATTTTTATGAAGGTCAGCCGATCGACCGATTCGGTGGACAGGCACACCCTGTGATCAGGTACAAAGCCACCAGCAGCACTGAATGTGCGTTCCGAAAGAACTCTGGATGCAGGACAGGCCAGTAGCTCAATTGCATACTGTGCAGGCTCTGGCCAGTGATCCATCCTCAAGACCCAGTAACCCAGAGGATTTTCGGTGGGAAAGGTGTCCAAGTCTGATCTTACCCCTAGGTAATTCTGCACCATGTGAATCAGACACTGGCGATGGTTGTTGGAACTGATCAGACCTTGGGGCTGCGGACTAAAAAATTGTCTGAATGCATCGGTCAGACGGCCACCTTCTCCACCGCTCCTTCTGTGACTGACCGAAGCCTCAGCAACACGTTGTCCAGGACGACCAGGAAATTGTAACCTCCCTGGCTCTGGAAACGCGTTGCACAGACCTTTCTGCAAGGCCTCCCGAAGATGTTTCATCCTCTGCTCCCTCTGCAACGGCAAGATAAGGTCCACAACCTTACCCTTGTAATGTGGATCAAGGAGGGTTGCCAGCCAGTAATCATCCCTCCCCTTGATACCATGAATACAAGGATCCTTCCGCAGGCTTTGCAGGATCAGAGAGGCCATGCAGCGTAGGTTTGCTGAGGCATTCGGTCCAGAGTCCTCTGGGTCACTAAGGATGACATGATCCGCAGCCACCTCCTCCCAGCCACGTACAAGTCCATGGGTTTCTTCAGACTGTAAATGATCCCTTGAAGACTGCTGCTGATGCTGAGTGCCAAGCTCCACCTCCATGCTGACACAATCCTCCTCCTCCTCTTCCTGTGTGATTTTTCGGGCACGCAGGAACACTGTCTGGATAAAGGGGGCCTTGAGAGGTAAGGAAGTCCTCCTCTTCCTCCCTCTGTTCTGCCTCAAGTGCCCTGTCCATTATTCCACGCAGCGTGTGCTCCAACAGGTGGACAAGAGGGACAGTGTCACTGATGCATGCACTGTCACTGCTCACCATCCTCGTGACCTCCTCAAATGGTAACAGGACAGTGCATGCATCCCTGATCATAGCCCACTTGCATGGGAAAAAAAAACAAGCTCCCCTAACCCTTTCCTGGTGCCATAGTTGCATAGGTACTCATTGATGGCCCTCTGCTGCGTGTGCAGCCGCTGCAGCATGGCCAACGTTGAGTTCCACCTGGTGGGCATGTCACAGATTAGGCGGTTCTTGGGCAGGTTAAATTCCTTTTGGAGGTCAGCCAGCCGAGCACTGGCATTATATGACCTGCGGAAATGCACACAGACTTTCCTGGCCTGCCTTAGGACATCCTGTAAGCCCGGGTACCTGCGCAAGAACTGCTGCACCACCAAGTTGAGCCAAACAGGGCACAAGGATCAGTTGTCCCTGTCGGAGGGCGAAGAGGAGGTTGGTGCCATTGTTGCAAATTACCATACCTGCCTTAAGCTGGCATGGCGTCAACCACCTCTGAACCTGCCCCTGCAGAGCTGACAGAATCTCTGCCCCAGTGTGGCTCCTGTCCCCCAAGCACACCAGCTCAAGCACCGCATGGCATCTTTTTGCCTGCGTACTTGCGTAGCCCCTTGAACTCCTACAGAGCACCGCTGGTTCCGAGGACAAATCAGCACAGGAAGAGGCCATGGAGGAAGAAGAAGAGGAGGGGGTGGAGGAGAGAGGTGTGGCAGAATCACCACTAGTAGAATTTTGGAGGCGTGGTGGCAGAACAACCTCCAACACTACCACACCCTGTCCTGCATCCTTCCCAGCTGCCAGAAGAGTCACCCAGTGTGCGGTGAAAGATAGGTAACGTCCCTGTCCATGCCTGCTGGACCATGAGTCAGCGGTAATATGCACCTTACCACTAACCGTCCTGTTTAGCGAGTGCAAGACATTGCCTTCCACATGCCGGTAGAGAGCCGGAACCACCTTCCGTGAGAAAAAGTGGTGTTTGGGAACCTGCCACTGAGGAAATGCACATTCCACAAACTCACAGGAGGGGGCAGAGTCTACCAACTGAAAAGGCAGCAGTTGAAGTGCTAGCAATTTAGCCAAGCTAGCATTCAACTGCTGGACATGTGGATGGCCACACCAAAGAACTTTTGGAATAACACGCAGAGACAGCAGAGCCCTGCACATGCGGAGCTCTGCGGTGTGATGCAGTCGGTGTGCTGCCCTTAAGCTGGCCCCTGGAGGGCATCCTGCCTTGTTGGAGATGTGCCTCCTCCTCCTCCACTCACCTATCAGGCACCCACGTGGAGTCAGCGACCTCATCATCCCCTCCCTACTCATCACTGGAGCAAAGCTGGCAGTATGCTACAGCTGGGGGAACATGACTGCCAGATTGCTGTTCTTCTTGGGCACCCCCTCTCTCTGGGCTCACGTTACTGCCTTCCTCTAGCTGGGTGCCTTCATCAGAGCCTTCAAAATGCTGGGCATCCTCCTGGAGCATGTACCCAACACTGTGGTCAAACAGTTCGGGGGACTCCTCAGGAGTACATGGTGGGGCTAGGGAAGGAGTGACTGATGCCATTGAGCCGAGGGAAGAGGCCGCGTTGGCAGCTGCTTTGCCAAAGTGCCCTGAGCCTGGGTGAGAGAGGATGAGGAGGATGGGGACGGCTTGGTCATCCACTCTATCAAGTCTTCTGCATGTTGCGCTCAACGCGGCCAGCTGCCGAAAAAAAGGACAAGCGTGTCCCACGGCCACGTCCTGATGAGGATGCACCGTCTCCACGACCGGCACTGTTGCCTCTAGACACAGAGCCTGCTTGCCCTCTTTTATTGGCTTGTGACTGTCTACCTCTCCTTGTTGGCCTTCCAGACATACTAATGGCCTGCAGTGAGATGCAGCTGCACAAAGCTGAGGTGTGTGTGTGTGTGTGTGTGTGTGTATGTGTGTGTATGTGTGTGTATGTGTGTGTATGTATATATATATATATATATATATATATATATATATATATATATATACTGACACTGTAGCTAGCAGAATCAACTGTCTGCCTGTAGTATTATTAGTATGAGAACACCAGCAATTGTCTTCAGGTAGCTTTAGGTGCACCACACAGTACACTAACTGTAAATACTGCAGCTGCCTGCCTATGGTATTAATAGGATCAGAACAACAGTAATTGTCTTAAGGTAGCTTTAGGTGCACACTGTGCAGAGAGGACACAGTACACTAACTGTAAATACTGTAGCTGCCTGCCTGTGGTATTAATAGGATCAGAACAACAGCAATTGTCTTCGGGTAGCTTTAGATGCACACTGTGCAGAGGACGCACTACACTAACTGTAAATACTGCACTTGCCTGCGGTACTAATAGGATCAGTGTCAAAGAGCTCACCTTGCTGGTCACGGTGCTGGTGCGCGCCGGTGCGCGCGTTCCTGTGCGCGCTGCTGTGCATGTCCCTGCAGGCGCTGGTCGGTGTACTGGCATGCGGGCGTGTGCGGGCGCGTGCGTGTGCGCACGTGCCTGTGAGCGTCGGCGTGCACGTGCGCACACTGTTTGGCACCAATCGGCCTATTTAGCTTTGCCATGCACTCTGCTCGGTGCTGCCTGATCAACAGCTTCCGGTTTCTTAGTTCCCACTACCTGTTCCAGTGTTCCTGTATTCCTGATCTTCTGACGACCCGGCCTGCCTCTGACTCTCCGCTGATTGCTGCCCGTACCCAACCTTGGCTTGTTTGACCCTTCTTCTGCCTGCTCCCTTGTACCGTGCTGCCTGTCTGTTGCCGAACTTTGCCTGTGTCCTGACCTGCCTGCTTGCTCCTGCTCAGCACCTGTTTGCCTGTGTTCCAGTTCTCCATCTGCTGCTTGAAGATCCCCTTCCACCCAGCACCTGGATCCCTCACCAGGCTCTCTTACCATTCCTTACTCCCGTGCTTCCTGTTCATTCTATCAGGGGCCGTGAGTGGGATACGTACGGGAGACCACCCTCTGCCCAAGCGGACTCACCGGTCTGGTAAGTAAAGTCTGACAATCAAAAGAACACCACCAATTTTCTCCAGGTAGCTTTAGGTGCACACTGTGCAGAGGACCCACTACACTAACTGTAAATACTGCAGTTGCCTAGGGCACTAATAGGATCAGAAGAACACCACCAATTTTCTTCAGGTAGCTTTAGGTGCACACTGTGCAGAGGACGCACTACACTAACTTGTAAATACTGCAGCTGCCTGCGGTACTAATGGGATCAGAAGAACACCACCAATTTTCTTCAGGTAGCTTTAGGTGCTCACTGTGCAGAGGATGCCCTACACTAACTTGTAAATACTGCAGCTGCCTGCAGAACTAATAGGATCAGAAGAACACCACCAATTTTCTTCAGGTAGCTTTAGGTACACACTGTGCAGAGGACGCACTACACTAACTGTAAATACTGTCACTAATAGGATCAGAAGAACACCACCAATTTTCTTCAGGTAGCTGTAAATACTGTAAAAACACCTGCCTGCCAGTAGGAAGAGAATAACAGGAACAGATCTAGCTAAACTGAATACAGTGTGTGTGTATATATATATATATATATATATATATATATATATATATATTTTTTTTTTTTTTTTTTTTTAATTTATATTCAACACCTAGGATGCATATACATACACAATAAACTGTAAGTGCAGCTAACTGACTCGCCTGCCTACTCTATCTAACTTAAATCAAATGACACTGTCTCTCTGTCTATCTCTCCGCCGCCGCCGCAACACACTACACAAGGCCTCCATGCAGGCGGCCTTATATAGTTTGGGGCGTGTACTAAACCCCCTGAGTCATAATTGGCCAAAGCCACCCTGGCTGTACAGACGGTGCTGTGATTGGCTAAGCATGCGAGTCATAGTGCATGCTTGGCCAATCATCAGCCAGCAATGCACTGTGATGCCGCAGTGAATTATGGGCCGTGACGTGCTACTCGAATTTGGCGTGAATGGCCCATAACGTTAGAAATACTATGAACGGTCGAACATGCGATGTTCGAGTCGAACATGGGTTCAACTCGAACTCAAAGCTCATCCCTAGTGGGGACCTAAATATGTGTGTAGTGAGGGGAGCAAGTGTGTCCAGGGTGGATGAGTGAAAGCTGTTGTAGACAGAGGTGGCCAAGTCAGGGTGGGACAAAAAAGAGATTTTGTGATAGAATCCGTGGCAGAATAGAGAAGGGGAAGGAAAATGGTAGTGGAGACCCTGTCATTCAACTGCTCCTCCCCATTCACAGAACTCAATGCATTGTGATAGTGTAGTAATATGAGTAATAATAGTAATATGAGTTCTGTGAATGGTGGAGAAGGCAGAAGGGGGCAGGCATGCGGCACAGCTTGTCTTAGTAGTAGCAGCTGCCATTAACCTTCACAGCATCAGATGACAGCCACTCACAGCAGTATCTGGCGACTGTGAAATACACTGCAGGGATGATTTTACCAGAAGCAGCCACCTGTAGGTAATGAGATACACACATTTACACAAACTAATGTGTTTGGTGCTGTATCACTCACAAAAAATATACTAAATTTCAGCTTTAAGCATTGTATCGGGGCCTAGCTATAATGAACCATTCCACTGCTCACCTATTTGCCATTAATCTGAGCTAAAACATACCCGCTAGTGAAACTAGAGCACCCACTGCGTGGTCCTTGCTGTTTGTAATCTATAAAAAACATAATATAAGATGAAAAAACATTGCCAGCTTTAAGAAATTTCTGACAACAACCAATCAGAATTCAATTTCAGTGTGTTGAGTCTGTAATTTTTTCAAATCATTAGTGTATACATAGAATGTTCTGATTTGCTGATACAAACTGTCAGAATGCTTTATGTAAGACGTGCTGTGAAAGCATGTTCTCTGTATCTCTTGTGTCTGTCCTTGTATTCATTTTATACTCTTGGCTCTACTTACTAATATTAGCAGGGTATTGAATCATGCACTGGAATCTTCTTGTATACTTTACTTTCATGGAGGAATATCAGACCATGTCTTTATATCATGGAAAAGGAAGAGAACAACAAACAAGTGCACAGAAAGGAAAGCAAACACTTCCTCTTATTACATGACCATAGAATACACATTATAACACTGCAGTGCCACCTGCTGGATAGAAGGGTATAATGCATATTGTAACCTGGGGGACAGGTAGCAGGTACAAAGCTCCCTGGAATGAGCAGTCTTTCGGCACAGATACCAAATCCAGTGAGGTAGTGACAAACAGTGCAGTGTTTATTTGTGATATATACAGGTGCTGTACAGTGTTCCAAAACAAATAGGAACAAAAATAGCCAACCAAAAACCTAGCTGTGTCTCCACACTAACTATACAATATTTGCAGAGCCTAACTACCAGGCTGAGCAGGCCTACAGCTTGTCAGATTCCACATTCACAGCTTAATAGCTTTTACCAACCTTTTGCTCTCCTAGACAGAAGTTGTCTGAGGTTCCCAGGCCAAGAGCAAAGGCTGTCTGCTCAGGTGAGCTTAAATTAGAATGGAGGAGAGGACCAAGAACTGAACTGGACCATGGATCAGAGATCCCTGAACGTATATGAGAGGAGCCTGGGAGATGTATAAACCCCGAACAGAAGAAAAATATTACAGCGCACACATGCAAAAAAACATTCACCTCCAGCAAGGCTAGTTTAAAAACACCTAAACATTCTCAAAAAGACATTTTCAAAAATATGGGGTTTTGGTCACACCATATTACTATATGGTGCTAAGCCCACTTACTGCGACAAAGTACCCCATGATTAGTGGGTCCTACACTATCCATAGATTTGTGAGATCCTGCTTCTCTGAACCATGAGAGCTACACTTTTCTAAATGGGAGAATCTTGCGGTCTCCACCTACGACACAAGTGGACACTAATGAGAGGTACTTAATGAGGGAGTAGGGTGCTCCTATCCCAAAAGGATTTGATCAGAATCCATACAATACACAAACAAGATATTTGGGGGGCACACCTTCTCATTAAAGCTGGTGCAGCCATAAGACCATACAATAGAAGAAAAATATTACAGCGCACACATGCAAAAAAAACATTCACCTCCAGCAAGGCTATTTTAAAAACACCTAAACATTCTCAAAAAGACATTAAAAAATATGGGGATTTGGTCACACCATATTGCTATATGGTGCTAAGCCCACTTACTGCGACAAAGTACCCCATGATTAGTGGGTCCTACACTATCCATAGATTTGTGAGATCCTGCTTCTCTGAACCATGAGAGCTACACTCTTCTAAATGGGAGAATCTTGAGGTCTCCACCTACGACACAAGTGGACACTAATGAGAGGTACTTAATGAGGGAGTAGGGTGCACCCATAAACCCTGGACAGGACTTTTCCTGGCTCTCTCTGGGACACTCTGCTACATACCCCCCCCTTGTTTCAACCCCAGGGTTGGAACACCTGTGGCCCAACAGGAGTGAACACAGGACAGGGCATCTACATTCCCCATCTCAACACCTGGCCTGTGTTTTACAGTGAAGGAGTAATCCTGTAGAGCCAAAAACCACCGGTTCACCCGTCTATTAGTCTCTTTCTTTTGGGCCATCCATTTCAGGAGAGCATGGTCAGTTATTAACTCAAACTGGCGCCCTAACAAATAGTACCTGAGCGCGTCCACAGCCCACTTTATGGCTAAACACTCCTTTTCAATGACTGCATACCTTTTCTCATGGTCATTGAGCTTTCTGCTTAGGTACACCACAGGGTGTTCTTCCCCATTGTGTACCTGTGATAGTACTGCTCCGATACCAACATCAGACGCATCCGTCTGAACCAAAAAAATCTTTGGGGAAATCGGGGGAGTACAGTACTGGCTGTGCACAAAGAGCCTCCTTCAGGACTTGGAAAGATTCCTCTGCTACTGAGGACCATTTCACCATTACAGAGTCTTTCCCTTTCGTAAGGTCTGTCAGTGGGGCAGCTATAGTTGCAAAATTTGGGATAAACCTTCTATAATACCCCGCAATGCCAAGAAAGGCCCTGACCTGCTTCTTGTTTGCAGGACGTGGCCACTCCTGGATGGCTTCTATTTTATTCACTTGAGGTTTTGTGACACCATGGCCAATAGTGTAGCCCAAATACTTGGCTTCCTCTAGACCAATGGCACATTTTTTTGGATTTGCCGTTAAACCTTCTTTGAAGAGGGAATCAAGGACAGCCTGGACACGGGGCAAGTGAGACTCCCAGTCAGTGCTATGTACCACTATGTCATCTAGATAGGCTGCTGCATATCGTCGGTGGGGTCTTAGGGTCCTGTCCATGGCCCTCTGAAATGTCGCAGGGGCATTTTGCAAGCCAAAAGGCATTTTTTTATACTGAAAGGAACCCTCCGGGGTCACAAATGCAGTCTTCTCTTTGGTGCTACCAGTCAGGGGTATTTGCCAATAACCTTTTGTCAAGTCCAAAGTGGTCAGATAGCGAGCCTTGCCAAGTCGGTCTATAAGTTCGTCTACTCTGGGCATTGAGTATGTTTCAAACTTTGTCACTGCATTAAGCTTCCTGAAGTTGTTACAGAACCTCCAAGTGCCATCCGGTTTTGGGACTAACACGATGGGGTTAGACCAGTCACTATTGGATTCCTCAATGACATCTAGCTCCAACATTCTTTTAACTTCATCACTGATGTTCTTTCTCCTCGCTTCAGGAATTCGGTACGGTTTGAGCTTGACATGGACCCCTGGTTCAGTAACAATATCATGTTGAACTGCTGAAGTCGTACCAGGTAACTCTGAAAATTTATCTTTATTCCTTATCAGGAACTCTCTAGCTTCCTGTTTTTGGGAATATGACAGGGTGTCTGGAATCGTGAACTCAGGGATCAGAGGGGACTCAGTATCCTTATGCGTTACCGGGAGGGACCTTGCAGTTAACGCCAGTCTATCCTTCCAGGGCTTTAACAGGTTTATGTGGTAAATCTGTTCGGGCTTCCTTTTTGACCTTCCCAACTCCTTCTATTACTTCAAAGGGGCCCTGCCACTTAGCCAGGAATTTGGTCTCAACAGTGGGAACTAACACCAGGACCCTGTCACCAGGTGAGAAAACACTGAGTTGGGCCCCCCTGTTGTATATCCCCAGTTGGGCTGCTTGGGCCTGCAGTAAGTGTTCTTTTACCATCGGCATGATTGCTGCAATCCTGTCCTGCATTTGAGGGATATGCTCAATGACACTTTTATGGGGTGTCTGCTCCCCCTTCCAAGTTTCTTTGGCTATGTCTAAGAGTCCCCGAGGGTGTCTCCCATAAAGCAACTCAAATGGAGAGTACCCCATAGAGGACTGGGGAACCTCCCTGATAGCAAACATCAAGTATGGTATCAGGAAGTCCCAGTTTTTCCCATCCTTGTCAACAACCTTCTTTAACATGCTCTTTAATGTCTTATTGAAGCGTTCCACCAAACCATCCTTTTGAGGATGGTACACCGAGGTTCACAACTGCGTCACCTTAAAAAATTTGCAGAGCTCCCTAGTTATTCGTGGCATAAATGGGGTGCCCTGGTCTGTAAGGACCTCTTTAGGGATGCCGACACAACTGAGCACCATAAACAGCTCTTTGGCAATGTTTTTAGCAGGCGCGGTGCGTAAGGGAACTGCCTCGGGGTAACGGGTAGCATAATCCATGATTACAAGGATATTCTGATGCCCCCGGGCAGACTTGGGGAGTGGATCCACAAGGTTCATGGCAATCCTCTCAAAGGGCACTTCAATAATGGGCAAGGGCAGCAAAGATATTTTTCTCCCCCATGAGAAATATCCCCAATAGGAACAACAATAAGAACAATAATAGGAATAAGGGCAAATCCCTTGGACCTATACCTATGCAGTCCTATTCAGATATTCCCCCTAATACATTTAACAATTATGATTCAAGTTATTCTAATCAGCCCAACCATCAGAGGGTTAATTCCCCACGTCCATGGGGTACCCCGATGGGTGGACAAAGACCAGGTGCTTTTCAACATTAACCTGGCCCCAATTTAAATAATTGTACCCATTATCCAGTTCGTAATGGGGATTTTGGGTCCAATATACCCACTCGGAATCGATTTTTTTCCCTTATCGGATTCTGAGGCTCCGGGTTTTTAAGACCAAGATCCTCAGAGACACACATACAATGAAATGGAGAGTAATGGGGAAATCTATTACCCCCCAAGACATGAAGGTGGTTATGGACAACCCAGATTGAACCCTGTCCCGAGATCACAAGGGGCACAGGGTAATTTCAATTGGGGTTTTCCCAGGACCAACCAGGGCCAAAAAAGGCCAGGAGAATGAAAAGAGGAGTCAGAGGGGGGAGGCGGGTTCAATCAGCCAAAAAGAAAGCGACCATAGGTACCGGAGTGTTTAACTTAAGTAAACAGGTACTAACGGAGTCTGAACTACAGCTACTTGACAAGGGTTTGAAATTTGCTCCGCCCAGGAGCTTGAGCAAATTTCAAACGTATATGGATATACACAAATATATACGTAAAATCAATATTAAAAGGTATATGTTAAATAACCCAGTTACAAGTGATGCTAGTGGCGGTTCTATTTTCAGACACTCCGGTCTTGCTAATGCCTCACTTTTCAACCCTCCGGGTTCCCTTACTCCAGCCATTAAAACGTTCAAAGAAGTTTTATTGAGAGATTTGGAACAGATTAGGGTTAACAAGACTAAAATGTGTAAGAATCTGGAATCAGGTCTGGAATCTTTATGTAACAACAAATCTTTGGTCATCCACCCCGCAGATAAAGGCGGGGATAAAGGCGGGGGGATAGTCATCCTTGATCGGAGTGACTATCTGGAGGAGATGCATCGCATCGTGGATGACCTTGATACATACACACCCCTCACTAGGGACCCTGTGATCAAATACAAGAAAGAATTGGAGGCTATTGTGGATAGGGGTTATCGTCAGGGGATCATGGATAAAAGGGAGAAAATCTTTTTAGTACCGAGTGCTCCCCGCACTCCGGTAATTTACTATCTCCCCAAGGTCCATAAGAGTCTCACTTGCCCCCCGGGACGGCCGATTGTCAGTGGTATTGATTCGGTCACGTCCCGGGTGGGCAAGTATATAGACCACTTCTTGCAACCTTTAGTCCAGAAGGTTCCATCGTTTGTGAAGGACACCACACAGGTCATCAATATGTTGTTCCACATTGTGTGGAAGCCAGGTGCACGGTTAGTCACGGCAGATGTGACTTCACTCTATACCATCATACCCCATGATTTAGGATTAGAGGCAGTAGACATGTATCTGACCAGAGACTCCGGTCTTGTTCCATCTCAAAAGAACTTCATTATGGAATTGCTTAACTACGCCGCGGGCCACAACTACTTTTGGTTCAACCATCAGTTTTTTCGCCAAGATAGGGGTGTGGCTATGGGGGCAAAATATGCCCCCAGCTTGGCCAATTTATTTATGGCCAAGTGGGAGGAGCACGTCATCAAGGCCGGGACAGACCACAGGTGGTCCTGTGGGCTAGATATATTGACGACGTCCTCCTCCTATGGGACGGTAGTGAGGCAGAGCTTGTGAATTTCATGGCTTTCCTTAATGAGAATGACAGAGGTATTAAATTGAGTTTTGAGACCAGTGAAGTGGAGATCAGTTTTCTGGACCTTAAGATCAAGGTCCAAGATGATAAACTGGTGACATCCACTTACTTTAAGGCAACTGACAAAAACTAATTTATTCCCCTCGATAGTTGTCACCATGAACCCTGGTTGAGGGCTGTTCCTTTAGGGCAATACACACGCCTTTGGCGCAACTGCACCGAAATTGAGACTTTTGACAACCAGGCAACTATTTTAACTGAGAGGTTCATTGAAAAAGGATACGATCAAACCGTATTATCAAGATCATTAGAGACAGTAAGAGGTAAAGATAGATCTCTGCTGTTGGGAGTAGGTCAGCGTCAGGTGGCTAAGGGTGATTTCAATTTACCTTTTATCACCACATTCTCCACCCAACATCGGCAGATTAAGGACCTAATAAAAAAACACTGGCATATTCTGACCACTGATCCAGTCCTTAGTACAATCCTACCTAAGAACCCTCGTATTGTATTTAAGGGAGCATCTACACTGGGTAATAGAATTGCTCCCACAGTACAGGATCCACCCATTATTAACAGATCTTTTTTTCATGACCTTACAGGGTACTATAAATGCAGGAACTGTCAGGTTTGCTCCCTCAACAGTTGTGGGGGAAGAAAAATCTGTCAGTTCACGTCCACAAGTACCTCACGGGTCTATCAGGTTAAACCGTTTATAACCTGCACGTCCGAGGGGGTTGTTTACCTTATACAATGCCCCTGCGGATTGCAATATGTGGGCAGGACCAAGAGGGCCCTCAAGGTCAGATTGACCGAACATATTAACAATATCTGCAGGGGTTTTGATAAGCACCCTGTGTGGAGACATTTCGATGAAGTACACGGTAGAGACCCCTCCAATACTTTGTATGTTGGGATTGACAAATACAAACCACATTGGAGAGGGAGTTCACTTGTAAGGGAAATCTCCAAGTGCGAAATGTCTTGGATTTACAGATTAAGAACTTATGCCCCATTCGGGTTAAATATAGACACAGATGTAAATGCATTTATCAATAATTCTTAATGCACCAAGTTATCTGTATCTGCAGGGTTAAACTGTATCTAACATATATATAAGACCACCTGTTGACCACGCAGTATCATATCTGTTTCTCGCCAACAGTTGTCTCTTAGAGGATGTCCCCAGAGGGCTGTATATGATATAGGGTTTACCAACTTCCCATTTTGAGAACAGTTCCTCTGTAGGGTTTTGCTATATTGGGCTGGCTTTTTTCTTCTTTTATATTTATTCTTTATATCAAAATGCTTTGATTTGCATAAGTTTAATTTTCACCTTATCTCTATTTGTATTAATGTTTATGTCATACAGACCCCTATATTCAATATTTTGGGTTCTGTATCTTGTGGTCTCCAAAGTATCCACCAGATGTCCCTTCAATTTTTGATATAGACATTCTGGTGGTTTAATCCACAATTTAGGTTCCTTCAGTGCATTTTAGGCATACTCACTAGATGGCGCTGCTGAACATTGGTGGGGACATTCAGATGGAGACCACAATTGACAAATCACTTCACTTCCTGTTTTTGTATTATTTAAACCTAGAGTGGTAGAGAACCCAAATTGCAAATTTGTAAAATTGTCAGATAAGGGCTCTCTTCGGGATTCCTCTCCCCTATAGTCCCAATCTACCCACTGGACACCGCCTTCGTTTTTGATGGTGACATTCTGGTGGTTTAACAAACGATACACGCTCTTCTAGTGTGTTTTTTGGACTTACCCACCAGATGGCGTTGTTGAAGTCATGTGGGAATATTTGGATCGAAACTACAATCCACCAATTATTCCACTTCCGGTCTTTACAAAGTTTAGACTTAGATAGATGGGGGAATATAGGTACACATATCTGTAATTTCCCCTCTAGATTGTTCGTTTCTGCTCTTTAAACAGGTCCCGCTAGTTCTTAAATGTGATTAGTGAAATGTGATTAGTGAAACCCTTGGATCTTTAGCTACTTATTACAAGTTTATAATTATTTTTCTCTTTGTAGAAATGTTTTACCTAGTTTTACTTACTTTTTTATTTTTGGTGTTATATATGTATCCGGTATGATATGTAAATATACATTATTTTTATATATGTGCATTGAGATTTATGGATTGTCATAACAAGACAGCCTTTGCCGATTGCTTGTGCTGAGAAGCGCACCCGGATGCCGGAAGTCTCTAACGTATCTTGGGTGACTCTCAGCATGTAGGAATCCATAGCGAGGCGTGGTTTCGCTTCGGGATTATTTAAGGAGGTGACATAGTGCGCCGCCTGTGCCCCTGGAAGACGTGATGATCTCACGAAACGCGTAGGGCGGAGCCAGACGACGCGCTGACGTCACCCCCAATCAGTGTTGCATTCCAGTAGGACGGGTTTGTCCGTGCTCCTGTGGCCAAGGAACCGGACTTAAGGCTATTCAATCTTCGAACGTTTTGTAAGTGTCCATTTTGTGTATTTAATTTTAAATAAATCTCTACGGTTTTACACTGTGAGCTCCCCTTTTGTATTTTATGGTGCATCCCTGCCATGAGTTCTGCTGGTGTGGCTGACGGTGTGACGACCTCTAGTGGATGCCGATAGAAGCTTCCATTGTAAGTGTCCATTTTGTGTATTTCATTTTAAATAAATCTCTACGGTTTTACACTATGTGAGCTCCCCTTTTGTATTTTATGGTGCATCCCTGCCATGAGTTCTGCTGGTGTGGCTGACGGTGTGACGACCTCTAGTGGATGCCGATAGAAGCTTCCATTGTCTGTTTTAAAGTTTGCCTGCTAGCTGTGATCCTCTGTAGTGGGGGGGTCATGGCCACTCCGTAAGAAGTAACCCCTTCTATTCTCGGTGGTGGATCCTCCTTTGTAGTCACGGATTAACCATTAATCATCACATGGACTTTTCCTATATTACTTGTGGGCTATTCGGAGTCACTATTATTTTACATTGAGTTTTCTCACTTGATGGGACATTTTGGTGGATCATATTTAGTTGCCATCTGCATTTATCCTCGTTTACACATGTTATCAACATTTTTTTTACTTAGGTTATATATGTAAAATTGCACATGTATTAGCGCAACTCTCATATTTTTTATAAGGGCAGTAAAGGACTTCGGAAGTGGGGTAGTGGGGCTGACATCTGACACACAGGACAGGATTGACAATAATTCTCAATATCCTTCTGTATCCCGGGCCAGTAAAACCTGCGCAACACCCTTTCAGTAGTTTTCTCAAACCCTAAATGGCCTCCTAGCAAGTGCCCATGGGCAAGTTCCAACACCACCCATCTGTATGGCTTAGGGACCACCAACTGTTCAACCACTTCATCATTCTTTTTTTTTTTTTTCTCTTTTTTCCACATCAGCAAACACTGTTAGAGGGCTGAATCAGCTTGATGTTCATTAACTGTCGCCTTCTCCAATTCACATCATTGTGGTATATGCTTTTCCTCAATTCCTTTTATAAAATCACAGCTTGAAACTTTATTAACATTAACTTACTAACACACCCTATTTTCTTATTCTCATATACATAGTTTTAATCAAAATGGGAGCAAGGAACCAGAGGGACCTTATCTCTTGCTGAATATAATAGTGTAAAACACAATAGGAGTATAGTGTACCGTCCCATAGTAACCAAGAAAAAAAAAAAAAACTAGTGGGCTCCCCGCACCCACCTCCTGCTGTCATAGCCAGTGTTGTACAAACTAATAAGAGTTCCTGATTCCACCCTACCCACCCCCCCCCCCCCCAGTCATCCCCCTCCCCCCTTACCGAGCAACACGTAATTTAAATAAATACCCAGAAACTATTTACAAACATTCTTCCATTAACTAAGATTATACTTAACAAAACTACCACCCTAAAGCACCCATTACAATCAAGGGTTTCTGTTCCCTACCAGTCAGACTATGTTGAGACTATAGCCCGCTCTACTGTTCTCTGAGCTCTCCATTGAGGGCAGCCCACCTTTTCCACCCACGGCCTCCACATTCTATCAAATTCCTGGAGGTTGCCTCTGCTAATGTACTCCAGTCTATCCCTACCCAGGGTTTTGTTAAGTGTGGCAGTCCAATCTTTCACTGTTGGGGGGTCCTTTGATTGCCATCTTAATGCTATCATTTTCCTGGCTTGAAACAAGCCTCTCGTGATGACCAGTGTGGTACTCATCCTCTCCCCCTTTACCCACCTATACCCCAAAATACATACTATAGCTTCCCTCTCCACTAAAATGCCAAAGATATCTCCCAAGCTTTTAATCACCCCCTCCCAATGCCGGAACAGCTTGGGGCAACTCCACAGCATGTGAATGAGATCCCCTGTCCCCCGACATCTGGGGCAGCTATCATTGGGCCTTCTGCCAAACCTAAAGAGACGTTTAGGAGTGTAATAGGCTCTATTTAGTAACATCAAGTGCGAGATCTTCTGGGGGGGGGGACCGAAACCAGTGGCCCCAACTCCAGAATCCTCTCCCATTGTTCCTGGGTCACTACTCCTACATCCTCTTCCCATTTAGCTCTTAAACCCTGGAGAAGCCCCCCACTGTTGTCTGAATTAGTAGTCCATAGATCTTAGATATTAACCCCTTAGTGGGAACTACCTGGATTACACTTTGAAGTAGAGGCATTTCTTTCCACCCCAAAGTCTGATCCTTAAATTGCGCTTTGAGAGCGTGTTCTAACTGAAGATACAAGAAAAAGGAGCTTTGTGGTAGCTTAAATTCCCTTGCCAACTCCGGATATTTTTTTAGTGTGTTGCCCGTATAAAGTTGTCTTAACCTTTTGATACCAAGATTCTCCCACTCTCTAACTTTCCCAATTTTAAGAATTTCCTGTAGGTTGCGATTATTCCAAATAGATAGCCCCTCATACCTCATCAGTTTCTTAACTGTTTTCCAAAGTTTAATTATCAATTTAATTGTTGGGAATTCATGGTGAAACATGTCCGCCTCTAAGTAAGTAAAATGAGATCATAAACGGCGCTGCCCTCTATTTTATTAATGGATACCAGAAAAATATCACAAGGTACACTCTGAATTCAGATGACTGCGATACTAAGAAACTCCACCAATATCAAAACGTACTACGGTTTAGGCCAAAAAATGAAGCATGTATTTGGAGATAAGCAAAAACACCAATGCTAAATGTTGCTAAATATAATGTGTTCCCCCAGGGGGATATAAGTGTCATCCAGAGTGAAATATATAATACCTATGTAAAAAATATATATAATCCCTAAGTTTAGAAAATTAAAGTAAGATAGTGCAAACCACAAAACAGTGTGGAAAAGGAATCAAATCAAACAATAAAAATTTTTTCAAACAATAAAAATTTTTTTACCCCAAAGTGCAAAAGTATTGGAACAAGATGGCGTCAGAGAATATTCAAAAGTATTGGGACATTAATATGTAAAAATAGGTTTTATACGAATAAGTGTGCTAAATATTATCAGTGTGGTGTCTATGTGTCCCCTTCCATGTTTTTGTGCAGGAAATATTACATAAGTTTGTGTTTGACCCCAATATTCAAAAAATATTGGGACAATATAATGTTTAAGAACCGTGAGATGTGAATTATCCTTTTGTGCAGAAAGTAGATTGTCCTTCTATGTGATAAGTAAATAATACCACAACCACCCCTAATATTAAATTATAATTCATAAAAGGTATATCCAAATAATTAAAATGACTTTTGGAAGAAGTAGTATGGTTAATTTAAAAAAGTTCATATATATGTTCCATGCAGACCAAATGTTGTTAACCAGGTAGAGAAAACAAAGTTCAGCTGAGATTGCTGTTTATTTCACCCAAAAGGGTACACAATGGTGACTTCTGTGCAGTTTTTTTCATAAGGTGACTTGAAGTGCTCGCCCCCCTCTGCTACCCCACTCACCAGAAATAATCACCCCTACAGGGGTACCGAGCGACAAAGTGGGTGCCTCAGGGCGAAAAGGATGTTCACTTCAAAAGTGCTCCCGTTCCTCTGCTCTGTGCGATCCTTATAGCTGTTCCGGGATAAATGTGTGCTCTGACATGACCATGCTACTCCAGCAGTATACCACCTTAAGCTGTTAAACACTCCAGGAATCCAGAGAAAAGAGAAACACAAGGGGCTGCCTTCGTGAAGTATGTCAAAGTATTTATTCCATAGAAACAAATCCAATCCAAAATATATAAGCCAAAGTGTGCATAATAATAAACAGCGCTGTAAGCAAGGAAGGGACCGGCAGCGATCTGCGAGCGTGCGTCCCAGCTTCTACTTCCGGGTATGACGTGTGAGCGTGACTCCGCCTTACGCGTTTCGTCATAGGACGTTTTCAAAGACGAAAGTCCCGGAACATATATATGAACTTTTTTAAATTAACCATACTACTTCTTCCAAAAGTCATTTTAATTATTTGGATATACCTTTTATGAATTATAATTTAATATTAGGGGTGGTTGTGGTATTATTTACTTATCACATAGAAGGACAATCTACTTTCTGCACAAAAGGATAATTCACATCTCACGGTTCTTAAACATTATATTGTCCCAATATTTTTTGAATATTGGGGTCAAACACAAACTTATGTAATATTTCCTGCACAAAAACATGGAAGGGGACACATAGACACCACACTGATAATATTTAGCACACTTATTCGTATAAAACCTATTTTTACATATTAATGTCCCAATACTTTTGAATATTCTCTGACGCCATCTTGTTCCAATACTTTTGCACTTTGGGGTAAAAAAAATTTTATTGTTTGAAAAAATTTTTATTGTTTGATTTGATTCCTTTTCCACACTGTTTTGTGGTTTGCACTATCTTACTTTAATTTTCTAAACTTAGGGATTATATATATTTTTTACATAGGTATTATATATTTCACTCTGGATGACACTTATATCCCGCTGGGGGAACACATTATATTTAGCAACATTTAGCATTGGTGTTTTTGCTTATCTCCAAATACATGCTTCATTTTTTGGCCTAAACCGTAGTACGTTTTGATATTGGTGGAGTTTCTAAGTATCGCAGTCATCTGAATTCAGAGTGTACCTTGTGATATTTTTCTGGTATCCATTAATAAAATAGAGGGCAGCGCCGTTTATGATCTCATTTTACTTACTTATTATGCAGTTAGACCCCTAGGGGTACTAATTAGAGATAGGCAGCAGCCCTTACCCTGTCCTAAGCGCGGATTTATTCTTTTATATATGTTCGCCTCTAAGGCTTCAATTAACGTATTATGTGGGGTGCTTATTAATAGGAGCCTACCATTTGGGGTGCCACCTTCCGGGATCCCGCACCCCAATAACTGCTGCAATTGAGTTGAGAGAAAGTAACAGTCAGGGTGTGGGAGGGCAAAGCCCCCATCCTGAGTGGGGAGCTGGAGTACTCGAAGCCGTATCCTGGCTTGTCTCCCTTTCCATATCAGTTCCCTGAAGAGACCCTCAATTCTTTTGAACCAGCTCTTGCAAATCCACATTGGAGAGTTGTGCAGGACGTATAGCAGTTGTGGCATCCAAATCATTTTTATTAAGCTACATCTTCCTGCAACTGATAAGGGGAGGCGTCTCCATATACCTATCTTTTGTTTGAATTTGGTTAAAAGTGGAACAAGGTTTTTGCTAATATATTGATTAGGGTCCTTCGTCAAAACAATTCCCAAGTACTTCAATACTTCCACAGTTACCAACTGGGGCATTTCACGTACTGTTGACACACTTATGGGGTCTATCGGTAAAAACTCGGACTTGTCCCAGTTTATCTCCAGGCCAAAACTACCAAATTCCTCCACTATTCTCATCGCCCCCGACAGTGAATTTCTCGAATCCCCCAATAAAAGCAAGATGTCATTCGCATACAACGCCAGGGGTTCCATCGCCAGTGCAAAGAGCAATGGAGAAGAGGGCACCCCTGTCTCATCCCCCTCTCAAGCTCAAACCAGTCCGAGAACTCATTATTAATTTTTAATCTTGCCTTAGGACAGCCGTAGAGCATTTTAATCCATCCATAAGAGGGGTCAAATCCAAATTTCTCCAGCACCCCCCACATATAACCCCACTCCACGCTATCAAAGGCCTTAGATACGTCTAGGGTCAATAAGGCTCTTGAGCCCACATTCTCTGTAGGAGACTGTAAATTCAAGAAAGCCCTTCTGATATTCAAACTTGTGGATCTGTTAGCTATAAAACTCGCCTGATCCTCATTCTTTTTACATACACGATACAGTAAATCCTCATTGCTGCTGAAATAAGGAAAACAGAGCCTGTCCCCTGGTTCGACAGGTACATCATTAATCACTATTACATTTTCCCAGGCCCTGGCAAGGGTTGGGTCTTTTCTCTGCTCTGTACCAAAATTCTCCTTGTGCACAATAAGATTAGCAAACTCCAACGTAGGCTCAGATTCAGCAGATGGCTGTCCAGCTCCACTGGTTGTGGGGACCTCCTCAGGCTCCTCCAGCTCTCCTGCCATAACTGAGAAAGGAAAACCCAGGGAGCCCTGAGAAGAGTCCCCTGAACCCACATTGTCAGTAGTGGCCAGGAGTTCTGGCTCTGTCACTGAGTCAGCTACTGCGACCGGGTCAGGATGATCCCACAGTTCCCAAAACTTAGGGAAGTCCCTACCAATGATGACCTCGTGGTTCACAAGTCCGACCGGATGGGTCACCATACCTAAGCCAGTTTTAAACTGAACAGTGGCTATAGGATACTCGCGGGTATCCCCATGTACACAGATCACAGCAACTTTTTTAGCATGAAAATTCACAGTTTCAACCATCTCAGATGTAACCAAAGTCACTAGACTTCCAGAGTCCAGCAAGGCCGTAATAGGCTTATTATTAACAGTCATTTGGCACATGTGTTTTCCCATATTTGGCGCTGCAGTGCATGAAACAGCAGCAAACATAGACTGCCTTCTATGGGTTGGGTTTTAAGCCAACCTTCCCTCTCATTGGTCCGTTCAAACGTTAGGAGAAAGGCCTCTGGATCATCATCTGCAGTCATCTTAGAAAGAAAGCGACCCACATGGATGGCTGAGGGCTTGTCTCCAACAACATCAACTTTAGCAGGTGACCACTGTGCTAGCGTCTTCACAACCTCAGTCAAGGTTTTCCTATCCGCTTTTGCATCAGTGGCTAGCTGTTCAAACAGCCTCTGCTATTGCTCCTGTACAGCACCAATCTGTTGACGTAGTGCCTTGGTTTACTCCTGTGCGATAGCGTTGGCTTGCTGTTGTGTAGCGTTTGCTTGCTGCTGTGTAGTGTTGGATAACACCAATTGTTTTAGGATTTCCTCCATGTTTAGTCACTCTAGGTACTGGCCTTTTAAATAGTAACTTACTACAGCTGCCCGCATTCTCCACCATATCTAACCTGGGGGACAGGTAGCAGGTACAAAGCTCCCTGGGATGAGCAGTCTTTCAGGCACAGATACCAAATCCAGTGAGGTAGTGAGAAACAGTGCAGTGTTTATTTGTGATATGTACAAGTCTATATACAGGTGCTGTACAGTGTTCCAAAACAAATAGGAACAAAAATAGCCAACCAATAACTTAGCCGTGTCTCCAACTAATTATACAATATTTACAGAGTTTAACAACCAGGCTGAGCAAGCCTACAGCTTGTCAGCTTCCACATTCACAGCTTAATAGCTTTTACCAACCTTTTGCTCTCCTAGACAGAAGTTGTCTGAGGTTCCCAGGCCAAGAGCAAAGGCTGTCTGCTCGGGTGAGCTTAAATTAGAATGAGGGAGAGGACCAAGACCCGAACTGGACCATGGATCAGAGATCCCTGAACGTATATGAGAGGAGCCTGCACTCACCAAGCCTTTGTTGAAGGAACATCATAGGTATTCAGCTTCTCCTGGAAATACCTATGATGTTCCTTCAACAAAGGCTTGGTGAGTGCATCAGCAGTCATCTTCTCTGATGGGCAGTATTGAATGTTAATAACACCTTGCTCTTGGTTGTCCCTCAGTAGGTGATACTTGACGTTCACGTGTTTGGTTCTAGGATTGACCCTTTCTGATTGCGTAAGCTTTATACATCCCTGGTTGTCTTCAAAAATGGGAATTGGTTTTGACATGTCTATCCCAATGTCCACAAAGAAGCTGACAAATCCTTATAGCTTCTTGACATGTGTGTGCTGCTGCGCTGTATTCTGCTTCAGTTGAAGATAGAGCGACAGTTGCTTGCTTTCGACTAGACCAACTTATGGTTCCTTCCCCATACTGGAAGATTAATCCACTTGTGGATTTGCGATCTGTGCAGTCCCCGGGCCAATCAGCATCCACATATTCGACCAGTTTTGGATTGGATGTTGCTGGTAACCGTAAATTCATCTGAATTGTTCCTTTGAGGTATTGCATCACTCTTTTACTGTGTTCAAGTTATGCTGATAGGAAGCTAAGACTTTCCTGCATAGTATGCCCACTGCTGTGGCTATGTCTGGTCTTGTCACAGTGGCAACATATAGCAGCTTACCAATTGCCCTGCCATACATGTCATTGTTGGGTAGCAAGTTGTCTGCTTCATTGCTCTTTTGATAGCCTGGTTCCATAGAAGTTTTCACTTCCTTTGCATCTTGCATATGGAATTGTTCCAAGATTTTGGAGATTTTCTGAGATTGATTGAGAAGATGACTTCCATCTTCTTCTCTGTCTATTTGGATTCCCAGATAGTAGCTAATGTTTCCTAGCTCTTTGATTTCAAAATGTTCTTTCAGCTTGTGAACTATCTGATTATAATCCCTTTCTTGTTCAAAACAAGTTATGATGTCAACATAGTGTAGCAGGGTGGTACCCTGCCTGGGTTCAGGTCAGCCAGTTCACTAATGAGTCAGCTGTGTTCTGGGCTTTAAGTAATGACCAGACCAAGGCTCTAGGTTCGCAGTTGGAGATGACTCCACAATGCAGACAGGAAGTCTGGGCATGGGAGTCAGGAGGGCTTCACCTAGGAGAGAGAGGTGGGAGCCAGTGTAGCAGGAGGCTACTTGCTATATGCACGGAATTGCTGAGCGTCCATTCTGTGGGTGGTAGAGCAAGGCCCTAAAGTGTAAGGTCTGAGCAGGAGAGCTGCATTTATAAGCCAGGAGGGCTGAATATCATTTACTTCGGTAGCAGGACTGAAATGCTGAATACCCCTGCAAGGGAATCTATTGTGTTTGTTTTGAACTTTCTTTTAAATAAAAGTGGGCAAAACCAGCCCTGAAACAGAGAAAAACGAGAGTGATGGTGTCCTTAAAGCTCTACACTTGAACCCCTGACAGTTGGTGGAGGAATGCTTTGGGCACAATCCAAGATCCCTGCAATCAAGTAATTCATCTGTGATATGAACTGTGTGTGTTAGTATATGATACTGCACAATCTGTGAGTACAGATGAGAGCCTGCAAGAGAAAAGCAACATGCTCGTTCTGGGATGCTGTCATATGACGGCATCTCAGAGCGTATGCACTCACGCACCCGCAGGGGCGCACAACGCGGTGATCACAGCCACGCCGTGTTGCTAAGACATGGCGCAACCCCGATTTCTGTAAAGAGCCGTGTTGACGGCTCTTTAACCATGTGATCAGCTGTGTCCAATCACAGCCGGTCACATGTAAACACGGAGATGCCGTAATCTGCGCTCCTCAACTCACACTGACAGAGTGTGTAGCAAGGAGAGCCAATCAGCGGCATCTCCACGCAGGGGGGACATCTACACATGTAATCAGGGCACTGATCATCAGTGCCCTGATTACAATATAGCACCAACAGTGTCACCAACAGTGTCACCAATCAGTGCCCACCAGTGGCAGCAATCAGTGCCCACCACTGCCCACAAGTGCCACCAATCAGTGCCCATTAGCGATGCCAGTCAGTGCTGGCTATCAGTACTGCCCATAAATGCCCATCACTGCTGTCGATCAATGCCCATCAGTCTTGCCCATCAGTGCCACCCATCAATGCCCAGTGCCCATCAGTACCACCTATGTGTGCCTACCAGTGCCGCCTATTAGTGCCCATCAGTGCCACCTAACAGTGCCCATCAGTGCCGTCTATCAGTGCTTATCAGTGCCACATATCAGTGCCACCTATCAACACCCATAACTGCGGCATATTAGTGCCTCCTCATCAGTGCCACCTAATCAGTGCCCATAAGTGCCGCCTCATCAGTGCCCATAAGTTGCAACTCATCAATGCCTACCAGTTCAGCCTATCAGTGCCCATCAGTGCAGCCTCATCAGCGCACATCAGTGAAGAGTAAAAAATTACTTGGTTACAAAATTTTTTTTGTAAAAAATAAAAAAACCAGCAGTGATCAAATACCATCAAAATAAATCTCTATTTGTGTGAAGAAAATTATAAAAAATTAGTTTGGGTAGAGTGTAGCATGACTGCGCAATTGTCATTCAAAGTACGACAGCGCTGAAAGCTGAAAAATGGCCTGGGCAGGAAGGGGGTTAACCACTTTAGTGTAGGCAAGTGGTTAAAGAGACAGTGCTCTAAAATTTTTTTTTTGCTTTACTGGACTATAAAGCTGTGCAGTGGAGTGACTGCGAGTATGGAGAGCCCACTAAAGTTTGAATTTGCAGTGGATTGGTGCCAGCGGCACCTGGCAGCACTGAACCAAGTCAAAGAGGAGAGCAAGCCAACCCTTAGTGCAAGAAGAGAGCAGCTGGATGTTCATACCTGGAAGAGGGGTGTTGTTGCCCTGGCAAAGCTGGTGCAAGTAGGTCAGCTATCAAGGTGCAAAGTGCTAAGTTTAAAAGAGGATGCAGTGTGGGAGGCCATGTCAAGACTCTGAGGCCAAAACGCTGTTTGCATTGCAGTGAGTGGGGGCATGCTGTTTCCAAGTGTCCTTTGTCCCAGGCTCCAGTGTAAAGCTATAAGCAAAGGTCTGCATCTGTGTTTGGGAAGCCTTGCTCTGTGTGCCAGGAGTGAGCAACAAGCTGACCTGAAGTGCAAGAGGAGAGCGGTTTCCCATAGCAACGGCTATTATGTCAAGGCTGCAGGCCACATGAAAAAGGACTTGCCTCGTTGCAGTGCCCTGTTCAGTGGGGAGGCAACTGTTAAAATTGAATGTGATGAGAAGTTAAGTGCCAAAACTGAAATGTGTGAAAATGCTTATGGTGATAATGGGTTAATGCAGTTTGGCAATTAAAATGTAAAGGTTGATGTCTGGAATAATGTTCCATCTGCTCTCTGTGGTGAGGGTGGGGTACTGCAACATGGTGTGGTTGAAAATGTATTGCCACAGTGTCGTTTAAGTGATATGTGCAATGGGTCTGCTGCTGAGCCACTATGTCCTGTGTCTCCTGGGGCAGTTGGAGCGGTACTGCGTAGTACCTCTGATGGGAGCACAGAGAAAGTGGGCTGGGACAGATGGGCAACAAGCCTGTTGGCTTTAATAAAAGAGATCTCTGTTTGTAACGTTAGAGTGGACACAATTTCTGCTGTGCTAAATGGAGGGACTGCAGAGCAGTTTTTGGACAAGGGCTGGCTTGCTGCTGTTGCTCCTCACAAGATTGAAGGGCAAAGTGAGCACATAGCAGAGGTTGTGTCCACAATGCACCAAGGATATAATGATGTGGTAAATAATAAGGTAATGCTGAACATGTTAATGGAAATGCCAGAGGGCACAGGTGTATATAATGATGATCAGGTATCAGGACAGTTGCTGGAAGAGGATCATGTGCTAGTGGAGTCGGTGGTTAGTGACGTTGCGATTGGAAAAAAACACTCCGCTTTGTGCAATTCCCCTCCAGACACTGCCTTGCATCACACTGGGGAAATTATTCCCGAAATATGTGTGGATGTTTCTGAAATTGAGGAAAAATGCAAGGAACTGGTAAATGCTGATGTTACCTTGGGTGACAACGCAAATATTGGAAGACCAGATGGTCAAGTTGAAATGGTTGCTGATAACCCTAATGAATTTGATGAGATGTGTAATGATATGGCAGGCACAACAGAGGTTGACAGTGCAGTAGATGGAGGCCCTACAGGTTCAGGAGGCAAATAACCCAAAGCTTAATAAGGTGTCAGTAAAAGGGTGTAACTCCCAAATAAAAGAACCCACATCTATTGCTAAAGTATTTAAAAGGGTGACCCCAAGCAAAATGGGCAGATGGCGCTATTGGAAGCGCACCTGTAAAAAGTCATGGGGTGTCTTTGTAGTACCCAAGTAAGTGTAGCAGGAGGACACAGGGAAAGTCACCTGATAAGACTAGATTTGGCCCTTGTGGGTCAGAGCTGTCACAGAGGTGCCAAGTGGAAGAGAATGGGTTGGTGTGTTACGCCCCTCCGGTGCATGTTTCCCGTATTTAGAACAGTCTGACAGCAAATTGACATTTCAAAGGAAAAAAGCCATTTAAAACTATTCGCGGCTATTGCATTGCCAGTCCGACAATACACATAGAAGTTCATTGATAAAAACGGCATGGGAATTCCCCACAGGGGAACCCCGAAACAAAATTTAAAAAAAAATGACGTGGGGGGTCCCCCTAAATTCCATACCAGGCCCTTCAGGTCTGGTATGGATATTAAGGGGAACCCCGACCAAAATTTTTTTAAAAAATGACGTGGGGGTCCCCCTAAATTCCATACCAGACCCTTCAGGTCTAGTATGGATTTTAAGGGGAACCCCGCGCCAAAAAAAAAAAGATCCATACCAGACCCTTATCCGAGCACGCAACCTGGCAGGCCGCAGGAAAAGAGGGGGGGACGAGAGAGCGCCCCCCCTGAACCGTACAAGGCCACATGCCCTCAACATTGGGAGGGTGCTTTGGGGTAGCCCCCCAAAACACCTTGTCCCCATGTTGATGAGGACAAGGGCCTCATCCCCACAACCCTGGCCGGTGGTTGTGGGAGTCTGCGGGCGGGGGGCTTATCGGAATCTGGAAGCCCCCTTTAACAAGGGGACCCCCAGATCCCGGCCCCCCCCTGTGTGAAATGGTAAGGGGGTACAAAAGTACCCCTACCATTTCACTAAAAAACTGTCAAAAATGATAAAAATGACAAGAGACAGTTTTTGACAATTCCTTTATTTAAATGCTTCTTCTTTCTTCTATCTTCCTTCATCTTCTTCTTCTTCTGGTTCTTCTGGCTCTTCTGGTTCTTCCTCCAGCGTTCTCGTCCAGCATCTCCTCCGCGGCATCTTCTATCTTCTTCTCCTCGGGCCGCTCCACACCCATGGCATGGGGGGAGGCTCCCGCTCTTCTCTTCATCTTCTTCTCTTCTTCATCTTCTTCTCTTCTTCATCTTCTTCTTCATCTTCTTCTTTTCTTCTCTTCTCCTCTTCTTCATCTTCTTCTCAGGGGCTGACGGGACTTCCCTGTGACTTCCCTGTGATGTCACGGGGAATGCCACAGGGAAGTCCCGTCATGTCCCGTGCGTCAGAGGGGGCGGGGTCACTGGGTGGCCCCGCCCCCCATTATTTAAGAACCGTCAGAAGAGGAGACGCCGTCACACAGCGGGAGCCTCCCTCCATGCCAGCATGGATGCGGAGCGGCCCGGAGAAGAAAATGAAGAAGAGGAGAAGAGAAGAAAAGAAGAAGATGAAGAAGAAGATGAAGAAGAAGATGAAGAAGAAGATGAAGAAGAAGATGAAGATGAAGAGAAGAGTGGGAGCCTCCCCCCATGCCATGGGTGTGGAGCGGCCCAAGGAGAAGAAGATAGAAGACGCGCGCGGAGGAGATGCTGGACGAGAACGCCGGAGGAAGAACCAGAAGAACCAGAAGAAGATGAAGATGAAGGAAGATAGAAGAAAGAAGAAGCATTTAAATAAAGGAATTGTCAAAAACTGTCTCTTGTCATTTTTAACATTTTTGACAGTTTTTTAGTATAATGGTAGGGGTACTTTTGTACCCCCTTACCATTTCACACAGGGGGAGCCGGGATCTGGGGGTCCCCTTGTTAAAGGGGGCTTCCAGATTCCGATAAGCCCCCTGCCCGCAGACCCCCACAACCACCGGCCAGGGTTGTGGGGATGAGGCCCTTGTCCTCATCAACATGGAGACAAGGTGTTTTGGGGGGCTACCCCAAAGCACCCTCCCAATGTTGAGGGCATGTGGCCTGGTACGGTTTAGGAGGGGGGGCACTCTCTCATCCCCCCCTCTTTTCCTGCGGCCTGCCAGGTTGCATGCTCGGATAAGGGTCTGGTATGGATTTTTGGGGGGACCCCACGTCATTTTTTTTTTAAAATTTTGGTTCGGGGTTCCCCTGTGGGGAATTCCCATGCCGTTTTTATCAATGAACTTCTATGTGTATTGTCGGACCGGCAATGCAATAGCCGCGAGTAGTTTTAAATGGCTTTTTTCCTTTGAAATGTCATTTTGCTGTCAGACTGTTCTAAACACGGGAAACATGCGCCCTTTTACTGGCATACTATAGACACCCCCAGCTACGAAATTTAAAGGAATATTACACTTTAATTGTTTGACTTTAAGCATTATTAAAATCACTGCTCCTGAAAAAACTGCCATTTTTAAAAGTTTTTTTTGCATTGATCCATGTCCCCTGGGGCAGGACCCAGGTCCCCAAACACTTTTTATGACAATACCATGCATATACACCTTTAAAATTAGCACTTTTGATTTCTCCCATAGACTTTTAAAGGGTGTTCCGCGGCATTCGAATTTGCCGCGAACACCCCAAATTGTTCGCTGTTCGGCGAACTTGTGAACAGCCAAAGTTCGAGTCGAACATGAGTTCGACTCGAACTCAAAGCTCATCCCTAGTGAACATCCAGTTTTCATTTTGCGAGGAAGTGCTTATTATTGTGAATTGTGCATTCATCACCCTAAAACTTAAAGTGGTTGTATTCCAGCAAAAAAAAAACAACCTGTAAGGCAAAGGCATAATGAGCTAGTATGCACCGCATACTAGCTCATTATGAAATACTTACCTTAGAACGAAGTTTCGGCATCGCCTCCCGGTCACCTCTGAGGGAGCTGACATGTTCCCGCTGCGTTTCTTCCGGGTTTGCGGCTGGAGCCGTGATGACATCACTCCTGCACATGCGCACGGGAGTCCTCTTTCTGACAGGGAGCTCTGATTTTACGGCAGGATCAGCTGGACCTTCAGAGCGCATGCGCCGCTGACTTCGGCGGTTGCATGTAAGGTGAATAACTCCTAAACCGTACAGGTTTAGAAGATATTCCTTTTACCTACTGGTAAGCCTTATTATAGGCTTACCTGTAGGTAAAAATGTGAAAGTGGGGTATACAACCGCTTTAACTATGAGACCATTGTTTGCAAGACTTTTCACTGATAGAAGGCTCCCTTCTAGTTCTGGAACATACAGCACTTTCCTTACAAGGATATTGTGGTGTAATGCCATTCAGGAAGCTCTGGCCTTTACTTTCAGAGGTGATGTTTTTCCCATTTGCTAGGAAAACTTTGTCTTTTGCACTGTAATTAATGTTTGTGAAGAAGGTCTCATCGCTAGTCATGTGGCTTGTCGCTCCTAAATCTATGCACCAACTGCGTATCTTGCACTCTGTGTTACTTTAGAGGTGCCACTCCATGATGTGTCTTCAGTTTCCTTTGTCATTGCCTTGACTCTTTCTTTTGTGGATAGCTCTAGCTTTTTCTGCACCGCTTTCCAGATAGAACAATCCTTTTACAGCGAAACAGGCTCTGCTTTCTATGTTTTGCTTTGTGCCTTTGTACATCTTAAGAGCTTTGTCATCATGGTGTGCAATTTATTTCCTTCTGTCATATTCATCAATTAATTTCCCCTTGGCATATTCTAGTCTCAGTTCCTGCTCGGATCTGGTTTCTAAAGCGTTAGTAAGAGCAGTATATTTCTCTGGAAGGCTGCAGAGGAGCAGGGCAACAGTATGGTTATCTTTCATGTCCTCTCCAATGGCTCGTAGCTGCTCTATGATCTCTAGCATAACATTCATGTGGTTACACATTTACTGGCCTTGTTCTAGTCTCATCTTATACAACTTTCTTAGTAGAAACAGCTTGTTGTTTAGGCTTGAAAGCTCATGCAGTTTTTGTAATGAAGTCCACATACCTTTGGCCGTTTTCTCTGTTCTTATGTGGATAAACTGGTCATCTTTCACTAGCAAGCTTATAGTTGCTTTTGCCTGTCTATTCTTCCTGTCCCAGTCCTCCGTCTCTCCATTTGTGGGTCTGTCTGTATTTAGCACTTGCCACAAGTCATCCTTGCCGAGAAACATTTTTAGTTTAAACTTCCACAGCTGGTCATTGGCATTGTTCAGCTTAGCCATTGTAAACTTTACATCTGAACCACTTGCCATCTTTCAGTAGCTTGTACTGTTAGCTTGTATACAGTACTCACTGACTCACTGTAGAATTCTTTCCAGTGCCTGGGCTTGTAGTATCCTTTCCAATGCCTCTGGGTGCCCTGGGTGCTGCTGGGTGCCTGGGCCCATAACCTATTGGCAGGGTATTGAATCATGCTCTGGAAGCTTCTTGTATACAGCAGAATACTTTACTTTCATGGAGGAATATCAGAACATGACTTTACTAAATGGAACAGGAAGAGAATGACAAACAAATGCACAGACAGGAAAGAAAACACTTCCTCTTATTACATTACCATAGAATACAAATTATAACACTGCAGTGCCACATGCTGGATAATAAGGTATAATGCATATATATATAGTTCACAATATAAAAAGCTAATTGCTGTTGCTTTTCCAACAACTAAGAGACCCTACTACTCTTCCTAGTAAAAATTATTTTTGTAAGAATTGTCAAAAGTTTGTGAATTTCTGCATTCATAGATTTACTCTATCTTGATCTGAGTTAAACCTAAGTTTGGGCAAATTGATTTGCTCAATACTTTTCATCAAACAAAGATTAGTCATGATCTGATATGGTCTTAGGTTTAGGAAAATTGATTTGCTAATTTCTTCCATTAAACAAAGATTAGTCTTGATCTGATATGGTCCTCAGTTTAGGTAAATTGATTAGCTCATCACTTCCACTGAGCAAAATATTTGAATGCAGTACAGCCCAAAGCTGTGTGCTGTTACTTTCCCTTTGAGGAATTCAATTGCTTTTGGATGATGGTTCTTCATCCTGTGTTCATTTAAAGCATATTGAATATTGCTAAATGCAAAATTATAGTGTAGAATAAATTACTGATAAATTACCAGTAGATGTTTACTAAAGTTACCTGTCATATGATCAGGATAAATATGGATGTCCTCACATATCTACCACAAGCAGCGGACGACTGGACAAGGAGTGTAATACTAAAAAGATACGTTGGGTTGATTGCCCATAGTGGAAAGTAGGCAGATTTTCCCTGTACAGATAGTGATACAATCAACAGACGCATTGGGGTTGATTTACCAAAACTTGAGAGTGAAAAATCTGGTGCAGCTCTGAATAGAAACCAATCAGCTTCCAGGTTTTATTGTCAAAGCTTCACTAAACAAGCTGAAGTTAGAAGCTGATTAGCTACCATGCACAGTGCTCCAGTTTTAGTAAATCACCCCCATAGTCACTTCACATAAGCTCTTTACACATTGTCATGGTATTCACGATTAGGTCAGCACCAGTAGAATCAAAAAGAAAAGAATTCCTAGTAGTGGGGTGTTGCTTCAAACTCCAAAGGTTGTATACTCACAGGTTCCACTGATAGAAATCTGGCCCTGACTATGGTTGTAATCTCTTTATTTTGTGTGTACTTTTTTTTTAAGAAAATAAGTGTTCAGTAAAAGTATTTAGAAGTAAAGGCATTTTTAGTGACACCTATTTATATTTCTCAGGGGACTATAAAAAAAAGCAAATTCTGAAAAGTGAAAATGTAAATGGCAGTAAAAGGAAAAAATCACCTACAATTATGCAAAGAGAGTTTCTGTATACTCAGAATAGTAAACAATGCAGTAACATTATATGCACAATAAATGTTGATGTCAACAATTTAGCCTTAGCTTCTATATGTTATAACATACTACCCGCACTTTCTTGTCCAGCTTGCAGAAACTTTTAAGCCTATGTTCCAATTGCATTGGATGCAAGGGAAAATATACTGTATGGCACCTATGTCTAAACTGCAGTCCTGATAGGGAAGGGAAAGCCGTACAATGCAATAAGCAGCCAAAGGCTGAACTCAGCTTGTAGTTTTTGGCCACTGCACCCAAAATATCCCATCTGCTGACTGGCTATATGTGAACTGAATCATTTGGCTTTATGTGCTTCACTAGTGGAGCACTTAGTAGGGGCCTGAATTGCATGCCAACCCTTCACTTGTGCCCCTCAGCAAAGCATGAAAGAAATGCTGTAATATTCTGACTTTGCAATACTAAATATGATATAGTAATATCAGTGAATTTTGTAAAAACTTTTCTAGTATGTAAACGTCCAAAGTACATGGCTAGAATCTGGGATAATAGTCCAGCAGCCAGTTCAGTGGTATGAAAGCTTGTGTAGAAGAGAAGGGATTATAAAACAATAAAAAAAAATCAGTATTCTGCTATCTATGCTTTAACATAAAGCCTTAAAATTATTGTTTAAAGATGTATTCGTGTTTGATTGAAAACATCCTCAAGGAAAAAAACACAATTAGTGCTTGTTGCCTAATGCAAATTTTGCTTCTGTTAGTAATTTGCTAAGTGACCATTATAAAGTTCTGTACCGGAATCTTGTGTTGACAAAAACACTGGTAGAATTAAAAATCGAGAGGCTTCAAATTTGCACAATGAGTCTTCTTGCTTTATATACTTCGCCAAAGTCCTACAGCTTTGAGAAGAGGAAGTTTCTCTTTTAAAAGGTGAATGGATTTCCTAAAAGAGGAACGGATGTGGAGTTCACAGCCAAATGTGATTGTGTCAGCCAATATGAAAGCCACCATGACACCTTGGGTAAGCTCTTTAGAAACTAGCATGAATTAAATGATAACATCCTTTCTTTTGAGTACACCTTGCTTGCTTTCGGAGTTTTGTGTATGTTTTATCAATGTGTTCTCATTCAATGTGTTCTTGAATAAAAAGCATTCATTTGTGATTCACTGCTAATATAACAGTTCTATGACTATAATTAGGAAATCTGTAATGACTGAGTGTTAACCATATGTGTTTCATTAATATCAACTGTTCTAAAAAGTTATTAAGACATGTTTAAACAAAACTGTACCTGTTATTCTTTGGCCGTGTAACTTGAAACTGTGCTACAATAATTGGTTAGATTGATTGTGCATTTTATCATTCTTAACATTAAATTTGATTTAAAATGCTTAAAGTTCCAACAGCAATTTAAAGCCACCTTTTTAGGATACAAATATACTGAAGTAAGGTGTTTTGCAGTAAAAGGGCTGTTATACTCATCCATCCGGTGGCCTGTGTCTTCTACTTCTTCTCAATTTTGTGCTGCGGTTTCTGTTGATCATTTTAGCATTCAAGAGTTGGGGGGGGGGGGGGGGGGGTCAGATCTCAATACTGTGTCTTGTAGTAATGTAAGGGTTTTAGGATGGAGCCACAGGCATCCAACAGTCCCTGCCATCTGCTAAAGACACTGATGGAACATGCAGTGCTAGAGGGGTGGTAAAAAACATGGGCTGCCAGAGAGATGAGTATGTACTTCTCTTTTACTCTAATGCAGCACACCTTCCTTAAGAATTTTCATAGGCCCCTGTAAACAGGTGCTTACAGGTTGGTTAGTTAGTTCTCCAGGCTGCCCAGAAGGGAAGGGGTTAAGTCAATTTCTGCATTTTCCTGGGCATTTATGAGCTCTGCTCTCTACTCTTTGGTAATATATAAATAGAGAGATGGCTCTGCTTGGTGTGTCTGTGGCCTACATGGGATGGAACCAAGAAGCCTAGACTGGCAACATCTGGAATGCACTTTATAAAGTCTGCCTGAGACAGGATTCCACCTCAAGTGGACTCTCACCTTTGGGGAAGTTTAGCACCATGCAGCCTGTTTTTAGCTAGTTAGCAGTGAACTGTTATTACACTGTTGGACTGTATTACAGAGTTGTCCAATAACGTAGTATGAAGTTATTCAAAGGGGTGCATGAAGGTACACAGCGTATCTAAAAGAGCATGGCCTGTAAAGCATATATGGGATGAAGAGTAAGGAATAGAAGGCCACTTTTAAGGGTTAACTCAGCAGTAGAGTTGAAGGAAAGTGTGTAGTTGCTATGGGTAACCATTAACTGCTGGGAATGTAAAAGCAGCCAGAAAGCGAAGAGTGGTACCAGGCATGGGTGACGGGTCCTCTAGTTAGCGAGTGGGTTGGAGCTCTGACTTCCCCCCTAGTGGCCGGTGCCCCACAGCATTTAGGACTGAACCCACGGTACAGAGACCCCGTGGAACTAGCCACATGGTACGGGAGAGTTGAAGGAGTTAATTTGTGCACGCATGAGGTCCACGCTTAATGCACGGCTGAACCCAATTCTGTCACTTGGAGTGAGGTGGCAGAGAAATGCTAAACTGGTGGAGAGGACACAAGCTCAGGGGTGTCCCCCTCTAAATGTTACATTCTGGCAGACAAGGTGTGCAGCAATTAGGGATGGAGTGTTTCACAGTAGGACTGCATGTTGTTACACAGCTGAGCAAAGTATAGGGCTTACTTCTAATTCCCGCCACTTAATGTTGATTTTCACATTACCGCGGCCCAGTCTGGTCCTGAGCATAGATGAGTACATACAGGAGAAGAAGTACCCCCAGGTGCAGGGCGAGTAGGCCCCGTCAACAGCCTGACAGAACCACTTTAAAGCTGACCAATACACATGGTCAGATTTTGCTTTAACTTTGATCTACTTTAACCCATTTCTCCAGTGATCTCCCCCTGTTTCCAGGTCCTGTGCTAAGCGGCTGGCCTGCTGCACTGGTACAGACGCCATCCAGAGAATTCTTTGCATGTTCTCAATGAATGCAAAACGTTCTTTTATTGAACAAGTAGGAAAGCATGACATCATCACCCCGCCATTCCACATAATGCAATCAGAGCACACTTTGTATTAATTTAGAAAATGCACAAAATTCTCCAAATGGCACCTGTGCTGAGCGTCCCAACTCCTATGTTCATAATGCAGCAGGGCGGCCGCTCACCACAGGACCTAAAAGCAAGTGGAGATTACTGGAGTAACAGCATCTACTTCAGTGATTCCAGCTTCCAGGGACATCAGCCAGGTATGGTATATACATACTGTAGGTTCATTGGTCCAAACTGGACCAATGTACCTACATTAAGGACGGAAAGTATTCAGGCCCCCTTAAATTTTTCACTCTTTGTTATATTGCAGCCATTTGCTAAAATCATTTAAGTTAATTTTTTTCCTCATTAATGTTCACACAGCACCCCATATTGACAGAAAAACACAGAATTGTTGACATTTTTGCAGATTTATTAAAAAAGAAAAACTGAAATATCACATGGTCCTAAGTATTCAGACCCTTTGCTCAGTATTTAGTAGAAGCAACAAGTTTTTCACACCTGTATTTGGGGATCCTCTGCCATTCCTCCTTGCATATCCTCTCCAGTTCTGTCAGGTTCAATGGTAAACGTTGGTGGACAGCCATTTTTAGGTCTCTCCAGAGATGCTCAATTGAGTTTAAGTCAGGGCTCTGGCTGGGCCATTCAAGAACAGTCACGGAGTTGTTGTGAAGCCACTCCTTCATTATTTTAGCTGTGTGCTTAGGGTCATTGTCTTGTTGGAAGGTAAATCTTCGGCTCAGTCTGAGGTCCTGAGCACTCTGGAGAAGGTTTTTTTCGTCCAGGTTATCCCTGTACTTGGCTGCAATTATCTTTCCCTCTATTGCAACCAGTCGTCCTGTCCCTGCAGCTGAAAAACACCCCCACAGCATGATGCTGCCAGCACCATGCTTTACTATTGGGACTGTATTGGACAGGTGATGAGCAGTGCCTGGTTTTCTCCACACATACCGCTTAGAATTAAGGCCAAAAAGTTCTATCTTGGTCTCATCAGACCAGAGAATCTTATTTCTCACTATCTTGGAGTCCTTCAGGTGTTTTTTTATTAAATTCCATGCAGGCTTTCATGTGGCTTGCACTGAGGAGAGGCTTCCGTCGGGCCACTCTGCCATAAAGGCCTGACTGGTGGAGAGCTGCATTGATGGTTGACTTTCTACAACTTTCTCCCATCTCCCGACTGCATCTCTGGAGCTTAGCCACAGTGATCTTTGGGTTCTTCTTTACCTCTCTCACCAAGGCTCTTCTCCCCCGATAGCTCACTTTGGCTGGACAGGCAGCTCTAGGAAGGGTTCTGGTCATCCCAAACGTCTTCCATTTAAGGATTATGGAGGCCTCTGTGCTCTTAGGAACCTTAAGTGCAGCAGAATTTTTTTTGTAACCTTGGCCAGATCTATGCCTTGCCACAATTCTGTCTCTGAGCTCTTCAGGCAGTTCCTTTGACCTCGTGATTCTCATTTGCTCTGACATGCACTGTGAGCTGTAAGGTCTTATATAGACAGGTGTGTGGCTTTCCTAATCAAGTCCAATCAGTATAATCAAACACAGCTGGACTCAAATGAAGGTGTAGAACCATCTCAAGGATGATCAGAAGAAATGGACAGCACCTGAGTTAAATATATGAGTATCACAGCAAAGGGTCTGAATACTTAGGACCATGTGATATTTCAGTTGTTCTTTTTTAATAATCTGCAAAAATGTCAACAATTCTGTGTTTTTCTGTCAATATGGGGTGCTGTGTGTACATTAATGAGAAAACACATTAACTTAAATGATTTCAGCAAATGGCTGCAATATAACAAAGAGTGAAACATTTAAGGGGGTCTGAATACTTTCAATCCCCACTGTATGTATAAATATCCATACCTAGAATACGTCTTTAGGAAACAAAGATCTACCTGCAGCATGCAGTAACACAGGGTATCATAAATTGTCATGTTCTACAATTTATTAATAAAAGAGCATTCCAAGTGGTACCTATGATGAAAAGGTTTATTTTACTTCAGGCAAAGGTGAATGGGTCTTGGATCTGATGCAACAATTTTACCATTTATGAGCTTGAATGATAGCACAAGACTACATTACTGATGTTGTTTTTAAGCTTGAAAAGCTATTTTTACATCTTTATAAAAGGTTACTAATTATTAAATCATAATTCTGAGAAGCTCTGGAAAACACTGCTTACTAAAGGCCACAGAAGGCAAAATCCAAGAAACGCTTCTTATTCATACTTTATCTTTTAGTATGTTACATTTAAGAGAAAGAAACAATATGTTCCAAAATTTCACTGACCCAAAAATCAAAAGCTTTCTAATAAGCAGCAAATTATTCACAATGTGTCAAAATGAATTGCACAGAATAATTAGACAAAAGAAAATAAAAATCTTTTGTGAATAAACCAAAATGACTGTTTACTCCTTTGATTAAAAGGCTGTCTTTCTAATGTAAAGACCATGCTAGCTGATTGAATTTGTAATTGAATTCACTTGAATGAAATCTGTGGGATATTTTTTTTTTAGAACTTTTCACTGTACAGATGGCTTGAAGCAGCTGCTATCATCAATTTATTCAACACAGAAAACCAGAAGCCACAACATCTCGACAGACACAACATAATTAGAATACATAATAGGTAATTTTTTTCAGGAATTCATGTGCCCTTTCTAAGAAAAGTGTTATGGTAACTTCATGATCATACCCCTATACGTAATTGGAGGAATTGGGGAGAATGTGACAAGGACTACTCCAAACAAGCCCTACCTCCCCATAAAGAAGAATGTGGACTATTGCGGTACCCCATAAAGAAATACAATATAGATAAAATTCCAGTTTATTAAATTACAAATAATAAATTATGTAGAAAGATACAGATTGACAACAAAACAATTTGAGGATTGTTGCAAAACAACATATATTCTAAAATAACAATGCAAAGAGCCCGCATGGGTAAATGAAGGCAAGTTGATATACTTAAGGACATAAGCCTCACCAGTTTCGCGGCAGTGCCGCTTCCTCAGGAGGCATCCAAATATAGTATCTAGAAAGGTAAGACAGTCAAAATTACATACATATATTAATAAGGGGTGATACAAGGTCATATACCATAATATTGGAGTTATTAACAAGTTGTGTAGATACACTCACCAACCACTGCCCATTCGGGCATAGATGGCACTTGTGAGACGCCCAATTCAGCGTTCCCCCTGGGGCGAGCACGGGGGGCTGACAAGACAGGCTAATGTAAAAAAGAATATACCATGAGTGTTGATGTAGGGTATAAACTATAGTAAGACGTGTACCACCAGCGTAAGGGGTATGGAAAGAAAGAAAGAAAGGATGTATGGGAAGAATAAAGAAAGAAGCAAAAAGGGGGGGGGGGATTGAGGGGGAGAGAGGGATGGGAAAAAAGAGGGGAAGGGGGAGGGGGGAGAAGGGAAAGGAAGGGAAGGAGGAGAGGGGGGGGAAACCAGGGGAAGGGGAGGGAAAGGGGGGGAAATGGGGGGAAAGGGATGGGGGGAAAGGGGAGGGGGAAAGGGAGGGAAGGAGGGGGAGTAGAAGGTGACAGATGGGGAACACTAGGATGGAAAGAAGTTCCCATCCACAGCTGTGGGGCACCCAAGGAGTGATGTAAATACTGATACTAAGTTAAAACCCACCAGCTCTATAGACAAGAGAGGTATTGGTTGTTAATGGCACCCAGGAGTAAATACTGATTACCAGCGACAACTTCAGAATTGCTGAAATACAAAGAGGGGCAAGAGAGAGCCCATGAGGTAAGTATAATAATGCCTGTAAAAGTCTCCTTTATCTATCTGGGGTCTGCTGCAACGGCGGAGCCTGCCAGAGAAGAGCTTGGCCATAAACAATGCATCATCCACCCAGAGGAGTGGGGAGACGAGGCAAATGTGGCTATATGTCAAAACTTACTTTAAGTCTGCTGGTCAGTCAGATGCCTGGGTGTCTGCCGTCTGCATATGAGCAGCCATAGTGGCTGCCTTATGAACCCCCAACCCGGATGACGTACAGCACTGTATGCGTCAAGCGCCGGCATCACCGGGTCCGACTCTCCTCTATTGCGCACACGTGGACATTTACTGCGCGTGTGCATAGCCCTATCATTGGTGATGCTAACGCGTCACCGTCAGGTAAGCAGGGGGAGAGGCCGCCCAATCAGGGAAGCCAGGCCACCGCTGGGGAGTCACATGCCCGCCACTAGGGGGAGAATGAACTCCTCACGCCGTAATAAATGGTTGGCGTCTGAAGCACATATAGCAAATCAACAGACAAGAGTAAAAGTCAGGGGGGCAGCGCGTCTAGCTGGGGAAAAGGAGTATCAAATCACCCAGCAAATGAATACACAATATGTACAATCATTACAGTTCTCCAATTACAGTTCTTCAAGGATGATGGTACCTGAAATTTGAATAACCCCCATCCCAAACATTGTGGCAACAATTTGATACCCCTATATGTGGAACACCCGTATACTAAATGATCTAGGAATAGCTGGCGGCGGGCGATGGGTGTGCTGCTCCGTATAATCCATTTTCAGTAATAGGACCCTTCTAAGATGGTAAACAGCATATTTATCTGATAGCTTGTCAGATATTTAAATAACAAAATAGGCATGGACATTTATTCAGACCAATGTCAGATTAAGCTTGTCTTATGCCACTTATAGAAGGCAAACCTGAGACAAGATTCGATTTTATGGTAGGAATGATCAGCACAATGACAACAATTTATTGTGTCCAGACTAGACCTATTTTCAGAACTCCATTTTCTGTATTCGATAGTTGCCCTATGAAAGTTTGAAGACCCTACTTTGGTATGTCTAGCTTATAACTTGCATATTGTAAAAGCATAACATTTCTCTTGACAACCTGTTGCTTAAATAATGGCATTTGTGATGTTCACAACCTTCTTTAGGGCTGGAACAGTCAATGTTATTAGTGTCAAAGTGGACTGCACTAGAGGACCTATGCAAAGGTTTGATACAGTCTAGCATCTCCTAATGGCACTAAGAATGGCCAGCTGAGAATTTGGAGTTGATTTACTAAAGGCTACTATCAGCAGAAAGACTGTTCACTTTGCAAGAGAATTTTCCCTAGAGCTTAGATGTCTTTCAAAGCTCAACTTCCCTTGCAAAGTGAACAGTCTATTTGCCATTAGATTAGTAAATAAACCCCAGTACCATTAGGAGACACCAACAAATCTGTATGTAGCATACAGACACAAATGGCCTGACAGTTTGATCCTAGGTTCCATTCCCTGATAGGCACATGGCAGCCAGGCACACAGAATTTCCCAATCACTCGAGTCAGAGAACAGGCTGTGCATGTCTTTTTTTTGTTTTTTTATTTTTTGCGTATGAACTTGGATAAAGTGAGGGTAAACCTAGAGATACTCCAGTAACTGTAAACTTGAAAATGAGGACACTAACTCTGCACGAAGACTTCAAGATGAAGACACTTCCTTTGAAGTGTATAACTGAACAGTACCAAACAGAGACTCCTCAACAGGAATACAAGCCTGAGTGTACAAATAGTGACTGCTGATCTCACAGAAATGCCAAAGAAAGTCTTTAGGTCCAGAAGGCTGGTACTCACTATTTCCTGATCTCTGTGCAGCTACATACAAGTGAATTGGTGGCCAAAGTATATGTGTGAAAAAAGAATATATGTGTAAAAACAATTGAACACAGGTGAGTGATTAACGTGACAAAGTCCCCTTGGGGGATGGGTGATGAAAAACCAGTTCAAACAGTCCTATAATTTCAAATAGGTGCTTTTCATAGAAAAACATTCTTTTAGAAGGTGCTATGATCCTAGGATGAAATAAAAAGGGCGGCCTCTTACCAGATGGGTGGGACCCCTATTACAGGCTCAGATACAGTGAATCTTGCAGGCAGGAACAGCTGAAGAAATTCCCACAAACTCAGATATCCATCTGCCTCTGAACTTCCACTGGCATAGGCAATGTCCCGCAGACTGAAAACAGCTGACCTGTACTGAAACAGCTGATCGGAGGAGCAGCTGATCTGTTTGTTCAAACCACAATCTTTCTCCTGCACTGTGGAATCAGGGTAGCCGGCCGGCTTGGTTCCGCATGTATACAAGGGGATTAGAAGAACAAAAAAGCCTCCATGGTGCAGTAAATTAAAACTTCTTTTATTTAAAAACCACGGTCGGCATTAAAGCTTTTGACAGAGAATCAAAATAGAAGGGATGCTGGAGCAGTATTTTCTATTGAGGCTAGACTGCTACTGTGTGGTGACGTCAGGCTTCATAGCTCCACCCTACGCTGGCGTTTCTCCATAAGAGGCATCGGCTGGGAAAGGAGGTCAGTATGGAGAAACCCCAGCGTAGGGTGGAGCTATGAAGCCTGTGTTCAATTGTTTTAACACATATATTCTTTTTTCACACATATACTTTGGCCACCAATTCGCTTGCATGTAGCTGCACAGAGATCAGGAAACAGTGAGTACCAGCCTTCTGGACCTAAAGACTTTCTTTGGCATTTCTGTGAGATCAGCAGTCACTATTTGTACACTCAGGCTTGTATTCCTGTTGAGGAGTCTCTGTTTGGTACTGTTCAGTTATAAAAAAGAAGTTTTAATTTACTGCACCATGAAGGCTTTTTTGTTCTTCTAATCCCCTCGTATACATGCAGAACCAAGCCGGCCGGCTACCCTGATTCGCCGGGGACAACAGGACACCCAAGCTTTGCTTTCACTTCGCTCTGTGGAATAGGTTGTATGCTGCAACCAACATTTCATCTCCTGGATTACCCATCTATCCAGCCCCGAGCACTATCCATCTCTGGACAATCAATGTTCAGACCTTATCATCATTTATGTGGCCTGTTTGATGACAAAATCTGAATGTGCTTCGGTGTCCTGTACTTTTAAGCACCATACACAAATACTGTCCTCTTATCTGCCCCCTGCAGCTGCTTACTGTACCCCAGTCCTTGGTACCGCTCTAGAGGCTCTTTGTGCCTGCCCCCGGTGACTTGCAGAATACATAGTAGAGATACAGGTATAACCAACTGTCCCTGAGGAAACCACTTCTGGCGAAACATGTAGGACCTCCAACTACCTGTCTACGGGATTGGCCGCCACACTCTCAGGCTGAATCTTGTAAAACTTTGCTATAAATGGTTTTAAATGTCTTGTAGTTTGATGCACACCGTGTTTATGTAACAATATATAAATTTCCTTTCTTTTAAAATTTGTTAATAAAATTTCAAGTTTTTTATCTAATTATATTCTGGCTCTTTGGCACCACTATAATCCCTGCATCCCTATTCCACATATAGTGTTTCGAAATAATTTTTTTCCTTTCACTTCAGGTAAAATAATTGGGGTTAGCGCAGTTTACACGTGTTACACCAGCTACATGCAAGGTTAGTCAACTTCTGTACTCCAGTTGCCTGTGCCCTGGCCCCTTTGGAGGCTATCTCTAAATGGACGGGGAGGATAGAACAGAGGTCCCCCAGCCAAACATTAGCTGGGATCCAACAAAAGGTGCTTGCTGTTCCAGGCAGATTTCCCAAGGATGCCACACATCTCAGGCTGAGTCTTACTCCTCCAGGAACAATAGACCTCTACTCTGGGCTATTGCCTATTTATACCTGGCTCCAGCCCCTGCTGGTCACCTGCCATATTGACTAAGGTTTGGCTGGGGAGATATTAACATGCAGGCTAGGATCTAACTTCTCCCCCTTATGTCCCAGGGTCTACTGGGATACAGGGGAAAGTAATTGAGCCCATATCAGCAGAGCCCAGAGCAGACCTAACTAAACCACCAGCCTACAGGGAGGCCAAAAACTAAATTTCAACCATAAGTAGCTCAATGGGACGCTACATGTATTTCATAAATGTGACAGGTTTTTTTTCCATAGATTAACCATGAAAAGCTGTGTTTGCAAATTATATAGCGGCAGTTCTCAATCGGGGGTTATGCTGCCCCCCCCCGCAAGCCTAAGATCACATGTAACAAAGGGCCACAGCCCATGTTTAGGGGGCACAGAAAAGCAAAATGTATTGTACCGTAAACAATGTCTTGTTCCTTTGTGGTGAAGGCTTCTTGTTGTGTCCTGTAGTCTGGAAGGCAAAGTGGCTATAGAGTGCTTTATTAATAAGCGCAAGGATCCATAAAGCATGTGTAGCCTTTTTTAGAATACCATAACTGAAACAGGAACTGGAACTAGCTCATACAGAGTAAAGAAGGTAATTTATATATAACAACTATAAATAGTTCCCTCCTCATTGGCTGAGACAGCAGCGGGAGCCCATTGGCTACCATCAATCACAGCTACAATCAAGCTACAATCACAGCCATTGAGCCAATGAAGAGAGACCAGGGGGCAGGGCTGAGCCGTGGCTCTATGTGTCTTATGGGCGCATAGAGCAGCGGCTCAGGAGCGAGCACCCAGGGCAAGCAGCTTTCTCTGTGGGCACTGCTTGAGAGGGGAGAGCCAAGAGCGCCAACAGAGGACCCGAAAAGAAGAGGATCGGAACTGCTCTGTGCAATACCACTGCACAAGGCAGGTAAGTATAATATGTTTTTTTGTTTCGTTGTTTTTTTAACCACTTGCCGACCGGGCCATAGGCAAATGACAACTACAGTGCAGTCGGATAACTTTGGGAGGGCGTACTATGACGCTCTCCCAGAATCACGCTCCCGCGTGCCCCCTGAGGCGTGCACCCGGGAATGTCTGTGATTGTCGGGTCTCCTAGACCCGGCGTGTCATGGATCGGGGTAAAGGGCCATTGACAGCGGCCCTTTACCAAGTGATTACGCCATCCAATGACGGTGTGTTCACTTGTAAACAAACCGGAGCATGTCCGGTTTGGCTCATCCCTTCCCCTCATCGGTACAGTGTGTGAGGAGAGGGAGTGAGGCGGGTGCAGCATCGCTGTGGGCTGGATCTGAAGTTCCCACAGCGCTGATCTGTGCCCAGCCATGGATGATCCATCCATCCATGCTCCATCCATGGCTCATACATGTCCCATCCATCCATCCATGGCTCATACATGTTTCATCCATCCATCCATGCGCCATCCATGGCTCATCTATCCATCCATGGCTCATCCATGTCTCATCCATCCATGTCTCATCCATCCATCAATGCTCCATCCATGGCTCATACATGTATTATCCATCCATCCATGCTCCATTCATGGCTCATCAATACTCTATCAATGTCTCATCCATCCATCCATGCTCCATCCATGGCTCATCAATGCTCCATCCATGTCTTATCCATCCATCCATGGCTCATCCATGCTCCATCCATGCTCCATCCATGTTTCATCCATCCATTCATGGCTCATCCATGCTCCATCCATGGCTCATCCATGCTCCATCCATGCTCCAACCATGCCTCATCCATCCACATTCATGGCTCATCCATCCCCATCCATAGCTCATCCATCCCCATCCATGGCTCATCCATACCCATCCATGGCTCATCCATGCTCACCCATCCCCATCCATGGCTCATTCATGGCTTATTTGTGCCACATCAGTGATCATTCGTGCCACATCAGTGATGATCCATGCCACATCCATGCCACATTAGTGATCATCAGTGCCACATCCATGCCACATCAGTGATTATCCTTGCCACATCCATGCCACAACAGTACTCATCTGTGCGACATCAGTTCTCATCCATGTCACATCCGTGCCACATCAGTGCTCATCCATGCCACATCAGTTCTCATCCATGCCACATCAGTTCTCATCCATGCCACATCCGTGCCACATCAGTGCTCATCCATGACACATCAGTACTCACCCATGCCACATCAGTTCTCATCCATGCCACATCCGTGCCACGTCAATGCTCATCCATGCCACATCAGTTCTTATCTGTGCCACATCAGTTCTCCTCCGTGCCACAACCTTGCCCATCCATAGCTCATCCATCCCCATCCATGGCTCATCCATGCTCACCCATCCCCATCCATGGCTCATTCATGACTTATCTGTGCCACATCAGTGATCATTTGTACCACATCAGTGATCATCCATGCCACATTAGTGATCATCTGTGCCACATCCATGCCACATCAGTGATCATCCATGCCACATCCATGCCACATCAGTACTCATCTGTACCACATCAGTTCTCATCCATGCCACATCCGTGCCACATCAGTGCTCATCCATGCCACATTAGTTCTCATCCATGCCACATCAGTTCTCATCCATGTCACATCCGTGCCACATCAGTGCTCATCCATGCCACACCAGTACTCATCCGTGCCACATCAGTACTCATCCATGCCACATTCATGGCTCATCCATACCTATCCATGGCTCATCCATGCTCACCCATCCATGGCTCATTCATGGCTTATTTGTGCCACATCAGTGATCATTCGTGCCACATCAGTGATCATCCATGCTACATCCATGCCACATTAGTAATCATCTGTGCCACATCCATGCCACATCAGTGATCATCCGTGTCACATCCATGCCACATCAGTTCTCATCCATGCCACATCAATTCACATCCATGCCACTTCCGTGTCACATCAGTGCTCATCCATGTCACATCAGTTCTCATCCATGCCACATCCGTGCCACATCAATGCTCATCCATGCCACATCAGTTCTTATCCGCGCCACATCAGTTCTCCTCCCTGCCACAACCATGCCCATCCATAGCTCATCCATCCCCATCCATGGCTCATCCATGCTCACTCATCTCCATCCATGGCTCATTCATGGCTTATCTGTGCCACATCAGTGATCATTTGTACCACATCAGTGATCATCCATGCCATATCCATGCCACATTAGTGATCATCTGTGCCACATCCATGCCACATCAGTATTCATCTGTACCACATCAGTTCTCATCCATGACACATCCGTACCACATCAGTGCTCTTCCATGCCACATTAGTTCTCATCCATGCCACATCAGTTCTCATCCATGCCACATCAGTTCTCATCCATGCCACATCCGTGCCACATCAGTGCTCATCCATGCCTTTGTCACCAGTGCTATTCAACATCTACATCCGCCCACTCCTCAAAATCATCAAAAAATCAGACCTCTGCTTCCACTCATACGCTGACGATACCCAAATCTACTTTCCAATCACCGGACAAAAAGACCACCATCATCAACTAGAGTAATGTCTCACTTTGATAGATGACTGGATGACCGTCAGTTCCCTCATACTCAACGGGTCAAAAACAGAACTTCTCCTCCTAAACGCTAACCAAAATCCCAAAACCAAGACTCCATGGATACCTCCCACCATCTTTGGACAGACCATCTCCCCGAGCACCAAAGCCAAGAGTCTCGGAGTTATCTTTGACTCGGAAATGACAATGGATGCACAAATAGGATCAGTAGTTAGCGGATCTCACCATCTCCTCCACCTGCTGTGCAGACTCGTTCCCTTTATCCAAGAAAAGGACAAAGCAGCAGTAGTTGGAACAATCATCAATTCCCGTCTTGACTACGCAAACTCACTCTACATAGGCTTATAGACTGCTAACAGGAAAAAACCCTGGGAGTCCATCTCCCCATCCCTGAGGAGCCTACATTGGCTAACGGTAAAGAATCGGATCACATTCAAGACCCTCTGCCTCACCCACAAATGCATACAAGGAAACGCCCCTCAATACCTCAGAGAGAAAATAAAACACTACACACCCAATCGCAATCTGCGATCATCCAACCAAAACCTCCTCCTCGTTCCCAAATACCGCTACAAAGCAAGGGGAGAATGCAGATTCGCAGTCCAGGGACCTCGGCTATGGAATACTCTTCTGACTCACATCCGCATGGAAGAAAACCATCTGACCTTCAGGAAGAAACTAAAAACCTTCCTCTTCTAAGAAGCTGCTCAGACACAAAAACGCATTAGCGCCTTGAGGCGATTCAGTTCGCATTTGCAGCGCTTTACAAATCATTCATTCATTCATTCATTCATTCATGCCACATCAGTACTCATCCATGGCTCATCCATGCTCACCCATCCCCATCCATGGCTCATTCATGGCTTATTTGTGCCACATCAGTGATCATTCGTGCCACATCAGTGATCATCCATGCTACATCCATGCCACATTAGTAATCATCTGTGCCACATCCATGCCACATCAGTGATCATCCGTGTCACATCCATGCCACATCAGTTCTCATCCATGCCACATCAATTCACATCCATGCCACATCCGTGCTACATCAGTGCTCATCCATGCCACATCAATTCTTATCCGTGCCACATCAGTTCTCCTTCGTGCCACAACCATGCCACATCAGTGCTTAATCCGAGCCACATCAATGCTCATCCAAGCCACATCCATGCCACATCAATGCTCATCCATGCCACATCCATGCCACACGAGTACTTATTCATGCCACATCAGTTCTCATCTGTGCCACATCTGTACCACATCAGTGCTCATCCATGCCACATCCATGCCACATCAGTGCTCATCCATGCCACATCAGTACTTATCCGTGCCACATCCATGCCACATCAGTGCTCGTCCATGCCACATCCATGCCACATCAGTGCTCATCCGTTCCACACCGATGTCACATCAGTACACATCCATGCCACATCAGTTCTCATCTGTGCCACATCCATGCCACAGCCGTGCCACATCAGTGCTCATCCATATCACATCAGTTCTCATCTGTGCCACATCCATGCCACATCAGTTCTCATCCATGCCACAACCATGCCACATCAGTGCTCATCCATGTCACATCCATGCCACGTTAGTGCTCATCCGTGCCACATCCATGCAACATCAGTGCTCATCCATGCCACATCAGTACTCATCCGTGCCACATCAGTTCTCATCCTTGCCATATCCATGCCACATTTGTGCCACATGAGTGCTCATCCATGCCACATCAGTTTTCATCCGTGCCGCATCCATGCCACATCAGTTCTCATCCATGCCACAGCCATGCCACATCAGTGCTCATCTCTGCCACACCCATGCCACTACAGTGCCCATCAGTGCCTCACAAAAGTGTAATAGGTAGTCAAATTAGATTTGAAATGTATGTCCTTAGAACACCTAATGGTGCTCTCTGCATGTTGGGCCTCTCTATGTGGTCAGGCTGTGTAAAAGTCTCCCATATGTGGTATCACCATACTCAGGAGGAGTAGCAGATTGTATTTTGGGGTGTAATTTGTGGTATGCATATGCTGTGTGAGCGAACTAACTTGTTAATCTGACAATTTTGTGGGGGGGGGGGGGGTAAAAAAAGAAAACCATCTTCATTTACAAAGAATTGTGGGATAAAATCACAACTTCAAAAAACTCACCATGCCTCTTACTAAATTCCTTGGAATGTCTACTTTACAAAAAGGATAATTTGGGGGGTGTTTGTACTCTCCTGGCTTGTTAAGGTCTCAAGAAATTAGACAAACCGTCAATACATCAGGTGTGATCAATTTCCAGTGATTGACACTATAGCTTGTAGACTCTATAACTGTCACAATGACCAAATAATATACACCGATTTGGGTTATTTTTTTACCAAATATATGTGGCAGTATAAATGTTGGCCAAAATATATGTGGAAAAATTACTAATTTGCAAAAAATTTTAACAGAAATTAAACAAATGAAATATATATATATATATATAACCAAACCAAATATATATATATATTTACCAAATATATATATATATAACCAATATATATATATATAATATTTACCAAATATATATATATAACCAAATATATGTGGCAGTATAAATGTTGGCCAAAATATATGTGGAAAAATTACTAATTTGCAAAAAATTTTAACAGAAATTAAACAAAAATGCTTTTTTTTACATCATTTTCAGTCTTTTTTCATTTATAGCGCAAAAAAATAAAAAACCCAGAGGTGATCAAATACCACCAAAAGAAAGCTCTATTTGTGTGAAAAAGGGACAACAATTTCATATAGGTACAGAGTTGCATGACTGAGTAATAGTCATTCAAAATGTGAGAGCACCAAAAGCTGAAAATTGGTCTGGAAGGGGGTTTAAGTGCCCAGTGGGCAAGTGGTTAAACTAAGCTTTAATATCACTTTAAGGCTTCTGTTGAATCTCTCAACTCTCCTTTTGCTCACGGGTAATAAACTGAAGATTTCCTATGCAAAATATTTTTCTTTCTCGGTAAGGATAAAAACTCAGATGTACCAAATTGCAGTCCAGTGTTAGACACTGGTTCCTTTGGGTTATGTACTCTGCTAAAACTGTGGTGAGATATGTCATTGACATAACATATGCTATAATCGAGACAAATGCAAGTTCTGGCCATTTACTTTAATAATTCATTAATCTTATAGCAAATTGGCAGTCCATATGTGCCTCTGTGGAAGACCCTATAAAATCAATAGCAAGCATCTCTTAAACAGAATAAGGAAATGACACTGACTGAAGTGGTAGAGTTTGTGGGACAGCAGATTTGTTATGACTCCGACAAGAAACACAAGACTGCATAGCATTTATTACTTGGGCATCAATGTATAATCACCTGTATAGTTGTCTTTGCTTTGTTTGCACAATTCCTTTGTGACTCTGGTGTAGAAGTTGTAAAAGTGCTCTCTCAAGGTCTCTGGAACTAGCAAGCCATGAGATCCATAGACAATATAACCATCAACTAAGGACAATTCATGTTTAAAACTCTAGTAAGGTAGAACAGGGTTCATTTTATTTTAATGAGTTTGTCCATTTGCTTAGTAGAATGTCCCATAATTGTACTTGTACTGGGCATGCAAGACAAGCTTGTTGCACAATAGAAACAGTTTCTATTACTGTGAAGGGTAAGCATCTCAGTTTCTGACACATTGCTTTCAAATTCGATTGCACTTACATTTAGTGTACAAAGTTCTTTGCCCATTCCAGTGAGGTGTTGCTGTGTGGTAAAACCTTGGACACTGGTAGCATGGGGGCAACTGGAGCTGTTGTAATAAGACTGCAGCAAAAAAAAAAAAATGCTGCCCAGTATAGCAGTGCCTTCCTATACAAAGTAGAATTCAGCTTGCATACTAGTTGATTGAAATTCTACAGTCACAGGCAATCAAGCACAAGAATAGGGTCTCCAAATTACTAACCAGTCTTAGAGTAGTCTTTTACAGGGCAAGCAGCGATTATACCCTAACTAGCCCTAATTAGGTGACACTGTGCATCATACAGAAACACCATGTTTTCATAAAATACTGTTTTCCTATTTTTCTGCTACTGATATACTCCAGCCTCTTTTGGCCACATGCTGTCTTGTTTACACATATTGTTGCTCAGGACACACTTCCTGATGGTGACAATGGTGAAGAATGCATTAGATACTTTAATTCTCTAAGATCATTTCAAAATAAATCATTTACCCTTCATTCCAAATGCAGTCTCCATGAAATCTTAAAGTGGAAGGTTGCATAGCATAAAATGATTACAAAAAGATTGCACATATATCAACATTTTTCCTATTTCTTGTCTCAGTATGCTTGAAAAAATTTAACTACAAATCCTGCCTGGGGGGCACTACTGAACACGTGCTAGGATTTCATTTAATGTTAAAGCACAAAACAGCATAATGTCAGCACAAAAAAAAAAGAAAAAAATATTATTAGAAAGAAACAGTTGGTAACTGTGCCCTGAACCTATGATGCTCTTCATCAACGCTAGTACTAAACACTCTTCTAAGCCCTTCTTGAGTTTTTTTTTATTAGTGTTGTAATGGGGTGTCTTAGGGTTACATAGGATGTTATCACTTGACAGAGGGTCATATGATTCTGTTACACTAGCCCATCCCATTTGTGCTTCTTTGATAAGGGAAAAACATGGTGTTGTCTGATAACTGTGAACTTGAGTAAGAGACATATGCAGACAATGGCTTAATATTTATCTTTTTTTGTCAGTTTTTTTTTTGCAGATTATATTCCATGAAAGTTACACCATTGCTGTAGCAGCAATTAGAAATTCAGCTGATGAGGATATTCTGAAACATTAAATTGTGGCTGAATAGACCGTATCTAGAAAGTCTAAATGCCTGAATGATTCTCCATTGTTAGAGAATGTATCAAAATATCTAGCAACTCTAGAGAACTGATAACATTCCAAGTTAGAACATCATGCACAATGTCTTTAAATAATCCTTTTTATTTTATTTTTAAACATTAGCCTCATATCATTTTCTTTAAACTATTTGAAGTGAGTGTATATATAAAAATAACAAGATGTTTGCTGCAACGCTAACAAACTGTGCTATGTGTTGTCAGCTAAGTAGAAAAATGGTCAATAATGTAAATTAATGTTACATTCAGTTCTGCCAGGGAATTTCTTAATAGATTTCAGCTTAGTAATTTTACCCTTGGGAAGTTCTCAGGAGCCATAAATGCTAATTATATAATTAAACAGTTTGTAGTTGTCTATATCTTTCCTGTGCTCTCTGATGTTTTGTTGTAGAGGAAAATATTAAGCTGGGTAATTTGAGCTAGTGATTGCAACTGCTTCAAGTATTGTTAGAAATAATCAATTAGCAGGTCATGAAAATCCACAACAAATTTGGGACTCACCAAAAACAAGATCACATAAATTTTGATACAAGAAAAACTTGCAAGCATAGTTAAAGACAGACAGCAGTTCTTTAAGAAGATCTAGGGTAGTGATGGCGAACCTTGGCCTTCTAGATGTTTTGGAACTATGTAGCGGTACCCCTGTAGGGGCTGCTAAGTGATGTTGCCCACCTGTCAACCTGCCCAGCCCAGCGTTCACTCCTCAGTCACTCTCAGGCAGAAAACAGTCCATGTGCTTGTTTTTGTTATTTTGATTAGGGAATTTAAAGGGGTTGTAAACCCTCAAGGTTTCTCACCTTAATGCATTGTATGCATTAGGGTGAAAAACCTCTTGTGATGAAGCTGCCCTCCAGAGCCCTCCTTTTACTTACCTGAACCCGGTCTTTCCAGTGACGGGGACGAGCAAACCAGCTCCAGTCTGTGTCTCGGGTCCTGATGGGATAGATTGATAGCAGGGCAACTATTGGCTCCCACTGCTGTCAATCAAATCCAATGATGTGGGAGCTGGGGGCGGGGCCGAGTCCTCCCATCTGTGTCAATAGACGCAGCAGGACATGGGAGCGTGCCCACACGAGTGCCCTGAGGGACAGCGGCTCACTAACGGGCACTCGAGAAGAGGGGAGCCAGGAGTGCCACTATCACGTACCAGACTCCCCTGAAGGTAAGAAAGGAGGAGGGCACAAAGTAGCACAGGTCGCCTGTAAAATTGCTTGCTGAAAGCTCAGGAATGCTGCTGTTGTGATGAACTGTGATGAGTCTGCAGGCAGGTGACACCTGTGAGATGAGACAGGTCTGTAAAGTCACTGAGATAATAGAGTAGTCAACAGAAGCTGAGATCAGAACCAGGTTTAGAGCAGAGCAGACAAAGTCAGGTGGAAGCCGGTTCAAGCACAAGAAGCAGGCAGAGGGTATCCGTGAGATGAGCCGGGGTCAGGAATTGGAGATAGGCAGACAGGTCGGGAACAAGCTGGGTCAGAAACTAGGGAACACAGGAGCAAGAAATCACAGGAACACAGGTAACAAGCTGAGATCAGTCAGCAAATTCAAGCACTGATACTTCCTCATAAGGGCCCATGTGATGTGCTGCTGGGAATGCTGGGTCCTAGAGCCCTTCTCCTGTTGTTGGTACCCTGACAGATGCTGGGTCCTAAAGACCTTCTCCTGCTGTCAGGGCCCTGACAGTGCCCCCCCCGACGGGCAGCCTCCGGATGCCCATTTGGGCAATTGGGTATTTGACCCGAAACTCTCAGAGGAATCTGGGGGCATGTACATTGGCTTCAGGTTCCCAGGAGCTTTCTTCGGGTGGATACCTTTCCACTTGATTAAGTATTGGATCTGCCTACCTCGTTTCCTGCAATCTAGAACAGATTCCACCTTGTATTCTGTTTCCCCTTGAACAGTTACCGATGGTGGAGGTGGTTCCACTCTACCTGGAAAAGAATCCAGAATGGCCGGCTTGAGGAGAGAGGCGTGAAAGACTGGGTGAATATTGTATGAATCGGGCAGAGATAATTCGAAGTCCACGGGGTTTATTTCACGCTTAATTGAAAAAGGGCCAGTATATCTGGACCCCAACTTCTTCGAAGGGCACGGTAACTTCAGATTGGCTGTTGATAGATATACTTCATCACGGACTTTAAGGGAGAGCTTACCTCTTCGTTTCCTGTCAAAGAACCTCTTATAGTTGGACTGAGCCTTTTGTATACATTCTTGGAGGGATTGGTAATTCCGTTGTATGAAGGCAAGTCTGTCCTGTACAGCAGGCACTGCTGATTCGGGTATAGTTTCTGGTATAGCGGAAGGGTGGAATCCATAGTTGGCCCAGAATGGGGACTGGTTGGTAGCAGAGTGTAGCGAGTTGTTATAGGCAAACTCCACCAGTGGAAGCAGGGAAGCCCAATTGTCTTGGGAAAAGGCTGAGAAGCAACGTAGGTACTGCTCCAAGGTTTTATTTGTACGCTCGGTTTGCCCGTTACTTTGGGGGTGGTAGGCCGAAGAAAGGCGGAGTTCCACACTCAAGGCTTTACAAAGAGCCCTCCAGAATCTGGAGGTAAACTGTACCCCTCGATCCAAAACAATGTTGTTGGGCAGACCATGGAGTCTCACGATCTCTCTGATGAACATGTGAACATGTGAGCTGTCTCTGTAGCTGAAGGTATGCCTATCATGGGCAAGAAATGGTCCATCTTTGACAAGCGATCCACCACCACCAGGATGGTAGTGAATCCTTCAGAGGGCAGAAGATCAACGATAAAGTCCATGGAGATCATCTCCCATGGACGGTTAGGGACATTTAAGGATCTCAATAATCCCCAGTCACCTTTGCTGTGAAGGCACACCATGCAGGTTCTAACATAGGCTCTACAGTCTCGATCAAGGTTGTGCCACCAGAAGGACCGTTGGATGAGCTCACTAGTTTAACGGGCTCCAAAGTGGCCAGCTAATTGGTATTGGAATGTTTTGAGAACTGGAAGCCTTGCCTCCTGGGGTATGAAGACCTTATCTTGATGCCAAAGTAATCCGTCCTGTCTCCTTAGAGCAGCATGCTCTGTTTCAGGTCAAGATGCAGAGGCCTGTTCAATAGTCTATCTCAAGCTAGGCAGAATAAACAAAACGTTCTGGGCAGAGAGAATGGTGCTCGGGGGAGCAGGTTCAGCAGATTCAGGGAACAACCAGGATAGGGCGTCTTCCTTCTCATTCTTAGATCCGGGTCTATATGTTAAATGGAAGTTAAATCTTGAAAAAATAAGGCCCATCTGGCCTGCCGGGGTCTTAGGCGCTTAGCGGATCTCAAATATTCTAAGTTCTAATGGTCAGTAAAGATCATGACTGGGTGAGTAGCGCCCTCCAACAGATACCTCCACTCTTCAAATGCTACTTTAATTGCCAGGAGTTCTCTGTCGCCTACATCATAATTCTTTTCGGCTTGGCTTAATTTTTTGGAGCAGAAGGCTACTGGGTGCAATAAGGCTTTGGGCCCAGACTCTGGGAGAGGACAGCTCCTGTAGCTATTTCGGGAGCATCAACTTCAAGAATGAAAAGAAGTGCTGGGTCCAGGTGTTGCAATACTGGAGCGGAGGTAAACAAGATCTTCAGATGTTCAAAGGCTGCTTGGACTTCCTGGTTTCAGAGGAAATGGGTATGAAGGCGAGTAAGCTGAGTTATTGGGGAGATAATGGTCGAGAAGCCTTTGATAAACCTCCGGTAGAAGTTGGCAAAATCAACAAATATTTGGACTCCTTTTCTATCAGGGGGTGCAAGCCATTCATTGATTGCTGAGACCTTTTGGGGGTCCATTGAAATCCCTTCAGTGGAGATTATGAGTCCTAAAAACTGGATGGACTGCTTCTCGAATTCACACTTTTCTGCTTTAGCATACAAGGTATGACTTCACAGGGTGTTTAGTACTTTCTTGACATGGTCCCGGTGGAGTTCAAGTGAGGCTGAGAAGATCAAAATGTCATCCAGGTAAACGATCAGAAACAGTCAAGGTACTCTCTTAAAATATCGTTCACGAGGTGTTGGAACGTTGCAGGGGGTTACATAGCCCAAAGGGCATCATGAGGTACTCAAAATGACTGAAGCGGGTTCGGAAAGCCGTCTTTTATTCGCCCCCTCTCTAATGTGGACCAGGTTGTAGGCCCCTCTCAAGTCCAGCTTAGTGAACACTTGGGCTGCTCAGAACCTCTGGAACAACTCTGGAATGAGGGGAAGAGGGCACCTGTTCTTGACAGTGATCTTGTTGAGCTCCCTGTAGTCAATACATGGCCAGGGGGAGTGGTCCATCTTCTCAACAAGGAAAATGCCCGCTCCTGCAGGTGATGAGGAGGGATGAATGAAACCCTTGGCCAGTTTCTCACCAATATATTTCCTGAGAGCTTCCAACTCAACCTTGGATAATGGGAGGATGTGCCCAAAAGGAATCTCTGCTCTAGGAAGCAACTCGATGGGGCAATCATAGGGCCAGTGCGGAGGCAGAGTATCGGCTTTCTTCTTGTCGAAGACGTCAAGGAAGTGATGGTAAGCTGAGGGAACAAGCTGACTGGTATCTGTTGAAGGTTGAATGGTTAGGCACGCAGGGGGGTCGACTTGTATGGGAATGCCACAGTGTTGGCGACAGTATCTGGAGGAAGAGGTGACCTCCCCTTTGGACCAGTTGATTGGTTGGTTGTGGGCCTGCAGCCAAGGTATCCCCAGGACAACTGGGAAAATGAGAGATCTGATAATATCAAAGCTGAGGAATTCCTGATGACCAGTGTCTGAGGTTTCAAGAATGGGGACAGTCTCTTGAGTAACAGGCCCTGAGCTAGGTGGAGTGCCATCAGCGAGGTGTATGTCCAGTCTTTTTTTCTTGAAAAGGAGAAGAATATGTAAGTCTTTTGCAAGGTTAATATCTAAGAAGCAGCTGCATGAGTCAATGATTGCCCGTAATTTGACCTCCTTTCCAGCCACCTGCAAAGAGATAGGAAAAATTATGTGAGTAGACACAGTCCCGGATAGCTGCAGGTATGAGGGATATAGGTGCCTGGACCTACATGGCCGAATGGGACAGTTACGTAGGAAGTGGCCTGCAGCTTCACAATAGATGCATAGGTTTCTTAGGTGCCTACATTCCCTTTCTTCCGGGCTCAAAGAGGGTCGGAGTAAACCTATCTGCATAGGCTCTACATCAGATGTATTGGAGGTTGGAGAAATAGAGCCAGGGACTGCTGGGGCCGGGACTTTGTGTAGTATCTAAGTTGGCCTAAAGTTCTGTGATCACTCGGAGCTCCGCTCCTGCAGGCGCCTGTCCAACTGAATAGAAACTTGAATGAGAGCCTCAAGTGTAGAGGGAGACTCAGACCTGGCTAGCTCATCCTTGAGGGTTTCGGACAGGCCTAGGTGGAATTTGAATCTTAGGGCCGCATCATTCTAACCTGTATCAGCTGCCCACCTACGGAACTCTCCGACGTAGTCTTCCACTACTCGTCTGCCTTGCACAAGGGAATGAAGAGCTCATTCGCGAGTGGTGGTTTTCTGCAGGTCGTCATATAACACCATGGCTTCAAAGAATGTGGTGACTGAGTTTGCCACCTCATCCCTCTTTTCAAGCAGGTTATGAGCCCAGGATTGTGGTTCATCAGATAGGAGGGGGATGATGAACCCCACGATCTCAAGTGCGAAATTCCTAGGTTGCAGAGCAAAGTAAAGTTCGCAGGCATTTTTGAAGGCCCCGAACCTTCGTCTGTCCACAGAGAAGCATTCTGGAATGGGGACTCTGGGTTCTGGGAGAGACAGTAACCCAGCAGGTGGAGCAGCAGCAGCTGAACTGGAGGGTGCTGTTGCAGAGGTGGAGCTTGTTGCTAGGATGGGTTCAGCGGGAGCCATTGAAGTAGTGAGGGTGTGGAGACGCTCCTCGAGCTGGAAGTATCCATCTTGCAGGTTTTTGACGGCTTGTGTTAGGGCTGTCATCTGTTGAGACAGCCTTTCCAGTGCAGAAGCACCTCTCTCGACCTCAGACATAATGGCTGACTGATACTACCAGGTGCTGGAGGCCAATAGAGAGAGGGCTTCCTTTGCAGCTAAGTTCCAGACTCCCCTGAAGGTGAGAAAGGAGGAGTCTGGCACAAAGTAGCACAGGTTGTCTGTGAAGTTGCTTGCAGAAAGCTCAGGAATGCTGCTGTTGTGATGAACAGAGTCTGCAGGCAGGTGGCACCCGTGAGGTGGGACAGGTCTGTAAAGTCACTGAGATAATAGAGTAGTCAACACAAGCTGAGATCAGAACCAGGTTTAAAGCAGAGCAGACAAAGTCAGGTGGAAGCCGGGACAAACATGATAAGCAGGCAGAGGGTATCCGTGAGACGAGTCGGGGTCAGGAACTGGAGATAGGCAGACAGGTCGGGAACAAGCCGGGTCAGAAACTAGGAAACACAGGAGCAAGGAATCACAGGAACACAGGTAACAAGCTGAGATCAGTCAGCAACTTCAAGCACTGATACACTTCCTTATAAAGGCCCATGTGATGTGCTGCTGGGGACACTGGGTCCTAGAGCCCTTCTCCTGCTGTTGGTGCCCTGACAGATGCTGGGTCCTAAAGACCTTCTCCTGCTGTCAGCGCCCTGGATCACAGAAGAGGAGGATCAGGGCCACTCTGTGCAAAACCAACTGCACAGAGGAGGTAAGTATAACATGTTTGTTTTTGTTTTTTTTTTTAAAACGAACCTTTAGATACCCTTTAACTTGGATGGGGTAAGGGAAATATGGGATGCCCTGTGAATTCTGTATTAGTCAATTGGTAGATAGTATATCAGTCAATTGTCGGATTGTATATCAGTCAATTGGCAGCTGCCTACTTCACTGCCCATGATGTTGCAGTCCTCACTACTGGCTCTGCACCCATCTCTGACTGCATGCTCCCAGTCCTCTCAGGCGAGCCTCCCCAGTTTTCCTGACTGCACATATCACTCACTAGCCCTCCTGGTTGCAACCGGTGGTTCCCTCCTGTAGACTTGCCCGACAGTACTAGCTCCTGCTGTCTTCTCTTGCTCCTCCTGTGCCTCCTGTTCAGAGCCTCCACGATTTGCTGGAGGTCTCCGTCCGGCACCCAAGCCCAGGCCCAAAGTCACCAGCTGCTAAACTCTAATCCACTCCCAGCCCACACAAACCAAAACAAACATGCCTAGCTTCAAGCTAGGCCTGCTTAAATTTGCCAATACTCACAAAAAGAAACTAATCTAGCATCTACCTATGTAGAGGGTGCTACAACTACATTTACCATGATGCTCAACTACACTGCAGAGTGCATGAGCATCATGGGAAATGTATTTCCAAAACATCTGGGATACTAAGGATAGCCATCACTGGTATAGGAGTTGATTTACTAAAGGTAAATAGACTTTTTGACCAGAGCTTAGAGGAGAAGTAAAGCCAAAAGCTTGTTGAAGTCCACTGTCTACTGACATCACAGAGCCAGTCCAGGCTCAGGCAAGATTGATACAATGGAGTCGGAATCCACCCACATGCTTGGACCGCCACCCGACTCAGCCTCTCAGGTCGCTTCCACCCTCTCCACAGCCCAGCGCTCCAGTGAGTGCAGGGAAGAAAAAAGAGACCTCCATCATGTCAAATGTAGAGTGTGGTAGTCCCATCCCTAATATCATGAAACAAGGAAAAGCGTCCCCCCTTAATGGGACTTTGACAGAACACCAACTCTATTTAGTAAAAAGTAATGTATTTTAATGATATACAGTAAAAAGACGTAAAGGCGTCTACACAATACAAAAATACATTCCATGAAGAAACAAGACAAAAAAATACAAAAATTAATCATCATGTCATATGTACTCTCCTAGGGGTGGTGTACCAAAAATACCCAACGCGTTTCCAGTATTCTGACACCTTCATCAGGGAATTGAGAGTTGAGAATGATGGAAGTGTTTTACAAATGTCTGAATTCAAATGGGATGATTCTCTGTGCAAACAGCACTAAAGATGATTAAATCAAGTGAAGTATTCCATGGACGCCAGACCATAGTAGTGGGGGGGTTTGCAAGCACTGACATCAGATGATACTTATGCACTTGACCTGGACATCCATAGTTAGGCTAACCACTTTAGGACATCCGGATATTCATCCTCTTGCTATTCAGTCCATATGGAAAACTCTAACGCTCACCTGTCTCTCACAGTTGTGCCTTACACATATTGATGTTGGAAACACAGTACACTTAAACCCCCCCCACTACTATGGTCTGGCATCCATGGAATACTTCACTTGATTTAATCATCTTTAGTGCTGTTTGCACAGAGAATCATCCCATTTGAATTCAGACATTTGTAAAACACTTCCATCATTCTCAACTCTCAAAACCCTGATGAAGGTGTCGGAATACTGGAAACGTGTCGGGTATTGGGGTACACCACCCCAAAGAGAGTACATATGACATGTTGATTAATTTTTGTATTTTTTGTTTTGTTTCTTTATGGAATGTATTTTTGTATTGTGTAGATGCCTTTAAGTTTTTTTACTGTATATCATTAAAATACATTATTTTTTACTAAATAGAGTTGGTGGTCTGTCAAAGTCCCATTAAGGGGGGGACACTTTTCCTTGTTTCAGTGAGTGCAGGGGGGCAGAGCAGAGAGGCGGTGACTGACAGTTACAGCTCTCTGCTCAGGGAGCTGTGAGAACCCATCGATCTACGGTGTCAGTTCTCAGTTTTAGAAGCGACAGGGGACACATGCAGAGCGATCGGACTGATGCTGCATCCACCTAGGTAAGTATGATTATTTAAAAAAATGAAAATCCATACTTCTCTTTTAATGAATGAGGCAAAGCTCGGCTGACTTCTGTCATCCAATCACGGGCAAGATAAATTCAGTTTTTTTCTAAATTTCCCTTGCATGTGATTGGCCATTCTTTGCAAAGTCAAATGTCACCACATTTACTAATTTATGGGGAAAAAGCATTGCAAAGTGCAATTTAACTTGCAAAGTAAACAGCCTATTTGCCTTTGGTAAAAAAAACACATGGACTCCTTGGATCTTTACCTGCAAAGATAAAGGGCACTCACTGGGGGCACCTGCTATTACTCAAGACAGCAGGTGGCTCTGTAGGGATATTGGGGGGGGGGGGGGGGGGTGCTGGCTAGGAGAGGTACTTTGGAGAAAGGCGTAGATCTGTTGATAGCTTTTTTTATACCTTTCACCTTTTTCTTTCTGATGTTTTCAATCTCTAGCTTCTAATACTGAAGGTGTTATGGAAGGTTTTTGTTTTGAGATAATGTTGAGAAGAAGAATATGGTATGATGTGGATGCCTAAACTAAAATGAGTTGATTAAGTGGAGCGGAACTGCATCTGAGCACCACCAGCTGAAAACGCTATTTAACCACTTAAGGACAGACCCTCTTTTTGATACTTGTTGTTTACAAGTTAAAATCATTTTTTTTTTGCTAGAAAATTGCTTAGAACCCCCAAACATTATATATTTCTTTTCTAACACAGTATAGAATAAAATGGTGGTTGTTGCAATACTTTCTGTCACACCAAATTTGCGCAGCGGTCTTACAAGCGCACTTTTTTTGGAAAAAATACACTTTTTTGAATTAAAAAATAAGATAACAGTAAAGTTAGGCCAATTTTTTTTATATTGTGAAAAATAATGTTACGCCGAGTAAACTGATGCCCAATATGTCATGCTTCAAGATTGTGCCCACTCGTGGAATGGCGACAAACATTTACCCTTAAAAATCTCCATAGGTGATGTTTAAAATGTTCTACAGGTTACCAGTTTTGAGTTACAGAGGAGGGCTAGAATTATTGCTTTCACTCTAAAGATCGCGGCGATACCTCACATGTGTGGTTTGAACACCATTTTCATATGCAGCGCTACTCATGTATGCGCTTGCTTCTGCGTGCGAGCTCGTTGGGACGGGGCGCTTTAAAAAAAAAATTTTTGTTCTTATCTACTTTTATTTTTTTCTTTTGACACTGTCTTTAAAAAAAAAAAAAGGGTCACTTTTATTCCTATTACAAGGAATGTAAACATCCCTTGTAATAGAAAAAAAGCATGACAGGATCTCTTAAATATGACAGCTGGGGTCAAAAAGACCTCAGATGTCATATTTACACTAAAATGCAATAAAAAAAAATGTCACTTAAAAAAAAAAATTAAAAAAATTCTCCTTTAAGAGCTATGGGCAGAAGTGACATTTGACGTTGCTTCCGCTTTTCCATGCTATGAAGCCGAGCGGGGGCCACCTTCCCCCCGTCGGCAGTCAGGCATCCACGGGAATAGACGCGATCGTCTCTGCCGCTACCAGTGGGTCCGGTAAGCGCTAAAGACGACTAGAGTGCAGTGGGAGGGGAGTGGGCACCTCTCCCGCCACCGTAAAAAGTGATCTCGCGGCGAATCCACCATGGAGACCACTTTTATGTTAAAGAGAAATGCACAACGTTCCTGAAAATATCGGGGTTATGGCAGCTAGCTGCTGCCATAACCCCGGTACTTAGCATCAAAGTACCAATGTAGGGGTATGTCATTTTACGTGAAGTGGTTAATTAATTTTTCATATTGAAAGCAAACTCACCCACCCATCCATGTCTCTATGCTTTATTTTGCAGAAAAATCACTTTGAAAATCACCCCCTAGCATTTCTGGCCATGGTCATTATGAGTAAAGACAGATGATTCATGTAGCATATACTTCCTGGAATTCATCTGACCTTAGGCCAGGCCTGCATGCAGGAGAATGTGCTTAGATGATTAAACTCATCCTCTCCATCTCCCAAAGACTCCTGGGATGAATGACATAACTTACCTAGGTCCGGAAACCAGGAATTAATTGAAGAAACGTAAAAAAAAAAAGTTTAAAACAAGTGAGTATAATATACTTTCCTATATATTTACTTATGCTAGCAGCATAAGGATTAAACATAGTCAAAATTGATTGAAAGAATTTAGTTCCACTTTCAGAGCACTATGATCTAGAGTAGCTAGAGATAGGGGGTTGATTTACTAAAAATGGAGAGTGCAAAATCTGGTGCAGCTGTGTATAGTAGCCAGTCAACTTCTAACTTCAGCTTGTTCAATTTAGCTTTGACAAAAAACCTGGAAGGTTATTGATTTGTATGCAGAGCTGCACCAGATTTTGCACTTTCCAGTTTTAGCAAATCAATCCCATTGTGTCATGAAGTAGATGTTGCACTAGAAGCTAATGCTGGTAACAATATGGGGTCCAGGACCTTTCCCTATGACGATTAACAAGGATGCTATGAATGGCCATGATGTATAACTCATGACCTGGGTGATCCAAACATTGTAATCCTGTCCTGTTTTTTCTTTCATATTCATTTCTATTTATGAAATGAGACAGGTGTTGTGTTAGATTGAGTTCCGGCCCTTACTACCTTGCATTGTTTTAAAAAAAAAATTATTGTTGAGCAAACAAGTCAACAAAACAGAGAATCATATTCAACTCTTGTTGTTAGGGTGACCGTCTTCAGCACTGGCCAAGGGAAGCTGATTCAGACCAGAAATAGATGGAAAGTGGGGAAGGAACGGTGAGGCTTTGAAGGGGTTCTGGGAAAAAAATAGAACCAAAGTGGGAGATTACACTCAGCTCTGTTCTATGCTGTGCAGTGTATGACATCAGATTCCCACCCCCTGCCTTCTGAAGCCGAAAAATACAGTGTAAATTCTGTACTATAAAAGGGAGAGGGCTTTAGATGAACAGGTACAACCTATAGAAGATTTGTTTAATCTCTGTGTATTACCTCAGACTAGTCACTTTAGTAACTTAAAGCGGAGTTCCACCCAAAAGTGGCACCTTTCGGGGGAGAGGGGGGTCTGGATACCTGTCTTTGACAGGTATCCTTTTCCCACTTCCGGGAGCCTCAGTTGCGGATATTGACGGCTCGGCTTCCACCTCTACCCCTGTCGCCGGGTCAGTAGGAATGAGGAGCGGAGCTTCGCGCATGTGCAGTAGGTTTCCCGGCGTGAAGCTGTAAGGCTACACTGCCGGGTACCCTTACCCACAATGGTGACAGCAGCACCCGACAGCTGATGGAAAGAAACATCAGCTGTGGTGCCGACATCGCTGGACCCCAGGACAGGTAAGTGTCCTATTATTAAAAGCCAGCAGCTGCAGTATGTGTAATTTTTGCAGCTGTGGGCGGACTTCTGCTTTAAGTAATTGCATGTCAATAAAACTATTATTCTAGTGAACTTCTTGCATTAAAAGAGGAACTTCAGTTCTCGTAGTGTTGGCCCACCTCCATCTTTAAAAATCTAGCCTTCTGGACCCAGCAAGACCTGTGGCACATTTTTGCATGTGCGGGAACTACCCTGTGACATCAGAACTGCATCTTCTTAGAGCATGCCTGTGTAAAGATGAACGACAGATCTCCGATGGGCCTCAAAGCTTTGCGGCACCCCTGCGCACGTAAAATGCAGTAGAGTGCAATTGCCATCAGAGTGAGCAATAATATTCTTGCCTAGGTAAGAAAAAATAAAATGCAGCAAAAGTGTCACAAAATCGAAAAAAATATATTATTTTAATCTAATTGTGGAAGAAGGAAGGAGGAGGGGCCAGGTGCCAATAAGTTAATTAATTGGGTGAAGGTCCACTTTTAAATTCCAGGCAGCCATGGGCTAACCCAATCTCCCATCCAGAAAAGAGTCCATGCACACTTTGCCAGTGTCAGGTGCATAAGAGTGCTCATGCTCAATGAAGCCCAAACAAAGCATTCAATACTAGCAGAAATTAAAAAAAGGTAGGCAACCTCAGATCCAGAGGCGGCTCTCTAATTAGGCAAATTAGGCAGTCGCCTAAGGCCTCGCGCTCACAGGGGCCTCACAGCTGCCTAATTTGCCAAATTAAAGAGCTGCCTCTACTGGCAACCGGGATCCCCCCGCCCCCGCCATCAGCACAGTAGTGAATCCGCTCACCGCTACATGGAGAGGTAGCGGGTTGCTTCCCAGATGATCGGAGCTCACGTACAGCTCCGGGTCTCAGTCAGAGCCAGCGCTGACACTTGCCCCTTCCTCTCCCTCCCCTCACAAGCAGGAGAGGAGAGAGAGCTGCTTTTACTGCTGTTCCTCCTCATGTCTGCCCCGCTGACCCATTGGGACCAGTGGGGGCCCCCATGAGAAACTGTGCTGGGGATGAAGCCAGTGCCGGACCAAGTCCCGAACTTCCGGCACTGCGCTCCACTCAACAAGGATTCCTCTCAGCTGTGCCAGTCTGTTGTCATCGATCTCTGGTCCCTCCGCCCAGCACCTTTCTCCCCGCCCGCCTCAATGACCCCTTTTTATTCTGAATTGCCGCTGTATACACACACACTGAGGAATAATCTGTAGAATGCTCCGCCTCTCAACTCTGCCCCCCAACTTTGGCTCTCACACCTTGCTTGCAGCAGTACCCGATTCCTGCCGATAAGGTAACATAAATGGAGATCCTGAAGAGGGCAGGGGGCACTGCTATAAGGGGGGCCTCTGATCTCTGGAGTTCTCTAAGGAAGGGGGGCACTGATATTAGGGGACAGTGAGCTAATGGGGGTCTCTGGGGGGTACTCTAGTGTAAGAGGCATCCTTCTTTCCTTCTGCTTCCCCTGTACTGTGCCCACTTATCCTCCCCCTGTGCTGTACCCTCCTGCTTCCTGCTTTACTGTACCCTCCTGTCCCCTGTACTGTGCCCACTTACCCTCCCCCCTGTGCTTTATCCTTCTGCTCCCCCTGTACCCTCCTGCCCCCTGTTCTGTGCCCACTTACCCTCCCCCCTGTGCCCTCCTGCTCCCCTCTGTACTGTACCCTCCTGCTCCCTCCCTGTGCTGTGCCCACTTACCATTCCCCTGTGCTGTGCCCTCCTGCTCCCTCCTTTACTGTACCCTCCTGTCCCCTGTACTGTGCCCACTTACCCCCCCATGCTGTGCCCTCCTGCTCCCTCCTTTACTTACCCTCCTGCCCCCTGTACTGTGCCCACTTACCCTCCCCCTGTGCTTTGCCCTCCTGCTCCCCCTGTACCGTACCCTCTTGCCCCCTGTTCTGTGCCCACTTACCCTCCCCCCTGTGCTGTGCCCTCTTGCTCCCCCTGTACTGTACCCTCCTGCCCCATGTACTGTGCCCACTTACCCTCTCCCTCTGTGCTGTGCCCTCCTGCTCCCCCTGTACTGTACCCTCCTACCCCCAATACTGTTCCCCCATCTCTCTGCTTTAATAAACACTCCTGCCCCCTGTACTGTGCCCACTTACCCTCCCCCATGCTGTGCCCTCCTGCTCCCCCTGTACTGTACCCTCCTACCCCCTGTACTGTGCCCACTTACCCTCCCCTTGTGCTGTGCCCTCCTCTCTCCTTTAATGTACACTCCTGCCTCATGCTATGTGCCCACTTACCCTCCCCCTGTGCTGTGCCCTCCTGCTCCCTCCTTTAATGTACACTCCTGCCCCATGTACTTTGCCCACGTACCCTCCACCTGTACTGTATCCTCCTTATACAGCTAATTTTTATTGCTTGAATTATTTTTTCCATTATGGGTTTGAGGGGGCCTCGTGCCTAAGTTTTGCCTAAGGCCTCACAAAGCCTAGAGCCGCCTCTGCTCAGATCACATGGTTTTCAGACTGAAAAACTGTGATAGTTTGTGTATGGTTAATTCAGAAGGATTTAATATTGATTGACAAACTGCATTTTCTCACTTAAAAGACTGCATCAGGGGAACATATCAGATATAGAAAAAAAATCTGAAAAAATCTAAAGCGTTATATTGGCATTCCTGTGTTCTGGTGCATTTATTTATGAAAATGTATTCAAAAGGGGGAAAGTAAATATTTGAGCCATAAAATATGTGGTTATAATGTTCTGCAGTGTAATTACGGCTTCTATTGTTGCCTGATTAGTAACATAATACAAAATTCTCCATTGTCTAGTCATGCATTCTGTTTCCTCCACAGTCAGCTCAGGTTTGGCTTTTTAATCTAAACAATTTTCAGCAACTTGTGACACCTTTGTAAGATCTCCTTTTCAGCAGTGACGTCAATAAAAAAAATTCCCGGATTTGATGCAGCAGGTTGTGTTCATTGAGTGTTCAGACTATTTAAGCTTTAGCTGACTTTTCTTTTCCATTATATAAACTATTTGTGTGACTAACAATATACCAGAAATTTCTCTTGTTCTGAGCACAGGGATTATCCATGGCAACCGTGGTTCTCCTTGGGGATATTGTGCTTTCATTTTTCTGTTCGAATTTTGAAATAAGCAAATTGCATTTACTTTTAGTGATCAAGGTCTAAACGATGACTAAACACTATTACAGGCTGACACCTTAAAGTTTAATTTTACAAGAATATATGACATTGTGTATATACCTATTAGGTTTTAAAGAGCAAAAATTAAAGAGAGACTGTCGTGTAATAAAATGCCCCATATACCTGTAGAGAAAATACTAAATACTTGCCTTCTCTGCTGCCTATGCCACTCAATGCTGCTCCATGACAGGAAACTGAAATCCACTGGAACACAAATGAGTCTCTGAGGTCCTTCACAGCTCTTGTTGGTTTCTCTATTTGGCCTCACATCACTGTAGGACCTTTTGATGTGGTAAGCATACCATTGAACGTGCTTTGTTTTCAATGATAAGTGCAAAAATACCTGCTAGAAATCAAGTAAGCTTACAAGTTCTTGTGCACGCTACAGTTTTATCCCAAGCAATGTTATTAGCCCTGCCCAGGTCACCTCTGCGAACTACAGAACATATTCCTGTGTTAAGCGGAAGAGGAGGGGAGAAGATATTTGTAGTCCAAATCGGAAGTGAGTAGGGTAGGGTGACAGCACTGTTCTTTCGTAGATGGAGTAAAATGAATGAGCATTGTCACCTTAGAACGGGGAGTGCATTACTAGTACAATATTCAAAAGTAAAATGAAATAAAATTAACCTGAAAAAAATAAAACAAATACAGGGGGCACCCAAGCCGAGTCAAAGCTCCGAGTATCCATTCAGACTCAGAGCCCCAACCTGACCCCGCTCCCTTTCTCCCCTTATTGGCTGACTGGCTTTGATTGACAGACGCGGAAGCCAATGGCGCCCTTGCTCTGTCTCAGCCAATCAGGAGGAGTGTCCTGGATGGCTGAGGGGATCATGGACATTGCTGGAAAGAGAAGGGCCTCAGGTAGGTAATCAGGGGGTGCTGAGGAGGCTGCTACACATAAAAGATTATTTATCCTAATGCATAGAATGCATTAAGATAAAAAAACCTTCTGCCTTTACAACTCCTTTAAGTTATGTGTAATAAATTGTCCATCATCACAGCACTGAGCCAGATTGGTTCATATATATACATCCTTTTATTATATCATATACTACATGCTTACTCTGTTGTATAGCAACTTTTGCTATATACAGTGGGAACAGAAAGTATTCAGACCCCCTTAAATTTTTACTCTATGTTATATTGCAGCCATTTGCTAAAATCATTTAAGTTCATTTTTCCTCATTAATGTACACACAGCAATATTGGCAGATATATTAAAAAAGAAAAACTGAAATATCACATGGTCCTAAGTATTCAGACCCTTTGCTCAGTATTTAGTAGAAGCACCCTTTTGATCTAATACAGCCATGAGTCTTTTTGGGAAAGATGCAACAAGTTTTTCACACCTGGATTTGGGGATCCTCTGCCATTCTTCCTTGCAGATCCTCTCCAGTTCTGTCAGGTTGGATTGTAAACGTTGGTGGACAGCCATTTTTAGGTCTCTCCAGAGATGCTCAATTGGGTTTACGTCAGGGCTCTGGCTGGGCCATTCAAGAACAGTCATGGAATTGTTGTGAAGCCACTCCTTTGTTATTTTAGCTGTGTGCTTTGGGTCATTGTCTTGTTGGAAGGTAAACCTCCGGCCCATCACCCCAGTACCGTTTTAGAGCGGGGGGTTGGCCCTTTAGGAATAACAACCGATGGTGCTAAAAGCCACTCGTTTCTTATACCGGAGGAGCACCTTCAGCCGCTGTTCCCGGGCCTCCCCTCCCACTGGGAGACCCGATCTGTGATTCAGCACTTCAGTGAAAAAGGAAAACCTCCAGATTTTCTAAAAAAGTTTGCGTACCTCCGACTTTCACTATTTCTCAAAAAGGCACAATTTTAAATTTACAAATATTTGTTATTTATTAACTCAATACAGGTTAAGCTTTTATATTTATTAGGAATTTAGCAGGGATTTCGTAAAATTTGCTGCGTTTGTATCTACTAATAATGATTTTAGTGTATTTTTAGCGAAAATATTGCTATGGTAAACATTTGCACAAATATTGTGGGGCCTTAAAAATCAGTAGCACCTTCTTTTTTTTCTACTGGTCCTATGTTTCAGAAAATATATGGCTTGGGGGGGTCTTTCACAAATTCTGAATACTGTAAGGGAAAAATGAAAACCTTCATATTTTTTGAGAAACTTGTATATTTACATATTTTCATACGTTCAATTTTAACCATTTTGCAAAAAGGCGCAATGTAAAAATTACAAATATGCATTATGTAATAACTCCATACAGGTTAAGCTTTTATATTTAGTTGGAAATTAGCAGGCATTTTGTACAATTATAATTACATTATGCATTAACTCCATACAGGTTAAGCTTTTATATTTAGTTGGAAATTAGCAGGCATTTTGTACAATTAGCTGTGTTTTTATCTGCTAATAATGGTTTTAGTGTATTTTTAGCAAAAATGTTTTGATAAACATTTGTGCAAATACCACGGGGCCTAAAAAATCAGTAGCACCTTCTTTTTATTCTAGAGGTCATATGCTTTCAGAAAATATATGATTTTGGGGGTCTTTCACATACTCTCAAAGCTGTAAGGTAAAAATTAAAACCTTCAGATTTTTTGTGAAATTTGGATATTTACATTTTTGCTTATGTTGGATTTTCACCATTTTGCAAAAAAGCGCAATGTAAAAATTAAAATTTGTTGTTATTTATTAACTCCATACAGGTTAAGCTTTTATATTTAGTAGGGATTTAGCAGGAATTTTGTAAAATTGGCTGTGTTTTTATATGCTAATAATGGTTTTAGTGTATTTTTTGCAAATATATTGGTTTAATAAACATTTGCGCAAATACCACAGGGTCTAAAAAATCTGTAGCACCTTCTTTTTATTCTAGAGGTCGTATGTATTCTTTCAGAAAATATATGGTTTTGGGGGTCTTTCACAAATTCTGAAGGCTTTAAGGGAAAAATGAAAACCTTCAGATTTTTTGAGAAATCTGGATATTTACACTTTTGCATCGGTTCAATTGTCACCATTTCACAATTTAAAAGTTACAAATATTTGTTATTTATTAACTCAATACAGGTTAAACTTTTACATTTAATTGGAATTTTGTAATATTTGATGTGTATTTATCTGGTAATCATGATTTTAGTGGATATTTAGTAAAAATATTGTTTTGATAAACATTTGCGCAAATATCGTGGGACCTTAGAAATCAGTAGCACCTTCTTTTTATTCTACTGGTCATGTGCTTTCAGAAAACATATGGTTTGGGGGGTCTTTTACAAACTCTGAAAGCTATAAGTGAAAAATAAAAAAGCAAAGGAAAAATTGCAAAAATGGTCTGTCCACCTGAATGTATAAAATGAAGCACAGGGTCTGGTAGTGAAAGGGTTAAAAGGATTTTTTTTCCTAAAGCTAAGTGAATGAGATAAAGCCCTGCTGACTTCTATCATCCAGTCATGTGCAAGCAAAACACATTTTTTTTATTTTCCTTACATTTGAGTATCTTTTGCAAAGTGAAACCTCACTATATTCACTAAGTTCTTGGGCAAATTCACTTGCAAAGTGTAACTTCCCCTTTATCCAGTAGAAACAATAAAAAAACACATATGGGCTTATCTCATAAAGCCACGCATGGTTCAAAGATGATTGACAAAACTCAGTATTCCATCAACCAATCAGATGAAAGATGCTTGCTGATTTGGTACGGTTACTTCAGTTTCCTTATTGTTCTTTCCCTTTAATTAAAGTATGTTCAAATACTGACACTAAGTAAGAATAACTTTGTGAAGAAAGGAAATGTGATATATATTATAGTGGTATGTCAAGTGCTCATGATTAGAGTTCTGTAAGCTCAGCACCTGTATTTCTCTGCAGATGAAGCAAAGGCAAGTTTGTGAAGCTTTGTGTTGTGACAGCATCACTAGATCACAGCAGGAAAGCAATCATCTGTCTTTCTTCCTGAATTGAAAATGTTAGAAAATAGCAGCGTTTGTAAGTACAACAGACATATACACCTAAACAAGGTCACTTGCTTGGAAATATTACATACTGTATGTACACAACAACAACTAGAGGAAAAGTTCAAATTATTATACGTTATTTTTTTAACGTGCACACATCTTTCTAAAGCTAAGCAGCATGAACAATGCAGCTCAAGCTACTGTCATTTACAATGTGAAGTTTTGGTTTAAAACTTTAAGATTATTAAAGTAATAAATTACATACACACTAATTTTCCCCCAGGGGAATTATCCCAGAGCTTAGTGAATGTGCTAAATCTTCACATTGCAAAAAATATGTAATCCCATCCAAGGAAAATAAAAAAAAAAAAATTTTTGCTTGCACATGATTGGATGGTAGAAGTCAGCAGGGCGTCACCTCATTTACTAAGCTCTGAAGCAAATTCCCTTGCAAAGTGCAACTGCACCTGCAATGTGATGAGTCCATTTGCCTTTAGTAAATCAACCCCAAAGTGTAGTTAAAGTGATTTTTTTTCCTTTAGTTTTTGATTAATTGATGCCCCTGTCTAAGAGTGGATTTACTGTAATTTTGAAGAGATTTCCTGTCACTTCCTGTTCCGTCTTCAGAAAAGAAAGTAAAGAGAAATCTCACTATTGGGACAAAGGCAGCAATAGTCCTTACCAAAGGAAAAAAAGGTTATGTATTTAAATAGACCATTAACAAGGTTGAATTGCCCCCATGCCACTGCTCAGAAGCCATCAAAATTGATGCTTTTGCAATTTTAGGAGACCTTTTAGGTTGGTGCTCAAAGCTACACCCCTCTGCTAGGATCCGCTATTTTACACAGAACTTCCTGATTTGTTGGTCCCAACCTGGCTTAGAATATTGTGACAATCTCTAAAATGCTTTAGACTGATTTTTCTTTTCTGCATCTCCCTCTGGGCTTAGGTAATAGACCTTTCTTGGCAGGGTTATTTTTATCCAGTTGGATGACATTACATGCTCACCTAGGCCTACCTAACTTTATGAATTTTACAATGTAACACAACAACTGATATTATGCTATGTTTGTGTCTGGTGTGCTACTTTTCTCTTTCAGAGCCATCCATTTTTCAGAGAACTTGCTGCCTAAATTTCCCAAGCTAAATGCATGTAGTTTTAAGAGCGTGGGTCTCGGTTCCTTATGTAAGTACTGTCCTGATTAGATGTCTTAGAGAGAACAGCTTTGAATTTCTAGGAAAAACCTGAATTTCAAATAGTTAAAAAATCTATGAGCACACCTACAACAGGCCAATATGTTCTGTTATTTTCTTTGCTAACAACAGAATCATAATACTTGATGCTATCTGTCCTTCTGGCAACTTCAGACTATTTCCACTGTACAAATAAACTGTCTTCTCTTGACCTATAGTTAATCCCTTTCCCATGGCAGCTTTAAAGGAAAAGAAAGCATCCTTTAGGCCAGCCATTGATAGAATATTATGTGTACATTATTAGTATAGGCCAAAAGCTACACAGTTTTGTAGATGCTTGTCTAGGTTCCTGGAACTCATAGCACTCTTTTAAGGGCAACCATAATAGGATACAAATGAAGGCTTTTGTCCTGTTTTAGCTCGTGTATCGTTCAACCTGGTCACATAGACATGTTTGGATTTTGACTAAATATTGCACAAAGGGTGGAAACCTTGGCCATAGCAAGTTATATCAGTCTTATCAATTTGCAAAAATTCTGAGTATATTTTTCCCAGTTAATGTTATAGTTTGGGGCCTTGAAGTAAAAAAAGTGTATTTTTCTACCTGGTACCCTTGTAGTTATCTTGTAGTTAATTCAGTGTTTGTTTTCTAAGGTGCAATCTAAACTGAAGACTGCCTGGGATTTTTTACGTAAATTCTTAGAGGATTAAAATACAGAACATTGGAAATAATTTTATGTTGAGGAAAGATATAATATTTAAGTATTTGTTCCGGGTGGGGGCATGGCAGGATGTGAGCCAGAGAAGATGTGTGTCTTCAGAGCTCCGTGCAGATCTGTTCAATTATGACTGACTACTGACTCGATTTTTGCCATCAAGGCATCTATCTGTTCCTCTGAGCATCCTGGATGTCCCTATCATGGCAATCATGCCTGTTAAAGGCCAGGGAAAGGCACAAAAGGGCCCAAAGTCCCAGCACCCTGGGAAGGGGTGGGCCGTTAACTCACCAGGCGTCATCTTAGCATCTACTTCCAGGGCGCAACGTGGGCAGAGGATGGAGCAGAGCCCAGCGGTATGCTCTCCCGACATGGCGTCTCCTTCTCCAGAGCTGGAAGCTCCTTTATCTCCAACGCTCTAGGAGGCAGCCCCGGACTCCATCACCAAGCCTATACTGGCGGCCATTGAGGACTTTAGGAACATGCTGATGGTCAGTATTGAACACCTGGCATCTGAATGCATCCCGATCCGCCATGATGTGGACAAAATAAGAGGGAGGCTCACAGAGGCTGAGGGCTGGATCAGCACTGTGGAAGATCAGCAGGGATCCCAGGCCACACAAATTGCGGACCTACAGTTGCTGGTGAGTTCATTGGTCAATAAAGTTGACAACACAGAGAACAGACAAAGGCACAATAACATTCGCATGGTGGGCCTGCCGGAGGGTGCGGAGGGCTCTTACCCTGCTGTTTTTGCTGAATCCCTGTTCAAACAGTTGCTGCACCTGCCTGACATGCCCTCTACCTATGCGGTGGAAAGGGCTCACAGAGTACCTACTGGGTGTTGCCCAGAGGGAGCACTTCCAAGGCCATTCCTGGTGCGCTTCTTAAACTTTCGTGACAGAGATATGATCCTGGCAGAGGCCCGGAAGCACCCAAATTGCTCTATGAAAACACAAAAGTGATGTTTTTTCTGGATTTTTCGGCTGAGGTTCAGAAGCGTCGCAGATCCAAAGTGAGATGTCAACATCAAGTACAGCATGCTATGCCCCAGCCAACTGCGTGTTTCCCACCGGGGCACTGTACATTTCTTTGATACACCTATGGAGGCCAATGACTGGATTGATGGTTTGTGAATACAGGGCCAGTAAGCCTGTTGGAGATTGAGTTTCCTGCAATTAGGGATCCTTTGTAGTGGACAGGGCTGCTTATGATAATCCTATAGGGGGGGATACACTGGGTCCCTACGTTGCTCACTATCTAGTTTCTGTTATGTCGCTGACTGGCCTGGACTGTACCCCAAGGCTCACAAAATATTTTTCCTATGGTTGCACACCTACCGGAAGACAGAGGAGTCCTGCATCCTACATGGTTTCTAGGGATATACTTGATTGAAGCATGGAGCAGTAGTGGCACAAACACCTACGTTTTCCAGACTGTCAGACTCAGGAACTTTTTCTTTCCATGTTTTTCTGTTTTGTTTTAGACCTTTTGTTATGGTCACTCTTCTCTACTGTTTTGGGTCAAGTTTTGGGAACAAGTTGCTTGTACAGGTTTCAGTTTCATACACTGCAGAAGAAAGTTACATGGGACTGGGTTCTTGTTTTAAGGGGATGTGCAATGTTTAATACAGGGCCCTTGGTTACCTTTACGCACTGGTTAATTTAAGACCCTTAGGGGTCTCTTGGTCACTTCAATCTGCGATGCTAACATACTGCATAACCTTTGCCTTCCTAATGTATGCTCATGGTGGGTTAACTATTAATTTAGTGTCTTGGAACGTCAAAGGTTTAAACGATAAATTCCGTCAAGCTTTGATGTTCCAATAATTGAAACCACTTAAGTCCCATGTGGTGTTTCTGCAGGAGATGCATTTGGATGGGAACAGGGTTCTGACCTTGCACTGCTCCTGGATCCAGCGTGCGTTACCCGCTACTTACTCCACATACGACAGGGGGGTAGCTATTCTAATCAGCAAGGTGGTTCCCTGTACCATCCATCAAATTATATCGGTCGGTATTAAACAGGCTTGTAAGGCTTTCAATATTAAAGGGGTTGTAAAGGTAAATTTTTTTTTTTTTTTAAATAACAAACATGTTATACTTACCTTCACTGTGCAGCTCGTTCTGCACAGAGTGGCCCCGAACCTGGTCTTCTGGGGTCCCTCGGCGGCTGTTTCAGCTCCTCCCCGCAAGAACTAACCACCTTAATGCGAGCTCCCTCGCATGGTGGTTAGTTATTGCGGGCGCGCTCCCGTGATACAGCCAGCGGCTATAGCCGCTCACTGTATCACTCTGCCCCGCCGCCCAGCGCGCCGCGTCATTGGATGTGATTGACAGCAGCGTGAGCCAATGGCTGCGCTGCTTCCAATCCATCCACTGTAGCCAATCAGCGGCCAGCCTGAGCGGAGGAATAGATGTCGGGAGCGAGCAGCTGTTTTTCGAGGGGTCAGGTAAGTAAAACGGGGGGCTGGGGGCGGCGGTATTGTCAGAAGTTTTTTAAAAATGTTTACCTTTACAACCCCTTTAAGTCGCAGGAACTACAGGATAAGGAAAGGGCTTATGAACTAGCTCATGCAATTGACCAGTCAGATGTCACATATATAGAATTTTTAGAGGCTCGCCGTCTTCTGGTGCTGCACTACACTGAGCTGATGCATACTTCTTGGATGAAAAGGACTGTCTTTGAACAAGGAGAGAAGAACAGAAAGTTACTAGCTATGTTAGTTGCGGAACAGAGAGTCCAGACAAATATACCTTGCATTAAAAACATGCAGGGGGATATACTCACAGATTCAACTGCCATTTTAGACACTTTTGTGGAATACTACAAAGCATTATATGCTCCTATTCCGAGTTACAATGAACAGGACTTGGAAGCATTACTGTCTTCCCTAAATATCCTGTTCTTTCTGAGACGGATAGAAATAGCCTGGAAGCAGAGATCACGGAGAAAGAGATTGAAACTGCTATTAGGGCCTTCCCCCCTCACAAATCTCCAGGTCCAGAGGGGTTTTGTATAGAATGGTATATGCTACATTTGGAGGTTTTGGTCCCGAGACTTAGGGCCTTGTTTCATTTCTGTCTGGAAAATAAACTTCTCCCAGACTCCCTTATGGAGGCCCAGGTGATTCTGTTGCCTAAACCGGGCAAAGATCCCTTGTCCTGCTCTTCATATAGGCCTATAGCTCTCTTAAATCAGGATCTAAATATCTTGACAAAGATATTGGCTACCAGGCTGTCAAGAGTTATCACTACCTTGGTGGATATAGACCAAGTCGGTTTCATCTCCAAAAGTCTACAGCCACTAACCTTCGTAGGCTGTTCACACACCTACAGATTGACCATACTAACTTTGGGGCTAGGGTGGTGGTATCCCTTGATATGGCTAAAGCCTTAGATTTAATGGTCGGTAGTGCTACGAGATATGGGGTTTGGGGATGTATTTCTGACATGACTCTCTTTGCTCTATAATAGACCTAAGGCAGCTATAATCGGCGCATTGGTTTACCCTCAGTTTGTGGTGGGTAGGGGAACACGTCAGGGGTGCCCCCTCTCGCTATCCTTATTTGCTCTTGCAATCGAACCCATAGCATTTGCTCTGCGAAGCTCACGAGAGGTGAGGGCGTTGGAGGTAGGAGGTATCCGGGAATGCACTGCTCTGTATGCAGATGATATGCTTCTCTTTTACAAGACCCAGGAGACAGTGTTTGTGATCTTATGTAACTTTGCCAGTTTCTCGGGTTTATAAGTGAATTGGGAAAAATCCAATGTACTGGCCATTAATGCCCAGGCTCAATAGTCCCCATATCTTGGGTATCTGAGTTTAAATACCTTGGGGTATATCCCCCAGAGTAGGTGATTTTATGGCACTTAATTTACTCCTGCTTCTTACTAAGGTATAAACGCAGCTGGATGCCTGGAGACCTCTGCCGCTCTCCCTGATTGGAAGAGTACACCTACTCAAAATGAAAATTCTACAGGTTTTCTTTTATTTTCCTGCGGAATTCCCCAATTTCAGTCCCCTGCTCGTTCTTTTTTCCTTCTTCTGTGAACAGTCTGTTTGGCTCCTTTCTGTGGTCTACATCACATCCTAGGATTAGTCTCCGCACCTTGCAGGAACCTTTGGGGCAGGGTGGACTGGCATTACCGGACCCTTTCAAATATTTTGTAGCGGGGCAAATGGTAGTTCTTAGACGATGACTATTGAGAGATGATGGGGATGCGGCAACAATATTAGAGGCAGCCCTTATGGGCTCTTACGAGGGTCTGTATTATCTGATATATAGGGGTCCCCAAGCGTCGCCATCTTTGACTGGCCCGATGGGCGTCACCATTCGCGCATGGGACAAGGTGAAGGTGTTGATGCAATCTGATACTGGAGTATGGTCACCAGATACCCCCCCTGTGGTTCAACCCTAGACTGCCCCATTTTGGTGTGATATCCAACCCAATTATCTGGGCCACAGTGGGCATCAAACAATTGAAGAATATAGTGGGGGGGAGGGAAACTACTTCTTTTTGATCAACTTAAGGATAAGCACAGCTTGCCGATCTGGCATCTCTTCCGCTATTTTCAGCTGAGGCATGCATTCATGACACCGTTTGGTACAGATACATTGGAGCTTGGGTCTTCTCCTCTGGAACTGTTATTATGTGATGAATCCCTGCAAAAACCATTGTTGGAAGTATATAAAGAATTGTTTGTGGAAAGGCCAGAAATGCTCAGCAATTGTAGGGACACAGGGAGTTCTTTAATACCTGATTTTCAGGGGGATGGCTAAGGATGATATGTGAGATCACTTGTTCGGAGCTCTTGTGTCAGCTTGCAATCGGCTTATCCTATTTAAACTACTTCACAGGGTTTACTATACCCCAGCTAGCAAAACAACAAGGAAAAGGAATTCCCCAAAGAAAGCAAATGATCCAAACACAATCTGCCAGGAAACAATATGTTTATTAAGCTACAAAACACCACACAATATTACAGAAATTGGGCAATAAAGGGAATATGTCAAATGACCAGATTAAAATTGATAACGTTATCATTAAAAACACCGGAGCCGCGGCCAAGCATACCCCATACACACACCAATCACAGCAGCAATTCCTACTACATTGGCCAATATCGTATACAAGGAGACCTCAAATCAGTCCAAGTGTAGGTAGTGAGGTGGTATGGGCGTATGGGTGGATGAATGGATATAAATTAGAAGAATTAGTGGGGCATATTCAGCATTGTATGGAAACTATTGGCAGTCCGGGAGCTCGTCCCAATATGGTACGGTACTGGTGCCACAGAATGCTGGCGCTCTACTACTCCTGGCAATTTTGACCATATATTCTGGCACTGCCGACCGATACAGGAGTTCTGGACGGGGGTTACTCGTACTATTTAGAGCTTGTTATCCATTCCCACCCCCCTGACAATTTCTGTCAGCTTGCTGGGACTGGTGGAGGAGGTGGACCATGATATCCCTTTCTCTGTTTTACGCAGGCAAAGCCATCTTGTTATGCTGGAAAAAGCCTTAACCTCCCACAGTATCTTACTGGAAGGGCATTGTCAATAAAGCACCGCCCTTCTACAAAGCAAGGTACCTAAGCAGAGGTTGTCCCAAAAAGTTTGAGAAAGTGTCGCAGTGCTGGCTTGCTGCCAACGATACTCTAGCCAAACTGTCCAAGTGACTGATTATCGTAGTATTGTTCAATTTAGGAACTAGGTGAACTGAAATTTTGAATGTGACCAATCAGTTGACAGATTACTTGAGAAACCAGTTTATACTATTCCAGTACAATGATATTTTGGTTGGAGGGCTACTAGTTCTGATTATGCTTCTGCACTTTATGGAATGTTGCACAGGGGAGTGGAGGGGGGGCAGGAGAGGAGGGATGCTGGGATGGGATGGGTTTTTGTATGTTTTTGTACTGTATGTCTTGTTTAAAATGTTGAATAAAAACAATATTTGTTCAGATGCGGGTAACCGTATAGCACCCAGTACCTCATCCCAAAGAGTCAAATATATTGGAAGAAGGTTGGGGTGGTATTATAATGGGGCCAACACATAATAATAGAAACAATGAGTAATTAAAACATCACATTTATTATATATATGATTAAAATACGATAAAAAAAAAATCAATGTACATCTCCTTTTTGGTGGTCGAACAAGTGAGATTCCAGTTATATGGTGGCTAAGGGTTGTTATCCTGACATGTTTCCCCAGTGTTGGCTTCATCGGGGGATTTGAGAACCACCGGAAAACATGTAAAACCCTTCAAGCCCCCAGGCAGTCACCATTAGGATCAGCACCCCCGAGGAGAGGAGGCACCATGCGACCATAGGACACACAACAACCAGGTTGGAAAGCAATATACAGAGTAAGCACAAGAGAGAGCCTGCATATAGGGGCAAAGTACTCCCCTTATTCAAACCTGCTACTATAGACAAAGTTGCTAAACCCATTTCTAATGCCCACCTAACCACCTGTCCCCTGGACCCTATTCCCTCTCAAATACTACAGTGACCCTCTGACTCTATCCTACACTCTCTAACCCACATCTTCAATCTCTCCCTCTCTTCTGGCATCTTCCCCAGTGCTCTAAAACATGCACTGGTCACCCCTATACTTAAAAAGCTGTCCTTGTCTGATATCTACCGGCTGCTTAACTCCCACTCCATTACCACCCAAGGTAAGCATGCATATATGCTTCGCTGGGAAAAAGTTCTGGGGGAAGTAATTCCAGAGGCGACATGGAGAGTGATCTGGTCTCAGGCAGCAAAAAGCTCCTACTGTACCCTTTATAAGGAGAACTCATACAAAATTCTCTATTTTTGGTACCTGACACCGGACGTGCTTCATGCTATATATCCCTCCCGCTCGGATAGGTGCTGGCGCTGCAGGGGAGACCGGGGCACCCTCTACGACATATATTGGAGCTGCCCCAAGATTGTCCCTTTTTGGACAGAGACACAGCTCCTGCTATCCCGCCTTTTGGGAGTGCAGGTCCCTCTGACTCCAAAACTTTTTTTATTAGGGGTGTCTCCTCTACGGATTCCCAAATCCTCTAAAAAATTGCTAAGACATATTTTAACAGCTGCTCGATGCCTGGTTGCCCTCCACTGGAAAAGGCACCCCCCCCCCCCCCTCCCAGGAAGATCTGTACGCTAGAATAAAAGATGTAGAGCTTATGGAAAAGATGACAGCTAGACTACAAGATAGGCTGGAAATGCACAATAGGGTCTGGGAGGAGTGGCACCGCCATGAGGATGCGCCTTGAGCCGAGGGTCGAGCCTCCATTCCTATCCCCCCTACCCTCCCTTCCTACCTTTCCCTTAGTCTTACCCCTCTCTGTACTTTCTAACCTGTTTTTCTTGTTTCTTCTTACTCTTGTCTCCTTGTTTTTCTCTATGTAATAGCCTGTAGCAGATGTAGTTTGAGAATTTACGTTTTAAGTAGTAGGCCAGATATGACTACGCATTACTCACAGTGCTATGTATGGACACAATGTATGCATAGGCTAATCTGTTGCTCTTATGTTGACTTTTGTACATTACAGTGCACAGGATATGTTGACTTGCTGCTTGATAAACCTAATAAAATAAAAATGTTATTGCAAAAAAAAAAAGCTGTCCTTGGACCCTACCAATCTTAACAATCTATGCCCTGTCTCCTTGCTCCCCTTTTCCTCTAAACTCCTTGAACACCTGATCTACAACCAACTGACCACCTCATTAGGAATAACCTTCTTGATCTCCTTTTAGTCTGGATTGCACCCTCAACACTCCACAGAAACTGCTCTTCTAAAACTTATAAATGACTTACTAACAGCAAAAACCAGCGGACACTATTCTGTACTCCTACTTCTGGACCTTTCGGCTGCCTTTGATATGGTTGACCTCCTCCTCCTGCTCAATAAACTTTACTCCCTCGGTTTCCGTAACTGTGCTCTTTACTGGCTCTCATCATACCTACTCCACAGTACCTTCAGTGTCACTTACAATTCTACTTCCTCCGCTTTTCTTCCTTTCTTCATCGGGGTCCCCCAAGATTCTGTTCTTAGACCTTTCCTATTTTCAATCTACATCTCTTCCCTGGGTCAGCTTATAGCCTCCCATGGCTTCCAATATAATTTCTACACTGATGACATCTAAATCTATCTCTCCACCCCTCAGCTCACTCCATCAGTCTCCTCATGCATCACTAACTTACTAACAGACATATCTGTATGGATGTCACACGACTTCCTCAAACGTCCAAAACCGAGCTCATAATATTTCCTCGCCCACGTGCCTCTTCCCCTGACTTCTCTGTAAAGAGCAATGGCAGAACCATCCACTCATACCCATATGACAGACTGCTAGGTGTTATCCTGGACTCTGAACTCTCCTTTTGGCCCCACATCCAATTCTTTTCCAAAGGTTGCTGCCTCAACCTCCGCAACATCTCCAAACTACGTCCCTTTCTAACCAATGAAACTACAAAGCTCCTGATTCACTCTCTGGTCGTCTCTCGCCTCAATTACTGCAACGCCCTCCTCATTGGCTTACCTTTAAATTGGCTATCCCCTTCAGTCCATCATGAATGCTGCTGCCAGACTCATCTATCTTACAAACCGATCAGCGTCTGCTACCCCTCTCTGCCAATCCCTCCCTTGGCTGCCATTCACCCAACAAATTAATATTAAATACTAACAATAACTTACAAAGCTATTCACAACTCTGCCCCCAGCTACATCACTAGCCTATTTTCAAAATACCAACCTAATCGTCCTCTTCGTTCCTTCCAAGACCTCCTGCTCTCTGGCTCCCTCATCACCTCCTCCCATACTCGCCTCCAGGACGTCTCCCAAGCCTCTCCCATCCTCTGGAATTCCCTACCCCAATCTGTCAGACTATCTCTAAATCTATCCATTTTTAGGCGATCCGTGAAAACTTTTCTCTTCAGAGAAGCCTATCCTGCCTCCACGTAACAACTGTACTTTAATTTTCTTCATCAGCTCACCCCCCACAGTTTTTACCCTTTTGTATCACTTGACCCTCCCTCCTAGATTATAAGCTCTATTGAACAGGGCCCTCTGATTCCTCCTGTATTGAATTGTATTTTAATTGTACTGTCTGACCTAACATTGTAAAGTGCTGTCCAAACTGTTGGAACTGTATAAATCCTGTATAATAATAATAATAACAGCAGCCTTTTTGTGCCCTGTTCAGCGTTATTCGCTCTTGAAGATTATACAATAAATGGTGTACAAGGTCTTACAGTGGTGTGCACCCACGTGTGGAGACCATTTGGTTGAGCAGTGTTTTCCTCTACTATTGATGTCAACACCTGAAGGGTACACATTCTAGAGTCTAAAGGAGTCTAAAGCAATTTGTCTGATTCAGCGGGAACCAGCCCAATTTCGATTTGTGTGTAGCTCTCTCTATTCAAAAGAAGCCAATCATTAGACCAGCTTCTGTCAAACAGTCCAGCTGAAAAACCTAGATTCAATCAGCCACTGCAGTCAATGGCTGCAGCGCTGATCTGGTAGTCTGACAAGAATACAACGGCAAAGGGAAGGAGATTCTGCTCCTAGATCTTATGTTTAAATGCAGGAATCTCAATTTAATAACTACTCTATGACTAAAGCCGGCCATACATGGATTGAAATTCAACTGGACCAGCAGGGATCAATCAATTGATTTATGTACAACCAGCCTGTTGGAAAAATTTTTCTGGATCAGCTATAGCTGGCAATGTTGATCAGTATATTCTGATGGCAGGGAAGTCTCCCCGCTGTCAGAATACAATAGCAGAGTGGGAGTGATTCCCTCATGCACAATGAGTATGTGGATGGGGGAATCGAGTCATTTTCTTTTGTTCAACCCACTGGTTGAGCACAAAAAAATTACTCATGTAGGCAAGCCATACATGAGTCTTTTTTTTTTTCATTCAGAAAGCAGGTTGAATGAAAAAAAATGATCAAATTCCCTCACACAGTCTATTTGGATGGGGGAATCAATCCCGCTTAACTATTGTATTCTGCCAATGGGGAGCCTTCCCCGCCGGCAGAATACAATGATCAGCACCACCGGCTCTAGCCGGCAGCACTGATCATTGGGGAAAAACCTGACAGGCTGGTTGTACACAAGTTGATTAATAGATTGACTTGTGTACAACCAGCTAGCTCATACATGGATCGAAATCCATCCGATTCCTGTTTTCTCTCTGGCCCTCTTCTTCACGCTTCCCTTCCCCTAAGAAGCCCAGGGGCAGCACCTTCCTGAACAGACTGGGTTCTTCATTCTAAATAAGGCAGGACCAAATTAAAGGAGCAGTAATTCCCTTTTACATGCATGGCTTCAAATTCCTACTTTTTCTTGCAATGTAGTTTCTTCTCAGTAGTTCTTTATGCTGTTTAATTCCACACTGTTTTTGCCATAATTATGTTTGTATTGCCAGGTAAGCGTTATTATTCTCTTCAGTGACCTTGTCATGTTTCAAATTAAACCAAGAGCTTTTATTCTTAACATTAGACTCCTGCTCAAAGCACTTTTTCTGCTTTACATATCTCCCATTTTGTATGAACTGAGCCATCTTCAAAATTAAATCACTGCAGAGGACAATCTGCATTCAATTTCTTTATGATGAAAATGTGGGCTCTTAATCTTCACATCTCAAAATAATAATAAAAAAAACTTCTCCCCAATACCAGGAAACAGAGAATGAAGAAAAAAAAAACATATCCACATCACCACATTTTGAGCATGGGATCTGTCCTGGTCTGCAAGGAGGCAAAGGCACATAGCACCCAGCCATACATCAAAACTCCAGATAAATCAAATAATTAAAAGAAAACCTTACCCAACTTAAGGGCATACATTTTTACTCATTAAAAGATCTCTGAGTCACAGTATCATAGAATCCATTAACCAAAAGAAACATGCTTCTCACAATTTGAACCCAGGAAGGGAAAAGAAAAACCTGGAGCCACTTGAGACAAGGGAACAAAATAGAAATAATGACAAAACTCCACCTACTGACACAACACTCCATACACAAGTGCTCCATATCATTCCCGAAAAATAAATATAAACTAAATATATCTTCACGATGTACACATTATAAAAGGAAAAGGCCTCAGTTTAGCTGCATGATGTTGCCCCACTAAGGTTGCCACCTTTTCTTCAAGTCAAACCCGAACACTTTAGCGGCGCACGGCAATTTTTTTTTATAGTATAAACTATACATATATTTTGCTATTAAATAACCATTCTAGTCATATGAAGTTAAGAACAAGAGTACCACTTTACATCAGAGTCCATAGAGTTCCCCTTTTACATCTGAACTCGCAGAGTTCCCTTTCACTGCAAGAGGGGACTCTGCAGACTCTGATGTAAGGGAGAACTCTAACATAAGGGATCCTCTGGGAACCCTGATTTAAGGGGGAACACTGAGAACTCTGATGTACAGAGAAGACTCTGATGTAAGGGGAAACACTGTTGCCTCTGGTGTAAAGGGGAAATCTGATGTAAGTTGTGCCCTGAGAACCCTGATTTGTCTTTGTGTACTTACTCAGAGGCAGGAGAGAGAGGGGGGAGACTTCAGTCACAGACAGGTAAGGGTGGTGAGCTCACTCACCCCTTGGCAGTCAGCACATCTCATCCAGATGTTTCTGAGGCTGCTGGACGTCAAATTTCCGGCCCCAACTTACTTTCCTATTTTGAGGCACAGAGGGGTAGGTGTGGGAGGGAAAAGGCGCAACTCAGGCCCCCTCTCCTCTCCTGTCTGTGTGTGTGTTTGGGGGGGTTGTTAGTGCTGGCTTTGGGCAGTGTTAAAGAGTGTAACAGACACGCTCAGCTTAGACAACTGCAGCCAGCAACCCTGCTGAGAAGCTGTAGTCCAGTCTAAATTATGTGTCCGGGTTTCAGGCAGTCAAATGGTGAAATGGTGAATGAGCAGAGTTTGGTTCCTTCTTGGGCACAATTCCCAGAGGGGAAATCCTAAAATGTAAAAAGGGGGGACTTTAAATGGGCCAGCAACCCTACCTAAAAGAATTTTGTTAGCTATTTTTCCAACAACTATAGTTTCTAAACCAGAGAGTGATTTTAAATTGTTATGTATTTGACAACCTGAACCTTGAAAACTTGGTAATTGAAAACCATAAAAAAAATCTTTAAGCAGGAGCTGTGCCATCAGTGTGTCTGGATATTCCTTGAGCCACGGGACCATTACGTGCAGTTTCACTGGGGACTCTGCCTTTAGAAAAGGGATCCTTACCTGCTGACTGGTTAGCCGAGGACAATTTCTTAAAGCACTTGGAGATGGGATGAGTACCTACACAGAATGCACATTCGTGTCTATACTTACAGGAGGCAGGCTATCTACAGTGGGTTTCGTTAAAATTAAAACAGAACCCTTTTCTATAGTTTGTGTGTGATGCTTGGTTTGGGGGGACGGCTTGTCTGCTAAATGTATTCCTTTGGGGAAGAAAAAGGTTTAGCCATAAGCCAATATCCTTAGTACCCCACTGCAAGATTGGATGAACTGACAATTTTTTGACGAAATGATTCGTCATAAACGAACCAAGCCTTACCCCAAAGTTCTTGTAAGCCTCTAGGATTTTGTAACCAATTATTAATATTTTTATTGAGTGGTCGTCTTCTATCCTCTTCAGCTTTACCACCGCCTCTCTGAATAAACTCTTTAGAAGAAGGGAGTAAAGATAATAAATCCAGAAATTCCCCCCTACAAATGTTTTCCTTTATACCAGTGAATAAATGAAAACCCAGTGGAGACAAGGTACAAGGCAATGCTTCTTTCCTACAAATTTCAGGAACACTTGCTATTTCTTTTTGTAAAGGATTAGACTCCACTGTAGGGAAAGGCTAAGAATGTGTTTGAGAAAAATCTTGGGCTTTAGCAGTAAGGCCACTAGATGGCGCCCAAACGGAGGCTACATTTTCTTCACAGCTAGATGAAACTGCAGCCAAAGGAGCAGTCTCAATTAAACCAGGAACAGATAAAACCATTTCTGTGCTCTCTCTGACAGCATTTAATTCCCTGACAGTTCTAACTAAGACAGAGGAAAATAAATTTAACAATTGAGGGGCAAACTCACTCAGGCCAGGTATGGCAGAAACAGCACCTGCCTGTTGTTCCCCAGGAGAGCCGACAACCGGGATAGAAGTCCATTCGAATGCTGACCTACCACCAGAAGGACAGGACGCGCTGGTCTTGATCCACCGTCTTCCCGTGCCCCTATAGATACAGGCAGGACTCTCATCGCTGGGCTCTTTCCTCTCTTGTTGCGCTCCTTGACCCCGCTTTCAGCCGTGGTGGCTTTACGCCAAGGAGGACCTCCGGTGGTGCGGGAAGAAACAGTGCAGGGTGGTGAGGGGGAGTATAGTTGGTTCCTGTAGCACCGCCTCTTTGCCGGCCCCCATGTTGGAAGGGAAACCATTTGCCGGGCTGACTTCTGACTCCTGACGAATGTTCTCTGCCTCCAAAGCTGTTCCCTCACTCCAGATCTCTCCTACTTCCAGAGCCTCAGAAGCTCCATCGTGGCCACCAGGAGCCCCAGCCATGGCAGAGACAGTGCCAGCTGAGGTGATTTCGTCTGAGGTCACTGTCGTGGTGGAGGCAGTCCTGTTGCTGATGAATCCTGGAGCTGTAGGTGTATCTTGATCCATGGACAGAGGTAGGTCATGGCATCTACGAATCCAATCTTCTCCATTTTCTTCTCCGGCTCTTTCAATGAGGCGCCTCAGGAAGGACATCTTCTTCCACCTCAGTAGCGCTGTTTGCTCTGAAGATAAAATCCTATGAACACCACAGCTGATGCTACTGAAGCGATTGAGCCTCCAGGGCTCTGAATCCCCCTTTTATTTGATAATACTCATAACAAAAACTCCTTAGCTACCCAGATACAGAGGTCACCTTACCAGCCTGGGCAGCCAAGTCCAATGGGAATGCTTCCCACACTTTTCCAGACCTGAGGGGGTTAGCCTAGGTAACCCTGTCACTACCTGGATACAACTAGACCTATTTACAGAGGTCAGGGAGTCAATGGGAACACTTCCCGCAATTTAGCTCTGAGGGGAGACTAGAAACCTCTGCTGCCACAATCCCATGAGGCAAGGGGGGCTTAAAACTGTTTTCTCCCTTTTCCTTGCATTAATCAGGAAAATAGTTGCAGTCCCCTTTCAAGCTGGTCGGTTTCTACCCCTATACCAGGTATACACAATTCCCACTCAGTAGCTTCCAGCGATAGGGATTACTTTACCAGCAGGGAACAGGGTCTGTATGGGGCCACGTAGAATTGGGGCAAGCAGGGATGCTTCCCCCTGATGATGTCAGTTATGGCAAAATGCGTATGGCAGAGCCAACGTACGTGACGCTTGCTTGTTTGTCCTGCATGTGAATGGGATCCCGTGTACACTTTGAACACTTATACTGAGTTTTACAGCTCTGCTTTTTTATTATAACAAATGTGAGTATCTTGAATTTTATTGTACCAATAAACGCATCTTTACGGTTTTACTCTATGTGGATTTCTTCCTGCTTTTTACTAGGGATTAGCCCGATGTTCGAGTCGAACGTAAGTTCGACTCGAACATCGGGAGTTCACCTGTTTGTGGAACAGCGAACATTAAGCGGTGTTCGCAGCAAATTCGTAAAGCCGCGGAACACCGTTAAAGTCTATGGGACATTAACATGAAAAACCAAAAGTGCTTATTCTGAAGGCTTATATGCAATTTATTGCCATAAAAAGTGTTTGGGGACCTGGGTCCTGCCCCAGGGGACATGTATCAATGCAAAAAAAAGTTTTAAAAACTGCAGTTTTTTCGGGAGCAATGATTTTAATAATGCTTAATGTGAAACAATAAAAATTAAATATTCCTTTAAATATCGTGCCTGGGGTTGTCTATCGTATGCCTGTAAAGTGACGCGGCATGGGTTCCCCCCAGTCCATTACCAGGCCCTTTGGCTCTTGTATTAATATTAAGGGGAACCCGAACCAAAAAAAAAATTGCATGGGGATCCCCCCAAAATCCATACCAGGCCCCTCAGGTCCGATATGGATATTAAGGGGAACCCTGCGCCAGATTTTATTAAAAAAATGGCGTAGGGGTCCCCCCAAAATCCATACCAGACCCTTAACCGAGCACACAACCTGGCAAGCCGCAGGAAAAGAGGGGGGACGAGAGAGCACCCCCCTCCTGAACCGTACCAGGCCACATGCTCTCAACATGGAGAGGATGCTTTGGAGTAGCATTTAACAAAAAAAGTGTCAAAAATAGTAAAAAAGACAGGAAACACTTTGGAACAAGTCCTTCATTAAAAAATAAAAAAATAAAAATGTCCGCCTCCATGGGAGGCTCCTGCCGAGTGACTTCTTGATGACATCTGTTGTACAGCTGAGGGCGGGGCCACTCAGTAACGTAAACGGGCAACCCCACCTTCCTCTGATGTCACGTGGCATCAGAGGGGGGCCGTGGTACGGTTGGGGGGGTGCTCTCTCGTCCCCCCTCTTTTCCTGCGGCCTGCCAGGTTGCGTGTTCGGATAAGGGTCTGGTATGGATTTTGGTGGGCATCCCATGAAGTTTTTTTTTTTATTTTTGGTTTGAGGTTCTCCTTAACCACCTCAATACAGAGCACTTACACCCCCTTCCTGCCCAAGCCAATTTTCAGCTTTCAGCGCTGTCACTGTTTAAATGACAATTGCGCGGTCATGCTACGCTGTACCCAAACAGGGTTTTTATCATTTTGTTCCCACAAATAAAGCTCTCTTTTGGTGGTATTTGATTACTTCTGGGGTTTTTATTTTTTGCTAAACAAATAAAAAAAGACTAAAGACTAAAATTTTGAAAAAAAAAGTTTTTCTTTTGTTTCTTTTATAAAATTTTGTAAATAAGTATGTTTTCTCCTTAACTGATGGCCACTGATAAGGCGTCACTGATGGGCACTGATAAGGTGGCACCGATGAGGTGGCATCAATGAGGTGGCACTGACGGGCACTGACGATGGGCACTGATAGGCGGTACTGATGGGCACTGGTAGGCGGCACTGATGAGTGGCACTGATATGCAGCACTGATGGGCATTGATAGGTGGCACTGATGGGCATTCATGGGTGGCACTGGTGGGCACTGATGGGCACTGATAGGCGACACTGATGGGCACTGAAAGGCTGCACTGATGGGTACTTATGGGTGGCACTGATAGGCAGCACTGCTGGGCACTGATGGGCACTGATAGGCGGCACTGCTGGGCACTGATATGAGGCACTGATAGGCATCACTAATTGCACTTGCACTGGCAGGCATTTGGGATGGGCACTGATTGGCAGCTGCATGGGCACTGATAGGCAGCTGCCTGTGCACTGATTGATTGGCATTTCCCTGGTGGTCTAAGGTGGCATACCTGGTGGTCCAGGGTGGTGTCAATCCCTGATGGTCCTGGTGGCATCCTGGTGGTCCTGGGCAGGCATCCGAGGGGGGGATGTGCTGATAAACAATCAGCCCCGATCCCCCCTGTCAGGAGAGCAGCTGATCGCCTCTCCTCTACTCACGTCTGTCAGATATGAGTGAGGAAAAGCCGATCAACAGCTCTTCCTGTTTACATCGTGATCAGCCATGATCGTTGTAGCGGTGTGTCTGACTGACACATAGTTACATAGTTACATAGTTGGTAAGGTTGAATAAAACACCAGTCCATCCAGTTCAACCTGTGTGGGTGCGTGTCTAAAATTGTCCCTATCCCTGTACATTGTGTCTCATTAAGATGCTCATCTATTATTATTATTTATTTAAGGTACCCATATAGTGCCGTCAATTTACACAGCGCTCCACACATACATCACACACTCACATCGGTCCCTACCCTCAAGGAGCCCACAATCCAAGGTCCCCAACTCATACCCATATACCATTGCCATGGGGACATTGAGGCTGAAGATGACATGACTTTCAGGGGTGAGTTTCATGCCACAATGTCATCCTCAGCACCCGTGAGAACTTGAGTTCCTCCACCTCCAGTAGTTTGCTTCATGCTCCAGAGCCCACGAAAGGACTCTAGGATTTGTGGCATTAAGGAGAGGGAAAATTATTGGTTGGTCATCCTCCTTGATCCATGTTTCAAGGGAAAAATTGCAGAGCTCATTCTGCCCTCAGAGAGCAGAGGATAAAAAATCTGGAGGACGCACTATGGAGGAATCTTTGTCACTAATTTCCAGAGGCCGGCAGGATAAAGTGTCACAGACAAGGTGTTTCAGAGCCTTCTGTCAGGGAAAAAAAAGGAGCAGTAGTGTGGGTGGTTGTCTGAGCAATGCCTTTAAAACAAATTTCAGTCCTCAGTGCCCAGGGCTGTCAGCTGCTAGTATTTATCGAGAGTGGCTGCATTATTTGTGGCCAAGGGCGGATGCAGAGACTCTCCAAATGGATGACCTCCTCCACTACTGGGTCATAAGGTTAGAGAGCTTACCCAGTATGCATTTGAGCTGCTGGGCTGCCCAGCATTCTTTCTGACTGTGCATTTTGTGCTGCGGGGGGGGGCTTTGTGACAGATAAAAGAGTGTGTCTGTCCACAGTGTTGACCGGCTGACATTCCTGAAAATGAACCAGACTTGGATCAGCAGCAGCTACCAGCAGCTACCACTATGCTTATGAATAAATATTTGGGGGATTCTACCACCCTCCAATTTTTTTTTTTTTACTTCTTCCAAAGATGCTCCTTTCACCATTGTAGGCTACAAAAATATCTCATATGCTGCTATAATTTCCATGTCTGGGTTCTTTGAACACACCCAGCCACCATGAGTACACCCCACTACCTGCCACTGTTAAAGTGCTTGTAAACTCAAACATTTTTTTTTTAATAACAGACAGGTTTATACTTACCTTACCTATACAACTCCATTGCACGGAGCTGCCCTAAACCTCCTCTTCTTGGGTCCCATACCAGCATTCCTGGCTCCTTCGCTTCTTGGTGTGGCACAATAGGAAGTCGCTTTTTATCATGGCACCCTTGTGGGCTTGATCCCAAGCTGTGCTGTCTGTGTGCATAGTCTCGGGCCCCGCTCCCTCCTTTACAGGATTTGACTGACAGCAGCAGGAGCCATTGGGAAGTGAGAGGAGAGAGCTGCTGCAGACAGGCACAGCGCTGGATCAAGTGAGGACTCAGGTAACCAGGGGGGTGAGGGGGTGATACTTTTACCTAAACATTTTATTCTTTACCTTAATGCAAACACTTTAACATCTCTTACAACTGAGGTAGGCCTCTCACCATTACAGTCCAAAAATGGGGCAATAGCTCCTGTTCTTTGCAAAAACAGGTTGAATGTGGCACCCAAATTTTTTTTGTTTTGTTTCATAGTTGCAAATGCTGTGAATTTTGTATAGAAGGGTCCATCCTGTGGTCTGAAAGATTTTGTCTGTGGGGGTGACAGGGTCGTCTATCCCCTCCTGATGCTTTTTGCCTGAATTCGCACCGGACCCTTTTTCAAAACCACTCTGTGGCCGCCCTGTACCTGTGTGAACGGCTCCATTGAGAGCCGGTCACACTCGCCTGTCATGAGAATTGGATGTGGGGGCATCCAATTAGCATATATGTGAACCCAGCCTTAAAGAATATATCCAAGAAAGAGTTAAAGTTTTTACTTTTAACTGAAAGTAGAGAGCTGCTGATTTCCAGATCTTAGTTCAATAACTTCCACAGAAGAGACTGTGGCTGTTTGGAATCAAAGCTCTTATCTGATATAAAATGTGTTTAGATGAATTGGCTGCTGCTAATTGTAATCATTAAATTCTATGAGTATGCATGACAGTGTTTCCACTGACAGTTCGTTTGTCTAAGCATGCCTGATTTTATATAGTGGCTTTTCAAGATCTCTCTTGTGAATGTTAGTCAGCTGAGATCTGAATAAAAAAGTAAGTAGAACGTATTTAAAGACAAATTGAAGTCACAGAAAAACATTTTCACTGAGATAGTTATTGTGCTAACCACTTAAATTTTACTACTACTCTCCTGTTATAGCAGTGACTACACAGGCACCAAAATTTGACCACTCTACTCAGTACACTGAAAAATCTTTCAGATCAGGTCAGACACACCATCTCTTTCTCAGCACTATACATTTGTATGAGGATTCACTGTATGCCTGTCCTCTTCCTGTCTCTGAGCTTCCAGCACTGCAATAGTTAACAGCTTTGGGTCTTCAGGTAGAGCAGTAGTACAGATGGGCCACACCTCCTCTTTCCTCCTCTCCTATTGAGAAAAGTTCTTTCATTGATTACACTGCTTGTAACACAATTTATGATTGGGGAAGAGAAGCCATCCTGTGACTGACCTCCCCTTTTACTGATGGTGTTCCAAGTAGTGTAATCATTTAAAAAAACTTTTCTCAAAAGGAGAGGGAAGTGGCATGTCCCCATTGGACCACCAGAACAGCCAAAGTAGTGAACTATTGTAGAGCTGGAAGTTCAGACAAGAAGAGGATAGGCATCCCTACAAGTGAAGATTTCTCCAGGAACCAACTGCCTGGACAACTTGGGACATACTTTATTACAGGTAAGTGACGTGGATAAAGCTGTGGGATTTTTTTTTATTTAATCAAGATTGAAAATATTTCTTTGTTGATTGAACAGGGTTGTAAAATAAAACAAACAGCTTCCAAAAGAAAAAAAGATACCTCATCCTCTTTTAAATTCTTTTTATTAATTTCAACAAAGGGTTACAAAATACAAAACGTTACCATAAAAAGCCAAGACAATATTTATTCAATAGTCTAACATTTCAAGCACAACACAACAGAAGTACAATACTAAACTTATAAAAGGTGTATCTCCTAGGACCTTATTATAAAACCAATATAAATTGTAATTCTTCCCCAAAGAGGAGACAAGAGGCAACGTGAGAGGCAACACACCTCTACATGCAAAAACTCTGACTGGTCTTCCCCTCTCAAAGAGAAAAAGTGTATTAATCCTTGCTCCCCATAACCCCCATCCACTTATCCTCCCCCCTTCATCACTCCCGATCACCCCCTACTTCCTGTGTTTGAGACATAACCAAATCCTCAAACAAAAACGTGCTGAAAAATAAAAAAACATATGTGATAATTTAGGGGGGGCAAAAACTTTGGAGAATTACTCCCCGATTCTACCCTTACCTTCTTTCACCATATTCCCATACCCATCTCTTTTATCTCTCCCTCCCTCATAATTACCCATTCAGGCCTGATGTGGGCATTCTTTATCCATGAGCACATTCACTATTCCAAATTATTGTGAAAAAAAAAGTGGGTGGGGGGAAGCAACAATACAGGACTTTTTCCATTTCCCATCCACTATCTGTTTTACATATTATGGGGTTTCCTCCACCACTCCCTCTCTTCCCTTCTCCAGTACATTTTCCTTACCCACATATCCTATGTAAACCAAAGACTGTTTAAACTCAAACCAGCTTAGATACCTCATCCTAAAAGGGTAAATTCACCTTTACAGAAAAATCTGTAAGGTGAACTTACACTGGGCCCCCTCCTCATACCCCCGGTCCTGCTGACCTGGAGGCTGGTGATCACCCGCTAGGAGACCTCAAATAGCTGCCTCACCAGTCCAGGGCTCAGAAATCCCCTCACATTAATCTCCTAAATGTACCATGTTAGGAGGTACATATAGGAGCATTCTAATTGGTCAACGCCGTCACATGGGCGGCGCCGACCAATCATACTTCACGTAGCCTGTCCTGTCACCTCAGGCGAAGAGGAGAGAAATTTTTCAGAGATTTCAAATCCCTGGACTGGTAAAGTGGCTATACAATCTTTCAGAACGAGTGATCGCCGGACTCCAGGTTACCGGAAACCAGGTGCGATGGGAATGGGGTCCAGTGTAAGTTCACCTTACAGATTTGCTTTAAAGGTGAACTTACACTTTAACCGCTTCAGCCCCGAAAGATTTTACCCCCTTCCTGACCAGAGCACTTTTTGCGATTGGGCACTATGTCACTTTAACTGGCAGTTGCGGGGTCGTGCAACGTGGCTCTCAAACAAAATTGAAGTCCGTTTTTTCCCACAAATAGAGCTTTCTTTTGGTGGTATTTGACCACGTCTGTGATTTTTATTTTTTGCGCTATAAACAAAATAAGAGCGACAATTTTGAATAAAACGCATAATTTTTTACATTTTGCTATAATAAATATCCCCCAAAAATATATAAAAAAATGTTTTTTTCCTCAGTTTAGGCCGATCATATTCTTCTACATATTTTTGGTAAAAAAAATCGCAATAAGTGTTTATTGATTGGTTTGCGCAAAAGTTATAGCGTTTACAAAATAGGGGATAGTTTCATGGCATTTTTGTTAATATTTATTTTTTTTACTAGTAATGGCGGTGATCAGCGATTTTTATTGTGACTGCGACGTTATGGCGGACATGTTGGACATTTTTGACACATTTTTGGGACCATTGTCATTTATACAGCGATCAGTGCGATTAAAAATGCACTGATTACTGTGTAAATGACACTGGCAGTGAAGGGGTTAGCCACTAGGGGGCGGGAAGGGGTTAAGTGTGTCTTAGGGGAGTGATTCTAACTGTAGGGGGGATGGGCTAGCAGTGTCACTATGCTGATCACTGCTCCCGATGACAGGGAGCTGTGATCAGTGACACTTGTCACTAGGCAGAATGGGGAGAAGCTATTTACATCAGCATCTCCCCGTTCGTCCTCTCCGTGAGGCGATCGCGGGTATCCCAGCGGCGATCGAGTCCGCGGGACCTGCGACCTGACTCACGGAGCTCCCGGCCGGCGCGCACGCGAGCCACCGGCGGTGCGCAAGCAATGGCACGGCGGGGAATTCAAATGGACGTACCTGTAAGTCAATTTGCCCAGCCGTGCCATTCTGCCAACGTACATCGGCGTGCGCCGGTAGGGAAATGGTTAAAGGGACACATACAGTGCCTTGCAAAAGTATTCACCCGTCTTGGCTTTTTACCTATTTTGTTACATTACAGCCTTTAGTTCAATGTTTTTTAATCTGATTTATATGTGATGGATCAGAACACAAAAGTCTAAGTTGGTGAAGTAAAATTAGAAAAATAAATACATAAAACTATTTTTCAGAAATAAAAAACTGATAATTGCCATGTGCGTATGTATTCACCTCCTTTGTTATGAAGCCCATAAAAGCTCTGGTGCAACCAATTACCTTCAGAAGTCACATAATTAGTGAAATGATGTCCACCTGTGTGCAATCTAAGTGTCACATGATCTGTCATTACATATACACACCTTTTTGAAAGGCTCCAGAGGCTGCAACACCTAAGCAAGAGGCACCACTAACCAAGTACTGCCATGAAGACCAAGGAATCTCTCCAAACAAGTAAGGGACAATGTTGTTGAGAAGTACAAGTCAGGGTTAGGTTATAAAAAAATATCCAAATCTTTGATGATCCCTAGAAGCACCATCAAATCTATCATAACCAAATGGAAAGAACATGGCACAACAGTAAACCTGCCAAGAGACAGCTGCACACCAAAACTAATGGACCGGGCAAGGAGGGCATTCATCAGAGAGGCAGCACAGGGACCTAAGGTAACCCTGGAGGAGCTGCAGAGTTCCACAGCAGAGACTGGAGTATCTGTACATAGAATGACAATAAGCCGTACGCTCCATAGAGTGGGGCTGGCTTTATGGCAGAGTGGCCAGAAGAAAGCCATTACTTTCAGCAAAAAACAAAATGGCACTTTTTGAGTTTGCAAGGCGTGTGTGAGACTCCCAAAATGTATGGCGGAAGGTGCTCTGGTCTGATGAGACTAAAATTTAACTTTTTGGACATCAAAGAAAACGCTATGTCTGGCGCAAACCCAACACATCACCCAAGGAACACCATCCCCACAGTGAAACATGGTGGTGGCAGCATCATGCTGTGGGGATGTTTTTCAGCAGTCGGGACTGAGAAACTGGTCAGGGTTGAGGGAAAAATGGATGGTGCTAAATACAGGGATATTCTTGAGCAAAACCCTTACCACTCTGTGTGTGATTTGAGGCTAGGAAAGAGGTTCACTGTCCAGCAGGACAATGACCCCAAACACACTGCTAAAGCAACACTTGAGTGGTTTAAGGGGAAACATGTAAACTTGAAGGAGCCGGAGCAGTTTTGCAAGGCTCATAGAGACTTATCCAAAGCGACTTGGAGCTGTGATAGCCGCAAAAGGTACAAAGTATTGACTTTAGGGGGGTGAATAGTTATGCACATTTACTTTTTCTGTTATTTTGTCCTATTTGTTGTTTGCTTCACAATAAAAAAAATAAATAAAAAATCTTTAAAGTTGTGGACATGTTCTGTAAATTAAATGATTCAAATCTTCAAACAATCCATGTTAATTCCAGGATGTGAGGCAACAAAACAAGAAAAATGCCAAGGGGGTGAATACTTTTGCAAGGCACTGTACATGTATCCTAACAACAACATTTTTTTTAAATCACATATCCAATGCCAGTTTTACCACTGACTTGTAGGCTGCTTTACTATATATTAAATGTATGTATATATTAATCTGAAGTTTCCTAGTTCTGTTAATCTAATGAAATCTAGTTTTCTTTAATCCATTTCAGACCAATGTATATTGTATTTAGAATGTCTGAGGAGTCATTACATTGTAGACAGACAGATATGGACTGTTAGGATTACATGTACTGTACAGTGGGTAAGCATAATTTGTATTATTATCAGGGCTAAATAATAAACATTTTAACAATATGTTTTCTCTTGTTTTGTAGCCAGGTGAATGTGAAATACTGGATATTCTTTTTTTTTCATTTTCATTTTCCTATGTTAGCAGGGCTAATCTTACCTGCTTCGCTGAGAAAAACTTTGGTTTACAGAGCTCAGTAGCACAAGCTGAAATGTATACATATAAAGGAATCAGAACAATGATTTATCTCCCTTACTCCCTTTCCCATTTGGATAATTCAGTACAACATTTAATTAGAGAAAGTTCCTGAAGGTAAACAGCTGTGCTCCATTTTTAGAAAACCCATAATGCTCTGTGAATGCAATGTAAGAAGTATCAGTGTTATCATAGTCAAAAGTAATTTCTTAGTTCATTTTTTCTGTTTAAATAGTGGCAATGTTTTTTTATGTTTTTTTAGTAAATACACTATAGAGATATTTATACGTTATACGTATGTCACCTGGACACTTTTCCTCTAAGTCTGTTTGGTGATGTTTCTTGCTAGCCGAGAAGTTACAAATATAATTTAACATAACTTTAATATAGCAGTTTAAAAGAATGGAAGCATTCAGAAACATGACATATCAAGAGAAAACTATATCATGAATGATACATAGGTACACTGATTAATTTGTAAATGTAAATCTGCAACTCCCTCATCATTGGCTTACCTCTACATAGTCTATCCCCCTTCAATCCACCATTAATGCTGCTGCCAGACTCATCCACCTTACCAATAGCTCTGTGTCTGCTACTCCTCTCTGTCAATCCCTCCACTTGCTCCCGCTCACCCAACAAATTAAATTCTAAATATTAACAACTACTTACAAAGGCATCCACAACTCTGCCCCCAAATACATCACTGACCTATTCTCTAAATACCAACCTAATTGTTCTCTTCATTCTTCTCAAGACCTCCTGTTCTCTAGCTCCCTCATCACCTCCTCTCATGCTCGCCTCCAGGACTTTTCCAGAGCCTCTCCAATCCTATGGAGCTCCTTACCCCAGTCTGTCCAATTATCTCCAACTCCATTAGCTTTTAGACGATCCCTGAAAACCCTCCTCTTCAGAGAAGCCTATTCCTCCCACACCTAACAACTGTATTTTAATGTTCTCCATCTGATCACCCCCCCTCCCCCCCACTGTTACCTTTTGTTAAACTTGACCCTTCCTTCTAGATTGTAAGCTCTAACAAGCAGGGCCCTCTGATCCCTCCTGTATTGAATTGTGTTGTAACTATACTGTTTGCCTCATGTTGTAAAGTGCTGCACAAACTGTTGGCCCTATATAAATCCATAATAATAATAATAATAATAATAAATGTGCTCTGAATTTTTCCTGTGACACCAGTGATATAATAGAACAACAAGCGCGTCTTGCACAAAAAAATCACAGGGTTTGGGAAAAAGGGTTTCATATTAAACAAATATGCTACAACAATACATTCTGAAATACAGGGCTACCTACTCAAGTTTTAATGTATATGTCCATCCAAAGTGCTATCAAAAATACAATTTAAAAATGTCACATATAGATCCCTTAGCATTATGACATTGTCAATAATAATAATACATGAATGCAGGAAATATCTGCTCTCCATTATACTCCAGAAGATTACTCTATAGCTACTTTTATGGCCCTTTTATAATCTACTCCTATTCTGCCTTTCTTAGCACTTTCAGTATATGCTATACATACATACTGTACATACAATGTGCATAAGGCCCAGAGCAGCACAGCCACTGCCCTTAAACCTCTCAGCAGGGCCGATTTTAGATAAGTTGGGGCTTTGGAAATTACCCACTCTATAGGTAACAGAATACTTTTCACCTTTGTGCCTTTCTACCTTACAGATTTAAATCCGAATTGGGGGACAGACTCTGGTCAGTGGGTAAACAAAATACTCCTGCATAAGTGGTCTAGTGAAAGTAAAAAATTAGCCTACATTGGCAGTCAGCGAGAGTAATAAATGCACTAGAAAACCACGGAAAGATGGTGCACCAGCCTAGTGCATTATCTTTATACATCATTTCATAATTCATAAAAGCAAATATTATACTCATAAACAAAATGAGTTATCAAGGGCATCAGTATGTACAAATGCTACATTTTCAGCACTTGTTCGTCAGCATTGGAAGAAGCCTTTTTAGGTCCAATATGGTTGACGCGTTTCAAGAGGTAACTGCTCTTCATAGTTTTGGCTTTTGTATCTTTGTACATACTGTTCTGCTTGATAACTTATTTGTTTGTGAGTATAATATTTGCTTTTATGAATAAATAAATGACATACAGTATAAAAGTAATGCGCTAGGCTGGTATGCCCTCTTTCCATTGTTTTTCCAGTGATGTACATAATGGGCAGTGAAGCATGGGGGTGCTACTTATTCTGAAATTGGAACAGCGGAAACTCGCTGACCTCTGAGCAGTACATTTGAGAGCAGAAGATTGCTTTCACGGAGCTGTCAGATGTTTATACTGAAATATTAAAACTATTTTATATCTATGGAAATAAGTAACGATCTAAAATTTAGGAGATTGCCATGTGTTTCCATAAATCAATGAAACAACTCCAATTCTTTTATCCCCGGTAAGTTGAAGACAAGAAGAAGATATGAACGAATAATTTGTAAATATATATTTACCGAAAATCTGTGCAAAATAATATCATAATATACTTGGTGATAACACAGGATATAAATCTACATTTCAATAATGTAAATAAAATATAAGGTGAGACTATAACCTCAAGCTTTGGTTTTAAAATCTCAAAGTAAAGACTAAATAACAATTCAAGAAGCAATAAACAGCTTTTAGTGACTAGTAGATTATAAAAACAAACAAGTGTGGATATTGACACCTAGACTTCTTCTCTAGCAAACAGATCTACTCAACTTCTTAAAAACACAGGGACAAAATTGTTGTCCTGTGTATAGATCTTGGTATATTATCCAAGACTGTCTTTAACGTATATACCTAAACATATTTGTAAAATAATTATTGTCTATTTTTTAGGTTTTGCTCATATTTACAGTATTTTTATACGACATAATAAATATGATTGTTCTGTTTATAAATTAATATGGGCCACCATTCTGCACAACAGCTCTGAGATACATTATTTCCATTCAACTTTTTATATTTCTTAATAGAAGTCATTTCTATAGAATATTGTTCATTAATATTCTTTATTTTCGTTTAAATAACTCAATTCACATATTGAACTATTTGCGTCCCTTTTAAAATGGATTCTATTGTTTTGGTTATTACTATACTGCAATTTGGTTTTTGATTTTTTTACATTTTTTAAAATTTTTTTCTATCTCACAATATGTTCACTTAAGATTGTTTTTTATTTTTGCTGTCACTCCACCTGGTTGCTTATGCGGTTATGTGTTATGCCCCGTACACACGGTCGGATTTTCCGATGGAAAATGTCCGATCGGAGCGTGTTGTCGGAAATTCCAACCGTGTGTGGGCTCCATCGGACATTTTCCATTGGATTTTCCGACACACAAAGTTGGAGAGCAGGAGATAAAATTTTCCGACAACAAAATCCGTTGTCGGAAATTCCGACCGTGTGTGGGCTCCATCGGACATTTTCCATTGGATTTTCCGACACACAAAGTTGGAGAGCAGGAGATAAAATTTTCCGACAACAAAATCCGTTGTCGGAAATTCCGATCGTGTGTACACAAATCAAAGGACAAAGTGCCACGCATGCTCAGAATAAATAAAGAGATGAAAGCTATTGGTCACTGCCCTGTTTATAGTCCCGATGTATGTGTTTTACGTCACCGCGTTTAGAACGATCAGATTTTCCGACAACTTTGTGCAACCGTGTGTAGACAAAACAAGTTTGAGCCAACATCCGTCGGAAAAAATCCTAGGATTTTGTTGTCGGAATGTCCGAACAAAGTCCGACCGTGTGTACGCCCTATTAGTGTAAGCGCTTATATTACCATCTATGTGGTATATTCAGATCAGTTTTCTTTGTGATATTGGGCCACTTCCTGTTTCATCATTTCAGAATAAGGCTTGCAACACATATGTCAGAGCCATTTTCTAACCGGAAATGACCTGTTGACCATCTGAATCCACTTCCTGTGTTTCAGGATGAGGCTTGAAACACACGTGGCGGCACCATCTTGCCCAAAACAGGAAGTGATCTCAGAAGTGTCAGCAATTGGTTTCAGAGCTGCTGTTCATTATGGGGGGTTCATATATCTATATAAAGGCGGTAACTACCATGGAACAGCACCCCAGATGGTCAGATGGTTACGCTGATACCCCGGTTACTGTCTATTTTGAAGCGCTTGGAAAATGTAAGTGCAACTCTTATGCTTATAACAATAAATATTCCTTACGGAATTACGCTATGTGCCCTGTTCTTCCTCTTTTCTCTTTATGGTTGGGCTTATTTGCCCATTCGGTTTACCTGCTTTATTCATCGTTTTGGAGTGTTTGCCTGAAGACCGTATCCACATAGTGAGCCTGAATTCCCTGGTCATCCTGTAAAGCCTGTTTGACCCATCAGGTGTACACCTGTATGAGTCTATCCTTTCTGGTAAGTGACTGGTGCTTTTGGTGGCGGATCATCTATGTTACCTCTGTCACATTTTGAATGTTCACTCAGGAGTTCTGTCACTGTCACCCATTTATGTTTTGAACTTCACCCTTTTGGAATACATTTGGGACTTGTCTGTGTCCCCCCCCCCCTTTTTTTTTTTTGTTTACACCTTGGACATTTATTCTCACAGAAAACGTGTCACTATTTATATTGCTTTTTTCATATGTCAATTTTATTTTTGATATTGATCATTATTTGCTTAGCGCTGCACATTTTCCATATATATTTCTGTTTATTTTACACTTTTGTGCTGGCTGCTATTGTGTAGACAGCGTGGTATATTTTGTTATTTAAGACCGTCTTTAAGGCAAAGAATTATCTCTAATGCATTTCCTGCTTAAACATATCCTAAAACTAGGCCATTCACTGAAACTCAATTTAGTATTGTGAGATATACAGTATCTCACAAAAGTGAGTACACCCCTTCCATTTTTGCAAATATTTTATTCTATCTTTTCATGTGAAAACACTGAAGAAATTACACTTTGCTACAATGTAAATTAGTGAGCGTACAGCTTGTATAACAGTGTGAAATTGCTGTCCCCTCAAAATAACACACAGCCATTATTGTCTATACCACTGGCAACAAAAGTGAGTACACCCCTAAGTGAAAATGTCCAAATTGGGCCCAAAGTGTCAATATTTTGTGTGGCCACCATTATTTTCCAGCATTGCCTTAACCCTCTCGGGCATGGAGTTCACCAGAGCTTCACAGGTTGCCACTGGAGTCTTCTTCTACTCCTCCATGACAACATCACGGAGCTGGTGGATGTTAAAGACCTTGTGCTCCTCCACCTTCCGTTTGAGGATGCCCCACAGATGCTCGATAGGGTTTAGGTCTGGAGACATGCTTGGCCAGTCCATCACCTTTACCCTCAGCTTCTTTAACAAGGCAGTGGTCATCGTAGAGGTGTGTTTGGGGTCGGTATCATGTTGGAATACTGCCCTGCGGCCCAGTCTCCGAAGGGTGGGGATCATGCACTGCTTCAGTATGTCACAGTACATGTTGGCGTTCATGGTTCCCTCAATGAACTGCAGCTCCCCAGTGCCAGCAGCACTCATGCATCCCCAGACCATGACACTCCCACCACCATGCTTGACTGTAGGCAAGACACACTTGTCTTTGTACTCCTCACCTGGTTGCCGCCACACACGATTAACACCATCTGAACCAAGTAAGTTTATCTTGGTTTCATCAGACCACAGGACATTTCCAGTAAACCATGTCCTTAGTCTGCTTGTCTTTAGCAAACTGTTTGCAGGCTTTCTTGTGCATCATCTTTAGGCTTCCTTCTGGGACGAACAGGCATGCAGACCAATTTGATGCAGTGTGCGGCGTATGGTCTGAGCACTGACAGGCTGACCCCCCACCCCTTCAATCTCTGCAGCAATGCTGGCAGCACTCATACGTCTATTTCCCAAAGACAACCTCTGGATATGATGCCGAGCACATGCACTCATCTTCTTTGGTCAACCATGGCAAGGCCTGTTCTGAGTGTAACCTGTCCTGTTAAACCGCTGTATGGTTTTGGCCACCATGCTTCAGCTCAGTTTCAGGGTCTTGGCAATCTTCTTATAGCCTAGGCCATCTTTATGTAGAGAAACAATTCTTTTTTTCACATCCTCAGAGAATTCTTTGCCATGAGGTGCCATGTTAAACTTCCAGTGACCAGTATGAGAGAGTGAGAGCTTTAACACCAAATTTAACACACCTGCTCCTCAGTCACACCTGAGACCTTGTAACACTAATGAGTCACATGACACCGAGCAGGTAAAATGGCTAACTGGGCCCAATTTGGACATTTTCACTTAGGGGTGTACTCACTTTTGTTGCCAGCGGTTTAGACATTAATAGCTGTGTGTTGAGTTATTTTGAGGGGACAAATAATTTACACTGTTATACAAGTTGTATACTCACTACTTTACATTGTAGCAAAGTGTCATTTCTTCAGTGTTGTCACATGAAAAGATTTAATAAAATATTTACAAAAAATGTGAGGGGGGTGAACTCCCTTTTGTGGGATACTGTGTATGTATGTATGTGTGTATATATATATATATATATATATATATATATATATATATATATATATATTTTTTTTTTTTATCTTTAATTGCATCCGTAAGATTTCATACTGCAGTTTAAAAATCTCTCAGATCCAATCAACACTACCAGAACAGGAAAGGCCCCATCTGGGATATGTTCAAACCATCTATTGCATACAGAATATATGATCTATACTTTACCAAAACTATTGAGCTCTTTTGTTTGAGAAGATGTCTGCTGTATCTAACAAGGGAACTTTCTTTTCCTCAATATCCCTGGACTCCCAGCTCTTCAGATCTTCTCCCCTTTCCAAAATTCTTTCAGTCGCCCTTCACTGCCATGTGTAACCCTATATATTCCTTGAGAATGTGGGTGAGAAAATGACTTTCACGTCACAAGAGAAGTCAAAACACATGTCATTTCCTGTACAACCCTTCTAGGGAAATTGTAGTGTCCTTACCCATAGTTTTCAGTAGGGGCAGTATAGGATAAAAATTATATTGAAAATTATTTTAGCTTGTCAAAAATCAATCTTCATGTGATCTTTAACTTTAGGCTTAACATAAAACTATAAAATATCTAGAGCTGTCTAAATGATGTCAGACTCTCCAGACCATGGTCTTGGATTTAACCTTATCTTTAACATAACATTAGCTTTCAAGCCAAAGCTGGTCCCTTAATTTATGACCTAGGATAATTCAAGATAAAACTCCTCCTTGTGAAGGATTCTAAAAAGAAAAAAAAAAAACATGGACTCAGTTTCAACTTTAGAAAAAGAGGGGAAAAAAATCACAAAATGGTTTCTCTCATGTCCTCCAAAACATGGGTAAAATAATATGATTTTGGCCTTTAAATAACTCTTTTAGGCTCAATAGTTTTGAAAGAGCAATAAATGCATTTGAGGGTCACTGGGAGTAAAAATGCCCCTGCATTAGTGGTTGTTAAGAGTAAAAAATGTTCCTGCATTGGTGGTCATAGGAGTAAAAAATGTTCTTGCATCAGTGGTCAGGGGGAGTAACAAATATCCTTGCATCAGTGGTCAGTGGGAGTCATAAATGCCCCTGCATCAGTTGGAGTAAAAAATGTATTAGTGGTCAGTGGATGTAAAAAATGCCCTGGAGTCAGTGGTTACGGGAAGTAAAACATTTCTTTATGTCAGTGGGAGAAATAAATGCCCCTGCACCAGTGGTCAGTGGGAGTAAAAAACTGCTTTCCTGACACCAACATAGCAGCATACTAGTGACAGAGCTCCACCTCTTGACCACTCCCTTAGGACCAGTGAATAGCATAAATTAAAGGCCTAGTTAGGCCCACCCCATTCTTCTTTTTTTCCTCATACCTCAACGCACCAGTGAAGAGTAAGCAATACTTGTCCCCACCTCTGCCTCAGTGCAGTAGCCTTCTGGGTTCAGCCTCTCCCAGCGTGAAGTCCCAGCGCTTGGGCCGCTAAATTGCACTAAACTGCTTGGGAACCCCTTCTGTGGGTCTTGATGGGGTCCTGCAGTGTTTACTCTTTAGGAACGAACTCTGCTTTTAAAATTGGTAACTGCAGCGTTTGTGGAATGTCAGGGGGCCAGCTATGCTTTATCTCTCTCTCTTGGCCCCTTGTGCCATACAGGGTCGCCTGTACCTTTTACCTATGTCTTTTTTATCTTTCATTACCTTTCCCTTTTGTTCTCTCTCTCCTCCAGCACTACCCAGGGGAGACTCTGTTCCTTGCTGCCTGAGGCAACTGGGCTTCCCTTTAGGGCAAGCGCGGCCACCCAGCTCTGTTTTTCTAGGCAGGGGCGCACTCGGTGACTCCTCAGAGTGTGTCAGTTCACACATGCGCGGTAGCTGGCTGGGAGGCCAGGCTCCAGTTCAACTAAGGGCAAATTATGCCTGTTTGTCATTAGTCAAAAAAAAAATGTCCTGGAGGAGACTTTGTCTCTCTCCCGGGACAGTTTAATGGCCTCATTAGGTATTGGTGGCTGGACTATGGTAGGACCCTTGACCATGGCTCCAGCCGGTATTTCTTTGTGTTCCCTGCAGAGACACTCTTCCTCTGGCACCCCCTGCTGTCCTCTGCAGGTGTGGCTCATGTATGTGTGTATATGTATGTATATGTGTATATGGGTGTGTGTGTGTGTGTGTATATACGCATACACACGTAAAAAAAATAAATAAATAAATGTATGTATACATATATGTATGAATGTGTATATGTGTGTATATATATATAAATAAATGCAAAGGAAAGTGGAATCATTTCTCCTATATCTACTCCTGCTCCTTCTGTCACTTTTCAGCTATCCTGGCCTCAGCTGGCCCTCCCATTTCTCCACAGATCAAGAGTCAGTTACTGCTCATACAAAGACCTTCAACAACTAGGGTGGGGACCACTGTATTGGTAAGTTTTTAGGAAAAGAGTGCCCTCTCATGCGGATTGCTTTGATTTGCTTCAGCTTCGCACACCCATGCTCTCAAAGGGCCGGGCCAAGGAAAGGCAGACGTTCTTCAGAGGAGCCTAGCCCACTCAGGAGCAAAGTTCCAAGGAAGACATCTTCACTCCTCTTCCCCAGATCCAGTGCCCCAGCAAGAGTCCTGCAGGGCCTGTGTAGCACAGAGCCTATGTCCCTCGAACATCGGCTGTTCACAAGTTCGCCGAACAGCGAACAATTTGGGGTGTTCGCGGCAAATTCGAATGCAGTGGAACACCCTTTAAAAGTCTATGGGAGAAATCAAAAGTGCTAATTTTAAAGGCCTATATGCAAGTTATTGTCATAAAAAGTGTTTGGGGACCTGGGTCCTGCCCCAGGGGACATGGATCAATGTAAAAAAGAGTTTTAAAAACGGCCGTTTTTTCAGGAGCAGTGGTTTTAATAATGCTTAAAGTCAAACAATAAAAGTGTAATACCCGTTTAAATTTCGTAGCTGGGGGGTGTCTATAGTATGCCTGTAAAGGGGCGCATGTTTCCCATGTTTAGAACAGTCTGACAGCAAAATGACATTTCAAAGGAAAAAAAGTCATTTAAAACTACTCGTGGCTATTGCATTGCCGGTCCGACAATACACATAAAAGTTCATTGATAAAAACGGCATGGGAATTCCCCACAAGGGAACCCCGAACCAAAATTAATAAAATAAAATGACGTGGGGGTCCCCCTAAATTCCATACCAGGCCCTTCAGGTCTGGTATGGATATTAAGGGGAACCCCGGCCAAAATTAAAAAAAAAAAAGACGTGGGGGTCCCCCTAAATTCCATACCAGACCCTTAAGGTCTGGTATGGATTTTAAGGGGAACCCCATGCCAAAATTTAAAAAAAAAAACGCGTGGGGTCCCCCCCAAAAATCCATACCAGACCCTTATCCGAGCACGCAACCTGGCAGGCTGCAGGAAAAGAGGGGGGACGAGAGAGCGCCCCCCATCCTGAACCGTACCAGGCCACATGCCCTCAACATTGGGAGGGTGCTTTGGGGTAGCCCCCCAAAACACCTTGTCCCCATGTTGATGAGGACAAGGGCCTCATCCCCACAACCCTGGCCGGTGGTTGTGGGGGTCTGCGGGCGGGGGGCTTATCGGAATCTGGAAGCCCCCTTTAACAAGGGGAACCCCAGATCCTGCCCCCCCATGTGAAATTCACCAAAAAATGTTAAAAATGACAAGAGACAGTTTTTGACAATTCCTTTATTTAAATGCTTCTTCTTTCTTCTTTCTTCTATCTTATATCTTCCTTCATCTTCTTCTTCTTCTTCTGGTTCTTCTGGCACTTCTGGTTCTTCCTCCGGTGTTCTCGTCCAGCATCTCCTCCGCGGTGTCTTCTATCTTCTTCTCCTCGGGCCGCTCCGCACCCATGGCATGGGGGGAGACTCCCGCTCTTCTCTTTATCTTCTTCTCTTCTTCATCTTCTTCTCTTCTTCTCTTCTTCTCTTCTTCATCTTCTTCTCAGGGCTGCTCCGCATCCATGCTGGCATGGTGGGAGGCTCCCACTGTGTGACACGTCTCCTCTTGTGACGGCATTCCCCATGACGTCACAGGGAAGTCCCGTAAAGTCACCGTGTGTCAGAGGGGGCGGGGTCACCGAGTGGCCCCGCCCCCAGTTATTTAAGAACCGTCAGAAGAGGAGAAGCGTCACACAGCGGGAGCCTCTCTCCATGCCACCATGGATGCGGAGCGGCCCGGAGAAGAAGATGAAGAAGAGAAGAAGAGAAGAAGATGAAGAAGAGAAGAAGATGAAGAGAAGAGCGGGAGCCTCCCCCCACGCCATGGGTGCAGAGCGGCCCGAGGAGAAGAAGATAGAAGATGCCGCGGAGGAGATGCTGGACAAGAACACCGAAGGAAGAACCAGAAGAGCCAGAAGAACCAGAAAAAGAAGAAGAAGAAGATGAAGGACGATAGAAGAAAGAAGAAAGAAGAAGCATTTAAATAAAGGAATTGTCAAAAACTGTCTCTTGTCATTTTTAACATTTTTGACAGTTTTTTTGTGAAATGGTAAAAGTACCCCCTTACCATTTAACATGGGGGGGCCGGGATCTGGGGGTCCCCTTGTTAAAGGGGGCTTCCAGATTCCAATAAGCCCCCCGCCCGCAGACCCCCACAACCACCGGCCAGGGTTGTGGGGATGAGGCCCTTGTCCTCATCAACATGGGGACAAGGTGTTTTGGGGGCTACCCCAAGGCACCCTTCCAATGTTGAGGGCATGTGGCCTGGTACGGTTCAGGAGGGGGGGCGCTCTCTCGTCCCCACCTCTTTTCCTGCGGCCTGCCAGGTTGCATGCTCGGATAAGGGTCTGGTATGGAATTTAGGGGGACCCCCACATCATTTTTTTTTTAATTTTGGCCGGGGTTCCCCTTAATATCCATACCAGACCTGAGGGGCCTGGTATGGAATTTAGGGGGACCCCCACGTCGTTTTTTTTTTTTTTTTGGTTCGGGGTTCTCCTGTGGGGAATTCCCATGCCATTTTTATCAATTAACTTTTATGTGTATTGTCGGACCGGCAATGCAATAGCCGTGAGTAGTTTTAAATGACTTTTTTCTTTGAAATGTCATTTTGCTGTCAGACTGTTCTAAACATGGGAAACATGCGCCCCTTTACAGGCATACTATAGACACCCCCAGCTACGAAATTTAAAGGGATATTACACTTTTATTGTTTGACTTTAAGCATTATTAAAATCACTGCTCCTGAAAAAACGGCTGTTTTTAAAACTTTTTTTGCATTGATCCATGTCCCCTGGGGCAGGACCCAGGTCCCCAAACACTTTTTATGACAATAACTTGCATATAAGCCTTTAAAATTAGCACTTTCGATTATTCATGTTCGTGTCCCATAGACTTTAACGGTGTTCGCGTGTTCGAACAAACTTTTTTCCTGTTCGCATGTTCTGGTGCGAACCGAACAGGGGGGTGTTCGGCTCATCCCTACTGGTGAGTAAATACTGCCTGGAGGAGTTTGCAGCTAAAAGGTAATGCTCAATGTCTTTATTATTTATAAGAGTGGCACACAATTCTGTTTTGAACTCACCTTAATTACCCTGACCAGGAAGCCCCTCCTAGTTCCTAGTCTAACCACTGGAAGAGCACCCTGGCACCTTGGTGGCTAGGGGGACCATATGGTTGAGACCCTGGGCTGCGTATTGCTTCCTAGAAACAAAATTGGGGTAAGTCACTTTATGGCTCAGGATCTCTTGTGGGGAACTGGAGACAGCCATATCGGAAGTGACAGGAGGTAGGTCTGATCTGCTCCCATAACAAAAGCATGAAAGGGGCTACAAGCTTTGAAGTTTGCCCAATAGGGCATTTTTGCAAGGGCAGTTAGGGATGCAATTGCCAGGGGGGAAGTGAAGGAAACTCTCCACAAGGTTGGAAAGTACTCATTCTCTTCACTGAACAACTGGAGGAGTTAATCCAGGAAGAATGGCAGGGGTCAGAGAAAAATGTCCGTATAAACTGGCTGTCAAAACTGTATATCCTGAAGAAGCTAAAGGTCAACCTGCTGCAGTCTCCTCCAAAGGTAAATGCTTCATTAATGTAGCTGGCAAGACATGTCACCTTGCTGTCACATTCGAGGAGGCTCTAGTCCGAAAATTAGATCTAGATTTGAAGTGCTCCTACATAATGTAGCATCTGCAGATCCCGGCAGATCAGCAATAACCAGCCCATGTACTGAGTGAGTCTAATGGCAGTGGTTTCATATTTATCAACCAGCTGCTGCACCTGCAAGACTCTGAGGAAAGTGGTAGGGTCTACAAATGCCATTTTTGTTGCAGTGGATGCCAAAAATCTGACTTGTATCTTAGGATTTCTGGGAAAATCAGTGAGCCAGTCACACAAGTGCATGCCCAGACTCTTAAAGTAAGAGCTGGAGGGCACACTTCATGGGTTTCTGGACAGCATGTTGTACAGATCCTTGGATGAAGGTATCAGGCACTCATGGTCACTTCAGGAGATTCCTCACTGCTCCTTTTCCAGACCATTTCTCTACCACGGAGCTGCCAAGTCCACCACAACAGCGGGTGGGTTGCGATAATGCCTACAGACACTTCAGACTCAAGAGAGATTGCAGGTTTTCTACCCAATTCTTTTTGGAGTTCAGAAGGATGGTGGCTAGTGTCCAGGTGCAGATCGGAAGAGGTCGAACCCTTTTGGGCCCTCTTTGAGATCTTTAAGATGGAGTCCATTCAAACAGTACAACCAGATGGCTGGGTCCTGTTGCTAGATTGTCAGGATGCCTATCCTCACACCTCAAAAATTAAAAAAAAGAGGGAAACTGAAGCCAACTTTCTCCAGCCAAACGGTTAGTGTACCCGGGGGTGCTCTGCTATGTCCTCTGTTTTGCTTCCATCAGAGAAAGTGGTGACAGTCAGGAACAGAATTCTGAGAACAGATAATTCAATTTTGGTGGCTTCTCAGTGCCTCAGTCAGTTGGGCACAACGTTGTCATGCATACCAATGATTCCTGGGGCACATGGGCCTCTGTGCAAGTTTCAACTAGGATTCTTAGTGCAAGGGAGGAAACAGGATCGAGCACAGTTAATAACAGTGTTACTCAATATGAGTAGCTGTCCAAGGTGATGGAAAGACCTTGAGGAAGTCACAGTCTGTTAGGACCTTAAGCCTCGGTTCACACTGGGACGACTTTTCAGGCGACCTAGGTCGCCTGACAAGTAGCATCCCGTTCAGTACAATGGAACCGTTCTAATCGCGTCGCTCCGACTTAGAAAAAGGTTCCTGTACGACTTTGGGGGCGACTTGGGGCGACTTGCATAGACTTCTATACAGAAGTCGTTTTGCAAGTCACCCCGGCAGTCGTGTGCAGGTCGCCTCGGTGAGGCGACCTGCAAGTCGTGACGCCTCTGGTGTGAACCGAGGCTTAGACTGGAGAATTGTTACAATTCATCTCTGCAGCCGGGCAGGTGCACTGCGAGGGACTGTCAGTCAAGGCAAGCAGAGATTCCCAGCCAAGGAGGGTAGTCTTAAATGCACTGAAGGTTCAAACAGCCCTTTTAGCACTTTGGCCTTGCTACACAGAATCAAGGGAAAACCAGTCTCCTTGCAGTTGAGCAACAGGGCAACAGTTGCCTATATTCAGCTCCAGGGAGAGACTCACAGCAATATGCTATTGAGAGAGGTGAAACCCATAACGTCTGGGATGGAAGATCACCAGAAAATTCCGGAAGTAGTTTACCTTCCAGCGGATTTTTTTGAACAGTGCAAACTTCCCACTAGTGTCGGCTATATGGGCAATAACACATTTAAATGGGACAAAAATTCTCCAGTTTGCACAGCTTTTGAGGCCAGTCGTAAGGAGTCAGTGACCAAGGAAAAGAGATCTATTGCAGTTGCTGGATCTCATGTCAGTTCAACCGTTTGTTCCAATAGAGCAGTGTTAGTATCAGGCCATTACCTACAAGGCAGTATCTATTGCAAGAACTTTAAGCAGAAGGTTGTCTAAGATTCAAGCTCTTGAAACTTCAAAGTAAAAATATATATATATAAAAATAAATATTCTTTTCTTTCCAGAAAGAGTAGAGATGGGTCTTGTAGATCATCTTGCATCAAAAGTAATAACAGCCCACTATTTAACAGATATCTGGACATTGCCTAACTTTCCAGAACATCACACAGAAAAGTTACACAAACTGGTCATTTTCAGAACTTTAAAGAAATATGTGTTCACAATTGCCCCTTTCAGGTCATAAACCTTTTGTCATTCCAGCTGGGAATCATCAAGGAAAAGAGGTTACTGCCTGGATCCTAGCAGGCTTGGTTGTGCATATAGGACAAGGGGTCGCGAGCCTCCATCAGCGGCGGCCACGCACTCTACCAGAGCACTTGCAGCCTTTATAGGCAGCACATTCGAGAGAATCTATGGTGTCCATCTGTAGAGGTAGGGGTATCATGGCTGTCCCAACATTCCTACTCAAACTTGACGGAATAGACCCGGGTGCCTTGTCATCAGGGGACTTTGTAGGAAGGACTATTCAGTCCGCTGTCTCATCCTAATTAGAAGATTGGTTTAGCAAGTAGAACCCACCCTGTCAGCTAGTTATTTATCACTAGTATGCTGCCATGTTGGCATCAGGAAAACTGAAAATTGTATCAAATACTTACAGTAATTTTCCTTTCCTGACGCCAAACCAGCATACAGTCCCACCCTTGTACGTTTCAGTATGTAGCTAATTACAAAGCATGGGGTGGGGCCTAACTAGGCCTTTAATTTATGCAATTTAAAAAAGGTGTCTCATGATTATTTATGTCCTTAAGAAACACTTACCTTTCCAATACCCACCAATCAATGACACACTTTTTTAGTCCACAGAATTCTGTCCCTAACATCAAAGGTATATGTGATTGTGCTTGCCCCCTTCTCCAAAGGTTCCCAGTTGCCCCCTAATACAAAAGCACCTGGCATGTGACTTTGTGTGACATTGATTATTAGGTTTATGTAAAAATCACAAAAAGATTTGCATAACATTACATGGCAAATTATTTTAAAGTGGAATAACATGTAGTACTACTTCCATAGGGGCTGCAGATGACTGGTGTCTCCAGAGACAAGAAACAGTCACTGAGTTTGGATTTTGTTGTTTTATTAGGGGTAAAAACTTGGATGGGAAATAGGAATTATGGAATGCTCAACTTGACTGAAACACATAATCAGGGTTAACTTCCTCCCTATGTGCAATGTCTTGAACTGCCTCCCTTTTCAGGCACTGACAGTCTTTTAAAGATGAGAATGCAAAAGCCCCTTTAGGACTATAAACTCTCAGTCCCTTAGAAAGTAGCATTTTGAGTAGTAAGCAACATCCAGAAGTATCTCTCACTCCTCTGTAGACACTGATTCCAGTTCTACTGCCTGCAGGACTACCAGCCCACCTGGCTGCTTCTTCACCAGCCCACCTGGCTGATCCGAAGATCTCCCATGGCAAAGGAAAGGAAAGATTAAGCACAATGCTGTCTTCCAGAAAGGCTTGCTACATGTGGGAGTCTCACCCATTGTGAATCCATAGGTGCGCTGATGTACTCACACTGTCCTCTTTGCTCCTGCTGCTTATTGGTTTTGTTGATCAAGAAGAAATTTCTAATGGGATGTATATACCAGAAGAATGGAGAAATTAAACCCAATGAACTAACAAACCTCCAACCAAAGAGCACTCCTTTTTTTACTAACCTTTTATTGAGTAATTTCTCATGGTCATAGTTTCACGGTCATGTTTTTTCTGGTCTTCTAAATATACAGTCTGTAGTGTTTTCTAGTAGGAGGGACCTGCATGGCAGCTCACATCACTTCGCTATGCAATCCTAAAACTCCAAGGAGCCATTCTGCTGGTTCTTGGGAGTAGGGGGTGGTGTTGTGAGAGGATTTGTGAGTAACACATAGCTGCTTAACATGTTTTTTTTGTATGCCATTTTTCGACTGACAGTCGTTCTTTCCTGAAGACAAATAAAATATAAGAACATTGCGGAGCTTGTTATAAAAAGTTGTCTCCTCTCTCTCTCCCTATGGTTGCCATATTTGCATCATGTAAAATACTGACAGCATTGTGTGTGGATTAATCAAAGGGAGTGTCCCTTACAGGATTTGTATGGCCACATAACAATAACATATGGCCAGACTTAATCCAGTTGATGAATATAAGGCCATATATACCCTATATTCATTGCCAGACAATATCACACATGTTCTTGTAAATAGGCACACATCAGATCCTAGTGCGGGGAGATGGTTTAGACTATTAGCAATTACAGTACTGAGTAAGAATAGGCCAGAAAAAATTCTGAAATTTCAGAATTTTTCTGCCATGTGCCTCATGCAGCCCGAGCTGAAGAGTCTTCTTTTGCATCCACTTGTCTCGAAACCTCTGTAAGTGGTGGCAGGGAATGTGAGGACAGATAATGGTGGCAGTGCCAATGTTGCAGGTAGTACCAATGATGTGTCTTATTATTAAAAAAAACTGTCAATGCCCTTTTAATTAAAGGGGTTGTAAAGGTAAAATTTAAAAAAAAAAAAAATAACAAACATGTTATACTTACCTTCACTGTGCAGCTCGTTCTGCACAGAGTGGCCCCGAACCTGGTCTTCTGGGGTCCCTCGGCGGCTGTTTCAGCTCCTCCCCGCAAGCATTAACCACCTTAATGCGAGCTCCCTCGCATGGTGGTTAGTGCTTGAGGGCGCGCTCCCATGATACAGCCGGCGGCTATAGCCGCTCACTGTATCACTCGGCCCCGCCCCCAGCGCGCCGCGTCATTGGATGTGATTGACAGCAGCGCGAGCCAATGGCTGCACTGCTTCTAATCCATCCACTGTAGCCAATCAGCGGCCAGGGTGAGCGGAGGAATAGATGTCGGGAACGAGAAGCTGACTTTCGAGGCGTCAGGTAAGTAAAACGGGGGGGCTGGGGGCGGCGGTATTGTCAGAAGTTTTTTCACCTTAATGCATAGAATGCATTAAGGTGAAAAAAATTTTACCTTTACAACCCCTTTAATATGTTCCAAGTGTGCTATGTATGCAATGTGTTGTGAAACTATGCGGTACTTTGGCTTGGCACAAGAGTGTGGCATGATTAAGAGAGGAGAGATGTAGGCAGGTGGAAAGTTCCCTGTTAAGGTCAGCTCCTCCTTAGGGGTAGAGTGGAGACATGGGGCATCCCTTTAATAGGTGGGAGGAGCTTGGGAGAGTGAGATTTGTAGGCAGGTGCAGTCTTTATTCCCTTCTGTAGGTGGCGCTAGGCTTAGCAGTGATTCAGAAAGGAAAGGAGGGTGTGAGGAACTTAGTTCCTCTACGACTCTCTTCCGTCATCAGGGAAACAGCTTTCTGATTGGACGCTGGTGCCCTGATTGACCCCTGCTGCCATATTTAGTGAGGGCAGTGCTTTTTTTTTAAAGCACTGGCTGGTTGGGTTTTTACAGGACCTGGTGGAATTATACAGGACCTGGAGACCCTATTGAGATCAAATGGCGTTTTTTGACCTTATGGTCATTTTCTAAGGTGAGCGGCCACTTCCCTCTCTGGTGGCTGGTGGTGGATATTTGTTTTATTCTGGCATGATAATAAATAGAGGACAAGAGTCTACTGTTATGCCCCGTACACACGGTCGGATTTTCCGACGGAAAATGTGTGATAGGACCTTGTTGTCGGAAATTCCGACCGTGTGTGGGCTCCATCGGACATTTTCCATCGGATTTTCCGACACACAAAGTTGGAGAGCAGGAGATAAAATTTTCCGACAACAAAATCCGTTGTCGGAAATTCCGATCGTGTGTACACAAATCCGACGGACAAAGTGCCACGCATGCTCAGAATAAATAAAGAGATGAAAGCTATTGGCCACTGCCCCGTTTATAGTCCCGACGTACATGTTTTACGTCACCGCGTTTAAAACGATCGGATTTTCCGACAACTTTGTGTGACCGTGTGTATGCAAGACAAGTTTGAGCCAACATCCGTCGGAAAAAATCCTAGGATTTTGTTGTCGGAATGTCCGAACAAAGTCCGACCGTGTGTACGGGGCATTAGAGCACACTCACTCATTGCGGGATCAATACGATTTTTGGATAATTTTTTGGACTTTGTTTTTTCTATTATATATTTTTGGATATCACATTAGATGTCGACATTATATGTTTGTAAAATATAAGGGATTTTTTGGTCGATGTATATTATATACGTGTTTGCAATTTTTTAGTAGGGATTCACTAAATGTGGTCATTATGTACAAGTTAGGTGCACTATTCTAAATTATATCTTGATGATACTGATAAGTTTTGATACACATTTGATACACATAGAATTGTGGAACAAGAGCACCATTTACTTTTACATTATCATTTGTTTGCAATGTTTGAGTTCACTCATTAATGGTTGTGGCTGCTCATTGGGAGAGTAAGGGCGATTGAGCATATAGTAGCGCATAAGTATTTCTATATGTTCTGGGAAAGTTACTATAAGTTGCAGACAGAGCTCAAGAATCAAATAGCAAAATCCCATGAGAATTGAACATGGATAGAGATACTTAAACAACAAAATATGCATATATGTTCCTATACTATTGAAGTGTTGGAAAACTATGTTCATAGTGATGCATCTCTGAGAATGTCTAATTGAAATCCAACGAGATCTGTGAAGACTCACAAGATCTTGTCATTACATCCAAGGTATGTGCATGCAACTACAGAAACTGGAGGAGCTAGATAGTACCAATAAAAAATATTTGCACAGATTTTTTTTTATTACTTTTTTTTGTGATTATTAACAATTGTTTTACATTTGTCCTGACAATATCACGTAACACTCCACCAAAAAAAAAAAAATGACATACATCTGGCAATCCATCACATTAGAGGCAATCAGATTTTCCATCTGCATCAATCAGTGTGATTGTTCTGGCCCACTTTATATGAATTTTTCTGCTATTGCATTGAAATTCATCAGGTTAGTTTAGGACCACTGCAACTTGTTTACTTATGTACTTTGGTATCCAGATCTGTCTCCTGTTTAGTGCTAGTTTAGTCCAAGCTAGACCCTCCCTGTTTCCTCCATGTTCCCTCAGTTAGTGATAGTTCACTGTAGGGGCAGAGCTTAACAAAGTCATTGGGGGTACAGAGGACTGCAGTACAGAGGCCTTTTTTCCAATCTTTTTATGTGTAAGAAGTCATTGGGGGTTATTTACGAAAGGCAAACCCACTTTGCACTACGAGTGCAAACTACAAGTGCAAAGTGCACTTGAAATTGCACTGAAAGTGCACTTGGAAGTGCAGTCGCTGTAAATCTGAGGGATAGATCTGAAATGAGGGGAAGCTCTGCTGATTTTATCATCCAATCATGTGCAAGCTAAAATGCTGTTTTTTATCTTCCTTGCATGTCCCCCTCGAATCTACAGCGACTGCACTTCCAAGTGCACTTTCAGTGCGATTTCAAGTGCACTTTGCATTTGTAGTTTGCACTTGTAGTGCAAAATGGATTTGCCTTTCGTAAATAACCCCCATTGTCTTCTTACACATAAAGATTGGAAAAAAGTCCTCTGTACTGCACTTGTCAGAATTAAAACTGTGTTGGATTCAACTTCAATGTCTTATTGAAGAGTTAGGCTGCCTGTGGATGGTGCCCAGTCAGCAGGTGATCAATGGTCCAGACAGAATGGGCCTAAGAAGGTATATTAATGCATAATTGAAAAAATCAGTTTATATCAAACTATATCAATGAAAGGCTATGAGACTATTTAATGGTTTGACAATATTTTCAGATTGCTTTCACTGTTACTTGTATGGCCACCATTACAGGCTCTGGTAAACACAGCAGCTCATGGCACGTAATTTATTCAGTTAATTCACCTCAGTCATTGCAGTGTCAGAGGTCATTGTTTATGGCCAGTTTCTTTGTAATAACGTATGGTATGGCATTTTCTTTCTCATTCATTTTATAATTTTACAGCTGTGGTTTACACATAATAGATGGCTTTAGCACATAACTTCCAGATTATCCAGATAATCCAATAATAGAATATTGGGTTGGATTACCATGTGAAAAGTTGAGAAAAAACATTATATCAGGTTTACCACTTGTGGTAACAGATTACTGAGAGGATTAGCAATGTCAAGGAGCCATTAGGGTGTGGACAATCATGGCTGTGCAGGGATTTACAAGCAGTTTAATGAGAATCACATGTATGTACCAGTGCAGGCTTTATATGACCACAAACATACTAGTCATATGGGAATCACTTATTGATAAGGATTTGTAGAAATCTTTTGGAAACATTTATATTATACTTAACACTTTTGTAACCCTAATTACTGTACATCTCACATAGCTCTCAAGTTTTGTTTCAGGATGACCTCACCCAGTGGCTATGTTTTCCCACACTTGTGTATCTACTGGATCATCACCTTCTAATGTAGTGACTAAATAATTGCTGTAAAGGAGGCTTGCGTTTAACGTGAGATGTTATACAGGTCCTCAGACACACTGAGGTTGATTTACTAAAACCGAAGAGTGCAAAATCTGGTGCAGGTGTACATTGTCTAAAGTCAGCTTGTTCTATTAAGCTTTGACAAAAAATAAAAAAATGGAAGCTGATTGGCTACCATGAACAGATGCACCAGATTTTGCACTCTCCAGTTTTAGTAAATCAACCCCACTGTGACAAAAGCAGGTGAGAGTATGGGCAGGCTTCAGTAAAGAGAAAGAAGACTACTCATTAGATTTTTTATATAGTATATAAGGAAAAAAGGATTACAGTATTAATATTTGAAAAAAATATTATTATGAAGCAAACTGTGTTGATAATGTGGACTAGGCACTCCAAAGGTCTATGTGAGAGGGCTAGGCAGCCATGTTGTTCAGAATTCCTAATTCATCCATGACATTTATGTAGAATAAGGACACCTAACAGCAGTAAATTCCTTTCCATAATCCCAAGAGTACATCTCCATAGTCTTTTAACTTACCGTAAGTCACATTTCTACATGGGTCTAAATTTTTAAAGGACCTGTTATCTCAACTGAGGAATAGCTATTAACCATTTTGCTATACTATTACTTAGCAGATAACTAATAAACAGGGATTTGCTAAAGCCATAAATACAGTATCTAATTGATGCCTTAACAGAAGGTCTGGACAGAACAGTGCAGTATGTCAGGGTTTGCTTATCTCCATGTTTGCTAAACTGGGATACAAACACAGAGATACTGCACTAACCATGCGAGGTTAGTTCAGCAATCTCCCCTGCTGAGCTGTTGTGTTCTGACAGCGGAACGACCCCACCCCTCACCAGAACACTCCGATTAGCGTTCTCTGCCATTGATCGGGAGTCGATGTACGGTTTAGGAGATATTCACCTTGCATGCAGCTGCTCAAGTCAGAGGTGCATGCGCTCTGAAGGTCCAGCAGATGCTGCAGGACCTTGCCGGAACGGAGGACTCCCACGCGCATGCTTTAATAATGCAGTTCCTTCACTATTGTGAGTGAATGCAAGGCCTTGCAATAATAGAGGTAGTCCTTTATCTTCTGTCTTCTGCTAGCTATGGTATTGTAATACTTATAATCCGCAGGATTTCCCACCAATAAAACAGTGTAGAATAATGTACAGCAGTAACTTCAATCATGTAAAGCAGTTGTGAAATCCTTCTCAAAGGGAATGAACTTCCAGCGATAGTCACTGGGTAATGAAATCAAGCTTGAGGTTTGTGTAAGTGTAACTCTTTCCAACTGAACTGTTCCCTGGGACTATCGGTCCCAGCAACACTTTGCAATCAATCTAAGTGTGTAAAATGCGATACAAACTTCTGGGTGTCAGCCCATTCACCACACTAGGTCCAGACAGATAGATGCCTCCACTCCACAAGTTCTCAGTCTGTTTACTGTGGCCACGCTGTCATGCTGTCACACTGTCACGCTGTTCCATTCACAAGATGACTGGGAGTCCTCAGTTAACTCCGCCATGGGCCTCCGGATCCTTGCTGATCCAACCACACTGCTGCTCCAGCGCGCTGTGGTGTGAACTTCTCCTCAGGCTTCAAGTTCGCTCCGCACAATGTAGGCACACACATCCACAGAGCCCTGCTGACAGGCCATGCGTCCCAGGAACAAGACCTGAAAATGGCCGCGTGGGCCCCTTTTATTGCCTACACAGCATACAGTTCAGTCACCCAGTGTTCATGGATAAATAGGTGAGCATTCTGGGTAAGTGAGTTCTTTCACAAGGCAAAACATTAAGTCACTTCCTGCTTAGCCTGTGTGTCAAAAATAAAGAAGTCTATTCACATTTTTACCACTTTGGGGAGCCAAATACCATCAAATAACATTGTCTATACTGTACTTTTACAGCATATGGCATTAGAAAGCAAAGATGTCAGCGCTACATTTATATGAGACAATCAGATCTTTCCTGTATAGTTCTTCTGTGTATTCTTGCTATCTCCTCTTTATCTCTTCTGCTTCTGTCAGTTGCCTTTTGTGTCTATTATCGTGCCCATAAAGCTCTCTAGTCTTTCCCATTCTGTTGTTTTCCTCTAATTCTTTGCATTGATTGTTTAAGAAGGTATTTTATCTCTTCTTGCTATCCTCTGGAAGTCTACATTCAGTTGGGTATATTTTCCCCTTTCTCCATTGACATTTGCCTTCCGTCTTTGCTCAACTATTTGTATAGCCTCATCAGATAGCCACTTTGCTTTCTTGCATTTTCTTTTTTTTTGGGATGGTTTGCATTGTTGTGTCATGTACGATGTTACACACTTCCTTCCATAGTTCCTCAGGCACTCTGTCTATCAGCTCTAATCCCTTAAATCTGTTCCACTGAGTATTCACAAGGGATCCGATTTAGATCATATCTGAATTGTCTAGTGGTGTTTCCCACTCTTCAATTTAAGCCTGAATTTTGCCATAAGAAACTCATGGTCTGATCCACAGTCAGTTCCAGGTCTTGTTTTGACTGACTGTATCGAGCTTCTTCATCTTTGGTTGCAGAGAATATAATCAATCTTATTTCTGTATTGACCATCCGGTGATGTCCATGTGTAGAGTTGCCTCTTTGGTTGTTGGAAAAGAGTGTTTGTTATTACCAGTGTGTTCTCATGACAAAACTCTATTAGCCTTTGTCTTGTTTCATTTTGTACTCCAAGGCCATATTTACCTGTTATTCTGGATATGCTTTGACTTCCTACTTTAGCATTCCAATCTCCCAGTAGGGATGGACATCCCCTGGTTCGGTTCGCACCAGAACACCTTGAACAGGCAAAAAGTTCTAGCGAACATGTGAACCCTATTAAAGTCTATGAGATACAAACATGAAAAAATCAAAAGTTCTAATTTTAAAGGCTTATATGCAAGTTGTTGCCATAAAAGTGTATCGGGACCCGAGTACTGCCCTAAGGGACATGTATCAACGCAAAAAACAGTTTTTAAAACTATTGTTTTTTTCAGGAGCAGTGATTTTAATGATGCCTAAAGTGAAACAATAAAAATGAACTATTCCTTTAACCACTTGCTTACTGGGCACTTAAACCCCCCTCCTGTCCAGACCAATTTTTCAGCTTTCAGCGCTGTCGCACTTTGAATGACAATTGCGCGGTCATACAACACGGTACCCAAATGAAATTTTTATCATTTTTTTTCCCCACAAATAGAGCTTTCTTTTGATGGTATTTGATCACCTCTACGGTTTTTATTTTTTGTTAAAAAAATTGAAAAAGACAGGATTTTTTTTTTTAAATTATATTTTTTTAATATTTTGTTATCAATTTTTGCAAACAGTTAATTTTTCTCCTTCGTTGATGTACGCTGATGAGGCGGCACTGATGGGCACTGATAGGTGGCAGTGATGGGCACTGATGGGTGGCGGTTATGGGCACTGATGGGTGGCAGTGTTGGGCACTGATTGATGGCAGCACTGCTAGGTGGCACTAATAGGTGGCACTTGTGGGCATTGATAGGTGGCACTTGTGGGCATTGATAGGTGGCACTTGTGGGCATTGATAGGTGGCACTTGTGGGCATCGATAGGTGGCACTTGTGGGCTTTAATAGGTGGCACTTGTGGGCACTGTGGGCACTGGCAGATGGCACTTGGAGGCACAGATGAGGCATCTGTGCCTCCTTCCTCTTCGGGACCGATGTCCCTTTGACATAAGCCGGTGATCAGCTTTTTTTCCTCCACACGCTGTCAGCGTGAGGAGAAAACGAAACCGTTCTCCGAGCTTTTGTTTACATCATGTGACCAGCTGTCATTGGCTGACAGCTGATCACATGGTAAGGGGCTGGGACCGGCCCCTTATTCGGATCTGTGATCATCCGAGTCTCCGTGACTCGGTGATCACAGCGCGCACACCCTGCAGGGTGCGCGCGGTGCGCGTGCATAGGGGAGGACGTCATATGACGTTCTCCCGGAGATTGAGGTCCGCGCTGTAGCCGTCATTCGGCTATGGCCCGGACCTCAAGTGGTTAAATATCGTGGCGGGGGGTCCCCTTAGTCTGCCTGTAAAGTGGCGCATATGTGCGATGTGTAGAACATGCCGCAGCAATAATTAAATTTCTAAAGGAAAAAATGTCATTTAAACTTCCTCACGGCTGTAATGTATTGCCATCTCCCAGTAATATAGATGAAAAATCAATGAAAAAAACGGCATAGGGTCGCCCCCCCCCCCTCCCCAGTCCATAACAGGCCCTTCGGGTATGGTATGGATTTTAGGGGAACTGCACGCCAAAATGTAAAAAAAAAATAGGCATGCCCCCCCCCCCCCAAATCCATACCAGACCCTTAGTGTCCGGTGTTGTAAATCCACCATCAATCACACTGCTCGACGGACCCTAAAAATGGAAAAAATTTAAAAAGCTCCGCCTTCATAGGAAGCCTCCCGGCAACTGCTGTCTTTTCTCTTTAACAGCTCTTATATAGGCAAGGGCAGGCCACCCGCTGAGGTAACCGACGTCAGAAGGGGGCGGGGTCACTCGGTTACGTCACGGGAGGCCCCGCCCTTGCCTATATAACAGCTGTCAAAGCGAAGAGACAGCAGTCGCCGGGAGGCCTCCCATGGAGGCAGAGCTTTTTACATTTTTTTTTTTTTTTCTTTTTTAATAAAGAAATTGTCAAAAACTGTCTCTTGTGGTTTTTACTTTTTGACACTTTTTTGGTGAATGGATAGGGGTACAATGTACCTGATACCCATTCACATGGGGGGGTGGGATTTGGGGACCCCCTTGTTAAAGGGGGCTTCCAGATTCTGATAAGCCCCCCACCCACAGACCCCGACAACCACTGGCCAGGGTTGTCGGGAAGAGGCCTTTGTCCCCATCAACATGGGGACAATGTGCTTTGGGGGCACCCCAAAGCTCCCTCCCCATGTTGAAGGCAAAGGGCCTGGTATGGTTCGGGGGGGGGGGGAGCACTCGCTCGTCCCCTCCCTTTCCTGGCCTGCCAGGCTGCATGCTCAGATAAGGGTCTGTTATGGATTTGGGGCTAGCCTCTAGGGCGGGGCTAACATCGTCATTGCATCACTTCCGGTTTTCGGGCCGTGGAGCGCAGATCGTTCCGGCTTCCTGATTTTAAACTTTCGTTTTGTATTTACAAACCAAATGTTAGTACCTTTTGTCTATATGAATAAACACACATAGTTTTTTTATGGTAATACACTATGGAGCGCTTTCCTTCTCTACATGTGGGAGCAATAAGAGGCTAGCTGCAAGGAGATCACTTACACCACAAACACGGAAGCAAACAGCTGATACAGGTCAACAGGCTTTTCCCGTGCACTACACAGTGGCTTATACTGTGAAGGTGAAATACCTCCTTGTGGGGTGAAAAATTGTGGTGAGTGCATTTCCTATGGGGCACCTTTTAAGAAGCACTGAATAACAGTTGTGAAGAGCACTTTGTCACTTTATTATTTGCAGAGGCGGCTCTCTAATTAGGCAAAATAGGCGGTGGCCTCAGGCCTCGCAGTCAGAGGGGCCTCGCACAGCTGGCTAGTTTACCTAATTAGAGAGCCTCCTCTTCCAGCAGCAGAGATCTCCACCATCACACAGTCCCGAGTCCCCTCGCTCTGCTACAGGGAGAGATGCAGGCTGCGAGTGAGACGTGTGATCGGAGCTCACATACATCTCCGGATCACAGACAGGGAGAGCCGCTCAGTAGAGCCTGTTGTGACAGATCTCCCCCCTCCCCCTGCTGCCCGCACAACCAGACAGAAGAGGAGAGAGAGCTTCTCCTCCACCTCCTCCAGCCCTCTCCTCCTGTGTCTGCCCCGCCCACTCTCATTGGCAGTGTTCTCTGTTCTGCCTCAGAGAAGGGGATGTGTGGGCGGGAAGATTCAAGCTGAAGCCCAGCAAACAGAAAAGGACAGGGGAAGTCTGATCCATCCATCCATCCAGTCCCTCCTGCCTCCCAGTGAGTACACTGATGTAGGGGATGCTCTTTCTTCCCTTCTTCCTCCATCCCCCTCTCTTTCTTTCTTTCTTTCTTTCTTTCTTTCTTTCTTTCTTTCTTTCTTTCTTTCTTTCTTTCTTTCTTTCTTTCTTTCCTTCCATCTTTTTTCTCATTCTTTCTTTCCATCTTTTTTCTCATTCTTTCCTTCCATCTTTCTCCTTCTTTCTTTCCTTCCATCTTTCTCCTTCTTTCTTTCCTTCTTTCTTTCCTTCCATCTTTCTCCTTCTTTCTTTCCTTCCATCTTTCTCCTTCTTTCTTTCCTTCCATCTTTCTCTTTCTTTCTCTCTCTCTTTCTCTCTTTCTTTCTTTCTTTCTTTCCTTCCATCTTTTTTTCTCTTTCTTTCTTTCCTTCCATCTTTTTTTCTCTTTCTTTCTTTCTTTCTTTCTTTCTTTCTTCTTTCTTTCTTTCTTTCTTTCTTTCTTTCTTTCTTTCTTTCTTTCTTTCTTTCTTTCTTTCTTTCTTTCTTTCCTTCCATCTTTCTTTCTTTCTTTCCTTCCATCTTTTTTCTCATTCTTTCTTTCCATCTTTCTCCTTCTTTCTTTCCTTCCATCTTTCTTCTTTCTTTCCTTCCATCTTTCTCCTTCTTTCTTTCCTTCCATCTTTCTCTTTCTTTCTCTTCTCTTTCTCTCTTTCTTTCTTTCTTTCTTTCCTTCCATCTTTTTTCTCTTTCTTTCTTTCCTTCCATCTTTTTTTCTCTTTCTTTCTTTCTTTCTTTCTTTCTTCTTCTTTCTCTTCTTTCTTTCTTTCTTCTTCTTTCTCTTTCTTTCTTTCTTTCTTTCTTTCTTTTCTTTCTTTCTTTCTTTCTTTCTTTCTTTCTTTCTTTCTTTCTTTCTTTCCTTCATCTTTTTTCTCATTCTTTCCTTCCATCTTTTCTCATTCTTTCCTTTCCATCTTTCTCCTTCTTTCTTTCCTTTCTTTCTTTCCTTCCACTTTCTCCTTCTTTCTTTCCTTCCATCTTTCTCTTTCTTTCTTTCTTTCTTTCTTTTTTCTTTCTTTCTTTCTTTCTTTCTTTCTTTCTTTCTTTTCTTTCTTTCTTTCTTTCTTTCTTTCTTTCTTTCTTTCTTTCTTTCTTTCTTTCTTCCATCTTTCTTTCTTTCTTTCTTTCTTTCTTTCTTTCTTCTTTCTTCTTTCTTTCTTTCTTTCTTTCTTTCTTTCTTTCTTTCTTTCCATCTTTCTTTCTTTCTTTCTTTCCTTCTTTCTTTCCATCTTTCTTTCTTTCTTTCTTTCTTTCTTTCTTTCTTTCTTTCTTTCTTGTCTTTCTTTCTTCTTTCTTTCTTTCTTTCTTTCCTTCCATCTTTTTCTCATTCTTTCTTTCCATCTTTTTTCTCATTCTTTCTTTCCATCTTTTTTCTCATTCTTTCCTTCCATCTCTTCTCCTTCTTTCTTTCCTTCCATCTTTCTCCTTCTTTCTTTCCTTCCAT